>NW_027507791.1:180505083-181972583 GCF_037356315.1 Lithobates pipiens
CGCTCTGTACATCTGTAGTTCCTTTAACAATTTGTGCCTCTTACCTACAGAGTTCAGGCCCTTTACGTTATAAGACAAAAAATGTACCTCTAACATTTGAATTTTTCAGATAAGATGAAAAAAAGAAAAAGGCGTGATCTGTGACACCTTGGTTGACATTGCAAGACACCTCCCCCCCCCCCCCTAACCTCCCCCCTTCCCTACCTTCCCTCATCCCTCCCACCCGACCTCCCCCCCTCCCACCCCCTGGCCGATTCCTGGCCACTTTTCTGCAGCTGAGGATCTCCTCCATTCTGCAGACTTCTCCCGCTAGGGTGTGACTCCGACTAAGGCCCCCCGTGTCTGGGTCCCCCCTGCCTCCTTCCCCTAAGAAGGCAGGAGGTCCCCCCACCGATGGGGTATGATATCCCGGGGTCCCCCATGATCCTTCCGCCACCCTCACCCCCCACCCCTCTCACCCCCTCCCCCCTTCCACCCCACAGAAAAATAACCATCCAAAGAGTCATGTTCCCCCGTCAAAGACCCCCGTGTCCATCCACTAGGGGACTTTGATATTTGTTGGTACTGGGATCCCTAGGTTATTGCAAAAAGCCTCCAATTCCTCGAGGAATTTTAATCTGAATGTTTGTCCATCTCTTTGAACCAATAGGGCCGCAGGGAATCCCCAGCTGTATCTGATATTTGCCGCTCTCAGTAGTTCTAATAAAGGTTTTAAGAGTCTCCTCCGGGCCAGTGTACCTGCCGACAGGTCTGCGAAAATCTGTATAGGGACCCCTTCATATATTAACGGGGACGACCCCTTAAGCCTACTCCATATCTTAACTTTGTCGTCATAGTAACTGAATTTGATGATTACGTCTCTCGGGACCTCTTCCCTCAGACCTAGGGGTTTCCTCACCCTATGTACCCGTTCGATCTTTAAGACCTCTCCTATTGCTTTTCCCAAAATGGGGTTAAAAATTTTTCCCATCTTAGCCTCGAGATCTTCTCCCTGTTGTTCCGGCAATGCTCTGACCCTCAGATTTTGTCGTCTATTCTGGTTTTCTTGTTCGTCCAATTTATACAAAGTGTCCCGCTGATCTATTTGCAGTTTCTTTACTTGTGTTTGCAGTTCTAAAATTTCGTGGGCCTGTTTTCCTGTTAATTCCTCTGCCTCTTCCACTCTCCTCAGTAAATGGCCCATGTCCATTCTGACATTAGAAATTTCAACTTTGATGGTGTTTTCAAGTTTGGCGAACATTTCCAACATTTCACTTTTAGTGGGGATTAGGGCGATGTCCCTCTGTCCCCGCGAGTTACCATCTATTTCTGGGTCCGTATCCTCCCCTGAATTGGCTCCCAGGGCCCCTGCTGTCTTGGATCCTTCTCTCTTTTTCTCCTTTACTCCCTGCTGTTTTTTTTCTATACCGGGGCTTTTTAAACTGGTTTCCTTCAGATATTTCTGAATCGTGCTTGTATTCAGGTTCTCTTTTGGATCGTTCGCCTTTTGATTTCTTCCCCTCATGTTTACCCCTTTTGTCCTTTGCCTCCCCAGGTTTATTAGGGCCGAAAAAACAGCACACTGAAAGGAAAGGCGACAATTCTTTGTACAGTCTCTCCTTAGTTGTAGCACCTGTCCTGTGCTGAAGACTCCGGCCTCAAACCGTTTTCACCTGCTCTATGATTTTAAGCAGGGTGAACTCTCCCATATAGTTTTAGCTACAATTTCACATGCTCTCAAGATGAAAGTTGCAATGCGATTCCACGGCAAGGACCACACGTTTAACCTACTTAGCCTTCCGACACTTGACCACTGTACTTTGTGCTCAGAGCCGCTGCATCAATTTTTAGGTGTATTACCTCTTGCACATCCTTTATAAATACATTCCATTTGATCCTGTTTTACACTTGATCTTTAGTATGTCATCCTCTGACATCAGTTCACCAGCCCATGTGCCGTGGGCCTTCAACAGGTTTAGACAATCAGGGAGAGGATCATGTAAAGTTCCAGAAATGATCAGCAACTACAAATCAAAGTGAGTAGTAATCAAAAAAAAATGAATACCTGGAGAGGCAGGGGATCTTGTCCGGAAGGCAGTAAGCAGCAAATGTCTACTCAGGACTCCGCTGTCTTCCAGTGCTTCAGGGTAAACTTGAGGCTTTAGTTTGATTTATCTTTCCTTCTGTTCCTGGAGCATGGCTGCTTTATGTAAGTACTTCACGCACTTTGCGGGGGGGTGAAGGGGGTGATCGGCGTTAAGGCTCCGCCGCACTGTGGTTCTACTCTTCTGCTCGTGCCCGCCGTATACATCGAGATGCGGGAGGGATTGGGTGGTACGGGCCGGGCGGCTTCATGCATGGAGCTCGGCGTCCTTTCCCCTCGCGCTGCTCCAGCTGATCGTTAGGACCGCCCCCATCTGCTCACGCTGGCGCCGTCATCGGGTCCCTCCCCTCTCTCACGGACAACACTCCATCCTATCCCCCACCTCACAACTATGCGATTATAAACTTTTTTTATGTTTTATTTTATTTCTCAGGTCCATTAGCTTTAACTAGTTCTGTCATATGATTACGAAATGGGCTGGTGGCAATGTATGTATGTATATATTGATGTACCCTTTATAATGTTTTTACAATATTTATCATTTTATGCATTATACCAAATTGGGTCTGGGTGTATTGGTAGGAGCCCCACCAGTATATTTAATTGGTATATGCATTTTATCTAATGAGGTCTGCATGTACTGATTTGGACTCAACTGGCATTTTTGTTAGCATCTGCAATTCCTTTATAATTGGGTCTGTATGCACTAGTGATGATTCCATGGGGTGTCCATTAGAGTACGTAAGTCCACTAGCGAGTATTAAGAATCATTTGTGGTTTCTGCATCCACGTGCTATCTTGTCCGGCGGAATCCCACCAAGAATTGTGACTGCCCATCCTATGATGAACTACCAGCAAACTATTGCACACTGGAATGAGAACAGCAGAGATGGGTAGGTGTACCATACTATAATACTAACAATGAGAATACTAATGGTAACAACAACAATTACGTTAATGGCAATAATAACAATCAAAAATCATGGTATAGCGTAAATGTTACATGTAGTCATTGATGGTAGCTAATATGCACTCCTGTGCCAAATATAACATGGGGCTCCCCATTCACAGGTTTGGGATACTTTCATGGTGACATGGGAGGGATTTAGAATGTTGGATAGTAATACACACTTTCGATCGATCCACGTAGTAGGTGGCGCCCTAGCTGAAGGGTGGGGCACTATCTGGTGGGTGTCTGCTTGGAGCTGTGTGCATGTGGACATATATAGAGGTATACAGAGGAGGCCAGTCGTTCACGAGGGTCTTCCCTCGTAACGCATAAGCCATTTGCGATTCCATCTGATTCCCTTCAACATCTGCTCCAGGTTGCGGGTGTCAAGAGGCACGGTTTAATTTGCTGGTGTACTGACAAGCCTTTTTATCACATTTGTTTGTGAGTATGAATACTGCTTTTTAAAACATTTTATGTTTGGTAATGGACAAGGTCGTTGTGCCCTCCTTTCTTCTTTATATGTTTCAGTTCTAAGCATACCCATTGGCAGCAAGACCATTGACATTCCACATTTTAGCCAAAAGGGTTGGCTGCACCACCCACCTATACACTAAGCCCCCAAGCGCAGGAGATTGTTTTAATTTTTTTACATCAGAGTACCCCCTTATATCAGGTTTACCCATCAGAGTGTCCCCTTACATCAGGTGTCCCCATCAGAGTTCTGCCGCATAACATCAAGTGTCCCCATCAGAAAGCCCTCTTACATAAGGTGTCCACATCAGAGTGCTGCTGCCTTACATCAGGTATCCTCATCAGAGTGACCCATTTATTTAGCAGATTGCAGGTAATGATCTGAATGGGGTTGACCCGATGAGTTAGACCTGAAAACTTCTCTCAGTAACTATACTATGCTATAATGATATATATATATATACCTTGTGTTTGGAATGAAAACATGCATAGTTGGTAAGGTTTAATAAAGAGGTCAATCCATCCAGTTAAACCTGTGTGGGTATATGTATGTATTTATATCTACCACTTCTTATATCCCTATATATTGTGTATGCTAAAATGCCTATCTAAAAGTTTTTTTAAAATTGTTGACACTTCCTGCTGACACCACCAACTGTGGAAGGGAGTCCTACACCCTTACCATTCTAACAGAACCCCCTACATAGTTTAAGATTAAACTGCTTCTTACCTGGCTTCATTGAGAGGCCACATGTCCTCTTGAGTGATCTGAGACAAATTAGCTTGCTCCCTATGTTGGAATCACCATTTAGATATTGATACATTGCAATCATATCTCCTCTCAAGCATCTCTTCCCCAGGGAGAATAAGCATAATATTTTATAGTCATTTCTCATAACTGAGATCCTCCTGTACCTTTACTAGTTTTGCTGCCTTTTTCTGAACTTTTTATAGCTCCAGCAGACCCTTACTGAGGACTGGTAACCAGAACTGGATGGCATACCGAAGATGCAGCAGAACCAGGGTTTTGTAAAGTGATAGAATTATAGATTTATCTCTTGAGTAAATACCTTTTTCTTGTGTGATACATCACGGGACACAGAGTTCTATCAATTACTAAGTGGGTTAGATAGTCACCATCAGATGATTGGACACTGGCAAACCCTAATTACAAGACGAGTTCCTCCCCTATATAACCCCTCCCATATGGAGTGTACCTCAGTTTTTTCATCAGTGTCTAAGGTGGTTGGTCATGTTAAAGGTGTGCTAAGAAGAAAGCTCTGTTTGCTGGTCTCTGCAGGGGCCTAGGAGCTATAAAACTGGATCCATGCCTCGGGCCAATAAAAACGCCTAAGATGGATGGTACCCGGGCCTCGTGAAAGAAGAAACAAGGTTTTGCCTGTAATGTCTCTCTTTGAGGACTAGGCTCTAGAATCCAGCACTTTGGGGCACAAATTAAAAGTTGCACGAAAAGTTTCTGCCAGAGTCTTCTACAGGTCCAGGGAAGAGGATCCTGTAAGTAGGAACCCAGAACCCCGAAGGTTGGCACAACATTACTGGCCATGATGGGTGAAGGTTGGATCTCTCTGTTCTCAGCAGTCCTGCAGCGGGGATAAGATAAGTGAAGACAATCGTAAGTATACACATTATGGCTTATCTTCTATGAGTAGTTTGTGTGCCTTACCTGTTTTCAGCCACTAGGGGGAGTAAGAGACATACCTGGTGTTTACTTACATGCCTTCCAGGATACATGCTCAGTGAAGCCGGTCTGTGAAACTTCTCACCTCCGCCGCTGCAGGCTCTGCCACATGATCTGAAAGGGGGATCCAACGAAGTCTAGGGGGTCTAAGTTGCCTCCATTGTTTCTGAGTGATAACTGAAACTGCTGCTCCTGTGTCTACATCCATCTTTCCCTCAACAGTTACTTCTACAGTCATTGCGGAGGGTGCTGAATGCATATGATGTATATCTAATCTGTGGAACACTTCATCATCCTTTGACTCAGATGGTGATGTATATCTTCCCACCATATATGTCTTTGTTTTGGGGTTCAGAGGTTGTTTATCTTGCACCTTCTTGCTACGGCAAACTCGTTTCAGATGGCCTGTTTTACCATAATTATGACAGGTCTGATCCTTAAACCGGTAGACTTTGTAATCATGGTATGTATTCCCACAACGGTAGCAAGCTGACTTCCAGCTTTGTGGGGGTCTGTATTTCCAGTTTGCGACTGTGGGCTTGACTGCTGTTCTGAAAACGTCCTGTTTCACCTCTTCACTTCTACCCTGGGGGTTCAATTCCTCTGTATCTTTCACAGCAATTTCCATCACTGAAGCTATCTCAATTGCCTTTGTAAGGGTAAGGTCTTTCTCTGTTAATAGTCTCTTTTGGCTAGACTCACAATTCAGTCCCATGACAAACTTATCTCTCAGTGCAGTAGGTAGGTACTCCACAAAAGAACAGGTAGAGGCTAGTCTGGAAAGGGTAAGCACATAAGCTTTAATTTCTTCCCCTGGCTGCTGCTGCCGCTGATACAATAGAAATCTTTCTGCAATCTCTCATGGTTTAGGCTGGAAGTGATCCTCTAACAGTGTCAGGAACTCTGCCAATGTCTTAGTTGCTGGTTTTACAGGTGAAAGGAGCTCTCTAATGCCGCGTACACACGATCAGACTATCTGGTGGACTTAGTCAGGCAGACAATCCGCTGGACTTTCCGAACAAGCGGACTTGCCCACACATGACCACAAACTAACAGACTTTTCCGGCGGACAACCCGGTGGATTTTTTTTTGGCGGAGGTCCGCCGGACTTTCCAAATGAACGGACTAGCCCACACACTAAATTTTGTTCAGGTACGACTAATAGACACTAAATAGACTTCAGGTACGATGGGACTAGTGAAGGAAGTCAATGTCGCCACCTCCATCGGCGAGATTGACACCTCTCGAGCCCCAGTGCCTGTTATGGTTTTTAAGGGTAACCCTACCCTGAAAAATGGCGTGGGGTCCCCCGCAAAGTCCATACCAGACCCTTATCCGAGCACGCAGCCTGGCTGGTCAGGAAAGGGGGTGGGGATGAGTGAGCTGCCCCCCTATTGAACCGTACCAGGCTGCGTGCTCTCAACATGGGGGGGTGGGTGCTTTGGGGAAGGAGCCCGGCCCCCCCACCCTATGTGAAGGAGTATGGGGTACATCGCACCCCTACCCATTAACCTGGGGGGAAAAAGTGTCAATAAACACACAACACAGGTTTTTATAGTAGTTTATAAGGCAGCTCTGGGGGTCTTCTTCTGACTTCGGGGGTCCTCTCGCCGGGCTCCTCCGCTATCTTCTGCTCTTTTGCTAGCGGAGGAGCCTGGCTTTCTCCTTCGTCGTTGTCCGGGGGTCTTCTTCCGACTTCAGGGGTCTTCTTCTGACTTCTCTGAGCTTTCTGGCCTCTTCTTCTGCCGGGCTCCTCCGCTATCTTCTTCCAGCTCTTTTACTAGCGTTGGCCCAGTCTTCTCATTCGATGGCATTTGCACTGAAATACTGTTCCAGTCTCTCAACCCAGGAATTCCAGGATGTCTGTTCTCCATCATTTTCACTTAATTTCCCAATCAATGACATTCTCCTGCTGGGATCTGTGATTGCTTTTATCGAGGTGACAATCCACGCTGCCTTTGTCTCTCTCTCAGACTGATACACTTTGTAAATCCCATCCTCGTAACCACTGTTATATCCTCTGTGTTGTGAGAGACACAAGACTCTGGTCTGGAACAATGGATGTTTATTTCAGTACACACTGTACACTGCAACATGCATCTCAGGACAGGTACATCTTATTATGCCTCCTTACATGTGCTCTATGATGGCTACTATACCCCTTGACCCTTGTCATCACTCCTGGCTGGAGCCAGCCTTAAAGTGACAGTATATGTGGAACCCTTCAGGTATAACAATATTTGCATAAATTACCTGTGTATTGGAATGTATAAGATGCATGTGGCAGAACATGTAATACACATAAAGATAAATTTTTTTCTGTTTGTGGTGGACTTACATAGTCGCATGAGAATGCTTGGTCATTAAGTGCTTATTTGCGCAGAAATGCCTAATATCATATAATTGCCTAAAAACGCATAAATGCCTGTTTGCATAAAGATACAGGATCGCACAAGAGTGCTTGACCCCACAAGAGTCCTTGTTTTCCCAGGGATACTTACTCAGGCAGAAAGGTTTGTTTTCACAGAAATGCCTAAATTGCATAAGAATGCTTGGGTGCATAAAGTTGCGAGTTCACACCAGGGTGTTTGACCTCACAAGAGTCCTTGATTACCCAAGGATACTTGGTCACGCAGAGAGGCTTCTTTTACAGAAATGCCTAAAAATGCATAAAGATGCTTGATTGCATAAAGATGCACAGGGGTGCTTGATTTCACAAGAGCCCTTGATTAGTCAAAGATACTTGGTCACGTGGAGAAGCTATTTTTTTTCAGAAATGCTTAAAATCACATAAAGATGCTTGATTGCATAAAGATGCTGGATTGCACAGGGGTGCTTGATCACACAAGAGTCGTTGGTCTCACAAGGGTACTTGTCCGCACATTAGTGCTTATAATGCATAGAATGTTTGGTCGCATTAAAGATGCTGAATCGCATAAGAATGCATGATCACCTAAGGTTGCATGATCACCTAGATTTGCATGGTTGCATAATGAGGCATGTTAATTTAGCCTCCTTAATTATACAGGATTCCTTATGTTCACATAGGAATACATGTCTGCCTGCATACATGATGTGTAATCTTGGATTACACATGCTTGCTTGCAAGGTGCCCGTTCCATAGCACACGTGCTATAGGTATGCGTGTGTACAGCGCACACTTTTAAATATATTGTAAAAAATTCATGCTTCCATGAACGCACGCTTCTTTTGAGGCATATGGCTTTAACTCTTGCCCCTTACACATATGGAGAATCGTTTGCACATGTGTTTTCAGAACTTGTCTGCATTTCACAGGGAAATAGCACCTCTTCTGTTTGGTATGCTTGCCCTTGTGGTTTGCCACCATGCTCATGTCTTTTATAAACTGCTAGGGCCTGCCTCTAGCGGGTCTAAGGGGCTCAGGGAATAGCTGTAATGGCATACTAAGGCAGTCTGCTGCCGATAGATCAGTCTGTAGCATTGGTGGACCTAAGTGTGTCCAGCATGGTCTTTATAGCCCCTATGGAGGCTAGAGTATTTGCAGACATAGCCCAAAGCAGGGTATCTTTTACCCGAGTCAAAGGCCAAGACCTTAAAGATTTGGCCCAAGTGAGCAAAGCAAGGGATAGACCTTCCATTTGCCTTTGTATGAGGTTGTTGGAGAAGATGATAGCCTCATTTAATGCTGTTCCTTTCACCCAGTTTTCACTTAACCCCATTACTGACCAGCATATGGTCTGCTTGGAGCAAGAGGATCCAAGCCTTCGTTTTTCCCAGGTGCCTGACGTTAGAAGTACGTAAGAGCCTCAGTTGGTGAAGTCTACAGGAAAATCCTTTATTCCAGTCACCAGGAAACTAGTAACTATGGATACCATCCTTATAGGCTGGGGCGCAGTCTTAGAAGAGCTTTCACTCCAAGGAAAGTGGTCCAAACGAAAGGTTCCTGCCCATCAATATTCTGGGGATTCAGTATGTTTGGCCCTCAGTAGGGATGAGCCGAACACCCTTTGGTTCGGTTCGCACCAGAACTTTCGAATTGACCGAAAATTCATACGAACTATAGAACTCTGTGATAAAGTTTCTGGGACTCGAACGTTCAAAATCAACAGTGCTAATTTTAAAGGCTAATATGCAAGTTATTGTCCTAAAAAGGGTTTGGGGACCCGGCTCCTGCCCCAGGGGACATGTATCAATGCAAAAAAAGTTTTTTCGGGAGAACTGATTTTAATGACGCTTAAAGTGAAAAAAAAGTGAAAGATTCCTTTGAATGTTGTGCCTGGGGGGTGTCTATAGTATGCCTGTAAAGTGGCATGTGTTTCCCTTGCTTAGAATAATCCCTGCACAAAATGACATTTCTAATGGAAAAAAAGTCATTTAAAACTGCTTGTGGTTTTAATGTAAAGTCTGGTTCTGGCAATATAGATGAAAATCATTGAGAAAAATGGCATGGGTAGCCCCCCCTGCCCATTACCAGCCCCTTTGGGTCTTGTACGGATATTAAGGGGAACCCCGTACCCAAATAAAAAAAAGGAAAGGGGTGGGGCCCCCAGGACTTATATACTCAGAACAGCAGTATACAGGCGGTGCAAACAAGACAGGGACTGTGTAGGTTTGTTGTGTTAAGTAGAATCTGTTTGTAATTTTGAAGTAGTAGATTTTTAAAGTGTAGCACCAGTCAAAAAATCTATTTTTAAGCTTTTTGGAAAATATGGGGAAGGGTTATCACCCCTGTATAATTTATTTTTTTGCCGTCCGTCTTTTTTCATCTCACTTCCTGTTATCTCCTTCCGTTTGCAAGTAGGAGACGTTTGTAAGTTGGATGTTTGAAAGTAGGGGCCTGTCCTATATGCTCTGCAGAAATTTGGGCCTAAGGTGTTGGTGTTGCCACAACACTGTAAGCCCTCAAAGTGACTCTTGGTGGACGCTAGAATGCCTTGCTGTGAACTATTATAGCAAGAATTACATGCACCTGTTAAACAGGGGCTGAAAAATTGGGCCTTAGGCACTAGTGCTGGTGCCACAACACTGCAACCCCTCACAGATACTCTAGTTGGAGTGCAGGAATGAGCCCTGCTGCAAAGCATTGCATCAAAAATTGTAATTACATGCCCCTGTTAAACAGGGACTGAAAAATTGAGCCTTAGCCACTGGTGGCGGTGCCCAGAACCAAAAATGTTCTTCCAAGCTATCAGCAGGATTATTGAGGAGGAAGAGGATAGTCAGTCAACATAACAGGACAGTCACTCAGCATCAGCATAGGCAGTCTTGAAAGAATGAGACATTTAAAAAAAAAAATTTGGTTACATTAGCTTCAGGTGCTTGGTACTGGTGGTGATCCAAGACTGATTCATCTTTATGAAGGTCAGTCGAACAATGAAGTCGGTGGACAGGCGCACCCTGTGATCGGTTACAAAGCCTCCAGCAGCACTGAATGTGCGTTCTGAAGGAACGCTGGATGCAGGACAGGCCAGTAGCTCAATTGCATACTGTGCAAGCTCTGGTCAGTGACCCATCCTCAAGAATTAGTAACCCAGAGGATTTTAGGTGGGAAAGGTGTCCAAGTCTGACCTTGCCCTTAGGTATTCCTGCACCATGTAAATCAGACGCTGGCGATGGTTGCTGGAACCGATCATACCTTGGGGCTGCGGATTAAAAAATTGTCTGAACGCATCGGTCAGACGGTCACCTTCTCCACCACTCCTTCTGTGACTGACTGAAGCCTCAGTAACGCCTTGTCCAGGACCAAGAATTTGTAACCTCCAAGTCTCTGGGAACGCGTTGCACAGACCTTTCTGCAAGGCCTCCCAGAGATGTCTCATCCTCTGCTCCCTCTGTGATGGCAAGATAAGGTCCACAACTTTACCCTAGTACCGTGGATCAAGGAGAGTTGCCAGTCAATAATGATCCCTCTCTTTGATCCGCTGAACACGAGGATCCTTCCGCAGGCTTTGCAGGATCAGGGAGGCCATGCAGCGTAGGTTAGCTGAGGCATTCAGTCCGGAGTCCTCTGGGTCACTAAGGACAACATGATCTGCAGCCACCTTCTCCCAGTCACGTAAAAGTCCACGGGTTTCTTGGGACTGTAAATCATCCCTAAAAGACTGCTGCTGCTGAGTGCCAGGCTCCACCTCCATGCTGACACAATCCTCCTCCTCCTCCTCTTCCTGTGTGATCGGCGGGACAGCAGGAACACTGTCTGGATAAAGGGGGTCTTGAGGGGTAAGGAAGTCCTCCTCTTCCTGCCTCTGTTCTGCCTCAAGTGCCCTGTCCATTATTCCACGCAGCATGTGCTCCAACAGGTAGACAAGAGGTACAGTGTCACTGATGCATGCACTGTCACTGCTCACCATCCTCTTGGCCTCCTCAAATGGTGACAGGACAGTGCATGCATCCCTGATCATGGCCCACTGGCATGGGGAAAAAACCGAGCTCCCCTGACCCACTCCTGGTGCCGTAGTAGTACAGGTACTCATTGATGGCCCTCTGCTGCGCGTGCAGGTGCTGCAGCATGGCCAACATTGAGTTCAACCTGGTGGGCATGTCACAGATAATGTGGTTCTTGGGCAGGTTCAACTCCTTTTAGAGCTCAGCCAGCCGAGCATTGGCATTATATGACCGGCGGAAATGAATACAGACTTTCTTGGCCTACCTCAGGACATCCTGTAAGCCTGGGTACCTGCCCAAGACTCGCTGCACCACCAAGTTAAGCATGTGAGACAGACAGGGCACATGGGTCAGTTGTCCCTGTCGGAGGGCGGAGATGAGGTTGGTGCCATTGTCACAAACCACCATTCCTGGCTTAAGCTGGTGTGGCATCAACCACCTCTCAGCCTGCCCCTGCAGAGCTGACAGAATATCTGCCCCAGTGTGGCTCCTATGCCCCAAGCACACCAGCGCAAGCATGGCATGGCATCTTTCTGCCTGCATATTGCGTAGCCCCTTGAACACCTATGGAGCACCGCTGGTTTCCGAGGACAAAGCACAGGAAGAGGCCATGGAGGAAGAAGAAGAGGAGGCGGTGGAGGAGAGAGGTGTGTCACAACCAGTAGTAGCATTTTGGAGGCGTGGTGGCGGAACAACCTCCAACTCTATTGCACCTTCCCAGCTGCCAGAAGAGTGACCCAATGTGCCGTGCAAGATAGGTAACGTCCCTGTCCATGCCTGCTGGACCATGAGTCAGCAGTAATATGCACCTTACCGCTGACCGCCCTGTCCAGCGAGGCATGGACATTGCCTTCCACATGCCAGTAGAGAGCCAAAATCACCTTCCGCGAGAAAAAGTGGCGTTTGGGAACCTGCCACTGAGGAACCACACATTGCACAAACTCACAGAAGGGTGTCGAGTCTACCAACTGAAAAGGCAGCAGTTGAAGTGCTAGCAATTTAGCCAAGCTAGCATTCAATCGCTGGGCATGTGGCCACAGGCATCCTGTGAACAATTGCCGCAGCGCATTGTGGGCCGTGATCGCAAAACGAATATGGCGCGAACGGCCCACAAAGTTCTGGCTTAGTTGAATGTGCGAACACGCGGTGTTCGACTCGAACACCGAGCTCATCCCTAACCCTCAGGGCCTGGACTTACATGTCACAAGGCTGTCCTTTTCGGATACAATCCAACAATGCTACAGCAGTGACCTATATCAATCAAGCAAGCACCAGGAGTCCGAATGCCCAGAGGGAGGTGAACCATTTTTTGTTTGGACAGAGAGGCATGTTCCTTGCCTATATGCAGCCTTCATTCCAAGGATGGAAATTTGGGAGGCGGCTTATCTAAGCCGCCAGCAGCTGTGTCCAGGAGAATGGTGTCTACACCCTTCCATATTTCAGGCTATATGCCAGAAATGGGGTACCCCAGATGTAGATCTTCTAGCCTCCAGGTTCAACATGAAGCCAGACGATTCTTTTTTTGTCAAGAACAAAGGGTCCACTAGCATGCGGAACAGACGCATTGATAATTCCTTGGGATCAGTTCTCTCTGACCTAGGTGTTTTCTCCGGTTCCAATCCTTCCGCATCTTCTTCACAGGATCAGGGCGGGGAAGTAACCAACTATTCTGGTGGCTCCAGCCTGGCCTAGAAGGCCTTGGTATACAGGAATCATAAAGATGGCGGTAAGAAGACTGTGGATTCTTGCACTTCGCTCCCAGACCTGCTCTCGCAGGGACTAGTATTCCATCCTTCCTTATGGAATCTAAATTGGATGATTTGATTGTTGATACCTACATCCTGAAAAGTTGTGGGCTTTCGGGTCCAGTTCTCTCTACTCTTCTTAATGCTAGGGGGATGGCCTCCAGGCTCGTCTATCACAGAGCCTGGAAGGCGTATGTTTCCTGGCGTGAATTCAGGGGTTGGCATCCTCAAAGGTATGCCAGTGGCAGAAGTCTCAACTTTCTACAGTTAGGGGTACAAATTAAACTGGCCTTGAGCACATCAAGGGTCAGTTCTCGGCCTTATCAATATTTATTTTTTTCAGAGGCCACACACCTCTCATTCCTTAGTCTGGGCTTTTTTTATCCAAGGGGTGTCGTGTTTAATTCTGCCAGTTAATTCTCCCTTGTGTTTATGGGATTGTAATGGTCTGTTTTTACAAAATCAGCCTTCTGAACCAATACGCCATATTACTTTGTTTCTTTTGACCAGAAGATCGAGTTTCTGGTTCTCATATCCTCTGCTAGAGGGGTATCAGAATTAACAGCTTTTTGCTGCCTAAGGTGGTATCAGCATTTCATCTGAACAAAGATGTTGTCCTACCATCATTGTACGGGTCCACATTCTGCAGAAGAAAGGTTGTTACACTCTCTTGATGTAGTAAGAGCAGTCAAGGTCTAACTGAAAACGATTGCTCTGATACAAAAAGCTGATGCGTTGTTTGTGCTGCAGCATCAAAACCCACTATCTCTAAGTAGATTCGGCAGGTTATTGTTCAGGCTTATGGTATCAGGATGAAAATTCCTTTTTTTTTATTTGAGAGCGCACTCGATTAGAGCAGTAAGTGCTTCATGGGCAGTGCTTCACCAGGCCTCCTTGGCTCAGATCTGCAAGGCTGCAACTTGATCTTTCATCCATACATTCACAGAATTCTTTTGGGTGGATGTGAAAGGGCATGAGGATACCACCTTCAAGCGCAGTGTGCTTGTAATTAGGGTTTGCCAGTGTCCAATGACCTGATGGTGACTATCTATCCTACTAAGTAATTTATAGAGCTCTGTGTCCCGTGATGTACTCCTAAGAAACGGATTTTACAGGTAAGCTGTATTAAAAAATCCTATTTTTAATGCAAGCTAATATTCTGCTGGCCTTGCTTATTGCAGCTTGGCATAGTATGCTATTGCTGAACCTATGACCTACTAGGACCCCCAGATCCTTCTCCATCCTTAATTTCTCCAGAGGTTCTCCCCCTACCGTTCATATATTTAGCCTCCAAGTGCCTCATGCTACATTTCCCTACAGTGAACCTGTAGTTGCTCACCTCTTTGTTTTAGAAAGGTCTTCTTGCATAGCTCCCAACTGTCCCTGATTTCGAGACACTGTCCCTTATTTGGACCAATGTCCCTCTGTCCCTCTTTCCCCCTCATTTGTCCCTGTCATGGTTTTGCAATAGTTTGTCTGCTTACCTGTTTCCATGTGTTCATCTCTAGAGACCAGCCGACCCTTACCTGACTGCTTTTGTAATCCATCCTCTGGCATGACTCCACCCTAGCTCCTATCCTAGAATTCTGTATTAACCTGTGCACTGCAGGCCAACCCTGCTGATCAACCTTTGTGTGTTAGCTTCCTGTTACCTGCCGTGTGCTCTGCTGTTGTTCCGTTACCGACTTTGGCATGTCCTTGACTATCCCTGTTTGCTTGTGATCCTGACCTTTTGGCGTGTCCCTGACTATTCCTGTCTGCTTGTGGCCCCGACCTTGGCTTTGTCCCTCACCATCCCTATCCTCCTGTTGCCTACTGTGGGTGTGAGCTGGGGGACCCTGGGGGTCGCGACCTGGAGAAAGTTGCAGCCAAGTCCATCCTCACCACTAGAGGCGCTGGTGAACACCTGCTGGCTCTTAGCCCTTGTACACACGGTCAGAGAATCTGTCGGAATGAGTCTTATCGCACCGTGTCGTCAGATAATCCGACTGTGTGTGGTATGCATCGGACTGATTCCGTCCGAATCTCCGTCCGACCCAATTTTCCAACATGTTGGAAATATTTCCCGACCAACTGGGCCGGACGGACCTAATCCGATCATTTGTAGAGCATTTTCATTGGACCAAGTGCCACGCATGCTCAGATCAAATTCCTACATCAAAGCTATTGGCTACTAGCCTGAATTTAGTCCCATCGTAACGAAATTACGTCATCACGTTCTGAAAGATCGGATTTTTTGCCAACTTGACCCGACCGTGTGTATGCAACAGTTTCGGACACAATCCATCGGACTAAATGCGACGGGCAAAATCTGACGGATTTGGTTGGCAAAATCTCGGACCGTGTGTACAAGTGCTTAGACTCCGCGCCCCAGGGAATCTTACGCTCTAACCCCGGTGGGATCCAGCTTGGTGTTCTGGCAACCCTACCTTCCTATCACCTTGACCCCCATCCGCAGCAGTCAGCCATAGGGTCCACAACCCTGCGGTGCACTCTTGTTCCCTACGGTGTACATCTGTCACCTGGCCTCAAGGTGACCTGACAGTTTGATCAGCCATGGACACGGCTGACGTGCCACTTCCTGCAGTCGATCCGTTGCAGGGTTTAGTTCGCAGACTTGAGACCCAAGAATCGCATCAGACCCAGATGATGCGATTCCTTCAGGATTTGGCATCTCGTTTTGAACAGGTTCAGGCCTCATTAGGACCCCCAGTTCCCCCTACCGTTCATATATTTAGCCTCCAAGTGCCTCATGCTACATTTCCCTACAGTGAACCTGTAGTTGCTCACCTCTTTGTTTTAGAAAGGTCTTCTTGCATAGCTCCCAACTGTCCCTGATTTCGAGACACTGTCCCTTATTTGGACCAATGTCCCTCTGTCCCTCTTTCCCCCTCATTTGTCCCTGTCATGGTTTTGCAATAGTTTGTCTGCTTACCTGTTTCCATGTGTTCCTCTCTAGAGACCAGCCGACCCTCACCTGACTGCTTTTGTAATCCATCCTCTGGCATGACTCCACCCTAGCTCCTATCCTAGAATTCTGTATTAACCTGTGCACTGCAGGCCAACCCTGCTGATCAACCTTTGTGTGTTAGCTTCCTGTTACCTGCCGTGTGCTCTGCTGTTGTTCCGTTACCGACTTTGGCATGTCCTTGACTATCCCTGTTTGCCTGTGATCCTGACCTTTTGGCGTGTCCCTGACTATTCCTGTCTGCTTGTGGCCCCGACCTTGGCTTTGTCCCTCACCATCCCTATCCTCCTGTTGCCTACTGTGGGTGTGAGCTGGGGGACCCTGGGGGTCGCAACCTGGAGCCAGTTGCAGCCAAGTCCATCCTCACCACTAGAGGCGCTGGTGAACACGTGCTGGCTCTTAGACTCCGCTCCCCAGGGAATCTTACACTCTAACCCCGGAGGGATCCATCTTGGTGTTCTGACGGCCCTGCCTTCCTATCACCTTGACCCCTGTCCGCAGCAGTCAGCCATAGGGTCCACAACCCTGCGGTGCACTCCTGATCCCTACGGTGTGCATCTGTCACCTGGCCTCAAGGTGACCTGACAGTCCCTCATTTTGGTCTGATCTATATAGTTATATAAAAAATCACTTTTTTCTTTAAAAAAGTGTTCCCCAAGGATAAATATTTCATCCAATTTCTAAATTGTTGCATGTGTACATTTCAAAAGCAAATATAAAGGAATAGTAGTGGTAAAAAAAAAGCCTTGTGGATTTAATTAACCTATTTTTTGGTTAATTCTCCTTTAAGGGGGTGTGGCAGGGGGCGTATCCTATGCCTACATACATTTGCTAGTAATTGTCCCTCATTCCCATCTCAAAATGTTGGGAGGTATGTTCTTGTAAAATTTTAATATCTTGTTGGTCAAGTTATTACCCTGCTGAGCATCGTATTGTTAGCACTGAGAGTGACCTATTTATACCAACCTCTCTATTGTTTATGAACAAGTTAAACTGAATTTGTCCTAGGCCGGAGCCTTAGGGCACCCCACTCACAGCTGCAGACCATTCAGAAGCTACATTATTTATCACCACCCTTTGAACACATCTCTGTAACCAGTTTTCTACCCAAATATGCAGTACATACACAATCCTCAAAGCCAACAGACCTAAATTCTAAAAGTTTTTGGGGTACTGTGTCAAATGCTTTGGCAAAATCTAGATACATCACGCACACAGGCCTTTCTTCATCTAGATTATAAAAACAAAAACTGACATTTATATTTTAACCACTTGCCTACAGGGCACTTAAACCCCCCTCCTGCCCAGACCAATTTTCAGCTTTCAGTGCTCTCACACTTTGAATGACAATTACTTCGTCATGCAACACTGTACCCAAATTAATTTTTTGTCCTTTTTTTTCCCACAAATAGAGCTTTCTTTTTGGTATTTGATCACCTCTGGGTTTTTTTATTTTTAAATATATAAAATCTAAATGAAAAAAAGACAGAACATTTTGAAAAAAACACATTTTTCTTTTTTCTGTGATGAAATTATGCAAATTATTAATTTTTCTTCATAAATTTTTGCCACAATTTATACTGCTACGTATCTTTGGTAAAAATAACCCAAATTAGTGGATATTATTTGGTCTTTGCAAAAGTTAGAGAGTCTACAAGCTGTGGTGTGAATTATACAAAATTGATCACACCTGGTGGCCTATCTCATTTCTTGTGACCCGAACAAGCCAGGAAAGTACAAATACCCCCAAATGATCCATTTTTTGAAAGTAGACATTCCAAGGTATTTAGTAAGAGGCATGGTGAGCTTTCTGATGCTGTCATTTTTTCCCACAATTCTTTGCAAAATTAAGATTTTTTATTTATTTTTGATTTTTTACACAAAATTGTCATTGTAATAGGTTATTTCTCTGACATGGCATGTGTATACCATGTGTATAAATTCTGCTACTCCTCCTGAGTATTACAATACCACATGTGTGGGACTTTTCCACAGCCTGGCCACTTAGAGAGGCCCAACATGCAGGGAGCGCCATCACGTGTTCTAGGAGCATAAATTACACATCTAAATTGTTGACTATCTATTACACTTTTGAAGGCCCTGGAGCACCAGGACAATGACACCTGGCACTGATACGTGGCACTGATGACAGATGGCACTGATACGTGGCACTGATGACACGTGACACTGTGGCACTGATGACAGATGCCACTAATACAGGGCACTGATGACACATGACACTGATGACAGATGGAACTAATATGTGGCACTGATGACAGATGGCACTTATATGTGGCACTGATGGCACGTGGCACTGATATGGCACTGATGAGAGATGGCACTATGTGGCACTGATGAGGCACTGATGACAGATGGCACTGATGACAGATGGCACTTATACGTGGCACTGGGGACATTTGGCACTGAGAGGTGGCACTGGGGACAGATGGCACTGACAACAGGTGGCAGTGGGGACAGATGGCACTAACAGGTGGCAGTGGGGACAGGTGGCAGTGGTGACAGATGGCAGTTTATTTTACTTTTTTTTTTTTGGAACTTATGGCCGCTGCAGCTGTTCATCTCTCCCTCCTCACACGCTGTCTCTGTGTGAGGAGGGAGAGCGGCGCTGAGAGATGATCTCTTATGTTTACATATGAGATCATCTCTCATTGGACACGCCGATCGCGCTGTAAATGGCAGCTGTGATTGACGTTTACAGCGATCTGTGATTGGCTGTGTCCAAGAGACACGGCCAACACAGAACTTCCCCGATGCGTGCTCTCAGGAGTGCGCATTGCGGAAGTAAACAGGAGGATGTCCAGGGACGCCCTCCCGGCAGGTAGCGTCCGCTCTGTAGCCGTCTTTCGGCTGTAGTGCGGGCGCGAAGTGGTTAAAAAAACAAAAAATAATTGTCTGGAAACGATAGAAAGTTACCATTGATGTATTTATTTGTTCAAAGCCAAACATATTACAATAACAAAAAAATACAAGTCACCCTCACTCCACTTCTCTCTGACCATGACTGATTCTGGTTATCACTGTCCACTTCTACTGATGTTCGCTGTAAATATTGGGTTTGGGCCAAATTCCAGGTTTGACCTGAATTTTGTATGTTCAGAATTTGCAGACTGGCAGAACTATTATGTCAGCCTGAGCATCCTGCTGCTTCTGCAAAGGCCAATTTACACTTGCAGCTTCCCCCTTAAGCTGCAAAGGCAGTGGATGGGGGTCTACACATGCAGCAACAAGAATTAAACCCCTTGTCATTTTCTGCTGGCATTTGAGTGAATAGGGCAACACCACTCTGCAACCACATGCAGTGTACATGGTTGCAGCAGGATGTGCAGGCTTTCAGGGGGTTAAAAAAGCCAGTGAGGTGGTCACATAATGCCTCCTCATCCCTAGGGATGAGCTTTCTATTAGAGTCGAATGTGAGTTTGACTCGAACATCAGCTGTTCGATCGTTCAACAAAGATCGAACATTATGGGGCATTCACAACAAATTTGAGCAGCACGTCCAGGCCATTCCTGGTCTACGTATTCAAAAACGCTTTTAGGTAGGTGATTCAGTGATCTTCAGTGCATAAAGATATATATATACAGTCTCATAAATATATATCCACTGCATTCTAGTCTAGCCAAGCCTATATCTGACTGCAGGCCAATTCCCGGTGTACGTTTTCAAATACACTTTCAGGGAGGCAGGTGATTCAGTGATCTGCAGTGCATAAAGATATATATATATATATATATATATATATATATATATATATATATATATATATATATATATACAGTCTCCTATCTCCTATATATCCACTGCATTCTAGTCTAGCCAAGCCTATACCTGACTGCAGGCCATTCCTGGTGTAATTTTTCTAGTAAACTTCAGGCGGTGTTTTGCTAATCCAATTTTACAGCACGTCTGGTAGGCCACCAAGGAAAGGCAGATGCTCACAGGCCACTAAAAGCGGGCAAGCACGCTCTGTGTCTACAGCCAACAGTGCTGATCGTGGTCACGGTGCATCCTCAGTGTGTGGCACGATTGTCCTTTTATTTTGGCAGCTGGCTGTGTTGAGCCACAACATGCAGAAGAATTTGTAGAGTGGATCACAAAACCCTCCTCATCCTTCTCATCCTCTGTCACCCAGGCTAAGAGAAGTTTGGATGCCGATGCAGCTGCCAAAGCGGCCTATTCCATCGGCTCAATGGCATCAGTCAATCCTTCCCTAGCCCCACCATCATGTCCTGAGGAGTCCTCGAACTGTTCGACCACAGTGTTGGGTACATGCAGCAGGAGGATGTGCAGCGTTTTGAAGGCTCCTATGATGGTACCCAGGTTGAGTATGAAGGCAGTAACGTGAGCCCAGAGAGAGGGGGTGCCCAAGAAGGACAAGAAACTGGCAGTCATGTTCCCCCAGCTGCAGCATACTGCCAGGTTTGCTCCAGTGGCGATGAGGGAGGGGATGATGAGGTTACTGACTCTACGTGGGTGCCTGATAGAAAGGAGGAGGAGGTACATCTCCAACGAGGCAGGATGCCCTCCAGGGGCCAGCTTAAGCACAGCCAACCGACTGCATCACACCACAGAGCTCCACATATGCAGGGCGCTGCTGAATCTGTGCATTTTTTCAAAGGTTCTTTGTTGTGGCCCTTTTTTGAGACATGTGCAGCAGATCACACCGTTGCTGTTTGCAACATATGTCTGAAGCATATCAAGCATGACCAAAACAGCAGCCGCTTGGGCACCACATGCTTTACCAGACATATGTCGAGCTCCCATGCAGTCCGTTGGCAACAGTACTTAAAAGACCCACACCAAAGAACAAGGTGGACCTCTCCTTGCTCCTCATCAGCTGGGATCTCCAACCCCACTATACCTTTAGTCCTCTCACAAACCTGCACTGAAAGGAAGGAAGGTGTAGAATTAGGTGTCCCAAACACTTGCAGGCAATCTGCTAGCGTTACACCTAAATCTGATTGTAGCAGACAAATTTCTCTACCCCAGTTACTAAACCGTTAAAATAAATTCAGTCCCAACCATCCACATTCTCATTGGCTGAATGCTAGTTTGGCTAAATTGCTAGCACTCCAACTGCTGCCTTTTCAGCTGGTAGACTCTGCACCCTCTCAAGAATTTGTGGAATGTGCGGTATCTCAGTGGCAGGTTCCCAAACAACATTTTTTTTCTTGGAAGGACATTCCAGCTCTCTATCGGCATGTGGAATACAAAGTCTTGGCCTTGTTGGACAGGACGGTCAGCGATAAGGTGCATATTACTGCTGACTCATAGTCCAGCAGGCATGGACAGGGACATTACCTTTCTTTCACGGCACATTGGGTAACTCTGCTGGCAGCTGGGAAGGATGCAGGACAGGATGCAGTAATTTTGGAGCTTGTTCCGCCACCACGCCTCCAAAATGCTGGTAATGGTGATTCTGCCACACCTCCCTCCTCCACCCCCTTCTCTTCTTCTTCCTCTATGGCCTCTTCCTGTGCAGATTTGTCCTCGGAACCAGCAGTGGTCCGTAGGCGTTCTAGGGGCTACGCAAGCACTCTTGAGTTGGTCTGCTTAAGGTACAGGAGCCACACTGGGGCAGACCTTCTGGCAGCTCTGCAGGGGCAGGTTCAGAGGTGGTTGATGCCACACCAGCTTCAGCCAGGAAGGGTGGTTTGCAACAATGGCACCAACCTCCTCTCTGCCCTCCGACAGGGACACTTGACCCATGTTCCCTGTTTGACTCACATCCTTAATTTGATGGTGCAGCGGTTCTTGTGCAGGTACCTGGGCTTACAGGATCTCCTGAGCAAGGCCTTTTATTCACGGTCACTTTTATATGTGTAGCAGTAAGGGAATTAAGAGATTTTCCTTTTTCTTAGGGTAGGTTGGGGTTCGTCTGGTTAACTCTGGTTTATGACAGCGTTGTTCTCGTTTGCATAGGTCATGTCACAGGCAGCAGATATTGGAGACTTTGCCTCCATCCATCCTTCTCTGGTTAGGGGTTTCTGAACATGGTAGCATGGCCTTCTTGGAACCTCCCAGTTCCGCCGTCACTCTGGCAGTGGCATAGGATCAGGAGGTGGGGTCTGTGTTATTTGGCTACTAAACTATCCTTTGGGTCCAAAACAGCCGTTGGCCTTTGGATACTTTCGCACTGGCACTCAGCTGGATACTCTCCCATGTAGTATGCTGTCATGTACTCATCCACTATCTGGGCAATTTCCTCCACATCGAAGTTTCAAACAGGCTCCCGCCGTTCGACGGGAACTAACGTCACTTTTCTCTGTGCTCACGTCCCTCTGACGGCAAGGGAAATGGTAGGCTCGGTGATTGCACGGATAATCAGTCTACCTCAGGTGTTGTTCTAAAGCAGATCCAGGTCTTTATTCTTTGTTGTATGTAGGCTGATTTGGCTGCCCTTTCAGTTCCTTTTTTTACATTGACTATAGGTTCATCAGTGGGGTAGAGAATACAGCAGCAGATGCTCTGTCTCATTTTAGTTACCTGTCTTTTTCGAGCAGGTCCCAATCACGTACACCTTTGCTTCACTGTCCCGGCTTTTCCTGCTACAGATGAAGCTTGATCAACAAGTCATTGTCAGTTAAGCCTAGGAAGGCTGGTGACATGGCCAGGGATACCTTCCAGGCTTTTCTGTGTCAGTATCCTAGGTTCTATTGTCACAAACATTAAATATCTACTTGCTTTCGTTGCCTTTTTTGCCACTCAAAGCTCAACAAGCTGATGCCCGGTCACAATCCTAGACTGGCTCATGGTGGCAACAGCGTAAGTACCCAGGGATAGGCCACTTTTCCTTTTGCTCCCTTCTTCACTAGCGCAGTGCATGAAACATCACCATACCCAGCTGCCATACCTAGGTTTGGCCATTTTTTTTTTAGGAAAGGTGTAATTTCTGCTGCTTCTCACCAAGGGGTCCCGGATCCACATGTTGAGAGGTCATGGGCTTTCAAGCGTTTTTTTGTTCAATGTCACCTACCGTTACTTATGATTAAATCTTTTACTAGCTCATCCTACTGTCTTATTTTTGCCTCCTTTTAGGCATACTGACCACATGACTTTGGCACACGCCAGGTTACTTTTCCTGTTTCCCCACAGACCTTTCCCAATACAGTTACATGAGACTCCAAGTACAAATGGAAGGCTAACCGCTGGTCAGCCTAATTTTGTATGAGGAGTCGGGATGTATTTAAACCTATCCTCCTTGCCTGTCGGCGTTTTTTCTCATGTCCCATCCACCCTTCCCCTTTTTTCTTGCTATTTCTTCTCTTTTTACTTCTACTTGGGTATGCCCCCTTTTAGGCATAATGACCACGTGACTTTTGGCACACCCCAGGTCACTTTTCATATTTCCCCTCAGATCTTTCCTAATACGGTTACATGAGACTTCGAGTACAAATACAAATGTCTGTACGTCTCTTTCTTACACCCCTCTCTCTCTCTATCTCACACCCTTCTCTCTCTTTCTTACATCTTGTTCTCTCTTTCTTACACCTCTCTCTCTCTCTCCCACACCCTTCTCTCTCTTTCTTACATCTTGTTCTCTCTTTCTTACAATCCCTCCTCTCTCTCTCTCTGTCACACTTTCTTACACCTCTCTCTCACACACCCTTCTCTCTCTTTCTTACATCTTGTTCTTTCTTTCTTACAATCCCCCCTCTCTCTGTCACACTTTCTTACACCTCTCTCTCTCTCTTACACCTCTCTCTCTCTCTCTCTTACACCTCTCTCTCTATGTCTCTTTATTTCACCTCTCTCTCTCTCACATCATTCTCTCTCTTTCTTACAATCCTCCCTCTCTCTATCACTCTTAGCCCTTGTACACACGGTCAGAGAATCCGTCGGAATGTGTCTATCGGGCCGCGTCGTCGGATAATCCGACTGTGTGTGGTATGCATCGGACTGATTCCGTCGGAATATCCGTGGGACCCAATTTTCCAACATGTTGGAAATATTTCCAGACCAACTGGGCCGATCGGACATACTCATGTGTAGAGAATTTTGATTGGACCAAGTGCCACGCATGCTCAGATCAAATTCCTACATCAAAGCTATTGGCTACTAGCCTGAATGTAGTCCCATCGTAACGAAATTATGTCATCACGTTCTGAAAGATCGGATTTTTCACCAACTTTGTCCGACCGTGTGTATGCAACAGTTTCGGACAAGATCCGACGGACAAAATCCGACGGGCAAAATCTGACGGATTTGGTTGTCGAAATCTCCGACCGTGTGTACAGGGGCTTATACCTCTCTCTCTCTCTCTTTTTTTCTTACACCTCTCTCTCTTTATCTCTATTACATCTCACTCTATCTCTCTTTATTAGAACTCTCTCTCTCTCTACCTCCCTTTCTTATACCTCTCTCCCTTTACCGCTCTTTATCTCTTTCTCAAATCCTCTTTCTTACAATCCTCCCTCTCTCTCTATCACTCTTACATATCTCTCTCTCTCTCTCTCTCTTTCTCTTTCTTACACCTCTCTCTCTCTCTCTCTCTCTCTCTCTTTCTTACGCCTCTCTCTTTCTTAAGCCCCATACACACTATCAGATTATGTGCTGAGTTTTTCCTTCAGATTTACCAAAACCATGTAGTAGAAGGGCCTGCCTGATTGCATACACATTGAAACTCCTAAGGTTTGTCCTCATATTATATGGTTTTGGTAAATCTGAAGGAAAAACTCAGCACATAATCTGATAGTGTGTATGGGGCTTTACACCTCTCTCTCTTGATTACGCCTCTCTCTTTATCTCTCTTACACCTCAATATCTCCTTCTTAGAACTCTTTCTCTCTACACCTCTCTTACACCTCTCTCTCTCTCTCTCTCTCTCTCTCTCTCTCTTTTTACCCCCTCATCTCCCTCTCTCTATCTCACATCCTTCTCTCTCTTTCTTACATCTTGTTCTCTCTTTCTTACAATCCCCCCCCCCCCGTCTCTATTATTATTATTATTATTATTATTATTATTATAATACAGGTTTTATATAGCGCCAACAGTTTGTGCAGTGCTTTACAACATGAGGGCAGACATTACAGTTACATTACAATTTGGTAAAAGAGCTTATACCACTCTCTCTTTCTCTTTCTTTCACCTCTTCATCTCTCTCTTTCTTACACATCTCTATCTCTATCTCTCTCTCTCTTACACCTCTCTATCTCTCACCTGTCTCTCTCTCTCCCCCTCTATCTCTCTCCCCCTCCCTCTCTCTCCCTCTCCCCCATCTCCCTCTCTCGCTCTCCCTTTCTCACACCTCTCTATCTATCTCTCTCTCTCTATGTCCCTCTCTTTCTTACACCTCTCTATCTCTCACACCTCTCTATCTCTCTCTCTCTTCCTTATACCTCTCTATCTCTCTCTCTGTCTCTTCCTTACGCCTCTCCCACTCTCTATTTATGTTCCCTCTCGTTCTTTTACACACCTTCTCTCTCTCTTTTTTTTTTCTTCCTATTTCTCTTCACCCCCTTCTCTGTCACTCTCTTTTTCTCTTCCTCTCTCTATCTCAACCCTCAGTGTTTCTTTTTCTACCTCTCACCCCCTCGCTCTCTCTTTTTCACCCCCTCTCTCTCTATCTTACCCCCCCCCCCCGCTCTCTTTCTCTCTCCCCCACTCTCTCTTTCTCTATCACTTTCCATACACCTCTCTCTTTTTCAATCTCCCTCTCTTTCTCTTACACCTCTCACTCTCTCTTATCTGTCTCCCTTTCTCTCACACACCTCTTTCTCTCTTTATCTCTCTATCTTTTTTTTTTTTCTCTCTCACCCTCTCACCTTTTTCTTTCCTCTCCTTACCCCTCTATATCTCTATTTTCCCTAAGTGCTCCTCTTCTTTATTGTCTCTGAAAAAAAAATCTAAATAATAAAAATGATATATTCAGAATTTTAACAATAACTAGATCAATAATAATATGCTTTAATTTGGTAACCACATTGTCATTTTTTCACACCTTCTAGTTTAACAAGAAAATACATTGAAATAAAACCATATACATGGGATTTCTAATGGTCTCAGCAAACATGTTATTAATATGCTATTTTTTAATTATATAAAAAAATATATGTTATAAATATGCTATTTCTTTAATTAAATTTTTTTTTTATTTAAAAATTATTACGAAAATTCCATTCAGTGTGGTGTAAGCATCTTTTCTGAAACAATCACCAAGTCTACCATCTGATATCTCCAACCGATGATCATGGTAAATTGAATTCAATATATTAATATGGGTTTTTATTTAAAACAAAAGAATATGGCAGGAACCATCTCTGCCGGGACTCGAACCCGGAACCTCTGGATTAGAAGTCCAGCGCGCTCGTCCATTGCGCCACAGAGACCTCACCGCTTGCTCAGCATCAGCACCAGCTCTGAAAAAGGATATACCTTCTGCATCCACAGCATCACTGCTGCATCATCTCAGCATCCTCCCTTGTACCAGGGAATGCTGTAAAATCAGGATGCAGGAATGTAGCTCAGCACAAGTGCTTCCACGCCACTAGGCTGGAGCTGGCTAGGGAGGGGAGGAATGTGTTAATTAGGGATGCAGGAGCATCACTACATAGAGCACTGTAATATGGTTCTGGCAGATCTGAGAACAATGACATCTAAAAGACGGTGTGGAATGCAAGGATGCTTTAGTTACGGAAATGTGACAGATCCAAGCTATAGCATCAGGATCACAGAGCAGGTTGACAGCTCTTTCAATGGCTGGGATGGAGACAAAACGTGCACAGGAATTTACATGACATGTATACAAGGTTATTGGAATTTGTCAAATGCTACGGGAGGGGCTATCACCCTACACAGGGAATGCTGCAGAAGAAGAATGGAGGGGTTGATGTTACAGAGGACACGGCACTTGTGCAAGAGAGAACGACATGGGAAGCGTGGCCAAAGTCAATACTGGACTTTGATATGCTAGCATCAAGGCTGACATCTAGTTATCGATGTATCTCAATGACAACATCTATTTACCTATATATCTCAAGGCTGATATCTATTTATCTATGTATCTTAAGGACGACATCTATTTATCTATGTATCTCAAGGCTGACATCTATTTATCTATGTATCTCAAGGCTGACATCTAGTTATCTATGTATCTCAAGGCTGATATCTATTTATCTATGTATCTCAAGGCTGATATCTATTTATCTATGTATCTCAAGGCTGATATCTATTTATCTATGTATCTCAAGGCTGATATCTATTTATCTATGTATCTCAAGGATGACATCTATTTATCTATGTATCTCAAGGATGACATCTATTTATCTATGTATCTCAAGGCTGATATCTATTTATCTATGTATCTCAAGGCTGATATCTATTTATCTATGTATCTCAAGGATGACATCTATTTATCTATGTATCTCAAGGACGACATTTATCTATGTATCTCAAGGCTGATATCAGCCTTGAGATACATAGATAACTAGATATCAGCCTTGAGATACATAGATAACTAGATATCAGCCTTGAGATACATAGATAAATAGATGTTGTCCTTGAGATACATAGATATATAGATATCAGCCTTGAGATATCTATTTATCTATGTATCTCAAGGCTGATATCTAGTTATATATGTATCTCAAGGCTAATATCTAGTTATCTATGTATCTCAAGGCTAATATCTAGTTATCTATGTATCTCAAGGCTGATATCTAGTTATCTATGTATCTCAACGCTGATATCTAGTTATCTATGTATCTCAACGCTGATATCTAGTTATCTATGTATCTCAAGGCTAATATCTAGTTATCTATGTATCTCAAGGCTGATATCTAGTTATCTATGTATCTCAAGGCTAATATCTAGTTATCTATGTATCTCAAGGCTAATATCTAGTTATCTATGTATCTCAACGCTGATATCTAGTTATCTATGTATCTCAAGGCTGATATCTAGTTATCTATGTATCTCAAGGACGACATCTAGTTATCTATGTATCTCAACACTGATATCTAGTTATCTATGTATCTCAAGGCTGATATCTAGTTATCTATGTATCTCAAGGCTGATATCTAGTTATCTATGTATCTCAAGGCTGACATCTATTTATCTATGTATCTCAAGGCTGATATCTACTTGTATGTCTATGTATCAATCCATCTCTATCTGCTAGTGTTTCAAAATGTTGTCTTCAATCACCAATACAGTTTTGGCTGCACAAAAACACATGCTTTTAAACTTGCGGTCCAGTCTCTTGTCCAAAAAAATCACTGTATGCCCGACAGCATCAAAGCATGCAGAGCACAGCAGTGTCTACACCACGTAGGTATTGGATGCTCTTCTGCATAAGAGAAGGTAGGCAGCATCATCATTACATCATCTTAAAGAGGTAATAAACTCAGAAGCAAGCATTTATTAACAACTCTTAGATATGTTGGCTGCATTTGTTTTCTTTTTTTATTAAGCTTTCTTTCCTTTATTTTCACTAGTAAGTCTGTTGCTCTTTTTAACAGGACAAGCTGTCCTGCAGCATGTAAGCCTCTATACATGTACATATTTAGAAGGGTATAGCATACCTCCCAACTTTTTGAGATAGGAACGAGGGACACCTATCAGCAAAGTATGCAGGCATAAGACACACCCCTTACAAGACCCCCTTAACCACTTCAATACAGGGCACTTTCGCCCCCTTCCTTCCCAGACCAATTTTCAGCTTTCATTGCTCTAGCGCTTTCAGTGACAATTGCGCGGTCATGCTACAATGTACCCAAATGAAATTTTTATCATTTTGTTCGCACAAATAGAGCTTTATTTTGGTGGTATTTATTCACGACTCCGTTTTTTATTTTTTGCAATATAAGTGCAAAAAAGCGGAAATTTGGAAAAAAAAACATTTTCTTTTTTCTATTTTAAAAGAAATCCAATCAAATCAAATTTTGTCATAAATTTAAGCCAAAATGTATTCTGCTACATGTTTTTGGTAAAAAAAAATCCGTTAAGTGTATAATAATTGGTTTGTGTGATCACGGACATATGTACGCAAATGATCATGTACATATGTGTGCAGGTGATCACTTATATATGTGTGCAGATAATCATTGGAACATGTGATTTTAGTGGGACATATGTGGGGGACATGTTTTTATTATTAGGGACATGTGTTTTTATTATTTGGGGACATGTATGTTTTGGGGACATGTGTGGGGACTGTGTTTATACTGTGTGGTGTGTTGTGTATTACACTAGACTGGTGATCAGTGAGTAAAAAGCTGTAAAAAACAGCTCATACTCACTGATCATCAGCCGGCTGCAGCGATCTGCTCTCCTCTCCTCAGCGATGACTTCTGTGTGAGGAGAGGAGGAGCCGATTGCCTAGCAACCGGCTGTTTGTTTACATCACATGACGGCCGTGATTGGACACGGCCGTCATGTGATCAGGAGGGCCAATCAGAGAGCCCTCCTGCCAATCTGAGATGCGCCGTGTCCGGGTGACACGGGCGCATCGGGATCGCGTGCGATCCCGCTCCTTCTGATGGACGTTCCTGAACGTCCTATCAGAAGTAGACGGCTCCCACCCGGCCGTATATGTGCATTGGCCGGGTGGGAAGTGGTTAAAGAAGAATTGTACAAAAAAACAAGATTGGTTGAACCATGGATACACAACATCTAGCCCTCCAGCTGTTGCAGAACTACAAGTCTCATCATGCCTCCCGCTTTTGGAAATCATGCTTGTAACGGTCAGGCTTGCAAGTCTTCATGGGACTTGTAGTTCCACAACAGCTGGAGGGCCACAGGTTGAGCACCCATGGGTTAAACCCACAAGTGCTTTTTTTTTAACCACTACTATTCCTTTATATTGGCTTTTGGAATTTACAAATGCAGGAATTTAGAATTTGGATGAAAGGTTTAGCACTGGGAAACACTTTTTGAAAGAAAAAACTGTGTATTATATAAACAACTATATGGATCACACCAAAATGAGGGACAAATGAGAAGGACAGAGGGACAGAGGGACATTGCTCCAAATCAGGGACAGTCCCTCAAAATCAGGGACAGTTGGGAGCTATGGTATAGGGGTACCACAGGTGTCAGCTGCTCCATAAGGGGGGCATCACCCCCCCTCCCTAACTACATGCATTGTGCCGGACGCATGGATTCCAATGACAGGGGTGTGTTTTTTTGAAGCTTAGGATGTGTCTCAAGACACCCTTTTGGTTTTGTGTCTCAGGAGAAACTTCCGGTTTCTATTCGGCCGGAAGGAGAATGTTTCCTGTGTGCTCGCTGGAGTGCCACCAGCTCTTACTTCTCCCTATCTCCATGCCTCTCCCACGGGGAGAGTGTTGGTTGTGACGCCCTCCACAAAATAGTGGCGCACCACCCGCCACTGGGTGCCATCATCCTAAACTGGATAAAAGGGAAGATAAACTAGGGGTGACCCCTGCAAAACCTCCAGTAGGAAGAACAATGGACTATCTCGATACCCAATTATTAAAACAAAAATGTTAAAAGTAAATACATTTTATTTGTACAAAATTGTTTAAACAAATATAGATGCACAGTGTATGGTAAAACAGCAATTCATGATAATCTCAACAGACAAAAGTAATAAAAGCATGTCTAACTGGTCACATAGTAGCCTCCACAGAAGGCCATTTATTGATATTTTGGCATAATGAAATTTTTGCTTTGTTGTAGATGATACTACTACAGTATGTATAACGCCTCCTGAAGGAGCGTCTTCAGCCGCGAAACATGTAGAGGATATACAATAGATTGTGAATCAAATGCATTCATCTGAGGCTACTATGTGACCAGTCAGACATGTTTGTATAACTTTTGTCTGTTGAGGTTATCATAAATTGCTGTTTTACCATACACTGTGCATCTATGTCTTTTTAAATAATTTTGTACAAATAAAATGTATATACTTTTAATATTTTTGTTTAATAATTGGTACCAAGATAGTCCATTGTCCTTCCTACCAAGTTATCCTGCAGAGGTTTGGACAAACAATTTAAGGCTGGCAGAGGTGCTTACAATGACCAGCTTTTATTTATCAATGTTAAATCTTTATCCCAAAAAGGAAAAAAAAAACGTTTCTGTAACTGTGTGCAAGTGTTAGCTGGAGTTTGGTTTCAATCTGTTGGTGTATCTAAATCTGCTTATACATCTAACACTCCTCTCCCCCCAGACTAAAAATGCTTTTGTTCTTACGGTGTCTCTGTTGTCCTTCTTCCAGAGTGGGGGGGCACAGTAGATGTGCTACTGGCCAGATTGTCAGGTGAGAACAGTGGGAAAAACGTCTAAAAAAGAATACGAATGCAGCCACCACATCTGATAATCTGTAAACTGCAACATAGACATGTGCAGGGATGTGCCAGATGTGCCTGGGCACACACTAATCCCTATTAGTGTTGCTGATTCTGTGTTGCTCTCTCCACCCCCCCCCCCCCCCCCACAGTGCTGCTGGCTTCCATCCTCTTCTCTCCCCCATGCTGCTGCGGGGGATGTTTCAGGATGGAGAGTGGAAGAAGGGGCTAGTAAATATGTAATTTACTAGCACCTTCCTTATCTAAATGAACACAGCAAACACACCCACTGTGTTAATTTATAACTGAAGCATAGGAAACTGTGTTTCCTATGCTTCAGTTTGTGAATAAACAGGAAACCACTCAGCACAGATTGCTTCCTATTCATTCCCCCGTCCAAAGCACAGTGATGGGGCAAGGTCATCCAGCAAGGTCATCTAGCAAGGTCATCCAGCGCCCGGGGCAAAGATACCAAACTGTGCCCCCCCCCCCTTAGGGTTAGCAGTGATGTTGGTGTCACTACTCCTTTCAGCCTTGTAAAAAAGGCATCTGGCACAGGGCACCCCCCATGATTTGCCGGGCGAATGGCTGGCGTTAGCACATAAATCATTCCTACACCATGCTAGATATGGTGTCAGGATGGTCAAATCACGTTATTTCTATTACCACATTGTAATATATCATGAAATAGTTCAACTCACCATAATGCAGAATCAGTGCCACCATTGCCTGTTCCCAGATGCAGCTTGTTACTTGCCACTGTCACCTACCACCAGATGCAGTGTGCCACTTTCCACCCGTTTCTTACCATCATATGCATTGTGCCACTTACCACCCATAGCTTGCCACCAGATGCAGTGTGCCACTTGTCACTCATAGCCTGCCACCAGTTGCAGTGTGCCACTTGCCACCTGTAGCCCAGATGCAGTGTGCTACTTGCCACCCATAGCCTGCCACCAGATACTATGTGCCATTTGCCACCCATAGCTTGCCACCAGATGCAATGCAGCTTGCCACCCATAGCCTGCCACCAGACACAGTGTGTCACTTGCCACCCATAGCTTGCCATCAGATGCAGTGCTGCTTGCCACCCATAGCCTGCCACCAGACACAGTGTGCCACTTGCCACCCACAGCTGTGTCACTTGCCCCCCATGTTCCCCTGTGTAATTTTTCCATCGACTTCACTTGTCACCTTCATGACTGTCCAGTGTCCAGTTGTGTGACTGTCACCTTCTTCATCACGTTTTTCCCTCACCTTTTAAGTTCCAATATTCCCTCTGGTGACTGAGTGGTCCCTCCGAAAGTGAGTCGGGCTGTGAGTGGGAGGAGGAGAAGTCGGGCACTCGGGCAGCCATCGATCTGATCCAGCAGCAGCACACAGAACAGTCCCTGCTGCTGTTACTCCCTCTGCATGCCGCTGGGCGCCAAGGAAGGAGTGGGTGGAGAGAAGACACTGCCTGGAGAGTGAATATAAAGCCAGTCCCTGCTGCTTGCTGCTGGGCGCCAGAGAAGGAGGAGGTGCCGATGTGGGTGGAGACAGCAGTGCAGCACTAAGCATGGGCCTCGCTCCTGGACTCACTGTCTGAGAGATTGAGAGTCTGTGATGTCACTGGTTGCTAGATGCCAGGTGAGCGTCTAGCAACCAGTTGCAGAAGTGTAAGGACATTTAATTACCAGCTAGTAGGTGGTGGCTGTGACCTCAATTTCCTTCCGGGACATTGTATTGTTCCAGAATTAAGGTGCCCGGGACCAGGGACAGAGATGGCAATTGCAGGACAGTCCTGGACAATCCGGGACACATGGGCACCCTATGCGCACACCTATGATCTGCAATATGTTAAATGTATGGTTTTGCGTTTAAAGTGCGTGGTTAAATGCACTCAGAGTTTTGTTTGTTAACCACTTATGGACCGCCTGCCGCAGTTTTACAGCGGCTGTTTGAAGGAGGATATCATTATTAGGGCCGCAGCTAGCTGCCATAACCCCGCTATCCCCTTCTTCAGCGGGCGGTCTGCTAAAGATAAAAGTGGTCCCTGCGGTGGATTCACCGCAAGATCACTTTTATCAGTGACGGGAGAGAGGCCCCCCTCCCGGTGCGATCCGGTGCCTTCCGCAGCTTACCGGAGCTGTCAGCAGCAGCGGAGGCGATCGCGTCCTGTCTCCTGCTTGGTATGGAGACGAGTGAGGGGAAGATGGCTTAAACCCGTCTCCGTACAATTGCTGGGGGGAATCAACATCAAAACGTCACTTCCGCCCACAGCTCTTAAAGGGACAATTTTTTTAAAATGAGATCTGAGGACTTTTCTGACCCCACATCTCATATTTAAGAGGACCTGCCATGTTCTTTTTCTATTACAAGGGATGTTTACATTCCTTGTAATAGGAATAAAAGTGACAATTATTTATTTATTATTTTATAAACAGTGTAAAAATAAAAAATAAAAGGTAAAATAAATGATGATAAAAAATGTTTTTTTAAATGTGCCCCATCCCGCCGAGCTCGCGCCCAGAAACAAACACATATGTGAGTAGCACCCGCATATGAAAACAGTGTTCAAACCACATATGTGAGGTATCGCCACGATCGGTAGAGTGAGAGCAGTAATTCTAGCCCTAGACCTCCTCTGTAACGCAAAACATGCAACCTGTAGAATTTTTTAAACGTCGCCTATGGAGATTTTTAAGCGTAAACGTTTGTCGCCATTCCACGAGCGGGCGCAATTTTGACATGTTGGTTATCAATTTACTCATCATAACATTATCTTTCACTTCTTCTTTTTTTATTCGAAAAAGTGATATTTTTTCCAAAAAAAGTGCGCTTGTAACACCGCTGCGCAAATACGGTGTGAAAAAAAAAGTATTGCAACCATTTTATTCTCTAGGGTATTAGAAAAAAAAATATATAATGCTTGGAGGTTCTAAGTAATTTTCTAGAAAAAAAAAACTGTTTTAAATATGTAAACACCAAAATCTCAAAACGAGGCTGGTCCTTAAGTGGTTAAAAAACTTGCCTCTGCTGTGCTGTGCAACTTCAAACTGCAGGTCAGGTGATCGCTGTCAGCTCCATAGCGATGCACGAACCTGCCGGCGGTCGTGTCATGTCAGGGTATTACTTAGAACTGAAAATGATGTTGATATCGAGCTTCTGTGTTTCCATGGCAATGGAACACAGTCAGACCCGGTGTTCTATCAGAATACTGCTACCCATCAGAAAATGCAACGAAAGTGATGTTGCAAGCAAAATTGCTTATTACGCATACGCTATGCATTCCAACATGGCGGGCTATACGTTTCAATAGGTTTCCTAATCTGACAGAACATGAAGGTGGCAGCGGACATCTTGTTACACCCACGCACGTCTTGAATTTCACACTTGTGAGCAGTTAACTCACCTTATATACTGAAATAGACTATTTCACCATGACTCTGTGAGGGTGTCGGAAAAAGGCCCTTGGCACTGACCCTTAATTCACACCTGAGTGTTTTGTAGCTTGAAGCCTGAAGCTACAAAACGCTAGAGGGGAAAAATTCTATTATTCTCAATGGAGATGGTTCACATCTCCACTACATGTCGCCTGAAGCCGAACGCCTGAAGCTCAAACAAGTTCCGGACCCTTTTTTGTGGCTTGAATTGAGCAGATTTGGGCGTTTTTCTTCTTTTAACATTGGTGACCTTTTGCCCTGCACAAAATTGCGGCAAATCGTGGTAAAAAAACGCAGCGAATCGCGGTAAAAACGCTGCAAAAAACACCGCAAAAAATGCTTGACAACGCTACGTTCAGGTGTGAATGCAGCCTGAGCAGTGCAGGGTGTACCAAGATGGCCGCTGTTGTCACTTTTAGTGTCTGATGACGAATTTTCCCACAAATCACTATCCCCAATTCTGAAAGTGATTCTAATTCATGATCGCTGTTTTCTAGCTGGTCTAGAACCACTTGTGACATAGAGGGACGCTTTCCATTGTCCTGATTTGACTTTGTGTGGCCCCATGTTTCAAAATTTTTCTTGCCCGGGATGTTTACTAAACCAATATGCAGTGTCTAGTATTACAATGACTAGTAATATTGCACCCTTGTCTGGACACATTTCAGTGTTTTTGATTACATGATTGAATAAAATATGTTATAATTATTTATAGTTAATTATATTATAACTTATTGTAGCACTAACCCCCAAAGGAGCTGCTGGTTATTTTTGGGCTTACTGTTACCTTTCGTTCTCCTTGTTGCAAGTCTAGGGGATGTACCGTCGTAGATGACCCAGTAACTTGAGACTGACAATAAATCCACTTGAATGGATTTTATTTGCAAAAACTCGAACCATTGAACAGTCTTTCAACTTGGGATCAGAGAGTTGGAAAGGAAAGTTCAGGTACTCTCAATGTCAAAGTCTATATACAGTGGTGTGAAAAAGTGTTTGCCCCCTTCCTCATTTCCTGTTCCTTTGCATGTTTGTCACACTTAAGTGTTTCGGAACATCAAACCAATTTAAACAATAGTCAAGGACAACACAAGTAAACACAAAATGCAATTTGTAAATGAAGGTGTTTATTATTAAAGGTGAAAAAAAATCCAAACCATCATGGCCATGTGTGAAAAAGTGATTGCCCCCCTTGTTAAAACATACTATAACTGTGGTTGTCCACACCTGAGTTCAATTTCTCTAGCCACACCCAGGCCTGATTATTGCCACACCTGTTCACAATCAAGGCATCACTTAAATAGGAGCTGCTTGACACAGTAAGGTCCACCAGAAGATCCTTAAAAGCTACACATCATGCCGAGACCCAAAGAAATTCAGGAACAATTGAGAAAGAAAGTAATTGAGATCTATCAGTCTGGAAAGGGTTATAAAGCCATTTCCAAAGCTTTGGGAATCCAGCGAACCACAGTGAGAGCCATTATCCACAAATGGCGAAGACATGGAACAGTGGTGAACCTTCCCAGGAGTGGCCGGCTGCCCAAAATTACCCCAAGAGTGCAGCGACGACTCATCCAAGAGGTCACAAAAGACCCCACAACAACGTCCAAGGAACTGCAGGCCTCACTTGCCTCAGTTAAGGTCAGCGTTCATGCCTCCACCATCAGGAAAAGACTGGGCAAAAATGGCCTGCATGGCAGAGTTCCAAGGAGAAAACCACTGCTGAGCAAAAAGAACATCAAAGCTCGTCTCAATTTCTCCACAACACATCTTGATGATCCCCAAGACTTTTGGGACAACATTCTGTGGACCGATGAGACAAAAGTGGAACTCTTTGGAAGGTGTGTGTCCAAGTATATCTGGCGTAGAAGGAACACTGCATTTCATAAAAAGAACATTATACCAACAGTAAAATATGGTGGTGGTAGTGTGATGGTCTGGGGCTGTTTTGCTGCTTCAGGACCTGGAAGACTTGCCGTGATAAAAGGAACTATGAATTCTGCTGTCTACCAAGAGATCCTGAAGGAGAATGTCCGACCATCTGTTCGTGTACTCAAGCTGAAACGAACTTGGGTTCTGCAGCAGGACAATGATCCTAAACACACCAGCAAGTCCACCACCGAATGGCTGAAGAAAAACAAAATGAAGACTTTGGAGTGGCCTAGCCAAAGTCCTGACCTGAATCCTATTGAGATGTTGTGGTATGACCTTAAAAAGGCCGTTCATGCTCGAAAACCCTCTAATGTAACTGAATTAGGACAATTCTGCAAAGATGAGTGGCCCAAAATTCCTCCAGGATGCTGTAAAAGCCTCATTGCACGTTATCGCAAATGCTTGGTTGCAGTTGTTGCTGCTAAGGGTGGCCCAACCAGTTATTAGGTTTAGGGGGCAATCACTTTTTCACACAGGGCCATGATGGTTTGGATTTTTTTTCACCTTTAATAATAAACACCTTCATTTACAAATTGCATTTTGTGTTTACTTGTGTTGTCCTTGACTATTGTTTAAATTGGTTTGATGTTCCGAAACACTTAAGTGTGACAAACATGCAAAGGAACAGGAAATGAGGAAGGGGGCAAACACTTTTTCACACCACTGTACGTTAAAGAACTTGTTTACTTTGACTGTATCCAGAGAATAGCCATTCACAGCTGGATGAACACTCAGGTTGGACAGTCCCTCTCTCACAAGGCCTAGCAGGCAACCAGGTGTTTACTCAGGAACAAAGTGTTTATCACCGACATTGTTGCAGAACACGTAGGGAAACTAAGCTGTAGAACACTTGTAGGATACCTGGATCTTTCAGCCAGCTGGGCGATATCCACAAGACCGGATTCTCTCGGTTACTTCAGCCCTTCCAGGCTCTTGTTAAGAAAACCAACCCATACATGGTGTTATTCTTAAGAGTCCACCCCTGGAATTCTTGAAGCACACTGGGCCTCTCCCGAACCGGAGACAGCACCCATCCACCTCGGAATCCTCCTTTAGTTCCCTTGCCTTGGGCTAGCAAGCCCCGAGGCATTCAAGTCGGGTGGATCCGCACCCCAGGCCATAGCCTTCCTGGGGGCTGGTCAGGAGGACCAGGACCATGTAATCAGCACAGCATACTGGACCAGAACCCCGAACCACATGATGTCCGCATCTGAAATACCGTCCCCCAGAGGGCACAGTGAGAGGGCCACTCCCACTGACCTGGCTCCGGAAGAGAATAACTTAAGCACCCAACCAGACTATCATTCCACGCCTGCCACCACAGACAGTGCCCCCTATAGCCAGGCTGAACATCTCACAGTCCAGTCGGACTGATGCAGAGGTCAAATTTAGGCAATTAAACCCAAACCAAACTGTAGTTTGGGTAAAGTTACATTTTGAAAAACGCATACCGCATGCTCTTCAGGAGCCCGCCGCTACATTATTATTTCATGTTTCAAACTTTATCATACCCGGAATTATAGTGAGTTATTCCTAAGAATTACAGGCCTACAATATAAAACAACAAATATTCATGCAAAAGAATGGACCACTTTGAGATCCAAAAATCTGACATAATCATTCCGCCAAGGAGGTGAAATCAGAGTCTGGCTTGGTATTTTGGACAGCTGTTTTATCTAAGAGAAATTCCCAAAACATGGCCTGTTGGGGGTTCTTGAGGACAGGTTTGAGAACCACTGAAATAGAGCATCGGCAGCGGGAAATACAATGTAAACCTGAGAAATCATATTTCATTCATTTAAAGAGACAGTGCAATGTCTTTTTATTTTTGCCTTCCCAAACACTTTAGTACCCCATTAAGGTTCCATCTATTGCTCTCAGCCTCCTTCAGATCTCCAAATTCCTTTATTTTGCTGCTGTGATCCGACTTGGCCAAATATCAGTAGAACGTAGTTCAAATTTTTTACATTTCAGAAGGTTCATTCAATTTTCTATTAATAATTGGGATTAAGTTAACGTTCATTTACTTCCATAGGGAGGGCTTTACTAAAACTGGTCTACACAGAATCTGGTGCAGCTGTGCATGGTAGCCAATCAGCTTCTAGCTTGTTCAATTAAGCTTTGACAGTAAAGGCCCATACACACAATCTGACTTTTTGACAACAAACATGCAAATTAGCTGTTTTAACGCAACATCCAACCGTGTGTACACTCAATCAGACAAACTTTTTCGGTTTTCAGCGGACAAAAGTTTGCTCTGCAAACAGACAACTTTTCGGCAACAAAATCCGATGGAGCAAAGTCCAATCGTGTGTACAGAAATCCATCGGACTTAAGTCCAAAGTACAAACGCGCATGCTCAGGACCAATGCAAAAGATCAGACAACAATACAGAAGATGACCAAAGGGTAGCAGTAAAGAGCAGAAAAAACACACGATTTGGTGAAAGTTGGCTGAAAAAGTCCTGCCGTGTGTATGCAATACAAATTCACAGCCAACACCCTTTGGACAGAAATCCACAGGAAAGTTTGTTTAAAGTCCGATCGTGTGTATGAGGCTTAAGTCCCAGTTCACACTAGTGCAATGCGGGAAACCCTGCGATTCAGGGTCGGTTCCTGCGTCGCCCCTGAATCGCACACTGGTTCACACTGAGATCTCCGAATCGCTGGGGTGTCAACGTAAAGTTAATGACACCCCCAGATCGGTTCGCAGATGGAAGTAAATGGTCAAATGATGCTGGATCGGAACACCCAATGCGATCCAAATCCAGTCCGGACCAAAAAAAATGGTCCTGCACCATTTTGGTTGCGAATGTGATGCGATTTCAACCAGTTTGTATGGCTGAATTTGCATCGCACAGACATCGCATGTGATCTGCACAGCAATGCAATGCGAATCACATGCAATGTCGGAGGCTTCACACTTGTGCGATGACAAACTTGGAAACTGATTGGTTTCTATGCAGAGCTGCATCAGATTTTGCACCATCAAGTTTTCAGTAAATAACCCCCATAGTGATGAGAAAATTCAAAGTAACAGGAAGACATTTTTTATTTTTTGCAAATAATGGTGTTTTAATTGTGGATGTGGTTTTCGTTTTGGGGGGGGAAAAAAATCTAATAAATTATGATGAAACTAACATATTGGTTTCATGTTAGTTTTTGTGGTTATATAATTAAAGATGCTTGAGAGGAGCTTGGGAAAGGAAACTATTTGGATAGAACAGATTTGTCTTGATTTATTATTATTTTGTGATAAAATCTGTTTAAAGAGGAAGTAAACCCTGATGGGTTTACTTCCTCTTTTTTTCCCTGCAAAGGTAAAGCATAATGGACTACTATGCATCGCATAGTAGCTCATTATGTGTCACTTACCTGACACAGGAGCCAGCGAAGTCGCCGCTGATCCCTGTAGTCCGCCGCGTCCATCTTGCTGGTGGCGTCTCGCAGCTCCGACCAATGACAGCGGCGAAGCCGCGATGACGTCACTCCCGCGCATGCGCACGGGAGTCGCGCCTCGCAGCTCCGCCGCTGTCATACGGCGAGGCCGCGATGACGTCACTCCCGCGCATGCGCACGGGAGTCGACAAATTTGGCAAATCCATTCTTGGACTTGCCGCATTTAGTGCGCATGCACGCCGCTGTCTACGGCGCATGCGCCGTAGACAGCGGTGCCCATTTTCGGGCAAATATCTCCTAAACCATATAGGTTTAGGAGATATTACTTGGACCTACAGGTAAGCCTTAATCTAGGCTTACCTGTAGGTCAAAGTTGTTTGGAAGGGTTTACTTCCATTTTAATATGTCTAAGATTCCATTCAAATAGCAAGTAGAAAGGAAGTAATCGAGAGACGACATTTTCGAATGACATTATTTGACTCATTATGGCACAAAAGAGTGTTCTGACAAATGGATTTCCATTTGGACATTCGTAAAAAAAAAACACACACACACAACAATGCCATCTTTACTATGTGCAATCCAGAGGCTTGAAGTTTTCACTGAATTCTTCCTGCATATCAGTTGATGATACATGACATATCATTAGTCCTTGGAAATAGCAGCACAGAACAATTACAGGTTCCTATGCAGTAATGTCTACTTTATAACTTGTATGGCAGACTCTGAGTGGATATGGTGAGAGTTCCTAAGTAGTGCAACTGATAAATGACTGGGAATCAAGAAGCCAAAGTGTCCAAATATGTTTTTACCTGGTTATCTTTCTGCAATTATTCTTCCATATTTCATCCCTAAAAAAGCTGCAATGACAGTTACACACGTTTTTGACAATTGAGCTGTCAGTACAGTGTATAGAGACTAAAAGTAAAGCTAGAGTTAGAAAGATTTGCTTTGTTTTTTTTCCCCCATACACAACTTTTACAAAAAACATTTTTTTACATAAAACATAAGAACACAGACAGATACAGTAGAGTCATAGCTGATCACATACATGTTGGCTCAAATTTCAAGTCCTGAGCTACTAGCCAGGCCTTAAGGGTTACTAGCTACCAGTTGCCCTAGCCAACCCCTACCCTGCCCCGCCCCTAAACACGCCCTCAAAAATCTCATGAAATAACACTGTTAAATGTTTTATGCAAAATTAAGTTACAAAAATAAAATTAACAACTTTAACAGCACCAATCAATGCAGCCTATTTGTGCTCATCAGTGCAGCCTCATCAGTGCCCATCAATGCAGCCTCATCGGTGTAGCTTGATCAGTGCCAATCACTGCAACCTGATCAGTGCTCATCAATGTAGCCTCAACAGTGTAGCTTGATCAGTGCCGATCACTGCAACCTGATCAGTGCCCATCAAAGTAGCCTCAACAGTGTAGCCTGATCCGTGCCCATCAATGCGGCCTGATCAGTACCAATCATTGCAGCCTCAACAGTGTAGCCTGATCAGTGCCCATAAATGCAACCTGATCCATAGTTTCATAGTTAGTTAGGTTGAATAAAGACACCAGTCCATCCAATTCAACCTGAGTGAGTGTCTACAATTGTCCCTTTCCCTGTACATTGCTTATATATTCTTTATTTTTATTTTTCAAAAATTATTCAAAAATTATTCACACATTGTTTTACAAATCTTGAGGGTGGAGTCGTATAGTATATTACAGAACTACCGACTCCTTACCCCTCTCTTCTTACAAAATACAGTTAAAAGAATACATCTCCTCCCTCCCTCCCCCCCCCCCCCCCACGGGCAAAAAAAAAAATTCGGACGGAGTTGTGCCCCCCATTCTCCGCCCGTGTCCTTCGTCCTCCTCCTCTACTCCCTACTCCTATTTACTCAGACAAGACAGATCCCACTCTCTATAAATGTCAGCCATTGTTGCCATTTCCCTTGGATTGCACTCTCTGGCTCCAGGGTTTTATTGATCGAATCTTCAATCAGTCTACTCTGCTCCACCCTTTTCACCCACTCTAAGATTGTCGGCCCCTGGGGGTCTCCCCAATGAATTGGGATTACGGCTTTGGCTGCATTCAAGAGATAGGGGATAAGTGTAGCTTTATACTGTCTTACTCCCATGTCTGTGTCGTGGAACAGGCAAGACCATGGACATTTCCTGATCCTCATTCCAGTTATCAGGTAAATATTTTCAATTATCTTATCCCAAAAAGGTCTTATTTTTGGGCAATCCCACCAAATGTGTTTAAACGTGCCTTGTTCTTTACATTCCCTCCAACACATCAAGTCCTCTCCTTTTCTTAATTTCTGCATTCTTATGGGAGTCATATACCACCTCGCTATTAACTTATATGCCATTTCATATGTTCGTGAGTCTTTCGCTAATGTATATGTCATTTTTAATATTTTTCTCCTTTGTTCGTCATTACGCAGAGTCCCCAATTCCCTTTCCCATTTCCCTAAGTATATGGGTAATTCCCCTTCTCCCTCACCTCTTAATACTTTGTATACTTTGGATATCCTTTTCACTATGCTTTGTGGGTCCTTAAATAATTTTTCTAGTGGCCTTAAATCATTCATTCCTCGTAGGGGTTGTGGGAGCCCTTGTGTGAAATGTGCTAGTTGATTGTATCTCCATTTGTCTAAGGGTCTATTTCCCCATTGTTGAGTGATTTCCCTATATGTTAAGATCCTGTCTCCTATCATCACCTCTCCCAGTGTTACTTCTACTTTCTGTGCCCATCTACTATAAAACATTTGCTCTTCCATTCCTGGTATAAAATATTTTGTGTCTAATAGTGACATTAAGGGGGAATTACATGTCCAGTTGTGTGACTTATTTATTTTGTCCCATGTTCTCAGTGTGTGCCTTGTGATCGTGCTAGTACCTATTCCTAGGTTCCTTACTTGGGATGGTATCCAAATCATTTTTGTTAAGTCTGTCCCGCTTAAACTTATTTCCAACTCTGCCCAGTTCTTCCCCTCTAAGTTATGTATCCAATCTACTATCCTGGATAATATTATGGCTTCGTAGTATTTTTTAAAATCTGGTAGTCCCACTCCTCCCTTTTCCTTCTCCTTTACTAGGACCTTGTGAGCAATGCGTGGTTTTTTTGGGATACCATATGAATGCAAGAACAAGAGATTTTAATTTTCTGAAAAAACTACTCGGGAGGACGATGGGGAGCATTTGGAATGTATATAGTACCGTTGGCAGTATAAACATTTTTATTACGTTCACTCTGCCTATCCACGATATTCTTTTATGTTTCATATTTTCCGTTTGGGATTTAATTTTGTTGAGCAAGGGTATATAGTTTGTTTCATACAATTTCGTTTTTTTTGCCGTTAATTTAATCCCTAGGTAGCTCAGTTCCCCTCCACTCCATTTAAAAGGTAGGCTTGCGGTTAAGTCTTTCTGAATTTCTTTAGATACATTCAAATTTAATATTTCTGATTTAGATAGATTGATTTTAAAATTAGATATTCAACCGTATTGTTCTATTTCCTTCACTATCATTGGTATTGATAATCTGGGGTGTGTCACATACAAGAGCAGGTCGTCCGCAAATGCAGACACCTTATACTCTTTCCCTCTTACTGCTATTCCTCGTATGTCCTGATTGTCCCGAATTGCTGCCAATAATGGCTCCAGGGCAATCACAAAAAGGATCGGGGAAAGAGGGCATCCCTGTCTCGTCCCGTTGAATAATTCAAAGGGGCGAGACAGGGAGCCATTCACCTTAATCCTAGCTGTCGGTTTTTTATACAATGCTTTTACCCTCTGCATCATTTTCTCGCCCAGCCCCAAATGCTCCAGGGTCTTATTTATGAACTCCCAATCTGCTCTGTCAAATGCCTTCTCGGCATCCACCGACAAGAGCAGAGTGGGAGTCTCTCTTCTAATTACTTCCTGTATCAACATTACTGACTTTAAAGCGTTATCCCTTCCCTCTCGTCCCCTGACAAAACCCACTTGATCGGTATGGATCCACTTGGGGAGGAGAGATTTAAATCGTTCCGCCAAAATTTTCGCATAGAGCTTTACGTCTACATTCAGTAATGAGATCGTCCTATAACTTTCCATCGCTGCTGGATCCTTTCCTTCTTTTAAAATCAATGAGATGTGGGCAAGCAGGGCCTCTTCACGGAAGGTCCCCCCATCCCCCACCTCATTATAATAGTCACAAAGCTTGGGTGCTAGGAAATTTTTAAATTTTTTGTAGTACACGATGGAATAGCCATCTGGTCCGGGACTTCCCCCCATAGCTGTTTCCTTAATTGCCCTTTCCACTTCCATTACTGAGATAGGGTTCTCTAGTTCCTGCAGATCCTCACTTGACACTTTTAAGCTTTTAAACTTCTCTAGGTAATCCCTGGTTATTTCTTTCCTTTTCTCCTTTCCCTCCCCTCTCCTACCTATGTTATATAATGCACTGTAGTATGACTGGAAGTTCTCTGCAATATCCGATGTTGCGAACTTCATCTCCCCCTCCCTATCTCTGATCCTCGATATATAGGTCCTGTTCTTCTGTTCCTTTACTCTTCTGGCTAGCCACTTACTTGACTTGTTGCCCCACAAATGTCTCTCCCTATTTATTCTATGGAAAGCTGTCCTCCTCTCTTGTTCTAGATATTCTTCCAGTTCTCTTTTTTTTTTTTGTAGTTCCTGTGATTCCTGGAGCCCTCTGGGTCTGGTAGTTTGTTCTAACTCCTCAATCTCCTTGTATAGCTGTCTCTTCGCCTTCTCCCTGTCTTTCTTTTTCCCTGCGCCAATTCCAATCAAGGTCCCCCTGATGACCGCCTTATGGGTCTCCCAAATAGTAGCCTTCGAGCATTCTCCTGTGTCATTCGTCGTATAGAAATCACTTAATTCCTGCAGGATTTTTACACTTACATCTTGTTCCAGGATGAGTGAGTCATTTAATTTCCACGCGCTTCCTGTCCCCATCTGACCCTGTATATCTAGTTGGACTCTTACAGGGGCATGATCGGACAGAGTGATTGACTTAATTTCTGCTTTTTTTAAAAAGGCTACCAATTGTTGTCCTACAAAGATATAATCGAATCTTGTAAAAGTTTTATGTACTGAGGAAAAGTGGGTATAGTCCCGATCTTTCTGATGAGTAATCCTCCAACCATCATGTAACTGAGCGTTGTTAAATGCTTTATTTATTTTCCTATACTGATGCTCTGCTCTCCATGAGCCACCCCCTGAGGAGTCCAGCTTAGGATCCAGGCACCAGTTTAAGTCACCAGCCAAGATTACCATTCCGATTCTAAAATCTTCTAATTTGCTTAATACTCTCAACAGAAATTTCTCTTGATTGCTGTTTGGTGCATACACGTTAACAATCGTACATTTCATATTTCACAATTTGCCCTTTAAGAATAGGTATCTCCCCTCTGGGTCGGTCAGTCGGTCTTCAATCTCAAATCTTACTGATTTTTCAAAACCAATCGCTACTCCTATGGAGTGTGCTGATGTGGAATCTCCATAGAACCACATTGGAAATTGATGGGATGATAAACTTATCCCGGAGCTACTAGTAATGTAGGTTTCTTGAAGGCATATAACTTTTCCCCCCATAAATTGTAGTTCTTTGTTGATTTTGTACCTTTTTTCACTTGTGTTTAATCCCCTTACATTGTATGTTATCACGTTAATAAGAACCATTGGTATCTATTATTTTATTGCTTCGCGCACACCGACCCAGAGTGGGTCCGCCCCTTCCAGCGGACCAGGAGGACACGAAGGACAAATAAAAGAAAGAAAAAAAAAAAAAAAAGAAACACAACCCCCCCTTCCACTACCCAACGCCCCGAACCCCCTTCCCCCCTCCCTCCCTCTCCCCCAACTCTGCCACTGCAGGCGTTGGTAGGGGGTCTCTCCCCCCCAATGTATGTACATGAACCTGACCCTGTCTCTCTGACAGTGTCTATACTTCATGTTTCTTTGGGGGTTCATACCTGGTAGTACCTACCCAATGACGACGGTTCCCTCCCTCCCGCCTCCTCCCCTCCCTTCCCCCTGGATCCCTCGAGCCCTCAACTTTGCTGTCCCCTGTATCTGTTATCTTCCTCTCCATCGTTCCTCCCTTTAGTGCTCCTTCTCTGCCATCTTAGCTTTCTTTGGGGGGAGTGCGTATCTATCTCCTCCTGCCAACCAGGTAGCGGGGGGGGAGTAATCTCTAGGTTCTCACAAAACCTTCTTAGGTCCTCCGGGAAGCGAAGTACCGCCGAGCGGCCGTCTCTTCGCCCCCACAAACACGCTGGGAAACCCCACTGATAAGAGATGCCCGCAGCGGTCATAACTTCTGTTAGGGGTTTTAGGAGTCTTCTTCTCCTCAATGTTTCTGGGGCTAAGTCTGAAAATACTCGCAGTTCTGTACCCTCAAAGGGGATCCCTGAAACTGCCCTCAATTTCTCCATTATTTGCCCCTTCTCCTCTACATAGTGGAACCTCACAATCACATCTCGTGTTGCTTCCCTGCTTACTCCTCCCCGATCTGCTATCCTGTGAACCCTATCTAGTTTTATGTTCTCAGTTGGGTCTCTTTGTAATAATGGGTTGAAAACCTGCTGCACTATTTTACTCAGCTCTGCGGCGCCATATTTTTCAGGGATACCTTTAATGCGTACATTCTTCCTCCTGCTCCTATTCTCCTGATCTTCTAGTTTGTAAAGGAGGGACCTATTTGTTCTCCGTAGGTTCTGCACCTGTTCTGCTATCTCCTCTATTCTCAACTCCTGGTTGTCCATTCTCTCTTCAACCTCCTCTACCCTCTCCAGAACTCTACCTATATCTGCCCGTACTCCCGCTATTTCTGTCTTTAAAGCCGCCTCCATTTTTGCAAACATTTCTCCCAACATCTCTTTTATTGGGGCGGGATCCACTTGGGGATTGGGTCGCGGGGTCTCTTCCTCAGGGATGGGTTCTCCCATTGCTCTCTCCCCCCCTTTCTCCCCTTGGCCTCTGTGCGAGCTTTGGGTTATAGTACTTGTAATACTTGGGCTCATTTCTTTCCTCCCCCCACTTCTACCCCGTCTGCTTTTGCACCTTTACCTTCTTCTCCTAACTTCTGTCTACTCGGCCCTGACCTCCTTCCTCCTCCCTGTTTTGGGCTTTCCTGCCCCTCCTCCAACATGCTGGTGTTCACATTATTACATGCCATATATCTCTGTATCCCACCGGGACTGGATATCGGGGGGGCACTTTTACCTGATTTTGTCTTCCCCCTCATTTTCCCACCTCCTTTGCTTACACACAAATATACAGAAATATCGTTGTACACCTGCGATAAACCCAAGAGAAAAATACGAAAATATATGTATAGTGTTCTTCACCGTCAACCTATGTGGACTGACGGAGTTGTCCCTTGGGGGGGTCTCCGGGCGCACCCTGAAGAGGCTTGATACCTTCTTACTCTTCTGAGGCAATAAGTTGGCGAAGGGTGCACACAACAAAACAAGAAGAGAAGGAAAAGAGAATAAAAAATAAAAATAAAGGAGGGGACAAGGGGGTATATTTATCCCCGTCAAAACTCAGTCATACACTTGGAAAAAATCACGTTGATCAACCCGCTACTAGGGGAGGTGAACCTCTATTTCTTACGGTCCTTTCAAGTGGATCCTTCAGCCCCAAAAGTGGCCCTTATTTAGCGTCAACCTGTGCTCTCCTCACTTACATCAGGATATACAAAAATGTCCGAATAAACCTTCCGTGTACCCACTAGGGATGTACGGGAATAGAAAGGAAGTTTTCTTTCCAGACACTCGGGCTGGGATGGTGTAGTTATCTCCGGAGGAGATCGAATGGCGTAGGTAGATAGTCTATATCCAGGTGGGTCAAGTCTTGGGGGGTTAATATACAGAATGGTCTCAGCTGATGTCTTGCTACTACCTAAAAGGGGTTTAGGTCCTACTCGCTCTTCTGAGGCAAGGTTTTGGAGAGATAAACTCGAGAGGAGGTAAGGGGATATGCGTATCTCAGATAAAACTTTTCCCCACTCCTGAAAAAGAGGCCCTCTGGTCACCGACTGCCAGGCCAGGTACCGGCACTCGAACTCCACTCTACCACAGTTCATAAAGAGTCACTTCTACTTCCATGTAGTTTTTTCTTAACATTCAGGTAGGGGGAGTACCTTCATTCTGGGGGGTCTGGTCTGGTCAGGGAATCATATGTAGACCTTCTATGAATGTTCACCCTCCATCATCCACCTATATATTTCCGGGACGGTCTATAGAGTTTCAGAGTTAATCACAATGCTTATTTTACTTGCTTCGTGGCTGAAATACCTTTTGTACCTTACCGTCTAAAGGGCTATGGTAATTTGAATCTCAATAGTTTGGGGGATGACAGAACCCTTTTCCCCTCTTAATGAACAGACATGCCAATCCAGGTCAGCCAATTTACATCTTATCACTTCAGATCGTCTGCAATCATTTCTATATCAGTCCTTTTCCAGTAGGATCCTTATGCAGCAATGTATGGCAGTTTACTCACTTCATATCAGGTTCCTGCTCCATCCCCCTACCCCGTCCGGTACCTTTACGCTCAGGCTCCGTCCCGCATTGCTTCCGGTTGCTGGGTCCTTGGCTGACACTCGGCCTGTTGATGTTACCCGTTTGGGGTCCGACCAGCTGATCCCCGGGCCGTCTGCTGAGCTGTCAGGCTGTTTCTCCCCTTTGCTCTGGTCAGGCGCGGCTTCGGGTTACCATGTCTCGGCTCTCTGTATAGCGTCTATAGCGTCTGCCGTGCAGCTTGCGGGTCTTCCTCGCGTCCAAGCCTCGATCTCGGACCCGGCGTCGGCGCTCCACTCATGCGTCGGCGTCTGTCATAGGCTGCGTCTTCCCGCGGGGATCCAGTGGGTCATTCGTTCGGAGGGAGGAGGCGGATGCGGAGATCGTCCTCACCGCGCGCCTACGTCATGGTACTCCACCCCCCCCCCTGTACATTGCTACACCCACATCGGTTCCTATCCTCAAGGAGCCCACAATCCAAGGTCCCCATTCATATACTAGAGCCAATTTTGGACAGAAGCCAATTAACCTACCTGCATGTCTTTGGATTGTGGGAGGAAACCGGGGTACCCAGAGGAAACCCATGCAGGCACAGGGAGAACATGCAAACTCCAGGCAGGTAGTGTCATGGTTGGAATTTGAACCAGTGACCTTCTTACTGCTAGGTGAGAGTGCTAACCACTACACCACCGTGCCCATCAATGCAACCTGATCCATGCCCATCAATGCAACCTGATCAGTGCCCATCAATGCAACCTGATCAGTGCCCTTCAATGCAACCTGATCAGTGCCCATCATTGCAGCCTCATCAGTGTAGCCTGATCAGTGCCGCTCATCAATGCAACCTGATCCTTTCCTATCAATGCAACCTGATCCGTGCCTATCAATGCACCCTAATCTGTGCCCATCAATGCACCCTAATCTGTGCCAATCAATGCACCCTAATCCATGCCCATCAATGCAGCCTCATCAGTGTAGCCTGATCAGTGCCTATCAATGCAACCTGATCAGTGCCCATCAATGCAACCTGATCCGTGCCAATCAGCATGGCCTCACCAGTGCCCATCAGCACAGCCTCAACAGTGCCTATCAATGCAGCCTCAACAATGCCCATCCATTTAGATAAACAGAGGAAAGTGGTGCTGCCTACCAGCTGACATGAAAAAAATCCCTGTCAAACTAACAATGTGGTGACAAGTATAAAAAGCAATATGTGTATATCCCAAGTCGAATATGCCAAACCTAAAAGTGATAGTGGATTGGGGATAGTGTGAGAAATAGATCACATAAACATATATAAATGAATCAAATACTGCCATGTGTAATGTCCAAAAAAATGTGTGTGATAAAAAATATATATGGGTATTAGTAAGCCAGGTACGTATATAAAAATCATCAAATACAAGCAAACCAAAATCAGTGCCAAATTGTGTAACAATATTAGAGTAATCAGCGTATAAAAAAAAAGAGACAAAAAAAAGTCCAGATCCACAACAAAACTTATAAAAAAAATTATAAATAATGTCCATAATCAAAAATTCCCAGGTGGCTTGTGCAGAATACCAAAGTGATATTATCTGACACGGAAGTTGTGATAAAGTAAGGTGACTCTGGTCCTGATGTCCCAGTGGTCAATAGGACTGCCACCTCTGTGGCGTTGTTTATGCAGTGGGGTATCCACATATAATTGAGTGTTAAAAACGGGCACACAAATTTTTTATAAGCGTATAATCTTTAAAAAAGGGGCTCCACTTGCCCAAACGTACACAGAAATAAAAACAGCTTCCTAGGTCTGGACGGCGTGGGTTCCACCGACCACAGCGCAAAAACCGGAAGTTCCAGAAGTGACATGAATGCGTACCAAGCTCTGCCTTGTGTGGTTCATCATAGGATGTCATCTGAGGTGGTGCCATCTTGGTACACCCCACATCTTTTATAGCAGGTGGAGGTGCTAGCGCAGCTGTTTCCAATTAGGATACATAACATAGGTTTGTCTTGAATTATTATTTTGTGATGAAATCTGTTTAATACGTCTAAGATTCCATTCAAATAGCAAATAAGAAGGAAGTAATTTCAAGGGCTTTTTCAAACAACAATATTTTACTCATTAAGGCACAAAAGAGTGTTCTGACAAATGATTTTTTTTTATGAACGTTCAAATATAAATCTAACAATGTACAGCCAGCTTTACTATGGGCAATCCAGAGGCTTCAAACTGTGGCTTTCAGTTTTCATCCCTGAGCTGTGATCTTTGGGAGCAAACCGAGGCTTGGTTTCGCGGATGCGTGGTACCTGGCGGTCATGCAGGTGCTCTCCGTGCGGCCAGCCCTCACGCTCAAAGTATGTGGGGTGGGAGAAGGTGGGCCAAGTCCACACTTATATGGACATATCACCTAAAGTCATGTTTTATTTGCTTCTCTTTTAGCCCTTTCAGGTCAGACCGCCAGTTTACTGTGCAAAATGACAGGGACCTTGCCAGGCCACAACGTCAACCTTCCTCATCCAGGTCCAGACATGATTCTCCATCCAGGACTCACCAGCAGAGGAGATGTTCCCATTCCTCCTCCAGACAAAGAAGATGTTCCCATTCCTCCTCCAGACACCGCACTCACCACCATGACATCCGCTCTGATCACAAAGCCTGCTGGGGATGTGAGACACGAGTCTTGGAGGGCAAGTCACTGTGTGATTCATGTTATGCCCAGGCAGTCGGGGAATAAGATGGAAAACCAACAAATGGAGTCTCTTGTTAAGTGGGGGGTACAGCGATCCCTAAAGGAGTGGGATACAACCTGCACGCGGAGTCAGTCCACCACTCTATCTGGCTTCCTGGCTGACAATGCCCAGGAAGATTCAGGCCCATTCCAGTCTTATAATGCCTCCCCCCGATTCTTCAGATAGCGAATTGGAGGGAGATGATTAAGGTGGTCAAAGGAGCCCTTAAGTGGGAAGATCCTTACACTCCTCTGGCTAAGCAAAGAAAGTTCTTTAAGCACCTGGGGAAGGAACATTCCATCTTCCCGCTCCTTTCCGAATTGAAGGATATCATTGACGGGGAGTGGAGTAAGATAGACAAGAAGACTTTTAAGTCAAGCAAAACCTCCAGATTATACCCCTTCAAGGCAGAGGAAGTGAAATATCTGGAAAATGCGCCTCTTGTGGGTGTAGCATTGATGCGACTGGCCAAACACATCAATCTTCCTTTAGAGGACACTGTATCCTTCAAGGACAGGCTTGAGAGGAGAATAGACCAAGACCTCAAGAGAATTTACAGGCTAGCTGGTATGGATTGCAAACCTGCCTTGGCCCTCACGGCTACGTCCAAGGCTATGGAAGCCTGGACAGAAAATGTAGACTCCGTGCTTGAGAGCATTTCAGAAGATCTGGCCAGGGTTTCTGCAGTCCAGGATGTGAAAACTGGTAGTGGCCTTCCTGGGGAATGCTTCTATTGATCTGATTTGCCTGTTGTCCTGGACTATACTATTCTCGGTCACGGCTAAGCGGGCCCTATGGTTGGGCCCTGATCTAGCATCTAAGCAGACCTGGTGTAGTTAAATTGATGGAACATGGAGAATTATACTTGCAGCACCCAGTGTCTTTGTTTGCTAAAATACAGGCAGCTCCTGCCATCTAGTATCCTTAGTATCAATAGTTTTTTTATTAAATATCACAAACATATACAAGAATCTAACAGTTAGAAAAACAGCTCTAGAAGTTGTCAATACACAATGTATGGTATCAGTACAAGTTATAGCTGTTATTACAAGTACAGCAAAAATAAAATAACTGGATGCAAAAACTATAAATTGACATGTATAGTTCTAAAGAGAGGACCGGAGCGAAAATGGAGCTGGGAGGAATGTAGAGGAGGGCCGGGCATGACAGTGTATCAAGTGACACACTAAAGGGTTGGGGTTTAGAGCAGGTAGGCGGAGAAACGAAGGGGAGCGGCCATATAAAAAGGGGGCGGAGCTACGAACGGGCAGTCGGAAGGGAGAACACGCGAGGAGGCAGTTTTTTCACTGCTCCTCGTTTTCGGTGTGAAGATGGTGGACACGGCGGCGTTGCTGGAGCAGCTCCGAGCGGCGGCGGCATCCAGGGGGCCCGACTGGTTACAGCGGCAGGTCGCGGCGGTGCTGGCGGAAGCGGGTGGACGGCAGGACGATGGCGGACGGGCTGGAGAGGACGGCGCGGCAACACGCGGCAGGATCTCGAGGCCTCCATCAAGGTACTCTCCCGGGGCTATAGCGGGGCCTTCCCGGGGGGCCAGGAGTCCGAGGGGGGATCACTCGGTGCCGCCAGCAAAGAGGAGCCAGCCAGCTTTCCCGGCGGGGCCTGGACGGCCTGCACGCCGCGGCCCCATGACGGGGGCGGGGCCACGGGCCTACATGGCGCCGCTTCCCCGGGGGTGAGGAGGAGAAGATCCCGACCATGTTGTCCCCGGTGGCTCTGCACGAGCCAGGGGGAAGGAGCAGCCACACAGCCAGGAGCCCTGCTGGGGAGGGGGACTTGTGGGTGGGGTGGGGGGACCGGGACTCTGCTTTGGTGTCGCCACCCGCCAGCAGCTCTGCACGAGCTGAGGGGGAGGGGTGGGAGGTCTGCACGGGACTCTGCTAGGAAGGGGAGGGAGCCAGGTCCGGTGGTAGCTGGACCAGTCACCCCTGCAGCTCTGCACGAGCCGAAGGGAGTCCGTGGCGGGATGTCACGCAGCGCGCAGAAGAGGAAGAAGCCGGCGGCCACCGGGCAGGCCGCGTCAGGCACCCCGGCGGCTTCGCACGAGCCGTGGGGGGGGGTCACCAGGGAAGCGTCAGCTCCAGCCTCTGTGGATCATGCTTGTGGGTCTCTGGACGGCACAGTGGGTGGGCGGACGCCACCGTGTGCAAGGGGACAGGACTTCCGCGGCAGGAGTGGTGCCAGGGCCGGCCCACCTGCGTGCTCGGAGGGAGGACAGAGCCGTCGCTTGGCCAGCTCGGCGCCGGCGGAAGATCGGGCCGGGTAGCAACTCCTCGGGATCGCCGGCCGGAAAAAAGTGGGGAGTATGCTGGCAGTTCAACGAGGGCTCTTGCAAGTTCGGCTGCAGATTTAAGCACGAGTGTTCGGGATGCGAGGGGGCACATGCCCTCGCTAAGTGCTTCAAGAAAGGAAAACGTGCCGGTGAGCCTGCGTACAAGAGGGACGACTCCGGTGATGTGGGAAAGGATCCTGCCTTTTCTAAATAGATACCCGGATAGAGCGGCGGCGAGGTTGATCAACGCTGGATTTCAGGACGGTTTTAGGATCCCCTGTACATTGACTGTGATTCCCCCGATTGCGAGTAATTTTAAGTCGGCTATGCAACACCCGACGGTGGTCTCTGAGAAGTTGGCGAAGGAGGTGGCATTGGGGAGGATGGCTGGGCCGTTCGCGCAGGTTCCTTTCGACGATTTGGTGGTGTCCCCGCTGGGGGTGGTTCCCAAGAAGGAGCCAAACAAGTTTAGATTGATACACCACTTGTCGTTCCCAAAAGGGGGTTCGGTGAACGATTTCATCGACACCGAGGCCTGCACAGTTTCTTACACCTCGTTCGACGCGGCGGTCCGATGGGTTCGCCGTTATGGCCAGGGGGCGCTGATGGCTAAGGCCGACGGGGAGTCGGCGTTTCGGCTGTTGCCGGTGCACCCCGATAGTTTTCATTTGCTGGGTTGTTGTTGGCAGGGATGCTTTTACGTAGATAGGTGTTTGCCCATGGGCTGTTCGGTTTCTTGTGCTGTGTTTGAAGCATTTAGTTCCTTTTTGGAGTGGGTGGTGCGGGACGTGGCTGGCTTGGATTCCGTCATCCATTACTTGGATGATTTTCTCTGCGTGGGCCCTCCGTCGTCCAATGTGTGTGCGATTTTGTTGTCCACGTTGCAACACATTGCGGCGAAGTTTGGTGTGCCGTTGGCTGCCGACAAAACGAAGGGCCCGCGGACGGAGCTGAGTTTCCTGGGCATTGTGATCGACTCCGTGGCTATGGAGTGCAGGTTGCCAGAGGGGAAGCTCAGAGATTTGCAGGCGGAGATTAGGGCGGTTCATGGTTGTAAGGAGGTTCAGTTACGTGCTTTGCAGTCTCTGCTGGGCAAGTTGAACTTTGCTTGCCGTATCATTCCCATGGGGAGGGTTTTCTGTCGGCGGCTGTCGGCCGCTACGGCGGGTGTGCGGGCTCCTACACACTTTATTCGGCTGAGTAGGGAGCATAGGGAGGACCTCCGGATTTGGTGTTTGTTCCTTTCCGAGTACAACGGCAGGTCAGTTTGGATGTTGGGCCCAGTGAGCAACTTCGACGTGGAATTGGTTACTGACGCCGCGGGATCTACGGGATACGGAGAGTTTTTTCAAGGAAGTTGGAGCGCTGCGCCGTGGCCTCAATCGTGGGTGGAGGCAGGTTTATTAGGGAATTTGGTGCTGTTGGAACTGTTTCCAGTGGTGCTGGCTTTGGAATTGTGGGGGCAGGCGTGCCGGAACATGAAACTGCGTTTGAATTGTGACAACATGGGTGTAGTGCAGGTTATCAATAGCATGTCGGCGTCTTCGCCGCCTGTCATACGTTTGATGCGACAGTTGGTGTTGCGCTGCTTGCAATTGAATGTTTTTATCTACGCTGTACATATTCCGGGAGTGGATAACACCCTAGCTGATTCTTTGTCTCACTTCCAGTGGGACAAGTTCAGGGCCCTGGCGCCGGAGGCAGACAAGGAGGGAGTGCCGTGCCCGGATTGGATCTGGGAATTGGCGTTGGAATCGTCGCACGGTGGATACAACGATCAGTGAGTATGTCCACGTGGTCGGCGTACCAGAAGGTATGGCAGGAGTGGTCGGAGTTCATTTTGGAATCGGAGGGTTGTGGGGGCGGGACCGATTTTCGGCTGCTGGTTTTGTACTTTGTGTCCAGGAATATGGAGGCGGGGAAGTCCGCCTCGGCGATTGACAAGAAGATGGCGGGCATATCGTTTTGGTTTAAGCTGCGGGGTATGTCGGATTTGACTAAGGACTTTTGGGTGCAGCAAGCCCTGAAGGGGTACAGGAAGGGGCACAGGAGGCAGGATGGGAGGCGGCCTATTACGTTTGCGAATTTGTTGATGCTGGGGGAGCAACTGGAGTCGGTGTGTTCCTCGATTTATGAGGTTGTTTTGTTTTTGCCCGCTTTTTCGTTGGCCTTTTTTGGGGCATTTCGCATTAGCGAATTGGTGAGCCCTTCCCGGCGGACGGTGGGCGGATTGGGTAAACAGGATGTCGAGGTGTTTGAGGATAGGGTGTCGGTGCGGCTGCGGAGGTCAAAAACCGATCAAGGGGGAGTGGGAGTGCAGTTGGGTTTGTACGCTATCCCGGGGTGCGCGGTATGCCCTGTGCGGACGGTGGGGAAGTTTGCACAGGTGAGACCCGCAGGAGGGGGGCCTTTTTTGGTACATGAGGACGGGTCGCACCTGTCGAAATTCCAGTTCGTGGCAGTGCTGCGAAAATGTTTGGGGAGGATGGGCATGGACAGTTCCGCATACGCCTCACACTCCTTCCAGGCCTGTACTGGCCATCGGGACTACCGGGAGATTCCCGGTGGGCCGATTGGCTCAGTGGGCCGCTGGGCCGGTTGTTATCAGTTTCAGCTTATTAATTATTTTTTTTCCACCGCCGGCGGCGGTGGTGGCGGTGGCGGACGCCGAGAACGCGGCTCCGCCACAGCACCTGGGCCGGCCCGGCGCACAAGTACAACCCCCCGGTTGACGCTGCCAATCACTCCCCTTGTCCCAGCGCCGTGACGTCACGGCCGGAGGGCGGAGGCGGCCCGGGGATATGGGAGGAGTTCAAGCCTAGCTCCCTGGCCTGGGAGTGAAGGGAAAGCGCCGCCGAGGAGGAAAGAGGAGCGAGGAACCATATCATTGCTCCACAGCTGAAGCCTGCAGGATTGTCTCCAGAGTAAACAGCAGCACAGACTGTGTCAGTGTCCACTGTCCAGGGACAAAGCAATCACATTATCAGACATCAAGTAAGCACTAAATAGTAAAATCAACTGCAGGCTGTTAATATTTTGGTCAGCGTGTTTTAACAGTATACCACAGACAGGCATGTGCTCATCTCTCCGCACTTCCATTTACAATACTTGACCAAACCTGAACCATCTGTGTGTCTGAATGTAGCCTATATGATGGATTTCAAAGATTACTGTACATTTTAGCATTGCTCTACTAACAGAGAAAACCAGCTAAATAATTATGTGATATCTGTAATATGCAGCATGGCGGGGGGGGGGGAGGGGGGGGAGGAGTAAATGTACTGCCACTGTCCACTGTAACTGATTAACCTCTTCCCGCCCGCCCTATAGCCGAATGACGGCTATAGAGCAGGCGCTTTCGTCCGGGAGGCCGTCCCTGGACGTCCTGGTATTTACTTCCGCAATGTGCGCCGCCGCTGGCGCGCATCGGGGAAGTTCTGTGTTTGCCGTGTCCCCCAGAGACACAGATCGCTGTAAATGGCCAATCACAGCGGCCGTTTACAGCGCGATCGGCGTGTCCAATGTGAGATGATCTCATATGTAAACATATGAGATCATCTCTCAGCGCCTCTCTCCCTCCTCACACAGACAGCGTGTGAGGAGGGAGAGATGAACGGCTGCAGCGGCCGTAAGTGGGAAAATAAAAAAATTAATTAAAAAAAGTGCCATGCTCCCCCAGTGCCATCCGCCCCAGTGCCATCCACCCCAGTGCCATCCACCCCAGTGCTACCTGCCCCCAGTGCCACCTGTTAGTGCTACCTGCCCCCAGTGCCACCTGTTAGTGCCATCTGTCCCCAGTGACACCTGTTAGTGCCATTTGTCCCCAGTGCCACCTGTTGTCAGTGCCATTTGTCCCCGGTGCCATCTGTCATCAGTGCCACGTATAAGTGCCAGCTGTCATCAGTGCCACATGTCATCAGTGCCACATAGTGCCATCTGTCATCAGTGCCACGTGTCATCAGTGCTACATAGTGCCATCTGTCATCAGTGCCACATATTAGTGCCATCTGTCATTAGTGCCACGTATCAGTTTTACTTACTTAGGAATGTTTTACTTATTTTTTTGCACAATTGCGTATAGTTTATATACTGTTTTTGTGCGTGTTTGCAAAATTAAAGTGGGCCAGTCTGGATAAAGTCCAGGGCCAAATTTTTGTCCCAGTCCAGCCCTGACTCCTTCCGCATTGGGGCGGCCACTGAGGCTGCCAGGTGCGGGTTGGATGAGGCGGCTGTGCGCAGGTTGGGTAGATGGGAATTTACGCGATTCCGCTCTTACATTCGGCCTCAGTTGGTCTGTGAATAAAAAAAAAAAAAAAAAGGAGGGAATATTGAACAATGTTACGGGTACCGGGGGTTGTGTGTGTTGGTGCTGTTTGGGATACGGAGATGTTATTGGTTCGCTGACAGTTGGGTTATGTTTTGTCTTTTCAGATGGAGGGCCTCCATGCCTCATCTGGATCCTGGGGCATTCCTATGTTTGTTGGGGTGCCCGGAGGGGGGACGCACGACCAGGTGGGAGACAGTTGGGTATCTCTAGGAGGGAGGCGGTGCTACAGTGGCTGGGCAAGCCGGGTATGTTGTGGGGCGGGGTGGTCCCGGAAGTGGAGCGTTATGCGAGGATGGACAGGCCACCGGATGTGTTGGTGATCCATGCAGGGGGCAATGACTTGGGAGTGCGGACTGTCAGGGACCTGATAGCGGACATCAAGTCTGATCTAGTGTACTTGCACGCGGCCTTCCCAGATACATTGATACTCTGGTCAGACATGGTGGCGCGGACTGCTTGGCGCATGGCTCGGTCGGTGTATAGGCTGAATAAGGCGCGAATTCGGGTGAATAAAGTGGTCGGGCGCTTTCTGGCCCGGGATGGGGGGTTGGTGATTCGCCATAAAGAGTTGGAGATTAATGTGGGTCTCTATTTACGGAAGGATGGGGTCCACCTCACTGACGTGGGTATCGACCTTTGGTCTCTGGGGCTGCAGGAGGGTATTAGGGCGGCCCTGCGGGTGTGGAGGTGCCATCATGGGTGAGGTTTCACCCCTTCAGGCTGTGGCGGTATTTATTGTTGGTCAGTGACGGTAGCATAAAAAGAGGTGGTTAAGTAGGTGAGGGGCTCATCGGGAGATGGCCCCTCCGGTGTGTACATCAAATTTTTGATGTTAATGGTGTTTGTTGCACTGCGGGAAAAAGTGGTTGTCTCCGAGCGGCACAGCTGGAGGCCGGTAAGGTGGTGGTAAAGGTCCCGCAGTGCCCCCTGGTGTGTATACAGATATGTATACTTGGAAAAAGTAGCTCCGTCACTGACCAACAGAAATTTGGGTAAAACATGTTGTTTATCATATGTTGTTTATCATATGTGGTTTCCACATGTTGTGGAAAATGTTTAGGATATTAAAATTAAAATTTGGAGTTTTATTTGATTTGTTTTAATAAAGGCTGTTGTGGCCATTTTACTCCAAAAGAATGGTGTGGTCTCTTAATGGTAAGGGTTTAAGGGTTAGGACTCGGAGTAAAAGGGTCGGTTACAACAGAGTGAGTCATATCTGGGCTACACTAGTCATGTGTATGCTCTAACATCCGATCCAGACATGTACGTAGCTGTAGTGCAACGTAAGCGTAGGACATACATGACAGGGTGCAAGGCTTACGCAGGGGAATGGTACGAGGGGTTAAGAAAGGTACAAGGCTTACCTGATTGGAGGATGGTGTAAGAGGGGGTGGAGTAGAGTTGATGTGAAGGCACGTGAGTCTAGGAGGGTCAGCAGTCTGGAGCAGCAGGTCAGGAGGAACGTTCAGGATCAGCTCCCTGGAAAAGATGAGTGGGTTAGAGCAGCTTTGGGCCCAGCTTAGATCAGCCGCAGAACAGCATGGCGCAGACTGGTTACAAAGCCAAATTGCGGCCACCCTTCAGGGGGTAGGGCAGGGACCTTCCGCAGATGGGGTACCCCCGACACGGGCAAGGAGGTCTCGGCCCCCTGTGCGCCTTAGCCCTGACATTGCCCCCCGTACTCATCGCCGGCTTGGGAGCCCCAGTTGGGCCCCTTCAGGCCCCCCTGCTAAGCAGACACCCCAGTCGTCTAGTGGTGGGCCTGGGAGGAATCCCCGTCCACGGCTGAGTCCCAGAGGGAGGGGGGTCACTCACCGGATCCTGCCTCAGGCCACCTCCAGGACCGCGCGATCGGTGGTGGTTCCAGTGGTTCCCCCTGGCGATGCTCCGGTCGGGGGGGCCGCTCGATGGGGGAGAGTGGGGTCCTCGGGCGCCGGCCTTGTCCCGGAGGCGGCCGTCGGCCTGCCACGTGTGGGCGCCATCTTAGCTTCGGGGGGGGCCCATTAGAAGATGCAGAGCGGCAGTCGGGTGGCCAAGCCTCCGGGCATGTTTCTGTGCCTGGGATGGAGGGCCAGCGGAGGAGCAGCGCGCGCGCGCTCGGCGCGGCGCACGCTGATGACGTCGGCGGAAGTGATGTCGGCGCGACCGGAAGTGATGTCTTAGTAAACAAAAAACATGGCGGCCGCCATGCACAGCAACAGGACAACGGTCGGGAGCGGCCTGGGCCGTCTGGCACGCCAGCGCGGAGGCCCCCGAGGGTCAGAACACTTACGGAGGACAGCAGCATGGAAGAGGGGGAGCTGCAGGAGGACGAGTGCAATCCGGCGGCGGCAGTGGGGGCAGCGGCTGGAGAGCCTTCCAGGCAACAGCAGCCCGGTAAGTCCTTGGGGTCTGTGGGGGGGTTTCTTGCGGGGGTGGGTGGGGGGGATGCAGGGGTGGGGGGGCGGAGGGGGGGGGGGAGTTGTTGGTGGTGTTGAAAGAGCTGCTGCGCCGTCTGCAGGGCGACTCGGTGCCGGTGCCCGCCCCGATTAATCCATGGGTAGGGCCGCCCGCCGCGGCTCGGGTAGAGCTGGGGACGGCTGTCCCCTCCGAGTTGGGGTTGGCGGTGGGTGGGGTGGCAGCGGAGACGCAGACGGAGAAGGAGGTGCTGACGCGGAAGGACGGCGAGGGACCAAGTGGTGCTGCGGTGGACAAAGACAAGGATGCTGAGAAGATTCGCCTGGCAGATGCGGCGAGGAGCGAAGTTTATGTGTGCTTCGAGGGACCGTTAGGTGCGCATTTGAAGAAGGAGGTGAGGGAGAAGATTTGGAAGGACGAGTTTGTGGAAATCTTCTCGTTGTTGCCGTTGGAGAAGTTTAATTTAGACAGGGTCAAGCCTGATGAGAGCAAGAAAGAGGAGAAGAGGAGATATAGGCTTATTCCACGCACGTTTGCGAATTGGCTGCAAGCGTTTGCGATTTTAGCTAGCGTGATTGGGGAAAAGGCGCCGGAGAATTGTTCGGCATTGTTCTGTTACCTGGAGGCCATTAGTGAGGCGCACAGGGTTTATGGGGGCTTGGCCTGGCTACGTTATGACGAACAGTTTCATCAACGCAAAGCGGTACGGCCGTCCATTAGGTGGGACCACAAGGACATCAGCCTGTGGATGAAGTTGATGACTTCGGCCCGGGCCCCGGGACAGTTTTTTCCAGGGGGGGCCGGCGCCGCCGCCTCAGCGGGATCGCTGGCCCCAAAAAAGAAGGGGGTCTGCTGGCAATTTAATGACGGGACGTGCAAGTTTGGTAACGCCTGTCGTTACAAGCACGAGTGTTCGGAATGCAGTGGAGGGCACCCCTTCGCACGTTGTTTCAGGCAGGGAAAAGGTCGTACTGGAGATTTCGCTGGAAAAAGGGATGACGCCGGTGAGGCTGGAAAGGATGCTGGTTTTAGGGATGGGTTTCGGATTCCGAGTGCGTTGAGGGAGGTTCCCCCGCTGGCCAAAAATTTAAAGTCGGCTTTGCTGCATGAACACGTGGTGTCGGCAAAATTGGCTAAGGAGGTGGCGTTGGGCCGGATGGCCGGCCCATTTCTTACCCCTCCGATGGTGGATCTGGTGGTCTCGCCTTTGGGGGTTGTTCCGAAGAAGGAACCGGGGCAATTCAGGATGATTCACCACCTGTCTTACCCCAGGGGCGGATCGGTAAATGATGGTATTGACCCGCAAGCTTGTGCGGTTACTTATACATCATTTGATGCAGCGATAGCGTGGGTGAGAAAGTATGGCAGGGGGGCTCTTTTGGCAAAAACGGATGTAGAGGCGGCGTTTCGTTTGTTGCCGGTGCATCCAGGGAGTATGCGCTTGTTGGGTTGTTGCTGGCAGGGGTCGTATTTTGTTGATCGCTGCTTGCCCATGGGATGTTCTATCTCGTGTGCACTTTTTGAGCTGTTCAGTTCGTTTTTTGAATGGGCTGTGCGGGAGACGGCGGGAGTCAACTCGGTCATACATTACCTGGATGACTTCCTGTGTGTAGGGCCGCCAGGATCCCGCGGCTGCGGGATACTGCTGGGGACGTTGCAGCATTTGGCCGAACGGTTTGGGGTTCCCTTGGCGAGGGAGAAGACGGAGGGTCCCAGGTCGGAGATAGTGTTTTTGGGAATCACGATTGATTCCATGGCCATGGAATGTAGGTTGCCTGAGGAGAAGGTGGTGGCGCTGCGGCAGGAGGTGGGCGCGGCGCGGGGGAAACGAAAACTCAGGTTGAAGGAATTGCAATCGCTCCTGGGCAAATTGAATTTTGCTTGCAGGATTATGCCTATGGGGAGAATTTTTTGCAGGAGACTGGCGGCAGCCACAGCAGGGGTGAAGGTGCCCGCTCATTTTGTGCGGTTGTCCAGAGAATTGCGGGATGATCTGGGTGTATGGGGGGTGTTCCTGGTGGAGTTTAATAGGAGAGCGATTGTGCAGGAGGGACCGGTCAGCAACGCTGATTTGGTTTTGTTTACTGACGCAGCAGGTTCGGCAGGTTATGGAGCTTATTGCCAGGGGCAATGGAGTGCCGAACCATGGCCGGACTCTTGGAGGGAGGCGGGGTTTTTAACTAACCTGGCGTTACTGGAGCTTTTTCCCATAGTTCTGGTGGTGGAATTGTGGGGGGACAAGCTCCGGGATAAAAAAGTGCGCTTCCATTGTGATAACATGGGAGTGGTGGTGGCCATAAATAATGTTTCGGCCTCCTCCCCCCCGGTGGTTAGGTTGTTAAGGAGGTTGGTACTCAGTTGTTTACGGATTAATGCGTTTGTTTATGCGGTGCATATCCCTGGGATTGAGAATAAGTTGGCGGATGCTCTGTCTCGTTTCCAGTGGGAGGACTTTCGCAGACTGGCTCCGGACGCAAACAGACGCGGGGACCCGTGCCCTCCAGAGATGTGGGGGATTGCGTTGGAATCATCGGATGACTGATTCAACAGTCGTTGAGTGAAGGTACTCGAGCGGCCTATAATGCAGTGTGGAGGGAATGGTCGAACTGGTTGGGTGAGGTTGGGGGGTCGGAGGGCTCGGCTGAGCTGCTGCGGTGGGTGTTGGGTTTTATCTGTTATAATTATGTGTCTGGGGTGTCGGGCTCGGCAGTCAGCAAGAAAATGTCGGCTTTGGCCTTTTTGTTTCAATGTAAGGGGTTGGCGGATGTGACTAAGAATTTTTTAGTTAAAAAGGCGTTGAGGGGTTTTAGAAAAGGGGCGGCAAAAAGGGATTTGCGGCGCCCGATTTCTTTTGAAGTTTTGGGTATTTTGTTGAGCCACGTCAGGGAAGTGTGTTCTCTGGTTTTTGAACAAATACTTTTCCGAGCTGCTTTCCTGGTGGCATTTTTTGGGGCGTTTCGGATAGGAGAATTGGTGTCGCCATCTAAAACAGCTCCGGGGGGTTTGGGGAGGGGTGACGTTTCCTGGGCCCCTTCTTCGGTGGTAATTTTGGTCAGGAAGTCCAAAACCGACCAGTTGGGTAGAGGGGTGCGGGTAACATTGTTTCGGGGGACGGACCCTAGTTTTTGTCCGGTGGAGGCTTTAAGGGTTTATTTGGAGGTTCGCCCGGACCGGGACGGGGTGTTATTCATGCATGCGGATGGTTCGTGCCTTTCGCGGTTTCAATTTACGGCGGTGTTGAGGAAGTGTTTGCGGAGCGGGGGTTTGTCTCCGGGAGAGTATGCTGCTCATTCCTTCCGGATAGGGGCGGCCACGGAGGCAGCTAGATGGGGATTGCCGGAAGAGGTTATTAAGCAAATTGGGAGGTGGGAGTCTCGGAGGTATCGGCTTTATGTGCGACCGCACCTTTTGTAAAAGGGGTAGGAGTACGGTTCCTTGGTGTGATCGACTATATGTTTTGGTTGTTTTGGGTTGGGTTGGTAAATTTTTGGTTATGTCATTTCAGAGCCGGGATGTCTCATTTGGATTTTGGGACATTCTTTTGTGTTCTGGGGGGCTAGACGGGCGGATGTACGGCCGGACGGCAGACAACTCAGACTGTCCAGGGATGAAGGCCGGGTTCGATGGATTGGCATCCTGGGACTGATGTGGCACAAGGTGGTGCCAGAGGTTCATCGCTATGTGGGCCTGGATCGGGCACCGGACGTACTGGTCATACATGTGGGAGGTAATGACTTGGTTGTCAGGCCGATGCGCAACATCATTAAAGACATACGGTGGGACTTCCTCAGGCTTCGTACTGCCTTCCCGGACATGATTATTGTGTGGTCCGATATTGTGGCCCGCATGTCTTGGAGGGGGGCCCGGTCTTGTGAGAAGATTAATAAGGCCCGGATAAAGGTGAACAAAGAGGTGGGGAGGTTTGTTGCCCGGAATGGTGGTATTGTGGTGAGGCATTGGGAGTTGGAAGTGGAGACGTGGAGGTATTTACCGGGGGATGGTGTCCACCTTAACCCAGTCGGGATTGACCTGTGGGCTTTGGGTTTGGAAGATGGCATTGGCAGGGCTTTGCAGGTGTGGCGGCAGGCACAAGGGTGAGGTGTCACTCTTGTGCTGCTGTGGCGGTAGGGTCCTTGACGGCTGGTATGCAATTTATCTGTTCCAAATTAGGTTTTGGAAAAGTTAGGACCCATCATGGGTATGGAGTCCTCCCGGGTGGTCTGGCGGCTGGCCAGACTGACGGGCTAATAAGTTGGGGGTCTGTGGTCAATTGGTAAGTCCCCGAGGCAAGTTGGCGGCTGGGGACGAATGCCATAAAAAGTTGGGATTACAGGCTCAAGTAGAAATGGGGTCGTCAGGGATCAACAACTGTTTATCTGATGAGCTGGTTTTGGTTACAGGAAAATATATGGTAAAATAAAATGGTTACAGAAGTTTTAAAGAAAAAGTTTTAGTTTGGTTTATTGTTTAAATAAAGGCCTGAAAGGCCATTTACATCCAGCAGGTGTCTGTGTCATTTTTTATAGAAAAAGGTATAAAAGGGGTGTACATGTATGGATTGGCGTAGTAAGGTATCTGGCTACCTTGTCAAGACATGTACGTAGCTGTAGTGCAACGTAAGCGTAGGACATACATGACAGGGTGCAAGGCTTACGCAGGGGAATGGTACGAGGGGTTAAGAAAGTTACAAGGCTTACCTGATTGGAGGATGGTGTAAGAGGGGGTGGAGTAGAGTTGATGTGAAGGCACGTGAGTCTAGGAGGGTCAGCAGTCTGGAGCAGCAGGTCAGGAGGAACGTTCCCGCCCGCCCCCCCTTTAATGGGGAGGGTTGGTTGGCTATGGGGTGACCATGAGTACGAGTGGCGGTAGGGTCCTTGACGGCTGGTATGCAATTTATCTGTTCCAAATTAGGTTTTGGAAAAGTTAGGACCCATCATGGGTATGGAGTCCTCCCGGGTGGTCTGGCGGCTGGCCAGACTGACGGGCTAATAAGTTGGGGGTCTGTGGTCAATTGGTAAGTCCCCGAGGCAAGTTGGCGGCTGGGGACGAATGCCATAAAAAGTTGGGATTACAGGCTCAAGTAGAAATGGGGTCGTCAGGGATCAACAACTGTTTATCTGATGAGCTGGTTTTGGTTACAGGAAAATATATGGTAAAATAAAATGGTTACAGAAGTTTTAAAGAAAAAGTTTTAGTTTGGTTTATTGTTTAAATAAAGGCCTGAAAGGCCATTTACATCCAGCAGGTGTCTGTGTCATTTTTTATAGAAAAAGGTATAAAAGGGGTGTACATGTATGGATTGGCGTAGTAAGGTATCTGGCTACCTTGTCATGCTTATTCAGACAATAATACTCGTATAAATACAAGCCAGGGAAAAGATAAAAAAGAAAAACATAAATTCAAGGATTGCAGTATAATACCTTCACACACATTTATTTGGGTTCAGCCATCTAGTATTCTTGGTTGCTAAGATGCAGGTGGCTCTTGATGCCTAGCATCTTATGTTGCCAGGATTCAGGTGGCCGTTCAGGTTCAATTGTGTACATTTACACAAAACGCTGTTCACATATACAGTAAATGTTGGCACAAATGTTTGCAGCATTAAATACAGTACATACAGTAGGACCGTGGGCATCCAGATTATGGGGGATGTGTGGGACTGTGTGTATACAGCTGAAATCTGCATTATGACACTGAATGCAGTGAATTTTTCACCCATATGCATTTTTTGTGTTTTTCTAGCTATCATGTTGTAATGTTTCCCTTTTGTTTTACCTCCAAGGTCTTTCAGCGACCAGACAACTTACAGTTGCTGTAGCTCCATCTCCAAACTCTACCTACATTCAAGTGCCTTGCTTTCTCTTCTCAGTAATTCCAGCCAGAGGTCCTGTACACTGCTGCCATGTTTGATTACAGGATGGTTGCCATACACATACAATGTACAACACAGTTTTAATAATTCCACCAAACATTTAAAAACAATGATTGAAAGAAAATCTATGGTCACAGCATACACTTACTTTTTATAACATCATCATTGTAATAACAATACAAACAATAGTTATATTTGACTATCCAATATATGCTTACTTGAAAATTTCCTTTCATGTTGCCTCCCTTCTGGCTGTCTCTTTCCACAACTTCCTGGATTCCCTGTATGCTTTTCAGCTTTCCCTTGGCTGTTTACTTCCAATCTCTAAGGACTACATATCCCATGGTACTTTGCTACCTACAAGCTGTGATTGCTGTACTGACTCCACCTTCTGAAACTCCTCCTCTCACCACCTCTGTGGTTTAGAAGGCAGGCTCTGTGAAATGTGTGATGCAGCAGTGCCTAGTCACAGGACATAGTGAATATGTGTCACAGTATTCAAGGAGGTAAAATGTATGGAGATTGTCACAAAGTAATTTTACAAACTTCAAGAGCATTCAGATTAATAGGAACATGTTAGAAATAACTGAAATGTAATATGGAAATCAATATATGATTTTAAATTTTGACCATAGCTAGGCTTCAACACTGAAATTGTAACCCTACTTTTACGTTTGTCCCATCTGGGCCTATTCTGGCACTCCTCTCCTACATGTAAAAATCATAATTTTTTTGCTACAAAATTACTCAGAACCCCCAAACATTATATATATATATTTTTTTTAGCAGACACCCTAGAGAATAAAATGGAGGTCATTGCAACTTTTTTATGTCACACGGTATTTGCACAACAATTTTTTTAACACTTTTTTGGGGGAAAAAACTGTTTAGTGAATTAAAGAACAAAACAGGAAAGTTATACCAATTTTTTTTATAATGTGAAAGATGATGTTACGCCAAGTTAATAGATACCCAACATGTCACGCTGTAAAATTGTGTACACTTGTGGAATGGAGCCAAACTTTGGTACTTAAAAACCTCCATAGGCGACACTTTAAATGTTTTTACAGGTTACCAGTTTATAGTTACGGAGGAGGTCTAATACTAGAATTGTTGTTCTCGCTCTAACGCACACAGCAATACCTCACACATGTGGTTTGAATGGCATTTACATATGTAGGCGGGACTTACGTATGTGTTCGCTTCTGTGCCCAAGCACACAGGGATTTTTTTTCTTATTTATTTTACTATAATTTTTTTACATTTTTTTTTACACTTTCTCTTCAAAGTGCTTTTTTGATCACTTTTATTCCTATTACAAGGAATGTAAACATCCCTTGTAATAGGAATGGTGCATGACAGGTCCACTTTATTGAAAGATATGGGGTCTATAAGACCCCACATCTCTCCTCCAGACTGGAAAGCATCAGATCAAAAAAAAATAAAAAATACAGATCTGATGCTTTCCAGCTGTGATCGCAGTTTACAACTGTGACCTGGAAGTGAATCATATTGTCAACCTCGGCCCTCCGACGTTCATAGAGAAGACTGGAGGACGGTGGGAGGGGGATGTCCCCTTCTGTTGCCTGTAAGAATGATCTAGTGGCTGAACTGCCTGTGACGTGTCCCAGAAGATTGCCGAGAGGGAGAGGCCACCTAGGGGGAGAGGAGGAGTCACCTAGGCGGCCCGTAGTCAGAAGTAAGAAGTGGGACAGGAGTCCCACTCAAAACTAATCACCCATCTTTCCCCTAGTGCTTTCATCAATCGGCGTGACTGATGGGAGTAATTACTGTATGCATCAAACATATGAGATTCCCAGACTGAATACAAAAGGACAGAGGAGACCAGGTTAAAGCTGACTTTATTCCCTTTTGATGGAGATAATTTTACAAATGAGTTTGTGGGGTGTAATTAATTTTATATATCCTTAACCCTTGTAATGGATGGAGTTAACACCCTTTATATGCTAGTTGTTGGTGGGGCCAAGTGGAGTTGGGGTATGGGAACAGAACAACCCTGACCAGCATGAAGTAGAGCTGTGCTGAAAGAGATAAAGTCCTCTGCTGGGCTGAACTGCCAGGGTTGTAAGTGAGGACATATTGGGACAGAAAGAGAATCCTTACCACCCCTGAACTTCGTCTAGCAGATCCTGAGGCTTGGTTTAGGATGGCTTTGGGTCCCATGTGGTGAGCACTCTTTGTGTGATGGGCGGTAGTGTGGAACCTCTGAGATAAGAGTAACCATACTAAATGTTCTGCACTTGAGGGGCTACTACACAGGTAATGGGGAAATTGTGCTCTGTGCTTCAGGCGTCTGTTCAGTAAGTCGGGGAAATAAATACTATTCTGTAAAGTGAATGTTTTACAGGAGAAGTTCTGAACTTGAATTGTGCTGTGTAGTAAAATGTTTAGAATGCAACTGGACTGGACATTCCTTTATTTTGTATAACAGGTTCAGGTGAGAAAAGTGTGACACAATATGGTGGACTATCTTCAAACAACAGGTAGGAGACTATCTGTCAGGGTGTAAGGGCTTACCTAGGTTAGAGTCTATGGCACAGAGATGTACGTTCCCCCTTGCAAATACACACAGCCCACGGTAACAAAGAGATAAGCTACCTGGGCTGTGAATCTGTGCATGGGGGCTTGACAGGAATAGCAAAGGGATAGTCGAGGTAAAGCTGCAGTCAGGGATTCCAAAAGTCAGCATAACGATAAACAAAGCCGGGATCAGTCTTGGAACACTGGGACACTGCAACAGAAGCCAGTAACACTTGGCAAACATGAGAAAATGAGCTGACAAAGCCCTCAGAGTGAGACAGGGTTTTATACCCAGATAATTAGGTAACCTGCCTCAGCTGATCCAGGAGTGACAGGTACAAACAGAGTATTTCTCCACAGTACTTCATGCTAAACTAGGCATGGCTGGAAAGCAGGCTGAATAGAACTGAGGTGTGGCTCAGTGGTAAAGAAATACGAGCAAGAATAGACAGTCATGAGTTCAGAGCCACTTGGGGTGCAACCATGCCTGGCTGTCTGCAAGGCATGGTAGGGACTGTGACACAGGGAAGGTGAAATGTGCTCAGGTACATAAGAGCAAATGTAGAATGCCTACTAGCCAGACTCATGCACGTGGCACACATGCCTGCTACTAAGACACAGGCCAAGTGGGCTATTTAAACATCAATGATCTACTAGGACCTTGCCTTATGGTCTAAAGTGTTTCCTGTATATCTACTAACTGTCCCTGTATGGTATATAATTTCCTGTTGAGGACCTGATCTGCCTTGACTACACCTTGAACTGTCCACTAGGTTTCCTCTGAACCATGTCTCTGTCTACCTGCCTCACTATTGCTAACTCTGGCCTGGACTCTGACTATCCTTCTGTCTGCTGTTTTACTTCTAACCTGCCCATTAGTTACTGGCCTGGCTTGGTTGACTCTGTTCTGCACCCTATACCCATGGCTATCATCTGTTCTCCTGCAGCCTGCCTAGTACCTGCTGTCTGTCCGCCAGTGACCTGCCAGCCTGCCATCTCTGCTGTCCTGCAACTCATCTGCATATGGCTTCGCAAGAACTGTCAGGCACTTGTGCCACTCCGGGCTCTGGTGCCTCCTGTTACACCTCCGGCTCAGTACCCCTGGTAGGGTAAGAGACGCCTACTTTTCCACATCAGGTCCATCACCAGGTACGTGACACTATCCCATCCAAGAAGAAGGGGAGCAAGTTCAGAGCCAGCATGGTGCAAACTGCCTCAGAATAAGAGACCCTTACAACATTCAGTGAAGGATATTTAATCGCAGTTTGGTAGTTTGTGCACTTATGCACATGGAATTAGCTGCAATTAGCTTGCTCAGGACTGGTAGGATTGCTAAACAGACAACCTTCCCTCTCTTTTTGGCTGGTTGCCTGTATCTGGTAGTCCAGGTGGGCGGCTGAAGGGACCTGCTCTACAGGGAAGTGGCAGAAAGAGCTGCAGGCCATCCACTTGCGTATCCAGTACCCCACTATGCAAATAGAGGGATGGGAAAAGAAAAGTTCATATGCAGCTGATCTTCATTAGAAGACGTCCCATGGAGTTGAAAATGATCATCAAATGCTTGGTAGCGTGATACCCATCACCACAAATAAAATTAAGGCTTACCAGAAAGCCACCGACCCCCCCTTATTCAGGGAGGTCACAAAGCTCTTTGTTGGATTTGTGATCCACAGAAAAGATGTCCAGACTTCTCTACCCAGTAGCGTCAGAAGATACCAGGAATTTCACAGCTGATCAGGGCGTGGTGCCTCAGAGCCGCAGAATATAGAGAGACAAGAGACTCCACATAGTGTAATATTGTCTCTTCTTTGCAATTTATTAGAAACAGTACATGTCTCATTCCAAGAAATCCAAACACTTCCTTAAAATACAGGATTTTAAGGAAATCGCACAATTGCACTTTATTATATCATATTCAAATATATGCATATCACATGTGCGATTCATATGAATTACATTTATTGTCCTAGCGCTGCACTTTTATTTAACCTCCTCGCGCCCGCCCTATAGCCGAATGACGGCCGTAGAGCAGGCGCTTTCATCCAGGTGGCTGTCCCTGGACGTCCGCGGGCGGGCATCGGGGAAGTTTTGTATTAGCCGTGTCCCCCGGAGACAGGCAAACACAGATCGCTGTAAACGGGCAATCACAGCGGCCGTTTACATCGCGATCGGCGTGTCCAATGTGAGATGATCTCATATGTAAACATATGAGATCATCTCGCAGCGCCGCTCTCCCTCCTCACACAGACAGCATGTGAGGAAGGAGAGATGAACAGCTGCAGCGGCCGTAAGTGTGAAAAAAATAAAAAAAATAAAAAAGTGCCATCCTCCCCCAGTGCCATGCTCTCCCAGTGCCATCCGCCCCAGTGCCATCCACCCCAGTGCCATCCACCCCAGTGCCATCCGCCCCGTGCCCTCCACCCCAGTGTCATCCACCCCAGTGCCAAAAAATAAAAAAGTGCCATCCTCCCTCAGTGCCATGCTCTCCCAGTGCCATCCGCCCCAGTGCCATCCACCCCAGTGCCATCCACCCCAGTGCCATCCGCCCCGTGCCCTCCACCCCAGTGTCATCCACCCCAGTGCCACCTGTTAGTGCTATCTGTCCCCAGTGCCACCTGTTGTCAGTGCCATTTGTCCCCAGTGCCATCTGTCATCAGTGCCACGTATAAGTGCCATCTGTCATCAGTGCCACGTGTCATCAGTGCCACATAGTGCCATCTGTCATCAGTGCCACATATTAGTGCCATCTGTCACCAGTGCCACGTATCAGTGCCATTTGTCATCAGTGCCACCTGTCAGTGTCACGCGCCATCTGTTGTCAGTGTCACGTTTCATCAATGCCACTTATCAGTGCCATCTGTCATCAGTGTCACGCGTCATCGGTGCCACGTATTAGTGCCATCTGTCATCGGTGCCACGTATTAGTGCCACGTATTAGTGCCATCTGTCAGCGCCACGTATTAGTGCCATCTGTCATCAGTGCCACGTATTAGTGCCACGTGTCATCAGTGCCACGTATTAGTGGCACATGTCATCAGTGCCACGTATAAGTGCCACATGTCATCAGTGCCACGTATAAGTGCTATCTGTCATCAGTGCCACATATTAGTGCCATCCTTCATCAGTGCCACGTATAAGTGTCATCATTGCCACATATCAGTGCCATCTGTCATCAGTGTCACGTGTCATTGTCCTGGTCCTCCAGGGCCTTCAAAAGTGTAATAGGTAGTCAACAAGTTAGGCCGCGTACACACGGGCGGACTGTTCGCTCAACTTTGTCCGCTGAACAGTGTTTCAGCGGACAGTCCGCCCGTGTGTGGGCTTTCAGCGGACAGTTTCAGCGGGCAGTTTGACGGACAAAGTCTTTCGGAAATTCCGAAAAACTGTCCGCTGAAACTTGGTTTGAGCGAACAGTCCGCCCGTGTGTAGGCTACTTTCGAAATGAGCAAACTGTTCCCGCTCGGAGGGAAGTCTGCTCATTTCGAGCGCGTGTCAAGGTAGGCGGGGCCCGCGAAGGAGACGTCGCGGGCTCCGCCGCCTGGAATGGACTTAAAGGGGAACCCCAACGCCGAAAAAATCGGCGTGGGGGTCCCCCCAAAGTCCACAACAGACCCTTGTCCGAGCACGCTACCCGGCCGGCCAGGAAAGGGGGGCGAGCGAGCGCGCCCCCCTCCTGAGCCGTACCAGGCCGCGTGCCCTCAACTTGGGGGGTGCCTTGGGGAAGGGGGGGCCGCGCGGCCCCCCCACCCCAAAGCACCTTGTCCCCATGTTGATGAGGACAAGGGCCTCTTCCCGACAACCCTGGCCGTTGGTTGTCGGGGTCTGCGGGCGGGGGGCTTATCGGAATCCGGGAGCCCCCTTTAATAAGGGGGCCCCCGGATACCGGCCCCCCACCCTATGTGAATGAGTATGGGGTACAATGTACCCCTACCCATTCACCTGTAAAATAAAAGTACCCAAAAAAAAACACAACACACGAGAAAAAATATTTTATTGCACAGCTCCGGGGGTCTTCCGTCTTCGGGGGTCTTCTTGCCGGACTCCTCCGCTATCTTCGTGTAGCTCTTTTGCTAGCGGAGGAGTCCGGCTTTCTTCCTCCCCGCCGCCGGCCTCTTCTCCCGACTTCGGGGGTCTTGTCCCCCTCTTCGGTTCTTCTGCCGGGCCACCACGCCTTCTTGTAGCTCTTTTGCAGGCGGTGGCCCGGTCTTCTGTCGCCGCTGTCGCCGTCGCCGCCTTCCGTTCTTCTTCTTCTTCTTCTTCTTCTTCTTCTTCTCCAGGAGATGTTGACACGTCGCTCTCTCCGGCCGGAATGCCAGAGCCGCCCTGCGCTGCCACTTATATAGTGACAATGGGGCGGTGTCACATGGTATATGTCACATGGGTTGGTCACATGGGTTGATGTCACATGGTGACCCCGCCCCCTTACGATGTCATAGTCCCCATGTGACATCAACCCATGTGACCAACCCATGTGACATATACCATGTGACACCGCCCCATTGGCACTATATAAGTGGCAGCACAGCGCGGCTCTGGCATTCCGGCCGGAGAGAGCGACGTGTCAACATCTCCTGGAGAAGAAGAAGAAGAAGAAGAAGAAGAAGAAGAAGAAGAACGGAAGGCGGCGACAGAAGACCGGGCCACCGCCTGTAAAAGAGCTATAAGAAGGCTCGGTGGCCCGGCAGAAGAACCGAAGAGGGGGACAAGACCCCCGAAGTCGGGAGAAGAGGCCGGCGGCGGGGAGGAAGAAATCCGGACTCCTCCGCTAGCAAAAGAGCTACAAGAAGATAGCGGAGGAGTCCGGAGAAGACCCCCGAAGACGGAAGACCCCCGGAGCTGTGCAATAAAATATTTTAACCCTGTGTTGTGTTTTTTTTTTGTACTTTTTTTCACAGGTGAATGGGTAGGGGTACATTGTACCCCATACTCATTCACATAGGGTGGGGGGCCGGTATCCGGGGGCCCCCTTATTAAAGGGGGCTCCCGGATTCCGATAAGCCCCCCGCCCGCAGACCCCGACAACCAACGGCCAGGGTTGTCGGGAAGAGGCCCTTGTCCTCATCAACATGGGGACAAGGTGCTTTGGGGTGGGGGGGCCGCGCGCCCCCCCCTTCCCCAAGGCACCCCCCATGTTGAGGGCACGCGGCCTGGTACGGCTCAGGGGGGGGGCGCGCTCGCTCGCCCCCCCTTTCCTGGCCGGCCGGGTAGCGTGCTCGGACAAGGGTCTGTTGTGGACTTTGGGGGAACCCCTACGCCGATTTTTTTCGGCGTTGGGTGTCCCTTTAAGTCCATTCCAGGCGGCGGTGCCCGCGACGTCTCCTTCGCGGGCCCCGCCTACCTGTACACGCGCTCAAAATGGGCGGACTTGCCTCCGCCTTACGTGGGCGAGTCCGTTCATTTAAAAAGTTGAGCGAACTGTTTGGCAAACAGTTCGCTGAAACAGTCCGCTCGTGTGTGGGCAAGTCCGCTCATGCAAATTTTGAGCGGACTGTTGCGGCAACTGTTTGACGAACAAAGTTTCAGCGAACAGTCCCCGCGTGTGTACGCGGCCTTAGATGTGTAATTTATGCTCCTAGAACACATGATGGAGCTCCCTGCATGTTGGGCCTCTCTATGTGGCCAGGCTGTGAAAAAGTCCCACACATGTGGTATTGTAATACTTAGGAGGAGTAGCAGAATTTTTTTGGCAGTGTCATTTGTGGTATACACATGCCACGTGAGAGAAATAACCTATTACAATGACAATTTTGTGGAAAAAAAATAAAAAAATGAAAAATCTTAATTTTGCAAAGAATTGTGGGAAAAAATGACAACATTAGAAAGCTCACTATGCCTCTTACTAAATACCTTGGAATGTCTACTTTCCAAAAAGGGGTCATTTGGGGGGTATTTGTACTTGCCTGACTTGTTCGGGTCACAAGAAGTGAGATAGGCCACCAGTACATTAGATGTGATCAATTTTGTGCGATTCGCACCACAGCTTGTAGACTCTCTAACTTTCACAAAGACCAAATAATATCCAGTAATTTGGGTTATTTTTACCAAAGATATGTAGCAGTATAAATTGTGTCCAAAATGTATGAAGAAAAATTAATAATTTGCATAATTTTGTCACAGAAACAAAGAAATATGTTTTTTTTTTCAAAATTTTCGTTCTTTTTTCATTTATAGCGCAAAAAATAAAAATCCCAGAGGTGATCAAATACCACCAAAAGAAAGATCTATTTGTGGGAAAAAAGGACAAAAAATTCATTTGGGTACAGTGTTGCATGACTGATTAATTGTCATTCAAAGTGTGAGAGCACTGAAAGCTGAAAATTAGTCTGGGCAGGAAGGGTGTTTAAGTGCCCAGTAAGCAAGTGGTTAAATACATTTGAACTTGCTGACCCTAGAAAGTCCACTGATCATACAAAGTCATCCTGCTCAATATTCAGGGAGTTTCCTGAAGTTAGAACCTAGGATTCAGATCTGCCTTTCTGGACCAGAGGTGACATGTCTTTCTTCAGGCACATTGGTGGATGGTGGGTCACAGGGTTTCAAATTGGCAGCATGGAGTTACTTCTCCTAATACTCCTTCATCCACATCTCGATGGTTCCAGACTAGGAGGTACAAGGACAAGACATATGCTGCCTGATTACCCTTTCTGGAGTGATAATGCAAGAAGAATTTGAACTTGACATATGGGTCACCCTACATTGCTCTAAAGCACCAAGTGTAGCTGTTTTGAGCTGTACCAATGAATTATTATCTATCCAGACCTCAAACTTGGCCCCTGTTGGCTACTCACCATATTGTTCAGTGACTGGCCACACCATTGCCAAACGCTCCAACTTTAAATAGCTGTAGTTCCCAGAGTTCCCCTCAGTTGCATGTAGACTATGATTGACTTATGCAAGGACCCTCTTCTGGCCACCTTGTACTTGCAAGAGTACAGCCCCTAGGCCTTAAATACTGGCTTGAGTTCTCAGAAGAGAGATGTCAGCAAAGGCCAACATCAACTGCTGCTTCATGAAGTCATACCCTTCCTGTTATTCTGGTCCCTCTTATGGCCTAACTCATGTAAAAACTTTTGGATCAGGGTCGATTGGTGTATGGAAGTGCTTTGTGAAAATTTGATAATATTCTGCTAGCTCCAGAAAATCCCTGACTTCATCCAAGATTGCTGGGGGGTTCTTTTCCATTTACTTTCTTACAGTTAGGGTGTACAATCTCTCAGAAGAAGACATTTAATAGAAACTCAATGTCACTTGAATAGATGACACTTCTAGTGCATGAGTCGCAGTCCACACTGGTGTAACCAGCCCACACAACACCTGGGGGGGCAAAATGTTCTGAAAATACTGAAAATACTGAAAAATATGCAGAAAATACTATGACATCAGCCCAAAGACCATCCTTCTGAACTGACACAATCCCAGAGGGGTAATATAAGTGGTCCTTGATCGGCCTGTTTTGGCTACAGGAACAGTACCCACTGGCAGGGTAAAATGTGGAGAAAAAGTTTGCCTGGTGTAAGGGGGCAAGGGATTCCTCAATTTGTGAAATAGGCAAGTCGTCCCTCACGATAACTGCATTCTGACGCCTATAGTGCAAACAGAAGCAGAGGGTGACATCCTTCTTCTTCACCAAGACAATTTGAGTCACCCACACTCTCTTCAGTGACCCCTTATTGTATAATTTTTTTCCAGCATCTGTCTGACTTAGAGGTGAGGAAGTATGCTTTAGTATCTCTCCTGTATAAGAGGACTCTCTCTTGTGGGTATCTTGTGTTCAATTCCATTGCTACAGCCCAGGTCATACTTCCTCTTTGAAAACACCTCTGACCACATATCCACTAGTCGCCTTAATGACTCGAAGTGGGTGACAGTTCCATGGTATTCATTTGAAAGAACGATAATATCTTTTCTCCTGTCCACTGTTGGGCTGTTTCTGCTGACCTCTTATGCCGCTTACACACGATCGGAATTCCGACCAGAAAAAGACAGATGAAAGCTTTTCATCGGAAAATGCGACCGTGTGTAGGCTCCATTGGAATTTAGCTGTCCGAATTTCCGCCAGCCAAAAATTGATAGCATGTTCTCAATTTTCGCAACGGAAAAACTTTCTATCGGAAATTCCGATCGTGTGTATGCAATTCTGACACGTCAAAAATCACGCATGCTCAGATTTAACTACGGAAGCTATTGGCTACTGGCTTTTGAACTTCCTTTTTCTAGTCCCGTCATACGTGTTGTATGGCACCATGTTCTAAACTATTGGAATTTGGTGTGACCATGGCCACTTTGGCACGGGGGGACGTCAATAGACGTACTCCCAGCAAAGTAGGTCCGTGCTGTAGCAGTCATTCGGCTATAGCACAGATCTGAAGAAGTTAATCAAGACCGCACAATTGAAATAAATGTGTTTTGACCTGTCATGCGACTTTATGTTTTGCAAGTTTCATGATAAGTAGCAGCAATGCGAACCGTGGCTTAAGGGTTCGCTCACATGGGTGGCGGAGGCGGTAAAAGCAGGCGGCAATGGCATGTCGTATTCAGCAACCCATTCAAGTGAATGGAGCTGCACCAGTACAGCATGCAATATGGCATAGTGAGTCACCAACGTATTCCCTGCTTTCCAAACAGCTCTGACATCCATGGAGTATATGAATGAGCCCTAATAATACATTCTTATATTATTCTAATACTTTAGAGCCTATAGTGCTCAGGATTCCACAAACTTTAGGCTATATAGTATACTGTAGGTCCCTAAAAAGCTTAGGAGACTGCTGGATAGTTTTCATTTAATAGTTGCAATGTAGTAGATTGATTCAGAAAATGTGTTAAATGAAACAAATTACATTTAGCAGAATTAAATAACATGGTATTGTGGTGTCATCTAGTGGTCAAATACAAGAATACAATACAAACTTGATTTTCTTTTTTTATACACCACAGATTTGCTTTTATGTATTATTATTTTTAATATGCAGGATTTATATTGCTTCAACAGCTTGCACAGCACTTTGCACAATGAATTGAGACAGTAAAGTTGCAAAACAATCTAATACAGGAAGGTTTGGAGGGCCCTGAGATCCTACAATCTGTAAATTGGATGATGCAGGATCAAAACTGAAAAGTGTCTTAGCAAAAGTAAAAAAAGGAAATAAACTGAACAAGTCTGTAGTGCTATAATAGTTACAACGGAGATGTGATTTCCTAGTCTATGCTAGGAAATGACACAAGGATTCAAACTAGTTGGTATGACCAGCATTCCTCATTCTCTGTGCTTTTCAGGGTGAAATATCTACATACTTGTGTCCATAGTCACTGATGCATTTCCTAGTTTGGTTTCTTCTCTTAAAAAACTTCCTTTGTGTGTGCAACATTAGGCAGCTTTTTTAGATGACCTTTGTCCCCTGATATTCAACCTAAAGGATCACACTTAAAGGAGAAGTATAGCCAGAGTTAATTTAGCTGTATTTCTCCTGTGGATCACACAGAGTCCGTTCTGCACTCCTGTGACCTGTTTTCAGCAGACAGTCGGCTGAAGTCTGCTGTCTGCTGATGTCACAGAGTCTGTACAGGCTCGAGCAAGATCACAACACTGGAGTCAGGATCCACCCACATGTCTGGACCGGCACCTGGCTCAGGCTCTCAGCGAGCCTCCGCTCCTGCCCCCTCCACAGCCCAATGCTCCAGTGAGCAGAACTGAGAGTGGTAACTGACAGTCACTGGCTCTCTGCTAGGGATCTGTGAGAACTGAGAGATCTGCAGGGTTAGATTGCACGGTTCTTAGTGTTAGAGCCAGCGGGGGACAAAAGCAGCATTGGCGATGCTGCATCAGCCTAGGTAAGTATAAATCTGCAAAAACCCCAAATCTCATACTTCTCTTTTAAAGTAAGCAAGTATAAAGATGGGAAATAAAATAATTTAGGATTGGTTATTCATGTTCTTGCTTAAGTCCAGTCACTAATGATTCTCTGTCATGTCTGACAAATATAGACTTCATGCACACGGTCATCTAGAGGCTGCAAAGTCCTCTAGCATAAAATCCCCAGTGCTTTCCTGCACCTGGAGAGCCACAGCCGGCACATACAGCCACCTATAAAGTTTAATGGCTGTGCGCAGCTGTACTGCTGTAAATGCCAATGACATTTTCATTACCTTTTACCCATGCATACACATAGGGTGTATTTCCCCAAAAGCAAAACTGGCACAGATGGGTAGCGACAGAAGACCGGGGCACCGCCTGTAAAAGAGCTATAAGAAGGCGCGGTGGCCCGGAAGAAGAACCGAAGAGGGGGACAAGACCCCCGAAGTCGGAAGAAGAGGCCGCGGCAACGAAGAAGAATGCCGGGCTCCTCCGCTAGCAAAAGAGCTAGAAGAAGATAGCGGAGGAGTCCGGCGAGAAGACCCCCGGAGCTGTGCAATAAACTATTTTATCTTGTGTGTTTTTGTACTTTATTTTACAGGTGAATGGGTAGGGGTACATTGTACCCCATACTCATTCACATAGGGTGGGGGGCCGGTTATCTAGGGGCCCCCTTATTAAAGGGGGCTCCCGGATTCCGATAAGCCCCCCGCCCGCAGACCCCGACAACCAACGGCCAGGGTTGTCGGGAAGAGGCCCTTGTCCTCATCAACATGGGGACAAGGTGCTTTGGGGTACCAAGGCACCCCCATGTTGAGGGCACGTGGCCTGGTACGGCTCAGGAGGGGGGGCGCTCGCTCGCCCCTCCTTTCCTGGCCGGCCGGGTAGCATGCTTGGACAAGGGTCTGTTGTGGACTTAGGGGGGACTCTTTATGTCCATACCAGGTGGCGGGGCCAGCGGCGTCTCCTTCGCGGGCCCCACCTACCTGGACACCCGCTCGAAATGAGCGGACTTTTCTCAGGGCGGGAAAAGTCCGTTCATTTCAAAGGTACAGTGGACTGGCATACCCACGGCTGGATTGTCCGCCGAAATGCGAGTCTGGCGGGAAGATTGGAGTGCAAAACTACTTTCTAAGTCCGCCGTACTTTCGGGTCAAAAAAGTATGCTGGAGGCTACACACGGGGGGATTGTCTGGTGGACTTCAGTTTGCTGGACTTTTCCACCCGCTTGTTTGATCGTGTGTACACGCCATAAGATGACCCAGACTCCACTGCAGAGTGGTTGCAGTTTTTCAATGACGTGGGTATGAAATTACAACAACTAGTACTTAGACGAAAAAGAAAAAGATGGATATGTTAAAAAGTAGGATAGTAGAATTACAGTTAAAATTAGAACCGATTAAGGGCACGCCACAATTAATAAGTTTTGATGAAAGTATAAAAAGATTAGAGAAAGTAGATAAAGAGGTACAAAGGAAAAAGGCAAAAAAATTTAGGAGAGACATTACAGATTTTAAAACAAATAAAATATATTTATGGCAGGATCCATCAGTAAGTATAGTGACAAATAATGAGTATAGAACTAATAGGCAGGATATACCAGAGACAATCCCTAAGAAAACAATACAGGGCGGACAAATAGAAAATACTGAACAACAAAGTAGAAACAATATCCCGTCAGACATATGAAACACAAAAAGAAAGAGGAAAAGACAACCAACGAGGGCGAGGGAAAAACTAGAGAGTATGAGTATAATGTGGACACCCAAAATAAGTATGATTCATTACGTGATGAATTCCCCTATGGCACACATACCCCGAGACGCAACCAACCTTTTTTAGGGCAGGGCATGAGGGGAAACTTCAGGGGAAGAGCACAAGGAACGAGACCCCACAATACCAAAACCACCAACAAGCATGGTGGCAACCTCCCCACAGGGAGTCACAACACATGACACAAGGCCCCACAAGAGCAATACACGAAGAGGGGTCAGAGCCGGATACCGCATCCAGCAGATAAAGACCCAGAGAACGTGAGTAAGCGGAATTAATAACCTATCCATTGTCACTTTAACACAAAAAGAAACAAATATCCTTAATGCAGATCTTAAATGCACGGCTATAAAACCTATGAACAAATTTAACGTCTACATGGGCATACACAAATATGTAAGAAAGTTAAATATTAAGAAATATGTCATATCTAATGATACAAGCACATGGACGAATAACATCAAAGGCACTATAGGCATAAACAGTGGATTGAAGAACAAATCACTGTTTAACCCCCCGCAGCCCTCTAACCATCAGGTGGAAGTTTTTAAACAACTTATACTAAAAGACTTAGACGCCTTACCAGAACATAAACAATTGAACCCTAAACACATTACAGATGGGATTAAGGCACTAGAAAAGAGGAAAAATGTAGTAGTGCGACCGGCAGATAAAGGGGGGGGAGTGGTGATTATGGACAAATCATATTACTTTTCCCAATTGCAGTCCATGTTACAAGACCAGGTTACCTATATCAAACTCAAAGGTGACCCCACGAAAGAATACCGAGAGACACTACATAATCTGGTAGATTATGGGTACTACATGAGAGTCATCACAAAAAAAGAAAAACAATATCTAAGCCCTAGCTACAATAGGATACCCACCATTTACACAGTACCCAAAATACACGAAGACGCCCTAAAACCGCCAGCTAGACCAATTGTAAATGGCATTGAATCTGTTACGGCAAGATTGGGAGAATATTTAGACGTTTTTTTACAAACAAGCGTTAAAGAAACTATTTGAAAGACACTACAGCTTTCATACAAAAAAATTAAACAAATGAACATATCAATTCAGAAGGAAACATTCTTAGTGACGGCAGACGTGTCATCGTATACAATTATACAGCATGAGGACGCGCTGTTAGCACTAAATTGGGCACTCAGTGGTAGGGATGATATTCCTTTTGAGCAGAAAAAATTCCTGGGTATGGTATTGGATTACTGCCTCACCCACAACTACTTTTGGTACAATGGCGAGTTCCATAGCCAGAAGGCGGGAGTCGCCATGGGAGCCAAATTCGCTCCTAGTATCGTGAATCTTTTTATGAGTCAGTGGGAAGATAGGTGGATTTAGCAAAACAGACGTAGAGAACTCACTTTTTATAGTAGATACATTGATGACGTGTTCCTCATATGGGAGGGCACGGAAGCATCATTGAAAGAATTTACGACAAATTTAAACAGTAATCCAAATCATATCAAACTAGACTATAGTTGGAATAAGCAACAAATTCACTATTTACATGTAGTAATAATAAAAGAAGGTAATCACCTATACACAAAGACATATTTCAAAAGTACAGACAGGAACAGTTTCATCCCTATACAAAGTGGGCATCACCCTAAATGGCTGATGAACATTCTCAAAGGCCAGCTGACAAGGATAAGACGTAACTGCACCACAAATGAGGATTACACTGTACAAGCTAACTCGCTTAAAATACAGTTTGAAGAGAAAGGGTATAAAGCAGAAACACTCGATAGGTTAATCAATGACATAGGCCAAAAAACTCAAGATCAATACTTACAACCTACAAATAAACAAAAAAACACTACCTATTAATGGGGCTTCATATCACAATATCATAAACAATATAAGGATATAGAGGCCATTATCTCAAAATATTGGCATATACTACAGATGGACAGAGTAATCGGAAAGACTCTACCACACAAACCTCCATTCATATACAGAAAAAATCCCACGTTTGGTGATCAAGTAGTTACAAAGGTGTTGGACCCCCCCAAAAGTCTAAAAATGTTTTGGGAACAAACTGGTTTCCATGCATGTAGAAGATGCAAAACATGCAGACAAGTCTCCACACATCTTAGGGGGCTGACTTCATTCACATCTACAGCTAATGGAAAAGAATTTCCAATTAAGGAGTGCATTACGTGCAAGTCCACACATGTCATTTATGCATTAGAATGTCCATGTGGCCTAATGTATATAGGCCGCACCAAACGGATGCTTACCACACGTGTGGCGGAGCACATTTACAACATATCGATAGAATATAGAGAACACAGTGTATCCCTACTCTTTAGGAACAAACATAATAGAGACCCAAAGGGACTAAAATTTTGGGGAATTAATAAACTATACCCTAATTGGAGAGGAGCCAATATGGTTCGGGAGATTTCTCAACGAGAAACAGAATGGATCTTCCTAACAGACACGCTCAGCCCTAAGGGCCTCAATATAGAACTAGACGTGAATTGCCATATCAGCAACTATTGATGGGAGGGGGGTAGTTAGAAAGTGGGGGTGTAGCCATGCTTCAGTGCCTTTTTGTGTGGCTCCTCCTCACGTAATCTATATAATACCAATTAAGAAGAGTGATAGGTAGGAATAAAAATCAATATTAACAACAGGATGGGTGGAATAGTGTGCAAAACGCTCCATATTTGCGCCGATTTTGTGCCTATGTGTACAGTGTAATAGCAGGGTTGGTGCAAATGCGGAGTGTCAATAATAGCCTAAGTATGTTCCATGTATTCTCTAAAATAAGGGAAATCTAACACAGTATAGCTACATAATAATTAGAGCATTTATGCAAATAGAATCAATAAAAATAAAAACAAGATTGATTACAATTATGATTTCATACGGTTAAAACTGACCCAGGTCTGTATATGCATAAAAAATGGGTTCATTATTAGAGAGATGTCTCTAACTAATGTCTTAACATTGTGGAGTTTATTAATGTAACCATCATACCCAGTACGAATGAAAAGTTTGTTAGTCATATTGAATATGGACGACAACCATAAACGTTTCTTCACATCGATCGCATGGCTATAAACTTTTGATGAGCTTTGTGGAGGATGTGAATACATACGATCGGACCGCTGCCCAATTGCTAACATCTGGAGACACCGGATATTACATCCGGACGTGACTAAACCGGAAATACATGGGTTGCAGACAGTGATCCGACTGGATGAGAGGCAAACGAGCGGAGACGGGAGGAGCCACAGAGGATGTGGCGCCACCCTGCCTCCTTAAGCCTACTATAAATTACTACAGCATACACTGCGTGACCACGGCCTCTGAAGATGTAATCATGAAACACGTCAGAGCGTGGTCACGTGAAGTAGTAAGGTTGAACAGGACCAAACGAACGTCCGGGACTCTACTGACAGGCAGTAACGTGAGAGGATATCGGCCTGGTGGTGAGACGTTCATTTTTGCAGTACTGACAACCTGTGTAGATGCTTTTATTACATTGTTTTTAAAGTAACCGCAATATGTAAGGGGGGAGAGGGTGTTTACAATAAAGAGTATAACACTATGTTGGATTTCTTTTACGCTTAATACCAACGAGGATACCAGAATATAGCGGAGGGAGCAGGAGGAAACAAGAGGTGCCTACCTAACGTGATTTAAACAGACAGGCTTCTAAGTTACAAGCTTCTGAATATAGCGGAGGGAGCAGGAGGAAACAAGAGGTGCCTACCTAACATGATTTAAACAGACAGGCTTTTAAGTTACAAGCTTCTGGTAAGCGGCCATTTAAGGGGATCCACACAGCGGTGCAAACGGTGAAGGTGTAGGACTCTGATTATTGCCAGCTGCACGGGAGGACTCCTTTACTATTGCCCTGCATGTCCCCCAAAAATAGACTATTGGAAATATTCTGATGCATCTTATGTTGGACTGTTTTATAAGCATTGCTTAATTTTCCTTTTAAAACTTCTCTTGGATATTGATTGGTGTTAATCACTAAGACTAAGGGTGGTACACCAAACATATGTGGACTGCATTTTTAGAATTATAGATAATTAGTATTAATTTGAACATGCGGTAAAGCGCTGTTAGTGCTTGATTCTTTTTTAGATCAATCACATTAGTTACATTGTGCAATGTTACTGTTATGCAGAACTGTATTTAACCACAAGATGGCAGTGTTTTGTAGCTTAGTTATCACACAACCCATAAAGGAATGCTGGAGGCGCTGGGACTTGTACGCTGTAGGCAGGATTCTTCCATCAAGGTTAGCTGAAGCTGAACTACACTGCCCAAGAGGACTGGAAGAGGGCCGGGAGCATTTAAAAGATAAAAGTCCGGCAACATGGGGGTAGATGGGATACATTGTATTGGAGGCAAGACATGACAGGGAGAGCAGAGTGGATACACATGGGCCCAGGCAAGATGGGGCATAGTCAGGAGGTTGCAGAGCTGCCAGAGAGAGCTGGAGGCAGGTTGCAGAACCTGAGGGAAGACTGGCTGGGCCATCATCATCTCCACAGCCATACCAAAGGAGAACAAAGGGGGCCCCCTCCACGTGGAAGTTCATCGCTTCATCCTGCGGCATTGTGGAATGAGGTAAGAGAGTTCCAAACCCACACAACGCTGCCATTACACTCAAGCCTGTTGTTTGCATTCAATTGCTACAGTCTAGAACATTTCACAGTTCAGGCCTACAACTTTAGGGCACAGATGCTATACCCATCCAGTGCTGCAGTCTAACCTCTTTACTGCCTTTATCAACACTTCCGGCAGGATACTAGGATTCATCTCTTTTAGGCAGGAATTCTACACACACCCTACTTCAGACTTCAGGTGAAGTGGGTACCGTTTCCGCCAGTAAACATAACAGTAGTAAATATAGTATATGGTTTATTCAAGTACAATTGTTTACATACGTAGATAACACCTAGATAACACCAACAGCAGCCAATTAAAAAAGATACATAAATAAGTAATATTGGTACATAAATGTGGTAGTAGTCATAATACACGGGCATCATACTACCCGACTAGTTTTGTGAGATCCAGCTCGCTCTTTGGGGTGGATGTGTGTAACAATGTACCTAGGATGAAAAAAATATATATGTTTGGCAATATGGCACAGTATTAGTTATAAAGGCACAGGGTAGGAGGGGTTGTGGGTCCCCATACTCACCACTGAGCTTGATCATGGCTCCAGGTGTGCGGCCTCAAGATGGCGGCAGGTGCCTGCCCAGGGAGCTGAGGGGGCAGAGTCATATGGGACCCCACCAGGGGCCAAACGGAGAGCAGGCATGGCATAGGTGTAATGATGTATCCCTAGAGACCTCGTATAATCCATAAAAAGTATAGGCTGTGAACATAAGTATGTTTGTCAGGCATCTAAAGTAGTAAAGTAGAATCAGTCAAAGTATTAGCATAAAGATATGTATGCATGAATAAAAGGCCTGGGCTAAAGGTAGTAGGGACATGAAGATGGTTAGAAATATAGGATAGCAGAGGGATACTAACAGGTGACAAAATAGGCAAAAAAAGGTGAACTGCAATTGTGTGAATGTGTGTGTGTAGTGATGTATCCCTAGAAACCTCGTTAGTCCATAAAGAGTATAAGCCATAAACATAAATATGTTTATCAGGCATCTAGAGTAGTAAAGTAGAGTATTGGCATAAAGATATGCATAACAAAGTAAAAGGCCTGGGTCAAGGATGGTAGGGGCATGGAGATGGTGAAAAACATAGGATAACAAGGGGATACTAGCAGGTGACAAGATGTGAAAGAGAGAGAGAGAGATCGGGCATCCAGCTGTCCCATATGTATGGCCTGTCACGAACCAAAAAAATTAGTTCCTAATTGTCGATGGTGCTACGACGCTTGGGGGCCATCTTATCTCTTTGCATTTGGACATGAGACAGGAAACAGGATGTCAGAGGGCATAGAAAACAGGAAGTGAGGGGGCAGTACTCATAGGAGGAGCTGGAGGTCTTATGGTACAGGCCAATCAATATAAACATAATGTAATGACTCAGAATCTTACTGTAAAATACTGTAATATAACCACTGTTTTTTATTCTAATACTAATTATACTTCTTGGTAATCAATACATTTTGTACTTTTTTAATATACGTCTCTAATTCTATATCTTGTTTCAACCCTTGTCCATAAAATCCCTGGGACACATCCTCTTGTCTTTTCCCCTGCAGCTGCAGGCATCGTTCAAATAAAAAAAAATGTAGCCAGAGATTCCCTACACCATAAGAACAATCATAGCAGCTTGATTGTTCTTACAGGGCTTCTCCCAGCTTGTCCATGTATCGGTGAGCTGGAGAAGGAATCTACCGGGGCTGGAAGATAGCCATAGAGAAAACTAAGCGACAGATGGTCGCCAGCAGTCACTATGACTCTTGGAGGCCGTTATGACATCACGTCCAGGCCGGCGGAAGTAAACAATGTCGGGGACTCGGCAGGAAAGCCTGAGATTGTTCTTTTTTTTTTATCTCAGGTTTTATAGACCCTAGGTCTTATAGACCCCACATCTCTCCATTAAGAGGACCTGTCATGCACTATTCCTATTACAAGAGATGTTTACATTCCTTGTAATAGGAATAAAAGTGATAACAATTTTTTTTTCTTAAGGGCAAGTGTAAAAATGTAAATATGTAAATAAAATAAACAATAAAAAAAAATTAAAGCATCCCGTTCCCGCATGCTCGCACGCAGAAGTGAACACATACATAGGTCGCGCCCGCATATGTAAAGGACGTTCAAACCACACATGTGAGGCAGCACCGCGGACATTAAGGCTGCATTCACACCTGAGCGTAGCGTGTTTGAACGTTTTTACCGGCGTTTTGTCGCGCGACAACGAGCGTTTTGTCACACTACAACGCGCGACAACGAGCGTTTTGTCACACTACAACGCGCGACAACGAGCGTTTTGTCACACTACAACACGCGACAACGAGCGTTTTGTCACACTACAATGCGCGACAACGAGCGTTTTTTAACTTCGGCGTTTTTTTTCAGCCAATAGGAAAAATATTTTTCATCTGCTTATTTTTTCTTGAGCAGATACAGCGTCAAAACGCCCGTAGAAACGCTCGTTGTCGCGCTAAACGCTCGAATCGAGCGTTTCCATTAGTTTCTCTGGGAATGAAAACGCCCAAATCAGCCCAATTCGCGCGACAAAAAAGGGTCCGGAACTTGTTTGAGCTTCAGGCGTAGGGCTTCAGGCGACATGGAGTGGAGATGTGAACCATCTCCATTGAGAATAATGGATTTTTTCCCCTCCAGCATTTTGTAGCTTCAGGCGTAGGGCTACAAAACGTTCAGGTGTGAACGGGCTGTAAAGGAGAGCAATAATTCTAGCCCAAGACCTACTCTGTAACGTTAAACATGTGACCTGTAAAAAAAAGTAAGCGTCTTTTATGGAGATTGTTAAGTATTGAAGTTTGGTGCCATACCACAGGTGTGTGCACTTTTAAAGCGTGACAAGTGAGGTATCTATTTACTTAGAGTGACATCATCTGTCACATTATACAAAAAAACTTGAACTACCTTTACTGTTTTGGTTTTTTTTATTCATGAAAGTATTTTTTTTCCCCAAAAAATTGTGTTTGAAAAATTGCTGCGCAAATACTGTGTGACATAAAAAGTTGCAATGACCGCCATGTTATTCCCTAGGGTCTCTGCTATAAATATATATATATATATATATATATATATATATATAAAATGTTTGGGGGTTCTGAGATATATTGTAGCAAGAAATTATGATTTTTACATGTAGGAGAGGAGTGCTGGAATTGGTGCAGTAAGGAAATGGTTAATTTCCTGACCTTAATCCTCACTCTATGCACATTCAGGATACTCAATTTACCCTAGCTGTGGGCTGAATAAAATCTTGTAAAGGCAGGATGGTGTCCATTGGCTGTAGTTTGGAGACCCTTGCTTTAAAGAATAAGTACAAACTCCATAAAGAAGAGAGGGCTATGATGTGCAAGGAGGGAGGGTACTGTACTAAGGAATTGACACTTCTAGGAGAGTAATTTCCCTAGCAAGTTCAGAGAAACATTAAAAGTCAATAAAAATATATATTTTTTTAATGAAAATAAAAGATCTGCATTTAAAATATTTGAATTTTCTGTGCTTTTAACTCAAATTTTGACAGGGTCTTCTTAAAATACATATACAGTATCTCACAAAAGTGAGTACACCCCTTACATTTTTGTTAATATTTTATTATATGTTTTCATGTGACAACACTGAATAAATTATACAAGCTGTACTCACTACTTTATGTTGTAGCAAAGGGTAACAGTGTAAATTTGCTGCCCCCTCAAAATAACTCAACACACTCATTAATATCTTAACTGCTAGCAACAAAAGTGAGTACACCCCCAAATGAAAATGTCCAAATTGGGCCCAATTATTGGCACCTCATGGAAAAGAACTCTGAAAAAACGAATTGTTGCAAAACAGTGGCTAAGACCATACAGCGGTTTAACAGGACAGGTTCCACTCAGAACAGGCCTCGCCATGGTCGACCAAAGAAGTTGAGTGCACATGTTCAGCCTCATATCCAGAGATTGTCTTTGGGAAATAGACATATGAGTGCTGCCAGCATTGCTACACAGGTTGAAGGGGTGGGGGATAGCCTGTCAGTGCTCAGACCACACGCCACACACTGCATCAAATTGGTCTGTATGGCTGTCATTTCAGAAGGAAGCTTCTTCTAAAGATGATGCACAAGAAAGACCGCAAACAGTTTGCTGAAGACAAGCAGACTAAGGACATGGATTACTGGAACCATGTAATGTGGTTTGATGAAACTAAGATAAGTGTAAGGCTGACCGCAGGTCAGCCAGTCTTTGTAGGAGGAGTCAGGCTCCCCTGCCGACGTTTGCTCACATGCACGATCGATAGGCCTAATTTCCAGGCAACTTTCTGATGTCACTTCTGGGTTTCGGATCAACAGGGAGGTCGTGCGGAGGCTTCGCTATTCCCTGCTCTCTCAATCAGGGCTATGGTATCCTCGTTGCATTGCGATGGTATCGCAGCAAGGTCTTGTGTGCTGGGGGCGCAGGTAAGGGGGATATGCTTCTTCCGACCGATTCTCACTTTGCTCAGGACAGGTATTTTGGGGTCTAGTATTAGGGCTTGTGTTCAGGGTCTGAAGTTGTGGGAGGAGTGCAAATTTTTTTTTTGGGGACTATGAGGGGGTGTCTGAGGCGTGTTGTGTTGTGCGGTGGTCCCGCCCCCTGACCAGAGCCTGGGTCTCGGTAGGTGAGGTTTTCTGAGGTAAGAAAAAGAAAAACATACATTGTGGACTAACATTAGGTCATAGGATAAGATACTCACGGCGCATGGCTTAGGAGCAGCCTGCAGTCTGCACCCCATCATGTTCATTCTAGGAGTGGCTCAAGCAGGGGGCCTCCCCAGTGCTCAGCTCTGGAGCACCCCACACCTGCTGAAGGGGGTCACTGTGCATGCATGGTTACACAAACCATCCTCACCTAGCACGCCATACTCCCACTTTTCCGTGACCAGGGTATGTTTTAAAAAACAAAACAAAAAAACATAATAATAAAAAATATAAAAATGTGATTTTTATATACAGCTTACCTGTAAAATCCTTTTCTTGAGAGTACATCACGGGACACAGGAGCTTCATTACATAGTGGGTTATATAGGCACCTCTGGTGATTGGTCACTGGTTGACCTCAATTAAGGAGAATTCCTCCCCTATATAACCCCTCCCATCTGGGAGGCACCTCAGTTTTGTAGCAAAGCAATAAGAAACCACGTAAAACCCAAGAGGGGCGGGAGCCCTGTGTCCCGTGATGTACTCTCAAGAAAAGGATTTTACAGGTAAGCTGTATATAAAAATCCCATTTTCTTGATCATACATCACGGGACACAGGAGCTTCATTACATAGTGGGATGTCCCATAGCAATGCTCAGATTGAGGGGAGGGAGACACAGATCATAAATATAGGCCGCCAGGAACCGGAGGACCTAAACTGCAGCCTGCAGTACACTGCGCCCGAAGGCGATATCCTCTTGCCCTCTGACATCCACCTGATAGAATCTGGTGAATGTGTGGACTGATGACCAAGTTGCAGCCTTACAGATCTGAGCCAGGGAGGCCTGGTGATGCACTGCCCAAGAAGCACTAACAGCCTTAGTAGAGTGCGCTTTCACCCGAAAAGGAGGAATCTTCCCCTTTAAACCATAGGCCTGAGAGATAACTTGCCTGATCCATCTTGAGAGAGTGGATTTTGACGCCGCCTGGCCCTTTCTAGGGCCTTCCGGCAGAATAAATAAACAATCAGTTTTCCTTATCTGAGTAGTTGCTTGAAGATAAATACTGATTGCTCTAACCACATCTAAAGTGTGCAAAGATTCTTCTTCTGTGGATTGAGGGTCCGGAAAAAAGGATGGTAGGATTACATCCTGATTCAAATGGAAACCCGAAACCACCTTAGGCAGAAAGGACCTGTTGGGACGCATGACCACCTGGTCCTTATGGATAATTAAATACGGCTCCTTACTGGAAAGAGCTGCCAACTCTGATACTCTTCTAGCCGTAGATATGGCTACTAAGAAGACCAGCTTTTTAGTCAGGAGAGCTAAAGAAGCCAGGTGTAAAGGTTCAAATGGTTGCCCCTGTAAGGCTGAGAGAACCAAATTCAGATCCCATGGGCATACCGGAGGTTTAACTGGCGGTTTTGTCCGCATAGCCCCCTGGATAAAAGCCCGTACTAGGGAATGTGATGCAAGCGGTTTTTGAAAAAATACCGACAGGGCCAAAATCTGCACTTTGATAGTGCTTATGGCCAAATTCATTTCCAGGCCTGACTGGAGAAAGGCCAAGATTCTGTTAATGACATACTTTCTAGGATGTCATTTCCTGAGTTCACACCAGGAAACATATGTCCTCCAGATCTTGTAATAAACAAGTCTGGAGGCCGGCTTTCTGGCATTGACCAGAGTAGAAAGGACTGGCCCCGAAAGGCCACGGTCTCTCAGAATGTGGGTCTCAGCAGCCAGACCGTCAAATTCAGACTGCGTAAAGCAGGATGGTAGATTGGACCCTGTGAGAGCAGATCTGGCTGGAGAGGGAGGGTCCATGGCCTGCCTACTGCCAACTTCATGATTTCTGCGTACCATGGTCGCCTGGGCCAAGCCGAAGCCACCAAAAGGACCGACTTTGTCTCCCTCTTGACCCTTCCCAGGAACCGCGACAGAAGCGGGCTCGGGGGGAAGGCATAGATCAGATTGTACTGATCCCAGGGAACTGTCAGAGCATCTGACCCCTGAGCAAGTGCATCTCTTGTCCTTGACACAAACTTGTCCAGCTTCCTGTTGAACCTGGAAGCAAACAGATCTACGTCTGGAGTACCCCACTTGTGACATATGTTCTGAAACACGTCGGGGTGCAGAGCCCATTCTCCTGGGCACAACTGCTGGCGGCTGAGAAAATCCGCCTGCCAATTCTCCACTCCTGGGATGAAGACTGCAGAAAGACACGGAACATGCTTTTCTGCCCAGACAAGTATGCGATTCACCTCTTTTTGGGCCACCAGACTTCTGGTACCGCCCTGGTGATTGATATAAGCCACTGCGGTGGCATTGTCGGACTGAACCCGAACTGGGAAACCTCGCAGTCTGTAAGACCACTCCATGAGTGCCATGTAAACTGCCCGGATCTCTAAGATATTTATGGGCAGTAGATTCTCGGTCGCAGACCATTTCCCCTCCAATACAGCTCCCCAGCCTGTCAGGCTGGCATCTGTTGTGATAATCTTCCATGAGAGAGGAAGAAAGGTTTTGCCCTTCAGCAAATTCTTGGTTTGTAACCACCAGACAAGACTCTTGCGTGTCCCTGGGGATAGACGCATAGGAAGATCCAGAGATTGGGGCTTCCTGTTCCAAGCCGCAAGGATGCATCCTTGTAAAGGCCTTGAATGGAACTGGGCGAATGGGACGGCCTCGAAGGAGGCGACCATCTTCCCTAACAGTCTCATGCACAACCGAATGGAGGAAGATCTTCTGCCCAGAATCAGGCGCACCAGATCCCCAATGGCCAAGGCTTTTAGCCTTGGAAGAAACACCCTGCCCTGAGCGGTGTCGATGATCATACCTAGGTATTCCAACCTGGTAGTCGGTTGTAGGGACGACTTTTCTAGGTTTATAATCCAACTTAGGCGTTCTAGGTGTTCTAGCGTTTTGGTGACGCTGCGACTTAGGAACGCTGCAGTTTTCTCCATGAGAAGCAAGTCGTCTAGATAAGCCATGACGGCTATGCCCTGAGCTCTTAAGATTGCTAAGAGAGGGTCTAGAATCTTTGTGAAGACTCGAGGGGCTGTAGCAAGCCCAAACGGCAAGGCCACAAATTGAAAATGGCGCCGCTCTACCGCGAACCTTAGGAATTTTTGGTGTGCGGAAAAAATTGGCACATGGAGATATGCATCCTTGATATCTATTGATGCCATGAATTCTCCTCCTTGCAGAGAGGAGACCACAGTGCGGATTGACTGCATTCGGAAAGACCGGATGTGTAAAAACCGGTTCAGGTCTTTCAGATCCAAGATAGGTCTGACACTTCCACTTGGTTTTGGAACGGTGAAGAGATTTGAGTAAAACCCCGAACCCTGATCTTTCGGGTTCACTTCTACTATCACACCCTGGGATAGTAACTGATCTAAGGCCAGAAATAGCGGTTTTTGCTTTACTGGATCCCTGGGGATCCTTGACCTTAGGAAACGAGAAGGTGGAATCTCCTGAAACTCTAGCTTGTAGCCCAGAGATACTGAAGAGATCGCCCACTTGTCCTGGATCTCTTCCCGCCAGGCGCCTGCAAACTGCAGGAGCCTTCCCCCCACTCTGCCAAGCGGGGGCGCCCCTTCACAAGGAAGTTTTTGGGCTCTGCTTGGCAGGCTTTCGCCCCCAAGTCTTTTTCTGTCCCTGTGCTTGGCCTTGAGCCTTTCTAGTAGAGGAGGACTGAGAAGGCCGTCGCCACTGTTTAGAGCTTGATGCTTCAGGAGAGAGAGCACGCCTGAATGAAGGACGCTTGCTCTTTTTAACTGGAAGGAGAGTAGATTTTCCTCCTGAAATATTTTGGACGAACTTATCTAGTTCTTCTCCAAACAAACGCTCCCCTTTAAACGGGAACCCAGTCAAATGCTTCTTGCATGACAGCTCAGCTGCCCAATTCTTTAGCCATAGGGCCCTTCGCATGTGAACCAACATGAGAGACAAACGTGATGCTTGTTGGACGGAATCCAAAATCGCATCAATTATGAAACACAGAATGTGAGGCAATTCTGTATAATTTTCTACTTCCTCACTGGGAAGGAGCCCAAGCATCTGTTTAACCTGTTCCTTGAGGAACTGACACAACCCCACGGCTGCGACTGTAGGTTGCACCACAGTGCCAGCCATGGAAAAGGAGGCTTTTAATAAGGTTTCCAGCTTTTTATCAGTTGGATCCTTGAATACCTGCGCATTATCCAAAGGACAAGTTAGGTTCTTATTCACACAAGAAACAGCCGCATCGACAGATGGGACCCCCCACTTCTTGGTGAAACTTTCCTCCACAGGATAATGCATAGAAAACCTTTTAGGAGGAGTAAACAGTTTATCGGGATGTCCCCAATCCTCATACATCAATTTATCCATTAAAGGATGAATTGGGAAGGAATAGGCAGTCTGTGGGGCTTTCCTGACTCCCAGGGAAGAGACAGAGGATGTAGCGACTTCAGCAGCAGGCATTCTGAATGTGGTACGCACCAATTCAGTATAATACTGCACCTGTTTTCTGAGCGCCTGGGAGGAGGGGACTATCTCCTCTTCCTCTGACTCATCCGACTGCTCATGATCCCTATCCAAAGATAGGGATCCCTCCTCATTTTCAGAAGAATCATCTGAGAGAGGGATATCAGCAGAGGGAGGGGATCTACCCCTTTTCCTGCTATCTTTTAGGGAAGCAGAAATAAAATTCATGATTCTCCCTTCAAAACCCTCCAATGTAGCCCTAAGGGAGTCCTCAGTGACATAAACCGGGGCTGCGACATTAGGAGAGGCTGCAAAACCCGACAGGGGCACTGACTCGTCTTGAGAGGCTGGCTCCAGTCTTGCAGGGGGGATGGTAATTTACAGGTACTTTTGGAACCCCTGGACCTAGGCGGTGATTTACCAGTGCCCTTATTACCTCCCCCTGAGACCCTCTTACGAGGAGACATAGTACTAGGCTACAAAGCAGAGGTACTAGTACAAGTGCAATCACTGTTGTGCTTAAAGTCTCACAATAATATATATGCTTAAATTGCACAACCTGATGCTGAGTAGGAGTCTAGGTTTGCCTGGATCCAATCCCCACGGATGCTTACTGCCCACAGCTCCTGTGTCTCCAATTACAGCCCCCTGACGCTCTGGGCTTTTAAAACTGCCGCCTGGCGCCTGCGTAGTACAGCGCCGTGCACACTGACGTGCACGGCTCGCAACCACACCCCCCCCTCCTCCATTAGGCCGGGGACCGCGGGATCCAGGGGGGGAGGAGAACCCAAAAACGGAGCTGCGTGGGACCCCTGAAGTTTTTACCTTATTTGTGGCAGGGACTGCAATGGAGACGTGAGTTAGCTGGAGAATCAGGCTTTCACTGAGCATGTGTATTGAAAAGGCATGTAAGTATGCATCAGGCTGCTCTTACTCCCTCTAGTGGTGGAAACCAGGTAAGACATACAACTACTCACAATGAAGAAATCCATTCATATAATTAAATATACAGGATAACTTCCCCGCCGCAGGAATTGCTGAACCAGACAAATTCCAGCCTTCACCCATCACGGCGGGTATTGTTAGCCAACCTTCAGGTATATCTGGGGTTCCTTCTCGGAAGAACCTCCCACCTGGGCCATGTAGAAAGCTCTGCCAGAAACTTTCGTGCGCTCTGTATAAACAGTACACCAAGTCTGGTTTTCCCAGAGCCCAGTCTTCCAATGGAGAGGACTTACAGGCAAAACCTCGCTTCTTCGGCTGACGAGACCCGGGTACCATACCATCTTGGGAGTCAAATATTGGCCCGAGGTATGGATCCGGTTTATTGTAGCCCTTAGGCCCTCGCAGGGACCTTCATAGAGCTAAAGTTTTACGTGACCATCACCATAGACACTGGCGAAAAAACTGAGGTGGCTCCCAGATGGGAGGGGTTATATAGGGGAGGAATTCTCCTTAATTGAGGTCAACCAGTGTCCAATCACCAGAGGTGCCTATATAACCCACTATGTAATGAAGCTCCTGTGTCCCGTGATGTATGATCAAGAAATGAGGTTATAGAGGGATCTTTTTCTAGCCTAAACTTCATATTCTTTACATATTTATCCTGAGTGGTAGCTTCTGTATGCTTAGGTTCCTTTTCTATAGTTGGTATTTCTACACATCTACAGGGGTCACACCATTTTCATACTTCGCAGTTTTCAGTTAATTTCAGGTAGGTATTATTTGTTTTTCTCATACCGGATTTTCATGGGTGGTTTTTTAATTTTCATTATTCAAATCTGACTCATCAGTTGATACGCAATGTTCTGAGTGGCAGCTTTTGTATATTTGTTTTCCTTTTCCATAGTGGTGGTTTCTATGTTTCAACAGATTTCACTGAATTTATTTTTATTTTTTTCCCGGTTGCAGTCCATTTCAGGTTGGTATTTTTCTGTTTTCTTATACACGGTACATGACATGTCTTCATACGTTGGGTCTTGCAGCATTACACCACTGCAGTTTTACCCATCACGTTTATGGGTACCATGGGGTGATCGCTTGTAATTGGCTTGTACGGTGGTAGATCTCCTCATCTGTTTCTCACACAGCTTACATAGTTACATAGTAGATGAGGTTTAAAAAAGACACTCTCCTTAAGCTTGAGTTCACATTTGGGTTGCCTGCTTTGCTTCAGGGAAAGTCACAAAACAGACACGTTACTCATTACTACATATACTTCTCTGCATTTGGGTTCTCATGTCAATTTTCTGTTGTCACATGTTTTGCATCATATCTTCACCATTGGGTCATGGCGTCACCACTGCAGTACTACCTATCACGTTTATAGGTACGTACGGATTGAGATGGCCATTTCTTTTTGTGTGGTGGCAAGTCACCTCATTCGTTTCTCATACGATTTACGTTACAAACTTTTTCACGCTTTTATAATTTCACTACTCACATCAGTAGCCTGACACGTTTTCAGGTTCAAAGGCCTGTGTTTACGTTGTTAATTTGCCTGATATGCCCCATTTAACTTGGCCTTGTAAATTCACAAGACTGACATGTTTTCAGTCCCGCACAAACGTTTTTCATCATTTCGCAGTCACTGTTGGGAAAAAAAAAAAGAGGGGGGTATCCGGTTGGTCAAAGGTAGGTTATGGGTACGGTTAATTTACATTCCTTGGCTTATGTCAGTATTGTTCTCAGTTTATGCAGGTCATTGCATCCATCCCTCCTTCTCCAGCTAGGGGTTCGGGGACATGGTAGCACGCCCTCCCTAAGAACCTGGACTGTCCCAAGACTCATGGCAGAGCTGCAGCACAGCAGTATTTTGTACCCTGCTGACCAAGTTACCCTTCGGCATGTCGCCTCATCCCTCTCACAAATTCATGCTACCCTGAGTTCCCTGGCAACTTCCTTTCAGGAATTGTGTGATGGGATTGAAGTATTGGAGAGTCAGCCGAATGCAGCTCCAGGAGCTTCTACCATTCCAGGGGTCGTCAGCAGGTTCCAGGACCCCCTTGGTACCAAGCCCTGTACCTTTAGGCCCAGATAATAGCATGAGTGCTCCTTCCATTACCTCGGCTCATCTTATTCCTGGGAACATCAAAAAATTGATGCACATCCTAGTGACTTTTATAGCAAATTATAAATAACACAGAATATTCATAATAAAACATGTAGATATTACTTACATATGCAGTTACAACTGGTTAAAACAAGTAGCCTTTGTTCTTTGTTCTCCGGCTGCTGAATACAAGAGAATCTGAAAAAACTTAGATAAGAATCATGTGAAACAGTTCATTTACAAGAACTCATGCTGATACATATTTCTGCAAAGCTAAAGAGATATTCAAACTGTATATACTGTGTAAAATGGAAACTTGTGAATATAAGATGGCTGACAGAAAACAAGATGGATGATTGGCATAACTTTTCAGTCATCTTCCACAGATGTGGAGGCAGTGGATTTGTTGCTTTAGTCTGAACTTGAGAAGGGATTTGTCATCGCTCCTTTTTCAACACTGCCCTTCCGGGTCTGGAGGGTCAAATCCCTGGGTTTTGTCAAAAGTGAAGTCTTCTAATAAATTACGGTTAATTTACGACTTGTCAGCCCCTCATTGTTTGCATGTACATAGTCTTAACTCTTTGATTCCATTGGAGAAGTTTTCACTTAAGTATGCATCCGTGGAGCAGGCGATACAACGTATCATCGGGAAGGGTGAGGGCACTTTGCTGTCCAAAGCTGACATAGCAGATGCTTTTAAACTTCTTCTGATCCTGCCATCACTCTGGCAGTGGCATAGAGTTAAGTGGAAGGAGTCTGATTATTTTGTCACCAAACTTACCTTTGTCTCTAAAAGTAGCCCTTGGCTGTTTGATTCTTTTGCACAATCACTCACAGAGAAAGTTGTCAGGAAGTTATCCACTATTTAGATGATTTTCTCCTCATTGAAAGTTGTACTATAGAAGTTTTCCCCTTAAAGAAGGCGGGACTTTTTAGGCATAGACTGTGACACCAATTGTTTTGGTAAAAATATATAAAAAAATAATTTTATTTCAACATAGAAAGAAAAAACAAAGAATAATATATTAACATACATTTCCGAACAGGAGAAAGGGACACATTACTTCCTCCATGTGCATATATTTATAGAACCAGAAAACATTTGCTTCCTACATCTTATTCCAAAGGAACAGACTTCTATGACATTGTATATAGGCGTATTCAAAGCATTCTACAAACAAGGTCAGATTGCGTTAATATTGTGCATCCAATGTAACCTACGCGTTTTTTATTTTTTATTTTTTTTCTCATTGAAAGTTGTAAACGGGCACCTGCTGACCTACAGAAACGTAAAAGTCAGGGGAAAGTGCCCCCCCCCCTTTCCCTCCCTTATTTCCCCATTTGCGACCTACAGAAACTGACATCAGTTTTGTTGGCACTCAACATCCCACTGGCAGTTTAGAAGATGGAAGGCCCGATTACTAAACTTACGTTCCTGGAGATCACGCTTATTACTCAGTCCATGTAGGCCAGTCTTCCTACAGACAAGTTAGTAAAGATCAGAGATCGTATACATGCGTTTACAATCTCCCAAGTCTGTACGAAGTTTGAGTTACAGTCTCTGCTGGGAATGCTGAATTTTGTGATAAGGATCATTCCCCAGGGGAGGGCTTTCATTTCTAGGCTCTGATTCTCGTATTAAACTAGATCCTTCCGCTCTATCTGAGGCTATGTGTCAGGGCTGGCTTAGCCCTTCCTTCTCTGGGCTGGTCTCTCAGCTGTTGACTAATTTCCAGCTCTCTTCTCTCTCCACAGTTACCAGCTGTTCCTGATGATGCTCTTCTGACCTGCCTACTTAAATCCTTTCAGCTCACTTCATTTCTGCCTTCGCCTTGGTCACATCACTAGAAACCATCTCCTGCGGTTTGTTTAAAGACTGGCTTGCTGACATCCCTTCTGGCTCCTTATCCTGCTTGCTGTTGCTCTTCTTGGATCCCTGACTTCTGGCCTGACTGACTACCCGATCTGGTTACTGGACTCTGGCTATGCTTGACTACGCTTTTTATATTTACCTTATTTATTTTTATTATCAAACAAGTGTGATTTAATTGTACTTCTTTTTTTTTTTTTTTTTTTTTATCTGTTTTTTTATTTGAGAAAAAGGAACAGTACATAATACAACGTTATATATACCATGTAAACAGGTGTATATGGTACACATGACTAGTCATAATAGCAAGTACAACATTTAGAACAACCTAGGAAAGGATAGCAAACAAACCCTTGTTACTAATCATCCTAATGACTATTATAAAGCAAGGGGAGGGTAAGTGGGCACGTTGTGAAGCATCTGGATATCTAATAGGGTGACGGGTCAGTTGGACAACCCACGAGTAACTGATGAAGAAATATATATGAGTTGTTGCCATTGTTGAATCAGTTACCTGAGGGAACCGGTTTGGGATAAAAATTTATGATAAGCTTAGATGACCGAATCTAATATGTTTTGCATAGGTTGTTGTCGGAGGCTATAACTGGTGTGTGTGTCCAGCACACCACCAAGATTTTTTAAAAGAGGGGGGGGGGAGGGGTGGGGGGGGATTAAGAAAGGGGGGAAAATTAGAGGGGGAGTGGGTAACTGCCAGGTGCCATATAAGGTGTATATTGTTGATAAAGTGAGAGGAATATCCCATTTGAGGATGTGTTTCAGCATCGTAACCTATAGAGGGTATAGGGGTCCAAGTAGTAGTTATGTCGATCGGACAGTTTTTGAGTTGGGTAAGTGATCGCGTTCAAAACTAGGTTGAACCTTGAGAGGGTCTAGTAAATGGTCAATAATTATCTCAATTATGAAGTCTTTGTTTGTATTCATCAGTGAATTTAAAGTGTAACCAGCAGGCCCATTGGGTAGTGAATTTTTGTGGTGAGTTGTGAGAGATTGCTATGAGTTCTTCCATTTCTGCAATCTTGTTAACTCTCATAAACCAATCCCTTATGGAAGGAATTCTTGGGGAGCCCCAAAGAGGGGGTATACACAATTTTGCAGCATTAACAAGCATCATGGCCAATGATTTAAAGTAGGGTAAATTACCGGAGGTATGGAGATGAAGAAGGAATTGGGCAGGGGAGAATTCGAGTTCGTATGTGGTAATTTTTGAGATCAGTTTGTGGACTTGAAGCCAAAATAATTGTATGCTTGGGCATGACCACCATATATGGAGGAGTGTCCCTCGTTCCCCTTGGCATCTCCAACATCTGTCTGACTGGGATGTGTTGAATCTGCTTAAAAGGTAAGGAGTGCGGTACCATCGAGAAATTATTTTAAAGTTTGTCTCTTGGGTGGAGACGTTTACAGATCCTCTATGTGCGTTTCGGTATATTATGTCCCAGGAGTCTTTTGTTAACTCAAGACTCAGATCTCTTGTCCAGTTATCACAGGCCCTGCCTTCGTTGGATTGAACATTCCACCAGAACATATTCTGTATTTTGGATATAATATGTCGTTGTGGTTCACTACTTAGACACATATTTTCGAACTCAGTCAACTCGTCTGAGAGATCTGATTGATTGTTGACACTGTCAGTAAAGTGTTTGAGTTGCCAATAGGAAAGGGGGGTAAGTTTGTGTGCTTGCCACGTCTCAACTAGCTGTTCCCGGGGTAAAAGTTGACCGTTCCTGACTATATGGTGTAATCTTATACCTATATTTGTTTGCGAGTGTGTAAACGGGTGGCGATCCATACCAGGTGGGAAGAGTGGATTAGAGAGAACTGGCGAGAGTGGGCCTGGGTATTTGGAGAGGTGAAATAGGCGATTGGTTTGATGAAAGCATTTCAGTGTGGCGCTTATTGTTGGGTGACTCTTAATGTTTTCTGGTAGCAGGTTGTACTTAATCCAGGGGGATCCAGCTATGGGGTGGTCAAAGAATGCATTTTCTAAAGCAATCCAGTTCTTCGATTTTTGGTTTGTGTGCCAGTCTATAATACGTTGTAACTGGCAAGCCCAGTAGTAATGTTGAATGTCTGGAAGACCAATTCCCCCTTTGGTTTTTGGTTTAATCAACTGCGTATAACTGATTCTGGGCCGTTTAAGGTTCCAAATGAATTCTCTACAAATTTTGGAGATGTTATTTAGGAAGGACTTAGGGAGTAGGATGGGGATTGTTTGTAGGAGGTATAGAATACGTGGTAAAATGTTCATTTTTACAATTGCCGCTCTACCGAACCATGAGAAATGGGCCTTGTTCCATTTTGTGAGATCCTCTTTGAAGGTTTTTAGTAGTGGGAGATAGTTTTTTTGAAAGATGTCCGAAAGGTTAGCGGGCAATTGGATCCCCAGGTAGGTCAGAGCGTCTGATTTCCAGATAAATGGGAAGTTTTGCTTACTGAGGGCTACTTGTGGGTCTGGTAGTGAGATATTTAGGGCATGCGATTTAGCAAAGTTAATTTTAAGGTGTGCTATGTATTGGAAAATAGCAAAGTCTTTTAAGAGGTTGGGGATCGTAATCAGTGGGTTGGACAGAAACAGGAGGATATCGTCCGCAAAAGCGGCCACTTTGTAACTTTTCTGTGCTATAGATATTCCATGTATATCGGGATTGTCTCTCAATCTGCGTAAGAAGGGTTCAAGTGTAAGAATAAATAGGATGGGGGATAGGGGACAACCTTGACGCGTACCGTTTTTAATGTTGAAGGCCTCTGACAGGATGCCATTTACTCGGACTCTCGCCTTTGGGTTGATGTATAGGGATAGAATAAGGCTAATAATGCGATCCCCAAAGCCAAGAGTTCTTAAAACCGCTTCAAGGTAGTCCCAGGCTAGCCTGTCAAAGGCCTTCTCCGCGTCTAAAGATAGGAAGAATCCTGGGGTTTTAGTGGAAGAGAGCCAGTGATGAATATTGATAGCTTTAAGGGTATTATCCCTGGCTTCTCTCCCAGGGATAAATCCCACCTGGTCTGTTGATATGAGCATAGGAATTAAGGGGAGAATTCTATTAGCTATAATTTTTGCGAAAAGTTTCAAATCAGTATTTAGTAGGGAAATTGGGCGGTAACTAGAGGCCAATTCTTTGTCCTTACCCGGCTTAGGGACAACACAGATGTGTGCGTCTAATAGGGAGTTAGTGATTGTGTTAGGTTTTGCTAATAAATTAAAAGCTTTCAGGAACGGCGATGTTAGAAGGTTTGAGAAGGATTTGTAGTATGTCAGACAGAAACCATCTGGGCCTGGGCTTTTACCTGTTTTCATATTTTTAAGGGCCATGAGAAACTCACTTTCTGTTATTGGGCCATCTATTAATTTAGCTTGCTCAGGGGATATGGGAGTAGGGCAATTATGTTGAAGGAAATCAGCAATTATATCTCCCCGGCTCCTGCTGTCTTTGTGTGGGTGGGGTTGAGGGGGGAGGTTATAAAGGTCCTCGTAATAACGAGCAAAATGGCTCGCTATTTCCTCACTACTAGTAGCTGATGTTGTCGCAGACGATCTGAGTTTGTGGACTGTGTTGTTTGCTTTTTTTGTTTGTATAGCCTTAGCCAGAAGCTTACCACTTTTATTGCTTTGCTCATAAAATAGTTTTTGGGATAGGATAAAAGTTTTCCTGGTTTTTTTCCCCAATTCTTCTCTGAGAAGATTGCGGGCTTGCTCTAGTTCTTGTAGGGAATCTTGAGCTAGGGTAAGTTTGTGCATGCGTTCTAATTTGCGAATGCGGTCTAGCAGTGCATTCGTGTTATCCTGCTGTAAACGTTTGCGATGAGACGCAAGTTTTATTAGCTCTCCCCTGACCACACATTTGTGGGCCTCCCACTGTATCAAATGCGACGTATCCAGAGTATCGTTTGTTACAAAGAAATCCTGAATGGTCTTCATGACCGTGTCCAGGTATAGCTCATTTGTTATAAGAGAAGCGTCTAGTCTCCAAATTTTTGATCTCTGTGTGTACTCTGGAAATTCCAAAGTAACAGTAATTGGGTTGTGATCAGATAGGAAAGCCGGTTCAATTGTAGCCTCTGATAGCAGTGGAAGGTCTCTTTGTGTTAAAAAGAGGTAATCAATTCTAGAATGTCGGTTATGTGGAATAGAATAGAATGTGAAATCTCTTACTCTGGGGTGAAGTGTACGCCAGGAATCATGGAGGAGGAGATCCTGAAGCTGGGTTTTAATTTGTTTAAGGGCTTTAAACGGGATTGAGGATGTTCCAGATGAGGCATCCTCCAACGGGTTAAGAGCTACGTTAAAATCGCCTCCGAGCAGGAGGATGCCTGACTTGAAAGAAGCTAGAGACATAGCAATCTCACGAAAAAAGCTAACCTGCTGTGAGTTAGGGCTGTATATATTGGCTATCGTAATAGGATTATTCCAAATGGTACCTTTGATAAAGGCATAGCGGCCATTTACGTCAATTAGTGATTCAGTAATGGCTAAGGGTGTGCGTTTTGAAATCAGAATAGAGACTCCCTTGGTTTTCGCGATAGGGTTTGTTGCATGGTAGGATATCGGGAACTCTTTATTTGAAAATTTGGGTATTTGTTCAGATTTGAAATGTGTCTCCTGGAGGAGGATGACATCCGCTTTAAGTTTTTTCATATGTGTCAGGAGTTGTGATCTTTTTTCTGGGATGTTCAACCCTTTTGCATTGAGGGATATTATTTTCAGCTTGTTCTTGATGGATGTTGTTTTTGACATAGGCATTCTGGCACGTGTTACAGAAAGCTTATAGAGAGGCAAGTAATTTATATGTGTTACGTCTAGCTGGTTTAGAGAGAGGAAAATAAGAAGGGATGGGGTGGGGCGGGGGAGGGTAGGTATGGAAAGGACAGATAATTTACGGTATAGATATTAAAGAGGAATGTGAAGGGGGGGGCGAGGGTAATACCGACTGCAAGGATAGTCCACCTATCCAGCCTTGAAGGAGTTGTCTCCTGTCGGAGGGGGTCAGCACAGCTTTGAGGACTGTGCTGTTGTAGGGAGTGGTAGGACTAGTGAAGATGGGAGTAGGATATATAAGAGATAGATGTAGAAATAGTAATCCGTTGCTACTCAGAGGGTTAACACAGGCAATGAAAAATTTTTTAAGGGGACAAACATATTCATTAAAGGGGAATACATACATGGGGAATATTAAGGCACTTTGCAGGACACGGGTGTTTAACGTGTATAAGTTGCGCTTGATTTATACAATGGAGGAAGGGTGACAATCAGGAGAGAGAGTGATGGCTAGGTCTAAATTTTTTTTGATGGAATCTAAGAGGATACCCCTAAACCGATAAAAAATTAAGATCATGAACATAGAAGTATGACAGTTGAATGTAGCTCAATAAAATACAGTACCGTCTTGAAATATAAGCGTATACGTATAACTTTTATATTGAACAGACACTACTTATAAGGAGGAAGGAACCCAACTAAAAAAAAAAACAACAAGAGATTCAAGGAGGTTCAAAGTCCACATTTAGGAGTAATAAACAGAATAGCTAAACATCTTGAACAAATAAAAAGACCCCGGTCACCCCAGCTATCAGCATCATGTAGTGGTAACACAAGCGGAAAAACATCTGTAAATATTACCATCTCGTATACAGGAGATGGACAGGTAAAGAATGTAACCTGCTAATTGTCTGGGCAACAGGATAAACCTCTAGGGACATATGTTCTGCAGGACATCTCTGAAATGGAACATAACACTTGTAAAGGTAACTGGCTGACCGTATTAGCAAATAAAACCTAGTGTTTCAGGAACTCTTTTTTCCTTTTTTTTTTTTTTTTTTTTCCTTTCTGGGGGGAGGGGATACAACAGTTAGGTTTTGAACTCTAACTAAGTAGTCTTAGCTCCCTTGTAATAGATAGCGTCGTCCAGGCCTGTAATAACGAGTGTAAGAGTTCCAAATCTGCGGGGAAAAAAGAGTTTGAGCTGCGACTGATCAACCTATTTCAATCTGGTCCAAGTCACAGTATTGGAGTGGTCTGATGCAATGGAAGAGATAAGGAGAGATTTGACACTCCCCTGTCTCGTTTAGTGGTAGATGCTTTGGAAGGAGAGCGTTTCATGTCCAATAAGGGAGAAGTCCTCTCTGAATGTGTAAATGTAGAGGGTGCAGGATAGCACAAGTTTGAGAAGATACTGCTATAGCACATGTGACAAAATGGAGCTTGACGTACCTTAAGAACGGGGTAAACTCAGCTGAATGCCAGAGGAAACTAAGTTCAGTCTTTCCTCGCCTTTCTGTGCACCGGGGAGGCCGGGACACTACCTTCTCTCGGAGAGCGTCGGTGCGCTGGTGCGGGCGAAACGCGGTTGGAGAGTCTTCGACGTCTGGACGCTGAAGGATTGTCGCGGTGCTGTATCTCCATCATTTCTGCACGTTGCGGAGCGTCAGGGCGTGTTTCGTAGTGCCAATCTGGGATAACGATTGGTGGAATACCCAAATTTTCGCAGAATGTGATAGCGTCTCCAGGGTGTCTTATGTATGCAAATTGACCTCCAGAGCCCGCCTGTAGGCAAAAGGGGAACTTCCACCTATAGGGGATGTTTCTTTCCCTCAGGGCGTCTAAAATCGGGCGCAAAGCTCTTCTCTTCTGCAGGGTGATTTGAGACAGGTCTTGATACAAGTTGATTTCTGCCCCTTGAAACAAAATGTGTCTTCTGAGCCTGGCTTGTTGCATGATGTCCTCCTTCAGTCTGAAGTTAATAAGACAGCCGATTACATCTCTTGGAGGGTCCGTGTCTCTGCCTCTGGGACGCAAAGCCCTATGAAGCCGTTCCATATCTATAGGGAAATCAAGGGGACGGCCCAGGAGATCATTGAAAATACTTAGCACTGCTTGGGGTAAGTGTTCAGAGTCTATCGCTTCAGGAAGGCCTCTGATTCTAACGTTGTGACGGCGGCCCCTGTTGTCCAAATCTTCGATGTGCCTTTGCATATTTTGAATTTGGACATATTGAGAGTTCAGAGAGCATTGTGCAGCAGTGATGGCCACTTCATGGCGATCAGTCATATCCTCCACTTCCTCAAGGCGACCAGCCACAGCCTGCAGGTCTAATCTGAGCTCAGAGATTGCTGCTGACAGTGTATTTTTAATATCAGCAGCCACTGCTCTGAGGTCCTCTAAGCTCAGGCTGCTTCTAGGAGAGGGCGGTGTGTCTCTTGCATGAGCGTCTGTGTGCCTCGTGGGACTGTGGCTTACCTCTCTGGAGGCCTGAGATGACGGAGCGGGCTCCCGAGAGCGGGACCGAAAAATCTCTGGAATGCTGCCGGTCAGCGGTGCTTCGTGACGCCGCGGGGAGCGCGAACGAGTGGCGGTATGTTCTTTGTCCGTTTTCCCCATGATGGGCGAGTGTATGTCCCGCTAGTGAAGTTTTAATACCCTCGGAGTAGCAGAGGAGAGAGATCAAGCAGCCATCTTCCGCCGGGTCCAGGCCACGCCCTTAATTGTACTTCTGTCTCAGTCTGATTCATGGTTTCTGACAGTAGGTGAAGGCCATGAATTCAGAAGATACAGTCAATCCACTTGTTGGTAATATTTTTTCCAGATTGGATGAGCAAGATCACCGCATGGATCAGATTGCCATGGCATTACAAACGCTCCTGAATCGCATGGCTATCCTGGAATCCCCCATGCTGGCTGGCTGGGAGTTGCAGGCCATCCCTGCTGCTGCGCCAGTCTCTGTGCAGGCACTCGCCTCGAGTATTACTTCTATAAGTTGTATGTCTGGTTCTGCTCCGCTTCCCCAGCAATTTGGGGGGCGATCCAGTTCAATGCAGAGGGTTTCTCAATCAGGTTGAGATATACTTCGAGATGCTGCCCCAGGCGTTTCCCACGGACAGAAGCAAAGTAGGTTTCGTGATATCTTTGCTTTCTGAGAGAGCCTTGGCCTGGGCTAACCCTCTATGGGAGATGCAAAAACCTGTTGTCTTGAGTTACCCTCAGTTTGTGGCCTCCTTTAAAAGGGTATTTGACTTTCCCTCACGCTCCGCTTCTGCTGCCAAGTGCCTCATGTCCATCAAACAGAGTACTCTGGCAGCAGAGGTTGCTTGGAACAATGATGCCCTCGTGGCTGCTTTTTCTCTAGGTCTCTCGGATTCAATCAAGGATGAGATAGCAGCCCGAGATATACCCACTGAGCTGGAGAGCTTGATCTTGTTTGCCATCCTCATTGACTCCAGACTCAGAGAAAGACTTTCTCTTAAGGAGCGCTTGCGAAAGCCTCCTGTACGTTTGCCTCCGAGCTTTGTAGTCCCACCCATGCCTCCTGGTACCAAGTTGGTCAGTGAAGATGAACCCATGCACCTGGGCTTCACGCATCTCTCTGCGAATGAGAGAGCCTTTAGGAGGAGGGAGAGATTGTGTCTTTATTGTGGCCAGGCAGGTCACTTTTTGAAGTCTTGTCCTACCCGTCCAGGGAACGCCCGAACCTTGAGGTCCTGTCATGGACAGACCTTAGGTGGCGTTGTTTCGTCCTCAGTTATCCAGAAGGATAAGCCCCTGGTTTCGGTCACCCTTTCTTGGGCTGAGTCGTCCATCGAGATACAGGCTCTACTCGATTCTGGGGCTGCAGGCCTGTTCATTGATGCTGCATTTGCTTCGCAGCACTCAATTCCGCTGCAGCTGCGTGACACTCCACTTGCCATTGAGGCTCTTGACAGGAGACCTTTACAGTCTGCCCATGTGACTCATGAGATGGTTCCATTGTCCATGGCCGTAGTGGCTCTTCACCATGAGATAATCCAATTCCAAGTTATTTCCTCACCCAGGTTTCCGCTGGTTATTGGTTATCATTGGTTACAGAGGCACAACCCCTCTTTTGATTGGCTCCGTGCTGAGGTTCTCTCCTGGTCACCACAATGCAGTGAGACATGCTTCCTGAAGGTATCCAAGGTCCTGTGCACCTCTTCACTCCCCTCCCTGCTGGAGGAGTCCCGTGATTTTAGCGATGTCTTTGATAAAGGTCAAGCCGGTAGTTTGCCTCCACACCGGTCTTATGATTGCGCAATTGACCTTCAACCTGGTGCCATACCTCCTCGTGGCCGGGTTTACCCTTTGTTGATCTTGGAGGATAAGGCCATGGAAGAGTATGTTGCTGATGCGCTTTCTCAAGGTTTCATCCGCAAATCCTCGTCTCCTGCTGGTGCTGGTTTCTTCTTTGTGAAAAGGAAGAGAGGTGAACTGAGACCTTGTATAGATTATAGGGGTCTCAATCGTGTCCCGATTAAGAATGCCTACCCGAATCCTTTTATTACAGTTATTTGACCGCCTCAAGGGAGCAACGGTTTTCACAAAGCTTGACTTGAGAGGGGCATACAATCTCGTGCGCATTAAGGAGGGCGACGAGTGGAAAACTGCGTTTAATACCGGAACAGGCCATTATGAATACCCTGTAATGCCTTTTGGCCTTTGTAACGCCCCGGCAGTTTTCCAGGAATTTATTAACGATGTTCTCCGAGATTTGTTGCAGTTGTGTGTGGTGGTTTATCTCGAGGATATCCTCATATTTCCAAGTCCCTGGAGAGCCACCACACAGATGTCTGTCATGTGCTTCAGAAACTAAGAGAGAACAATTTCTGTTGTAAACTGGAGAAGTGCGAGTTCCATCGTGAACAGGTTACATTCCTGGGCTATGTCATTTCCACTGCTGGTTTTTCGATGGACCCAGAGAAACTTTCGGCAGTCCTACAGTGGCCTCGACCCATGGGTTTAAGTCCTCTACAACATTTCCTGGGCTTTGCCAACTACTATCGGAAGTTTATTCGTAACTTCTCGTCTCTGGTCAAGCCCCTGACTGATATGACCAGAAAGGACTGTAACCCACAGAGCTGGTCTCCAGGGTCCATTAAGGCCTTTGAGACTCTCAAGGCTGCCTTTGTTTCTGCTCCTGTGTTGGCACATCCTGATCCTACGTTGCCTTTTATCCTAGAAATTGATGCTTCTGAGACTGGAGTTGGCGCCTTTCTGTCTCAACGTCCTAACTCTGAGAGCGCTATGCATCCGTGTGGCTACTTTTCCAAAAAATTGTCACCTGCTGAGTGCAATTATGAGATTGGTGACAGAGAGCTGTTGGCGATCATTTTAGCCCTGAAAGAATGGAGACTGAAGGTACCACTGTGCCTGTTCTTATTCTTACTGACCATAAGAATCTTACATTCTTGTCTGAGGCTAAGTGACTCTCTCCCAGAAGGGCGCGATGGGCTCTTTTCTTGTCGAGCTTTAATTACATTGTCTCATTCTTACCCGGTACTAAGAATGTAAGGGCTGATGCCTTGTCACAACAATTTTCCTCCACTTCAAGTCAGAGTCGATTCCGGTTCCTATGATTCCTCCTGATCGTATCTTGGCTATGGTTCGCACCAGTCTTACTTCTCCTTTGGGTGACAAAATTCTTGTTGCTCAGGTCCATGCTCCTCCTGATAAACCTTGAGACAGCTGCTTTGTCCCAGAGAGTCTCCGTACTGCTGTGCTCCATACTTACCATTCTCCCAACACTGTTATCCTTATGGTGGTTGACCGGTTCTCAAAGATGTGTCATTGTATTCCACTTAAGAAGTTGCCCACCTCTAAGGAACTGGCTTCCATTTTTGCTCGGGAGATCTTTCGCTTACATGGGCTACCCAAGGTGATTGTCTCGGATAGGGGCAGTCAGTTTGTCTCCTGGTTCTGGCGAGCCTTTTGTGCACAGTTGGGAATCCAGCTTGCGTTCTCTTCTGCGTATCACCTGCAGTCTAATGGGGCCACAGAACGAGCCAATCAGTCCTTGGAGCAATTCCTCAGAAACGAACCCACCTTGAGGACCACTCTTTCATCCGCAAGGATCCCCTGTTACCAGCGAACTTTGCTACATCCTAAAGCTTCAGTTTACAGTCTACGGAACTTTTTTTTTTCAAACCTTTTCCCCCTACACCGGGTCTGGTTTCCCCCCCCCACCTTTTATGGACTGCTATACCTGACTCAGCACGTTCCACCTCCTCCCTCTCCCCCCTCTTCCCGCCTTCCCTCTAGTCGTCTATTTTATCCGTATGCATGATACATGTTTGATTTTGGTTCCTTTTGAGGATATCATGGTGCCTTACTATTCTCAGATCCATCCTGTTGAGGCCCCCCCTTCTCCTTCTTCTGAGGGGGGATGGTTGACTTTTATTTCTTGTAAAGAGTACTGTGTTCATAATACATTTCATGTCATGTAACTGCTCGTATACGACTTGAATTCTACTTCAAAAATTCTTTGTCCTTACTATGTTGTATTCTTTGTCATGTACCATCCTTTTCAATAAAAAAATTTTGAAAAAAAAAAAACATGGCCGTAGCAGCCAATTATCTTTATTAAAAATGATTCAAAATAATTAACAAATCTAAACTCAGGTAATAAGGCACTTCCTCCATTGAACTCCTCCCGTTGGTCTGTGCTAGGATAAACCCACCAACTACCATCATAAAAACTTCCGGCACTGCGGTACCCAACTCTAATAGACCTCAAGCTGACAAACTAGCTCAGAGGCCAAACAATGACTGCAGCGCACCTGATACCAACTTCAGCTAAAACCACTGTTAGCTGTATCACCACCGACGGGTACTATACCACCGATAGGTCCCGCACTCTTCGATCACTGGGGTAAATCCTTCATCCGCACAGACCAACAACTTGCTGCTGCCACGACAACTCAATACTGGAAAATAAAGCAAACACGTTAATAAAAACAACATCCCCAAAAGCTAAGGGAGGGAGGGTGGGAAGCTTGCTCGAATCAGCAGACTGAGGAGGGGAGGAGCCGCCCTCTCTGCACATTACCTCTGCTCCTCCCCTCCCAGTCCGATCACAGCACTGCCCTCTCCTGTGTCCTACGTCCCTGTTAACCCTGTCATGCCGCCCTGCGCTCATGCTGTTTGCTTTCTATGCTCCGGGCTTCCTTGACTAGTGTATAACATATGTAGCTTCCTCCCCTTTCCCAATCTTTACCACTGCTACGCCCCTTACCTTTTTGATACCCCAGAAACTGAGACCACACCAATCTGGAGTAAAACATGGCCGTAGCAGCCAATTATCTTTATTATAAAAATATAAAATTATTAAAAATAATTAACATAAATAACATAAATAACAAATCTAAACTCAGGTATTAAGGCACTTCCTCCATTGAACTCCTCCCGTTGGTCTGTGCTAGGATAAACCCACCAACCACCATCATAAAAACTTCCGGCACTGCGGTACCCAACTCTAATAGACCTCAAGCTGACAAACTAGCTCAGAGGCCAAACACTGACCGCAGTGCACCTGATACCAACTTCAGCTAAAACCACTGTTAGCTGTATCACCACCGACGGGTACTATACCACCGATAGGTCCCGCACTCTTCGATCACTGGGGTAAATCCTTCATCCGCACAGACCAACAACATGCCACAGCACGCAAGGGCAAAACCTTACCCTTGCGCGCCCCGCCACACGCTCAACGCTCGCTGAATCCCATCCTGAATACCCAGGGACCATAAATATGTCCCTACATCATTCAGGTGCACCCCATCCCTTTTAAGGTAGCGCCAAGTGTCCACTTCCAACTCTAAGTGCCTTACAGCCAACCCCCCATTCCTGACTATAAAACCACTGACCTCCTTATTAACTTTTTTCCTGGCCCTGTTAATTTTTTCAACGGACCTCGCGAACCTCCAGGATGTCCGACCCACCATGTCCGACCACACAATTATCATGCTTGGGAAGGCAAGGCGGAGCTGCCAAAAATCAAGTTTAATGTCCTTCACCAAATCCAGCATAGTCTTCACACCTAAGTCGTTGCCTCCAACATGCAACACCAGCACATCCAGAGGCCTGTCCAAGTGTGCAAATCTATGCACTTCCGCCACCGCCCTGCCCCACAGCATGCTCGGTACACCTAGCCACCGGATAACTGCATCCTGTCTGGAAAACCCGAGTTGTCGGCCCTCCAGGGGAGCATCACCCCGTCTGGCCCACCAACAAACATACGAGTGGCCAACTATCCACACCAACCCCTGTCGTCCGCCTGTAAGAAAAGAAGAGAAGAAAATACACCCAAACGTCAATAAGTAACACCCACCCACTACCAGGCGCATGCTCAAGAAGCTGCACACTAACCCAATAGGGCAGAAGGGCGATCCGGGCAATGCGAACACTTGTACCATCTTACCCTTGCCCCGCTGATCCGTTTTTGACCGGCTCACCAAAATGGACAGCCGGTCATCCTCACACACTACCTCATCCATCCCCAGACCCCCCTGTCGCTTCTGCAACGGGCTCACCAATTCGCTAACCCTCATAGCCCCAAAAAACGCCAAAGCAAATGCTGCCCTAAACAAGGCCACCTCGTAGGGCGAAGAACAAATCACAGATAGCTGCACCAGTAACTTCCCCAAAAGTGCAAACGAAACAGGGCGTCTCGTATCCCTGCTAGAATGCGAGCGCCTATAACCCTTCATAGCCTGCCTCACCCAAAAATCCTTTGTCCTGTCAGGTAAACCCTGCAACTTGAACCAAAATGCCAGCCCAGCCAAATTTTTATTAAGCCCCGACACGGACACTCCCAGCTCCAAATTCCTGGAAACAAAATAAATCACCAGTAAACGTAAGTCCTGATCCTCCTGCCCCCCAGTAACCTGCTGCACAAGGGCGGCCCACTCCGCCCACACTTTACTATATGCTGACCACGTAGCCTCGCTCACCGACCGTCTGATCCAGCCGGCTACTCTTCCAAAGCAATCCTCCACAGCCATTCCGGACAAGGAACCCCGCGCTCCTCCGCCCCCGGTGCCAACTCCCAAAACTTGTCCCACTGGAAGCGAGACAAAGCATCAGCGATAATGTTCTCCGCCCCCGGAATATGTACAGCATAAAGAAACACGTTTAACTGTAAACAGTGCAACACGAGGTGCCTGAGCAACTTGACCACCGGAGGAGACGCCGCCGATACCTTGTTGATCACTTGAACCACCCCCAAGTTATCCCCATGAAACTGAACTTTCGGATTCCGAAACGCCTCACCCCACAGTTCCACCGCCAGAACCACCGGAAACAGTTCCAGCAGCAACATGTTTTTGACCAGGCCCGCCGCCTTCCACGACTCCGGCCATGGCCCTGCGCTCCATTTGCCTTGGAAAAAAGCACCAAAGCCAGCCGCCCCCGCTGCGTCCGTGTACAGCTCCAGGTAAAAAGTTGCTAACTGGGCCCGACATCCACAGCGCCCTGCCGTTGAAGTTAGCCAGGAGCGCATGCCATGTCGCCAGATCCTCCCTATGCGCTTTCACCAGACGCACATAGTGCTTGGGCGAAGTGGCCCCCGCAGTGCTGGCCAACAGCCGTCGGCAAAACACCCTCCCCATAAGCAGTATGCGACACGCGAAGTTCAACTTACCCAACGATTGTAACGGCCTAAGCTGAACCTTGCGCAGCCCCAACATCCCACGAATCTCCTCCTGCAGTGCCTTCAGTTTGTCTCCCGGCAGCCTACATTCCATCCTCTCCGAATCCAAAACAATGCCCAAGAAACTCAACACTGTAAGCGGACCCTCCGTCTTGTCTGGCGCCAAGAGAACTCCGAACTTCTCGGCAACATGTTCCAACATGGCCAACAGTACTGCACAAACCTCCGAAGCAGGCGGGCCCACGCAGAGGAAGTCGTCCAGGTAATGTATCACCGAATTCAGTCCCGCAACGTCCCGCACAACCCACTCCAGGAATGAACTAAATTTCTCGAACAGCGCACAAGAGATGGAACAGCCCATAGGCAAGCACCTATCGACATAGAATTCCTCCTGCCACTTACAGCCTAGCAGTCGGAAGCTATCAGGATGCACGGGAAGCAGGCGGAAGGCCGATTCAATATCAGTCTTCGCCATCAGTGCCCCTTTGCCATATTTCCTAACCCAAAAAACCGCTGCGTCAAACGGCGTATATGACACCGCGCAAATCGCGGTATCAATGACGTCGTTCACCGATCCCCCTTTCGGATACCACAGATGATGAATTAGCCTGAAATTGTTGGGCTTCTTTTTGGGCACCACGCCCAAAGGCGACACCACCAAATTCAGAATAGGCGCCACCGAAAAGGGGCCCCCCATGCGCCCCAACGACACCTCTTTTTGCAATTTGTCCGATACCACTCCGACCGCAGATTTCGGGCCAAGGGGGGAGCTACACCCAGCTGCGCCGGAATCCGAAAACCCTCTTCAAACCCCCGGGCCAGCAACTGCGCAGCCTCCCGATCCGGATATCTAGCGAGGAAAGTCAGCATCCTTCCCACTCTCACCGGCGTGGTCCCCTTTTCCGACAGCATCGCCGGGCCTGCCTTTTCCCTGCTTAAAGCAGCGGGACAAGGGGTGTCCCCCCCACCACAGCCAGAGCACTCATGCTTGTACTTGCATGACCCTCCGAACTTGCAGGAGCCCTCGTTGTACTGCTAGCACACCCCTTTTTTTCTTGTGGCCGATTGTCCGGGGGTAGTGGACCCACCGGTCCCACCTTGAAAAAACTGGCTAGGTGACCGCGCTGAGGTCATAAGGCGCATCCATAAGCTGATGTCCTTATGATCCCACCTCAAGGATGGGCGAATAGGCCCCTGCTGACGAAATTGCTCGTCATAACGCAACCAAGACGTTCCCCCGTAGACTCGATAGGCCTCTCCCACGGCGTCCAGGTAGCAGAACAGGGCAGAACAGTGTTCCAGGTTCTTTTCCCCTATCACGCTAGCTAATATGGCGAACGCCTGTAGCCAATTTGTAAATGTCCGAGGAATGAGCCTATATCTCCTCTTCTCCTCGTCCTCCTTCTTGTGGTCCTCCGGCCTCACCCTATCGAGATTAAACTTCTCCAATGGCAGGAGTGCAAAAATCTCCACGTATTCGCCTTTCCATATCTTCTCCCTAACTTCTGGCTTCAGATGGGCCCCCAGGGGCACCTCGAAGCATACATAGACCTCACATTTTGCCGCATCCGCTAAGCGAACCAAGTCCTGTTTTTTAGCGGGCTCAGTGGTCAACCCCCCCCCCCCCGCGCGCGGGCATCTTTTCCGCCCCCTGATCAGCCACCGCCGCCACCGAGGTGGCAGGCGCCGCCGGTTCAACCGCCATGATCGTGTGGTGTTTTTCTCTGTTGAACTTTTCTATAGCTGCATACACATTGAACTGTTCACTTCACCAGAGAGTGGGGCAGCCCTTTGGTTGGCAGGTAAGTGGTACATAAGCCCTCCTTCCTTGTCAGCAATCAGCACCTCATTGTGGGCTTATGTCAAAGTCAATGCCAGTCGATGTTCTTTGCAAGAGGTATCCTTGTTTTTGGGGGAACCTTTCTCAAAACAGCTTTGCAATGCTGAAGGACACACAGGCTGTTATGAAGATGAAACGGTGCCTGCATGCTATTAACCACTTCAATACTGGCCATTTTCACTCCCTTCCTGCCCGGGCCAATTTTCAGCTTTCACACTTTGAATGACAATTGCTCAGTCATACAACACTGACCTTTTGATAATTTTTTGCCCCACAAATAAAGCTTTCTTTTGGTGGTATTTGATCACCTCTGCGGTTTTTATTTTTTACGCTATAAACAAAAAAAGAGTGACAATTTTGAAAATTTTGAAAAAATACAATATTTTTAACTTTTTGCTATAATAAATATCCAATTTTTTTAAAACATATTTCTTCATCAATTTAGGCCCATACGTATTCGTCTACATATTTTTGTTAAAGAAAAAAATAAAAATCACAATAAGCGTATATTGATTGGTTTGCGCAAAAGTTATAGCACCTACAAAATAGGGGATATATTTATGGCCTTTTTTTTTATTTTATTTTTTTACTAGTAATGGTGGCGATCTGCGATTTTTGTCAAGACTGATATTGCGGCAGACACATCGGACAGTTTTGACACTATTTTGGGACCATTCACATTTATACAGCGATCAGTGCTATAAAAATGAACTGATTACTGTATAAATGTCACTGGCAGGAAATATGTTAACACTAGGGAGCGATCAAAGGGTTAAATGTGTTACCTAGGGAGTGATTCTAACTGTGAGGGAAGGGGACTGACTGGGGGAGGTGACCGATCGGTGTTCCTCTGTACTGGGAACACATAATCTGTCTCCTCTCCCCTGACAGGACGTGGATCTGCCCTGTGTCCGGTAAATGCGGCCGCCAGGCACGCGCACCGGCTCCCGAGTGATGCCACGGGCATGCACGCGCCCCCTAGATGGCCGGGAAGCCCAGAACATCATATGATGGCCGCCCAGGATGAGAGAGCCACCTTGCAGTCGTCATTTGACTATACGCGGGATGGGAAGAGGTTAAAGAAAATATGTTACTGAATGTCCACTAATTTTATTTGCATAAATGAGGTGAATGTTCCCCAGTTAATATTGGGTGTATCTCAAGTTTTTAAATAGACCCTGTATGAGTCAATCAGGAAACTGTATGCCATCTTCTTGCCTTCACCAGGGGTAACTGCATTTTATATAAATCACTCTGCATTCTTACACCATGTTTTTGTGACACTAAAAATGCTTGTTTGATGCTTGACTTTCTCAACTCCAGTCCTCAAGCGCCCCAACTAGGGATGAGCTCCGGAGTGTTCTCATGGTCTTCATGCAGAGCCCACCAGGAAGTCGGCGTAGTGCTGCGCTAATCACAGGCAGTGAGACATTTCCCGATCTCTGCAGCTGCGCATCGGGGCAATGTCTCACTGCCTGTGATTAGCGCAGCGCTGCGCCGACTTCCTGGCGGGCTCTGCACATGGACCATGCGGACACGTCTTAGCCCCAACAGGTCATGTTTTCAGGATTTTCCTCAGATGAAATGGCTGTGGTAATTACTAAGGCTGGATTCACACCTATGCATTTTTTGTGCTTTTTGCATTTTGCAGATTTGCACTACAGAACGTGTTCCATAGGAAACCCTGATAAATGGACTGTAGTGCAAATCTGCAACATGCAAAAAGCACTAAAAAGGCGGGGCGTGGCCCGAACGCTGAGGAGAATGGCAGCTTGATTCCTCTGCTCCCGCTGACACGGAGGGAAAACAGCCCGATACGGAGGTAATCTTACCAGCCTGACTCACAGACCGACATGGGAACATCCTCCCGCGGGTCCTCCACATCCCGATCTAGGTCCCCTCGCGACCTAACACACAGGGCGACTCAAAACATACCTGACATGTTCCGCTCCCAGGCCGGCAATATGGCGCCCACACGAGGCCCACCTCCCCCTCCCAACTCTGCAGGCTCCACACGGCCTTCCTCTGCCAATGGAGAAATAATCCTCGCTCCACAGCAGCACCCCAGTCTCAATGACCTTAGATCTGTGGCCGCGGATATTAAAGATACACTGACGGCGGCGATCTCAGACCTTCGGATCGACATCCAGGCGATCGCAGGCAGAGTGCAAGAGGTGGAACAGAAGACAGCGCAACATTCAGCTGTGATCCGCCGATCCTGTCAAGTTATTGATACACACACCATGCAACTGAGAGAGCTGAACCGTCACATGGAAGACCTGGACAACCGCGGTAGACGCCACAATCTCCGCCTCCGTGGCCTGCCAGAGTCGATCGAAGCAGAGCACCTACAGGCTGAGGTGATAGGCCTCTTTAACACCATCCTGGAAAGAGACCCTGCGACACCCATAGGCCTGGAACGTATTCATCGCGCCCTCCGCCCACGCGGCAAGGACTCTGATCCACCCCGGGATGTGGTCTGTTGTGTAATAGACTATCAACTTAAAGAGGACATCCTTAGGCAAGCTCGCACCAAGAACCCGCTGCTATACAAAGATGTGGAGGTCCGTTTATTTCAAGACCTATCCTCTATTACTTTACAACGCCGCAAAGAACTCCGCCCTCTACTGGATGTCCTTCGAGCCAAGGGGATCCCGTACCGTTGGAAATACCCATTTGCTCTATCGGCCTCCTCACAGGACCGATCCGCAATGCTCAGGGTCCCTGAAGACCTCAGGCGTTTTTGCGCTACGCTGGAAATTCCCTACACAGAGGTCCCTGACTGGTACGCAGAATTTCGTCCGCAGTCTGCAAGACGCCCACCACCAGGAGGCGAACCGATGGACACCCAAGAACACCGTAACCGTAGGCAGCGTTCGCCGTCAGAAGACAGAGCTCGTGACTTAGCGCTGAACTCCACTTATGGATCCAGTCCATCAAAAGCACCGCATACAAGACGGGCTCGCAGGGATCGCTGAACTGAGTCACTTCACGTTCAATCATCCAGCTAAGTGGTTATACTTGCCTCATCGGCCCTTCTACTTTTTCTTTTTTATTTTCTCTCCCTCGCTGTTCTGGTTACCCTTATTGTGCTCCCCTCCTTTTTTTAAACAAAAGGAAAAAAAAAAAACATGCCTGACTTTACTTATCAGCCGAGCGGCTCTCACCAGTTTGTCTAAGCTACTCTTATCCCTCTGACTATGAGGGATTTCACTGAACTTATTCTGTGCGCATGAGACTATCTGCTACAGGTTTATGGTTCACCTAACCCCCCAAATCCGAGAGTGGATCTGCTGTAGACCCGCATACCCAGTGTGTTTTTTTTGGGCCTGAAATATATTGTGTTGTTGTTTTGTTTATTCTCTTTGCTTATCTCTTCAGAGGGATGATCTGCACGGATTTGATGACACGGCCCTCATGTTTTAGTCACACACTGTGGCCACATACGCCCATCTCCTGAGGTATTGTGTGCCCTCCACTGGGCTGTTTAATGAGAAGCCACGTAATTGACGTCAACGTTTCCACCAGACTACAATGGCCTCTGCGCTCTGGAGACTGAACTCCTGTCGCGCGACCTGCTCTCCACCCATACTCCCTGGTTAGGGAAAGCTGATTACACGATCCGTGCAGGTCATCCTGAGTTGTTTACAGGTCCACTAGTTTTGGGTACTGTTTTATGCTGGGATATTTACTCCCCCCTCCTTTAATAGGAGACATGATTCGTTTAGTAGTCACTGCTAATCAATCCCAAATAGGGTTCAACCTTATTATCCAGAACCGACATCCTTAATCTTCTGCGGGAGAGGTAGTTCTGTCTGTCAGAACGCATACACCCCCTTTCCCTCAGTACAAGCTGGTTACACTGTCACTGGAACCAATGCTGCCAAAATTAAGTCCAACGGAAGACCCCCACATGGCCACAGTTCCCATAACTGCAGTGTCTTTACTAATTAAAATAGTTCCGTGGCTCCCAACCAGGACCTATAAAGGGTCCTCAGTTAGGTTTATACCCCCTTTATAGGATATATACGAACACCCATATCCTGGGTCAGACACCATGCTACGCAATGGTGAGACGTAATATGTGGGGGGCTTCATATCTAGCCATATGGTCTCACACAACAATGTGCGTGGTATCCTATATTGGAGAGGATTCCTGGAGATTGTACAATTCCACACACACATCCTCTCCCACATAAGGATGCATCAGATGGGTTCCATTTGAAATCTTGTTTCCTACTGATGTTGATTTGTCTTACACGACCCACATACCCTGGTTTGGGCTCGGATGGTCTCATCCCCACCCTAAACCAGGCACTAACTCCAGCCGAACTGGGAAGAGTACGGCACATCAGGATTACAGGCGAATCTGTCTTGCTCTGATTGTTTTTGCCAAAGTTTTTACTTGTTACCTATTGTTTTCAACCAAGTTTTTTTATGGTTTAGTTTTGTTTTATTGAATGCTGTTGTTGGTCATACTAATGTAGGTCTTGCCTGATTTACTTGTGCCATGATCTCCGCATTTTTTCTTTGCCCCACACCGGTTGATAGTTGACCCTTAATCTCTACCTTCTCATGAATCCTTGTCCCCCTACCACAGATTCCAAGAAGCCTTTTACTATAGGATATGTGTTTCACCTCACAGCCACATTTCACACTTACACAAGTCTCTTTGATCCCCCTATTATACTTACATTACCTCCTCCATTTGCACCTCCACCAATCCCTCCGTTCAGCAAACTGCACCCCTATTTGTATTACTACTACTTCTCCTCACTTCGGACCCCACCCCACACAGCGGTAGTTAGTTTTGCTTCTCTATCTAGACACCTTTCAGCACATATTACCCCTGAATTACCCTGGGTGCACCTTGTGTTGGATTTATTCCACACAAGGGTTAGCGAGCTGGTTCTTGCTGCACGCCAGACACCATTAATTGGTTACACTCTATATACCTTGTTCCTCTTATCTCATTACTTCATCAACGCTCAGACGGTACACTATCCCCCCCCCCCCTCTTTTTTTTTTTTTTTTTTCTCTCGATCTTCCACCTCCCCCCTCACCCCTGTCGGGTTCAGCTTCACTTTAAGTACAGATAGCATAACACATACTCCTGATCCTGATCACAACCCCAGAAGCTCCGATAGACCATGGCCTCCTCACACCTTCGCTCCGCTGCCCTTTCGCTGAAGATGGTCTCTATCAATGCTAAAGGCTTGAATATTCCGGAGAAAAGATCCCATCTTCTTCGAGAATGTTACAAATTTAGAGCGAATATAGTATGTATCCAAGAAACGCATTTCATGAGAAGTAAAATACCTCGGCTGTCTGACAGAGCATTCCCCACAGTCTTCCACGCGACCAACGAACAATCTAAAACAAAGGGAGTGTCAACACTTTTCTCCAAAAACACACCTTTTAAGTTAATAGACTCTCTTAGTGACCCTGAGGGGAGGTACCTTTTCCTTAAAGGCACCATTCACTCTAAACCTATCACGATAGCAAATATTTATTCTCCCAACACCAAACAAGTTGCATTTTTTCGCACTATATGTGACCTCCTAACCTCCTTTTCATCAGGAATTTTAATTCTTGGAGGGGATTTTAATATTCCTCTAAACCCGATACTGGACACATCTTCAGGTACTTCAGCTATACCATACAAAGCTTTAAAACAAATCAAATTACAACTCCAACATCTTATGCTTCATGACACCTGGAGAACGCTGAAACCGCTAGATAAAGATTATACCTATTTCTCTCCTCTCCATCAAAAATATTCCCGGATCGATTACTTTTTCATCTCTCAATCCGATATTCCTCTATTAAAAAAAGCCTCAATTGAGCCCATGACATTCTCTGACCACCATCCGATCACCATCTTATTAGAGTTCCCAGACACAACCACCTCGACTAAGACTTGGAGGCTCAATTCTTCCCTACTAAAAGACCCAGTGAACATAGACAATCTCTCCAAACGTATCAAGGAATACTTCCTACTCAATGACCTCCCAGAGACTCCCGTTCTTATCCAGTGGGAAGCCCATAAACCTGTCATCCGGGGAGAACTTTTAAAACTGTCAGCCAACATTAAAAGAGAACGCCAAGCCAAAATCGCAAAACTTACCTCTCAGATAAGCGCACTAGAGGCCACACACAAACAGACCCTTGCTCTACAAACCTACCAGGAGCTGACTCAGGTTAGGAGACTACTATTAGAAGAACTACACTTAAAAACTAAGAGGCAATATATTTTGAGACACAAGCTCTTTTATGAACAGGGTAACAAAGCGGGTGGTCTCCTGGCCAGAGCAGTTCAACATAAAAAGCAAAGTAACACAGTACATCACATCACCGACAAAAACGGGACCATCCATGCTTCCAATGAAGCCATAGCCCAACAATTTGTGGAATACTATCAAGCCCTTTATAATTTACCTCTCGACCCCAAAAACTCCCATGATCCAGATGCCAGGAAAATATTCATCAAAGGTTTTCTTTCCAAATATTGCCCTACTCCACTATCGCCGGAAGTCAGCCAAAGTTTGAACACTCCTCTCTCGGAAGATGAATTCACAAAGGCCCTGAAAGAAATGAAAGTCGGAAAGGCTCCTGGCCCGGACGGCTTTTCATTACTGTATTACAAAATCTTTAAAGATGTACTCCAACCTCATTTTCTTGCGGCCTTCAGATCCTTTGATTCCAACCCATCCCCTCCTCCACAAATGCTAGAAGCACATATAGCGGTTTTGCCAAAGGAGGGCAAGGATGCATCCCTGGTTACAAACTACCGCCCCATTTCGCTCATCAATGTAGATGTAAAAATTTATGCCAAGATCCTTGCAAATCGTTTGTTACCCCTGCTCCCATCCCTGATCTCCTTAGATCAAGTAGGATTCGTCCCAGGACGAGAAGGTAGGGACAATACAATAAAAGCATTGAATATTCACCATTGGCTAACCTCTAATAATAAACAGGGATTCTTTCTGTCTCTTGATGCCGAAAAGGCGTTTGACAGAGTGGCCTGGGACTACATAGACTTGGTCTTATCCACTATCGGCATCCCGGATATATTGTTGTCATATATACGTGCATTGTACACACGACCTATTGCTAGGGTCCGGGTCAATGGCCACCTGTCAAACGCCTTCCAACTCCATAATGGTACAAGACAAGGTTGCCCCCTTTCGCCCCTACTCTTTGTCCTTACTCTAGAACCCCTGCTCAATAAAATTAGGCTTAATCCAGATATTAACGGCATCACAATCAAACATCGCACTTATAAATTAGCGGCCTTTGCTGACGACCTTCTTCTCTTTTTGACCAATCCGCACATTTCTATCCCTAATCTTCTGAACGACCTAGATCTTTTTAATTCCATCTCTAATCTGAAAATAATCTACTCTAAATCTAACGCCTTGAACATATCCTTACCCACAGAAATGGTCTCGCAATGCCAATCCAACTTTCCCTTCAATTGGGCTAAGCATTCAATTACTTACCTGGGCATCAAATTACCCACATCCCTCTCCAACCTTTTCCAAGAAAATTTTGCTCCTGCCTTGAGAGAAATCAGGGAGGATCTTAAAAGGTGGAATGCCCTGCGGATCTCTTGGTTTGGCAGGGCTGCCCTCCTTAAAATGTCGATTCTACCGCGTGTCCTTTATTTGTTGCAAACAATACCGATACACACTCCTTTTTTAATTCCTATAGACAAGCATGCTCCTCCTTTATCTGGCAACATAAGAAGCCCAGAATCCAATTTGCCCGCCTTGTTCTTCCCAAAGATAGAGGTGGCATAGCCCTCCCTGACTTACGCAGATACTACTGGGCAACGCATCTCTCCAGAATAGTAGACTGGAATGTCCATCAGGATGTAAAAGATTGGGTTTCCTTAGAACGCTCCACCACTTCACAACCTTTAGGCTCTCTACCCTGGGTCCACCCACGTCACATTCAAATGCACAACAAACAACACCCCTTGATTGGGGCTACACTGAATACTTTTTACCTAATGACTAAAAAAGTGACACCGAACCCTGAGATAGGTCCTCTTACTCCTCTCCGTGGCAATCCGGCTTTTCCCCCAGGACTGAGCAGTGATTTTCTTACTCAAATCTGGCCCTATAAAGATCTCCAAGCCCGACACTTTTTTTACTAAAAGAGGTGCCCTCCTCTCCCTGGAGGAGCTGAACACTATCACGTCCCCCAACCACATCCCCTACTGGACTTATAGACAAATTCACCACTTCCTGTATAGCAGGATTAACGTCCCACATTGGACGAGAGATTTAAACACACTTGAGAACTTGTGCTCCCAAGCTACTCCTCAGAGGCATCTCATATCTACCCTCTACTCATCACTTTTCACAGGTTGCTCAGCGTTCTCCAGTGCACCTTTTTCCTCATGGGAACGGGAGCTTGCTGTTCAGCTCTCGGACTCAGACTGGTCCACAATTTGTAGCTACGTACACAAGGGTTCACTCAATGTAGCAATACAAGAATGTGGCTACAAAATACTTTCTAAATGGTATAGGACGCCCTCACTGCTCCACAAGTTTTCAAATTCCTGCCCAGATAAATGCTGGCGTTGTGGCGCGGTTGGGGGCGACATGCTCCATATCTGGTGGTCGTGCCCTCTCATTCAGAATTTCTGGAAGATGGTCCACGAAACCATCTTTGTCGTCACATCCCAACGCAACGACTTTTCCCCTGCCCCCTACTTACTTCACTTCACCAATATCCCCAAACGACGATATCTCAGGTCTCTCAATATGTACATGATCAATGCAGCAAGACAATGTATCCCCTGTCATTGGGGTACCTCTTCTACCCCAACGAAAGCTGAATGGTTTCACAGATTAAATAGTACCGAAACCATTGAAGAACTGATCAGCATTTCTCATGAAACCGTTTCCAGATTTACTGCAACATGGTATGACTGGCAGCGTTATAAATTTACAGATGCCTACCTTAGGAGTGATGGCTAATTTTACTACACATATCTAGCTGAACACCTTTTTGTTTACTCTTGTTCTGTCTGTACCGCCCCCTCCTCTCCATGTTTACTACAACTACTGATGTCTGTTATACCCTATTGCTTACAGTATAAGATAGCAATATAAGATACTTTGAATCAACACAATTCACTCCTTTAGTGATCACCGTCTCTAAGAAAATAGTCATTCTATTGTTTTTCTTGTTCCTTCATTGACTACAAACTGAGCCTTATATTTCACCTGTTTGGATAACACCTTTGCTTGTATACATCCAAGTATATGTTCTTTATCATACTTGTCTTTTGGCTCTGTAAACACACGTGTAAGCATGTACTTGCTTGTTCTTGTTGTTTTTTCTGTTATCAATAAAATTTTGTGGAAAAAAATAAAAAAATAAAAAGGCATAGGTGTGAATCAGGCCTAAGGCAGTAAAACTGATCATATCACCTGTGCAAAATAATAGACAGCCTGGAAATATGATCTGTTGGAGCGCCTTGAAGACTAGAGTTGAGAAACACTGGCATAAAAGCTGGTAGCAGAGGCTACATAATACTAGGGTTGCCACCTCATCCCATTAAAACCCAAACACATATTAATTACACGGGTTCTGTGGCTGATTAAGGTGGTAATTAAACTCACTTGGTGCCTTATCTGCATTAAATTAGCCTAAGGCCCCTTTCACACTAACGTCCCGTTCAGGCCCGCCTGTCAGTTTTTCAGGCGGACCTGAACGGGTGCTCCATAGAGCTCTATGGAGCGTCGGATGTCAGCGGTGACATGTCCGCTGACATCCGACCCGCTCCGATCCGAAAAAGTGTGACGGAGGAAAAAGCTATTTTTCCATCCGTCTGCGGATCGGATCGGATGACGACGGGCACTGCGGTCCGTCGTCATCCGATCTCCCATAGGGGAGAGCGGCGCTGTGACAGGTCCGTCCCTGCACAGTGTGCGGAGACAGACCTGTCATCTCCCTGCTCAGCGGGGATCGGCGGAGTGATCCCCGCTGAGCAAACGGACATCCACGGGGCGGATCAGAACTGATCCGCCCCGTGTGAAAGGACCCTAAGAACCTGTGTGATTCCAATGTGTTTGGGTTTAAAGGGATTAGGTGGTAACCCTATATATGACCCTTTTGCCATGGGTATACCAGTCTGTATGCGTTGTGTGCCACAACCAAACTGGCATTGATATTGGCCGTAGAAGCTTCAACTTTTTCAATTCGGTCAAAACAATCAAATCCACAAAGAACTGAATGGCTATAACTTCCCTTTTTAATTAATTTAGAATCAATTTAAATCAAATTTGATCAAACTGAGTCAATTGGCCAGGATGAAATATTATTGATCATTTTACATCAATAAGCAGCACTGAGATACTTTGTTCATGCATATGATCAAACTTGGACCTCATACACACTCTACAACTTTTGTTGTCTGATTTCCTTTAGATTTATCAAAACCATGTAGTTCAAGGGCCTGTCCGATTGCATACAAATTGAAACTCTAATGCCTTGTACACACGGTCGGACATTCCGACGACAAAATCCATCTGATTTTTTCAGACGGATTTCGGCCCAAACTTGTCTTGCATACACACGGTCGCACAAAGTTGTTGGAAAATCCGATCGTTCAGAATGAGGTGAGGTAAAACACGTACAACGGGACTATAAATTAGGGCTGAAACGATAATCGATATTATCGATAATGAAAATCGTTGTCAACGATTTTCATTATCGATTAGTTGGTCCGCACCATGCGATCCACGGAGAGGTTCATGGCCACGGCTTAGTTCCGGAGTGGGCAGCCATCTTCGTACACCGGGCGGTGGCGAGCTGCGTGCTGACGTCACCCCCAGCGCAAGTTGTTCAGCCTGTGTCAGGCCAAGTGAAGGAATTTTGGAGGAGTCACGCTGGATGCCTTGCCTGCCCTCATTCAAAACTTCTTTTATGAAGGTACCACTACATCTATTACCTAATCTAACCTAATAACTAACTAGTAGGGATGAGCTTCGACTCGAACATCGGCTGTTCGCCCGTTCGGCGAATTCCGAACGTTATGGGCCGTTCGCGCCAAATTCGTGTGGCGCTCACGGCCCACAATGCACTTCGTCATCGCAGTGCATTGCTGGCTCATGATTGGCCAAGCATGCAGTGTGACCCCGCATGCTTGGCCAATCACAGCGCCAGCAGCGAGGAGAGCCATGATTGACCACAGGCAGGATGCCTGTGGCCAATCATAGCTCAGGCTGTGTAGTACACGCCCCACATTATATAAGGCCGCCAGCGCGGCGGCCTTGTGTAGTGTGTTGGCGTCTGAAGCAGTTAGTGGGTGTTCTGTGTACCTTCAACACAGTATACACCGATCGTTATCGGACGATTTTGGATCTTGCTCTTCTGTAGTGGTTGTTGTCTGCGTGCCCTGACCGCAGTATAGACCGCTATATTCACCTCACCTATATAGCTAGTGATCTATCTTTTATAATAGAGCTTGCAGTCAGTAGTGTTAGGATCTTGTGCGTGCTGTCTGCGTGCTCTGTACCCAGTACACACCGCTATATCCACCTACATAGCTCTTCTCTATTTCAGCATTCTGCAGGAGTTATTGGAAGTTGTGTGTGCCTCCAGCACAGCACAGTATACATCTGTATATGCCCCTTTATACTGGTGTTCTATAATAAAGGCATCTGCAGGCGTTAGTGGGTGTTTTGTGCCTCCAGCACAATATACACCTGTATCTACCCTTTATTGCTGTTCTCTAATAGAGCCATCTGCAGGGCTTAGTGGGTGTTGTGTGCCTCCAGTACAGTATACCCCTTTATCTCTGGTGTTCTATAATAAAGGCATCTGCAGGAGTTAGTGGGTGTTGTGTGCCTCCAGCACAATATACACTACCCAACTGCTGTTTTACCCAACTCCCTTCAGGCCATTACCATGTCTGGAAGGCCAGCAAGGAGAGGCAGACAGGGGCGAGCCGATAAAAGAGGGCAAGCAGGCTCTGTGTCTAGAGACAACAGTGCTGGTCGTGGACACAGTGCATTGTCATCAGCACGTGGCCATGGGACACGCTTGTCCTTCTTTTCGGCAGCTGGACATGTTGAACCGCAACATGCCAACGACTTGGTAGAGTGGATGACCAAGCCCTCTTCATCCTCCTCATCCTCTCTCACCCAGTCTCAGGGTACTAGCAAAGCAGCTGCCAACACATCGTCTTCCCTCGTCTCAATGTCATCATCAGTGACTCCTTCCCTAGACCCACCACGTCCTCCTGAGGAGTCTCCTGAGCACAGTGTTGGGTACATGCTCCGGGAGGATGCCCAGTGTTTTGTAGGCTCTGATGATGACACTCAGCTAGAGGAAGGCAGTAGCGTGAATGCAGAGAGAGGGGATGCTCAAGAAGGACAGCAATCTGGCAGTCATGTTCCACAAGCTGCAGCATATTGCCAGGTTTGCTACAGCGATGAAGAGGGAGGGGAGGATGAGGGCACTGACTCCACGTGGGTGCCTGGTAGGAGAGAGGAGGAGGAGGCACATGTCCAATGAGGCAGGATGCCCTCCGGCAGCCAGCTTAGGGGCAGCACACCGACTGAATCACACCGCAGAGCTCCGCCTGTGCAGGGCGCTGCCTCTGCGCGTTATTCTAAAAGTTCTTTGGTGTGGGCCTTTTTTGAGACGAGTGCATCAGATCGCACCGCTGTTATTTGCAACATATGTCTCAAGCGTATCTCGCGTGGCCAAAACATCAGCCGCTTAGGCACCACATGCTCGACAAGACATATGTTGACCTACCATGCAGCTCGTTGGCAAGCGTACCTCAAAGACCCACACCAAAGAACAAAGCGGACCTCTCCTTGCTCCTCATCAGCTGGCATCTCCAACCCCACTAGACCTTCAGTCCTCTCTGAAACCTGCTCTGAGAGGAATGAAGGTGTAGAATTAGGTGTGTCACAGCCAAGTGCTTCCGGGCACTCTGCTAGCAGTACACCCACGTCCGATTATAGCAGGCAAATGTCCCTGCCCCAGCTGCTGGACCGGCGAAAGAAGTTCACTCCCAGCCATCCACATGCCCAGCGGTTGAATGCTAGCTTGGTTAAATTGCTAGCACTTCAACTACTGCCTTTTCAGTTGGTAGACTCGGCCCCCTTCCGTGAGTTTGTACAATGTGTGGTTCCTCAGTGGCAGGTCCCCAAACGCCACTTTTTCTCACGGAAGGCGATTCCGGCTCTCTACCGGCATGTGGAAGGCAATGTCCTTGCCTCGCTGGACAGGGCGGTCAGCGGTAAGGTGCATATTACCGCTGACTCATGGTCCAGCAGGCATGGACAGGGACTTTACCTGTCTTTCACGGCCCATTGGGTCACTCTTCTGGCAGCTGGGAAGGATGCAGGACAAGGTGCAGTAGTGTTGGAGGTTGTTCCGCCACCACGCCTCCAAAATGCTACTATTGGTTGTGACACACCTCTCTCCTCCACCCCCTCCTCTTCTTCTTCTTCCTCCATGGCCTCTTCCAGTGCCCTGTCCTCAGAACCAGCGGTGCTCCGTAGGCGTTCCAGGGGCTACGATGCCATGCCGTGTTTGCACTGGTTTGTTTGGGGGACAGGAGCCACACTGGGGCGGATGTTTTGTCAGCTCTGCAGGGGCAGGCCGAGAGGTGGTTGACGCCACGCCAGCTTAAGCCAGGAATGGTGGTTTGCGACAATCGCGCCAACCTCCTCTCCGTCCTTCGACAGGGACAACTGACCCATGTGCCCCGTGTAGCTCACGTCCTTAACCTGGTGGTGCAGCGGTTCTTGGTCAGGTACCCGGGCTTACAGGATGTCCTGAAGCAGGCCAGGAAAGTCTGTATGCATTTCCGCCAATCATTTAATGCCTGTGCTCGGCTGGCTGAGCTCCAAAAGGAGTTGAACCTGCCCAAGAACCACCTTATATGTGACATGCCCACCAGGTGGAACTCAACGTTGGCCATGCTGCAGCGGCTGCACACGCAGCAGAGGGCCATCAATGAGTACCTGTGCGACTATGGCACCAGGACAGGGTCAGGGGAGCTCGGTTTTTTCTCACCACGCCAGTGGGGCATGATCAGGGATGCATGCACTGTCCTGTCACCGTTTGAGGAGGCCACAAGGATGGTGAGCAGTGACAGTGCGTGCATCAGTGACACTGTACCTCTTGTCCACCTGTTGGAGCATACGCTGCGCGGAATAATGGACAGGGCACTTGAGGCAGAATAGAGACAGGAAGAGGAGGACTTCCTTGCCTCTCAAGGCCCCCTTTATCCAGACAGTGTTCCTGCTGTGCCACCCATCACACAGGAAGAGGATGAGGAGGAGGAAGAGGAGGAGTAGGATGATTGTGTCAGCATGGAGGTGGAGGCTGGCACTCAGCATCAGCAGCAGCAGCAGTCTTGTAGGGATGATTTACAGTCCCAAGAAACACATGGACTTGTACGTGGCTGGGAGGAGGTAGCTGCGGATCATATTGTCCTTAGTGACCCAGAGGACTCTGGACCGAATGCCTCAGCTAATCTACGCTGCATGGCCTCCCTGATCCTGCAAAGCCTGCGGAAGGATCCTCGTATTCTTTGGATCAAGGAGAGGGACCATTACTGGCTGGCCACTCTCCTTGATCCACGGTACAAGGGTAAGGTTGCCGACCTTATCTTGCCATCGCAGAGGGAGCAGAGGATGAGACATCTCCGGGAGGCCTTGCAGAAAGGTCTGTGCAACGCGTTCCCGGTCCTGTTGCTGAGGCATCCGTCAGAAGGTGCGGTGGAGAAGGTGGCCGTCTGACTGATGCTTTCAGACAATTTTTTAGTCCGCAGCCCCAAGGTATGATCGGTTCCAGCAACCATTGCCAGCGTCTGATTTACATGGTGCAGTAATACCTAGGAGCAAGGTCAGACTTGGACACCTTTCCCACTGAAAATCCTCTGGCTTACTGGGTCTTGAGGATGGATCACTGGCCAGAGCTTGCACAGTATGCAATTGAGCTACTGGCCTGTCCTGCATCCAGCGTTCTTTCGGAACGCACCTTCAGTGCTGCTGGTGGCTTTGTTACCGATCACAGGGTGCGCCTGTCCACCGAATCAGTTGATCGACTGACCTTCATCAAGATGAATCAGTCTTGGATCACCCACAGCTACCAAGCACCTGAAGCTGATGTAACTGAATAATTTTTTTTGAAATATCACATCCCTTCAAGACTGCCTATGCTGATGCTGAGTCACTGTCCTGTTATGTTGATTGTCTATCCTCTTCCTCCTCCGCTGATATGTTGGAAGAACATTTCTGGTTCTCGGTGATGCTATCAGCCCAATTTTTCTGCCCCTGTTTAACAGGGGCGTTTAATTACAATTTTTGATGCAATGCTTTGCAGCAGGGCTAATTCCTGCAATAAAAATAGAGTATATGGGAGAGGTTGCAGTGTCGTGGCACCAGCACCAGTGCCTAAGGCCCAATTTTTCTGCCCCTGTTTAACAGGGACATGTAATTACAATTCTTGATATAATATTTCACAGGAGGGCCCGTTCCTGTGCCCACCCAGAGTAACTGTGAGGACTTATAGTGTTGTGGCACCAGCACCACAACCACCAAAGGTCAATTTTTCTACCACTGTTCAACAATGGCATGTAATTACAATTCTTGATATAATCGTTCACAGCAGGGCGCTCCAGCGCCCACCAAGAGTCACTTTGAGGGCTTACAATGTTGTGGCAAAACCAACACCTTGTTCCGCCATTTCTGCAGAGCATATAGGGCAGGCCCCTACTTTCAAACATCCAACTTACAAACATCTCCTACTTGCAAACGGAAGGAGACAACAGCAAGTGAGATGAAAAAAGATGTACGACAAAACAAATTATACAGGGGTGATAACCCTTCCCTATGTTTTCCAAAAAGCTTAAAAATATTTTTTTTGACTGGAGCTACACTTTAAAAATGTACCAGTTGAAAATTACAAACAGATTCAACTTAACACAACAAACCTACACAGTCCCTGTCTTGTTTGCACCGCCTGTATTCTGCTGTTCTGAGTATATAGGGCCTGGGGGCCACACGCATTTCCTTTTTTTAATATGGGTACTGGGTTCCCCTTAATATGCGTACAAGACCCAAAGGGGCTGGTAATGGGCAGGGAGGGCTACCCATGCCATTTTTCTCAATGATTTTCAACCATATTGCAGGAACCAGATATAACATTAACCACCTTCAGTCCGGACCATTTTGCTGGTAAATGACCAGAGGTCTTTTTACACTTTGGCACTGCGCTGCTTTAACTGGTAATTGCGCGGTCATGCAATGTTGTACCCAAACTAAATTTGCGTCCTTTTCTTCCCACAAATAGAGCTTTCTTTTGATGGTATTTGATTGCCTCTGCGATTTTTATTTTTTGCGATATAAACGTAAAAAGACCGCAAATTTTGTTATTAGAAAAATCCAATAAACTCAATTTTAGTCATACATTTAGGCCAAAATGTATTCAGCCACATGTCTTTGGTAAAAAAAAAGTAAATAATTGTATATTTATTGGTTTGCGCAAAAGTTGTCACATCTACAAACTAAGGTACATTTTCTGGAATTCACGCAGCTTTTAGTTTATGACTGCCTATCTCATTTCTTGAGGTGGTAAAATGGCAGGGCAGTACAAAACCCCCCCAAATGACCCCATTTTGGAAAGTAGACACCCTAAGGAAATTGATAAGAGGCATGTTGAGCCCATTGAATATTTTATTTTTTTGCCGCAAGCGATTGAATAATGACAAAAAAAAATATATATTTTTTTTTTTACACAAAGTTGTCACTAAATGATATATTGCTCACACATGCCATGGTTATATGTGGAATTGTACCCCAAAATACATTCTGCTGCTTCTCCTGAGTACGGGGATACCACATGTGGTCGACTTTTTGGAAGCCTAGCCGCGTACGGGGCCCCGAAAGCCAAGCACCGCCTTTAGGATTTCTAAGGGCATACATATGTCATTTTACTCCTCACTACCTATCACAGTTTTGAAGGCCATAAAATGCCAAGATGGCACAAAACCCCCACAAATGACCCCATTTTAGAAAGTAGACACCCCAAGCTATTTGCTGAGAGGCATGTTGAGTCCATGGAATATTTTATATTTTGCCACAAGTTGCGGGAAAATTACAAACTTTATAAATTTTTCACAAAGTTGTCACTAAATGATATATTGCTCACACATGCTATGGGCATATGTGAAATGACACCCCAAAATAAATTCTGCTGCTTCTCTTGAGTACGGGGATACCACATATGTGGGACTTTTTGGGAGCCTAGCTGCGTACGGGGCCCCGAAAACCAAGCACCGCTTTCAGGCTTTCTAAGGGCGTAAATTTTTCATTTCACGCCTCACTACCTATTACAGTTTTGAAGGCCATAAAATGCCAAGATGGCACAAAACCCCCCCAAATGACCCCATTTTAGAAAGTAGACACCCCAAGCTATTTGCTGAGAGGCATGTTGAGTCCATGGAATATTTTATATTTTGCCACAAGTTGCGGGAAAATTACAAACTTTTTTTTTTTTTTTTCACAAAGTTGTCACTAAATGATATATTGCTCACACATGCCATGGGCATATGTGAAATGACACCCCAAAATAAATTCTGCTGCTTCTCCTGAGTACGGGGATACCACATGTGTGGGATTTTTTGGGAGCCTAGCCGCGTACGGGGCCCCGAAAACCAAGCACCGCCTTCAGGCTTTCTAAGGGTGTAAATTTTTCATTTCACGCCTCACTACCTATTACAGTTTTGAAGGCCATAAAATGCCAAGATGGCACAAAACCCCCCCAAATGACCCCATTTTAGAAAGTAGACACCTCAAGCTATTTGCTGAGAGGCATGTTGAGTCCATGGAATATTTTATATTTTGCCACAAGTTGCGGGAAAATTACAAACTTTTTTTTTTTTTTTTTTTTTTTCACAAAGTTGTCACTAAATGATATATTGCTCACACATGCCATGGGCATATGTGAAATGACACCCCAAAATAAATTCTGCTGCTTCTCCTGAGTACGGGGATACCACATGTGTGGGATTTTTTGGGAGCCTAGCTGCGTACGGGGCCCCGAAAGCCAAGAACCGCCTTCAGGCTTTCTAAGGGCGTAAATTTTTGATTTCACGCCTCACTACCTATTACAGTTTTGAAGGCCATAAAATGCCAAGATGGCACAAAACCCCCACAAATGACCCCATTTTAGAAAGTAGACACCCCAAGCTATTTGCTGAGAGGCATGTTGAGTCCATGGAATATTTTATATTTTGCCACAAGTTGCGGGAAAAGTACAAACTTTTATTTTTTTTTATTTTTTTTTCACAAAGTTGTCACTAAATTATATATTGCTCACACATGCCAGGGGCATATGTGAAATGACACCCCAAAATAAATTCTGCTGCTTCTCCTGAGTACGGGGATACCACATGTGTGGGACTTTTTGGGAGCCTAGTCGCGTACGGGGCCCCGAAAACCAAGAACCGCCTTCAGGATTTCTAAGGGTGTAAATATTTGATTTCACACCTCACTACCTATCACAGTTTTGAAGGCCATAAAATGCCAAAATAGCACAAAACCCCCCAAAATGACCCCATTTTGGAAAGTAGACACCACAAGCTATTTGCCGAGAGGCATGGTGAGTATTTTGCAGCTCTCATTTGTTTTTGAAAATGAAGAAAAAAAAAAATAATGTATATTTTTTTTCTTTTTTTCAATTTTCAAAACTTTGTGACAAAAATGAAGGTCTGCAAAATACTAACCATACCTCTCGGCAAATAGCTTGGGGTGTCTCCTTTCCAAAATGGGGTCACTTGGGGGGATTTTGTGCTATCTGGGCATTCCAAGGCCTCTGAAACTGTGATAGGCAGTGAGGAATGAAATCAAAAATTTACACCCTTAGAAATCCTGAAGGTGGTGCTTGGATTTTGGGGTACCGTACGCGGTTAGGCTCCCAAAAGGTCTCACACTTGTGGTATCCCCGTACTCAGGAGAAGCAACAGAATGTATTTTGAGGTGTAATTTTACATATAACCATGGCATGTTTGAGCAATATATCATTTAATGACAACTTTGTGCAAAAAAATAAAAAATAAAAAATAATAATGTATTTTTTCCACAACTTTTGTCAAAATATAAAATATTCCATGGACTCGACATGCCTCTCAGCAAATAGCTCGGGGTGTCTACTTTCTAAAATGGGGTCATTTGGGGAGGTTTTGAACTGTCCTGGCATTTTATGCACAACATTTAGAAGCTTATTGTAATTTTTTTTTCATGCAGCCTGTGGGCTGAACGAAAAAAAAATATTGATCGGTGGGTATGCCCACCATTAGATACCACCCTTCATCCACCCACTTTCTAATGGTGGGCATACATGCACCATTTATATATGCCGAAGCATGGGGGCATCCTCCCGCAAAAGGTAGGAGCAGATCGCTCCTCCACCCCTTATGCCCCCATGCTTCGGCATATATGCTCTTTTTTAACTGTGGTGGTGAAATCACCCCCGACAGTGCTGGAGTCGCGGCTTTATGTATCATGGGAGCAAACGCTGTTGCTGTCAAGATAAATAATTCCGCGCTGCAACTGAATGGCGTACCTGCTAAGCAAATGATGGTTAACAATAAAACAAAGTAGCATTACAGTATAACAGTAAGACGTACCATACCTGCAAAGCAAATACAAAAAAAATAGCAAAAAATAACACATTTAACACAATCTGTGCCTAAAATATATATATGCCGAAGCATGGGGGCATCCTCCCGCAAAAAAGTTATGCCACGTACATACATTCAAACTTTTCCACGGGCAAGCCCTCCGTCGGAATTTTGACTGTATGTACGTGGCATTAGGAGCAAAATCGCTCCTCCACCCCTTATGCCCCCATGCTTCGGCATATATGCTCTTTTTTAACTGTGGTGGTGAAATCACCTCCGACAGCGCTGGAGTCGTGGCTTTACGTATCGTGGGAGCAAACGCTGTTGCTGTCAAGATAAATAATCCACGCTACAGCTGAATGGCGTACCTGAAAACAAAAAATGGTTAACAATAAAACATTGCAGAATAGAATACAGTACAAAGGAGCAGAACAATAGAGAGAGAATAGAGAGAGAGAGAGAGAACAATAAAACGACAACTATTTTTGGTTTTTTTATTTTATATTTTTTTTGGTTTTTTGTTTTTTTTACTTTTTTTTTTTTTTAACACTTTTTTATGTAACTTTAACACTTCTGTTGTGTCGGTTTGGGTCTCTCAAAATGTGATGGCATCTTGGGAGACCCTGTGAACGTGTGCCTAGCCTGTGCAATGCTGTACCCTACGCTAATACTCAACTAGTTCATGGTAGCGTTCAAAACACTCACCCTGACAAAGACCAGGATTGCCAGGACAGCGGGGACAATAAGAACGGGTGTCACGCCTAAATCCGCGCTTTCTGCAGACACGACATTTTCTTTGGGGGGCTCGTTGGGTAGGGGTACTCGGGAGGACATAAGAATAATGCCTCTCATGCAGCCGGCTTACTGCATCTGGTAGGGGAAGGTGAGGTGGAGCACCGTCTGGATACAGAAGGGCTCTGACGATATCCTCCTGGAATTTGAGGAAGGATCCAGTCCGTCCTGAAGCTTTGTGTAGTACATAAGCATTCAGTATAGCCAATTGGAATAAATAAACAGACACTTTTTTGTACCAGCGTCTGGACTTACGGGCAACTAGATACGGCGCCAACAACTGGTCATTGAGGTCCACCCCTCCCATGTTAAGGTTATATTTGTGGACACAGAGGGGTTTCTCCACAATACCAGTCGCCGTAGGAATTTGGACCGTCGTGTCTGCATGAAGGGAGGTAAGAACGAAAACATTCTTATTATCCCTCCACTTCATAGCGAGCAAATTATTACTGCGCAAGCAGGCTCTCTCCCCCAGCCTAAGACGGGACTCTACAAGCCGCTGGGGAAAGCCCCGGCGATTAGGTCGCACGGTACCACATGCTCCAATCTGCTGATCAAACAAGTGACTAAACAGTGGCACGCTTGTGTAATAATTGTCCACGTACAAGTGGTACCCCTTTCCGAATAAGGGTGACACCATGTCCCACACTATCTTGCCAGCGCTTCCTATGTAGTCAGGGCAGTTCTCCGGCTCTACGTGACTATCTTTACCCTCATAAACCATGAAACTACGTGTATAGCCTGTGGCCCTGTCACAGAGCTTATACATCTTGACCCCGTATCTGGAACGCTTGTTGGGGACGTATTGTTTGAATGACAAGCGACCAGAAAACTTAATCAGGGACTCATCAACGCAGACAACTTGATCGGGAGTAAACAAGTCTGCAAAACGTTGGTTGAAGTGGTTTATGAGGGGCCGAATTTTGTAGAGCCGATCGTATTCAGGGTCTCCACGAGGACGACAGAGTTCATTGTCGCTGAAGTGCATGAACCGCAAAATCTGCTCGTATCGTGCCCTGGACATGGAAGCAGAGAACACGCGCATATGGTGAATTGGGTCAGTGGACCAATATGACCGCAACTCACTCTTTTTGGTTATGCCCATGTTGAGGGAGAGGCCCAGAAAGATTTTAAATTCGGAAACCGTAACTGGTTTCCATTGTCTGGCAAGGGCGGACTGGGGAATAGTGGCGATGTGTTGAGCAGCGTACAAATTGGTTTGGTCCACAATAGATCTATAGAGATCTTCGGTGAAAAACAGTGAGTAAAAGTCAAGTGTCGTAAAATCAACTGTTTCCACGTTAATGCCAGGTTGGCCAGTGAATGGGGGAAGTACGGGTTCTGCAGAAGTGGTGGGCACCCAAATAGGATTGGCGAATTCTGCAGGAAGGGCACTATGGGTACGACGGGCCTGTCTTTGTCTTCTTCTTGGTGGCAGCGGGACACTACTTGTGCTTGCCACCTCGCCAGCTTGAACTGCACTTATGGGACTCGCCACGTCACCACGTGTTACTGCAGTGCTGGATGTAGGTCCAGGGTGTACTAGGCCGCTGGTGCTTGCCAGTTCACCAGAAGGATGAGCGGCTCTAGTACGTCTCTGCTCCATACGAGTGGCCTGCGGTTTATGCACCTCAACAACAGAATACATTCGGGATCGGGCACACCTGTCCCTAACAGAGGCCTCATCTCCGTCGTCAGAGCTATCTGTCATGGAGCCACTGTCCTCTACAGGATCGTATTCTGAGCCTGAATCTGACAGATGAGTGACGTCCTCTTCACTATCTGTCATGCTCAGAAACGTGTAGGCCTCTTCACTAGTGTACCTTCGCTTTGCCATTTTGGGCTCTAAATTTAGGGGTACACTAGTGAGACTCACAGGTAAAAAAGCACCTAGCCTGTCAGCGACTGTTTCAAAACGCTACAAAAAAAACTGTTAGCGATCGCAGGGATCAAACCTGACTCTGCGAACGCTGCAGTTATGTGTGTTGTGTTTTGTAAGTGACAGTGATCGATCGATACTGCACTTGGGTGGGCTGGGCTGGGCTTGGCGGAGGGGCTAAACGCAGGTGCTAGCAGGTATCTGGGCTGATCCCGCTAACAATGCGTTTTGGGAAACCTAAAATGCTGGCAACGCTAATATAGATCTGATCAGATACTATATTACTAAGGGAGGTGTATGCTTTGCGTGTGGGTGTTAGCGGTACTGGCACTAACCTGACGCTGGGGCGACGCAGGCCTTATCTGACCCTCAAACTTATATCACCCGCCGGGTGATCAGGGGGTTAAACCTTTATTAGGTAATAAATGGCGGGTGCCCTGAAACAAAAAAAAAATAACTAACCAACCAGCGTCACCTGTAACAGTTATATGGTGATCACTGGTGAAAGGGTTAACTGGGGGGCAATCAGGGGGCTATGCGGTAGTATATGGGGGTCCCTGACGCTATAAAAAGCTGCAGCGAACCTAAATACCTACCTGCCTAACTAGCGTCACCTGTGACACTAATACAGCGATCAGAAAAACGATCGCTTATTAGTGACACTGGCAACGGGGGGTGATCACGGGGTTAAACCTTTATTGGGGGGGTTAGGGGGGCACCCTAGAGCTAAAGGGGGCTAGCCCTAACTGCCCTAACAGTTATTACAGTCACAAATGACACCAATGCAAAAAAATAAAATAAATAAAAATAAAAAAATATGCAATTGGTGTCACTGTGACTGGGGGGGGCAGGGGTGATTGGGGGGTGATTGGGGGGTGATCAGGGGGGTGAAAAGTGTGCCTGGCGTGTTCTACTGTTAGTGTAGTGTTAGGTGCAACTCACGATCCTCTCTCCTCGGTGCCGGAACGAAAAAGACCGACACGAGGAGAGATTACATCACTTCCTCTGCCTGTGTTTACATTACAGGAGAGGAAGTGATGTCACCGAGCATTTTCATTCGTCGGGAGCGATCGCGAGGGGGTGGCCATGAATGAATGGCCGTCCCCTCGTCCGGGATCGCTCCCGAACGAATACCGACCGCCGCAGGCACCGGGCGGGGGCCCGATCGGGCCCCCGACCCGCGGGCAGGCAAGGACGTACATGTAAGCCCTTATGCCTGCCCGTGCCATTCTGTCGACGTACATCGTCGTGCGGCGGTCGGCAAGTGGTTAAAACCGCAAGCAGTTTTAAATGATGTTATTTCCGTTTAATGTCATTTTGTGCAGGGACTGTTCTAAACACGGGAAACACGTGGCACTTCACAGGCATAATACAGACACCCTCCAGGCACCATATTTAAAGGAATATTTCACTTTTTTTTTCACTTTAATCGTCATTAAAATCAGTGCTCCCACCAAAACGGCCATTTTTAAAAACATTTTAGGTATTGACCCATGTCCCCTGGGGCAGGAGCCAGGTCCCCAAACCCTTTTTTAGGACAGTATCTTGCATATTAGCCGTTAAAATTAGCACTTTTAATTTCGAACGTTCGAGTCCCATAGACTTCAATGGGGTTCTAAAGTTCGTACGAATTTGGGGTCCGTTCGAAAGTTCTGGTGCGAACCGAACCGGGGGGTGTTCGGCTCATCCCTACTAACTAGTATCTATTAGATAGTAGTTAGTTATTATCTAATCCTATCTAAGCCTTTCCACTTGCTCGGCACAGCCACATTGTTTATTTAAATAAAAGGTATAACACTATCTCCCCCCAATAAAACGCAGTTTATTACAAGCATAAAAACATAGCATATCACTGACGATTTGCGCCAATAGGCGTCATCCCGGGACTCATCACGGCGGGCTGTTTGGAGGAACTTTGATTGGTGGTGAGCTTGGCGCAAATCATCAGTGATATGCTGACTATGTTTTTATGCTTGTAGTAAGCTGCATTTTATTGGAGGGAGATAGTGTTATACCTTTTATTGAAATAAACAATGTGGCTGTGGGGGGGGGGGGGGGGGGGAGATAGTCTTATTTTTTTTGCTGATCCAAAAATGTATCCAATCCGTGACTCTGATCCGAGGAATGATCCGATCCGTGAGTTTTTTTGATCTGTTGCACCCCTAGTCCGCACCTTTCCCCCTGCCAGTCCGTTAGAATCCTGTGTATCCTCCTGTTTCCTACGCATGCGCCTCTTCCCTCTCCTCCATTCCTCTCCTTGGGAGTGCCACAGAGTTGGAACCACTTCCCTATATACAGTATACTAAATTTATTTACATTTATTTTTTTCCCCAGGATGTTGCTGTACTGCACCCAGATCCCAGAACTCCATTTGGGGTTTTCCTTGGGTGGATGAGCAGCTTCAGGTGAGCTGCTGGTGTAAGAGCAGACACAAGTGGAAAGGTTTTCTTTTAAGGCCCATTTATATTATTGAAAAAACGTTCCAGCATCAGAAGAATATGGTGTTTATTGGTCACCACATCCTGATATGAGAATATAAGAAGAAAGGGGGTTCTTCTTATATTCTCATTTATATTATTGTGTTGTTGTAAAACACATACATTATGTGCATTGATGTACTGTGCTGCTATTCATTACGCAATGCATGATATTGCACTACCGTATGGTATAAATTAATGCACATTTTTTATGTATTTTGATGGATTAGGCAGCTCATTCAAATGAAAGATTCAGCCTGGCTCTCCAAGCAATGTAGTTACCTATGACTAAACATAAATTGACTGTGATGTCCCAGAGAACTCTTGGGGGTGAGGGGGGACACCACACCATAGCTGTGCCATTGCCTTATTACTTATTTAGGTAATAGAAGATTACCTAATTAGGTAAAATACTCTTTCAGGCGTGTGGTGTTTTTCTCTGTTGAACTTTTCTATAGCTGCATACACATTGAACTGTTCACTTGACAAGGTAGCCAGATACCTTACTACGCCAATCCATACATGTACACCCCTTTTATACCTTATTCTATAAAAAAATGACACAGACACCTGCTGGATGTAAATGGCCTTTCAGGCCTTTATTTAAACAATAAACCAAACTAAACTTTTTTCTTTAAAACTTCTGTAACCATTTTATTTTACCATCTATTTTCTTGTAACCAAAACCAGCTCATCAGATAAACAGTTGTTGATCCCTGACGACCCCATTTCTACTTGAGCCTGTAATCCCAACTTTTTATGGCATTCGTCCCCAGCCGCCAACTTGCCTCGGGGACTTACCAATTGACCACAGACCCCCAACTTATTAGCCCGTCAGTCTGGCCAGCCGCCAGACCACCCGGGAGGACTCCATACCCATGATGGGTCCTAACTTTTCCAAAACCTCATTTTGAACAGATAAATTGCATACCAGCCATCAAGGACCCTACCGCCACAGCAGCACAAGAGTGACACCTCACCCTTGTGCCTGCCGCCACACCTGCAAAGCCCTGCCAATACCATCTTCCAAACCCAAAGCCCACAGGTCAATCCCGACTGGGTTAAGGTGGACACCATCCCCCCGTAAATACCTCCACGTCTCCACTTCCAACTCCCAATGCCTCACCACAATACCACCATTCCGGGCAACAAACCTCCCCACCTCTTTGTTCACCTTTATCCGGGCCTTATTAATCTTCTCACAAGACCGGGCCCCCCTCCAAGACATGCGGGCCACAATATCGGACCACACAATAATCATGTCCGGGAAGGCAGTACGAAGCCTGAGGAAGTCCCACCGTATGTCTTTAATGATATTGCGCATTGGCCTGACAACCAAGTCATTACCTCCCACATGTAGGACCAGTACGTCCGGTGCCCGATCCAGGCCCGCATAGCGATGAACCTCCGGCACCACCTTGTGCCACATCAGTCCCGGGATGCCAATCCATCAAACCCGGCCTTCATCCCTGGACAGTCTGAGTTGCCTGCCGTCCGGCCGTACATCCGCCCGTCTAGCCCCCCAGAACACAAAAGAATGTCCCAAAATCCAAATGAGACATCCCGGCTCTGAAATGACATAACCAAAAATTAACCAACCCAACCCAAAACAACCAAAGCATATAGTCGACCGGCCCAAGGAACCGTACTCCTACCCCTTCTATAAAAGGTGCGGTCGCACATAAAGCCGATACCTCCGAGACTCCCACCTCCCAATTTGCTTAATAACCTCTTCCGGCAATCCCCATCTAGCTGCCTCTGTGGCCGCCCCTATCCGGAAGGAATGAGCAGCATACTCTCCCGGAGACAAACCCCCGCTCCGCAAACACTTCCTCAACACCGCCGTAAATTGGAACCGCGAAAGGCACGAACGATCCGCATGCATGAATAACACCCCGTCCCGGTCCGGGCGAACCTCCAAATAAACCCTTAAAGCCTCCACCGGACAACAACTAGGGTCCGTCCCCCGAAACAATGTTACCCGCACCCCTCTACCCAACTGGTTTGTTTTGGACTTCCTGACCAAAATTACCACCGAAGAAGGGGCCCAGGAAACGTCACCCCTCCCCAAACCCCCCGGAGCTGTTTTAGATGGCGACACCAATTCTCCTATCCGAAACGCCCCAAAAAATGCCACCAGGAAAGCAGCTCGGAAAAGTATTTGTTCAAAAACCACAGAACACACTTCCCCGATGTGGCTCAAAAAAATACCCAAAACTTCAAAAGAAATCGGGCGCCGCGAATCCCTTTTTGCCGCCCCTTTTCTAAAACCCCTCAACGCCTTTTTAACTAAAAAATCCTTAGTCACATCCTCCAACCCCTTACATTGAAACAAAAAGGCCAAAGCCGACATTTTCTTGCTGACTGCCGAGCCAGACACCCCAGACACATAATTATAACAGATAAAACCCAACACCCACCTCAGCAGCTCTGCCGGGCCCTCTGACCCCCCAACCTCACCCAACCAGTTCGACCATTCCCTCCACACTGCATTATAAGCCGCTCGAGTACCTTCACTCAACGACTGCTGAATCAGTCCTCCGATGATTCCAACGCAATCCCCCACATCTCTGGAGGGCACGGGTCCCCGCGTCAGTTTGCGTCCGGCACCAGACTGCGAAAGTCCTCCCACTGGAAACGAGACAGAGCATCCGCTAACTTATTCTCAATCCCAGGGATATGCACTGCATACACAAACGCATTAATCTGTAAACAACTGAGCACCAACCTCCTTAACAACCTAACCACTGGGGGGGAGGAGGCCGAAACATTATTTATGGCCACCACCACCCCCATGTTATCACAATGGAAGCGCACTTTTTTTATCCCGGAGCTTGTCCCCCCACAATTCCACCACCAGAACTATGGGAAAAAGCTCCAGTAACGCCAGGTTCGTTAAAAACCCCGCCTCCCTCCAAGAATCCGGCCATGGTTCGGCACTCCATTGCCCCTGGCAATAAGCTCCATAACCCGCCGAACCCGCTGCGTCAGTAAACAAAACCAAATCAGCGTTGCTGACCGGTCCCTCCTGCACAATCGCTCTCCCATTAAACTCAACCAGGAACACCCCCCACACTTCCAGATCGTCCCGCAATTCTCTGGACAACCGCACAAAGTGAGCGGGCACCTTCACCCCTGCTGTGGCTGCCGCCAGTCTCCTGCAAAAAATTCTCCCCATAGGCATAATCCTGCAAGCAAAATTCAATTTGCCCAGGAGCGATTGCAATTCCTTCAACCTGAGTTTTCGTTTCCCCCGCGCCGCACCCACCTCCTGCCGCAGCGCCACCACCTTCTCCTCAGGCAACCTACATTCCATGGCCATGGAATCAATCGTGATTCCCAAAAACACTATCTCCGACCTGGGACCCTCCGTCTTCTCCTTTGCCAAGGGAACCCCAAACCATTCAGCCAAATGCTGCAACGTCCCCAGCAGTATCCCGCAGCCGCGGGATCCTGGCGGCCCCACACACAGGAAGTCATCCAGGTAATGTATGACCGAGTTGACTCCCGCCGTCTCCCGCACAGCCCATTCAAAAAACGAACTGAACAGCTCAAAAAGTGCACACGAGATAGAACATCCCATGGGCAAGCAGCGATCAACAAAATAAGACCCCTGCCAGCAACAACCCAACAAGCGCATACTCCCTGGATGCACCGGCAACAAACGAAATGCCGCCTCCACATCCGTTTTTGCCAACAGAGCCCCCCTGCCATACTTCCTCACCCACGCAATCGCTGCATCAAATGACGTATAAGTAACCGCACAAGCTTGCGGGTCAATACCATAATTTACCAATCCGCCCCTGGGATAAGACAGGTGGTGAATCATCCTGAATTGCCCTGGTTCCTTCTTCGGAACAACCCCCAAAGGCAAGACCACCAGATCCGCCATCGGAGGGGTAAGAAATGGGCCGGCCATCCGGCCCAACGCCACCTCCTTAGCCAATTTTGCCGACACCACATGCTCATGCAGTAAAGCCGACTTTAAATTTTTTGCCAGCGGGGGAACCACCCTCAACGCACTCGGAATCCGAAACCCATCCCTAAAACCAGCCTCCAACAACCCCGCCGCCGCACGATCAGGATACCTACTTAGGAAAGGAAGCATCCTTTCCAGCCTTACCGGCGTCATCCCTTTTTCCAGCGAAGTCTCCAGTACGACCTTTTCCTTGCCTGAAACAACGTGCGAAGGGGTGCCCTCCACTGCATCCCGAACACTCGTGCTTGTAACGACAGGCGTTACCAAACTTGCACGTCCCTTCATTAAATTGCCAGCAGACCCCTTTCTTTTTTGGGGCCAGCGATCCCGCTGAGGCGGCGGCGCCGGCCCCCCCTGGAAAAAACTGTCCCGGGGCCTGGGCCGAAGTCATCAACTTCATCCACAGGCTGATGTCCTTGTGGTCCCACCTAATGGACGGCCGCACCGCTTTGCGTTGACGAAACTGTTCGTCATAACGTAGCCAGGCCAAGCCCCCATAAACCCTGTGTGCCTCACTAATGGCCTCCAGGTAACAGAACAATGCCGAACAATTCTCCGGCGCCTTTTCCCCAATCACGCTAGCTAAAATTGCAAACGCTTGCAGCCAATTCGCAAACGTGCGTGGAATAAGCCTATACCTCCTCTTCACCTCCTCTTCTTTTTTGCTCTCATCTGGCTTGACCCTGTCTAAATTAAACTTCTCCAACGGCAACAACGAGAAGATTTCCACAAACTCGTCCTTCCAAATCTTCTCCCTCACCTCCTTCTTCAAATGCGCACCTAACGGTCCCTCGAAGCACACATAAACTTCGCTCCTCACCGCATCCACCAGGCGAATCTTCTCAGCATCCTTGTCTTTTTCCCCCGCAGCACCACTTGTTCCCTCGCCGTCCTTCCGCGCCAGCACCTCCTTCTCCATCTGCGTCTCCGCTGCTACCCCACCCACCGCCGACCCCAGCCCGGAGGGGACCGCCATCCCCTGCTCTACCCGAGCCGCGGTGGGCGGCCCTACCCACGGATTAATCGGGACGGGCACCGGCTCTGAGGCGCCCTGCAGGCGGCGCAGCAGCTCCTGTAACACCACCAACAACTCACCCCCCCTTCGCCCCCCCACCCACCCCCGCAATTAACCCCCCCACAGACCCCAAGGACTTACCGGGCTGCTGTTGCCTGGAAGGCCCTCCAGCCGCTGACCCCACTGCCGCCGCCGGTGTGCACTCGTCCTCCTGCAGCTCCCCCTCTTCCATGCTGCTGTCCTCCGTAAGCGTTCTGACCCTCGGGGGCCTCCGCGCTGGCATGCCAGACGGCCCAGGCCGCTCCCGACCGCCTTCTTGTTGCGGTGCATGGCGGCCGGCATGTTTTTTGTTTACCCCGACCTCACTTCCGGTCGCGCCAACATCACTTCCGCTGACGTCATCAGCGTGCGCCGCGCCGCTGGCCCTCCCTCCCAGGCACAGAGACATGCCCGGAGGCGTGGCCACCCGACTGCCGCTCTGCATCTTCCAATGGGCCCCCCCCGAAGCTAAGATGGCGCCCACACGTGGCAGGCCGCCGACCGCCTCCGGGACAAGGCCGGCGCCCGAGGACCCCACTCTCCCCCGTCGAGCGCCCCCCCCCCCGACCGGAGCATCGCCAGGGGGAACCACCACCGATCGCGCGGTCCTGGAGGTGGCCTGAGGCATGATCCGGTGAGTGACCCCCCTCCCTCTGGGACTCAGCCGCTAGCTGACCGGGGTGCCTGCTTAGCAGGGGGGCCTGAAGGGGCCCAACTGGGGCTCCCAAGCCGGCGATGAGTCCGGGGGGCAATGTCAGGGCTAAGGCGCACAGGGGGCCGGGACCTCCTTGCCCGTGTCGGGGGTACCCCATCTACTGAAGGTCCCTGCCCTACCCCCTGAAGGGTGGCCGCAATTTGGCTTTGCAACCAGTCTGCGCCATGCTGTTCTGCGGCTGATCTAAGCTGGGCCCAAAGCTGCTCTAACCCACTCATCTTTTCCAGGGAGCTGATCCTGAACGTTCCTCCTGACCTGCTGCTCCAGACTGCTGACCTTCCTAGACTCACGTGCCTTCACATCAACTCTACTCCACCCCCTCTTACACCATCCTCCAATCAGGTAAGCCTTGTAACTTTCTTAACCCCTCGTACCATTCCCCTGCGTAAGCCTTGCACCCTGTCATGTATGTCCTACGCTTACGTTGCACTACAGCTACGTACATGTCTTCACCAGAGAGTGGGGCAACCAAATTTTTGGCCCCTTTGGTTGACAGGTGATTGGCACATGAGCCCCCCTTCCTTGTCAGCACTCAGCACCTCATTGTGGGCTTATGTTAGAGTCAATGCCAGTCGATGTTCTTTGCAAGAGGTATCCTTGTTATTGGGGGAGCCTTTCTCAAAATAGCTTTGCAATGCTGAAGGACACACAGGCTGTTATGAACATGAAACGGTGCCTGCATGCAATTAACCACTTCAATACTGCCCATTTTCACCCCCTTCCTGCCCAGGCCAATTTTCAGCTTTCAGCACTTTCACGCTTTGAATGACAATTGCTCGGTCATACAACACTGACCTTTTGATAATTTTTTTCCCCACAAATAGAGCTTTCTTTTGGTGGTATTTGATCACCTCTGCGGTTTTTATTTTTTTACGCTATAAACAAAAAAACAGTGACAATTTAGAAAATTTTGAAAAAACACAATATTTTTTACTTTTTGCTATAATAAATATCCCATTTTTTTTTTTAAACCTATTTCTTCATCAGTTTAGGCCCATACGTATTCTTCTACATATTTTTGTTAAAAAAAATAAAAATCACAATAAGCGGATATTGATTGGTTTAATTATAGCACCTACAAAATAGGGAATAAATTTATGGCATTTTAATTTTTTTTATTTGTTTTACTAGTAATGGCGGCGATCTGCAATTTTTGTCAAGACTGGGATATTGCGGCGGACACATCGGACAGTTTTGACACCATTTTGGGACCATTCACATTTATACAGCGAACAGTGCTATAAAAATGAACTGATTACTGTATAAATGTCACTGGCAGGAAAGATGTTAACACTAGGGAGCGATCAAAGGATTAAATGTGTTACCTGGGGGAGGTGACCGATCGGTGTTCCTCTGTACTGGGAACACACAATCTGTCTCCTCTCCCCTGACAGGACATGGATCTGTGGGTTTAAACCCACAGATCCATGTCCCTGCTCTGTGACCGGTAAACGCGGCCGCGCCCCCTAGAAGGCCGGGAAGCCCAGAACATCATATCATGGCTGCCCAGGATGAGAGAGCTACCTTGCGGTCATCATTAGACTATACGCGGGGTGGGAAGAGGTTAAAGAAAATATGTTACTGAATGTCCGCTAATTTTATTTGCATAAATGAGGTGAATGTTCTCAACTCCAGTCCTCAAGCCCCCCAACTAGGGATGAGCTCAGGCGTGTTCGCATGGTCCACATGCAGAGCCCGCCAGGAAGTCAGCGCAGTGCTGCGCTAATCACAGGCAGTGAGACGTTTCCCGATCTCTGCAGCTGCGCATCGGGGCAATGTCTCACTGCCTGTGATTAGCGCAGCGCTGCACCGACTTCCTGGCGGGCTCTGCATGTGGACCATGCGAACACACCTTAGCCCCAACAGGTCGCGTTTTCAGGATTTTTCTCAGATGAAATGGCTGTGGTAATTACTAAGGCTGGATTCACACCTATGCATTTTTTTTTTGCATCTGTGTGAATCAGGCCTAAGGCAGTAAAACTGATCATATCACCTGTGCAAAATAATAGACAGCCTGGAAATATGATCTGTTGGAGCGCCTTGAAGACTAGAGTTGAGAAACACTGGCATAAAAGCTGGTAGCCGAGGCTACATAAGGCCCCTTTCACACATGCGGACATTATGTCCGTATTTCATCCATCCGTTTGCGGAAGAAATACGGACATACATGCATTCCTATGGGATAGCGGGTGTCTGCGGATGATAATCCGCAGAGACCCTCTATCATCCGCCTCCGCTATTGTCCGATTCTGCAGACGGAGGAAAATCCTATTTTCCCAAGTTCGTCTTTCAGGACAGCCACCTTAGAGAGACACTGGCTCCTCCCCTCTTAGGAAACACCGCCTTCAATTTCACAATTTAAGCCTCCTCCTCCCTCCGTCCCTCAGTTATGGTGTTTCCTCCGGTGGGGAGACACCGCTAAGGAACCTTAGCTAAATCAGTTGGCAAGACTGAGGCCGCGTACACACGGGCGGATTGTCTGTCCAACTTAGTCCGCTGAACCGTGTTTCAGCGGACAATCCGCTCGTGTGTGGGCTTCAGCGGACTTTTTCAGCGGACTGTCTGACGAACAAAGTCTTACGGAATTTCCGAAATTTTGTCCGTTCAAACTTGGTTTTGTCCGTCCAAACTTGGTTTCAGCGGACAGTCCGCTCGTGTGTAGGCAAGTTGGACGGACTAAGTATGGCGCATGCTCAGAACGGATTTACACGGCCGAAGGTTGCATTGCAGTGTATAGGACGTCATTTTTCTAGTCCCGTCGTACGTGCTGTACACGTCATCGCGCACGCTTTCAGCGGACTGTCTGCTCATCGTGTGTGGTCAAGTCCGTTCATGCAAATTTTGAACGGACTGTCTGTCGGATTGTCTGACGAACTTAGTTGGGCAGACAATCCGCCCGTGTGTACGCGGCCTGAGGCTACGTATCTGGAGTGGAGCTCTGACTCCGCTCGGCAGTCCGATCGTCTATCGGACCACTTCGGCAATCCGGGAGCTGGATTTTCGTACTGACCGTTTTACATGCACTCTAAACTTCGTTTGGTGAAAGCAGGAAGTTTGGGAGGTTCATCCGTTCGTTCGCCCAGTCGGGTGTTACAACAGGATCGGCAGTCTGGTTGGCTGGGGAGCTGGACTTTCATACTGACCATCTTACACGCACTCTAAACTTCGCTTGGGGAAAGCAGGAAGTTTGGGGAGGTCCATCCTTTCGTTTCGCCCAGTGGGGCGCTGCAACAGGACGTCCTAGGTCCCCCTGTGTTTGCAGTCGGCTTGGAGCTGGAGGCCGGACCAGATGACGGGCGGCGTCAGTTCTGGTGGGGGCGGACATCTTCATTGGACCCGTGTCTTCCGGTTCCGGACGCGGTCGTGAAGGGGGACCAAGCGTTCGGCTGGTGCAGCCTCTCTTTCTAAGTTGTACAGGCAGCTGTTGGAGGCACGTTTGTACCACTCTTCCTCAACAGGAGAATGTCCGAAGCAGAGGCTTCAAGAGCTCCTGGAGTTAATGGCACCAGCCACTCAAAGGTAAGGAGAACCCTAGGGAGGTGTTCCCTTACTTTATAACCAGTAGCTCCCCTGGTGTTTTTTCCCCCTAGGTGGTCGGGGGGAAGGGCAGTGCGTCTGGGATCCAGGTGGTGATTGATCCTAGGGGGGGGGCACTCCCGGTGGTCCTCTAAGTAGCGCTGGTGTTTCTTTTCTTTTTAAATTTTATGCTGCTCTCTCTTTTATTTCTGTGTCTCAGAAAGACACGAGTAAGACATGTACGGAGCTGTATTGAAAAGGAAGCGCAGGACATACATGACAGGGTGCAAGGGAATTACTGGGCTAAAGGAAAAGCAGCGTGGGGGTGGTTTAAGATGCAGGCGTACTTACCCTATTGGTGGATGGTCACAAGGGGGGAGGAGTGTGGGTACTTCGTCCATGTGCCAGGGTGGGGCAAGTCAGCAGTTGGGGGTCAGCAAGCGAGGAGAGACGTTGTGTCCTGCAATCGGATAGAGAGAGGTTAGTTAGGATGAGCGGGTTGCAGGATCTTTGGGCGCAGCTTAGGGAGGCAGCGGTGGTGCATGGCACGGAGTGGCTTCAGGGCCAGATTGCTGCCACGCTGCAGGGGGTAGGACAGGGTCCTTCCACAGCAGGGCCTGTCCAGCTGCGTGCTCGGAGGTCTAGACCCCCGGAGCGCCTGAGCCCAGACAATACCCCCCGGACTCGACGCCGTTATGGGAGCCCCAGCCGGGACCCTTCAGCCACCCCCGCCGAGCGGACACTCCGGCCAGCCAGCGGGGGGCCTGGAAGGAATCCCCGTCCACGGCAAAGTCCCAGGGGGGGGGAAGTTCGGGGGGCCGGCGGGCCCCCACCCCCTCCTGCCACCTCCGTGACTCGGATCCGTTCGGCTGCTGCCTCCGGCGAGGTTCCGGTCGGGGGGGCAGTCCGCCGTGGGAGACACAGACGAGCGGGCACCAGTGCGGGAGTTGAGGCAGCTGGGGGCTTACCTCGTGGAGTCGCCATCTTGGCTGCTGGCAGTGAGCAGGATCGCGCCATTGCATCACGTCGGTCGGGAGGCCCCGCCTCCAGGCTCAGTGTGGGTCCTGGGAGGGCTGGCCAGGGGAATGCCTGCGCGGTGGACGGGATTGCGGCGCGGCCTGATGACGTCACCGGCTCGGCGCCAATTTTAAATTCTGAACGGAGCACTACGAGGAATCCTGGCTTTTCTTCTCTGCCCAGCGCTGCAGTGCCCAGGGGGGGGCGGGAGGAACTGAGGGACACCAGCGGTATCAGATGTCGGTGGACCGGGCTGGCAGCGGCAGTGAGGAAGGAGAGCTGCCTGAAGATCTCCAGGAGGCTGCAGGAGTATCCGGTGGGGCGGCTGGAGGTTCTCATCGCCTGGGACAGCCTGGTGAGTGTTCACACTCTTCTTTGTCTTGTGGGGTGGGGGAGGGTTGTCGGGGGGGGAGTGGGGGCGGGGGGCCTCTGGGGGGGGAGCGTGGCGGTTGTGGGGGGGAGGGGGATGGGGGAGGGTAGTGCCCAGGCCGGGCAGGGGGTGGGGGAGGGGTCGCAGGGGTTGTTGGAGTCCCTCAGGGAGCTGCTACGGCGATTGGACAGGGGGGGAGGTGAGACCCCCGACTCCGGTGACGCCGTGGGTTTGTCCGCCGGCGGTGGTGGGGGGGCAGTCTGGTGGGGGGGGGACGGCTCAGAAGGTGTCGGTGACGATGGAGACGCAGACGGAGAAGGACGCCGGGGGTACTAAGCAGGGATCAGAGACGGGGGACAAGGATTTGGACAAGGTGCGTTTGGCGGATGCAGCGCGCTGTGAGGTATACGTGTGTTTTGAGGGCCCATTGGGGGCCCACTTGAAGAAGGAGGTGCGGGAAAAGATTTGGAAGGACGAGTTTGTGGAGATTTTTTCCCTGCTACCCTTGGAAAAATTTAATTTAGATCGGGTGAAGCCGGATGAGAGTAAAAAGGATGAGGAGGAGAAGAGGAGGTATAGGTTAATCCCGCGCACATTTGCAAACTGGCTGCAGGCGTTTGCGATTTTTGCAAGTGTGATCGGGGAGAAGGCCCCGGAAATTGCTCCGCACTGTTTTGCTATTTGGAGGCGATCAGTGAGGCGCATAGGGTTTATGGGGGTTTGGCATGGCTTCGGTATGACGAGCAGTTTCGTCAGCGGAAGGCTGTTCGCCCCTCCATCAGATGGGATCACAAAGACATTAGTCTTTGGATGAAGCTGATGACATCTTCGAGGGGGGCGGGGCAGTTTTTTCCAGGGGGGGCCGGCGGCGCTTCCTCCGCGGGATCGCCGGCCCCTAAAAAGAAAGGGGTCTGCTGGCAGTTCAATGAAGGAACTTGCCGTTTCGGCTCAGCGTGCAGATACAAGCACGAGTGCTCAGGCTGCAGCGGGAGCCACCCCTTCCTGCGTTGCTTTAAGCAGGGCAAGGGTCGGCCAGGGGACAACGCTGGAAAAAGGGATTACGCCGGTGAGTCTGTTAAGGATGCTTCCTTTTCTAAGTAGGTATCCGGACAGGGCGGCGGCGCTGTTTTTGGAGGTTGGCTTTAGGGAGAGGTTTAGGATTCCGAGTATGGTGCGGGAAGTGCCACCGCTCTCGGATAACTTGAGGTCGGCCCGTCTCCATCAGGAGGTGGTGTCGGCCAAATTGGCCAAGGAGGTGGCGTTGGGGCGGATGGCGGGCCTGTTCGTGGATCCTCCGCTGCCAGGTTTAGTTGTTTCCCCATTGGGAGTTGTTCCAAAAAAGGAACCGGGTCAGTACAGGATGATTCATCATCTGTCCTACCCTAAGGGCGGCTCGGTTAATGATGGTATTGACCCGCAGGCATGTGCGGTTACCTATACATCATTTGATGCGGCAGTAGCGTGGGTTAGGAGATATGGTAGGGGATCTCTGATGGCGAAAACCGATGTGGAATCGGCCTTTCGTTTGTTGCCTGTACACCCCGAGAGCATGTGTTTGTTGGGTTGTTGCTGGCTGGGGGAGTACTTCGTGGATAGGTGTCTCCCGATGGGGTGTTCCATTTCTTGTGCGTATTTTGAACAGCTCAGCTCATTTTTTGAATGGGCAGTGAGGGAGGTTGCGGGGGTGAGTTCGATTATCCACTATTTGGATGATTTTTATGCATAGGCCCCCCGGATTCTCGTTGTTGCGGCATTTTGCTCGGGACGGTTCAACATTTAGCGCACAGATTTGGGATCCCCCTGGCGGCGGATAAGATCGAAGGCCCCACATCGGCCTTGGTTTTCCTGGGCATCACGATTGATTCGATGGCCATGGAGTGTAGATTGCCGGAGGACAAATTGGTGGCATTGCGGCAGGAGGTGTGTATGGCCAGCGGCAAGCGTAAGCTTCGCTTGAAGGAAGTGCAGTCCTTGCTTGGCAAATTGAATTTTGCTTGCAGGATTATTCCTATGGGGCGTATTTTCTGTAGACGATTGGCGGCGGCGACTGCGGGGGTACGCATGCCGAATCATTTTGTGAGGTTGACGAGGGAGTTACAGGAAGACATGAAGATTTGGGATTCCTTTCTGGCGGAATTCAATGGGCGGGCCATTTGGCAGGTTGGGCCGGTCGGCAATGCTGATCTGGTCCTGTTCACGGACGCGGCCGGTTCGGGTGGCTATGGCGCTTACTGTCAGGGTAGGTGGAGCGCGGGTCCGTGGCCGGAGAGTTGGAGGGAAGCGGGTTTTCTCAAAAATTTAGTATTGCTGGAGTTGTTCCCCATTGTTTTAGCTGTGGAGTTGTGGGGGGAGGTCTTTGAGAACAGGAAGGTGTGATTCAATTGCGACAACATGGGGGTGGTGATGGCCATTAATAACATCTCGGCCTCTTCTCCCCCGGTGATAAGGTTGTTGCGCCACTTGGTGCTTTGCTGTTTGCGCATAAATGCGTTTATATATGCTGTGCATATCCCTGGGGTCGACAATGGCTTAGCGGATGCTTTGTCTCGTTTCCAGTGGGACACGTTTCGCAAATTGGCACCGGAGGCACGCCAGGAAGGGGAATTGTGCCCGCAGGAGCTGTGGACGGTTGCATTGGAGTCGCCGCAGGATTGATCAGACAGTCTCTCAGCGCAGGAACGTGGAAGGCTTATCAGAAAGTTTGGCAGGAATGGTTGGTCTTGGTGAATGAGGTAGGAGGTATGGGGGGCCCGGATGGGATGGAGACGCTGGTGTTGATCTTTGTATGTGCTAATCATGCAAAGGGAGTGTCCGGGGCAGCCATCGGACGGAAGATGGCTGCGTTGGCCTTCTGGTTTCAGATGGAAGGTAGGGTGGATGTCACAAAGGCATTTTTGGTCCGCAGGGCTCTGCGGGGGTACAGAAGGGGTTCCCAAACACGCGACTCCAGGCGCCCTGTGTCTTTTGCGGTGCTGGGGTCAGTTCTGTCAGTGTTGGGGGAGGTGTGTTCCACGGGTTACGAGGTAATACTGTTTAAGGCGGCGTTTGTGCTGGCGTTCTTTGGGGCTTTTCGGATTGGGGAGCTGGTATCGCCGTCCAGGAGGATGGCTGGCGGACTGCGGTGGAGTGATGTCCAATGCTCGGGAGGCAAGGTGAGGATCTGGATTAGGAAGTCGAAGATGGATCAAGAAGGAAGGGGGGCATGGGTGGAGTTGTTTCCAGGGGTGGAGGAGCAGCTTTGTCCGGTAATGGCTCTGCAGCGGTTTTTGGCACTCCGCCCGCCGGGGGAAGGAGCGTTGCTGGTGCATCGGGATGGATCCTGCCTGTCCAGGTTCCAATTTTCTGCGGTTTTTCGGAGGTGTCTGGAGGCAGCTGGTCTTCCCTCGGGTGAGTATGCTTCCCACTCTTTTCGGATAGGGGCGGCTACTGAGGCAGCTAGATGGGGACTTCCGTCGGAAGTCATTCAGAGGATTGGTCGGTGGGAATCGGCTAGGTACCGGTTATATGTTAGGCCACAACTGTTGTGCTAAATTGTTTTGTTGCTTTTGTATATTACTGATGTTGATGGGTTTGCATGGTTTTTTCTTTTCTTTTCAGATCCCCCAAGATGTCTCGTTTGGATAATGGGACATTCTTTTGTTTTTTGGGGGGCCAGGAGGGCGGATGTCAGGCCTGAAGGTAGACAACTCAGGGTGGCCAGGGAGGAAGGCACGGTCAGGTGGATTGGGATCCCGGGTATGATGTGGCATAAGGTGGTCCCCGAGGTACATCGCTTTGCTGCCTTGGATCGGTCCCCGGATATTTTGGTGCTCCACGTTGGGGGCAATGATCTGGGGATCCGACCTATGCGACAAGTGATCAAGGATATACAGTGGGATTTCTTGAGGCTCCGTACCGCTTTCCCGGACATGACGGTGGTGTGGTCGGATATAGTGGCCCGCATGTCGTGGAGAGGGGCTCGATCCTGGGAAAAACTGAATAAAACCAGGATTAAGGTCAACAAGGAGGTGGGAAGGTTTGTGGCCCGGAATGGTGGGGTGGTCATCCGTCATTGGGAGCTAGAAGTGGACACCTGGAGGTATTTGAGGGGCGACGGGGTTCATTTGAACCCTGTGGGCATTGATCTGTGGGCCTTAGGGCTGGAAGATGGTGTGCACCGGGCTTTGCTGGTGTGGCGGCGGTCACAAGTGTAAGGTTTCACACTTGTTCCACGGTGGCGTTGGGTCCTTGGCGATTGCTATATATATGTATGAAAATATATATGTAGAAATGCATGGGTCAATTGAAAAAGGTTGGGACCCATGCCAGAGATGGAGTCATTGTGTTTGGGCTGGTGTCAGTCCAGATCAATGGCTAACATATGTTGGGGGTCTGTGGTCAGTTAGTGAGTCCTCGAGGCAAGTTTGGCGGCTGGGGACAGATGCTGACGAAGTGGGGATCACAGGCTCAAAATAATAAGGGGTCGTCAGGGACCAGCCAAAAAGCACTTAGGGTCTTTTGGGTAACTGGAAGTTGTTACAAGTTTTTGTATTATTAAAATATTTAAAATAAAGTTTAATTTTTTATTGTTATTTAAATAAAGGCCGTTGAGGCCATTTTCATCCAAGCAGGTGTCCGGGTATTTATTTAAGATTAACAGTTAAGGTTTACATGTATTGTTGGGGAAGTAAGTTATCTGGCTACCCTAGTCAAGACATGTACGGAGCTGTATTGAAAAGGAAGCGCAGGACATACATGACAGGGTGCAAGGGAATTACTGGGCTAAAGGAAAAGCAGCGTGGGGGTGGTTTAAGATGCAGGCGTACTTACCCTATTGGTGGATGGTCACAAGGGGGGAGGAGTGTGGGTACTTCGTCCATGTGCCAGGGTGGGGCAAGTCAGCAGTTGGGGGTCAGCAAGCGAGGAGAGATGTTCCCGCCCGCCCTCCCTAATAATGGATAGTGGTTGGGTTTGGAAGGGTTATCGTTACGAGGGTGGCGTTGGGTCCTTGGCGATTGCTATATATATATATGAAAATATATATGTAGAAATGCATGGGTCAATTGAAAAAGGTTGGGACCCATGCCAGAGATGGAGTCATTGTGTTTGGGCTGGTGTCAGTCCAGATCAATGGCTAACAAATGTTGGGGGTCTGTGGTCAGTTAGTGAGTCCTCGAGGCAAGTTTGGCGGCTGGGGACAGATGCTGACGAAGTGGGGATCACATGCTCAAAATAATAAGGGGTCGTCAGGGACCAGCCAAAAAGCACTTAGGGTCTTTTGGGTAACTGGAAGTTGTTACAAGTTTTTGTATTATTAAAATATTTAAAATAAAGTTTAATTTTTTATTGTTATTTAAATAAAGGCCGTTGAGGCCATTTTCATCCAAGCAGGTGTCCGGGTATTTATTTAAGATTAACAGTTAAGGTTTACATGTATTGTTGGGGAAGTAAGTTATCTGGCTACCCTAGTCAAGTCCCCCCTTGGTTCTAGGAGGGAGTGTCCTTCATGTAGAGCCTCTTTGGGGAATTCCTGGTTCAAGGCACTTTGTAAGGAGTGTATTTCAGGGTTAAGGAAGTTGTCCTCGGCTCTGACCAACTCAGCCTGGAGGGCCTTAAGGCTGAAGACATGGCATGGGGACAATGCGTCCAAAGCAAAGCTCTGTGGAATCCTTTTTACAGGAGACCTGCTGTTTGGGCCAGGTCTTGAAGCAGTGCTAGATCGCACGGCTGATAAGGAAAATGCCTTTCCCGTTAAAAAGAAATATGGGGAGCAGTCAAAAAGGGGCTTTGCTCCCACAGTGGGAGATGATCACCTCCAATCAGTTTGTATTGGGGATCATCAGAAGAGGTTATCGTTTGGAGTTTTCAGAGCTCCCCCCTTTTGAGACTCCTTGTCACTGAGCTGCCAAAATGTGCCCTTCTTTCCTCTTCAGGAATTAGAGGAACAGGAAGTGGTAGTACGGGTCCCAGCAGGATAAACAGGCAAGGCTTCTATTCTCACATTTTTGTGATTTACAAGCCTTCGGGAAAGTTCAGGCTCATCCTGAACCTGAAGCTTCTGTGTGTCTTAGTCACCTACAGAAGGTTTCGGATGGTTTTAGTTACTTGGTGAGGGCACCTCTTCCACCAAACTGTTTCAGGGCATCGATAGTTTCAAGGATGCATACCTGCATATTCCCATCGCAGAGAGCCATCAGCGTTTCCTTAGGGTGGCAGTGATAACCTCTGTAGGGGTGCTACACCTTCAGTTCAAAGCACTTACCTTTGGGCTATCCCCTCCCCCCCCCCCGTACCTTCACCAAAGTGATGGTAGATGTTCTGGCATTCCCGCGTCTCAGGGGAGTCTCGGTGATCATGTATCTTGACGATCTTCTCCTGTTTGCCCCTTCTCCGGCGCAGTTGATTCGGGATCCACAGGTAACAAAAGACCTGTTAGTGAGCCTGGGTTGGCCTCTGAACCTAGAGAAACCCAACTTAATTCCTTCCCAAGGGGTCACTTTCCTGGGGTAGGTGTTGGACTCAACAGAACAAAAGGTCTTCCCTCCTTGGAGAAAATCCAGAAGGTAGACAAAGCACTGTTGTTTCTCCAGGGCAACCGTCAGAACTCAATGAGGAAGGTCAGGTGGGGCTTACTGACATCCACGCTCCCAGCAGTTCAGTGGGCGGGGTTACATTACCGTCCTCTGCAAACTATTCATTTTTAAGGTTTGGGACCACAGCCAGGGGTCTTGGGACTCTTTGGTTTCGGTTCCATCTCAGGTAAGGAGTTCCCTTTGGTAGGAAAGGGAGCAAGTTTGTCACAAGGCTTAGAATGGATTTTGCCAATATCCACGGTGGTTACAACCGATGCGAACGGCTCAGGTTGGGGTGCACACCTAGACTCCCGTTTGGTACAGGGTACCTGGGAGAGGAAGGAGTCAAAGAGATCCTCGAATTGGAGGGGGCTGAGGGCAGTAGATCTGGTTCTCAGGACCTTTTCAGAGAGTGCTCCGGGACATCATGTAAGGCCGCGTACACACGGGCGGACTGTTCGCCCAACTTTGTCCGCTGAACAGTGTTTCAGCGGACAGTCCGCTCGTGTGTGGGCTTCAGCGGACAGTTTCAGCGGACAGTCTGACGAACAAAGTTTTTCGGAATTTCCGTAAGACTGTCCGCTGAAACTTGTTTTGAGCGGACAGTCCGCTCGTGTGTAGGCTTGTTCGATAAACTAAGTCTCGCGCATGCTCAGAAAGAATTTACATGGCGAAGGTTGCATTGCAGTGTATTGGACTTCGAATTTCTCGTCCCGTCGTACGTGACGTTCACGTCATCGCGCAAGTTTTCAGCAGACTGTTCGTTCGTCGTGTGTGGTCAAGTCCGTTCATGCTAATTTTGAACGGACTGTTTGTCAAACTGTTTGACGAACCTAGTTGGGCGGACAGTCCGCCCGTGTGTACGCAGCCTAAGAGTCAGGTCAGACAATTCCTTGGCAGTGGCTTACGTCAACAAGACGGGGGCTCCTGGAGCGGATCCTTATGGGCCCTAGCGAAAAGCCATCCTCAGATGGGCCGAAGTTAAATTCCTGTCCTTTCCAGTGATCCATTTGAAAGGAGAGCAAATTCAGGTATTAGATTTCCTCAGCAGGAGAACACTGAGAGAAGGCAACCAGGTTCTCAAGCAGGAAGTTTTCGAAATGATCACCCAAAGGTGGGGGATTCCTTCAATAGACCTCTTTTGCCTCAAGGGAAAACGCGAAAGAAGCCATCTTCTGTTCCATAAACAGGGGAGATGGGACGTTGGGGGTGGACGCACTAGCACAGAGTTAGGGATTCTCTAGGTGCTATGCTTTCCCCCCTCCCGTTCTGATTCCTGCAGGGTTAAGGAAGTTTCAGGTGGAGATTACTACCCTTATTCTAATCGCACCTCATTGGCCCAGGAGGCCGTGGTTCTCCATTCTGAAGGGCCTGTCTGTGGAACCCCCCTGGATTTCCCAGTCTAGGAGTGTCTCCTTTCCCAGGGTCCAATCTGCTGTCCCCAGGTGGAACCTTGCAGCTTGGCTACTGAGGAGGAATTGCCAAAGGGCAAAGGGGTCTCAGATCGTTTAGTAGCCACTCTCCTGAATTGCAGGTAAATGGAAACTCAGACCATTTTTTTGAAGGTATGGAGGCGGTTCAATAGCTGGTGCTCAGAGAACTCCTTCAATGTGCACAGCTCGGTAGCCATTCTAGAGTTCCTGCAGTCAGGGGCAGATAAAGGTTTAGCCCCTGAAACATTGAAGAGTCAGGTATCCGCCTTAAGCGTATTTCTGGAAAGGCATCTAATATCATACCCTTGGATAGTAAGGTTCTTTAGAGCCTTAAGTAGGCAAAGACCAAGCCTTTGGTCGCCCCCTTCCCAGTCGGGATCTTTCATTAGTTTTACAGGTTCTCACAAGAGAACCTTTTGAGCCATTGGAATCTTGCTCGTTAAGTTTGATCACTCTCAAAACTGTGTTTTTTGTGGCGATCACTACGGCAAGGAGAGTGAGTGAACTCGAAGCCCTTTCTGTTAGGGCACCCCTTTTCCAGACCATTCAGTTTTTAAGACGGATCCGGCCTTTTTACCTAAGGTAGCCTCTAGTCTTCATAGAGTTCAGGAGATTGTGCTACCTACTTTTTGTTCAAATCAGAGAGAACAGGAACACATCTTTCATAAATTGGATGTTAGAAGATGTGTCCTTCATTATTTATTTAGATTGCACAAGTCAGATCAGGAAGTCTGATTCACTTTTTGTGTTATTTTCAGGGGCTAGGAAGGGTTCCAGAGCCTTTAGACGTATGATAGCCAGATGGTCAAGGTCAGCCATTGGGCAGGCTTACGTGGCAGGGGTGTTAGAGGCCCCAGTTGGAATTAGAGCACACTCAACCAGGGCAGTGGCAACTTCTCAGGCAAAGTGTGCTGGTGCGTCTCCTGAACAGATCTGTAGAGCTGCAACGTGGTCCAGTTTTTTCTACGTTCGTGAAGCACTATAGATTGGATCTTCTGTCAGCCAAAGACCAAGCCTTTGGTCGTAAAGTGCTGCAAGCAGTGGTCCCACCCTAAGACAAAGTACTCGCTTATCCTCTCTAAGGTGGCTGTCCTGAAAGACAAACTTGGGAAAAATGGAGTTACGTACCGGTAACATCCTTTTCCGGGAGTCTTTCAGGACAGCACTGGTTCCCACCCAGGTTTTTGGAGATCTTCGGGAACTCATCACATGAGACCGTCAGGTAAGATTAAAAGTTTGGTTGTTTGTTTGACGTGTTCTTGTGTCTCCCCAGTTGGCCGGAGGTACTCTGAAAGAACTGAGGGACGGAGGGAGGAGGAGGCTTAAATTGTGAAATTGAAGGCGGTGTTTCCTAAGAGGGGAGGGGCCAGTGTCTCTCTAAGGTGGCAGTCCTGAAAGACTCCCGGAAAAGGATGTTACCGGTACGTAACTCCATTTTTTCTATCCGTCTGCAGAGCGGATCGGATGAACACGGACAGACGGTCCGTGTTCATCCGATCCCCCATAGAGGAGAGAGGAGATCTGACAGGGCGGTCCCGACACAGTGTGCCGGGACGGCCCTGTTATTCACTGGCTCAGTGGGGACAACGGAGCGATCCCCGCTGAGCAAGGGGATCATTACTGATCCATCCCGTGTGAAAGGGGCCTTATACTAGGGTTGCCACCTCATCCCTTTAAAACCCAAACACATATTAATTACACAGGTTCTGTGGCTGATTAAGGTGGTAATTAAACTCACTTGGTGCCTTATCTGCATTAAATTAGCCTAAGAACCTGTGTGATTCCAAGTGTTTGGGTTTAAAGGGATTAGGTGGTAACCCTATATATGACCCTTTTGCCATGGGTATACCAGTCTGTATGCGTTGTGCGCCACTGTGACGGACTGGGGTTTATATGGTCACAAAACAGACACCCCAAAGCAAAGTACATATTCATTTTTTTTTATATATTTCTAAACATCTCCCTTCTATTCTATTAATAACCAGTAGATGGCAGAGAAGGTACACAAACAGAGTCTATATAAGGCCACACACCATGTGACTGGAAATTAAACTACTTCCAGCCATAAAGTCAGTGGTCATATCTCATGCTGTTTGTGTGATTCTTTGCAGGTATGTACTCTAAAATGTTCCTAATCTGTATTAACCTGTGATAGAAAGATTCCTAAACATCTTGAGCAGATGCAGAAAAAGTCTCAGCAGATTTTATGCTATAGTTTTGCTGTAATTAGAAGTTTAGAACAGCATGTGTCAGAAACAAGTGAAAAGTGCATAAGAACATGAAAATACTGCATTAGTCAGAACAAATGTCTATGATAGACACTGGACCTTTCTAAATAGGTATATTTAAACCTGATTTGTTGGAAATTGCATAGATTTATAGAAGCACATGTTTTCTGTTATTTAATATAGAAAAAAACCTATTGTATGTAAAGCTTATGTATTGCATCATACAGACATGCAATGTGCACCATCTAGTGGTTAAAAAAGAGTACTACCATGAAAATATTTGTATTAAAGCAATACATTGCTAGTATGATTATTGCACACTTAAAGTGTACCAGAGAGATAAAGATAATTATCTATAACACTGAATAACAGGGATATATATGTTATTAAATTTAGTAATGTTCATTGTTGTAACTATGTTTTAAAATACTTTAGTTAAAATCGGTATTATATATATTGTTAATGGTTGTAAACATGTGACTATAAACATGTAAAAGATGTATTGTTATGCAAAAATTAAACTACTTCCAGCCATAAAGTCAGTGGTCATATCTCATGCTGTTTGTGTGATTCTTTGCAGTCCACGCCAAGCTGATCACCTTATCTCATCGCGTCTACAACCATCGGTTCTCTTAATTCACATTTTGAGGCCGGTAACATTTTGGGGGCTCGTCCGGGATTCGTTGTGTTACCAGTGAGAAGGAAGCGCGAGACAAGCGTGAGCCTGCTACAGAGCTACAAGGAGAGTCGTGAATGTCGTCTGCCTTGTGAGTGCAAGTCTTCAGATTGCAACAGAGATGGCGTCTCCTCGTCGTGCGCTGATGTGGGATATCCAGAAACAAATTCATCTGCTTAATGAAGAACAGCTGCATAGCCTCGCTATTACGCTGGAAGATGAAAGAGACGTGGACGTTCCATCAGTGACTGGTACCAACTAAATGGAACTTGTTGAATTTATTGAAGACTACTTGAGAAGTGATCAGCTGGAAAAGTTGGAAGATCAAGGTATGTCTTACCTACTCATCATCCAAGACAAGATCAATGAACTAAAACTTAACAAGGAAAGTACACCAACTGTGGACATTGCAACCGCTGCAAAAAAAATAAGTAGTGAGACTGCAAGGACTGAACAGGTATCGGAGGTGGTGAGATTAACTGATTTTGTTGCTTTATTGCCACGTAGAGAATTTAAAATGCATGGTGGTGTAATTTCAGATCATGGTTCGGACATGAGTTACAGTGGCGTGTGCAGACAAATTGACGAGGGTCTAACAGAAAAATTCCCTGAATCTGAAATTATACGCACAGTGTTGAGAATAATCAAACCTGGTAATTTTAAAGATATGTTGACTGACAAAGATGATCTTACTGTTGCTGAATTGAAAAGGTTTTTGAAGTCACATATGAGAGAACGAAGTGGTAATGAGTTATTTCAGGACCTTAGCAATGCTACCCAGCAAGAAAGAGAAACAGCACAACAATTTGTTTACAGGCTAGTGGGGTTAAAACAAAGAGTTCTGTCTACATCACAACATGATAGGCGAGAGCTTAGCTATGACAAAAAACTGGTGCAAGGCATATTCCTTCATACACTGTATCAGGGACTAAATGAGAAAAATTCTAATGTTAGACGAGATATCAAGCCTTATGTGTCTGATTTGACAGTAACGGATGACTTTATCATAGAGCAAGTCACCAGATCAGTTGATGAGGAAACAGAAAGGCAGAGACGCTTAAACAGTGCACCTAAACATAAACCTCTTACTGTTCATTCATCACAGACACCAGGGAATAGTGAAAAAGACACCTTACAACAGAGAGTTGAGGGAGATGTTAAAGCAAATCACACTGCATTAATGGAACTAACAACACAGGTCTCTGCTCTCACAAAGAACCTGGAAAAGATGATGAAGCAAACTCCTCTTGTTGGAAACCAAATGACTAAGCCACTAACCAATGTTCAAGTTCCAGATACAACTCACTGCAAGCCCAGGTGTGATGATTGCATTAAACGAGAGAGTCAGAACTGCTACCATTGTTTCTACTGTGGTTGGACAGGACACAGAGCGGTTGATTGCTTGAAGAAAAGAAGGCAGTCGGGAAACGACAGACGGTCACTGGGAAAGGGACAACCAGTGACCACCTCAAATGATCTGTCCCATGCTAAGGTAAACAGGGTATTCACCCACCGGTCAACTAGAACACTCCCAAAAGAGAATGGATTCTCCAAACAACACGTAGCACAATTAATTGGAGGAAAATGCCTACTGTCATGTCGGATGAATGGTGTACCGGTTGACATGTTGATGGATACAGGAGCTCAGGTCAGCATTGTTGGGAAGGCATGGTTAGAAAAGTTTCTACCCAGCGTCTCCATTAGGCACATACAAGATTTACTTTGTGATGACAACTTATGCATTACAGCTGCAAATGGTTCTATCATTCCATTCATCGGATGGATTGAAGTCTGCCTGGAATTCGAAAGTAGTGGACATGGAAACTCAGCCATTTATGTGCCAATGCTGGTGAGTGACTGCTGTAATGACAATCCAATTCTTGGGTTTAATGTTATCGAAGGATTGATCAGAGAAAACCGTGACCGACCAAACAGCACCCAAAACCTGACTATCTTGCTGAGTGAAGCTATGAAAATAAGACAGAGTGTAGCGAATAACATTGTCAATGCTGTCAGTCAAGCAACTGACCCAGGAGAAATATTCGATAGTCGTATGGTCAAAGTGGGGAAGAAGGGACTCCAGATTAAAGGAGGCGAGCTCTGTGAAGTCAAATGCAGAATTAGAGCGTGGCCGAAAGGAGGAATCATGTCATTTGAACCACTTCCCGAATATCCAGTTGAGGAAGGACTTGAACTATTTCCTTCAGTGGTAGATGTGCCAAATGGGTTCTCTAAACTGGTGAAGATACCTATACTGAACCGTGCTCAACATGACATCTACCTTCCACCCAGAACAGTATTGGGTACCATTTCTCCAGCAGCTGAGATTCTACCATTGTCTCCAAACAAAGATGATGGAAAGGGAATTGACCAGAAGAAAAAGGTGTTTCATGTAAACCAGTTGAATCAAGTGGACACTGGAAATCAGCTACCCACTAACAAATCTGTTAAGTGGCACCCACCTGTCAATTTGGAAGATCTCTCAGAAGAAGAACAGGAGATAGCGAGACAAATGTTATATGATGAATCAGATGTCTTTGCTCGAGATGAGGGAGACATAGGATGCATCCCTAACCTGAAACTGAGGATAAATCTGAAAGATGAAACTCCTGTCCAGAAACGCTACAATTCGATACCGAAACCCCTATACAAAGAAGTGAAAGAATATATCCAAAACCTTCTTGACCGAGGTTGGGTAACAAAATCTTCTTCCGCATACTCATCACCAGTTGTTTGTGTTCGAAAGAAGGACAGTAGCCTACGACTATGTGTTGACTTTAGGGAGTTAAATCGAAAGACTATCCCAGATAGACATCCACTACCCAGAATACAAGATCTGCTGGATAGCTTAGGAGGATTTACTTGGTTCTCAATCCTGGACCAGGGTAGTGCGTATCATCAAGGCTTTGTGCATGAAGACTCCAGACATCTGACGGCTTTCAGCACCCCCTGGGGACTCCTGGAGTGGAACCGTATTCCATTTGGATTAACGAATGCCCCAGCAGCTTTTCAGAGATGCATGGAGAATGTATTAGAGGGCATCAGAGACAAATGTTGTTCTCCATACTTGGATGACATACTTTGCTACTCCAAAACTTTTCAGGAGCATGTCAATGATATTAGGCAAGTGCTTAGTCGAATGCGTGAGCATGGTATCAAACTTAGACCGAAGAAGTGTGAACTCTTTAAACGACAGATTCGATACCTTGGACGAATGGTGTCAGAAGAAGGCATAAAAATTGACCCAAAAGATCTTGAAGCGGTATTACATTTGAAAAGGAAAGAACCAAAAACAGTGGGAGGAGTCAGATCTTTGTTAGGATTCCTGAGCTACTACAGGTCCTTCATTCAAGATTTCTCTCGACTTGCTAAACCACTGTATGAACTTTTGCAGAACACTGAGAAAGAATCTGCTACATCCATCCCCAAAAACAATCGGATGGAATCTATGAAGAAAAACGGGAACAAAGCACAAGTGCCATCTAAAACACTGATTCAATGGACACCCAAACATCAAGCTGTAGTATCCAGACTGGTGGACATGCTAACCAATCCACCAATTCTAGCATACCCTGATTTTGATTTACCCTTCGTCTTACACACTGATGCTTCCAATGAAGGCCTAGGTGCTGTACTATACCAACGACAAGGAGAAAAACTTCGTGTTATTGGGTTTGGCTCCAGAACATTGACTCCAGCAGAGCGCAATTACCATCTTCACTCTGGTAAACTTGAGTTTTTAGCTCTCAAGTGGGCAGTCTGTGACAAATTCAGAGATTACTTGTACTACGCTCCAACATTTACCGTTTACACAGACAACAACCCATTGACATATGTATTGAGTACTGCCAGACTGAATGCTGTGGGTCATCGCTGGGTTGGCGAGTTGGCTGATTTCCACTTCGATATCAAGTACAGGCCAGGTAAACAGAATGCAGACGCAGATACACTGTCACGATTTCCGGTGGAACTCACAAAGAATCTGAGTGAGTACACAGAGCTTGTACCATCTGAGGTTGTGTCAGCTATGTGGCAAGGGAGCAAAGCTGTTGACGAAGAAGAGGCATTATGGGTGGCTTCATTGACTCTTCACTCAGAAAGTGATGTGGCCTAAGAATTGCTGAAAGGACAGACAATCTGCCCAATGACTCAGGAGAATATCAGAGCATTACAACAAGACGATACCAACATTAGAGAAGTGGTCTGGCTTAAGGAGAACGACTGGATTCCAAACCACAAAGAAAAGGAGAGTATGACCAGCAAAACAAGACGTTTGATACATGAATGGAATAAACTCAGAGTCGATGAAGGAATCCTCTACCGACATTCTGGAACCCGAAAACAGCTAGTTCTACCAGAAAAGTTAAAACCATTGGTCTTAAGAAATCTTCATGATGACATGGGTCACATTGGTACTGAGAAGGTAACCCACCTAGCACGTGAACGATTTTACTGGCCATTTATGCAAAGAGACATTGATGAATATGTGCTGAAGAAGTGCAGCTGCATCAAACGAAAGCGTCCAAATATCACCGAAAGAGCACCTATGGGTTCGATTACTACCAGTTCACCTTTGGAGTTAGTATCCATTGATTATCTTCACTTGGAGAAAAGCAAAGGAGGATATGAGTATATACTTGTAATAGTTGACCATTTCACACGCTTTGCACAAGCGTATCCAACTAAGAACAAATCTGGAAAAACGGCGGCAGAAAAGATCTTTCAAGATTTCATACCACGTTTTGGCTATCCAGAGAAACTCCACCATGACCAAGGAAGAGAATTTGAAAACAACTTATTTCAGACATTGCAACGATTGGCAGGGATTTCTCATTCAAGAACTACTCCATACCATCCACAGGGTAACCCAGTGGAGAGACTGAACCGTACTTTGTTACAGATGCTTCGCACCTTAGAGGAAGAGAAAAAGTCAGATTGGAAAGAACATCTTCCACATATGGTTCATGCATACAATTGCACCAGGCATGAAGCCACAGGATACTCGCCATTCTTTCTATTGTATGGAAGATCTCCTCGTTTGCCAATTGACCTAATGCTCAACCTAAATTTGGAAAAGGAATCAGAAAGTCAACCAATATTTACTCAGAAATGGGCATCTAGAATGCAAGAAGCTTACAAAATTGCATCCGAGAATAGCAAAAAATCATCTGCTAAAGGGAAGAAGTACTATGACAAACAGATAAAAGGAGCACCTCTTCAACCGGGTGATCGGGTCTTAGTACGAAATCTCTCTGAAAGAGGAGGACCTGGTAAACTTCGTTCATACTGGGAAGAATCAGTACACAAAGTGGTAGAAAGAATCAAAGATGGGCCTGTGTACAAAATTCAGCCTGAAAGTGGTAAAAAGACTATTCGAGTACTGCACAGAAATCTTTTACTACCAGTAAATGACCTACCAATTGAAGGACACATTCCAAGAGTACAGATGAAACAAAGGCAATCAAGTAACAGAAAGGATACCAGAATGGATGTGGACCAGGAGGAGGAATGTTCAGATGAAGAAAGATGGTATTATCCTTATCCTTATATACCAGAGACTACAGAAAGTCATGATTGTGTTGTGTCTCAACCAAACTCTCAAAACGTACAGAAAATCCCATTTAGAGTTTCTGCTGAAGAGTTCTATCCTACAACTACCACACCCAATCTTGAACAAGAACAAAATGATGGAACAGTAGTTGGCGACCAAATCTGGGCTACAGACATGGTGGGACTAGACACTGCAGAATTACCCTCATTAAGTCAAGACTTACCTGTGAACCAAGATATGCAAATGGGAAATGATGTTGATGGAGAAGACTCAACTCCTGTCAGAAGATCTACCAGACAAGTTAAGCCTAAAGAGATCTTTACGTATGACACACTAGGTCAGCCAAGATACATACCAAGTCAGATTCACACCATACAAACTCACACAATGCTAGCTACTCCCAGGACATGCCAGGTAGTTAACGTAGCTCCTTGGTGGCAACAAGTACCTATTTGGGTTACTTAAATCACTAAATAGTGTTCAGATACCAATTGAGTTTAATGTCGGGAGCCATTAACTGAAAGAGGAAGTAAACCCTGATGGGTTTACATCCTCTTTTTTTCCCTGCAAAGGTAAAGCATAATGGACTACTATGCATCGCATAGTAGCTCATTATGTGTCACTTACCTGACACAGGAGCCAGCGAAGTCGCCGCTGATCCCTGTAGTCCGCCGCGTCCATCTTGCTGGTGGCGTCTCGCAGCTCCGACCAATGACAGCGGCGCAACCGCGATGACGTCACTCCCGCGCATGCGCACGGGAGTCGCGCCTCGCAGCTCCGTTGCTGTCATACGGCGAAGCCGCGATGACGTCACTCCCGCGCATGCGCACGGGAGTCGACAAATTTGGCAAATCCATTCTTGGATTTGCCGCATTTAGTGCGCCTGCGCGCCGCTGTCTACGGCGCATGCGCCGTAGACAGCGGTGCCCATTTTCGGGCAAATATCTCCTAAACCATATAGGTTTAGGAGATATTGCTTGGACCTACAGGTAAGCCTTAATCTAGGCTTACCTATAGGTCCAAGTTGTTTGGAAGGGTTTACTTCCTCTTGAAGGAGGGGAGAGTGTGACGGACTGGGGTTTATATGGTCACAAAACAGACACCCCAAAGCAAAGTACATATTCATTTTTTTTTATATATTTCTAAACATCTCCCTTCTATTCTATTAATAACCAGTAGATGGCAGAGAAGGTACACAAACAGAGTCTATATAAGGCCACACACCATGTGACTGGAAATTAAACTACTTCCAGCCATAAAGTCAGTGGTCATATCTCATGCTGTTTGTGTGATTCTTTGCAGGTATGTACTCTAAAATGTTCCTAATCTGTATTAACCTGTGATAGAAAGATTCCTAAACATCTTGAGCAGATGCAGAAAAAGTCTCAGCAGATTTTATGCTATAGTTTTGCTGTAATTAGAAGTTTAGAACAGCATGTGTCAGAAACAAGTGAAAAGTGCATAAGAACATGAAAATACTGCATTAGTCAGAACAAATGTCTATGATAGACACTGGACCTTTCTAAATAGGTATATTTAAACCTGATTTGTTGGAAATTGCATAGATTTATAGAAGCACATGTTTTCTGTTATTTAATATAGAAAAAAACCTATTGTATGTAAAGCTTATGTATTGCATCATACAGACATGCAATGTGCACCATCTAGTGGTTAAAAAAGAGTACTACCATGAAAATATTTGTATTAAAGCAATACATTGCTAGTATGATTATTGCACACTTAAAGTGTACCAGAGAGATAAAGATAATTATCTATAACACTGAATAACAGGGATATATATGTTATTAAATTTAGTAATGTTCATTGTTGTAACTATGTTTTAAAATACTTTAGTTAAAATCGGTATTATATATATTGTTAATGGTTATAAACATGTGACTATAAACATGTAAAAGATGTATTGTTATGCAAAAATTAAACTACTTCCAGCCATAAAGTCAGTGGTCATATCTCATGCTGTTTGTGTGATTCTTTGCAGTCCACGCCAAGCTGATCACCTTATCTCATCGCGTCTACAACCATCGGCTCTCTTAATTCACATTTTGAGGCCGGTAACACCACAACCAAACTGGCATTGATCAGGAGACTGCTATAGTGTGTATATATATATATATATATTTATATATATATATATATATATATATATATATATATTGGCCATAGAAGCTTCCAACTTTTTTATCAGATCAATGTGCGATTCGATCAAAACAATCAAATCCACAAAGAACTGAATGGCTATAACTTCACTTTTTAATTAATTTAGAATCAATTTAAATCAAATTTGATCAAACTGAGTCAATTGACCAGGATGAAATATTATTGATCATTTTACATCAATCAGCAGCACTGAGATACTTTGTTCATGCATACGATCAAACTTCGACCTCATACACACTCTACAACTTTTGTTGTCTGATTTCCTTTAGATTTATCAAAACCATGTAGTTCAAGGGCCTGTCCGATTGCATACAAATTGAAACTCTAATGCCTTGTACACACGGTCGGACATTCCGACGACCAAATCCGTCTGATTTTTTCAGACGGATTTCGGCCCAAACTTGTCTTGCATACACATGGTCGCACAAAGTTGTTGGAAAATGCGATCGTTCAGAATGAGGTGACGTAAAACACGTACAACGGGACTATAAATTAGGGCTGAAACGATAATCGATAATGAAAATCGTTGTCAACGATTTTTATTATCGATTAGTTGGTCCGCACCATGCGATCCGCGGAGAGGTCCGTGGCCGTGGCCTAGTTCCGGAGCGGGCCGCCATCTTGGTACACCCGACGGTGGCGAGCTGCGTGCTGACGTCACCCCCAGCGCAAGTTGTTCAGCCTGTGTCAGGCCAAGTGAAGGAATTTTGGAGGAGTCACGTTGGATGCCTTGCCTGCCCTCATTCAAAACTTCTTTTATGCAGGTACCACTACATCTATTACCTAATCTAACCTAATAACTAACTAGTATCTATTAGATAGTAGTTATTATCTAATCCTATCTAAGCCTTTCCACTTGCTCGGCACAGCCACATTGTTTATTTAAATAAAAGGTATAACACTATCTCCTCCCAATAAAACGCAGCTTATTACAAGCATAAAAACATAGCATATCACTGACGATTTGCGCCAATAGGCGTCATCCCGGGACTCATCACGGCGGGCTGTTTGTAGGAACTTTGATCGGTGGTAAGCTTGGCGCAAATCATCAGTGATATGCTGACTATGTTTTTATGCTTGTAGTAAGCTGCATTTTATTGGGGGGAGATAGTGTTATACCTTTTATTTAAATAAACAATGTGGCTGTGGGGGGGGGGGAGATAGTCTTATTTTTTTTGCTGATCCAAAAATTGATCCAGTCCGTGACTCTGATTCGAGGAATGATCCGATCCGTGAGTTTTTTTGATCTGTTGCACCCCTAGTCTGCACCTTTCCCCCTGCCGGTCCGTTAGAATCCTGTGTATCCTCCTGTGTCCTACGCATGCGCCACGTTCACGAGCACGCAGCTACGCCTGCTCGCATTCTCCACCCAGCTGACGTCCCGCCAGCAATGCACCTGCGCTGCTTTCGGCTCCTCCTCCCCCTCTATCCAGCAGCCTTCCAATAGACCCGCCGCAGGAGCGGCAAGCCCTCGCCGGGCTGCTTTCCATCGCTGCTATGACTGGAGGTTGTGCTCTGCATACATGTGCATCCATCTCCCGGCTTCGGGGCGCCATTCAGAGGTGTTGGCCAAGTCACGTGTCAGGTCCGGACTGAGACTCCGCCCCACAACACCCGGCACACCGAGGAGAAGCTGCTGTCACCATGAAGGGGTGAGAGAACCCGAGACACCCCAGAATAGTACCTCAATTGACTGTATGTTCGGATTCGGTGCTGGGCAATGTAATGGCGCATTTTAAAAAGCCCTTCAGCAGCCAATCAACATTTCCTTTAACTGGTGTGGCCTTAGAAGCCATCACAGCCATGCCTACTAATGGCATGGCTGTGATTGACCAGTGCAGCATGTGACCCAGTCTCTATTTAAGCTTGAAGCACACAGCACAGCACGTCACTCTGCTTTAGACAGTGTAGGAAAAGGTTCCTGGCTGCTGTGAGGGAGAGAATAACATAGGAGTCCTGATTCTGAAATCTATTCTAATTAGTCAGCGATTTTACACTGCACTGAGAGAAAAGATAGACAGTGTAGGGCAAGGTTCCTGTTGGTGCTATGATGGAGAGAGAATTATCTAGGAGTCCAGATTCAGAAATCTATTCTAATTACTCAGCGATCTACACAGATTTACCTGGTTGGGTTGCAGTGCACAGTCTTTTTACACTGTCATGAGCCCAGTGCCAGAGAAAATCAAACTTTTATCTGCAAGCTCAGTGAACATGTTACTATGACATACACCCTGTACATACTGTGCGTGTATTCTGCTATTGCAAAAACACCCATTTGGTGCAACAAAAATAAAAAAACTTTGCAGTGTTTTCTGCATATGTGGAGGTGTGTTACACAACTTATATATTTTTCTTCTATTGTGCTATTAAAAAAAAAAAAATTTTAGGCCCAAAACTATTTTTTTGAATAGCATTTTCACCATTTCTGTAGCTCTAAGATACACATTTACATACTCTGGGTGTATTCTGCTAATGCAAAAACAACCATTTAGTGCAAAAAAAAAAAACTTTGCAGTGTTTTCTGCATATGTGGAGGTGTGTGTTACACAATTTATATATTTTTCTTCTATTGTGCTATTCAAAAAAAATTTTTTAGGGCAAAAACAATTTTTTTTGAATAGCATTTTCGCCATTTCTGTAGCTCTAAGATACACGTTTACATACTCTGGGTGTATTCTGCTAATGCAAAAACACCCATTTAGGGCAAGATCCTAAATTTGGAAAATATGAGAACGTCAAAGAAGGGATGTGGCTCCAGTCATGGTGCTGCTGGTGGAGCTCCTGTTGCAGGGAGAGGACGTGGTCGATCTGTGCCAGCTACACGCACAAGTGAAACACCTTCCTCAGGTGTGAGTAGACGACAGATCCTGCAGCGGTATTTGTTCAGGCCTAATGCGGCTGTACGAATGCTGAGGCCAGGACAACTACAGGCGATAATAGATTGGTTTGCTGACAGTGCCTCCGGGTTCCTTGACATTGTCTCCTGATGAAAGAGCAGAGTTGGCACCTGCAGCCGATGTCCATCAGTCTTTCACATCACCCCTTTGCAAATCAGCCAAGCAGTCTGAGCCCCAAATCATGCAGCAATCTCTTTTTCTTTTTGATGACTGTTAGCGGGGTTTCCCAGGGCCATCCACCTAGCCCTGCCCCAGAAGTGGAAGAGATTGTGTGCACCGATGCCCAACCACTTATGTTTGAAGATGAGTACATGGCAGGACCATCGCAGCACGCCTCGGATGATGACAAAACACAGGTGCCAACTGCTGCTTTTGCAATTGTGCAGACCGACAAGGAGGGCAGGGGTGAAGACGGGGTGGAAGATGATGTGGAGTACGATGAGGTCCTCGACCCCACATAGAATCAACGTCATGCAGGTGACCAGTGTAGTTCGGAGGAAGAGGCGGTGGTTGCACAGAGCCACCAGCACAGCAGAAGAGGGAGCAGGGTGCAAAAGCGGAGCGTCCGTCCCCTAGACAGTACGCCTGCTACTGCCCAACACAGCAAGGGACCGAGAAGACCAAAGCCAGGTCCAAGGAGTTCCCTAGCAAGGCAGTTCTTCAGACAATGTGCTGATGACAAGACGAGAGTGGTTTGCACGCTGTGCAATCAGAGCCTGAAGCGAGGCATAAACGTTCTCAACCTGAGCACAACCTGCATGACCAGGCATCTAAGTGCAAAGCACGAGCTGCAGTAGAGTAGACACCTCAAAAACCAAGAAAGGTCTCTGGCTCCTCCTGCTTCCTCTTCTGCTGCAGTCTCGGCCTCTTCATCCACCTCTGTAGTGACAGTGGCACCTGCCAACCTGCAAACAGAGGATCTGCCAGCAACACTACCACCTGGGTCACCAACCATCTCCACAATGTCCCATGGAAGCGTTCAGCTCTCTATCTCCCAAACACTGGAGCGGAAGAGGAAGTACCCCCCTAGCCACCCACGATCCCTGGCCCTGAATGCCAGTATTTCAAAATTCCTCACCTTTGAAATGATGTCATTCTGTCTGGTGGAGACGCAGAGTTTTATTTTATTATTTATTATTATTATATATATTTTTTTTTATGCTATTTTAAGTTATTTCCATATCCACATTTTGTTTGCAGAGCACTTGCCATGATCTTAACAACATTTTGTTGCCATTTGCAGCCCTCTAAGCCCTTTCCATTACTTTTTTAGAGGCATTTTAGTCCTCTAAAGTTCGGGTCCCCATTGACTTCAATGGGGTTCGGGGTCAAGTTCGGTCCCGAACCCAAACTTTTTTCCGACGTTCGGTCAAACCCGAACATCCAGGTGTCCACTCAACTCTACTTATGATCTTAAATTATTATCATATCTTAGCTATTGATTGAAATCCACCATGTGAGGCATATCGATCGGATTGCTTGCTGAGGTTGATAATTCCTGCTGAAACAGATCATAAAAAATATCAATCATTTATCAAATTCTGTATGGTACCATTACTCAAATTTATTTAAAAAAAAATATTTCAAACAGAATAAATTGGGTTGCATGTTGATTCATAGGCAGCTACAGTATAGCCATGAGAGCATCACAATATAGTTATGCTTTGTGAGGTCAGTGTGGTCACACTGCAGTCTGTTTGTAAAGCACTTTGAAAATGAAAGGAATGATCTGATTCATAGCCAGGGCCATTTTTAAGGCAGGGCAAAATGGGCAGCTGCTCTGGACCCAATCATTGTTGTGGGGCCCAAAGCAGCTGCCTCAGTTGCCGGTTGCCAACTATCCTGGTTTTAAATTCCCTTTTCCCTTAAGGTTTTAGTCCTGTGCTGTGTCCCAAAATCTCAGTGTAAAGTGCTGCCACTAATGCTGCATATCTCTGCCTTATTGTTGTGTAGAGATGACTCGCCTGTTTACATGTAAATTACCGGCATTCATATGTAAATAGCGGCGACCGGCGGCATTGATATGTATATCATACCCCCCTGAGGTCATATCCACAGTAATCTCTAGCAACCAATCGACAAGCAGAAATTTTGTACTGTAACCTCTAGCAACTAATCAGTGAGCCGCAATGTGTGCTGAAACTTCTAGCAACCAGTCAGTGAGCGGTAATGATACACTGTAACCTCTGGCAACCAATCGCAAAAGCTGCCTCATCGGATTCAGTAAACTGATTTTGAAAAGTTTTTTGACCAGGGACCAATCAATATTAAAGATGGCCCTGTTCATAGCTATGGGCAATACAAACCTTTCCCTAAGGGCCTGTTCATGGTCATAATCGCTGGTGTGCGCCATGAGAAACAATACTGATGCTCAGATCTCGGTTTATCATACTATTTACTTTTCTCTTTCTACAGAACTTATTGCAAATTCACAAGTGACATTTTAACCTCTTCCCGTCCAGCTGCCCCAGTTTTACCGCAGCAGGTTGTCTCCCCTGCACAAAACCACGTTACTGTACGTGGTCTCGCGGGGTCCGGATAGCAGGCGCACGCATGGTTGCTGCATAGCAGGGGTGCCGATGCTCATGGCTGACGGTCGCGATGACTGTTGGCCACAAGTGATCATGACCAGGAGACACAGAACAGGGATGAGTGTGTGTAAACAAACACTTCCCTGGTTCTGTTATGACAGGACTGACAGATTGTGTGTTCCTATTAGCTAGGAACCACGATCCGTAACTTCCTTTAGTCAGTCCCCTCCCCTTTCAGTTAGAATCACCTCCCAGGGAACACAGTTAACCCCTTCACCAGCCCCCCGTGTTAACCCCTTCACTGCCAGTGATATTTTTACAGTAAACAATGCATTTTTAATAGCACTGATTGCTGTATTAATGCCAATGGTTCCAAAAATGTGTCAATATTGTCCGATGTGTCCGGCATAATGTCGCAGTCACAATAAAAATCGCAGATCGCCACCATTACTAGTAAAAAAAAGAAATAATAATAATAATGCTATAAATCTATCCCTTATTTTATAGACACTATAACTTTTGCGCAAACCAATCAATATACGCTTATTGCGATTTTTTTTTTTTTTTTACCAAAAATATGTAGAAGTATACATATCGGCCTAAACTGAGGAAAAAACGAAGTTACGTACCGGTAACGTTCTTTCCCGGAGTCTTTCAGGACAGCCACCTGAGAGACCTTGGCTCCTCCCCTTTTTAGGAAACACCTGCCTCAGCCTTATAAATTTCCTCCTCCCCTGCTGCTCCTCAGTTCTTTAAAGAGCACCTCCAGTTTGCTGAGGAGACACAAGAACATATGATAAACATAATCATATCACATTTCCTGTAAGGAAATCTTTATGTCTTGATACACATACGGGTGGGTACCCGGCTGTCCTGAAAGACTCTGGGAAAGAACATTACTGGTACGTAACTTCGTTTTTCCCTAATCGTCTTTCAGGACAGCCACCTGAGAGGATAACCGAGCACTTACCCTTAGGGTGGGACTACAGCATGCAAGACTTTGCGTCCAAAGGCCTGATCTTCAGCTGACCATAAGTCCACTCCATAGTGTCTTTTACGAAAGTGGCGAAGCTGGACCATGTTGCCGCTTTACAAATCTGTTCCGGCGTTGCTCCAGCTCTCTCTGCCTGCGATGCCGCCATTGCCCTTGTGGCGTGTGCCCTGATTCCTTCCGGAGTCTGCATACTGCCTAACTCGTAAGCCTGTTCTATGGCTTCTCTTAGCCACCTGGCTATTGTGCTTTTTGAAGCTTTGTGCCCTAACTTAGCCCCTGAATACAAAACAAATAAAGATTCCGTCTTTCTAATCGCTTTTGTTGCTTCTAAATAATGTAAGATGTATCTCCTGACATCTAAATTATGGAATTTCACTTCCTGTTCCTGCACAGGATTAGGATCAACTCTTTCTGGAAAAACTGAAGTGCGAACCATACTGCCTTCAATTCTCTCCAATTGGATGACCTCCTCCACTCTTCCTTCCCCCAAGTCCCTTGTGTTATCTGGGAGTCTAAATGTGGCCCCCATCCTGTACCACTTGCATCTGTGGTTAGGATTCAGGAAACGGGTAGGATCCAAAGTCGCCCTTTTGTTCATATTTCCTGCCCTTCTCTACCACCATAAGGTCTTTTTTATTTTTGCTGGTATTAACACCTGCGTATCCAGCGACTCTTGCTGTAATCCCATGTTTCCAATAGGAACCTCTGTAATGGCCGAAAATGCAGACTTGTCCACTGTACCGCTGGGATTGCGGATGTTAGCAACCCTAGAGATGACATTACTTTCCTTATTGAGCATGGCAGATTGGTCTGCATAATTCCTATTTCTTTCTGAATGTTTTCTATTTTCTCCTTGGGTAGAAAAACTTTCTCTAAGAATGTCCTTCTAACAACCTTCCGGGAGTTTTTGCGAACAAGAGGAGGTCGTTTAAATAGGCAATGATGGATATGCCCTTTAGACGCAATGGTGCCAGAGCCTCCTCCAGGATCTTTGTAAAAATTCTAGGCGAAGAAGATAGGCCGAAGGGTAGAGCCTGGAATTGAAGGTGTATGGTTTCTTTCCCTGTTTCTATCGCTAACCTTAGAAACTTCTGATAACTTTGATGTATTGGTACATGTAGGTATGCGTCCTTTAAATCTAGTGAAACCATATAACAGTTTGGGGGTAACAGAGCCTTTACTGAGTATATGGAATCCATTCTGAATCTTTTGTAAGTTATGGATAGATTCAAAGGCTTGAGGTTGAGGATTGGCCTGACCTTCCCTGAAGGTTTCTGTACCCCAAAAATGTGGGAGTAGAAGCCCTGTCCTTATTCTCCTCTTGGTACTTTGGTGATTACCCCTTGTTTCCTGAAGTCCTTTTATGGAACTCATTAACCCTCTGGCTATTCCTCTGTCTTTTGGCAGTTTGGTGGTGTAAAGTCTGTTTTGGGGGCGATCTTGAGAACTCTAGACAGTAACCTTCCCTTATTGTCCTCAAGATAAACTGATTGGATGATATTTTTTTCCCATTGTGAGATGAAGGCCCCCAGTCTTCCTCCCACTGAGATAACTTCATTGCTTATTACGGGTTTGCTCAGAAGGACGAAAAATCACTCCTCCCTTGCTTTTTCCCCTTCTGGACCCAAGGCTTTCTCTGGTTGTCTGCTTTGGGTGTTGAGAAACGGGCTCTGGTATCCCCTCTTTGTCTCTTTTTATTTTGCTGAGGTTGCCCCCGCGGTACTTTACGTTTCAGCAGAAACGCTTTCTTTTTATCCGCTGTATGGTCCAGAACCTTTTCTAAACCTGGCCCAAACAGCAGGTCCCCTGTAAACGGGATCCCGCACAATTTGGCCCCCTGCCATATCTTTAGCCATAGGGCCCCTCTGGTAGAATTGGCTAGAGCCGAAGATCTGGCTGTCATGCTCTGCCAATGCATCTGCAATATACGCAAGAAAAAACCCCACAACATTAACACTGCCATACTCCTACCAATGCAGGTGAACAGTATCTATCGTGTGGGCTACCCTCACCAGGGACCCCATGAACCACCCTCTGACACCGGAGGGACCTTACCAACCCCCCTTTTTCTCACCCCTTTACCCATGTACCCTTGATGGGGGGGGGGGGCGGGTTGCTAGTGGTTTAGGGCAAGGGAGAGCCACCCCAGGTTCCCCTTACCTTACTATGGCTGGAGCTGGTCTCTGCTGGAGCAGTGCCCTTTGCCTCTGCGTCCGACATGCTGGTGCCACCACCGGAGCCTCCGCTGTCTCTACAGCGTTTGCGGCTCCTCTCCAGCCCTTGCCTGATGCCAGTTCACCCTTCGCGGCCGGAAACCAAAAGCCGCGATTCCGGAAGTACATGCCCCCTTCGCCGAACGTGACGTCACCCGCCACTGGCGCCGCTGTTTAAAATACCCAGCAAGATGCGTTGAAGGGCATGAGACGGCCGGCGTGTACCTCCCTGCACCGCCCTCGGAGCTGAACCGGCATCCCCCGACCTCTAACTGCGCTCAGCGATGCAGGGGCGGAATACAATGTCAGTCTTTTTCCCAGCAGCCTCTTCTGTTTTTTAGGACATCTGGGTTTCCTTGGTGTCTCCCCTCTGGAGGAAACACAAAAAACTGAGGAGCAGCAGGGGAGGAGGAAATTTTATAAGGCTGACGCAGGTGTTTCCTAAAGAGGGGAGGAGCCAAGGTCTCTCAGGTGGCTGTCCTGAAAGACGATTGGGGGAAAAATCTTTTTTTATATACAGGCATACCCCGCTTTTATGTAAACAATGGGGTTTATTTACTAAAGCTGGAAAGTGCAAAATCAGGCTCACTTCTACATAGAAACCAATGAGCTTCCAGGTTTTATTACCAAAGCTTAATTGAACAAGCTGGGGTAAGAAGCTCATTGGTTTCTATGCAGAAGTGAGCCTAATTTTGCACTTTCCAGCTTTAGTAAATAAACCCCATTGTGTACTTAATAGTGGGGTATGCCTGTAATTTTTAGGAGATATTTATTTTAGCAAAAGTTAAAAAATTATGTGTTGTTTTTTTTTTTTTCTTTTTCAAAATTGTCGCTCTTTTTTTGTTTATAGCGCAAAAAATAGAAACCGCAGAGGTGATCAAATACCACCAAAAGAAAGCTCTATTTGTGGGAAAAAAAGGACGTCAATTTTGTTTGGGTACAATGTTGCACAACCGCTCAATTGTCAGTTAAAACGATGCAGTGCCGAATCGCAAATAGTGCTCTGTTCAGGAAGGGGGTAAAATCTTCCGAGACTGAAGTGGTTAATAGAGGTTTATTCACAGCAGTGCCGTTCCAGTGTGGTAGTTTGTGTCGTACAGGGGCGGATCCAGGGGGGGGGGGCAACGGGTCAATTGCCCCCTCCGAGAATACCGGCAGCTGATGACAGCAAAGCCGGTTCCGCGGGTCCAATCGCGGCCGGTTCCGTGGGTACCAGCGGGCCGGTTCCGCGGGTCCAATCGCGGCCGGTTCCGCGGGTACCCGCGCTGAGTGGATGGGTGAGGGGGGGGACAGCTGGGCAGCTTAGGAGGGCTGCTGGCCAATCAGGAAGCCAGCAGGCAGGGGAGCAGGGAGATGACATCATCTCTCACTGCCCTGCATCCCTCCAGTCCTGCCCTCACTGTGTAGGAAGCTGTGTGCAGCAGAGAGATTGCATCATCTCTCTGCTGCCTATCTTCACTCTGGGACCCAACAAAAGACCACCTTAGCAGAAAAGTGACACAGTAGGTGACAATCCGCAATGTGTGGCAGGCTTCGTGGCAAGTGGCAATCCGCAATGTGTGGCAGACTACGTGGCAAGTGGTAATCCACAATGTGTGGCAGACTACGTGGCAAGTGGCAATCCACAATGTGTGGCAGACTACGTGGCAAGTGGCAATCCGCAATGTGTGGCAGACTACGTGGCAAGTGACAATCCGTAATGTGTGGCAGACTACGTGGCAAGTGGCAATCCACAATGTGTGGCAGACTACGTGGCAAGTGGCAATCCGCAATGTGTGGCAGACTACGTGGCAAGTGGCAATCCACAATGTGTGGCAGACTACGTGGCAAGTGGCAATTCGCAATGTGTGGCAGGTGACGTGGCAAGTGACAATCCGCAATGTGTGGCAGGTGACCTGGCAAGTGACAATCCACAATGTGTGGCAGGTGACGTGGCAAGTGACAATCCGCAATGTGTGGCAGGTGATGTGGCAAGCGACAATCCGCAATGTGTGGCAGGTGACGTGGCAAGTGGCAATCCGCAATGTGTGGCAGGTGACGTGGCAAGTGACAATCCGCAATGTGTGGCAGGCTACGTGGCAAGTGGCAATCCGCAATGTGTGGCAGGCAACGTGGCAAGTGACAATCCGCAATGTGTGGCAGGTGACGTGGCAAGTGACAATCCGCAATGTGTGGCAGGTGACGTGGCAAGTGACAATCCGCAATGTGTGGCAGGCTACGTGGCAAGTGGCAATCCGCAATGTGTGGCAGGCGACGTGGCAAGTGACAATCCGCAATGTGTGACAGGCTACGTGACAAGTGGCAATCCGCAATGTGTGGCAGGCAACGTGGCAAGTGACAATCCGCAATGTGTGGCAGGTGACGTGGCAAGTGGCAATCCGCAATGTGTGGCAGGCAACGTGGCAAGTGACAATCCGCAATGTGTGGCAGGTGACGTGGCAAGTGGCAATCCGCAATGTGTGGCAGGCAACGTGGCAAGTGACAATCCGCAATGTGTGGCAGGTGACGTGGCAAGTGACAATCCCCAATGTGTGGCAGGTGACGTGGCAAGTGGCAATCCACAATGTGTGTCAGGCAACGTGGCAAGTGACAATCCACAATGTGTGGCAGGTGACGTGGCAAGTGGCAATCCGCAATGTGTGGCAGGCAACGTGGCAAGTGACAATCCGCAATGTGTGGCAGGTGACGTGGCAAGTGACAATCCCCAATGTGTGGCAGGTGACGTGGCAAGTGGCAATCCACAATGTGTGTCAGGCAACGTGGCAAGTGACAATCCGCAATGTGTGGCAGGCGACGTGGCAAGTGACAATCCGCAATGTGTGGCAGGCGACGTGGCAAGTGACAATCCGCAATGTGTGGCAGGTGACGTGGCAAGTGACAATCCGCAATGTGTGGCAGGCTACGTTGCAAGTGGCAATCCGCAATGTGTGGCAGGCTACGTGGCAAGTGACAATCCGCAATGTGTGGCGTGTGACGTGGCAAGTGACAATCCACATTTGGTGGCAGGCGACATGGAAAGTGACATCCTCAGGGCTCCCACTGATTCTGCATTATGGTGAGATGAACCATTTCATTTTATATTACAATGTATTAATAGAAATAATGCGCTTCAATCATCCTGACACCATAACAACCATGGTGCCGTAATGATTGAAGCGCAAATACCAGCCATTTCCCATATAAATTGCCCCCAAAAAAACATATTTTATAGCAGTGCCCCTCCCGAGACTAGACTCTGGATCCGCCCCTGGTGTCGTAACCCACTGCTCTGAAAAAAGTAACGCATGCGGTTTTATGCAGACGGTCCCATTGATGTTATATTGGAAGCTGTGGCCGTGCGCATGGAGGCTCTTCTTCCCAATTTACATCAATGGAACTGCCTGCACAGGGATGCATGAACACCTGTGCATTCCTACGTGGGTCAATTCAGTCCTGCACTAGACATGTGCGATTCGTTTCGTACGAATATCAAATTCGTATTAATTTCTAAAAATTCGTACGTTCGGGAGGATCCGAAATACGAATTGCCGTGCGTCCGAATTCTGTACGGAATACGAACTTTTGTTTACGAATTCCGGATTTCGGACGACGACTCAGTCATTATGCTTATTATGACTTGCAAAAGACTTCTGTGATAGAAGTCAATGTAAGTTGCCTGAAGACATCAGTGAAGGACTTTCCTCCTCTCTGGGCAGGCTGCCAAGAAAAGAACAAAGTGATACAATGTTTCTTCTTCAATGGGCTGAACTCCCTGTGTAGAAGTTCTCGGTTTAACCATTTAAAGACTAAATCTTTTCTGACACTTGTTGCTTACAAGTAAAAATCCAGTATTTTCTGCTAGAAAATTACTCAGAAGCCCCAAAAATTATATATATTTTTTTAGCAGAGACCCTAGGGAATAAAATAGCAGTTGTTGCAATATTTTATGTGACGCGGTATTTGCGCAGAGGTCTTTCAAACGCAAGTTAGCCCTTTTTTTTCGGTCGACCTCTAGAGAGCACTGACATTAGCAGCGTGACATACAGCAATGACACCTGCACCGTGATAGAGTGATCTGACACCAGCACCATGATAGAGAGCACTGACATCAGCAGCGTGACATAAAGCATTGACATCAGCAGTGTGACATAAAGCACTGACACCAGCACCATGATATACAGCACTGACACCAGCACCGTGATATACAGCACTGACACCTGCACCGTAAGCAGCCCCAGGAGGAAGTCAGCATAACACAGGGATGGTGGGAGCCCCTCATAATAAGCAGCCCCAGGAGGAAGTCAGCACAGCACAGGGATGGTGAACTTTACAAACCTACAGGTCATATTTGCAGCCACAAAATAATTACTAGCTGTGCACACATAGTCCCACCACATGGCCAATGACATAACACATGTATGAGGTGAATCTGGAATCGACAACTACAAGCATTCTTTTTTTATATGTGAAATTCTGAAAATTAAGGAATCTTGAGATAATGGAGATGAGGGAAGGTGAGGGTAGGCAAAGAAGAGGGTACAAGAGATGATCACCAGCACCGTGATATAGAGCACTGACACCTGCACTGTGATAGAGTTATCTGACACCAGCACCGTGACATAACACATGTATGAGGTGAATCTGGGATCAACAACTAAAAGCATTCTTTTTTTATATGTGAAATTCTGAAAATTCAGGAATCTTGAGATAATGGAGGCGAGGGAAGGTCAGGGTAGGCAAAGAAGAGGGTGCGGGAGATGATCACCAGCACCGTGATATAGAGCACTGACACCTGCACCGTGACATAACACATGTATGAGGTGAATCTGAGATCGACAACTACAAGCATTCTTTTTTTATATGTGAAATTCTGAAAATTCAGGAATCTTGAGACAATGGAGGCGAGGGAAGGTGAGGGTAGGCAAAGAAGAGGGTGCGGGAGATGATCACCAGCACCAGCACCGTGATATAGAGCACTGACACCTGCACCGTGACATAACACATGTATGAGGTGAATCTGGGATCGACAACTACAAGCATTCTTTTTTTATATGTGAAATTCTGAAAATTCAGGAATCTTGAGATAATGGAGGCGAGGGAAGGTCAAGGTAGGCAAAGAAAAGGGTGCAGGAGATGATCACCAGCACCGTGATATAGAGCACTGACACCTGCACCGTGATAGAGTGATCTGACACCAGCATCGTGACATAACACATGTATGAGGTGAATCTGGGATCGACAACTACAAGCATTCTTTTTTTATATGTGAAATTCTGAAAATTCAGGAATCTTGAGACAATGGAGGCGAGGGAAGGTGAGGGTGGGCAAAGAAGAGGGTGCAGGAGATGATCACCAGCACCAGTACCGTGATATAGAGCACTGACACCTGCACCGTGATAGAGTGATCTGACCCCAGCACCGTGACATAACACGTGTATGAGGTGAATCTGGGATCGACAACTACAAGCATTCTTTTTTTATATGTGTTCCTAGTTCCTAGACCAAAGCTATTGGCTACTAGCCTGAACGTAGTCCCGTCGTAACGAAATAATGTCATCACGTTACGAACGATCGGATTTTCCGACAACTTTGTCCGAATGTGTGTATGCAACACCAGTTTCAGATAAAATCCGCCGGACAAAAAGGGCTTAGAGCTGACCTCATATCTCCTCAGCATTAGGCTTTTAAACAATTAACAAATGACATCCAGTTGGTTGGCCTAATTGAACCAAGGACTGGAGCAATCTTTGAAGAGAACAAGTTGTTTTTAATTGTGGAACTCCAATAAAAAGGGTTAAAGCGGAACTAGACTATGTGGAGAAATCTTTTGTCTTTCCTCATATGTTGGATCTGGCTGCACTGATCTATGGATTCTGATGGGAAGAGGCAAAAAGGAGTAGAGCTCTGGCGGGATTACTCAAGGTTCATGTAATCTGGAATTGTGGCGAGTTTGAACCCCAGAGGGGTGTGTGACCCACGGGTGGAGCAATCTGGTGGAAGGGTGCACATTCAACAGACAAATATTGATATCACCATCTGTGTCTGGACGCTCCTTTCTTTCTTATAACACCATCTGATATTGCTATCAAGGGATGATTATTTTGGTTGTTTTATAATTGGAAAAATATTTTTCAGTCCGGTCATTTTAATTTGACAGGAGCGCCGCTAATGATAAAAGCAATTGGATGATTTGTATATCAGTATTTGCATTTGTCATAGAGAGAATATTGTGTATTAGAGTAAACGGCTGCTACAGGGTAACCTGAACAATTGTTTTTATTATTTTGTGTATATTTGTGTGTTTTTTATTTGGAATTTTTATGCACCATTGGGCTGAGTGAGGAGATTGATAAATCTGCTGTGCCCATTATTGTTGTTGTTTTTTTTCTCCTTGGCATAAAGAAAACCAACCTGTACGTTCTTCTTAAGAGTCCTCCCCTGGAATGCTTGAAGTACACTGGGTCCCTCCTGAACTGGAGACAGCACCCATCCACCTCAGAATCCTCCTTAAGTTCCCTTGCCTTGGGCTAGCCAGCCCGAGGTATTAAAGTCGGGTGGATCCGCACCCCAGGCCATAGCCTTCCTGGGGGATGGTCAGGAGGACCAGGATCATGTAATCAGCACAGCATACTGGACCGGAACCCCGAACCACGTGACGTCCACATCTTAAATACCCTCTCCCAGAGGGCACAGCGAAAGGGTCATTCCCACTGACCTCGTTCCGGAAGAGAGTAACTTAAGCACATGACCAGACTATTGTTCCACGCCTGCCACCAGAGACAGTGCCCCCTATGGCCAGGCTGAACATCTCACAGTCCAGTCAGACTGATGCAGAGGTCAAATTTAGGCAATTAGACCCAAACCAAACTGTAGTTTGGGTAAAGTTAAATTTTGAAAAACGCATAGCGCATGCTCTTCAGGAGCCTGATGCTACAATTGTTTTAACCACTTGAGATCCGCGCTATAGCCAAATGATGGCTACAGCGCGGATCTCCTTTGCCGGGACTACGTCTATTGACGTCGTCCCGTGCACGAGCGGCCTGCGTGCCCCCTGAGGGGCGCGCGCGGCGCGCTCTGTGATCGGCGAGTCCGTGAGACTCGCCTGATCACTGATCCGTGCAAGGGGTCGATCCCGACCCCTTATCACGTGATCAGCTGTCAGCCAATGACAGCTGATCATGTGATATAACGGAGCCGGTAATCGGCTATTATTCCTTCTCGCGCTGACAGCGCGAGGAGAAAAAAAAAAAGCCGATCACCGGCAAAGTGCCCACCTGCCCCCTGCCAGTGCCCACCTGCCCCCTGCAGTGCCAAATGTTTTAAAAGTAAGTGCCCCCCGTCAGTGCCACCCAGCAGTGCCCACAGTGCCACCCAGCAGTGCCACCCACAGTGCCACCCACAGTGCCACCCAGCAGTGCCCACAGTCTGCCTCAAAGGTGCTGCACCCCAGTGCCACTTATCCGTGCCCATCAGTGTCATCTACCAGTGCCCAGCAGTGCCGCCCATTAGTGCCCAGCAGTGCCACCTATCAGAGCCACCTATCAGTGCCACCTATCAGTGCCCATCAGTCACATCTATCAGTGGTACCTATCAGTGCCCATCCGTGCCACCCATCCGTGCCACCCATCTGTGCCCATCTTTGCCCACCAGTGCCGCCTTATCTGTGCCCATCGGTGCCGCCTTATCTGTGCCTATTAGTGCCGCCTTAACTATGCCTATCAGTGCCCACCAGTGCAGCCTATCAGTGCCCACCAATGCAGCCTATCAGTGCCCACCAATGCAGCCCATCAGTGCCCACCAGTGCAGCCTATCAGTGCCGCCTAATCGGCGCACTTCAATGAAAGAGAAAAATGACCCGTTTGCAAAATTTTATAACAAACTATTAACCACTACAGCCCGGACCAATAAACACCTTAAGGACCAGAGGTCTTTTTGCAATTTCGCACTGCGCTGCTTTAACTGGTAATTGCGCGGTCATGCAATATTGCACCCAAACGAAATTTGCGTCCTTTTCTTCCCACAAATAGAGCTTTCTTTTGATGGTATTTAATTGCCTCTGCGATTTTTATTTTTTGCGATATAAACGGAAAAAGAGCGAAAATTTTGAAAAAAAATGATATTTTCTTCTTTTTGTTATAAGAAAAATCGAATAAACTAAATTTTAGTCATACATTGAGGGCAAAATTTATTCAGCCACATGTCTTTAGTAAAAAAAATGTCAATAAGCGTATATTTTTTGGTTTGCGCAAAAGTTATAGCGTCTACAAACTAGAGTACATTTTCTGGAATTTACACAGCTTTTAATTTATGACTGCCTATCTCATTTCTTGAGGTGCTAAAATGGCAGGGCAGTACAAACCCCCCCCCCCCCCAAATGACCCCATTTTGGAAAGTAGACACCCCAAGGAAATTGCTGATGGGTATGTTGAGCCCATTGAATATTTATTTTTTTTGTCCTAAGGGATTGAATAATGACAAAAAAAAATAAAAAATTACAAAAAGTTGTCACTAAATGATATATTGCTCACACATGCCATGGTTATATGTGGAATTGCACCCCAAAATATATTCCGCTACTTCTCCCGAGTATGGGGATACCACATGTGTGGGACTTTTTGGGAGTCTAGTCGCGCACGGCACCCCGAAAACCAATCACCACCTTCAGGATTTCTAAGGGTGCAAATTTTTGATTTCACTACTCACTACCTATCACAGTTTTGAAGGCCATAAAATGCCAAAATAGCACAAAACCCCCCAAAATGACCCCATTTTGGAAAGTAGACACCACAAGCTATTTGCCGAGAGGCATGGTGAGTATTTTGCAGCTCTCATTTGTTTTTGAAAATGAAGAAAAAAAAAATAGTGTATATTTTTTTTCTTTTTTTCAATTTTCAAAACTTTGTGACAAAAATGAAGGTCTGCAAAATACTAACCATACCTCTCGGCAAATAGCTTGGGGTGTCTCCTTTCCAAAATGGCCCCATTTTGGAAAGTAGACACCCCAAGCTATTTACTGAGAGGCATGTTGAGTCCATGGAATATTTTATATTTTGCCACAAGTTGCGGGAATATTACAAACTTTTTTTTTTGTTTTGCACAAAGTTGTCACTAAATGATATATTGCTCACACATGCTATGGGCATATGTGGAATGACACCCCAAAATACATTCTGCTGCTTCTCCTGAGTACAGGGATACCACATGTGTGGGACTTTTTGGGAGCCTAGCCGCATACGGGACCCCGAAATCCAAGCACCACCTTCAGGATTTCTAAGGGCATAAATTTTTTATTTTACTCCTCACTACCTATCACCACCTATCACAGTTTTGAAGGCCATAAAATGCCAAGATGGCACAAAAACCCCCCAAATGACCCCATTTTGGAAAGTAGACACCCCAAGCTATTTGCTGAGGGGCATGTTGAGACCATTGAATATTTTTTTTTTTTGGTTCCAAGGATTGAATAATGACAAAACATAAAAATATTAATTTTTTTTACAAAAAGTTGTCACTAAATTATATATTGCTCACACATGCCATGGTTATATGTGGAATTGCACCCCAAAATACATTTTGCTGCTTCTCCTGAGTAAGGGGATACCACATGTGTGGGACTTTTTGGGAGCCTAGCTGCGTACGGGGCCCCAAAAACCAATCGCCACCTTCTGGATTTCTAAGGGCGCAAATTTTTGATTTCACGCCTCACTACCTATTACAGTTTCAAAGGCCATAAAATGCCAAAATAGCACAAAACCCCCCCAATTTACCCCATTTTGGAAAGTAGACACCCCAAGCTATTTGCTGAGAGTCATGTTGTCTGAACGAAAAAAAAGAGATTGATCGGTGGGTATGCCCACCATTAGAATACCTCCCTTCATCCACCCACTTCTAATGATGGACATACATGCACCATTTATATATGCCGAAGCATGGGGGCATCCTCCCGCAAAAAAGTTATGCCGCGTACACACGGTCGAACTTTTCCACGGGCAAGCATGCATTGGAATTTCGACCGTATGTACGCGGCATTAGGAGCAAAATTGCTCCTCCACCCCTTATGCCCCCATGCTTCGGCATATATGCTCTTTTTTTTTAACTGTAGTGGTGAAATCACCTCCTACAGCGTTGGAGTCGCGGCTTTATGTATCGTGGGAGCAAACGCTGTTGCTGTCAAGATAAATAAATCCACGCTGCAACTGAATGGCGTACCTGCTAAGCAAATTATGGTTAACGTTAAAACAAAGTAACATTACAGTATAACAGTAAAACCTTACCATACCATACCTGCAAAGCAAATGCCAAAAAAAAACAGTAAAAAATAAAACATTTTTTAACACAACCTGTGCCTAAAATATATATATGCCGAAGCATGGGGGCATCCTCCCGCAAAAAAGTTATGCCGCGTACATACGTTCAAACTTTTCCACGGGCAAGCCCTCCGTCGGAATTTTGACCGTATGTACGTGGCATTAGGAGCAAAATCGCTCCTCCACCCCTTATGCCCCCATGCTTCGGCATATATGCTCTTTTTTAACTGTGGTGGTGAAATCACCTCCTACAGCACTGGAGTCGCAGCTTTATGTATCGTGGGAGCAAACGCTGTTGCTGTCAAGATAAATAAATCCACACTGCAGCTGAATGGCGTACCTGAAAACATGAAAAATGGTTAACAATAAAACACAGTAAACCGTAAAGTATAAAAAATTAGAGAGAAGAGAGAGAGAGAGAGAGAGAGAGAGAGAACAATAAAACGACAACTATTTTTGGTTTTTATATTTTACTTTTTTTTTCTTTTTTTTTTTATACACTTTTTTTTGAACTGTAAACTGTAACAACTGTAACATTTCGGGTCTCTCAAAATGCGATGGCATCTTGGGAGACCCTGTGTTAGTGTGCCTAGCCTGTGAAATGCTGTACCCTACGCTAATACTTCACTAGTGTGTGGTAGCGTTCAAAACACTCACCAAGGCAAAGACCAGGATTGCCAGGACAGCGTGGACAATAACAACGGGTGTCACGCCTAAATCCGCGCTTGCTACAGACACGACATCTTTTTTGGGGGGCTCGTTGGGTAGGGGTACTCGGGATGGCATAAGCATAATGCCTCTCATGCAGCCGGCTTACTGCATTTGGTTGGGAATGGTGAGGTGCAGAACCGTCTGGATACAGAAGCTCTGTGACAACCTCTCTTTGGAAGAAAAGAAAGGTTAAAGTCCCGCCTGAAGTTTTGTATAGCACAAAAGCATTCAGCAAAGCCAATTGAAATAAGTAAGCAGACACTTTTTTGTACCAGCGTCTTGCCTTACGGGAAGCTAGATACGGCGCCAACAACTGGTCATTGAGGTCCACCCCTCCCATATTTTTGTTATATTCGTGGACACAGAGGGGTTTCTCCACAATACCAGTCGCCGTAGAAATTTGGACCGTCGTGTCTGCATGAAGGGAGGTAAGAACGAAAACATTCTTATTATCCCTCCACTTCATAGCGAGCAAATTATTACACTGATAGCAGGCTCTCTCCCCCAGCCTAAGACGGGAATCTACAAGCCGCTGGGGAAAGCCCCGGCGATTAGGTCGCACGGTGCCACATGCTCCAATCTGATTATCAAACAAGTGACTAAACAGTGGCACGCTAGTGTAATAATTGTCCACGTACAAGTGGTACCCCTTTCCAAATAAGGGTGACACCAATTTCCACACTATCTTGCCAGCGCTTCCTATGTAGTCAGGGCAGTTCTCCGGCTCTACGTAACTATCTTTACCCTCATAAACCATAAAGCTCCATGCATAGCCTGTGGCCCTGTCACAGCACTTATAGAGCTTGACCCCGTATCTGGTACGCTTGTTGGGAATGTACTGTTTGAATGACAAGCGACCAGTAAACTTAACCAGGGACTCATCAACGCAGACAACTTTTTGGGGAGTAAACAAGTCTGCAAAACGTTGGTTGAAGTGGTTTATGAGGGGCCGAATTTTGTAGAGCCGATCGTATTCAGGGTCTCCACGATGACGATAAAGTTCATTGTCACTGAAGTGCATGAACCGCAAGATCTGCTCGTATCGTTTCCTGGACATGGAGTTAGAGAACACGGGCATGTGGTCAGTCGGATGCGTGGACCAATAAGCCCGCAACGTCATGAATTTATGTGTGCCCATGTTGAGGGAAAGGCCCAGAAAGGTCTTAAATTCGGAAACCGTAACTGGTTTCCAATCTCTGGCAAGAGACAGCAACTGGGGATTAGCGGCGATGTGTTGACCAGCATATAAATTGGTTTGGTCCACAATAGATCTATAGAGATCTTCCGTGAAATACAGAGAATAAAAATCGAGTGGCGTAAAATCATCTGTATCCACCTGAATACCGGGTTGGGCAGTGAATGGGGGAAGTACTGGTGCTGCAGAAGTGGTGGGCACCCAATCAGGATTGGCGAATTCTGCAGGAAGGGCACTATGGGTACGAAGGGCCTGTCTTCGTCTTCTTGGTGGCAGCGGGACACTACTTGTGCTTGCCACCTCGCCAGCTTGAACTGCACTTATGGGACTCGCCACGTCACCACGTGATACTGCAGTGCTGGATGTACATCCAGGGTGTACTAGGCCGCTGGTGCTTGCCAGTTCACCAAAAGGATGAGCGGCGCTAGTACTGGCTTTATACTCCATGCGAGGGACTTGCGGTTCCTGCACCTCAACAACATCAGAAGATCGGGGTCGGGTACGCCTGACGTTAGCAGGGACCTCTTCTTCGTCGTCAGAGCTATCTGACATGGAGGCGCTGTCCTCTACAGGTTCGTATTCTGAGCCTGAATCTGACAGATCAGTGTCTTCCTCTTCACTATCTGTCATGCTCAAACGTGTAGGCCTCTTCACTAGTGTACCTTCGCTTTGCCATTTTGGGCTCTAAATTTAGGGGTACAGTAGTGAGACTCACAGGTAAAAAAGCACCTAGCCTGTCAGCGACTGTATAAAACGCTACAAAAAAACTGTTAGCGATCGCAGGGATCAAGCCTGACTCTGCGAACGCTGCAGTTATGTGTGTTGTGTTTTGTAAGTGACAGTGATCGATCGATACTGCACTTGGGTGGGCTGGACTGGGCAGAGGGGCAAAACGCAGGTGCTAGCAGGTATCTGGATTGATCCTGCTAACAATGCGTTTTTTTAGAACCCTAAATTGCTGGGCACGCTAGTATAGATCTGATCAGATCAGATATTGATCTGTTCGGATACTATACCACTAAGGGAGGTGTATGCTTTGCGCGTGGGTGTTAGCGGTACTGGCACTAACCTAGCACTGCCTGGGGCGACGCAGACCCTTTCTGACCCTAAAACCAAATTTATATCACCCGCCGGGTGATCAGGGGGTTAAACCTTTATTAGGTAATAAATGGCGGGTGCCCTGATGCTATAAAAAGCTAACTACCTAACCAGCGTCACCCGTAACACTTATACAGTGATCACTGGTGAAAGGGTTAACTAAGGGCAATCAGGGGGTTAAAACCTTTATTGGGTATTTATATGGGGGTACCTGAAGCTTTATAAAAACCTGACGGGGAACCTAAATAACTAAATAACTAACTGGCTAACCAGCGTCACCAGTGACACTTATACAGCGATTGCTGGTGAAAGGGTTAACTCTAGGGGCAATCAAGGGGTTAAAACCTTTATTAGGTTATATATCGGGGTACCTAACGCTATAAAAACCTGGCGTTGAACCTAAAAAAAAAAATTGCTTCCTAGCGGGACCAGTGACACTATTGCAGCGATCAGAAAAACGATCGCTTAGTGACACTGGTAAAAGGGGGTGAAAGGGTTAACTGGGAGGGCAATCAAGGGGTTAAACCTTTATTAGGGGGGGTAGGGGGCTACCCTGGACCTAAAGGGGCCTAACACTAGCTGCCCTGACACTTTTTACAGTCACAACTGACACTAAATTCAGTGATCAGTAAATAAATGAACACTGCATTAGTGACACTGTGACTGGGGGTGGGGGGGGGGGGCGGGGGGCGATCGGGGGGGAGATCGGGGGGTGACTGGGGTGAAATGTGTGCCTATGTGTACCTATGTGTCAGTGGACTGTTGGTGCACTTACTTGGATGTCTTCACTCCGCGCTGTCCGGTCAAAAAGACCGCCACGAGGAGTGTGACATCACGTCCTCCTCCTGTGTTTACATTTTCACAGGGGAGGAAGTTCGTCATTGGCCAGGAGCGATCGAGAGGGGATGGCCAGAAACCAACGGCCATCCCCTCATCACGGATCGCCCCTGCACCGAAATGGACCGCCGTATCCAGCAGGAGGGGGTCCGATCGGACCCCCCACCCGCTGGAATGCAGGCACGTACATGTACGTGCTTGTGCCTGCCTGTGCTATTGTAATGACGTACATTGGCAATACGGCGGTCCTTAAGTGGTTAAACATGATTTTTTTTTTTTTTTGCAACTTTTTTTGTTTGTTTAGCAAAAAATAAAACTCCGAGCTGTAACTAAATACCACCAAAAGAAAGCTCTATTTGTGGGGAAAAAATGATAAAAATTTAATTTGGGTACAGTGTTGTATGCCCGCGCAATTGTCATTCAAAGTGCATCAGCGCTGAAAGCTGAAAATTGGTCTGGGACTGAGGGGGGTTTAAGTGCCCAGTAAGCAAGTGGTTAATGATACAAATGCAAAATCAAATAATAGAGAATTGCACTCACAAACATGGGACTTGGATCGCATGTACAGCAGGATGTTTGTCTCCCTTTCTGGCCTGTATGGCTGGTTTGGCTCCCTAAAGAGTGGTAATGATGTAGGATGTCACTGCAGACTCTGTGTCTGCTGTGGGGCATGCGCACGGTCCAGCCGGCGCTGCTTATGGTAACTCGTGGCCGGAGAGGAAAGACGAGGTGAGTGAAGTGTCTCCTCTTTCGCTAACAAAATGGTTGCCAAGACTACATGTTTCGGAGGTGCGGCCTCCTTCTTCAGGTCAATATGGTATGCCCCATGTGAACAAGGCCTAAAAATTGCATTTTTTATTTTTTGCCTGTGTGCATGTGGTCTTATAGTACTTTATGAGCATGAGATCCTTCATAATATAATGCAAAAACTAATGTATAAACACACCTAACAGAATAATCAAAATCAATTCCCAGGGCAGGGAATCTGGGTCAGGGTTCAGTGACTCAGGGATGGGTGACTCATCTTAGCAGCTTCTCTGGTACCACCCCCTGTTTTCTGGGACATTGGAGAATGTTCAAGGCATAGTGGGTGGAGGTTAGGAGGAGCTGCTTGGAATATTTTATGAGGGCCTCAGCCAATCCCCAGTGAAGGGCTGACAGGGGGCAGGCCACCTCATAAATAGTCATTGCAGGGAGGAGCTGTCGGGAGGAAGATGGAGTGCTTAGGAGGCTGTTGGTAGCCCTTGAGGGTGCCCCCTAGACTGGGGGGTTGACCTCAGGCCTAGAGCTGAGGTTCTGGAAGGATCCTGCCAAAACACACAGAAGAAGCCCTTCCTTGAGGCATGAGAGCAAAGAGAGAGGACAGCAGGAGCAGATCGGCACAACTGGGAGATCTCCTGAGAGTCAGCAGGGTGAACTGGTGAGTAGGGAGGAGCCAAACACCCCCCCCCCCCCCCCCCGGTTCGGTTCACACCAGAACTTTCAAACGGACCGAAAATTAGTGCGAACTTTAGAACCCCATTGAAGTCTATGGGACTCAAACGTTCGAAATAAAATGTGCTAATTTTAATGGCTAATATGCAAGATATTTTCCTAAAAGGGGTTTGGGGACCTGGCTACTGCCCCAGGGGACATGGGTCAATGCCAAATCTGTTTTTAAAAACGGCAGTTTTTTTGGGAGCACTGATTTTAATGAAGATTAAAGTGAAAAAAAAAAAAAGTGAAATATTCCTTTTAAATATCGTGCCTGGGGGGTGTCTATAGTATGCCTGTGAAGTGGCATGTGTTTCCAGTGTTTAGAACAGTCCCTGCACAAAATGACATTTAACGGAAAAAAAGTAATTTAAAACTGCTTGCAGTTTTAATGTAATATCTGGTTCCGTTAATATGGATGAAAATCATTGAGAAAAATGGCATGGGTAGCCCCCCTGCCCATTACCAGCCCCTTTGGGTATTGTACGGATATTAAGGGGAACCCCGTACCCAAATAAAAAAAAAGGAAAGGCGTGGGGCCCCCAGGCCCTATATACTCAGAACAGCAGTATGCAGGCGGTGCAAACAAGACAGGGACTGTGTAGGTTTGTTGTGTTAAGTAGAATCTGTTTGTAATTTTGAACTGGTACATTTTGAAAGTGTAGCTCCAGTCAAAAAATCTATTTTTAAGCTATTTGAAAAGCATGGGAAGGGTTATCACCCCTGTATAATTTTTTTGGCCGTCCGTCTTTTTTCATCTCACTTCCTGTTGTCTCTTTCCGTTTGCAAGTAGCAGACGTTTGTAAGTTGGATGTTTGAAAGTAGGGGCCTGCCCTATATGCTCTGCAGAAATGGCGGAACAAGGTGTTGGTGTTGCCACAACACTGTAAGCCCTCAAGGTGACTCTTGGTGGGCGCTGGAGCACCCTGCTGTGAACGATTATAGCAAGAATTGTAATTACATGCCATTGTTGAACAGTGGTAGAAAAATTGGGCCTTTGGTGGTTGTGGTAGTGGTGCTGGTGCCACAACACTATAACTGCTCACAGTTACTCTCGGTGGGCACAGGAACGGGCCCTGCTGTGAAATATTATATCAAGAATTGTAATTACATGCCCCTGTTAAACAGGGGCTGACAAATTGGGCCTTAGGCACTAGTGATGGACGAACTTCCGACGGGACGTTTCGCGAACGCGAAACGCGAACGGACACAAACGTTCGCGAAAACGACCGTTCGCCGCGGGCTCCATTGACTTCAATGGGAGGCGAATTTCGCAAACCTTTAGGTCGAATTTGCGGCCACGGGGTAATTATTAGGGGGTAGCACGTAGTCCCACCACCTGGACAATAGCATAATACATGTATGAGGTGAATTTGGGATCGATAACTACAAGCATTTTTTTTTTATTTGGGAAATTGTTCTGACAATTCAGGACTATGGAGCTAATGAAGGCAATGGAGGAGAGGGAAGGTCAGGGACCAGGGTAGGCAAACAAGAGGGTGCAGGAGATACAGAGCACTGACAGCAGCACCGTAATACAGAGCACTGACATCAGCACCGTGACATACAGCGCTGACAGCAGCTCCGTGACATACAGCGCTGACAGCAGCTCCGTGACATACAGCGCTGACAGCAGCTCCGTGACATACAGCGCTGACAGCAGCTCCGTGACATACAGCGCTGACAGCAGCTCCGTGACATACAGCGCTGACAGCAGCACCGTGACATACAGCGCTGACAGCAGCTCCGTGACATACAGCGCTGACAGCAGCTCCGTGACATACAGCGCTGACAGCAGCTCCGTGACATACAGCACTGACAGCAGCTCCGTGACATACAGCGCTGACAGCAGCTCCGTGACATACAGCGCTGACAGCAGCACCGTGACATACAGCGCTGACAGCAGCTCCGTGACATACAGCGCTGACAGCAGCTCCGTGACATACAGCGCTGACAGCAGCTCCGTGACATACAGCGCTGACAGCAGCTCCGTGACATACAGCGCTGACAGCAGCTCCGTGACATACAGCGCTGACAGCAGCACCGTGACATACAGCGCTGACAGCAGCTCCGTGACATACAGCGCTGACAGCAGCTCCGTGACATACAGCGCTGACAGCAGCTCCGTGACATACAGCACTGACAGCAGCTCCGTGACATACAGCGCTGACAGCAGCTCCGTGACATACAGCGCTGACAGCAGCACCGTGACATACAGCGCTGACAGCAGCTCCGTGACATACAGCGCTGACAGCAGCTCCGTGACATACAGCGCTGACAGCAGCTCCGTGACATACAGCGCTGACAGCAGCTCCGTGACATACAGCGCTGACAGCAGCTCCGTGACATACAGCGCTGACAGCAGCTCCGTGACATACAGCGCTGACAGCAGCTCCGTGACATACAGCGCTGACAGCAGCACCGTGACATACAGCGCTGACAGCAGCTCCGTGACATACAGCGCTGACAGCAGCTCCGTGACATACAGCGCTGACAGCAGCTCCGTGACATACAGCGCTGACAGCAGCTCCGTGACATACAGCGCTGACAGCAGCTCCGTGACATACAGCGCTGACAGCAGCTCCGTGACATACAGCGCTGACAGCAGCTCCGTGACATACAGCGCTGACAGCAGCTCCGTGACATACAGCGCTGACAGCAGCTCCGTGACATACAGCGCTGACAGCAGCTCCGTGACATACAGCGCTGACAGCAGCTCCGTGACATACAGCGCTGACAGCAGCTCCGTGACATACAGCGCTGACAGCAGCTCCGTGACATACAGCGCTGACAGCAGCTCCGTGACATACAGCGCTGACAGCAGCACCGTAAGCAGCCCCAGGAGGAAGTCAGCACAGCACAGGGATGGTGTGATCCCCTCATAATAAGAACCCCCAGGAGGAAGTCAGCACAGCACAGGGATGGTGGGAGCCCCTCATAATAAGAACACCCAGGAGGAAGTCAGCACAGCACAGGGATGGTGGGAACCCCTCATAATAAGCAGCCCCAGTAGAAATATGACACCGCTCAACCTCTTCAAAGAGGAGGGTAGGGGCATATAGTACGGTGTGCTTTTTTGGGTCAGGGAAGTGAGCCAAATGAATTAAGAAGGTCTGTGTGCTTGATTCCAAAAATTGTTTATAGACATATACATGGTCTACTGATCACATGTGTTGAATTCCTCCGAGATCCATGCCTCATTCATTTTTAGAAATGTGAGGTAGTTAACACTGTGGTGAGCTAGGCGAGTACGCTTATCGGTCACAATCCCCCCTGCTGCGCTGAACGTCCTTTCGGACAGGACACTGGATGAGGGGCAAGCCAACAGTTCGATTGCAAATTGGGCAAGCTCTGGCCAGAGGTCAAGCCTGCCCACCCAGTAGTCTAGGGGTTCATCACTCCTCAGAGCGTCCACATCGGCCGTTAACCCAATGTAGTCGGACACCTGACGGTCTAGGCGTTCCCTGATGCTGGATCCGGATGACACCTGTCGATGGGTCGGCTGAAAGAATGACCTCATATCCGAAGTCACCAACACATCTTCAAACCGGCCTCTTCTTGCAGGCGCTGTTGGATTGGTACCCGCAAATCCTTCTCTGGGAGTGGGAATTGCTCCTCTGCCAGCGCACGCAAAAGCAGAATGCAGCATTTCTCGAAGCAAGGCCTGGAAGTGCTGCATTCTGACAGCCCTCTGCGACGGCGGTAACATTTCCGCCATTTTGTGTTTGTACCGGGGGTCTAAGTACGTTGCCACCCAGTACTGGTCCTTGACCCTCATGCTTTTTATACGGGGGTCCCTATTAAAACACTGGAGCATGAAGGCCCCCATTTGCACTAAAGTGGAAGCGGTGTGGTGGCCTGGCTCCTGCTCATCATCCAGGATAATGTCGTCCTCTTCATTCTCCTCTCCCCATCCTCGCACAACAGGGATCCCAGAAAGGTTTAAAGCATGCTCTTCTTGCTCCTGCTCATCCGCCCCGGCACCATCCTCCTCTGACTCCTCATCAGACTCCTGTTGTTGACTTGTCTCAGATAGAGTAGCCCCCCCTGGGAATTCATCCAGCATTGCGACTTCCTCATCTTCCCGCTCCTGCTCCTCCACAGCCTGATCAATGACACGACGCAATGCACGCTCCAGAAAGAAGGCATAAGGTACCATGTCACTGATGGCGCCATGGCTGCGACTGACCAGTTTGGTGATCTCCTCAAATGGCCGCAGAAGTCTGCATGTGTCGCGCATGAGCAGCCACTGGCGCGGTGAAAAAAAACCCAGCTCCCCAGAACCGTTTCTTTCGCAGAGTTCATACAGGTAGACGTTAACTGCACGTTTCTGCTGGAGCAGCCTATCAAGCATATAGAAGGTTGAGTTCCATCGCGTCGGGCAATCGCAAATAAGACGTCTGACCGGCAGATGGTGTCGCCGCTGAATGTCAGCAAGGCGAGCCATGGCCGTGTAAGATCTTCTGAAATGGGCCGAGATTTTCCTTGCCTGCCGCAAGATGTCCTGGACCCCAGGGTATTTGACAAGGAATCGCTGCACGACCAAGTTTAAGACGTGTGCCATGCACGGCACGTGCGTGATTTTGCCCTGTTTCAATGCGCTAAGCAGATTGGCACCGTTGTCACACACCACTTTACCAACTGTCAAATTGAGCGGTGTTAGCCACTCATCTGCCTGTGAACGCAAAGCTGAAAGGAGTGCCGGGCCAGTGTGGCTCTTTGCTTCCAGGCACAACAGACGCAGCACGGCATGGCAACGTCTCACCTGGCATGTGGAATAGGTTCTGGGGAGCTTGGGCGGTGCAGTGGAAGAGACGCTAGCAGCGGAAAAGGAGGAGGCAGCTGAGGAGGAGAGGGAGGAGGATGGAGTAGGAGGAGGAGAAGAAGAGTCAGGCCTGCATGCAATCCGTGGCGGTAAAACCAAATCTACACGGGTGCCACGGGTTACATGCTTGACGGCCGTCAGAAGGTTCACCCAGTGGGCAGTAAAACTGATATACCTTCCCTGCCCGTGTTTGCTAGACCACGTGTCTGTGGTCAGATGTATCTTGGCACCGACACTGTGTGCCAGAGATACATTCACTTGCCGCTGAACATGGCCATATAGCTCTGGGATGCCCTTCTCTGAGAAATACTTCCTTCCTGGGACCTTCCATTGTGGTGTTCCAATGGCCACAAATTTGCGAAAGGCCTCCGAGTCCACCAGTTTATATGGCAGTAGTTGGCGGGCTATGAGTTCTGACAAGCCAGCCGCCAACCGTTGGGCAAGAGGGTTATCCGGCGTCATCATTTTTTTACGCTCAAACATTAGGCCCACGGAAGCCTGCCTTTTTGCAGAAAAATGTGAGCTTGGCGTGATGGAAGGTGGAGTGGAGGACAATTGTGAGGAGAGAGGAGAAGGAGAAGTAGAAGACGAGGCTGGACGGTGAGAGCCTGCAGTGTGGCTTTGTGTGTTCCGTTGCTCCCACTGGGCTCGGTGATGGCTGCTCATGTGCCTTCTTAAGGCGGTCGTCCCTAGGTGAGTATTGGGCTTACCGCGACTAACGCGTTGACTGCAAAGATTGCAGATGGCAACGCTATTGTCAGCAGCGGACACGTTAAAAAAAGCCCACACTGCGGAGCCATGTGCCGGTGTCCTGGGAGCGCCAGATGTGACCGTACATGGTCGATGACTCGCTCCTGATACATTTGCAGTCTGCTTTGTCCCTGCTGTGCAATGTAAGTCATTGCTGCTTCTCCTCCCTATCTGCTGGTCCATATCTCCCTCTGAACTCCCCTCCTCTTCCTCTCTTGTGGGCACCCACGTGACATCACTAGACACGTCATCATCAACGTCACCTTCCCCACCGCTATAAGTAGAGTAGGCAGCAACACCGGGGACCAACCTCCTCCTTGGGCTGATCTGGGTACTGGCGTCAGACTGCTGAGTAGCGCTTGTTGCTACCTCCTCTTCCTGATCCAATACCAAGAGTGGCTGCGCATCAGAAATGTCCTCTTGATATGGATCGGAAAATAATTCCAGTGACTCAAGCGGAAGGTATGTGGTGGTGGTGGTGGTGGTCGTGTTGTTGGTGGTAGTGTCTTTGGGGGTGCACATAGCAGAGAGTGAAGAAGAGGGTGCAGATCGAGAGGATGAGGAGGGTGCAGAAGAGTAAGGCTGAGCGAGCCACTCAACCAAGTCTGGTGCATCCTTTAAAGTAATTGAACGCACCTTCTGCAACTTCCCACTTTGGCTCAAGCCTGTTGCTCCTGCCCTACCCCTACCACCCCTGCGGAAGGGCCTGCCTCTTCCTCTGCATGTCATTTTTTAAATGACCCTGTGACAAAACTCTTAGTCCCTATACCGCTGAAGGACTGCTGCAGTATAGGTGAGCGGTCAGCAGTGGTGCACGTCAACCCTATCTATTGTGGACCTATAGCGGTCCTTACAGAACAGCAGACTGTACCGCACTCAAGCCTATGTACCGTAGCACCCTATACCAAGTTACCAGTCCTTATAAGAACTTTTGTGGACCAAGCAGGTTGTGTATTAGTGTTTAGCAGACTGTACGTCAGTCCCTATACCGCTGAAGGACTGCTGCAGTATAGGGCAGCGGTCAGCAGTGGTGCACGTCAACCCTATCTATTGTGGACCGATAGCGGTCCTTACAGAACAGCAGACTGTACCGCACTCAAGCCTATGTACCGTAGCACCCTATACCAAGTTACCAGTCCTTATAAGAACTTTTGTGGACCAAGCAGGTTGTGTATTAGTGTTTAGCAGACTGTACGTCAGTCCCTATACCGCTGAAGGACTGCTGCAGTATAGGGCAGCGGTCAGCAGTGGTGCACGTCAACCCTATCTATTGTGGACCGATAGCGGTCCTTACAGAACAGCAGACTGTACCGCACTCAAGCCTATGTACCGTAGCACCCTATACCAAGTTACCAGTCCTTATAAGAACTTTTGTGGAACAAGCAGGTTGTGTGTTAGTGATTAGCAGACTGTACGTCAGTCCCTATACCAATGAAGGACTGCTGCAGTATAGGGCAGCGGTCAGCAGTAGTGCACGGCAACCCTATGTATTGTGGACCGATAGCGGTCCTTACAGAACAGCAGACTGTACCGCACTCAAGCCTATGTACCGTAGCACCCTATACCAAGTTACCAGTCCTTATAAGAACTTTTGTGGACCAAGCAGGTTGTGTATTAGTGTTTAGCAGACTGTACGTCAGTCCCTATACCGCTGAAGGACTGCTGCAGTATAGGGCAGCGGTCAGCAGTGGTGCACGTCAACCCTATGTATTGTGGACCGATAGCGGTCCTTACAGAACAGCAGACTGTAACGCACTCAGGCCTATGTACCGTAGCACCCTATACCAAGTTACCAGTCCTTATAAGAACTTTTGTGGACCAAGCAGGTTGTGTGTTAGTGATTAGCAGACTGTACGTCAGTCCCTATACCAATGAAGGACTGCTGCAGTATAGGGCAGCGGTCAGCAGTAGTGCACGGCAACCCTATGTATTGTGGACCGATAGCGGTCCTTACAGAACAGCAGACTGTAACGCACTCAGGCCTATGTACCGTAGCACCCTATACCAAGTTACCAGTCCTTATAAAAACTTTTGTGGACCAAGCAGGTTGTGTGTTAGTGTTTAGCAGACTGTGCGTCAGTCCCTATACCGCTGAAGGACTGCTGCAGTATAGGGCAGCGGTCAGCAGTAGTGCACGGCAACCCTATGTATTGTGGACCGATAGCGGTCCTTACAGAACAGCAGACTGTAACGCACTCAGGCCTATGTACCGTAGCACCCTATACCAAGTTACCAGTCCTTATAAGAACTTTTGTGGACCAAGCAGGTTGTGTGTTAGTGATTAGCAGACTGTACGTCAGTCCCTATACCAATGAAGGACTGCTGCAGTATAGGGCAGCGGTCAGCAGTAGTGCACGGCAACCCTATGTATTGTGGACCGATAGCGGTCCTTACAGAACAGCAGACTGTACCGCACCCAAGCCTATGTACCGTAGCACCCTAGACAGACCAAGTTACCAGTCCTGATAAAGAGCTTTGTGGAACAAGTGAGTTGTGAATGATTAGCAGACTGCAGCAGAAGGGCAGCAGTCAAGTATAATATTCTTTCTATATTTGGAAGAAAGAATATTATACGTGTACAAGCCTATTACCGTACCACTGATACCAGTCCTGAAAAGAACCTTTGTGGAACTAATAGTAACAGCAAGTCTTTAAAATTATCCTCACTGCCTGACACACTGCTTCCTGCCTGTCCCTATACAAATTGGCAAAAAAGAGTAGGCTGGAACGATTAGCTGGAACAGCTCTTTTGTGGACCTGATAGTAACAGCTAATGATGATGATGATGATGATGATGAAGAAAGACTAATCTGGCTGAGCTGTCCCTAAAATAGCAGCATACAGCGCTCTGTCCCTTTATCTAAACTGACAAAAGAAACTCAGGCTGCTGACCTAACACCTATACCAGTCCTGAAAAGAACTTTTGTGTACCAAATAGCTAGCGTTTTCTCTGTCCCTACTCCACACAGGATCCTTTCCCTACAGTGACAGAAGAAAGAATGTAAAATGGCCACCGGATCGGGTGTATTTATAGGTTAGGGGGAATGTCCAAGTGTCCATGAGCTGTCATGTCTCAATTGGTTGTCCTGTAACACATGATAAACGTGTCACGAAAGGTTAAAGTTCTTGTATACATTAAACACGTAAGTCCGCCGGGGCGAACGACGGAAAAAGGCGTTCGAACCCGCGGACGGCGAAAGTCGGAAATTCGCCGCGAAACGACCGCCGGGCGAACCGTTCGGCCATCACTATTAGGCACTGCTTGCTGGTGCCACAACACTGCAACCTCTCCCAGATACTCTAGTTGGAGTGCAGGAATGAGCCCTGCTGCAAAGCATTGCATTAAAAATTGTAATTACATGCCCCTGTTAAACGGGCTGAAAAATTTGGGCTGGTGGCATCACTCAGAACCAAAAATGTTCTTCCAAGATATCAGCGGGATCATTGAGGAGGAAGAGGATAGTCGGTCAACATAACAGGACAGTCACTTAGCATCAGCATAGGCAGTCTTGAAGGGATGGGACATTTCCAAAAAAATTATTCGGTTACATCAGCTTCAGGTGCTTGGTAGCTGTGGGTGATTCAAGACTGATTCATCTTTATGAAGGTCAAGTGGTGGACAGGCGCACCCTGTGATCGGTTACAAAGCCACCAGCAGCACTGAAGGTGCGTTCTGAAAGAACGCTGGATGCAGGACAGGCCAGTAGCTCAATTGCATACTGTGCAAGCTCTGGCCAGTGATCCATCCTCAAGACCCAGTAAGCCAGAGGATTTTCGGTGGGAAAGGTGTCCAAGTCTGACCTTGCCCCTAGGTATTCCTGCACCATGTAAATCAGACGCTGGCGATGGTTGCTGGAACCGATCATACCTTGAGGCTGCGGACTAAAGAATTGTCTGAACGCATCGGTCAGACGGCCACCTTCTCTACCGCTCCTTCTGACGGATGCCTCAGCAACACGTTGTGCAGGACCAGGAGTTTGTAACCTCCCAGTCTCTGGGAACGCGTTGCACAGACCATTCTGCAAGGCTTCCTGGAGATGTCTCATCCTCTGCTCCATCTGCAATGACAAGATAAGGTCAGCAACCTTACCCTTGTACCGTGGATCAAGGAGAGTGGCCAGCCAGTAATGGTCCCTCTCCTTGATCCGAAGAATACGAGGATCCTTCCGCAGGCTTTGCAGGATCAGGGAGGCCATGCAGCGTAGGTTAGCTGAGGCATTCGGTCCGGAGTCCTCTGGGTCACTAAGGACAACATGATCCACAGCTACCTCCTCCCAGCCACTTAAAAGTCCACGGGTTTCTTGGGACTGTAAATCATCCCTACAAGACTGCTGCTTATGCTGAGTGCCAGCCTCCACCTTCATGCTGACACAATCATCATCCTCCTCCTCCTCGTCCTCTTCCTGTGTGATGGGTGGGACAGCAGGAACACTGTCTGGATAAAGGGGGCCTTTAGAGGCAAGGAAGTCCTCTTCATGCCTCTGTTCTGCCTCAAGTGCCCTGTCCATTATTCCACGCAGCGTATGCTCCAAGAGGTGGACAAGAGGTACAGTGTCACTGATGCATGCACTGTCACTGCTCACCATCCTTGTGGCCTCCTCAAACGGTGACAGGACAGTGCATGCATCCCTGATCATGCCCCACTGGCGTGGTGAGAAAAAACCGAGCTCCCCTGACCCTGTCCTGGTGCCGTAGTCACACAGTTACTCATTGATGGCCCTCTGCTGCATGTGCAGCAGCTGCAGCATGGCCAATGTTGAGTTCCACCTGGTGGGCATGTCACAGATAAGGCGGTTCTTGGACAGGTTTAACTCCTTTTTGGAGCTCAGCCAGCTGAGCACTGGCATTAAATGATCAGCAGAAATGCACACAGACTTTCCTGGCCTGCTTCAGGACATCCTGTAAGCCCAGGTACCTGCCCAAGAACCACTGCACCACCAGGTTAAGGACGTGAGCCACACAGGGCACATGGGTCAGTTGTCCCTGTCGGAGGGCGGAGAGGAGGTTGGTGCCATTGTCGCAAACCACCATTCCTGGCTTAAGCTGGCGTGGCGTCAACCACCTCTCGGCCTGCCCCTGCAGAGCTGACAAAATATCTGCCCCACTGTGGCTTCTGTCCCCCAAACAAACCAGCGCAAGCATGGCATCTTTTTGCCTGAGTACTTGCGTAGCCCCTTGAACGCCTATGGAGCACCGCTGGTTCCGAGGACAGAGCACTGGAAGAGGCCATAGAGGAAGAAGAAGATGAGGGGGTGGAGGAGAGAGGTGTGTCACAACCAGTAGTAGCATTTTGGAGGCGTGGTGGCGGAAAAACCTCCAACACTACTGCACCTTGTCCTGCATCCTTCCCAGCTGCCAGAAGAGTGACCCAATGGGCCGTGAAAGACAGGTAACGGCCCTGTCCGTGCCTGATGGACCATGAGTCAGCGGTAATATGCACCTTACCACTGACCGCCCTGTCCAGCGAGGCAAGGACATTGCCTTCCACATGCTGGTAGAGAGCCAGAATCGCCTTCCGTGAGAAAAAGTGGTGTTTGGGGACCTGCCACTGAGGAACAGCACATTGCACAAACTCATGGAAGGGGACCCGAGTCTACCAACTGAAAAGGCAGCAGTTGAAGTGCTAGAAATTTAGCCAAGCTAGCATTCAACCCCTGGGCATGTGAATGGCTGGGAGTGAACTTCTTTCTACGGTCCAGCAGCTGGGGCAGGGAAATTTGCCTGCTACAATCGGACGTGGGTGTACTGCTAGCAGAGTGCCCGCAAGCACTTGGCTGAGACACACCTAATTCTACACCTTCATTCCTCTCAGTGCAGATTTCAGAGAGGACTGAAGGTCTAGTGGGGTTGGAGATCCCAGCTGATGAGGAGCAAGGAGAGGTCCGCTTTGTTCTTTGGTGTGGGTCTTTAAGGTACGCTTGCCAATGAGCTGCATGGCAGGTCAACATATGTCTGGTCAAGCATGTAGTGCCCAAGCGGCTGATGTTTTGACCACGCGAGATACGCTTGAGACATATGTTGCAAATAGAGTGATGCACTCGTCTCAAAAAAGGCCCACACCAAAGAACTTTTGGAATAATGAGCAGAGGCAGCGCCCTGCACAGGCAGAGCTCTGCGGTGTGATTCAGTCTGTGTGCTGCCCCTAAGCTGGCCCCCGGAGGGCATCCTGCCTTGTTGGAGATGTGCCTCCTCTCTCCTACCAGGCACCCACGTGGAGTCAGTGACCTCATCATCCCCTCCCTCTTCATCACTGGAGCAAACCTGGCAGTATGCTGCAGCTTGTGAAAAATGACTGCCAGATTGCTGTCCTTCTTGAGCATCCCCTCTCTCTGTGCTCACGCTACTGCCTTCCTCTAGCTGAGTATCATCATTAGAGCCTTCAAAACACTGGGCATTCTTCTGGAACACGTACCCAACACTGTGCTCAAACAGTTTGGGAATTCCTCAGGAGGACATGGTGGGTCTAGGGAAGGAGTGACTGATGATGACATTGAGACAAGGGAAGAGGATGCATTGGCAGCTGCTTTGCTAGTACCCTGGATGCCTTTATTATAGTACAACAGCAATAAAGGGTAGATACGGGTGTATATTGTGCTGTGCTGGAGGCACACAACACCCACTAACTCCTGCAGATGGCTCTACTGGAGAACAGCAATAAAGGGTAGATACAGGTGTATATTTTGCTGTGCTGGAGGCACACAACACCCACTAACTCCTGTAGATGGCTAGAGAACAGCAATAAAGGGTAGATATAGGTGTATACTGCGCTGGAGGCACACAACACCCACTAACTCCTGCAGATGGCTCTATTAGAGAACTCCAGCAATAAAGGGTAGATACAGGTGTATACTCTGCTGTGCTGGATGCACACAACATCCACTAACTCCTGCAGATGGCTGTATTGGAGAATAACAGCAATAAAGGGTAGCTATAGATGTATACTGCGCTGGAGGCACACAACACCCACTAACTCCTGCAGACGCTGGAACACTACACAAGGCCGCCAGGCTGGCAGCCTTATATAGTGCGGGCGTGTACTAAACACCCTGCTTGTGGCCATTTATGGCTCTCCTCGCTGCCGGCGCTGTGATTGGCCAAGCATGCGGGGTCACAGTGCATGCTTGGCCAATCATGGTCCAGCAATGCACTGTGATGGCGCCGTGCATTGTGGGCTGTGAGCGCCACACAAATTTGGCACGAACGGCCCACAGAGTTCTGGCTTCGCTGAACGGCCCAACAGCCAGTGTTCGAGTCGAACATGCATTCGACTTGAACACCCAGCTCATCCCTACTGGCGAGTGTCAGTCTGGAGGACTGTGGGAAGAATTTAGCCTGTAGGGTTAGTGAAAGGGGCAGCCGCAGCCAGAAGAGTTGGCAGTGCCTGAAGGGGTGGTGCTGGGATCAGTGGCCACAAGAGTAATACAAGCTACACAACCAAGGGGCCTTGGGTTTCTGCCTGTAATGGGCTATTACTTTTTATCTGTGAATGTCAGTTATTCTCAGTGTTCCAGCTAGGTTCTGCAAGCAAGTGTGTGCTGGAAGAAGTGGAGCTGTATATAGAGACTGTCTATAGGAAGCGTTATCTCTAAAGTTATTGTTGAAGTCAAATGGGCTTCCCATAATCTCACATCCCTATCCAGGTTATTACCTTCAATAAATAACAAAAACAAAGTCACGGACTGTTCTCTGACTCGAGTGCCTGTGAAAATTCAGTGTGCCTGGCTGTGCAGGGTGGGTGATCCCATTTTAAAATGTATTCTAATCTCTTGCCACTCTTTTTGCAATAGAAAAATTATTTAAATTCACATAAAATGTTAGTATTAGAATGTTTTTGGCCATTTCCTTTTGTAATAAAAATCAATATACGGTAAAATGAGAAAGGGGTATTCCTAAAACAGCATTAAAATCAATACTATTAATTGTATTCCTTTTTTATATTTTTGTGTCTTATTGATCTCTAAATAATAATCGGAGTGATGTCATGGACACTAACAGACATCTCAATGTCCAGATAAGTGAATAAGACAAGTTCAGTTTATTAAAAAGATACATAGGCAAGGGAAGCAAACTAAACATAATGATACACTAGAATTAAAGCAATGCTGTAGAAACAGTAACTCTAAGGCCGCGTACACACGGGCGGACTGTCCGTCCAACTAAGTCCGTCAGACAATCCGACAGACAGTCCGTCCTACTTTTGAATGAACGGACTTGACCACACACGATGAACAGAAAGTTTGCGCGATGACGTGTACAGCACGTACGACGGGACTAGAAATACGACGTCCAATACACTGCAATGCAACCTTCGGCCGTGTAAATCCTTTCTGAGCATGCGCCATACTTAGTCCGTCCAACTTGCCTACACACGAGCGGACTGTCCGCTGAAACCAAAGTTGGACGGACAATATTACGGAAATTCCGAAAGACTTAGTCCGCCAGACTGTCCGCTGAAAAAGTCCGCTGAAGCCCACACACGAGCGGACTGTCCGCTGAAACACGTTTCAGCGGACCAAGTCCGTCAGACAGTCCGCCCTTGTGTACGCGGCCTTACTCTGGCTTCAGATTTCTCACTAGACCTCAAGAGAGATCTGTGCTTGCTATATTGAAAATCCCAAAGCTTCTGTTCTGTCTATTGTTTTCTGTAATTACAAATTACATTACACTTCTCCCTCAGTCTCTTCATCAAGACTCCCAAGATGTAGATCTCAGGTGCGCGAACCTCAGTTCCTCCTGTCAATTATGATAATAATAAAAATTGTTTCAGGTGGGACTGGTGACGCGTGCCTAATGTTTTTCTCCGGATTATTCCAGAGGGTGTAGAAAGTTAGCGTCTCTTGCATTCCCCAGCCTCTCTGCCAATTAAGCGTTTCCCTATTGTCATTCCAAGAAAACAAATTCAAAGTGTATCTTATTAATAATAACCATTCCTGGCTGGTAAACAAGTCATAGAAAGTTCAAGTAACCAAAACCTCCATAGGAAAGAAGTTAGAAAAGTGACATCAGAGTGAAATAAATGCATTCTAATGCCTAAAGTAAATAAATAAGAATACAAGGGGCAGAAGCCTTCGTTCGGACTTTTCAGGCAATGGACAAAAGTATAGCAAAACAAATATTTTATTAACAGCAAGATTTTGTTGTAATCTTGTTAATAAAATATTCATTTTACTATACTTTTGTCCATTGCCTTAAAAGTCTGAACGAGGGCCTCTGCCCCTTTATTCCTCTCCTCTTCCGAGTTAAACATTATACCGATGTGGCCTTAGAAGTGTTGTTTCAATCATTTACAAATAAAAATACAAATAGCTGATTTTTAACCATTAGTAAAATAAAATGTAACTAAATACTATAACCACTTCAGCCAAGAGGATTTGACTGCTCAATGACTGGAGCACTTTTTACAATTTTGCACTGCGCTGCTTTAACCACTTTCAGACCGGACCATTTTGCTGGTCAATGACCAGAGGTCTTTTTACAATTTGGCACTGCGCTGCTTTAACTGGTAATTGCGCGGTCATGCAATGTTGTACCCAAACAAAATTTGCGTCCTTTTTTTCCCACAAATAGAGCTTTCTTTTAAAGGTATTTGACTGACTCTGCGATTTTTATTTTTTGCGATATAAATGTAAAAAGACCGAAAATTTTGAAATAAAAAGATATTTTCTACTTTTTGTTATTAGAAAAATCCAATAAACTCAAACTCAATTTTAGTCATACATTTAGGCCAAAATGTATTCAGCCACATGTCTTTGGTAAAAAAAAAGTCAATAAGTGTATATTTATTGGTTTGCGCAAAAGTTGTCACGTCTACAAACTAAGGTACGTTTTCTGGAATTTACACAGCTTTTAGTTTATGACTGCCTATCTCATTTCTTGAGGTGCTAAAATGGCAGGGCAGTACAAAACCCCCCCAAATGACCCCATTTTGCAAAGTAGACACCCTAAGGAAATTGATAAGAGGCATGTTGAGCCCATTGAATATTTTATTTTTTTGCCTCAAGCGATTGAATAATGACAAAAAAAAAAAAAAAATTTTTTTTTACACAAAGTTGTCACTAAATTATATATTGCTCACACATGCCATGGCTATATGTGGAATTGTACCCCAAAATACATTCTGCTGCTTCTCCTGAGTACAGGGATACCACATGTGGTCGACTTTTTGGAAGCCTAGCCGCGTACGGGGCCCCGAAAGCCAAGCACCGCCTTCAGGATTTCTAATGGCATACATTTGTAATTTTCACTCCTCACTACCTATCACAGTTTTGAAGGCCATAAAATGCCAAGATGGCACAAACCCCCCCCCAAATGACCCCATTTTAGAAAGTAGACACCCCAAGCTATTTGCTGAGAGGCATGTTGAGTCCATTGAATATTTTATATTTTGCCACAAGTTGCGGGAAAATTACAAACTTTTTATTTATTTATTTTATTTTTTTTCACAAAGTTGTCACTAAATGATATATTGCTCACACATGCTATGGGCATATGTAAAATGACACCCCAAAATAAATTCTGCTGCTTCTCCTGAGTATGGGGATACCACATGTGTGGGATTTTTTGAGAGCCTAGCTGCGTACGGGGCCCCGAAAGCCAAGCACCACCTTCAGGCTTTCTAAGGTCGTATGCAGGGTCTCCACGAGGACGACAGAGTTCATTGTCTGCAGTTATGTGTTTAGTGTTTTGTAAGAGACAGTGATTGATCGATACTGCACTTGGGTGGGCTGGGCTTGGCGGAGGGACTAAACGCAGGTGCTAGCAGGTATCTGGGCTGATCCCGCTAACAATGCGTTTTTGGGAAACCTAAACTGCTGGCGACGCTAATATAGATCTGATCAGATCAGATATTAATCTGTTCAGATACTATATTACTAAGGGAGGTGTATGCTTTGCGCGTGGGTGTTAGCGGTACTGGCACTAACCTGATGCTGCCTGGGGCGACGCAGACCCTATCTGACCCTCAAACTTATATCACCCGCCGGGTGATCAGGGGGTTAAACCTTTATTAGGTAATCAATGGCGGGTGCCCTGAAACTATAAAAAAAATAACCAACCAACCAGCGTCACCTGTAACAGTTATATGGTGATCACTGGTGAAAGGGTTAACTAGGGGGCAATCAGGGGGCTTTATGCGGTAGTATATGGGGGTCCCTGATGCTATAAAAAGCTGCGGCGAACCTAAATACCTACCTGCCTAACGAGCGTCACCTGTGACACTAATACAGCGATCAGAAAAACGATCGCTTATTAGTGACACTGGCGACGGGGGGTGATCACGGGGTTAAACCTTTATTGGGGGGGTTAGGGGGGTACCCTAGACCTAAAGGGGGCTAACCCTAACTGCCCTAACAGTTATTGCAGTCACAAATGACACCAATGCAATAATAAAAAAAAAAAATGCAATTGGTGTCACTGTGACTGGGGGTGCAGGGGTGATTGGGGGGGGGGGGTGATCGGGGGGTGAAAGTGTGCCTGGCATGTTCTACTGTTAGTGTAGTGTGTTGGTGCAACTCACTGATCATCTCTCCTCAGTGCCGGAACAAAAAAGACCGACACGAGGAGAGATTACATCACTTCCTCTGCCTGTGTTTACAATACAGGAGAGGAAGTGATGTAGGGGAAGCATTTCATTCGTCAGGAGCGATCGCGAGGGGGTGGCCATGAATGAATGGCCGCCCCCTCATGCCGGATCGCTCCTGCACGGAATCCGACCGCCGCTGGCACCGGGGGGGGGGGGCCCGATGGGGCCCCCCACCCACGGGAAGGCATGGACGTACCTGTACGCCAATATTCCTGCCCGTGCCATTCTGCAGACGTACATCGGCGTGCAGCGGTCGGCAAGTGGTTAACTGGTAATTGTGCGGTCATGCAATGCTGTACCCAAACAAAACTTGTGTCCTTTTTTTGCCACAAATAGAGCTTTCTTTTGATGGTATTTGATTGCCTCTGCGATTTTTTATTTTTTGCAATATAAACAGAAAAAGACAGACCATTTTGAAAAAAAAAATATTTTCTACTTTTTGTTATAAGAAAATTTAATAAACTCAATTTTAGTCATACATTTAGGCCAAAATGTATTCAGCCACATATCTTTGGTAAAAAAAATGTCAATAAGCGTATATTTATTGGTTTGCGCAAAGGTTATAGTGTCTACAATCTAGGGTACATTTTCTGGAATTTACGCAGCTTTTAGTTTATGACTCCCTACCTCATTTCCTGAGGTGCTACATTGACAGGGCAGTACAACCCCCCATGCCCCCCCAAATGACCCCATTTTGGAAAGCAAACACCCCAAGGAAATTGCTGAGAGGCATGTTGAGCCCATTGAATATTTTATTTTTTTGTCACAAATGATTGTGTAATTTATTTAAATTTTTTTAATTTTTAAAAGTTGTCACTAAATTATATATTGCTCACACGTGCCATGGTTATATGTGCAATTACAACCCAAAATACATTCTGCTGCTTCTCCTGAGTATGGGGATACCACATGTGTGAGACTTTTTGGGAGCCAAGCCGTGTACAGGACCCTGAAAACCAATCACCGCCTTCAGGCTTTCTAAGGGCGTAAAATGGTGATTTCACTTCTTCACCTATTACAGTTTCGAAGGCCATAAAATGCCAAGATAGCACAAACCCCCCCAAATGACCCCATTTTGGAAAGAAGACACTTCAAGCTATTTGCTGAGAGGCATGTTGAGTCCATGGAATATTTTATATTTTGACACAAGTTTTGTGAATATTTTATAATTTTTTTCCTTTTTTTTTTTTTTTGTACATAACGTTGTCACTAAATTATATATTGTTCAAACATGGTCATATGTGGAATTACACCCCAAAATATATTCTGCTGCTTTTCCCGAATACAGGGATACCATGTGTGGAAATTTTTGGCAGTCTAACCGCATACAGGATCCCGAAAACCAATCACTGCCTTCAGGCTTTCTAAGGGCGTACATTTTTGATCTCACCCCTCAGTGCCTATCACAGTTTCAGAGGCCATGAAATGCCAAGATAGCACAACCCCCCCCCCTCAAATAACGCCCATTATGGAAAGTAGACACCCCAAGCTATCTGCTGAGAGGCATGTTGAGTATTTTGCAGATCTCGCTTTTTGTTACAAAGTTTTAAAATTTGAAAAAAGAAAAAAAGAAATTTTTCTTTTCCTTCATTTAAAAAAATAAATGAGATATGCAAAATACTCACCATGCCTCTTAGCAAATACCTTGGGGTGTCTACTTTCCAAAATGGGGTCATTTGGTAGGTTTTTGTGATATCTGGACATTTCAGGCCCTCCGTAACTGTGATAGGTAGTGAGGAGTAGTGATGGCCGAACGGTTCGCCCGGCGGTCGTTATGCGGCGAATTTTGGCTGTTCACGGTCCGCCCGTTCGGCGGACTATTGGCGCCGTTCGCCTGGCAGACTTCCGTGTTTACTGTGTAAAAGAACTTTGACCTATGATGACACATCCATTATGGGGTACAGGACAGCCAATTGAGACATTACAGCACATGGACACTTGGACATTCCACCCTAACTTATAAATAGACCCGATCCGGCGGCCATTTTACATTCTTTCTTCTGTCACTGTAAAAAATGGAGTAGAGTGTAGAAAGCTCTACTCTTAGTAAAATACATAATACTCTAGTATTCTACCATACTCACAGGGGCATTTCTTAATGAATAGCAAAGTCTTTGTGTAATATGTGAATCAGTATCCCTTCTCCTAAAGGGTATGTAGCGGAGATATGTATGTCTTCATCCAAGGCATTTCAAACGTACGTTCAGGAGTAGAAATTGAAGAATCCTTTGTTCGTTCAATACTTCAACAATAGATGTTTTATTGTTCAGGAAGATAAGCAAAGACAAGATTGACATCTGGTAACATATGGCATGGTGATGGCCTCAGAAGGAGGAAAGGGTCATCTGATCTACATTCTCCAAAGTGTAGAGTTCTTTCTTTTCCCACCGATCCTCTCTACTCTCATAATCTTACTCCATTCTTATACTGTTTCATGATGTTATGTCAGCATATCCTAATAACTCCCACATTTGCATATATACCTAATATGGTTCAGTCTATAGATAAATAACATAACTCCACCCATTGTCCTGACATGTGTAACTCAAAAATAGAAATACCTACTCAGCAAAACCACGACTCCCTGCATTCTGTGTTGTTCTGTGACCTTCAGAAACCATAACTTATTACCGTACATATAACTTACATATATTTTCAGAAACTTTTATCACTTAAAATATTAATTAACTCAAAAACAGTCACTATAGGGAGAGGTTGCTGTGTGGAGCAGGGAGAGATTGCAGTGACCCAAATCGCTAGCTATTTGGTACACAAAAGTTCTTTTCAGGACTGGTATAGGTGTTAGGTGTAGTTCAGGATATAGGTTTGCTGTGCTACTGATTGTTGCAGCAGCCTGAGTGTCTTTTGTCAGTTTAGAGAAAGGGACAGAACGGTGTGTCTGCTGCAGGGACAGTCAGTTTAGTCATTAGCTGTTACTATCAGGTCCACAAAAGTGCTATTCCAGTTATTGTTCCAGTAGCCTCTGTTTTGTCAGTTTATATAGGGACAGGCAGGAAGCAGTGTGTGAGGCAGTGAGGGTCAGTTTAATCAGTAGCTGTTACTATATTAAGTCCACAAAGGTTCTTTTCAGGACTGGTATCAGTGGTATGGTAATAGGCTTGTACACGTATAATATTCTTTCTTCCAAATATAGAAAGAATATTATACTTGACTGCTGCCCTTCTGCTGCAGTCTGCTAATCATTCACAACCTACTTGTTCCACAAAGGTCCTTATAAGGACTGGTAATAACCTGGTGTAGGGTGCTATAGTACATAGGGTTGAGTGAGGTACAGTCTGCTATTCTATAAGGACTGGTATAGGTCCACAATACATAGGGTTGAGGTGCACTACTGCTGACCGCTGTCCTATACTTCAGCAGTCCTTCATCGGTATAGGGACTGACGTACAGTCTGCTAATCAGTCACACACAACCTAATTGTTCCACAAAGGTCCTTATAAGGACTGGTAACTTGGTCTGTCTAGGGTGCTACAGTACATAGGGTTGAGTGAGGTACAGTCTGCCATTCTATAAGGACTGGTATAGGTCCACAATACATAGGGTTGAGGTGCACTATTGCTGACCGCTGCCCTATACTGCAGCAGTCCTTCATCGGTATAGGGACTGACGTACAGTCTGCTAATCAGTCACACACAACCTACTTGTTCCAAAAAGGTCCTTATAAGGACTGGTAAGGTATAGGGTACTACAGTACATAGGGTTGAGTGAGGTACAGTCTGCTATTCTATAAGGACTGGTATAGGTCCACAATACATAGGGTTGAGGTGCCCTACTGCTGATCGCTGCCCTATACTGCAGCTGTCCTTCATCGGTATAGGGACTGAGAGTTTTTTCACAGGGTCATTTAAAAAATGACAGGCAGAGGAAGAGGCAGGCCCTTCCACAGGGGTGGTAGGGGTAGGGCAGGAGCAACAGGCTTGAGCCAAAGTGGGAAGTTGCAGAAGGTGCGTTCAATTCATTTAAAGGACGCACCAGACTTGGTTGAGTGGCTCACTCAGCCTTACTCCTCTGCACCCTCCTCATCCTCTCGATCTGCATCCTCTTCTTCACTCTCTGCTATGTGCACCCCCAAAGACACTACCACCAACAACACCACCACATACCTTCCGCTTGAGTCACAGGAATTATTTTCCGATCCATATCAAGACATTTCTGATGCGCAGCCACTCTTGGTATTGGATCAGGAAGAGGAGGTAGCAACAACCGCTACTCAGCAGTCTGACGACAGTACCCAGATCAGCCCAAGGAGGAGGTTGGTCCCCGGTGTTGCTGCCTACTCCGAGATCTCTACTTATAGCGGTAGGGAAGGTGACGTCGATGATGACGTGTCTAGTGATGTCACGTGGGTGCCCACAAGAGAGGAAGAGGAGGGGAGTTCAGAGGGAGATATGGACCAGCAGATAGGGAGGAGAAGCAGGAATAACTTACATTGCACAGGAGGGACAAAGCAGACTGCAAATGTATCAGGAGCGAGTCCTCGACCATGTACGGTCACATCTGGTGCTCCCAGGACACTGGCACATGGCTCCGCAGTGTGGGCTTTTTTTAACGTGTCCGCTGCTGACAATAGCGTTGCCATCTGCAATCTTTGCAGTCAACGCATTAGTCGCGGTAAGCCCAACACTCACCTAGGGACGACCGCCTTAAGAAGGCACATGAGCAGCCATCACCGAGCCGAGTGGGAGCAACGGAACACACAAAGCCACACTGCAGGCTCTCACCATCCAGCCTCGTCTTCTACTTCTCCTTCTCCTCTCTCCTCACAATTGTCCTCCACTCCACCTTCCATCACGCCAAGCTCACGTTTTTCTGCAAAAAGGCAGGTTTCCGTGGGCCTAATGTTCGAGCGTAAAAAATGATGACGCCGGATAACCCTCTTGCCCAACGGTTGACGGCTGGCTTGTCAAAACTGATAGCCCGCCAACTACTGCCATATAAACTGGTGGACTCGGAGGCCTTTGTGGCCATTGGAACACCGCAATGGAAGGTCCCAGGAAGGAAGTATTTCTCAGAGAAGGGCATCCCAGAGCTATATTGCCATGTTCAGCGGCAAGTGAATGTATCTCTGGCACACAGTGTCGGTGCCAAGATACATCTGACCACAGACACGTAGTCTAGCAAACACGGGCAGGGAAGGTATATCACTTTTACTGCCCACTGGGTGAACCTTCTGACGGCCGTCAAGCATGTAACCCGTGGCACCCGTGTAGATTTGATTTTACCGCCACGGATTGCATGCAGGCCTGGCTCTTCTTCTCCTCCCTCCTCCTCCTACTCCATCCTCCTCCCTCTCCTCCTCGGCTGACTCCTCCTTTTCCACTGCTAGCGTCTCTTCCGCTGCGCCGCCCAAGCTCCCCAGAACCTATTCGACATGCCAGGTGAGACGTTGCCATGCCGTGCTGCGTCTGTTGTGCCTGGAAGCCAAGAGCCACACTGGCCCGGCACTCCTTTCAGCTTTGCGTTCACAGGCAGATCAGTGGCTAACACTGCTCAATTTGACAGTTGGTAAAGTGGTGTGTGACAACGGTGCCAATCTGCTTAGCGCATTGAAACAGGGCAAAATCACGCAAGTGCCATGCATGGCACACGTCTTAAACTTGGTCGTACAGCGATTCCTTGTCAAATACCCTGGGGTCCAGGACATCTTGCGGCAGGCAAGGAAAATCTTGGCCCATTTCAGAAGATCTTACACGGCCATGGCTCGCCCTGCTGACATTCAGCGGCGACACAATCTGCCGGTCAGACATCTTTTTTGCGATTTCCTGACGCGATGGAACTCAACCTTCTATATGCTTGATAGGCTGCTCCAGCAGAAACGTGCAGTTAACGTCTACCTGTATGAACTCTGCGGCAGAACAGGTTCTGGGGAGCTGGGGGTTTTTTCACCGCGCCAGTGGCTGCTCATGCGCGATGCATGCAGACTTCTGCGGCCATTTGAGGAGATCACCAAACTGGTCAGTCGCAGCCATTGCGCCATCAGTGACATGGTACCTTATGCCTTCTTTATGGAGCGTGCATTGCGTCGTGTCATTGATCAAGCTGTGGAGGAGCAGGAAGATGAGGAAGTCGCAATGCTGGATGAATTCCCAGGGGGGGCTACTCTATCTGAGACAAGTCAACAATAGGAGTCTGAAGAGGAGTCAGAGGAGGATGGTGACGGGGCGGATGAGGAGGAGCAAGAAGAGCATGCTTTAAACCTTTCTGAGATCCCTGGTGTTGTGCGTGGATGGGGAGAGGAGAATGAAGAGGACGACATTATCCTGGATGATGAGCAGGAGCCAGGCCACCACACCGCTACCACTTTAGTGCAAATGGGGGCCTTCATGCTCCAGTGTTTTAATAGGGACCCCCGTATAAAAAGCATAAGGGTCAAGGACCAGTACTGGGTGGCAACATACTTAGACCCCTGGTACAAACACAAAATGGTGGAAATGTTACCGCCGTCACAGAGGGCTGGCAGAATGCAGCACTTCCAGGCCTTGCTTCGAGAAATGCTACATTCTGCCTTTGCGTGCGCTGGCAGAGGAGAAATTCACACTCCCAGAGAAGGAGTTGCAGGTACCAATCCAACAGCGCCTGCAAGAAGAGGCCGGTTTGAAGATGTGTTGGTGACTTCGGATATGAGGTCATTCTTTCAGCCGACCCATCGACAGGTGTCATCCGGATCCAGCATCAGGGAACGCCTAGACCGTCAGGTGTCCGACTACATCGGGTTAACGGCCGATGTGGACGCTCTGAGTGATGAACCCCTGGACTACTGGGTGGGCAGGCTTGACCTCTGGCCAGAGCTTGCCCAATTTGCAATGGAACTGTTGGCTTGCCCCTCATCCAGTGTCCTGTCCGAAAGGACGTCCAGCGCAGCAGGGGGGATCGTGACCGATAAGTGTACTCGCCTAGCTCACGACAGTGTTAACTACCTCACATTTCTAAAAATGAATGAGGCATGGATCTTGGAGGAATTCAACACATTTGACCAGTAGACCATGTATATGTCTATAAACAATTTTTTTAAACGAGCACAGAGACCTTCTTTCTTCATTTGGCTCACTTCCTTGTCCAAAAAAAGCACACCATACTATATGCTGAAGGGAAATGTAGATTGTCTAGGGGTCGTTAACCCTTCAATTGCCTCTGGTAAAATGTGACGATCAATCCCCCACACAGGCCTGGGAGATTCGCCCATTGAGACAATGACACAAAACAACAAAGTCTCTCCGAGCAAATCTAATCTTTATTCTTTGGTGTGAATATTTAAAGGGGGCTTTCAGAAAGTACCGCCCTTTGAACGTGTCATACAGATTATCCAATCATATACAAGTACAGCCTACAATAAAAGTGAAACTAGCAATTCCTCAAAATTATGTGCTTTCCAAGAAACGAAACAACTAAATAAGATAACAGTAACATGGGAAACGAAACTAGACTAGCAAAACTTAAGCATACATTTTGTGAGGTGGATGTTAGAGAGAGACACAAAATGGAAACCAAATTTCTTAAAGAATGAAAGCGGTTAAGCTAAATATCCCTTCAATCCCCTCTTAGATCATATAAGATGATCTCTACATTCTATGTTGTGTCTTAATACTTCTTTGGGATTGTGGCATTGATTGCCTGATGACTCTTCATGTATGTCATGTAGGATAGAACCTTATCATCAGGAGATTGAAGGCGTGCAACTATGCAAGTGCAACACTTAAAGCAGAGGTAAAGAATCAGAGCAAGGATAAATCTCATAGCAATAAAAAGGACAATGTCTTTTAACCATGAAAATATACCTCCAAGCCCAAATCCTGCATTGGCAAATGGGCTCCATGTTTTAGCAATGTACCTAGCTTCCTGCTGGAGCTGACCTCTAAGGGATGTCCCCTTTTATCATCCCCTACCACTCCCATGACAGGTACCAAGTATGCAAGGTAACACCATCCCTTAACATGAAGGGGCACCCAGGGATAACACACTTTCCCACATCTTGATGTTAAATATTGACCTGCTGCAGAAAGAAGGGTTAGTCTGTGTCTCATTCCCTAAATTAAAACACCAATCAGGGGAATGACTTCTACCTGCTATTGGAAAGGTAACAAAGTTGTTTATGTACAGAGTGGATATGTTAGTCAGGAATACAGGAGGAGTCTCCTTGAGAAAGGAGGAAATATTTAAAGGTACAGACAAAAGGGGAATTCAGGCAGTGCTAGGATGTAATTTGTTACATATCCTACATTCTTCATACCCTGATTTGTTCCCGAGCATAAGCATACTTAAATTTTAGCAAAAGCATCTTATCAGTAAAACTATCTCCAGTCTCTCTCTTGATTCTAACTTGCGTCACTGTAATGTTCTCTTGTGTGTATGTGTGTGTGTGTGTGTGTGTTCCCACAGATACTTTTAATTGCACCCAAATCTTCAGGATGGTAGCTACAGTTAGTGATGATTCAGGTGGGTAGGAACACTGTCAGAGAGATCAGGATCAGGAGGCAAAATGCCTTGCCAGAAGTCTGTGGTGAAATAAGCGAGGTCATCTTCTCTGGCCGGACCTGCTTTCCCAGGAACTCCTCCTTCCTTTGCTTGGACTTCTGCTTGAGGGCCTCCTGTATCCAAGATCTCCTTCCTGCTCTTGGGGCTTTGGGCAACCTTTTTCACTCTGTTGGCATGGATCCAGGACTGGCAATTTTCCACTGGGATGGCTGTTCTGGTCACTGCAACCACTGTGGTAGGAGGTCCATAGGGATACTCTTGCTTCTTACTTCTGTTCAGCTATTGGACCACCACGGTGTCTCCCACCTTAAAGAGGTGAGTAGCTTCCTGTGAAGAAAAAGGAGAGGTGCAAGCAACATTTCTCTCAACTGTATCCAATGTTTCAACCAATTTCCTTACATATTCTTCCTGTATTAAGTCCAAATCTACCTTTTCCATCATTAAAGGTGCTCTGGCCCATTGGGTGGGGAAAGGTAGGCCCATCAAGACTTCAAAAGGTGAATACCCTGTTGTCTTGGAAGGGGTCATTCTTATTTCTGCCAGGACTGCTGGGAGGACCTTCTTGCAGTTGGCAAAGGTTCCTCCTGTGGCCTTTCTTATTTTGTCTTTTAATTGTTCTGTTCGTTCTTTCTATTATCCCTGAGCTTTAAAGGGTGGTAGGGAATGTGAAACTACCATTCTATCTTGAGAGTTTTTACCAAGTCCTGGCAGACCCTTGATACAAATGTAGGTCCATTGTCTGAGTTTATTCGAAGTGGGCATCCCCATCGAGGAATGATTTCCTGAATGAGGATCCTCACTACTGTTTGTGCATCTTCTTTTGTGGTTACAAAAAGTTCAACTCATCTTGAAAAAATGTTCACAATTACCAAAAGATATTTCTGTCTTTTGCCTAGTTTGGGCATGTGTGTGAAGTCAATCTGCAAATGTGTAAAAGGAGTGTTTGGCCTTGTGTGGGTTGCTCCTGATACATGTGATGCATCTTGATACATAATCTTTAATAGTGATGGCCGAACGGTTCGCCCGGCGGTCGTTTCGCGGCGAATTTCCGACTTTCGCCGTCCGCGGGTTCGAACGCCTTTTTCCGTCGTTCGCCCCGGCGGACTTACGTGTTTAATGTATACAAGAACTTTAACCTTTCGTGACACGTTTATCATGTGTTACAGGACAACCAATTGAGACATGACAGCTCATGGACACTTGGACATTCCCCCTAACCTATAAATACACCCGATCCGGTGGCCATTTTACATTCTTTCTTCTGTCACTGTAGGGAAAGGATCCTGTGTGGAGTAGGGACAGAGAAAACGCTAGCTATTTGGTACACAAAAGTTCTTTTCAGGACTGGTATAGGTGTTAGGTCAGCAGCCTGAGTTTCTTTTGTCAGTTTAGATAAAGGGACAGAGCGCTGTATGCTGCTATTTTAGGGACAGCTCAGCCAGATTAGTCTTTCTTCATCATCATCATCATCATCATCATTAGCTGTTACTATCAGGTCCACAAAAGAGCTGTTCCAGCTAATCGTTCCAGCCTACTCTTTTTTGCCAATTTGTATAGGGACAGGCAGGAAGCAGTGTGTCAGGCAGTGAGGATAATTTTAAAGACTTGCTGTTACTATTAGTTCCACAAAGGTTCTTTTCAGGACTGGTATCAGTGGTACGGTAATAGGCTTGTACACGTATAATATTCTTTCTTCCAAATATAGAAAGAATATTATACTTGACTGCTGCCCTTCTGCTGCAGTCTGCTAATCATTCACAACTCACTTGTTCCACAAAGCTCTTTATCAGGACTGGTAACTTGGTCTGTCTAGGGTGCTACGGTACATAGGCTTGGGTGCGGTACAGTCTGCTGTTCTGTAAGGACCGCTATCGGTCCACAATACATAGGGTTGCCGTGCACTACTGCTGACCGCTGCCCTATACTGCAGCAGTCCTTCAGCGGTATAGGGACTGACGCACAGTCTGCTAAACACTAATACACAACCTGCTTGGTCCACAAAAGTTCTTATAAGGACTGGTAACTTGGTATAGGGTGCTACGGTACATAGGCCTGAGTGCAGTACAGTCTGCTGTTCTGTAAGGACCGCTATCGGTCCACAATACATAGGGTTGCCGTGCACTACTGCTGACCGCTGCCCTATACTGCAGCAGTCCTTCATTGGTATAGGGACTGACGTACAGTCTGCTAATCACTAACACACAACCTGCTTGGTCCACAAAAGTTTTTATAAGGACTGGTAACTTGGTATAGGGTGCTACGGTACATAGGCCTGAGTGCGTTACAGTCTGCTGTTCTGTAAGGACCGCTATCGGTCCACAATACATAGGGTTGCCGTGCACTACTGCTGACCGCTGCCCTATACTGCAGCAGTCCTTCATTGGTATAGGGACTGACGTACAGTCTGCTAATCACTAACACACAACCTGCTTGGTCCACAAAAGTTCTTATAAGGACTGGTAACTTGGTATAGGGTGCTACGGTACATAGGCCTGAGTGCGTTACAGTCTGCTGTTCTGTAAGGACCGCTATCGGTCCACAATACATAGGGTTGCCGTGCACTACTGCTGACCGCTGCCCTATACTGCAGCAGTCCTTCAGCGGTATAGGGACTGACGCACAGTCTGCTAAACACTAACACACAACCTGCTTGGTCCACAAAAGTTTTTATAAGGACTGGTAACTTGGTATAGGGTGCTACGGTACATAGGCCTGAGTGCAGTACAGTCTGCTGTTCTGTAAGGACCGCTATCGGTCCACAATACATAGGGTTGCCGTGCACTACTGCTGACCGCTGCCCTATACTGCAGCAGTCCTTCATTGGTATAGGGACTGACGTACAGTCTGCTAATCACTAACACACAACCTGCTTGGTCCACAAAAGTTCTTATAAGGACTGGTAACTTGGTATAGGGTGCTACGGTACATAGGCCTGAGTGCGTTACAGTCTGCTGTTCTGTAAGGACCGCTATCGGTCCACAATACATAGGGTTGCCGTGCACTACTGCTGACCGCTGCCCTATACTGCAGCAGTCCTTCATTGGTATAGGGACTGACGTACAGTCTGCTAATCACTAACACACAACCTGCTTGGTCCACAAAAGTTCTTATAAGGACTGGTAACTTGGTATAGGGTGCTACGGTACATAGGCCTGAGTGCGTTACAGTCTGCTGTTCTGTAAGGACCGCTATCGGTCCACAATACATAGGGTTGCCGTGCACTACTGCTGACCGCTGCCCTATACTGCAGCAGTCCTTCATTGGTATAGGGACTGACGTACAGTCTGCTAATCACTAACATACAACCTGCTTGGTCCACAAAAGTTCTTATAAGGACTGGTAACTTGGTATAGGGTGCTACGGTACATAGGCCTGAGTGCGTTACAGTCTGCTGTTCTGTAAGGACCGCTATCGGTCCACAATACATAGGGTTGCCGTGCACTACTGCTGACCGCTGCCCTATACTGCAGCAGTCCTTCAGCGGTATAGGGACTGACGCACAGTCTGCTAAACACTAACACACAACCTGCTTGGTCCACAAAAGTTTTTATAAGGACTGGTAACTTGGTATAGGGTGCTACGGTACATAGGCCTGAGTGCGTTACAGTCTGCTGTTCTGTAAGGACCGCTATCGGTCCACAATACATAGGGTTGCCGTGCACTACTGCTGACCGCTGCCCTATACTGCAGCAGTCCTTCATTGGTATAGGGACTGACGTACAGTCTGCTAATCACTAACACACAACCTGCTTGGTCCACAAAAGTTCTTATAAGGACTGGTAACTTGGTATAGGGTGCTACGGTACATAGGCCTGAGTGCGTTACAGTCTGCTGTTCTGTAAGGACCGCTATCGGTCCACAATACATAGGGTTGCCGTGCACTACTGCTGACCGCTGCCCTATACTGCAGCAGTCCTTCATTGGTATAGGGACTGACGTACAGTCTGCTAATCACTAACACACAACCTGCTTGGTCCACAAAAGTTCTTATAAGGACTGGTAACTTGGTATAGGGTGCTACGGTACATAGGCCTGAGTGCGTTACAGTCTGCTGTTCTGTAAGGACCGCTATCGGTCCACAATACATAGGGTTGCCGTGCACTACTGCTGACCGCTGCCCTATACTGCAGCAGTCCTTCATTGGTATAGGGACTGACGTACAGTCTGCTAATCACTAACACACAACCTGCTTGGTCCACAAAAGTTCTTATAAGGACTGGTAACTTGGTATAGGGTGCTACGGTACATAGGCCTGAGTGCGTTACAGTCTGCTGTTCTGTAAGGACCGCTATCGGTCCACAATACATAGGGTTGCCGTGCACTACTGCTGACCGCTGCCCTATACTGCAGCAGTCCTTCAGCGGTATAGGGACTGACGCACAGTCTGCTAAACACTAACACACAACCTGCTTGGTCCACAAAAGTTTTTATAAGGACTGGTAACTTGGTATAGGGTGCTACGGTACATAGGCCTGAGTGCGTTACAGTCTGCTGTTCTGTAAGGACCGCTATCGGTCCACAATACATAGGGTTGCCGTGCACTACTGCTGACCGCTGCCCTATACTGCAGCAGTCCTTCATTGGTATAGGGACTGACGTACAGTCTGCTAATCACTAACACACAACCTGCTTGGTCCACAAAAGTTCTTATAAGGACTGGTAACTTGGTATAGGGTGCTACGGTACATAGGCCTGAGTGCGTTACAGTCTGCTGTTCTGTAAGGACCGCTATCGGTCCACAATACATAGGGTTGCCGTGCACTACTGCTGACCGCTGCCCTATACTGCAGCAGTCCTTCAGCGGTATAGGGACTGACGCACAGTCTGCTAAACACTAACACACAACCTGCTTGGTCCACAAAAGTTTTTATAAGGACTGGTAACTTGGTATAGGGTGCTACGGTACATAGGCCTGAGTGCAGTACAGTCTGCTGTTCTGTAAGGACCGCTATCGGTCCACAATACATAGGGTTGCCGTGCACTACTGCTGACCGCTGCCCTATACTGCAGCAGTCCTTCATTGGTATAGGGACTGACGTACAGTCTGCTAATCACTAACACACAACCTGCTTGGTCCACAAAAGTTCTTATAAGGACTGGTAACTTGGTATAGGGTGCTACGGTACATAGGCCTGAGTGCGTTACAGTCTGCTGTTCTGTAAGGACCGCTATCGGTCCACAATACATAGGGTTGCCGTGCACTACTGCTGACCGCTGCCCTATACTGCAGCAGTCCTTCATTGGTATAGGGACTGACGTACAGTCTGCTAATCACTAACACACAACCTGCTTGGTCCACAAAAGTTCTTATAAGGACTGGTAACTTGGTATAGGGTGCTACGGTACATAGGCCTGAGTGCGTTACAGTCTGCTGTTCTGTAAGGACCGCTATCGGTCCACAATACATAGGGTTGCCGTGCACTACTGCTGACCGCTGCCCTATACTGCAGCAGTCCTTCATTGGTATAGGGACTGACGTACAGTCTGCTAATCACTAACACACAACCTGCTTGTTCCACAAAAGTTCTTATAAGGACTGGTAACTTGGTATAGGGTGCTACGGTACATAGGCTTGAGTGCGGTACAGTCTGCTGTTCTGTAAGGACCGCTATCGGTCCACAATAGATAGGGTTGACGTGCACCACTGCTGACCGCTGCCCTATACTGCAGCAGTCCTTCAGCGGTATAGGGACTGACGTACAGTCTGCTAAACACTAATACACAACCTGCTTGGTCCACAAAAGTTCTTATAAGGACTGGTAACTTGGTATAGGGTGCTACGGTACATAGGCTTGAGTGCGGTACAGTCTGCTGTTCTGTAAGGACCGCTATCGGTCCACAATAGATAGGGTTGACGTGCACCACTGCTGACCGCTGCCCTATACTGCAGCAGTCCTTCAGCGGTATAGGGACTGACGTACAGTCTGCTAAACACTAATACACAACCTGCTTGGTCCACAAAAGTTCTTATAAGGACTGGTAACTTGGTATAGGGTGCTACGGTACATAGGCTTGAGTGCGGTACAGTCTGCTGTTCTGTAAGGACCGCTATCGGTCCACAATAGATAGGGTTGACGTGCACCACTGCTGACCGCTGCCCTATACTGCAGCAGTCCTTCAGCGGTATAGGGACTGACGTACAGTCTGCTAAACACTAATACACAACCTGCTTGGTCCACAAAAGTTCTTATAAGGACTGGTAACTTGGTATAGGGTGCTACGGTACATAGGCTTGAGTGCGGTACAGTCTGCTGTTCTGTAAGGACCGCTATCGGTCCACAATAGATAGGGTTGACGTGCACCACTGCTGACCGCTGCCCTATACTGCAGCAGTCCTTCAGCGGTATAGGGACTGACGTACAGTCTGCTAAACACTAATACACAACCTGCTTGGTCCACAAAAGTTCTTATAAGGACTGGTAACTTGGTATAGGGTGCTACGGTACATAGGCTTGAGTGCGGTACAGTCTGCTGTTCTGTAAGGACCGCTATCGGTCCACAATAGATAGGGTTGACGTGCACCACTGCTGACCGCTGCCCTATACTGCAGCAGTCCTTCAGCGGTATAGGGACTGACGTACAGTCTGCTAAACACTAATACACAACCTGCTTGGTCCACAAAAGTTCTTATAAGGACTGGTAACTTGGTATAGGGTGCTACGGTACATAGGCCTGAGTGCAGTACAGTCTGCTGTTCTGTAAGGACCGCTATCGGTCCACAATACATAGGGTTGCCGTGCACTACTGCTGACCGCTGCCCTATACTGCAGCAGTCCTTCATTGGTATAGGGACTGACGTACAGTCTGCTAATCACTAACACACAACCTGCTTGGTCCACAAAAGTTCTTATAAGGACTGGTAACTTGGTATAGGGTGCTACGGTACATAGGCCTGAGTGCAGTACAGTCTGCTGTTCTGTAAGGACCGCTATCGGTCCACAATACATAGGGTTGCCGTGCACTACTGCTGACCGCTGCCCTATACTGCAGCAGTCCTTCATTGGTATAGGGACTGACGTACAGTCTGCTAATCACTAACACACAACCTGCTTGGTCCACAAAAGTTCTTATAAGGACTGGTAACTTGGTATAGGGTGCTACGGTACATAGGCCTGAGTGCGTTACAGTCTGCTGTTCTGTAAGGACCGCTATCGGTCCACAATACATAGGGTTGCCGTGCACTACTGCTGACCGCTGCCCTATACTGCAGCAGTCCTTCATTGGTATAGGGACTGACGTACAGTCTGCTAATCACTAACACACAACCTGCTTGGTCCACAAAAGTTCTTATAAGGACTGGTAACTTGGTATAGGGTGCTACGGTACATAGGCTTGAGTGCGGTACAGTCTGCTGTTCTGTAAGGACCGCTATCGGTCCACAATAGATAGGGTTGACGTGCACCACTGCTGACCGCTGCCCTATACTGCAGCAGTCCTTCAGCGGTATAGGGACTGACGTACAGTCTGCTAAACACTAATACACAACCTGCTTGGTCCACAAAAGTTCTTATAAGGACTGGTAACTTGGTATAGGGTGCTACGGTACATAGGCTTGAGTGCGGTACAGTCTGCTGTTCTGTAAGGACCGCTATCGGTCCACAATAGATAGGGTTGGCGTGCACCACTGCTGACCGCTGCCCTATACTGCAGCAGTCCTTCAGCGGTATAGGGACTGACGTACAGTCTGCTAAACACTAATACACAACCTGCTTGGTCCACAAAAGTTCTTATAAGGACTGGTAACTTGGTATAGGGTGCTACGGTACATAGGCTTGAGTGCGGTACAGTCTGCTGTTCTGTAAGGACCGCTATAGGTCCACAATAGATAGGGTTGACGTGCACCACTGCTGACCGCTCACCTATACTGCAGCAGTCCTTCAGCGGTATAGGGACTAAGAGTTTTGTCACAGGGTCATTTAAAAAATGACATGCAGAGGAAGAGGCAGGCCCTTCCGCAGGGGTGGTAGGGGTAGGGCAGGAGCAACAGGCTTGAGCCAAAGTGGGAAGTTGCAGAAGGTGCGTTCAATTACTTTAAAGGATGCACCAGACTTGGTTGAGTGGCTCGCTCAGCCTTACTCTTCTGCACCCTCCTCATCCTCTCGATCTGCACCCTCTTCTTCACTCTCTGCTATGTGCACCCCCAAAGACACTACCACCAACAACACGACCACCACCACCACCACCACATACCTTCCGCTTGAGTCACTGGAATTATTTTCCGATCCATATCAAGAGGACATTTCTGATGCGCAGCCACTCTTGGTATTGGATCAGGAAGAGGAGGTAGCAACAAGCGCTACTCAGCAGTCTGACGCCAGTACCCAGATCAGCCCAAGGAGGAGGTTGGTCCCCGGTGTTGCTGCCTACTCTACTTATAGCGGTGGGGAAGGTGACGTTGATGATGACGTGTCTAGTGATGTCACGTGGGTGCCCACAAGAGAGGAAGAGGAGGGGAGTTCAGAGGGAGATATGGACCAGCAGATAGGGAGGAGAAGCAGCAATGACTTACATTGCACAGCAGGGACAAAGCAGACTGCAAATGTATCAGGAGCGAGTCATCGACCATGTACGGTCACATCTGGCGCTCCCAGGACACCGGCACATGGCTCCGCAGTGTGGGCTTTTTTTAACGTGTCCGCTGCTGACAATAGCGTTGCCATCTGCAATCTTTGCAGTCAACGCGTTAGTCGCGGTAAGCCCAATACTCACCTAGGGACGACCGCCTTAAGAAGGCACATGAGCAGCCATCACCGAGCCCAGTGGGAGCAACGGAACACACAAAGCCACACTGCAGGCTCTCACCGTCCAGCCTCGTCTTCTACTTCTCCTTCTCCTCTCTCCTCACAATTGTCCTCCACTCCACCTTCCATCACGCCAAGCTCACATTTTTCTGCAAAAAGGCAGGCTTCCGTGGGCCTAATGTTTGAGCGTAAAAAAATGATGACGCCGGATAACCCTCTTGCCCAACGGTTGGCGGCTGGCTTGTCAGAACTCATAGCCCGCCAACTACTGCCATATAAACTGGTGGACTCGGAGGCCTTTCGCAAATTTGTGGCCATTGGAACACCACAATGGAAGGTCCCAGGAAGGAAGTATTTCTCAGAGAAGGGCATCCCAGAGCTATATGGCCATGTTCAGCGGCAAGTGAATGTATCTCTGGCACACAGTGTCGGTGCCAAGATACATCTGACCACAGACACGTGGTCTAGCAAACACGGGCAGGGAAGGTATATCAGTTTTACTGCCCACTGGGTGAACCTTCTGACGGCCGTCAAGCATGTAACCCGTGGCACCCGTGTAGATTTGGTTTTACCGCCACGGATTGCATGCAGGCCTGACTCTTCTTCTCCTCCTCCTACTCCATCCTCCTCCCTCTCCTCCTCAGCTGCCTCCTCCTTTTCCGCTGCTAGCGTCTCTTCCACTGCACCGCCCAAGCTCCCCAGAACCTATTCCACATGCCAGGTGAGACGTTGCCATGCCGTGCTGCGTCTGTTGTGCCTGGAAGCAAAGAGCCACACTGGCCCGGCACTCCTTTCAGCTTTGCGTTCACAGGCAGATGAGTGGCTAACACCGCTCAATTTGACAGTTGGTAAAGTGGTGTGTGACAACGGTGCCAATCTGCTTAGCGCATTGAAACAGGGCAAAATCACGCACGTGCCGTGCATGGCACACGTCTTAAACTTGGTCGTGCAGCGATTCCTTGTCAAATACCCTGGGGTCCAGGACATCTTGCGGCAGGCAAGGAAAATCTCGGCCCATTTCAGAAGATCTTACACGGCCATGGCTCGCCTTGCTGACATTCAGCGGCGACACCATCTGCCGGTCAGACGTCTTATTTGCGATTGCCCGACGCGATGGAACTCAACCTTCTATATGCTTGATAGGCTGCTCCAGCAGAAACGTGCAGTTAACGTCTACCTGTATGAACTCTGCGAAAGAAACGGTTCTGGGGAGCTGGGTTTTTTTTCACCGCGCCAGTGGCTGCTCATGCGCGACACATGCAGACTTCTGCGGCCATTTGAGGAGATCACCAAACTGGTCAGTCGCAGCCATGGCGCCATCAGTGACATGGTACCTTATGCCTTCTTTCTGGAGCGTGCATTGCGTCGTGTCATTGATCAGGCTGTGGAGGAGCAGGAGCGGGAAGATGAGGAAGTCGCAATGCTGGATGAATTCCCAGGGGGGGCTACTCTATCTGAGACAAGTCAACAACAGGAGTCTGATGAGGAGTCAGAGGAGGATGGTGCCGGGGCGGATGAGCAGGAGCAAGAAGAGCATGCTTTAAACCTTTCTGGGATCCCTGTTGTGCGAGGATGGGGAGAGGAGAATGAAGAGGACGACATTATCCTGGATGATGAGCAGGAGCCAGGCCACCACACCGCTTCCACTTTAGTGCAAATGGGGGCCTTCATGCTCCAGTGTTTTAATAGGGACCCCCGTATAAAAAGCATGAGGGTCAAGGACCAGTACTGGGTGGCAACGTACTTAGACCCCCGGTACAAACACAAAATGGCGGAAATGTTACCGCCGTCGCAGAGGGCTGTCAGAATGCAGCACTTCCAGGCCTTGCTTCGAGAAATGCTGCATTCTGCTTTTGCGTGCGCTGGCAGAGGAGCAATTCCCACTCCCAGAGAAGGATTTGCGGGTACCAATCCAACAGCGCCTGCAAGAAGAGGCCGGTTTGAAGATGTGTTGGTGACTTCGGATATGAGGTCATTCTTTCAGCCGACCCATCGACAGGTGTCATCCGGATCCAGCATCAGGGAACGCCTAGACCGTCAGGTGTCCGACTACATTGGGTTAACGGCCGATGTGGACGCTCTGAGGAGTGATGAACCCCTAGACTACTGGGTGGGCAGGCTTGACCTCTGGCCAGAGCTTGCCCAATTTGCAATCGAACTGTTGGCTTGCCCCTCATCCAGTGTCCTGTCCGAAAGGACGTTCAGCGCAGCAGGGGGGATTGTGACCGATAAGCGTACTCGCCTAGCTCACCACAGTGTTAACTACCTCACATTTCTAAAAATGAATGAGGCATGGATCTCGGAGGAATTCAACACATGTGATCAGTAGACCATGTATATGTCTATAAACAATTTTTGGAATCAAGCACACAGACCTTCTTAATTCATTTGGCTCACTTCCCTGACCCAAAAAAGCACACCGTACTATATGCCCCTACCCTCCTCTTTGAAGAGGTTGAGCGGTGTCATATTTCTACTGGGGCTGCTTATTATGAGGGGTTCCCACCATCCCTGTGCTGTGCTGACTTCCTCCTGGGTGTTCTTATTATGAGGGGCTCCCACCATCCCTGTGCTGTGCTGACTTCCTCCTGGGGGTTCTTATTATGAGGGGATCACACCATCCCTGTGCTGTGCTGACTTCCTCCTGGGGCTGCTTACGGTGCTGCTGTCAGCGCTGTATGTCACGGAGCTGCTGTCAGCGCTGTATGTCACGGAGCTGCTGTCAGCGCTGTATGTCACGGAGCTGCTGTCAGCGCTGTATGTCACGGAGCTGCTGTCAGCGCTGTATGTCACGGAGCTGCTGTCAGCGCTGTATGTCACGGAGCTGCTGTCAGCGCTGTATGTCACGGAGCTGCTGTCAGCGCTGTATGTCACGGAGCTGCTGTCAGCGCTGTATGTCACGGAGCTGCTGTCAGCGCTGTATGTCACGGTGCTGCTGTCAGCGCTGTATGTCACGGAGCTGCTGTCAGCGCTGTATGTCACGGAGCTGCTGTCAGTGCTGTATGTCACGGAGCTGCTGTCAGCGCTGTATGTCACGGAGCTGCTGTCAGCGCTGTATGTCACGGAGCTGCTGTCAGCGCTGTATGTCACGGTGCTGCTGTCAGCGCTGTATGTCACGGAGCTGCTGTCAGCGCTGTATGTCACGGAGCTGCTGTCAGCGCTGTATGTCACGGAGCTGCTGTCAGCGCTGTATGTCACGGAGCTGCTGTCAGCGCTGTATGTCACGGAGCTGCTGTCAGCGCTGTATGTCACGGTGCTGATGTCAGTGCTCTGTATTACGGTGCTGCTGTCAGTGCTCTGTATCTCCTGCACCCTCTTGTTTGCCTACCCTGGTCCCTGACCTTCCCTCTCCTCCATTGCCTTCATTAGCTCCATAGTCCTGAATTGTCAGAACAATTTCCCAAATAAAAAAAAAATGCTTGTAGTTATCGATCCCAAATTCACCTCATACATGTATTATGCTATTGTCCAGGTGGTGGGACTACGTGCTACCCCCTAATAATTACCCCGTGGCCGCAAATTCGACCTAAAGGTTTGCGAAATTCGCCTCCCATTGAAGTCAATGGAGCCCGCGGCGAACGGTCGTTTTCGCGAACGTTTGTGTCCGTTCGCGTTTCGCGTTCGCGAAACGTCCCGTCGGAAGTTCGTCCATCACTAATCTTTAACCCTCCAGGAAAGTTCTGGAAAATAAAAATCTTTCTCCAATAGTTCACAAGTGGCCTTCCAGCCTCTGTGACCTATTCCATGGTACTGGTGAATAAAAAGTGATGCACTAGCTACTGGTATACATGGCTTCCCCTCTTTGCAGAACAGTCCAGTTTTTTTGATCTTTCTGCACACCTATTTTGTCGCAATCCCTGAGATCAGCTTCTTCTGCACATCCCTGCAAATCTGAAAGAACCTGATCAAAGAAGGGCAATTCTGGGGCTAGCATGGGCATTTAGATCTGTGCAATTTGTGAAATAGCAGCTTGTTTAGCAGCTAAACCAGCCAGAGCATTTCCCTAGGCTATCTGTTTGTTGGCCTGTGTGTGTTCTGCAGTGCTGTGAAAGATAAATCAGACCTGGGTGATGTGTCTTGGTGAATGAGGTTTATGCAATCATGTTGTGGCACAAACTCATCCTGTTCTCATTTTAATTCTAAGAGGGCATTTAAGATTGGTGCTATTCCTGCAGTGGGAGAAGCATATTTGATGTGCAATTTTGGATTAGACAGCACGATCACATCATAGCCGCTCAACCTCTGAGCAGACATGTGCTGTGTATGTACATTGATACATTGTTGGTGGTGTGAAGTGTGGTGTCGTACTCCAGAGTGAAAGAAGTGGTCATCTGAACTATCATCGCACACTACGTGAGAGCTCTGAGACACACAGGCATGCCCTAAACCTGCACCGGAACCATCTTTGAGGAAAAAAAAACAATAGGGCGCAACTTGCCTCCATGCTCCTGAGCGAGGACACCTGACAAAGTCTTACAATTTTCCCTTGCAAACAAATAAAACATTTTTCCATAATTAGGGAGGCCGAGCCCTGGAGCCATTACCATAGCATTCTTCAAATACACAAAAACATTGCACATTTCATCTGACCATTTTATACAGTCTGGCATGTCTGAACCTATGGCTTGTCTCAGGAGATTGTCATAGTAGGAACAGTCGGGTATTCATTGGCGACAGTAACCAATCATACCAAGAAAGGTAAGCATGTCTTTCTTAGTAAGTGGGCGGGGCAGACCCACAAGAACCATAGCTCTTTTGTGATTGACTTTCCTTTCTCCTTTTGAGAGTACACAACCAAGATATGCAACCATTTCCTGACACCATTGCAATAATTTCTTTGACACTTTGTGACCACTTTCAAAAAACATTTCAAAAGATCCCTCCCATCCTCCAGGGCGGCCACCGAGTAGAACTGCAGATGAGGAGTCACATACTGCAGCAGGGATGAACAGTGTCCTGGTATCCAAGCTCTGAGAGTAGTTTGGAGGACAATAGACTGCAGAGGAGTCTACATAGCCCTGGGGCATTCTACACTGTGTTAGTTAGAAAGCAAAGATTGGCTGTGTCTCCTCATCCACAGGGACGGAAATAAAAAAATGCATTCAATAAATCAATCACAGTAAAATACTCTGCATCCTGTGGTATGGCAGTATTGATGACACATCAGGCACTATTGGGGCAATCGGTACCATTAGGCTATTGATGGCCCTTAGGTCTTGTACAAACCTATAGTCACCATTTGCCTTCTTACTGGGTTAATGTTAATGTAGGGCGAGACAATTTCCCTCTTGGTTGTCTCTGTGTGTAACCCCCTCTTTGTCCGTGTGCTGCTGTTGTAGGGACAGCCAGATTAGTCATCATCATCATTAGCTGTTACTATCAGGTCCACAAAAGTGCTATCCCAGTAACCAGTTATTGTTCCAGTAGCCTCTGTTTTGCAATTTTATATCGGGACAGGCAGGAAGCAGTGTGTCAGGCAGTGAGGGTCAGTTTAAACAGTAGCTGTTACTATTAGTTCCACAAAGGTTCTTTTCAGGACTGGTATCAGTGGTATGGTAATAGGCTTGTACACGTATAAAATTCTTTCTTCCAAATATAGAAAGAATATTATACTTGACTGCTGCCCTTCTGCTGCAGTCTGCTAATCAGTCACAACTCACTTGTTCCACAAAGCTCTTTATCAGGACTGATAACTTGGTCTGTCTAGGGTGCTACAGTACATAGGGTTGAGTGAGGTACAGTCTGCCATTCTATAAGGACTGGTATCAGTCCACAATACATAGGGTTGAGGTGCACTACTGCTGACCGCTGCCCTATACTGCAGCAGTCCTTCAGCAGTATAGGGACTGACGTACAGCCTGCTAATCAGTCACACACAACCTACTTGGTCCACAAAGGTCCTTATAAGGACTGGTAACTTGGTGTAGGGTGCTACAGTACATAGGGTTGAGTGAGGTACAGTCTGCTATTCTGTAAGGACTGGTATCGGTCCACAATACATAGGGTTGAGGTGCACTACTGCTGACCGCTGCCCTATACTGCAGCAGTCCTTCATCGGTATAGGGACTGAGAGTTTTGTCACAGGGTCATTTAAAAAATGACAGGCAGAGGAAGAGGCAGGCCCTTCCGCAGGGGTGGTAGGGGTAGGGCAGGAGCAACAGCCTTGAGCCAAAGTGGGAAGTTGCAGAAGGTGCATTCAATTACTTTAAAGGACGCACCAGACTTGGTTGAGTGGCTCAGTCAGCCTAAGGCCGCGTACACACGGGCGGACTGTTCGCCCAACTTTGTCCGCTGAACAGTGTTTCAGCGGACAGTCCGCTCGTGTGTGGGCTTCAGCGGACAGTTTCAGCGGACAGTCTGACGAACAAAGTTTTTCGGAATTTCCGTAAGACTGTCCGCTGAAACTTGGTTTGAGCGGACAGTCCGCTCGTGTGTAGGCTTGTTCGACAAACTAAGTCTCGCGCATGCTCAGAAAGAATTTACACGGCGAAGGTTGCTTTGCAGTGTATTGGACGTCGAATTTCTCGTCCCGTCGTATGTGCCGTTCACGTCATCGCGCAAGTTTTCAGCGGACTGTTCGTTCGTCGTGTGTGGTCAAGTCCGTTCATGCTAATTTTGAACGGACTGTTTGTCAAACTGTTTGACTAACCTAGTTGGGCGGACAGTCCGCCCGTGTGTACGCGGCCTTACTCTTCTGCACCCTCCTCATCCTCTCGATCTGCACCCTCTTCTTCACTCTCTGCTATGTGCACCCCCAAAGACACTACCACCAACAACACCACCACCACCACATACCTTCCGCTTGAGTCACAGGAATTATTTTCCGATCCATATCAAGAGGACATTTCTGATGCGCAGCCACTCTTGGTATTGGATCAGGAAGAGGAGGTAGCAACAACCGCTACTCAGCAGTCTGACGACAGTACCTAGATCAGCCCAAGGAGGAGGTTGGTCCCCGGTGTTGCTGCCTACTCCGAGATCTCTACTTATAGCGGTGGGGAAGGTGACGTTGATGATGACGTGTCTAGTGATGTCACGTGGGTGCCCACAAGAGAGGAAGAGGAGGGGATTTCAGAGGGAGATATGGACCAGCAGATAGGGAGGAGAAGCAGGAATAACTTACATTGCACAGGAGGGACAAAGCAGACTGCAAATGTATCAGGAGCAAGTCATCGACCATGTACGGTCACATCTGGCGCTCCCAGGACACCGGCACATGGCTCCACAGTGTGGGCTTTTTTTAACGTGTCCGCTGCTGACAATAGCGTTGCCATCTGCAATCTTTGCAGTCAACGCATTAGTCGCGGTAAGCCCAACACTCACCTAGGGACGACCGCCTTAAGAAGGCACATGGGCAGCCATCACCGAGCCGAGTGGGAGCAACGGAACACACAAAGCCACACTGCAGGCTCTCACCGACCAGCCTCGTCTTCTACTTCTCCTTCTCCTCTCTCCTCACAATTGTCCTCCACTCCACCTTCAATCACGCCAAGCTCACGTTTTTCTGCAAAAAGGCAGGCTTCCGTGGGCCTAATGTTCGAGCGTAAAAAAATGATGATGCCGGATAACCCTCTTGCCCAACAGTTGACGGCTGGCTTGTCAGAACTCATAGCCCGCCAACTACTGCCATATAAACTGGTGGACTCTGAGGCCTTTCGCAAATTTGTGGCCATTGGAACACCACAATGGAAGGTCCCAGGAAGGAAGTATTTCTCAGAGAAGGGCATCCCAGAGCTATATGGCCATGTTCAGCGGCAAGTGAATGTATCTCTGGCACACAGTGTCGGTGCCAAGATACATCTGACCACAGACACGTGGTCTAGCAAACACGGGCAGGGAAGGTATATCACTTTTACTGCCCACTGGGTGAACCTTCTGACGGCCGTCAAGCATGTAACCTGTGGCACCCGTGTAGATTTGGTTTTACCGCCACGGATTGCATGCAGGCCTGACTCTTCTTCTCCTCCTCCTCCTACTCCATCCTCCTCCCTCTCCTCCTCAGCTGACTCCTCCTTTTCCGCTGCTAGCGTCTCTTCCGCTGCACCGCCCAAGCTCCCCAGAACCTATTCCACATGCCAGGTGAGACGTTGCCATGCCGTGCTGCGTCTGTTGTGCCTGGAAGCCAAGAGCCACACTGGCCCGGCACTCCTTTCAGCTTTGCGTTCACAGGCAGATCAGTGGCTAACACCGCTCAATTTGACGGTTGGTAAAGTGGTGTGTGACAACGGTGCCAATCTGCTTAGCACATTGAAACAGGGCAAAATCACGCACGTGCCATGCATGGCACACGTCTTAAACTTGGTCGTGCAGCGATTCCTTGTCAAATACCCTGGGGTCCAGGACATCTTGCGGCAGGCAAGGAAAATCTCGGCCCATTTCAGAAGATCTTACACGGCCATGGCTCGCCTTGCTGACATTCAGCGGCGACACAATCTGCCGGTCAGACATCTTATTTGCGATTGCCCGACGTGATGGAACTCAACCTTCTATATGCTTGATAGGCTGCTCCAGGAGAAACGTGCAGTTAACGTCTACCTGTATGAACTCTGCGGCAGAAACGGTTCTGGGGAGCTGGGTTTTTTTTCACCGCGCCAGTGGCTGCTCATGTGCGACGCATGCAGACTTCTGCTGCCATTTGAGGAGATCACCAAACTGGTCAGTCGCAGCCATGGCGCCATCAGTGACATGGTACCTTATGCCTTCTTTATGGAGCGTGCATTGCGTCGTGTCATTGATCAAGCTGTGGGGGAGCAGGAGCGGGAAGATGAGGAAGTCGCAATGCTGGATGAATTCCCAGGGGGGGCTACTCTATCTGAGACAAGTCAACAACAGGAGTCTGAAGAGGAGTCAGAGGAGGATGGTGCCGGGGCGGAGGAGGAGGAGCAAGAAAAGCATGCTTTAAACCTTTCTGGGATCCCTGTTGTGCGTGGATGGGGAGAGGAGAATGAAGAGGACGACATTATCCTGGATGATGAGCAGGAGTCAGGCCACCACACCGCTTCCACTTTAGTGCAAATGGGGGCCTTCATGCTCCAGTGTTTTAATAGGGACCCCCGTATAAAAAGCATAAGGATCAAGGACCAGTACTGGGTGGCAACGTACTTAGACCCCCGGTAAAAACACAAAATGGCGGAAATGTTACCGCCATCGCAGAGGGCTGTCAGAATGCAGCATTTCCAGGCCTTGCTTCGAGAAATGCTGCATTCTGCTTTTGCGTGCGCTGGCAGAGGAGCAATTCCCACTCCCAGAGAAGGAGTTGCGGGTACCAATCCAACAGCGCCTGCAAGAAGAGGCCGGTTTGAAGATGTGTTGGTGACTTCAGATATGAGGTCATTCTTTCAGCCGACCCATCGACAGGTGTCATCCGGATCCAGCATCAGGGAACGCCTAGACCGTCAGGTGTCCGACTACATTGGGTTAACGGCCGATGTGGACGCTCTGAGGAGTGATGAACCCCTGGACTACTGGGTGGGCAGGCTTGACCTCTGGCCAGAGCTTGCCCAATTTGCAATCGAACTGTTGGCTTGCCCCTCATCCAGTGTCCTGTCCGAAAGGACGTCCAGCGCAGCAGGGGGGATCGTGACCGATAAGCGTACTCGCCTAGCTCACGACAGTGTTAACTACCTCACATTTCTAAAAATGAATGAGGCATGGATCTCGGAGGAATTCAACACATGTGACCAGTAGACCATGTATATGTCTATAAACAATTTTTTTAATCAAGCACACAGACCTTCTTTCTTCATTTGGCTCACTTCCTTGTCCAAAAAAAGCACACCGTACTATATGCCCCTACCCTCCTCTTTGAAGAGGTTGAGCGGTGTCATATTTCTACTGGGGCTGCTTATTATGAGGGGCTCACACCATCCCTGTGCTATGCTGACATCCTCCTGGGCCTGCTTATTATGAGGGGCTCACACCATCCCTGTGCTGTGCTGACTTCCTCCTGGGCCTGCTTATTATGAGGGGCTCACACCATCCCTGTGCTGTGCTGACATCCTCCTGGGGCTGCTTATTATGAGGGGCTCACACCATCCCTGTGCTGTGCTGACTTACTCCTGGGGCTGCTTATTATGAGGGGCTCACACCATCCGTGTGCTATGCTGACATCCTCCTGGGGCTGCTTATTATGAGGGGCTCACACCATCCCTGTGCTGTGCGGACTTACTCCTGGGGCTGCTTATTATGAGGGGCTCACATCATCCCTGTGCTATGCTGACATCCTCCTGGGGCTGCTTATTATGAGGGGCTCACACCATCCCTGTGCTGTGCTGACTTACTCCTGGAGCTGCTTATTATGAGGGGCTCACACCATCCCTGTGCTGTGCTGACATCCTCCTGGGCCTGCTTATTATGAGGGGCTCACACCATCCCTGTGCTGTGCTGACTTACTCCTGGGGCTGCTTATTATGAGGGGCTCACACCATCCCTGTGCTGTGCTGACTTACTCCTGGGGCTGCTTATTATGAGGGGCTCACACCATCCCTGTGCTGTGCTGACTTACTCCTGGGGCTGCTTATTATGAGGGGCTCACACCATCCCTGTGCTGTGCTGACTTACTCCTGGGCCTGCTTATTATGAGGGGCTCACACCATCCCTGTGCTGTGCTGACTTCCTCCTGGGCCTGCTTATTATGAGGGGCTCACACCATCCCTGTGCTGTGCTGACATCCTCCTGGGGCTGCTTATTATGAGGGGCTCACACCATCCCTGTGCTGTGCTGACTTACTCCTGGGGCTGCTTATTATGAGGGGCTCACACCATCCGTGTGCTATGCTGACATCCTCCTGGGGCTGCTTATTATGAGGGGCTCACACCATCCCTGTGCTGTGCTGACTTACTCCTGGGGCTGCTTATTATGAGGGGCTCACACCATCCCTGTGCTATGCTGACATCCTCCTGGGGCTGCTTATTATGAGGGGCTCACACCATCCCTGTGCTGTGCTGACTTACTCCTGGGGCTGCTTATTATGAGGGGCTCACACCATCCCTGTGCTGTGCTGACATCCTCCTGGGCCTGCTTATTATGAGGGGCTCACACCATCCCTGTGCTGTGCTGACTTACTCCTGGGGCTGCTTATTATGAGGGGCTCACACCATCCCTGTGCTGTGCTGACTTACTCCTGGGGCTGCTTATTATGAGGGGCTCACACCATCCCTGTGCTGTGCTGACATCCTCCTGGGGCTGCTTATTATGAGGGGCTCACACCATCCCTGTGCTATGCTGACATCCTCCTGGGCCTGCTTATTATGAGGGGCTCACACCATCCCTGTGCTATGCTCATTATGAGGGGCTCCCACCATCCCTGTGCTATGCTGACTTCCTCCTGGGGCTGCTTACGTTGCAGGTGTCAGTGCTGTATATCACGGTGCTGATGTCAGTGCTCTCTGTCACGGTGCTGCTGTCAGTGCTGTATATCACGGTGCTGGTGTCATTGCTGTATGTCACGCTGCTGATGTCAGTGCTCTCTATCACGGTGCTGCTGTCAGTGCTGTATATCACGGTGCTGGTGTCATTGCTGTATGTCACGCTGCTGATGTCAGTGCTCTCTATCATGGTGCTGTTGTCAGATGACTCTATCACGGTGCAGGTGTCATTGCTGTATGTCACGTTGCTGATGTCAGTGCTCTGTATCACGGTGCTGCTGTCAGATGACTCTATCACGGTGCAGGTGTCATTGCTGTATGTCACGCTGCTGGTGATCATCTCCTGCACCCTCTTCTTTGCCTACCCTGGTCCCCGACCTTCCGTCTCCTCCATTGCCTTCATGCGCTCCACAGTCCTGAATTGTCACAACAATTTCCCATAAAAAAAAGAATGCTTGTAGTTGTCGATCCCAGATTCACCTCATACATGTGTTATGTCATTGGCCATGTGGTGGGACTATGTTTGCACAGCTAATAATTATTTTGTGGCTGCAAATTTGACCTATAGGTTTGCGAAGTTCGCCTCCCATTGAAGTCAATGAGGCCCGCCGCAAACGTTCTGGTTCGCGAACTATCGGCCGCGTTCGCGAAACGTCCCGTCGGAAGTTCGTACATCACTAGTAATGAAGTCTTTTGTGAGACTCTTATCTGGTTGTGGAATGTAAGGGGGAGGAGGGGGTGCATGGTACATGCATAGAAAACGTTGATTTAACCCTTAAATCCTCACTCTCATGTCTCTGTTAAACCCATCGTGGACAATGTTGTGGCTAGGATGCTATAGGGAGCCTCGGTCCAGCCGGGGATCTCCACAGCATGTTTATTTTCATCCTTATTTTTCTTTCTAAACATTCTGACTTTTATTTCCTTTACTTTTTTTTTTTTTTTTTTGGCAAAATGCCAATAAGCACTCCTTATGGCCAGAGGTTCCCCTGATCACAAGCAAGCTTTGTGCGTTATTACTTTTCTTATTTTTATAACCAAACAATTTTTATTTATATTTCAAATTTTTGGCAGAGTGCCAACAGGTTCAAACACTACTTTCATTTGCTGTAGTACCAATGTCGCAAACAATTCCTCACTATCTATTACGGTCAGTGAGATATTAGCACTTGAACCCTGTTGGCAAAAAGCCAAATGTCCAAATTTTAGCATGTTTTGATCAAAAGTTAGCCTCAGAGCAGTGGCGGCTGGTGAAGTTTTTGGATGGGGGGGTGCCAGACCCCGCCCATCATGACCCCGCCCATCACTATGGCCCCTCCCACTTCTCATAAACCACGCCCGTTATGTAATCGGAAAAAAAAATTGGCGTGGGTTCCCCCCTCCGAGAGCATACCAGGCCCTTAGGTCTGGTATGGATTCCAAGGGGAACCCCAACGCCGAAAAAACGGCGTGGGGGTCCCCCCCAGATCCACACCAGACCCTTATCCGAGCACGCTACCCGGCCGGCCAGGAAAGGGGGTGGGGACGAGCGGGCGCCCCCCCCCCTCCTGAGCCGTACCAGACCGCGTGCCCTCAACATGGGGGGGTGCCATGTGACATCAACCCATGTGACCAACCCATGTGACATCAACCCATGTGACACCGCCCCATTGTGCCTATATAAGTGGCAGCGCAGCGCGGCCCTGGCATTGCGGCCGGAGAGCTCGTCGAGTCAACATCTCCTGGAGGAGAAGAAGAAGAAGAAGAAGAAGAAGAAGAGCGGGCGGAGGCGGCGGCGGCTGCGACAGAAGACCGGGCCACCGCCTGTAAAAGAACTATAAGAAGGCGCGGTGGCCCGGCAGAAGAACCGAAGAGGGGGACAAGACCCCCGAAGTCGGAAGAAGAGGCCGGCGGCGAGGAAGAAAGCCGGGCTCCTCCGCTAGCAAAAGAGCTACAAGAAGATAGCGGAGGAGTCCGGCGAGAAGACCCCCGAAGACAGAAGACCCCCGGAGCTGTGCAATAAAATATTTTAACCCTGTGTTGTGTTTTTTTTGTACTTTTTTTTCACAGGTGAATGGGTAGGGGTACATTGTACCCCATACTCATTCACATAGGGTGGGGGCGGGTATCCAGGGGCCCCCTTATTAAAGGGGGCTCCCGGATTCCGATAAGCCCCCCGCCCGCAGACCCCGACAACCAACGGCCAGGGTTGTCGGGAAGAGGCCCTTGTCCTCATCAACATGGGGACAAGGTGCTTTGGGGTGGGGGGGCCCGCCCCCCCTCCCCCCCTCCCCCAAGGCACCCCCCCCATGTTGAGGGCACGCGGCCTGGTACGGCTCAGGAGGGGGGGGCCGCCCGCTCGTCCCCACCCCCTTTCCTGGCCGGCCGGGTAGCGTGCTCGGATAAGGGTCTGGTGTGGATCTGGGGGGGACCCCCACGCCGTTTTTTCGGCGTAGGGGGTTCCCCTTGGAATCCATACCAGACCTAAGGGCCTGGTATGCTCTCGGAGGGGGAACCCACGTCAAATTTTTTTTCAGAAATTTGGCGTGGAGTTTCCCCTTCAGAGCTCATTCTCTGATTGGCCACGGCAAAAGTCGCCTGGCCTGGGGAAAGCTTTCTGGCTGTGAAAGCTTTTTTTCCATTCATTCAGCTAAATGCATGAACATTCTCAAAGTAGAGCCTTTATGCGGTGAGTCGGTGACTCACCTCCTGCCTCACTGTCTTGCAGCTCCGCTCGGGCTGAGGAACGGAGCTGCCGACGTCACTTCCGGGTTTCGTGAAGCAGCCGGAAGTGACCTGCCTGTCTAAGATTGACAATGCTCCCGCCCGTAGAATCACAATGATTTTACGGGCGGAACCCGCAAATGAAGCGCCATGGATGCAATCTTGTGATTGCATCGACGTGGCGCTTCTCATAGTGCACTGTGACCGGCGCCACAGTACACTATGTTAAATTGTTAAATGACATTTTTAATTTTTTTTTAATATCTTAAAGGGTCCGTTTATTTATTTTTTTAATTTTCTTTTAACTTTTTTTTTTTTTACACCTAGGGGGAGGGGGGGCGGCGCCCAGGCGCCCCCTATGGGCGGGCCGCCACTGCCTCAGAGTATACTACCAACTATGCCAATTTATGTATTACCTTAAGAGAGTGTTATTAACACTGCTATTATGCTCACTATCTCATACATTATAGTCAAAGCATTCATATGTAAATCATTAAGAGAAAACATAAATACATCACCGGATACTGTAGCATCGCTCTACGTTTCGATTGGGGAACTTCCATCAATCACAAAAAGGAGCTGGGAGTTCACCGCAAGAAGCGTCTGTCGCCTTTTATTTTCGTACCCTTATTACACAGTGCAGTGGAAAGTGTCGTCTTACCTTACAACGCTGACAAATTCCACACAAACAGTTAAATCATCTTATAAACTTCTACGGGCGATAGGAAGATAAGCAAAGAGTTGGGTTTTGTCCGTCACACTTTAGCAGACTTTTTCTTATAATTACAGTACTGTATAAATCATTTTCCTACGAACTTCTCAGAGTCCGTGAAAGCCCCCCCAGAGCTTTCTCCTTGTTCACACGGGAACAAGTGCTGCTTCATAAAGCAGTCTTATTAAATTAACTTCTCTGAGTCCATTAAAGCCCACCCAAAGCTTCTCTACCTGTTCACACGGGAACAGGTGCTGCTTCTTAAAGCAGTCTTATTAAATGAACTTCTCAGAGTCCATTAAAGCCCACCCAAGGCTTTATCACTGTTAACTCAGAACAGCCTTTTTTACTGCTTCTCAGAGCAGTTAAACTTATCAACGAGGTCTGAAAACAACTTCTACATAAATTACAGGTTCAAAGAACGATTTTTAAATATATGTCACAGTGAGAGATACATATATCAATTCAACTCACCATATAGACATATATTATAATCGACCCCGGACGAGCCCCCAAACTGAAGGGAAATGTAGATTGACTAGAGGTCGTTAACCCTTCAATTACCTCTGGTAAAATGTGACGATCAATCCCCCACACAGGCCTGGGAGATTCGCCCATTGAGACAATGACACAAAACAACAAAGTCTCTCCGAGCAAATCTAATCTTTATTCTTTGGTGTGAATATTTAAAGGGGGCTTTCAGAAAGTACCGCCCTTTGAACGTGTCATACAGATTATCCAATCATATACAAGTACAGCCTACAATAAAAGTGAAACTAGCAATTCCTCAAAATCATGTGCTTTCCAAGAAACGAAACAACTAAATAAGATAACAGTAACATGGGAAACAAAACTAGACTAGCAAAACTTAAGCATACATTTTGTGAGGTGGATGTTAGAGAGAGACACAAAATGGAAACCAAATTTCTTAAAGAATGAAAGCGGTTAAGCTAAATACCCCTTCATATGCCCATACCCTCCTCTTTGAAGAGGTTGAGCGGTGTCATATTTCTACTGGGGCTGCTTATTATGAGGGGCTCCCACCATCCCTGTGCTGTGCTGACATCCTCCTGGGGCTGTACCTCTGCTGTGCATATTATGAGGGGCTCCCACCATCCCTGTGCTGTGCTGACTTCCTCCTGTGGCTGCTTATTATGAGGGGCTCCCACCATCCCTGTGCTGTGCTGACTTCCTCCTGGGGCTGTACCTCTGCTGTGCATATTTTGAGGTGCTCCCACCATCCCTGTGCTATGCTCATTATGAGGGGCTCCCACCATCCCTGTGCTGTGCTGACTTCGTCCTGGGGCTGCTTATTATGAGGGGCTCCCGCCATCCCTGTGCTATGCTCATTATGAGGGGCTCCCACCATCCCTGTGCTATGCTCATTATGAGGGGCTCCCACCATCCCTGTGCTATGCTCATTATGAGGGGCTCCCACCATCCCTGTGCTATGCTGACTTCCTCCTGGGGCTGCTTACGGTGCAGGTGTCAGTGCTGTATGTCACGGTGCTGATGTCAGTACTCTCTATCACGGTGCTGCTGTCAGTGCTGTATATCACAGTGCTGGTGTTAGTGCTTTATGTCACGCTGCTGATGTCAGTGCTCTCTATCACGGTGCTGTTGTCAGATGACTCTATCACGGTGCAGGTGTCATTGCTGTATGTCACGCTGCTGATGTCAGTGCTCTCTATCACGGTGCTGCTGTCAGTGCTGCATTTCACGGTGCTGGTGTTAGTGCTTTATGTCACGCTGCTGATGTCAGTACTCTCTATCACGGTGCTGTTGTCAGATCACTCTATCGCGGTGCAGGTGTCATTGCTGTATGTCACGCTGCTGATGTCAGTGCTCTCTATCACGGTGCAGGTGTCATTGTTGTATGTCACGCTGCTGGTGATCATCTCCTGCACCCTCTTCTTTGCCTACCCTGGTCCCTGACCTTCCCTCTCCTCCATTGCCTTCATGCGCTCCACAGTCCTGAATTGTCACAACAATTTCCCATATAAAAAAAGAATGCTTGTAGTTGTCGATCCCAGATTCACCTCATACATGTGTTATGTCATTGGCCATGTGGTGGGACTATGTTTGCACAGCTATTAATTATTTTGTGGCTGCAAATTTGACCTGTAGGCTTTTGAAGTTCGCCTCCCATTGAAGTCAATGGGGCCCGCCGCGAACGTTGCGGTTCGCGAACTATCGGCCGCGTTCGCGAAACGTCCCGTCGGAAGTTCGTCCATCACTAATCATGGGGCTCTTGGCTGCATCTCTAATCAGTCTTCTCCTTGTCTGAGCTGAAAGTTTAGAGGGACAGCCAGGTCTTGGTAGATTTGCAGTGGTCTGATACTCCTTCCATTTCAAAATGATCGCTTGCACAGTGCTCCTTGGGATGTTTAAAGCTTGGGAAATCTTTTTGTATCCAAATCCGGCTTTAAACTTCTCCACAACAGTATTACGGACCTGCCTGGTGTGTTCCTTGGTCTTCATGGTACTCTCTGCGCTTTCAACAGAACCCTGAGACTATCACAGAGCAGGTGCATTTATACAGAGACTTGATTACACACAGCTGGATTCTATTTATCACCATCAGTCATTTAGGACAACATTGGATCATTCAGAGATCCTCGCTGAACTTCTGGAGTGAGTTTGCTGCACTGAAAGTAAAGGGGCCGAATAATTTTGCACGCACCGCTTTTCAGTTTTTTATTTGCTAAAAAAGTTTAAAATATCCAATAGATTTCGTTCCACTTCACAATTGTGTCCCACTTGTTGGTGATTCTTCACAAAAAATAAAAATTTTATATCTTTATGTTTGAAGCCTGAAATGTGGCAAAAGGTTGAAAAGTTCAAGGGGGCCGAATACTTTCGCAAGGCACTGTACATACATACATACATACATACATACATACATACATACACATGTGATCCTGTGCACAGCTGCCGCCCTGTAGCAGCAGCCCTGCCCCCCATTCTACATGCTGTTACTGGTTCTCATACAGTAAAGGATCCTGTAGTTCCCCGTCCCCTCCTTTCCCCTTGTCCAATCACAAAAAAGTATTGTGGACAAGGGGAAATCCTGTCATTTACCCACTCCTTTCCCCTCCTCTCCCCTTGACCATTCACAAAACGACTTGTATTCCGTGAAAAGAAGTCAAGACTTTTGTGAAGGATGAGGGGACAGGACTGGGCGGGTGAACGCCAGGATCCTTTACCATATGAGAGATGGAACTATGAGTTACAGCACCCAAAAGAAGAGTACTGTGTGTGTGGCACAGGGTTGCCAACCCCAGCGCGACTTTTTTTAAACTCCTAAAACATGAAAATATTTCCTGACACGCGCAACAGCCGGTAGCGCTACATTTTGGTGGTGCGATTTGCTCGGGCCTCCAGCCCCATCTATCTGTGTGCGCCCCCGCACTCCAACCCCAGCGTGCTGCCAGTGCTGTGCATGTGAAAGCAAATTATTATTTTTCTTTTTTTCTTGAACAGCCTCAAAATCAAATAATCTACCTCTAACGATACGTACCTACCCGTTGCTGTCGTTTTATTCATCCCCGATACTACAGGTTGTTACTGGTTCTTATACAATAAAGGATGTAGTAGTTCAACAACCCCTTCCCTCCCCGTGTCCATTCACAAAAAAGTTGTGTATCCTTTTCAAAGGATGCACGGCGTTCTGTAAATGGACAAGGGGAGATCCTGTCATTTGCCCGCCCCTTTCCCCTCCTCTCCCCTTTTCCTTTCACACCTTGCATTCTGCGAAAAAGAATGCAAGACTTTTTTTTTTTGTGAAGGACGAGGGGAGAGGATATGGCTGGTGAACCACAGGGATCTTTTACTGTATGAGAAATGGAACTATGTGTTGGAGCACCCATAGAAGAGCACTGTGTGCAGCACAGGGTTGCCAACCCCCTGCGATTCTTCTACACAAAACATGGAAAATTTACTGACATGCCCCAGTGACTAAGAGCACTGCATCTTGGCTGCACCATGGTGCTTCCTGAGCCTCCGGAGACCAGTGAGTGAGCACTGTACACGGAACTCCTCCATCTACCTCACTCTCCCCCCTATCTCTCTTACCTCCTCTTCTACCCCCTATTTCCCTCTACCCTCTCCTTCCCTCTACCCCCCTACCCTCTACTACCCCCTATTTCCCTCTACCCTCCCCTCTTCTACCCCCTATTTCCCTCTACCCTCCCCTCCTCTACCCCCTATTTCCCTCTACCCTCCCCTCCTCTACCCCCTATTTCCCTCTACCCTCCCCTCTTCTACCCCCTATTTCCCTCTACCCTCCCCTCTTCTATCCCCTTCTACCCTCTCCTTCCCTCTAGCCCCCCTCTTCTAACCTCTCCTTCCCTCTACCCTCCCCCTCTTCTACCCTCTACCCTCTCCTTTCCTCTACCCCCCCTTCCCTTCTACCCTCGTCCCTCCCTCCTCTACCCTATCTATACCTCGCCTAACGCATCCCTCCCTATTAAACACTCTACTAAGATGCAAACACACAACTATAACCACCCTACTGAGGTGCAAACAAACAAATCTAAGCACCCTACTGAGGTGTTCTAAAAGGTGAACTTAGCCTTCACGGTGCCTCCTCCCACGGCCTTCTTCATCACGCTGGCCCATATCCAATCTCCGAGTCTCAAATCCTACTTCTGTAGCCAGGGAAAAAGATGTGCCATGGACGGAGATCTGGAGGCTCTGGGTCTTCTTCAGGAGCGGGCCCATGTCCCGTCACCCGGGTCTCCAATCTTACCCCTGTTGCCAGGGAATAAGCTGCTTCGGGGAATGAGATCTGGAGGCTCTCTGTATTCTTCGGGCGCTGGCCAGCTTTCCGTCTCTGAATCGCTGGTCTCCAACCTGTACTGGTACTCGTAGTCGTAGTCTGTGAGTCTGTAGTAAGAAAAGTGAAATGTGATATTAGTAATGGCCCCCCAAATAATTCTTAGCAGGCTTTCTCAACCAGGGGTTTCTTCAGATAGAAGACCCCCGCGCAGTGCGCAATGGCAGATTGATCTTTCACCCGCCCATCAAAATTATTTCAAGGGTTCCTCCGGGGTAAAAAGATTGATAAATTCTACTAAGGACTATAGGACTAATTTTTAATAGTTAAAGACTGCTCTATTAGATATACATATTATGTACCAAGCTTTGTCGACTGGGGTTACTCAAGAGGTTGTTAGAAGACCCCTGAGCAGTGGCAAATTAAAATTTCAACAGCTCATCTGAATTATTTCAAGGGTTCCTCTGGGGTAAAAAGATTGAGAAATTCTACTAAGGACTATAGGACTCATTTTTAATAGGTAAAGACTGCTCTATTAGATATACATATTATGTACCAAGCTTTGTCAACCAGGGTTCCTCAAGAGGTTCAATCTGGGATACACTAGCTTTTTAAATATAATATGTTTCGCTGTATCAATATATTGTTTTTTGCTTGTGAAAAAATTCTTTCCTTGTATTAAAATTTGTACTATTTTATTATATATTTTCTGAGCTTTATGTATTGAATCAAGTACCGGTATAGTCCAACATGCTTTTGGTATGATTGAATTTGGAATTGGTATAGGGAGCTCTTTATCACATCTCCCCTACCTTCACAATTTTCAATCTACCTCCTTTTCCTCAAGAGGTTGTCAGAAGACCCCTGGGCAGTGAGCATTGGCAAATGAAACTTTCACCCGCTCATCGAAATTATTTCAAGGGTTCCTCTGGGGTAAAATCGTTATGGGTACCATATATGATGTGACTACATTTTTTTTTCCAAAGCTGCTCTATAAGACATTTCTCAACCAGGGTTCCTCCAGAGGTTGTTAGAAGATCCCCATAAGCAATGAGCAGTGACACATTGATCTCCACCCCCACCCAAATAAATTATTTAAAGGATTCCCTTGGGCTTAAAAGATTGAGTAAGGCTACTATATACTATATGATGATAATTTTTTTTTCCAAGGTTGCTCTATAAGCTATACATACTCAGACTCCGAGCTAGATCCGTGTTCACTGAAGCCAGAGCTTTCCCCACCACTGTCCTGCTGCCTGGCCCCAATGTATTTCTGGACAATGTCCGTCTCCTTTCCCCGTCTTCTAACGATGTGCTTCAGTTGCTTCTTCAGGGCTTCCTTCATCTTCCTCTTCTCTGTCCTCTTTCCCTTCAAGTTCTTCATCGCCTCGATCCAGAGTTCAAGCTGCTCATCATGTCTGAGGAGCAAAAAAATTGAGAGAAAATGTAAGTATTTAAAAAACAAAACACAAAAAAAAACAAAGACTTCCATTCATGCTTTAAGAATGTCAGATGTGTGACGAAATAGAATGACAAAACTTACAGTTCCTCCTGGATGTCCGCTTTGTAGGCTAATGGACCCATACAGATGACACAGATGTTGTGTCGGATTTCAAAGCAGTCCTTGCAGTACAGACCTATGCAACTGTTGGTCATGCATTCCACAAAGTGCTCAATGGTGGCCGGCGTGGTCATTTTGGCGCATGCCAAGCAGTACCGTTCCGTCAATCCGAAAAGCTTCGTCAGGAGGCCAAATCCAGGAATCCTATAGACAGAAGAACATGTTAGTCGCATTCACTAACTGGCACGGCAATATAGTAAAGTTCCATAGCGGTACCAAAAAATAAAAAAATAAAATATTAGACTTACTGTGCTGCAAGGATCATCAGGGCGTTTGAGTGGCCCACGTCTTCTATGTTCAACCGTACGTTCTTCTTCAAAGATGTTTCTAGATTCATCCTTTTAGTCAGCAGGTTGTTGAACAGAAAGCATATCCGTTCCTAAAAGAATACAAATTTTAGTTAATAAAAGTGAACTCTAGACAAGACTAAATATAAAGACTGAAGCTGTTGCAAAGTTTCTCACTTGGAGACCTTACAGGTAACGTCACCTCCTGAAGCAGGATGACAACGCAAAGCTGCTGCCCTTCCCCACCCCCCCCCGCAATTAGCAGAAGTGTTGTCAGCCTGCGAAATGGGCCACTTGGCTGCATATGGGTCCTATCAGATAGGAAGCCCAACAGCCTAAGCCCTTGTACACACGGTCAGACATTCCGACGGAAAATGTCCGATCGGACTGTGTTGTCGGATAATCCGACTGTGTGTGGGCTCCATCGGACTGTTTCTGTCGGAATATCCGATGGACAAAGTTTTAGAGCTGGGCTATAAAACTTTCCGACAACATGATCCTGTTACGTACCTGGGATATGAGCCTGACGTACAGAGGAAGGCCTCTCGTACAACTCCGGCTCGCGGACCACTGGTATTGATACAGCAGCCACAGGAGCACGGTGGGGTATGAGTGCCTGTAAACAGTTCAATAGTCCCTGTAGTAGTGGTTATCAGCAGGCAGGTAGTGGATGAACTCACACGAGCAGGACCAGATGCTGGTTTGCAGGACTGGGAGCTGAAGCACGCTGGATGAACGAGATGCAGGGTCAGACAGGCCGGGTCGGTAATAATCAGGCAGATCAGGCATAGACGGTAGGCAGAAGAGTGGTCAGGTCACAAGCCAAGTAGTACCGGAAGATCAGCAGACAGAATCAGCAGGCAGGATCAGACTCAAAGGGAAGCCGGGATCAGAACAGGCAGCAGGCAATCACAGGAAACGACAAGCTGGATCAGATTCAGAGGTCACACAGGAAACAGGATACAACACAGAAGCTGCAGACCAAACAGCAATGAACCTCTGTAGGAGCCCTGTTTAAATAGCCCGCCTGACTTCAGTATTAGTGACAGGTGTGTGTCTTAAAGTGCTAGTACCCATGCTGGAAAGCCCATCTTCCCTGACATTGCCCCCTCCCTACGGGCAACCTCCGGGTGCCCAACTGGTTCCTCTTTTGTGGGTTCCTGCAGAAGAAGGCACAGATCAAGTCTGTGGCATGTACATTTCGTGCAGGTTCCCAGGAATTCTCCTCTGCACCATAACCCTTCCACTTGATTAAATATTGCGTCTGACCCCTTCTTCTCCTGCAGTCTAAAACAGCCTCAACCTCAAATTCTTCATCCCCATCAATAATAATAGGTGCGGGAGGACCTGGTCTATGATCAGGAAATGGATCTGGCACAACAGGCTTCAGCAAGGATACATGAAACACTGGGTGGATTTTAAAAGACTCAGGTAAAGTTAATTCAAAAGAAACATCATTAATTTTTCTCCTTACCGGAAATGGTCCTACGAAACTTGGTGCCAGCTTCCTTGAAGGACATAACATCTTCAAATTCGTTGTTGAAAGCCATACTTGATCTCCTGGTTGCAAGGTCAGTTCCCCCCTTTTTTTCTTGTCAAATGATTTCTTGCTGTCTTCCACTGCTTTCGTGATGGTTCCCTGTAACAACATATTATTACGAGAGAAAAAGTCCAGAGAATCCTGGACAGCTGGAATGGAAGATTCTGCAACAAGATTAGGTAAGAAGGTGGGATGGAATCCATAATCAGAGCAGAGATTGCTTAGTGGCAGAATGGTTGGCATTATTATAGGCAAATTCCGCCAGGGGTAATAATGATACCCAATCATCCTGGACAAAAGAAGTAAAACAACGGATGTATTGCTCTAGGGTTTTGTATTAGTCCTCTCCATCTGCCCATTCGTTTGTGGGTAGTAAGCAGAAGAGAATGAGAGTTCAATCTGTAGGATCTCGCACAAGGCCCTCCAAAATCTGGATGTGAACTGGACACCGCGATCAGACACAATATTTGCAGGGACTCCATGGAGTCTGACAATTTCTTTTATAAACACCCGAGCAGTTTCTGAAGCCGATGGTGTACCCTTTAGAGGAATGAAATGAGCCATCTTTGATAAGCGATCTACTACCACAAAGATAGCAGTACATTCTTCAGGCCGCGTACACACGCGGGGACTGTTCGCCCAACTTTGTCCGTCAAACAGTTTCAGCAAACAGTCCGCTCAAAATTAGCATGGACGGACATGGCCACACACGACGAACGAACAGTTTGCTGAAACCGTGCGCGATGACGTGAACGTACGTACGACGGGACGAAAAATACGACGTCCTATACACTGCATTATAACTTTCGGCGTGTAAATCCTTTCTGAGCATGCGCGGAACTTAGTTTGACGAACAAGCCTACACACGAGGGGACTGTTCGCTGAAACAAAGTTTCGGAATTTCTGAAAAACCTTGTTCAGCGGACTGTTTGCTGAAACTGTCCGCTGAAAGCCCACACACGAGCGGACTGTCCGCCGAAACACTGTTCAGCGGACAAAGTTGGGCGAACAGTCCCCGCGTGTGTACGCGGCCTCAGATGGTGGAAGTTCAACTATAAAATCCATAGCAATCATCTGCCACTGTCTGTCAGGTATAGGCAGAGGTCTGAGTAATCCCCAAGCTTTGTTACGGGAACTTTTACTCCGGATGCAGGTGGTGCATGCATTTACATAGGCTCTGCAGTCCTTCTCCAATCCTGGCCACCAAAATGAGCGTTGTACAAGTTGGACAGTCTTATGAACCCCAAAATGGCCTGCCAAAGGGTGGTCATGACAAACCCCCAAGATCATTGCTCGAACCTCTTTAGGTACAAAAATCTGCTTACCCCTCCATAATAGTCCATTCTTTGCTTGTAGTGTGACCCCTGGAGGACTGGGTGTCTCTGCAGAAGCTTGCTGTAACTGAGACAAAAGATCAGTGTGTAATAGTAGGAAGTTTCCAGCTGGTACGATGGTGTCTGGTATTAGGATGTCTCTTGGATCTTCGAACATGCGCGACAACGCATCAGGCTTAGTGTTCTTTGATCCGGGCCTGTACGTAATATGGAATGAGAATCTTGAAAAAAAGAGTGCCCAACGAGCTTGGCGTGGTTTGAGGCGTTTAGCGGATCGCAGATATTCAAGATTCTTATGATCCGTGTAGATCAGAATTGGATGGGCCGCTCCCTCCAGCAAGTACCTCCATTCCCCCAATGCAGCTTTGATCGCCAGAAGTTCCCGATCACCTACATCGTAGTTTCTTTCAGCTGACGTGAGTTTGCGTGAAAAGAATGCCACTTGATGGATAACTTCTTTGAGGCCTTGATGTTGTGATAGAATGGCCCCAACTGCACTTTCTGAAGCATCCACCTCCACAATATAGGGCAAGGTAGAGTCTGGGTGACTTAAGACAGGAGCAATGGTAAACCGTCTCTCTTCAAAGTTTCAAAAGCAGCTTGAGCCTCAGAAGTCCAACAGAAACGGATACCTTGTTTGGTCAGCTGTGTAATAGGGTGAATGATAGCGGAAAAGTTCTTGATAAACTTGCGATAAAAATTGGCAAAGCCCACAAAGCGTTGTATTCCCTTCTTGTCTGTGGGGGCTGGCCAATCTAGTATCGCTGAGACTTTCTGTGGGTCCATCTTGATTCCTTCGGTCGATATGATCAAACCTAAGAACTGGATGCTCTGCTGCTCAAAGTCGCATTTCTCGGCTTTGGCATAAAGTCCATACTTGTGGAGCCGCCACAATACACTTTTAACATGTCCTCGGTGCACCTCTAGTGATACGGAGAATATCAAAATGTCATCAAGGTATCCAACCACGAAAATATCCAGAAAGTCTTTGAAAATATCGTTAATAAAGTACTGAAAGGTGGCAGGGGCATTACAAAGGCCAAAGGGCATAACCAGATATTCAAAGTGTCCAAATCGGGTACAGAAGGCAGTTTTCCATTCATCCCCTTCTCGTATACGAACCAGGTTATAGGCCCCTCTTAAATCCAACTTGGTAAAGATACTTGCTGATTTGAGTCTTTGGAACAGTTCAGGAACTAGAGGAAGGGGATAACGATTCTTCACTGTAATTTTATTTAGGTCACGATGTGTGGTCTCAGGGAATGATCCTTCTTTTCTACAAAAAATATACCAGCACCAGCCGGTGAGGTAGAGGGACGGATGAATCCTTTCTGCAGATTCTCATCAATATAGTCCTTCAAAACTCCTGATTCCCGTTCAGATAAAGGAAAGATGCGCCCAAATGGAATCTCGGCCCCGGGTAGGAGCTCAATAGGGCAGTCATAAGGTCTGTGTGGAGGAAGAGTGTCTGCTCCTCGTTTGCTGAAAACGTCCAGGTATTCGTGGTAAGAATCTGGAACTACCCGACATAATTCAGGGTCTGCGTCCATACACAGCAGGGTAGCAGGTGATGGTGGTGAAGTTTCCAAACAGTGTCTCTGACAATATGCTGACTGGAACTTGACACTTCCGGATTCCCAGTCTATCTGTGGATTGTGGGCCTGTAGCCAGGGCAGACCCAGGATGACGGGATACAAGGGTGAAGAGATTGCGTCTAAACGCAGCAGCTCTCGATGGTTGGTGGAGGAGATGGTCAGCATCGGTGGGGTCTCCTTGGTTACCAGTCCAGATTTAATGCGAGACCCATCGGCCAGAAATACAGTGAGTCCCTGTCCTCTGGTTTGTAGAGGAATGTGTTGCTGAGCTGCAAAGGACTGGTCGATGAAACAGCTACATGCTCCTGAATCAATAATAGCGGTCACTGATACGGTTCTTCCCGACAGCTGGAAGGAAACAGGCAGAGAGATATGAGCTGAGCTGGCAGATAAGGCGACAGGGGTGACTGGGTGAGTGAAGAAAGGGAAAGACACTTACGCAGCTTGGCAGGACAGGTACGTACAAAGTGACCGGCTTCTCCACAGTACAGGCAGAGGTTATTTACTCTTCGGCATTGGCGTTATTCTGGAGTCAATGAAGAACGAATCAGGCCCAATTGCATGGGTTCAGGTGCCTCTGGAGTGGGCAAAGCGGAGTTTCCAGGAGTTGGGTTAGGAGGAGCAGGGACCTTAGGTAACATTCAGGCTGGACGGAAGTGCTGTGTGGTTCTTTCAGACCTGCGTTCTCGTAGGCGGCGGTCAATCTGAATGGACAGAGTGATTAGGGCTTCCAGAGAGCTTGGCACCCCGACCCGAGTGAGCTCATCTTTCAGGCTTTCCGAGAGACCCAAACGAAATTGATGACGCAGGGCTGCATCATTCCAGCTAGTGTCTGCACTCCAGCGTCTAAAGTCAGTGACATAGTCCTCGGCCGCTCTACGGCCTTGCTGGAGTGCATGAAGGGCGGCTTCAGCGGTGGAGGTACGTTGGGGGTCATCATAAATCAGCGCCATAGCATCAAAGAACATTTGCATGGTGTTTAGTTGTGCGTTGTTCTCTTCCAACAGCCGGTGGGCCCAAGACTGTGGTTCCCCTTGGAGGAGGGAAATAATGAATCCCACCTTGGTGGTTTCCAGGGAAAAAGTCCGTGGCTGGAGAGCAAATTAGAGCTGACAGGCATTGCGGAAGGCTCTAAATTTACACCGATCACCGGAAAACCTCTCAGGATTAGGTACACGGGGCTCAGGGGGTAACATCATTACTGTATGGCTGGCTGAAGTCCCAGCTTGGGTGCTAGAGGAGGCAGGATCAGATACAGGAGCTGTAGTTGTTGGAGTGGACAGGGACTGTACCCGCTCTTCCAGACGCACATATCCTTCTTGCAGCGACTTAACCGCCTGTGTAAGAGCAGCAAGGTGCTGACATATTTCATCCACTGGAGAGGGTCCTCTTGCAGGCTCAGACATGGCTGTTTGGTACTGTTACGTACCTGGGATATGAGCCTGACGTGCAGAGGAAGGCCTCTCGTACAACTCCGGCTCGCGGAACACTGGTATTGATACAGCAGCCACAGGAGCACGGTGGGGTATGAGTGCCTGTAAACAGTTCAATAGTCCCTATAGTTGTGGTGATCAGCAGGCAGGTAGTGGATGAACTCACACGAGCAGGACCAGATGCTGGTTTGCAGGACTGGGAGCTGAAGCAGGCTGGATGAACGAGATGCAGGGTCAGACAGGCCGGGTCGGTAATAATCAGGCAGATCAGGCATAGACGGTAGGCAGAAGAGTGGTCAGGTCACAAGCCAAGTAGTACCGGAAGATCAGCAGACAGAATCAGCAGGCAGGATCAGACTCAAAGGGAAGCCGGGATCAGAACAGGCAGCAGGCAATCACAGGAAACGACAAGCTGGATCAGATTCAGATGTCACACAGGAAACAGGATACAACACAGAAGCTGCAGACCAAACAGCAATGAACCTCTGTAGGAGCCCTGTTTAAATAGCCCACCTGACTTCAGTATTAGTGACAGGTGTGTCACTTAAAGTGCTAGTACCCATGCGTGCACACCGGGATCTTACATGGAAACACCAGTTTCGGACAAAATCCGTCAGACAAAATCTGACGGATTTTGTTGTCGGAATGTCCGGCCATGTGTACAAGGGCTAACTGGAAGAGCTTGCTCGGCAAGCTAACAACGCTGCCACTAATTGATAGGCAGCTTGCAGCTGAAAGCGTTGTTGCTGGCAGGATCTCCAGGTAGGAAACTTTGCAAAAGGTTCACATTAGAAGAAAATAGGGGGGGGCGTGGCTTGGCGCCGGACTCTAATGGACGCATAATCCCAGCGCTCCGGTCTTCGGGGGTTCAATCTACCGCTTATTAGAGCCATCCGACCCCGCAGACATGGGGAAACCTAAGGGGAACCCGTCCCCAACCCGATCCAGGTCGCCCAGGGGGTCCGAAACGCAAGCGTCCCGCGGTATTCCGGAGCTCTTCCGGACGCAATCACGCGAGGCCCCGGCTTCATCTCGGGCCTACTCGGCCTCCGCACGCTCCTCCAGCCTCAGCCCCTTGGGAAGGCTCCAGGCACCACCATCTGCTCAGGACCCACATACGGAACAACCCCTGAGCATAACTGACCTCCGATCAGTGGCAGAAGATATTAAAGCCACACTAGCCACAGCGATCACGGAGCTCAGGAGGGATATCCAGGCCATGTCGGTGCGCATGGAGGACATTGAAGATACTACAGCCCGCAATGAACATGACATCCACCAGCTGCAAACTTCTTCCCAGGTGCAAAGTACCCAGATAAGAGACATGCACAGATACATGGAGGATTTGGACAATCGTGGGAGAAGGCACAACTTGCGGGTAAGAGGCATGCCAGAAACGATCGATTACACCCAAGTCACCCAGGCTGTTACTGCCGTATTTAATGATGTGTTGGGAAGGCCCCCAGAAACCCCCATAGAATTAGAACGCTTACATAGAGCTCTCAGGCCCAGGGGGAGGGAGGCTGACCCCCCCAGAGACATTGTATGCTGCCTGGTTAATTTCAAGCTTAAAGAGGATATCTTACGCAGAGCCAGAGATCGCCGCAACCTGTTGTACCATGGCACGGACATAAAAATCTTTCAAGATTTGTCACCTGTCACCCTCCAGAGCAGAAGAGACCTGCGTCCACTCCTCGATTTACTGCGCACAAACAATATCCAGTATCGATGGAAATTCCCCTTTTGCCTCTCTGCATCAGCGCATGGGAGAACGGCACTTCTGAGGGTACCAGAAGAATTATCCACCTTCTGTGACACACTGAACATACCATACGTTGAACTGCCAGACTGGTATAGGTCTCTCAGACCTCCCCATCTTAGGAGAATCATCTCAATGGATGCAATCCCAGTTCGTGACGAATTTCACATCAGGAGGCGTAGATCCAATTCGCCCAGGATTAACCCACCTCCAGGATCCAGGAGCAACCCGAACAGCAGCCCGACGGCTTCTCCTGCTCACAGGAGACCACGACGCGGAGGGCCAGAATAGTGAGATTCTGCTCAGCTCAATCCTCGCTTCCCAGGCCCCTATCGCTGATACAGGCCGCACAGTTTTCCACTCTACTGCGCTCTCAAAACCACTCCGAAGACGATACCTACGCGCAGACCTTCTACACCAAAGAAGAAAACATTCGACTTGACCGATTCCCACCAAGCATAAAAGTCACAACAGACTGACTGATCACCCCCAGAGGAAGCAACTGAAATCTATCCCGACAGATCAGAGACCTTACCACCACGGAGAACTTTGTCACGCAAGTATAATACACTTCTACCCAAAGGCCAACATCAGCTATTGGTGACCTGTAGTCCTCCAGTCAATCTCTTCATCTCCCTTCCCCCCTTACCCTACCGTTCCCCTATACATGCCCCCCTTTCCCTCACTCAACACCCTTGATTGACAGGGACTGTTCCTAAAAATCCCATATTTGTGGCTTACCCAATAGAAGGTTTCTCCGCACCTAGGAAAAAATCTCTGATAATAGATTGGTTAGGTAACTGTTTTTGTTATAGGTTAGGTGACTCCACTCAGAGTCTGTAGGGAACCCCTTCCTCTGCCCCCTCTCACATCAACCATACCCAAATACCCTTTTATCCATATAGAGGGGCCATATATATAGACACGGGCACCCATAGTCTATATCCCGCAACCAGACAATAATGAGCAGCGGTCGGTTTAACCATTGGTCTGCCAGTTCCTGGTTCCACATGATTCCTATAAAAAACGAAGGGAAAACAGACATATATTAATGAGTAAATAATGAATAATATGAATGCACAGTTAAGCCAGAGCTAGGGGTCTCAGATCTACACTTAACCGGACTCTGACTGGACTCACCCCCTCTTCCATATTCTTAAGGTCTCATGTGGGAAGGTGGACTTCTCCCCGGAGGGTGCGTGGCATTATTAACAGAGACAATACTACACAGTATCCACTGCTACCTATTATTGACTCATGTTAGCATCTCCCCTTTGTGCGGGAATGCAGATAGGGCCCTTTCCTTCCAGCTGGTTTTATTCATTTTCTTTCTTTCTACCATATGTGACCTCCAGGTAATTGGTTGCTCTTGTTCCTTTTCAATGTGTTACAAGGTTTTCTTTATTTTTATTTTTATGCTGACGTTGATACGCCAAAGTTTTATTGTTTAAACCTGTTTATAGACTCAGACTTTCGAATGCACGGCTCCGATCCCCGGCCGTGTCGGACGGACCCCTCATCTCGCAAAGGCTGCTTTGCCGACCGCCTCACCCCATGGGGGAATCCCGTTCCGATCCGATGGGGGGATGGTCCCACACGCCGGAGATCCACTCTAGACTAGACATGTGCAGAGTAAAATATTTCGTTTCGGAATTTCGTTTTCGTCCGAAAGCTTAATTTATTTAGTTACTCCCGAAATTCGTTTTTATTTATTTCGTTTTTCGTTCAAAAATTGCATTCGTCCGAAAATTCACATGAATTACGGTCGAATCTGTCTTGGAAGGCTTATGGTGTCTGTCGAATGTATAAAGAAGATTCGACGGAGCTAACTATATAGCATACTTTAGAACCCTATTAAAGTCTATGGGACTCCAACGTTCAAAATCTAAAGTGCTAATTTTAAAGGCTAATTTGCAAGTTACTGTCCTAAAAAGTGTTTGGGGACCCGGGTCCTGCCCCAGGGGACATGGATCAATGCAAAAAAAAGTTTTAAAAACGGCCATTTTTTCGGGAGCAGTTATTTTAATAATGATTAAAGTGAAACAATAAAAGTGTAATATTCCTTTAAATTTCGTAGGGGGGGGTTGTCTATAGTGTGCCTGTGAAGGGGCGCATGTTTCCCGTGCTTAGAATTGTCCCTGCACAAAGTGTCATTTATGCAGGAAAAAAAGTCCTTTAAAATCACTCGCAGCTATTATGAATTGTCGGCTCCGTAATACAGAGAACACTCATTGAAAGTCATTGATAAAAAAATAAATAAATAAATAAAAAAAAAAGCGTGGGGGTCCCCCAAATTCAATTACCAGGCCCTTCAGGTCTGGTATGGATATTAAGGGGAACCCTGCCTCAAATTTAAGAAAAAATTTGACGTGGGGTTCCCCCTAAATATCCATAACCAGACCCTTCAGGTCTGGTATGGATATTAAGGGGAACCCCGCATCAAATTTAAAAAAAAATTGACGTGGGGTTCCCCCTAAAAATCCATACCAGACCCTTTATCCGAGCACGCAACCTGGCAGGCCGCAGGAAAAGAGGGGGGGACGAGAGAGCGACCCCCCCTCCCTCCTGAACCGTACCAGGCCACATGCCCTCAACATTGGGAGGATGCTTTGGGGGTCCGTGACCCCTCAAAGCACCTTGTCCCCATGTTGATGAGGACAAGGGCCTCATCTCCACAACCCTGGCCGGTGGTTGTGGAGGTCTGCGGGCGGGGGGCTTATCAGAATCTGGAAGCCCCCTTTAACAAGGGGACCCCCAGATCCCGGCCCCCCCCCCTGTTTGAAATGGTAAGGGGGTACAAAAGTACCCCTACCATTTCACAAAGAAAGTGTAAAAAATGGTTAAATAAAACAAACACACTTTTGAAAAATTCCTTTATTAAAAATAAAAAAATAAAAAAAAGATTCCAGCGGCGGTAATCCACTCTTGCTATCCAGCGACGGACGGTCATCTCTCCAGCGATGTCTCATGTCATCCAGCGCAGCGAATCCTCCGTCCTTCTTCTGTCTCCGTGGAGGAGACACTGCAAGGATTCCGGCGGCTGACGTTTCTTAAATACGGAGGGCGGGGCCACCCGTCACCTGACCCCGCCCCCCTCTGACGCAAGGGGAAACCCGGGGTTCCCTGTGACGTAGGGGTGACCCGCTCCCCTCTGATGTAACACAGGCAGGTTTCCGTTACATCAGAGGGGGGCGGGGTCACTCATACGTCACGGGGAACCCCGGGTTTCCCCTTGCGTCAGAGGGGGGCAGGGTCAGGTGACGGGTGGCCCCGCCCTCCGTATTTAAGAAACGTCAGCCGCCGGAATCCTTGCAGTGTCTCCTCCACGGAGACAGAAGAAGGACTGAGGATTCGCTGCGCTGGATGACATGAGACATCGCTGGAGAGATGACCGTCCGTCGCTGGATAGCAAGAGTGGATTACCGCCGCTGGAATCTTTTTTTTATTTTTAATAAAGGAATTTTTCAAAAGTGTGTTTGTTTTATTTAACCATTTTTTACACTTTCTTTGTGAAATGGTAGGGGTACTTTTGTACCCCCTTACCATTTCAAACAGGGGGGGGTGGGATCTGGGGGTCCCCTTGTTAAAGGGGGCTTCCAGATTCTGATAAGCCCCCCGCCCGCAGACCTCCACAACCACCGGCCAGGGTTGTGGAGATGAGACCCTTGTCCTCATCAACATGGGGACAAGGTGCTTTGAGGGGTCACGGACCCCCAAAGCATCCTCCCAATGTTGAGGGCATGTGGCCTGGTACGGTTCAGGAGGGAGGGGGGGCCGCTCTCTCGTCCCCCCCTCTTTTCCTGCGGCCTGCCAGGTTGCGTGCTCGGATAAAGGGTCTGGTATGGATTTTTAGGGGGAACCCCACGTCAATTTTTTTTTAAATTTGATGCGGGGTTCCCCTTAATATCCATACCAGACCTGAAGGGTCTGGTTATGGATATTTAGGGGGAACCCCACGTCAAATTTTTTCTTAAATTTGAGGCAGGGTTCCCCTTAATATCCATACCAGACCTGAAGGGCCTGGTAATTGAATTTGGGGGACCCCCACGCTTTTTTTTAAATTTATTTATTTATTTTTTTATCAATGACTTTCAATGAGTGTTCTCTGTATTACGGAGCCGACAATTCATAATAGCTGCGAGTGATTTTAAAGGACTTTTTTTCCTGCATAAATGACACTTTGTGCAGGGACAATTCTAATCACGGGAAACATGCGCCCCTTCACAGGCATACTATAGACAACCCCCCCCTACGAAATTTAAAGGAATATTACACTTTTATTGTTTCACTTTAATCATTATTAAAATCACTGCTCCCGAAAAAACGTCCGTTTTTAAAACTTTTTTTTGCATTGATACATGTCCCCTGGGGCAGGACCCGGGTCCCCAAACACTTTTTAGGACAGTAACTTGCAGAATCTTTTCTCTCTGTCAAATCTTTTTTCTCTGTCGAATATTTTCTCTATATAATCTTGGACTAATAGAGGTAAGGTTAGGCACATTCGACCACAGGTTCTATAGACAGATTGTTGTCAGAGTCATGTCGAATCTCCTATTCTATATCGAACTGTTGTAACAATGAAAACGAAAATAAAGCATTTATTTATGTCGGATCTTTCGTTTTTTGGATTTTGTGCTTTCGTTATCGTTTGTCAAAACGAAAACGAAAATAGCTGAAATTCGGACGAAAATGCATTCGGACGAAAACGAATGCACATGTCTACTCTAGACGAGCCCATAAGCTGCAGCAGGATAAGACAAGCGATTGGTACCACTTAACTAACAGAAAAACTGTATTTTCAATAGACGAGACTTTTCATGCTCAATGATGGTCATGCCCCTTACGATCCTAATAACTTATCCCCTACCCAGTTCACCCGCTCCAAACACTCCCTCACAATAACTATTTGGTGTTCACTACGGAACCCCCACATATGCAAACTACCGAACCCCCCTTAGGCTGACCCATAGACCCCACTCACTAACTTACTCCTCTTTGGCTCTCCTACTTGTCCTAGATTCTTCCATACCCCTGAAGACTGGATGACTCCATATTCCATCCCACCCTTAGAGTCTGTCACCTCCCATTTCCCCACACAACGGGAACACAAGTTTCCCGTTGATCTTAACCGGGCTGAATTTTTCTGTGTAAGAGAGGTCCTTAGACTCTCTCTTCCCTCCGGTCCTTCTCACTTCTCCCTTCTCCTTCTACCCCTTCCCCTTCCCCCCTCCCCCCCACTCCTACTTCAGTGCTCACCACACACCTCCCCCCCTCAACTCCCTCCCTTCCCCTAACCTTTCACCTTTATCTCCTCAGTCTCCGCCACACTTTGCCATCTCCCCTATAGCCTATTTAATCCCACACACGAAGCCTGAGGCCTCTTATAGTGGCGCTCCAAAACAAGACTCCAAACATTCTTATTCAGGCGGAGTCACTTCCCCGAACCAATATGTCCAACTCTAACAGCACTATTGTTCACGCCACACTTAAAGTGACATCCCTAAATGCGAAAGGCCTTAATGTCCCGGAGAAACGCAGTCAGGTTCTCTCCCAAATGCAAAAGTTAAAAAGCAATATAGTCTTCCTTCAGGAAACCCACTTCCGTTCAGACAAAATACCTAAACTCACAAATTACTGGTTCCCGCACTCATACCACTCCTCCAACCCACTCGCCAAAACGAAAGGAGTATCGATTCTGATCTCCAAACACTTACAATGGGAACTCACAGACTCGCTTATTGACGAGGAGGGCAGGTAGATCTTTCTGAAAGGTCGGATCCAAGGCCGACCGATTACCTTAGCTAACATCTACAGTCCGAACTCAGCACAACTCAGCTTCTTCAGACAGATTTCCCAACTGCTAACAGGCTTCTCCGCAGGGATAACCATATTCGGAGGGGACTTTAATGTAGCCCTACACCCACTCTTGGACACCTCTTCAGGGACTACAGTCTTACCTTACAAAACTCTACGGCAAATAAAATTACAACTCCAAGACCTGCTCCTTCACGATTCATGGCGCACTTTACACCCAAACGCAAAGGACTTCACATTCTTTTCAGCCCCTCACAACAAGTACTCCCGAATTGATTACCTCTTTCTTTCCCAAACAGACCTCCCCCTTCTTTTGAGTGCGACGATAGAACCGATGCTCCTATCCGACCACCACCCAATCACTATGACGCTGACCCTCCCCGATCACCACAACGTATCAAAGACGTGGCGCCTAGATTCTTCTCTCCTAACCTCAGAAGAAGAGATCCTCAACGTTAAACAAACCATTCATGATTTTTTCCTAGATAACGACAACGGGGATACATCCCCGTTGACCCAATGGGAAGCACACAAATGTGTCCTCAGGGGGAGATTTATTGCCCTGAAGACCGCGCGTAAGAAAGCACATCAAGCTAAAATCACAACTCTGATCCAGAAGATCCACAGACTAGAGCTAGCACACAAACAAACTCAAGCCCAACAGACGTTCCAGGACCTCACCCAAACTAGGGACCTCCTACTAGCAGAATTAGCCCTAAAAACAAAACGCAAATTTGTGCTACAGCAGAAATTATTCTATGAATTCGGTAATAAAAGTAGTAAGTATCTAGCTAGAGCCATCCAACGTAACAGAGCTCGCACCACCATCCACACCATTAAAGACCCCCAAGGCAGATCTCGAGTCTCGGCCCCTGACATAGCCTCCCAATTTGTAACATACTACTCCAACCTTTACAACCTCCACACACACCCAGATGACCCTAACGTAAATAACACGAGACGCGCCCTTATCGAGGACTTCTTGAAAGAACATTGCCCTAAGCCCATAGACAGAGAGGAGGCACGTAAACTAGAAAATCCCATATCAGCAGACGAACTAAAGAACGCAATCAAACAGTTGAAAACAGGAAAGAGCCCTGGCCCGGACGGCTTTACAGCTGCCTACTTTAAAACATTTACAGAAGACATTACGGAACCCTTCCTCAAAGCCTTTAACTCCCTTTCCTCCTCGGCAAACCCCTTTCATAGGCTGTTAGAAGCCTACATCACAGTTATCCCGAAAGAAGGGAAAGACACCACAACAGTTATTAATTACAGACCAATCTCCTTATTAAATGTCGATATAAAACTGTTTGCCAAAATCCTTGCCAACCGTCTGCTTCCTCTATTACCCTCTTTAATAAACAACGATCAAGTTGGCTTCATCCCGGGGAGAGAGGCAAGAGATAATACAATCAAAGCCATAAACCTCCACCATTGGATGTCGTCTCATAAACACAACGGCTTTTTCTTGTCCTTGGATGCGGAGAAGGCGTTCGACAGACTGGCCTGGGACTACATGGGGGCAGTATTGAAACACAAGAACACATGTTTAATTCCATAATGTCCCTGTACACAACTCCGTCTGCAAGAGTCCGCATAAATGGCCACCTGTCGGACGCCTTCTCCATAGCCGATGGAACGAGGCAAGGTTGTCCTCTCTCCCCCATTCTCTTTGTATTAACTCTGGAGCCGTTTTTAAACTGCCTGAGATCCAATGACAGCATTAAAGGCATTCAGATAGGAGGTCACACTTATAAATTAGCAGCCTTTGCTGATGATATCTTACTTTCCCTCAGCGAGCCACATATCTCCATACCTAATTTGTTAACTGAAGTCAAACACTTCCAACACCTCTCAAATTTTAAAATCAATTTTACCAAATCCCTTGCCCTCAATGTCACCATCCCACGGGAAACGGTCACACAATGCGAGGAAAACTTTCCTTTCCTATGGAGGCACGATGCCATCAAATATCTAGGGATCTACCTCACGACAAACCTTTCCGATCTCTATGCCAAAAACTACCTCCCCATCCTTAAGACCATATCTGAGGACCTTAAAAATTGGAATAAACCACAATTCTCGTGGTTTGGCCGCACAGCAATTATCAAGATGAATATTCTACCAGGCATACTGTACCTACTACAGACTGTCCCCATTAAACTACCCATGTCTTTTTTTTTGTCATATAGGAGGCTCTGTACAAGTTTCTTATGGACACTGAAACGTCCAAGAATCGCATATGATTTGCTCACACGACCGAAGACGAAAGGGGGCATTGGTCTACCAGACCTTCAAAAATACTATTGGGCCTGTCAACTCACCAGAATTGTTGATTGGAATTTGCACGGTCAGCACAAAGATTGGGTTAGGCTAGAGAGCTCAATGTATGAGCTGCAGCTGCAAACGACACCCTGGCTGTCGCCTCAACATGTCCCTGCCACGATTAAACAGCACCCCCTTATAGCTCCGACACTCCATTGTTTCAGGGAAGCACGTCGAAAGACACAGGTCTCATCCGTTCCGGGTCCCCTAACTCCTATCAAACACAACCCTGCTTTCCCCCCTGGAATGTCTGCCCAATTCTTATCGCACCAAGGGCTACAGTCGGACTTATTAGCACACCAATTTTTCAAAGACGGCTCTATCCTCGATCGCCTGGCACTATCGCCTACTCCCACTGACACCCCTATCCCTATTTGGATCTACTTCCAAATCCGCCACTTTTTAAAGACGATTAACCGGGACTCCTCTATCACACGACCACTAACTCCTTTTGAAGCCCTATGCTCCCAATCTGACCCACAACAACACCTAATATCATATATTTACACCTTGCTTTTCACGGAGATCTCTCCTAAAGAAAGGAAAGCATTCACGATTTGGGAAAGGGAGACGGGATTAACATTCTCTAATGACCAATGGGAACACATCTTCACAGTTGCACACAAAGGATCTCTGAATGTATCCATTCAGGAGAACAACTACAAAACCCTAGTACGCTGGTACAGAACCCCAGCTATTCTACACAAGTTCAACCCTTCATTTCCCAACAAATGTTGGAGATGCAATGAAGAACCGGGTTCGCTATTCCACATTCTATGGTCCTGTCCGTTAATCCAACCATTTTGGGAGCAAATAAGAGAACTCACCGAAGCAATTTCTACTTTCACACTGGACCACACGCCGGCCCAGTGTCTCTTTCACCACTCAGCTCTCTCAACCCCAGGCTACCGTAAGACATTGATCTTACCCCTGCTCAACGCGGCAAAATTATGCATCCCGAGACACTGGGGCTCCCCCCGGACACCAACTGTCCCAGAATGGTTCAGGCAAATTAACAAAATAGCCAAAATGGAGGAGCTCATCCACATTTCCCGGGACTCTCCTGCCAAATTCTCGAAAACATGGGCTTGTTGGACGCACTTCCGTACAACCGATAGGTATCACTCACTGATGACCCCTCCCTGACTTTGACATTTACGCTGATCTCAAGAGATCGACACCACATTCTCAGCACCAACATCTCCCCCCTGCTTTCCTTTCCCCTCCCCCACCTATAAGGACATGGGTCTCCCGACCCCGACTAGGGGCAGTGCTCGGGAGTCCACATGTCATTGCTCTAGCTGCGTATCTCCCGGACATTCAACTCCACCCGCACCTAGTCCGATCAACAATAACGCATTTCCATGCCACACTTCCTTGACTCTCAGCGGAGACTGAGGATATAAACATCTTCCCCGATTCACCTCCACAATCCCCCCCTTCTCTCACCCCCGTTTAACCTAACCCCTCCTCACCCCCTCCTCTCTTTCTCAGTACCTGTTAAAGACCCGCCTGTAAACCGGCTATTGCTGGAGCCCTCGCATATGAGGGCGCAGTCAATAGCATCTGACCCTGTCTTTATGGACTTCCCATGCGAACACACCACAACACTTATATGCCACCTGGAACTCCCCTTCCGACAGTAGCTCCAAGAGCCAGACCTGGTGCATACTTTTCTACTTTGGGATTCATAAACAGACACTTTAAAGGTTAAGTTTTACTCCCTTCTCCACTTGTTGGAGAAGCGCGATACCCTGTAAGTACTGTTCCGTTTTTACGTGCAACGTTTTTCTAATCCCTTACCTATGTTATACTGATGTCTCCGCTATTATGCACTGAATGTTCCATGACTTTTTGAATGTTTGTATGATGGAAACGAATATTTGCAATTTTGCACTATTACATTTTCAATAAAATTTGTTTGAAACAAAAATAAATAAATAAATAAATAAATAAATAGCGGAACTGCTTTTTAGTCCTCTGCCTGCTGAAGTCATAGACAGAACGCGGTCAACTTACCTGCTCTGGAAAGTAACTCACGCAAATGGTCCATTTCAGCCTGTGGATGTAGACTCCAAAGAACGACGCGAAGAAGGCGAAAATGAACAAACCACCTGTGAACAGAGAAAAGAAGAGGGTTAGTCATACTTATGTTTTCTGAGGAAAACTCTGGTGATTGGTTTATATTAGAGGAAGAACAACTTATCCCCCCAGGACCAGTAATTCTCAACCAGGGTTCCTCCAGTGATTGCTTGGGATTACTTGATCTGTGGCTAATAGACCCCCCCCCCCCCCACGATTTTTCATGGTTACTGCATAGTTCAGGGCCAACATCACATGGCACAATCAAGACACTAGTGCTTTTTTTTAGTTAGGGGGCATTTAGTCCACTACTGTAAAGGTATTCTTCCAACTGGCCATTGCTGTAAAGGGCATTTTCCCATTGACTCCCAGTAAATTGGTTTTAGTAGGGGTTTCCCCCTAAGACCTAATAAACTATTTCAAGGGTTCCTCGGGGATAGAAAAGCTGCTCTGGATTATACAACTCCAGTGTAGCAATTAAAGGTGTCTCCTCTCCTCCAGAAATAAAATTCTCTAGGAGCTTGTCGGAAAACAGTAACTTACCAATTATAATATATCCGTAGTAATTTGGCTCCGATGGTACAGGGATGCATTGCTTGGAGATCACGGTGTAGATTTTTTGCCCGATGGCATCCAGCGTGTCCGCCAGCTGGGCAAGGATGTCTTTGATAAAGCCGCTTCTTGTAACATTGACTTTAAGAAAATATGGTGCTGGCAAAGAAAGAAGAATTAGAGGTCGTTATTGTCATATTGGCATTTATACTATTATTATTATTATTGTTATGTGTTCAGCCTCAGGAAATGTTGGGGATACTTACCTTTCACAACAATGTCCCCATTCAGGACAGAAGAAATCGCTGCTATGGCCCAGTACTCACCATTGTCGGCAGCGATAATAAAAGAGACGATTAGCAGGCTCCGGAATATGTTCATGATTTCAAATGTATATCCCTTTTTCTCCTTTCTGGTCAATGTCCAGGCCACTGTAAAGTGGAACAGAAAAATAAAAATGATGAGTGACGTTACATCATGATCATCTTATATCGACATCTAATTATTTTTTTTCCATTTCAAATGAAGTAGGGAAAGGGTTTTATTCTCTGTCAGATTATTTTTGCCATCTTTGTCCTGTTTGAGAGGGTTTTTCTTCACTTCCTGTTTTCTAGACACGACAGGAAGTGAGAGGAAATGTCTCCAAAGTGGCACATTGCCATGTGTTACCTGAGTGCCCCCATTAGTGGATTTCCCCTCCTGTTACTGTTCTCAAGACAACTTAAGCCATGTACACACGATCGGACTTTCCAGCGGACCAGAGTCCGTCGGACAATTTGATCGTGTGTGGGCTCCAGCGGACTTTTTCTTCCCAAAAGTCCGGTGGACCTAGAAATAAGACTGGCTTCAAATTTTCGGCCGGACTCAGCTTTTAGCGGACAATCCTTTTGTCTGTGTGCTAGTCCGACGGACTAAAACCGACGCTAGGGCAGCTATTGGCTACTGGCTATGAACTTCCTTATTCTACGTCATCACGTTCGAATCCGTCAGACTTTTGGCATGATCGTGTGTGGCCAAGTCCATTCGTCTGAAAGTCCGGAGGACCTCAGCTGCAAAGTCCATAGGATTGTCCGCCAGAAAGTCCGATCGTGTGTACGAGGCATTAGAGTAGTGATGGCGAACCTTGGTACCCCAGATGTTTTGGAACTACATTTCCCACGATGCTCAATTACACTGCAGAGCGCATGAGCATCATGGGAAATGTCGTTTCAAAACATCTGGGGTACCAAGGTTTGCCATCACTGACTTTTAGAGTTTTAGATCTTCTCTTACTTTCAGTCCAGGTGACAATGGTCAGTAGGACAGGTAGAGAGTGTAAAACTCCATAGAAGGGAAACAGAAAGCAAAAATAACATGGCAGGGGATCCAACCTTGAATCCGAAGCCCTGACTTCATTTAAAGATGGGTAGAAAAAAGTTAGGACTACTCATGCTTACTTGGTCGGATCAGCCTGTAAGATTCCTTCTTGGAGAGAGGCAGTAGGGTTGTCAAGCCTTGCTTGAGCCTCCTTGCATCTATGCTAATGAATTTCCGTGTAATATAAACGTTGTCAAAGTTGTTATCGTTGGTATAATTTCGAAGATAACTGAAAGCCCTGGAAAAAAAAAGAAAGAAAGAAGGCAAGGGTTACAAATGGTATACACGGGACATGGTCTATCTCTAGCTCCAAGGAGGGTTACAAATGGTATACACAGGACATGGTCTATCTCTAGCTCCAAGGTGGGTTACAAATGGTATACACAGGACATGGTCTATCTCTAGCTCCAAGTCAAGTTACAAATGGTATACACAGGACATGGTATATATCTAGCTCCAAGGTGGGTTACAAATGGTATACACAGGACATGGTCTATCTCTAGCTCCAAGGTGGGTTACAAATGGTATACACAGGACATGGTCTATCTCTAGCTCCAAGTCAAGTTATAAATGGTATACACAGGACATGGTCTATCTCTAGCTCCAAGGGGGTTACAAATGGTATACACAGGACATGGTCTATCTCTAGCTCCAAGGCGAGTTACAAATGGTATACACAGGACATGGGCTATCTCTAGCTCTGAATGCCGGTCAGACGGCGAGGGAACACAGAGGCATGCATATGATAGGCGCACATGCTGCATATGATGGGCATGCAGGTATGATGGGCACACAGGCTGCATATGATGGGCACACAGGCTGCATGTGATGGGGCACAGTGGCTGCATGTGATGGGGCACAGTGGCTGCATGTGATGGGGCACAGTGATGCTGCATTTGATGGGCACAGTGAGGCTGCAATTGATATTTTTCCCCTGAATTTTTTGTTAGTTTGCTCCCAAACCCCCCCATCCCCCCCCCCCCCCCCACCACCACCCCCCAAAAAAAATTTGAGCACCAGCCGCCCCTGGCTGAGGTGTACATGGGGCCTAAAGCTGTTGATGAGCTAAAAGTCCCAGCTGGTAGCTTGTAGGCCCTCAAGAGATGAAGTGGTAGGAAAAAGCCCGTTACTTTAAAAGAAAAAAAAAAAAGGAAAATAAATGGTACTTACCAATAGTAGGTGACGATGGCGATAATGAAGACAGAGTAGGTGAATATGTGAAAGATCTCCCGGTAAGGATCGAGATCCTGTTTTACTTCCTCCATGATGTCACTAGCAATGGTGAATACACTCTTGCTAGAGTTGACTATTCCACCAAGATCGTAGTTGATGGTCATATTGTAATCAAATGTATTCTTTAGATCTTGTAAAATAACCACGACTAGTGTTGCCCAGATAAGACCCACTCTGTTGTAACCGACCCTTTTACTCCCAACCTTTTTACCCCCTTTTATTAAGAGACCACACCATTCTTTTTGTGGACTAAAATGGCCACAACAGCCTTTATTAAAACCAAACAAAATAAAACTCCAAAATTAAATTTTAATATAATAAACATTTTCCACAACATGTGGAAACAACATATGAGAAAACAACATGTTTTACCCAATTTTGTTGATCAGTGACGGAGCTACTTTTTCCAAGTATACATATCTGTATACACACCAGGGGGCACTGCGGGACCTTTTACCACCACCTTACCGGCCTCCAGCTGTACCGCTCGGAGACAACCACCTTTCCCGCAGTGCAACAACACCATTAACATCAAAACTTTTGATGTACACACCAGAGGGGCCATCTCCCGATGAGCCCCCCACCTACCTAACCACCTCTTTTAATGCTACCGTCACTGACCAACAATAAATACCGCCAACCCACCAGCTGTCGTGACGACCCACCATATTCCAACCTGAAATGACAAGAAAACCATTAAAACATTCAAAAACTAAACCATAACCAACTAGGGAAGGTGGGTGGGAAAAACTGCCTCCTCGTGTGTTCTCTCTTCCCGACTGCCCGCTTGTGGCTCCGTCCCCTTTTTAAATGGCCGCTCCCCCTCCTCAGTTCCGCCTACATTTTTTCTAAACCCCACCCCCTAGTGTGTCACTCGACACACTGTCATGTCCGGCCCTCCTCTACCATTCCTCTTGGCTGCATTCTCGATCCGGTCCTCTCTTGACAGCTGCAAGAAGAGAAACAAGGTTAGAAATGTATTGCTGATTCTTTTTACGGGTTTACAAAAATTTTGAAGGCTAAGTCCACCTTTTACAAACCAGGGAGAAGAACCACCACACTCCTTTATGGGGTGGATGGTTTGGGTGTGGAGGGGTCCATTTGTAGTATGTTACATCCTAAATATGGGGGTAACATGGTCCAAAAGATGGAGTTAGCCTTTAATTTTGAGAAATGTTGTTATACTTACGAGCTTTAATGTTCTTCTGTATATATTCTCCTACGTAGGACGGTATAACACAGATGATGGTGGCAACTGCAAAAGAAAAACAGAAAGCATAAAGATTAGAGTCAAATCGTAATAAGGTCAGTGTAACTCTTCATGAACACCTAGGACTTCGGGGATGTGGTGTGTTTTCCAAATACCAACCAACCAACCAAGGCAAGTTTGATGCATCAAAAGAATTAGCCTTGTTTCTCCAAGAGTTCAGTTATCAGGGTACTTTGGTATGTTTTCCCCATACCAACCAACCAACCAACGAAGGCAAGTTTGATGGGTCAGATAAATTAGCCTTGTTTCTCCAAGACTTCAGATCAGGGATGAGGTCAATGTAACTCTTCATGAACACCTAAGAATTTGGTTATCAGGGGATATGGTGCGTTTTCCAAATACCAACCAACCAACCAAGGCAAGTTTGATGCGTCAAAAGAATTAGCCTTGTTTCTCCAAGAGTTCAGTTATCAGAGTATTTTGTAGACATGTGCAGAGTAAAATATTTCGTTTCGAAATTTCGTTTTCGTCCGAAAACTTAATTTATTTAGTTACTCCCGAAATTAATTTTTATTTATTTTGTTTTTCGTTCAAAAATTGCATTCGTCCGAAAATCCACATGAATTACGGTCGAATCTGTCTTGGAAGGCTTATGGTGTCTGTCGAATGTATAAAGAAGATTCGACGGAGCTAACTATATAGCATACTTTAGAACCCTATTAAAGTCTATGGGACTCCAACGTTCAAAATCTAAAGTGCTAATTTTAAAGGCTAATTTGCAAGTTACTGTCCTAAAAAGTGTTTGAGGACCCGGGTCCTGCCCCAGGGGACATGTATCAATGCAAAAAAAAGTTTTAAAAACTGCCGTTTTTTCGGGAGCAGTGATTTTAATAATGATTAAAGTGAAACAATAAAAGTGTAATATTCCTTTAAATTTCGTAGGGGGGGGGGGTTGTCTATAGTGTGCCTGTGAAGGGGCGCATGTTTCCCGTGCTTAGAACTGTCCCAGCACAAAGTGTCATTTATGCAGGAAAAAAAGTCCTTTAACCACTTCCCACCCGGCCAATGCATATATACGGCCGGGTGGGAGCCGTCTACTCCTGATAGGACGTTCAGGAACGTCCTTCAGGAGTAGCGGGATCGCGCGCGTGCCCGCGCGCGTGCCCGCGCAGCGGCGCGATCCCGATGTGCTCGTGTCACCCGGACACGGCACATCTCAGATCGGCAGGAGGGCTCTGTGATTGGCCCTCCTGATCACATGACGGCCGTGTCCAATCACGGCCATCATGTGATGTAAACAAACAGCCGGTTGCTAGGCAATCGGCTCTCCTCTCCTCACACGGAAGTCACCGCTGAGGAGAGGAGAGCAGAACGCTGCAGCCGGCTGATGATCAGTGAGTATGGGCTGCTTTTTACAGCTTTTTACTCACTGATCATCAGTGTAGTGTAAACACACAACACACCACACAGTACAAACATAGTCCCCACATATGTCCCCAAAACACACATGTCCCCAAAACACACATGTCCCCAAATAATAAAAACACATGTCCCTAATAATAAAAACATGTCCCCCACATATGTCCCACTAAAATCACATGTCCCAATGATTATCTGCACACATATGTACGTGATCACCTGCACATATATGTACATGATCATTTGCGTACATATGTCCGTGATCACACAAACCAATTATTATACACTTAACGGAATTTTTTTTACCAAAAACATGTAGCAGAATACATTTTGGCTTAAATTTATGACAAAATTTGATTTTATTGGATTTCTTTTCAAATAGAAAAAAGAAAATATTGTTTTTTTTCCAAATTTCCGCTATTTTTGCGCTTATATCGCAAAAAAAAAAAAAAACGGAGTCGTGAATAAATAACACCAAAATAAAGCTCTATTTGTGCGAACAAAATGATAACAATTTCATTTGGGTACAGTGTAGCATGACCGCGCAATTGTCACTGAAAGCGATAGAGCGCTGAAAGCTGAAAATTGGGCTGGGAAGGAAGGTGGTGAAAGTGCCCTGTATTGTAGTGGTTAAAATCACTCGCAGCTATTATGAATTGTCGGCTCCGTAATACAGAGAACACTCATTGAAAGTCATTGATAAAAAAATAAATAAATAAAAAAGCGTGGGGGTCCCCCAAATTCAATTACCAGGCCCTTCAGGTCTGGTATGGATATTAAGGGGAACCCTGCCTCAAATTTAAGAAAAAATTTGAAGTGGGGTTCCCCCTAAATATCCATAACCAGACCCTTCAGGTCTGGTATGGATATTAAGGGGAACCCCGCATCAAATTAAAAAAAAAATTGACGTGGGGTTCCCCCTAAAAATCCATACCAGACCCTTTATCCGAGCACGCAACCTGGCAGGCCGCAGGAAAAGAGGGGGGGACGAGAGAGCGGCCCCCCCTCCCTCCTGAACCGTACCAGGCCACATGCCCTCAACATTGGGAGGATGCTTTGGGGGTCCGTGACCCCTCAAAGCACCTTGTCCCCATGTTGATGAGGACAAGGGCCTCATCCCCACAACCCTGGCCGGTGGTTGTGGAGGTCTGCGGGCGGGGGGCTTATCAGAATCTGGAAGCCCCCTTTAACAAGGGGACCCCCAGATCCCGGCCCCCCCCTGTTTGAAATGGTAAGGGGGTACAAAAGTACCCCTACCATTTCACAAAGAAAGTGTAAAAAATGGTTAAATAAAACAAACACACTTTTGAAAAATTCCTTTATTAAAAATAAAAAAATAAAAAAAAGATTTCAGCGGCGGTAATCCACTCTTGCTATCCAGCGACGGACGGTCATCTCTCCAGCGATGTCTCATCTCATCCAGCGCAGCGATCCTCCATCCTTCTTCTGTCTCCTCCACGGAGACACTGCAGGCATTCCGGCGGCTGACGTTTCTTATATACGGAGGGCGGGGCCACCCGTCACCTGACCCCGCCCCCCTCTGACGCAAGGGGAAACCCGGGGTTCCCCGTGACGTATGGGTGACCCCGCCCCCCTCTGATGTAACGGAAACCTGCCTGTGTTACATCAGAGGGGTGCGGGTCACCCCTACGTCACAGGGAACCCCGGGTTTCCCCTTGCGTCAGAGGGGGGCGGGGTCAGGTGACGGGTGGCCCCGCCCTCCGTATATAAGAAACGTCAGCCGCCGGAATGCCTGCAGTGTCTCCGTGGAGGAGACAGAAGAAGGATGTATTCGCTGCGCTGGATGACATGAGACATCGCTGGAGAGATGACCGTCCGTCGCTGGATAGCAAGAGTGGATTACCGCCGCTGGAATCTTTTTTTAATTTTTTTATTTTTAATAAAGGAATTTTTCAAAAGTGTGTTTGTTTTATTTAACCATTTTTTACACTTTCTTTGTGAAATGGTAGGGGTACTTTTGTACCCCCTTACCATTTCAAACAGGGGGGGGCGGGATCTGGGGGTCCCCTTGTTAAAGGGGGCTTCCAGATTCTGATAAGCCCCCCGCCCGCAGACCTCCATAACCACCGGCCAGGGTTGTGGGGATGAGGCCCTTGTCCTCATCAACATGGGGACAAGGTGCTTTGAGGGGTCACAGACCCCCAAAGCATCCTCCCAATGTTGAGGGCATGTGGCCTGGTACGGTTCAGGAGGGAGGGGGGCCGCTCTCTCGTCCCCCCCTCTTTTCCTGTGGCCTGCCAGGTTGCGTGCTCGGATAAAGGGTCTGGTATGGATTTTTAGGGGGAACCCCACGTCAATTTTTTTTTAAATTTGATGCGGGGTTCCCCTTAATATCCATACCAGACCTGAAGGGTCTGGTTATGGATATTTAGGGGGAACCCCACTTCAAATTTTTTCTTAAATTTGAGGCAGGGTTCCCCTTAATATCCATACCAGACCTGAAGGGCCTGGTAATTGAATTTGGGGGACCCCCACGCTTTTTTATTTATTTATTTTTTTATCAATGACTTTCAATGAGTGTTCTCTGTATTACGGAGCCGACAATTCATAATAGCTGCGAGTGATTTTAAAGGACTTTTTTTCCTGCATAAATGACACTTTGTGCAGGGACAATTCTAAGCACGGGAAACATGCGCCCCCTCACAGGCATACTATAGACAACCCCCCCCCCCCTACGAAATTTAAAGGAATATTACACTTTTATCGTTTCACTTTAATCATTATTAAAATCACTGCTCCCGAAAAAACGGACGTTTTTAAAACTTTTTTTTGCATTGATACATGTCCCCTGGGGCAGGACCCGGGTCCCCAAACACTTTTTAGGACAGTAACTTGCAGAATCTTTTCTCTCTGTCAAATCTTTTTTCTCTGTCGAATATTTTCTCTATATAATCTTGGACTAATAGAGGTAAGGTTAGGCACATTCGACCACAGGTTCTATAGACACAGATTGTTGTCAGAGTCATGTCGAATCTCCTATTCTATATCGAACTGTTGTAACAATGAAAACGAAAATAAAGCATTTATTTATGTCGGATCTTTCGTTTTTCGGATTTTGTGCTTTCGTTATCGTTTGTCAAAACGAAAATAGCTGAAATTCGGACGAAAATGCATTCGGACGAAAACGAATGCACATGTCTAGTATTTTGGTATGTGTTCCCCATACCAACCAACCAACTAATGAAGGCAAGTTTGATGGGTCAGATAAATTAGCCTTGTTTCTCCAAGACTCCAGTTCAGGGATAAGGTTAATGTAACTCTTCATGAACACCTAAGAATTTGGTCATCAGGGGATATGGTGTGTTTTCCAAATACCAACCAACCAACCAAGGCATGTTTGATGCGTCAAAAAAATTTGCCTTGTTTCTCCAAGAGTTCAGTTATCAGAGTATTTTGGTATGTCTTCCCCATACCAGGCAACCAACCAACCAATGAAGGCAAGTTTGATGGGTCAGATAAATTAGCCTTGTTTCTCCAAGACTTCAGTTCAGGGGTCAATGTAACTCTTCATGAACACCTAAGAATTTGGTTATCAGGGAATATGGTGTGTTTTCCCCATACTAACCAACCAACTAACCAACCAACCAATGAAGGAAAGTTTGATGAGTCGGATGAATTAGCCTTCTTTCTCCTGGAGACAGGAGAAAGTTTCAAGTGGAATTTCTTAAAAGACCTTATGAGTCTTAAAATGTGCCAGTTCATGAAGGATTACATATCCCCTTTCATCCATTGCTACATTCGATTTCGATCAATCCGAAGCAAAATGGTGGTCATGAAAATGAACTTGACCACACTGACAGCCGAGTCCTAATTTTTTTGACAATAAAAAACAAAACAAAAAAAAAGCAAACATACCTTTGGCCACTTCGCATAGCCATGTGAAGCCATCTACAATGTTGCAAAGAACGCCGGCTCCTATGTCCAAGCAATTATTCTTGGCATCTGCGAATGCCCTGGTGCACTTCTTGTGTGGGTTCAAAAGCTCTTCATTGCAGATGTCCCCGATGCTGTGAATGAAGGCCCATATGTGACCGAGTGTCTTGCCTACAAGAAAAAAACAAAAAAACAGTCATGTCATCTACAAGAATGGACAGTAGAAGTAAAAGAAAAATAAAAATAAAAAAAAAGCCCCCCTCCTAGCCTCGTCCACCTCTTCTGGTCTAGTAATTGAGGTGAACTAACCCTTTAAGGAAAGGGTAAAAACTATCATTTGTGGTGCTATATTTATAAAGCATTGAATGTGACATTCACCAAACATTCACTGCATGTATTTTTAATGACAGCGAATATGTGAATGTAACATTGAATGCTTTATAAATATGCCCCCCCAGGTGTCATCTTTACAGATAATAGACAAATCTAGCGACGTCTGTCTGCTTTTTATTTTCCTTCACTTGAGGAGCCCAATATACGCACCAAACCCCGAAGCTGAAAATGTTACTTACCAATCACTTTCATCCGTGCTCTGACTTTTTGAAAAAAAATTCTTGGCTTTTCAGGCGACAGTTTTTACTTTGCCCGCTATATTTTTCAAGTAGCTCAAAACATCTGCAGGAGAGAAGAAAAATACATCATAAGTTTAAAATGCTCCATTGTCCAATTCCCAAAGCTTCAACGCCGAAATAAGATCTTTATATTGGTCTTTGTGTACCTTTCATTTTCTATCTATCTATCTATCTATCTATCTATCTATCTATCTATCTATCTATCTATCTATCTATCTATCTATCTATCTATCTATCTATCTATCTATCTATCCCTCTATCTATCCTTCCCTCTATCTATCTATCTGTCCAATCACGGCCGTCATGTGATGTAAACAAACAGCCGGTTGCTAGGCAATCGGCTCTCCTCTCCTCACACGGAAGTCACCGCTGAGGAGAGGAGAGCAGAACGCTGCAGCCGGCTGATGATCAGTGAGTATGGGCTGCTTTTTACAGCTTTTTACTCACTGATCATCAGTGTAGTGTAAACACACAACACACCACACAGTACAAACATAGTCCCCACATATGTCCCCAAAACACACATGTCCCCAAAACACACATGTCCCCAAATAATAAAAACACATGTCCCTAATAATAAAAACATGTCCCCCACATATGTCCCACTAAAATCACATGTCCCAATGATTATCTGCACACATATGTACGTGATCACCTGCACATATATGTACATGATCATTTGCGTACATATGTCCGTGATCACACAAACCAATTATTATACACTTAACGGAATTTTTTTTACCAAAAACATGTAGCAGAATACATTTTGGCTTAAATTTATGACAAAATTTGATTTTATTGGATTTCTTTTCAAATAGAAAAAAGAAAATATTGTTTTTTTTCCAAATTTCCGCTATTTTTGCGCTTATATCGCAAAAAAAAAAAAAACGGAGTCGTGAATAAATAACACCAAAATAAAGCTCTATTTGTGCGAACAAAATGATAACAATTTCATTTGGGTACAGTGTAGCATGACCGCGCAATTGTCACTGAAAGCGATAGAGCGCTGAAAGCTGAAAATTGGGCTGGGAAGGAAGGTGGTGAAAGTGCCCTGTATTGTAGTGGTTAAAATCACTCGCAGCTATTATGAATTGTCGGCTCCGTAATACAGAGAACACTCATTGAAAGTCATTGATAAAAAAATAAATAAATAAAAAAGCGTGGGGGTCCCCCAAATTCAATTACCAGGCCCTTCAGGTCTGGTATGGATATTAAGGGGAACCCTGCCTCAAATTTAAGAAAAAATTTGAAGTGGGGTTCCCCCTAAATATCCATAACCAGACCCTTCAGGTCTGGTATGGATATTAAGGGGAACCCCGCATCAAATTAAAAAAAAAATTGACGTGGGGTTCCCCCTAAAAATCCATACCAGACCCTTTATCCGAGCACGCAACCTGGCAGGCCGCAGGAAAAGAGGGGGGGACGAGAGAGCGGCCCCCCCTCCCTCCTGAACCGTACCAGGCCACATGCCCTCAACATTGGGAGGATGCTTTGGGGGTCCGTGACCCCTCAAAGCACCTTGTCCCCATGTTGATGAGGACAAGGGCCTCATCCCCACAACCCTGGCCGGTGGTTGTGGAGGTCTGCGGGCGGGGGGCTTATCAGAATCTGGAAGCCCCCTTTAACAAGGGGACCCCCAGATCCCGGCCCCCCCCTGTTTGAAATGGTAAGGGGGTACAAAAGTACCCCTACCATTTCACAAAGAAAGTGTAAAAAATGGTTAAATAAAACAAACACACTTTTGAAAAATTCCTTTATTAAAAATAAAAAAATAAAAAAAAGATTTCAGCGGCGGTAATCCACTCTTGCTATCCAGCGACGGACGGTCATCTCTCCAGCGATGTCTCATCTCATCCAGCGCAGCGATCCTCCATCCTTCTTCTGTCTCCTCCACGGAGACACTGCAGGCATTCCGGCGGCTGACGTTTCTTATATACGGAGGGCGGGGCCACCCGTCACCTGACCCCGCCCCCCTCTGACGCAAGGGGAAACCCGGGGTTCCCCGTGACGTATGGGTGACCCCGCCCCCCTCTGATGTAACGGAAACCTGCCTGTGTTACATCAGAGGGGTGCGGGTCACCCCTACGTCACAGGGAACCCCGGGTTTCCCCTTGCGTCAGAGGGGGGCGGGGTCAGGTGACGGGTGGCCCCGCCCTCCGTATATAAGAAACGTCAGCCGCCGGAATGCCTGCAGTGTCTCCGTGGAGGAGACAGAAGAAGGATGTATTCGCTGCGCTGGATGACATGAGACATCGCTGGAGAGATGACCGTCCGTCGCTGGATAGCAAGAGTGGATTACCGCCGCTGGAATCTTTTTTTAATTTTTTTATTTTTAATAAAGGAATTTTTCAAAAGTGTGTTTGTTTTATTTAACCATTTTTTACACTTTCTTTGTGAAATGGTAGGGGTACTTTTGTACCCCCTTACCATTTCAAACAGGGGGGGGCGGGATCTGGGGGTCCCCTTGTTAAAGGGGGCTTCCAGATTCTGATAAGCCCCCCGCCCGCAGACCTCCATAACCACCGGCCAGGGTTGTGGGGATGAGGCCCTTGTCCTCATCAACATGGGGACAAGGTGCTTTGAGGGGTCACAGACCCCCAAAGCATCCTCCCAATGTTGAGGGCATGTGGCCTGGTACGGTTCAGGAGGGAGGGGGGCCGCTCTCTCGTCCCCCCCTCTTTTCCTGTGGCCTGCCAGGTTGCGTGCTCGGATAAAGGGTCTGGTATGGATTTTTAGGGGGAACCCCACGTCAATTTTTTTTTAAATTTGATGCGGGGTTCCCCTTAATATCCATACCAGACCTGAAGGGTCTGGTTATGGATATTTAGGGGGAACCCCACTTCAAATTTTTTCTTAAATTTGAGGCAGGGTTCCCCTTAATATCCATACCAGACCTGAAGGGCCTGGTAATTGAATTTGGGGGACCCCCACGCTTTTTTATTTATTTATTTTTTTATCAATGACTTTCAATGAGTGTTCTCTGTATTACGGAGCCGACAATTCATAATAGCTGCGAGTGATTTTAAAGGACTTTTTTTCCTGCATAAATGACACTTTGTGCAGGGACAATTCTAAGCACGGGAAACATGCGCCCCTTCACAGGCATACTATAGACAACCCCCCCCCCCCTACGAAATTTAAAGGAATATTACACTTTTATCGTTTCACTTTAATCATTATTAAAATCACTGCTCCCGAAAAAACGGACGTTTTTAAAACTTTTTTTTGCATTGATACATGTCCCCTGGGGCAGGACCCGGGTCCCCAAACACTTTTTAGGACAGTAACTTGCAGAATCTTTTCTCTCTGTCAAATCTTTTTTCTCTGTCGAATATTTTCTCTATATAATCTTGGACTAATAGAGGTAAGGTTAGGCACATTCGACCACAGGTTCTATAGACACAGATTGTTGTCAGAGTCATGTCGAATCTCCTATTCTATATCGAACTGTTGTAACAATGAAAACGAAAATAAAGCATTTATTTATGTCGGATCTTTCGTTTTTCGGATTTTGTGCTTTCGTTATCGTTTGTCAAAACGAAAATAGCTGAAATTCGGACGAAAATGCATTCGGACGAAAACGAATGCACATGTCTAGTATTTTGGTATGTGTTCCCCATACCAACCAACCAACTAATGAAGGCAAGTTTGATGGGTCAGATAAATTAGCCTTGTTTCTCCAAGACTCCAGTTCAGGGATAAGGTTAATGTAACTCTTCATGAACACCTAAGAATTTGGTCATCAGGGGATATGGTGTGTTTTCCAAATACCAACCAACCAACCAAGGCATGTTTGATGCGTCAAAAAAATTTGCCTTGTTTCTCCAAGAGTTCAGTTATCAGAGTATTTTGGTATGTCTTCCCCATACCAGGCAACCAACCAACCAATGAAGGCAAGTTTGATGGGTCAGATAAATTAGCCTTGTTTCTCCAAGACTTCAGTTCAGGGGTCAATGTAACTCTTCATGAACACCTAAGAATTTGGTTATCAGGGAATATGGTGTGTTTTCCCCATACTAACCAACCAACTAACCAACCAACCAATGAAGGAAAGTTTGATGAGTCGGATGAATTAGCCTTCTTTCTCCTGGAGACAGGAGAAAGTTTCAAGTGGAATTTCTTAAAAGACCTTATGAGTCTTAAAATGTGCCAGTTCATGAAGGATTACATATCCCCTTTCATCCATTGCTACATTCGATTTCGATCAATCCGAAGCAAAATGGTGGTCATGAAAATGAACTTGACCACACTGACAGCCGAGTCCTAATTTTTTTGACAATAAAAAACAAAACAAAAAAAAAGCAAACATACCTTTGGCCACTTCGCATAGCCATGTGAAGCCATCTACAATGTTGCAAAGAACGCCGGCTCCTATGTCCAAGCAATTATTCTTGGCATCTGCGAATGCCCTGGTGCACTTCTTGTGTGGGTTCAAAAGCTCTTCATTGCAGATGTCCCCGATGCTGTGAATGAAGGCCCATATGTGACCGAGTGTCTTGCCTACAAGAAAAAAACAAAAAAACAGTCATGTCATCTACAAGAATGGACAGTAGAAGTAAAAGAAAAATAAAAATAAAAAAAAAGCCCCCCTCCTAGCCTCGTCCACCTCTTCTGGTCTAGTAATTGAGGTGAACTAACCCTTTAAGGAAAGGGTAAAAACTATCATTTGTGGTGCTATATTTATAAAGCATTGAATGTGACATTCACCAAACATTCACTGCATGTATTTTTAATGACAGCGAATATGTGAATGTAACATTGAATGCTTTATAAATATGCCCCCCCAGGTGTCATCTTTACAGATAATAGACAAATCTAGCGACGTCTGTCTGCTTTTTATTTTCCTTCACTTGAGGAGCCCAATATACGCACCAAACCCCGAAGCTGAAAATGTTACTTACCAATCACTTTCATCCGTGCTCTGACTTTTTGAAAAAAAATTCTTGGCTTTTCAGGCGACAGTTTTTACTTTGCCCGCTATATTTTTCAAGTAGCTCAAAACATCTGCAGGAGAGAAGAAAAATACATCATAAGTTTAAAATGCTCCATTGTCCAATTCCCAAAGCTTCAACGCCGAAATAAGATCTTTATATTGGTCTTTGTGTACCTTTCATTTTCTATCTATCTATCTATCTATCTATCTATCTATCTATCTATCTATCTATCTATCTATCTATCTATCTATCTATCTATCTATCTATCTATCTATCTATCTATCCCTCTATCTATCCTTCCCTCTATCTATCTATCTGTCCAATCACGGCCGTCATGTGATGTAAACAAACAGCCGGTTGCTAGGCAATCGGCTCTCCTCTCCTCACACGGAAGTCACCGCTGAGGAGAGGAGAGCAGAACGCTGCAGCCGGCTGATGATCAGTGAGTATGGGCTGCTTTTTACAGCTTTTTACTCACTGATCATCAGTGTAGTGTAAACACACAACACACCACACAGTACAAACATAGTCCCCACATATGTCCCCAAAACACACATGTCCCCAAAACACACATGTCCCCAAATAATAAAAACACATGTCCCTAATAATAAAAACATGTCCCCCACATATGTCCCACTAAAATCACATGTCCCAATGATTATCTGCACACATATGTACGTGATCACCTGCACATATATGTACATGATCATTTGCGTACATATGTCCGTGATCACACAAACCAATTATTATACACTTAACGGAATTTTTTTTACCAAAAACATGTAGCAGAATACATTTTGGCTTAAATTTATGACAAAATTTGATTTTATTGGATTTCTTTTCAAATAGAAAAAAGAAAATATTGTTTTTTTTCCAAATTTCCGCTATTTTTGCGCTTATATCGCAAAAAAAAAAAAAACGGAGTCGTGAATAAATAACACCAAAATAAAGCTCTATTTGTGCGAACAAAATGATAACAATTTCATTTGGGTACAGTGTAGCATGACCGCGCAATTGTCACTGAAAGCGATAGAGCGCTGAAAGCTGAAAATTGGGCTGGGAAGGAAGGTGGTGAAAGTGCCCTGTATTGTAGTGGTTAAAATCACTCGCAGCTATTATGAATTGTCGGCTCCGTAATACAGAGAACACTCATTGAAAGTCATTGATAAAAAAATAAATAAATAAAAAAGCGTGGGGGTCCCCCAAATTCAATTACCAGGCCCTTCAGGTCTGGTATGGATATTAAGGGGAACCCTGCCTCAAATTTAAGAAAAAATTTGAAGTGGGGTTCCCCCTAAATATCCATAACCAGACCCTTCAGGTCTGGTATGGATATTAAGGGGAACCCCGCATCAAATTAAAAAAAAAATTGACGTGGGGTTCCCCCTAAAAATCCATACCAGACCCTTTATCCGAGCACGCAACCTGGCAGGCCGCAGGAAAAGAGGGGGGGACGAGAGAGCGGCCCCCCCTCCCTCCTGAACCGTACCAGGCCACATGCCCTCAACATTGGGAGGATGCTTTGGGGGTCCGTGACCCCTCAAAGCACCTTGTCCCCATGTTGATGAGGACAAGGGCCTCATCCCCACAACCCTGGCCGGTGGTTGTGGAGGTCTGCGGGCGGGGGGCTTATCAGAATCTGGAAGCCCCCTTTAACAAGGGGACCTCCAGATCCCGGCCCCCCCCTGTTTGAAATGGTAAGGGGGTACAAAAGTACCCCTACCATTTCACAAAGAAAGTGTAAAAAATGGTTAAATAAAACAAACACACTTTTGAAAAATTCCTTTATTAAAAATAAAAAAATAAAAAAAAGATTTCAGCGGCGGTAATCCACTCTTGCTATCCAGCGACGGACGGTCATCTCTCCAGCGATGTCTCATCTCATCCAGCGCAGCGATCCTCCATCCTTCTTCTGTCTCCTCCACGGAGACACTGCAGGCATTCCGGCGGCTGACGTTTCTTATATACGGAGGGCGGGGCCACCCGTCACCTGACCCCGCCCCCCTCTGACGCAAGGGGAAACCCGGGGTTCCCCGTGACGTATGGGTGACCCCGCCCCCCTCTGATGTAACGGAAACCTGCCTGTGTTACATCAGAGGGGTGCGGGTCACCCCTACGTCACAGGGAACCCCGGGTTTCCCCTTGCGTCAGAGGGGGGCGGGGTCAGGTGACGGGTGGCCCCGCCCTCCGTATATAAGAAACGTCAGCCGCCGGAATGCCTGCAGTGTCTCCGTGGAGGAGACAGAAGAAGGATGTATTCGCTGCGCTGGATGACATGAGACATCGCTGGAGAGATGACCGTCCGTCGCTGGATAGCAAGAGTGGATTACCGCCGCTGGAATCTTTTTTTAATTTTTTTATTTTTAATAAAGGAATTTTTCAAAAGTGTGTTTGTTTTATTTAACCATTTTTTACACTTTCTTTGTGAAATGGTAGGGGTACTTTTGTACCCCCTTACCATTTCAAACAGGGGGGGGCGGGATCTGGGGGTCCCCTTGTTAAAGGGGGCTTCCAGATTCTGATAAGCCCCCCGCCCGCAGACCTCCATAACCACCGGCCAGGGTTGTGGGGATGAGGCCCTTGTCCTCATCAACATGGGGACAAGGTGCTTTGAGGGGTCACAGACCCCCAAAGCATCCTCCCAATGTTGAGGGCATGTGGCCTGGTACGGTTCAGGAGGGAGGGGGGCCGCTCTCTCGTCCCCCCCTCTTTTCCTGTGGCCTGCCAGGTTGCGTGCTCGGATAAAGGGTCTGGTATGGATTTTTAGGGGGAACCCCACGTCAATTTTTTTTAAAATTTGATGCGGGGTTCCCCTTAATATCCATACCAGACCTGAAGGGTCTGGTTATGGATATTTAGGGGGAACCCCACTTCAAATTTTTTCTTAAATTTGAGGCAGGGTTCCCCTTAATATCCATACCAGACCTGAAGGGCCTGGTAATTGAATTTGGGGGACCCCCACGCTTTTTTATTTATTTATTTTTTTATCAATGACTTTCAATGAGTGTTCTCTGTATTACGGAGCCGACAATTCATAATAGCTGCGAGTGATTTTAAAGGACTTTTTTTCCTGCATAAATGACACTTTGTGCAGGGACAATTCTAAGCACGGGAAACATGCGCCCCTTCACAGGCATACTATAGACAACCCCCCCCCCCCTACGAAATTTAAAGGAATATTACACTTTTATCGTTTCACTTTAATCATTATTAAAATCACTGCTCCCGAAAAAACGGACGTTTTTAAAACTTTTTTTTGCATTGATACATGTCCCCTGGGGCAGGACCCGGGTCCCCAAACACTTTTTAGGACAGTAACTTGCAGAATCTTTTCTCTCTGTCAAATCTTTTTTCTCTGTCGAATATTTTCTCTATATAATCTTGGACTAATAGAGGTAAGGTTAGGCACATTCGACCACAGGTTCTATAGACACAGATTGTTGTCAGAGTCATGTCGAATCTCCTATTCTATATCGAACTGTTGTAACAATGAAAACGAAAATAAAGCATTTATTTATGTCGGATCTTTCGTTTTTCGGATTTTGTGCTTTCGTTATCGTTTGTCAAAACGAAAATAGCTGAAATTCGGACGAAAATGCATTCGGACGAAAACGAATGCACATGTCTAGTATTTTGGTATGTGTTCCCCATACCAACCAACCAACTAATGAAGGCAAGTTTGATGGGTCAGATAAATTAGCCTTGTTTCTCCAAGACTCCAGTTCAGGGATAAGGTTAATGTAACTCTTCATGAACACCTAAGAATTTGGTCATCAGGGGATATGGTGTGTTTTCCAAATACCAACCAACCAACCAAGGCATGTTTGATGCGTCAAAAAAATTTGCCTTGTTTCTCCAAGAGTTCAGTTATCAGAGTATTTTGGTATGTCTTCCCCATACCAGGCAACCAACCAACCAATGAAGGCAAGTTTGATGGGTCAGATAAATTAGCCTTGTTTCTCCAAGACTTCAGTTCAGGGGTCAATGTAACTCTTCATGAACACCTAAGAATTTGGTTATCAGGGAATATGGTGTGTTTTCCCCATACTAACCAACCAACTAACCAACCAACCAATGAAGGAAAGTTTGATGAGTCGGATGAATTAGCCTTCTTTCTCCTGGAGACAGGAGAAAGTTTCAAGTGGAATTTCTTAAAAGACCTTATGAGTCTTAAAATGTGCCAGTTCATGAAGGATTACATATCCCCTTTCATCCATTGCTACATTCGATTTCGATCAATCCGAAGCAAAATGGTGGTCATGAAAATGAACTTGACCACACTGACAGCCGAGTCCTAATTTTTTTGACAATAAAAAACAAAACAAAAAAAAAGCAAACATACCTTTGGCCACTTCGCATAGCCATGTGAAGCCATCTACAATGTTGCAAAGAACGCCGGCTCCTATGTCCAAGCAATTATTCTTGGCATCTGCGAATGCCCTGGTGCACTTCTTGTGTGGGTTCAAAAGCTCTTCATTGCAGATGTCCCCGATGCTGTGAATGAAGGCCCATATGTGACCGAGTGTCTTGCCTACAAGAAAAAAACAAAAAAACAGTCATGTCATCTACAAGAATGGACAGTAGAAGTAAAAGAAAAATAAAAATAAAAAAAAAGCCCCCCTCCTAGCCTCGTCCACCTCTTCTGGTCTAGTAATTGAGGTGAACTAACCCTTTAAGGAAAGGGTAAAAACTATCATTTGTGGTGCTATATTTATAAAGCATTGAATGTGACATTCACCAAACATTCACTGCATGTATTTTTAATGACAGCGAATATGTGAATGTAACATTGAATGCTTTATAAATATGCCCCCCCAGGTGTCATCTTTACAGATAATAGACAAATCTAGCGACGTCTGTCTGCTTTTTATTTTCCTTCACTTGAGGAGCCCAATATACGCACCAAACCCCGAAGCTGAAAATGTTACTTACCAATCACTTTCATCCGTGCTCTGACTTTTTGAAAAAAAATTCTTGGCTTTTCAGGCGACAGTTTTTACTTTGCCCGCTATATTTTTCAAGTAGCTCAAAACATCTGCAGGAGAGAAGAAAAATACATCATAAGTTTAAAATGCTCCATTGTCCAATTCCCAAAGCTTCAACGCCGAAATAAGATCTTTATATTGGTCTTTGTGTACCTTTCATTTTCTATCTATCTATCTATCTATCTATCTATCTATCTATCTATCTATCTATCTATCTATCTATCTATCTATCTATCTATCTATCTATCTATCTATCTATCTATCTATCTATCTATCTATCTATCTATCTATCCCTCTATCTATCCTTCCCTCTATCTATCTATCTATCTATCTATCTATCTATCTATCTATCTATCTATCTATCTATCTATCTATCTATCTATCTATCTATCTATCTATCTATCTATCTATCTATCTATTGATCCCTCTATCTATCTATCTATCTATCTATCTATCTATCTATCTATCTATCTATCTATCTATCTATCTATCTATCTATCTATCTACGGTATCTATCTATCTATCTATCTATCTATCAATCGATCCTTCTATCGATCCCTCTATCTATCCATCGATCCCTCTATCTATCTATCAATCCCTCTATCTATCTATCTATCTATTTATCTATCCCTCACATATCTATCTATTCATATACAGAATTGCTTTGTTATGAACCACTTGAAGCCCACCCTATAGCCGAAAGACAGCTACAGCGCAGACTTAACAGCTTCAGCCCCTGACCAGAGCATTATTTTTGCAATTCGGCACTGTGTTGCTTTAACTGACAATTGCGCGGTCGTGCGACGTTGCACCCAAACAAAATTGACGTCCTTTTTTTCCCCCCACAAAAAACAGGGCTTTCTTTTGGTGGTATTTGATCACCCCTGCGGTTTTTATTTTTTGCAATATAAATAAAATAAGAGCAACAATTTTGAAAAAAAAAAAAAAAAAATATTTTGTACTTTTTGCTATAATAAATATCTCAATTTTTTTTTAAAAAAAAAAGCTAAATCTTTCTCAGTTTAAGCCGATATGTATTTTTCTACATATTTTTGGTAAAAGAAAAAAAAAATCGCCATAAGCGTATATTAATTGGTTAAGTTATAGCGTCTACAAAATAGGGGATAGATTTATAGCATATTTATTTATTTATTTATTTTTTTACTAGTAATGGGGCGATCTGCGATCCTTGACTGCGACATTTTTGACACGTTTTTGGGACCACTGGCATTGATACAGCGATCAGTGGTATAAAAATACACCGACTTCTGTATAAATGTCACTGGCAGTGAAGGGGTTAACCACTAGGGAGCGATCAAGGGGTTAACTGTGTTCCCTGGGAGGTGATTCTAACTGAAAGGGGGAGGGGACTGACTAGAGGAAGTGACGGATCGTGGTTCCTAGCTCATAGGAACACACGATCTGTCACTCCTGTCAGAACAGAGATTTGTGTGTTTACGCACACTTGTCCCTGTTCTGTGTCTCCTGCTCACAATCACTCGTGGCTGACGATCACCTCGACCGTCACGCCACGAGCATCGGCACCCCCAGCTGTGCAGCGGGCGGGCATGCGCGCCTGCTATCCTGCCCCGCGTACCGACATATAGCTGCGACGGTTCACGCAGGGGAGCCAACCTGCCACAGTGTAACTGCGGCGGCTGGTCGGGAAGCTGTTAATTTGCCGGGAGGGCGTCCACAGACGTGCTGCCCACGTGGCCCGCTCTGTGATCACTGGTCCCGGCCCTTTACCATGTGATCAGCTATTAGCCAATGATCGCCCCTGATGTTAACCCCTTCCCTACCAGTGTCATTAGTACAGTAACAGTGCGTTTTTTTAAGCACTGATCAATGTAATAATGTGACTGGTTCCCCAAAAAAGTGCCAGAAGTGTCAGTTAGGTGTCCAATTTGTCCGCTGCAATGTCGCAGTCACACTAAAAAAACACTGATTGCTGCCATTACTAGTAAAAAAAACAGCCATAAAAATATCGCATAGTTTGTAGATGCGATAACTTTTGCACAAATGAATCAATATATTGCAATTTTTTTTTCTTTTTTGCCAAAAATATGTAGAAGAATACATATCGGCCTAAACTGAGGAAAAATTAGCTTTTAAAAAAAAAAAAATTGGGATATTTATTATAGCAAAAAGTACAAAATATTGTGTTTTTTTTTTTTTTTTCAAAATCGTCGCTATTTTTTTGTTTATAGCACAAAAATAAAAACCGCAGAGGTGATCAATTACCACCTAAAGAAAGCTCTATTTGTGGGAAAAAAAGGACGTTCATTTTTGTTTGGGTGCAACGCTTATTGGGATTTTTTTTTACCAAAAATATGTAGCAGAATACATATAGGCCTAAACTGATGAAGACATTTGCTTTTTCATTTTTTCTTTTTTTTTTTTTATTGGATGTGTAAAGTAAAAAATATATATATATATTTTTTTAAATCGTCAGTTTTGTTTGTTTATAGTGCAAAAAAAAAAAAACGCAGGTGATCAAATACCAAGAAAGCTCGTAGGAAAAAAGAAAAAGGAGATCAATTTTATTTGGATGCAACATTTCACGACCTCGCAATTGCTAGTTAAAGTAACGCAGTGCTGTATCAAAAAAAATAAAATGGCCTGGTCATTGAAGGGAGGTAAACCTTCCGGGGGCTGAAAGAATCGGCTGCAATGCAACTCAACACCCAAAAAATATGTAGGCTGGTGTTTGTTGCAGCTCAGTGCGCTGCAATTGAGGTGCATGGAGGAGGGTGGTGCATTGCAGTGCATATTTGTTGTTGCGATGCACTGAGCACACCAATGCAATTCATCAATCAGCGCTCTGTTATGCAGAGCCGGTACAAGAGGTGGGCGGGAGGGACGGGTGCCCTGGGCGGCAGAGCCGGTACAAGGGGTGGGTGGGAGGGAGGGGCGGGTGCCCTGGGCAGCAGAGCCAGTACAAGGGGTGGACGGGTGCCCTGGGCGAAGTGTGAGAGGGGCAATATCAGGGCCGTCTTTAATGCAGGGCAAAAGCAGCTGCCCTGAAGCCCGCGCTGCCTTAGAATAGTTCTCCTGGTGTAGAGGTCATGAACACAGCTGTTCCGTCCTCCCCGTTTGCTCTCCTGGCCGGGTTAACACAAGCTGCCACACTGACGGGAGGAGAAAAGCTGTGGGTTGTGTGTGTGTAAGAGCTGACTCATCTTGCTTCTCCCTCTGTCAGGAGCTGCAGGATCAGAGTGGCTGGCCTGTGACAGGGAGAGAGGCAGATCGGTGGTCCGTGCTCCCCTGTCCCGTCATGGATGAGAACTGTGAGAAGGAGGGGGAGGAATTTGTGAAAAGAGGTGAGAACTCTTTAAAGGGAGGATTACAAATTGTAGCTTTGGGGGGGTATACAGAGGAGGCTATGGAAGGGGGGTATAAAAAGGTGGCTATGGAAGTGGGAGTATACAGAGAAGGCTATGGAGGGGGGGTATACAGAGGAGGCTATGGAGGGGGGGTATACAGAGGAGGCTACAGACAGGGGGGTATACAGAGGTGACTATGGAAGGGGGGTGTACAGAGGTGGCTGTGGACAGGGGGTTATACAGAGGAAGCTATGGAAAGGGAGGTATACAGAGGAGGCTATGGAGGGGGGTATACAGAGGTTGCTGTGGACAGGGGGGTATACAGAGGTGGCTGTGGACAGGGGGGTATACATAGGAGGCTATATAAGGGGGGGTATACATAGGTGGCTGTGGACAGGGGGTTATACAGAGGTGGCTATGGAAGGGGGGTATACATAGGTGGCTGTGGACAGGGGGTTATACAGAGGAGGCTATGGAAGGGGGGTATACAAAGGAAGCTATGGAAAGGGGGGTATACAGAGGAGGCTATGGAAAGGGGGGTATACAGAGGAGGCTATGGAAGGGGGGTGTACAGAGGAGGCTATGGAAGGGGGGTATACAGAGGTGGCTATGGAAGGGGGGGTATACAGAGGTGGCTATGGAAGGGGGGTATACAGAGGAGGCTATGGAAGGGGGGGTATACAGAGGAGGCTATGGAAGGGGGGTGTACAGAGGAGGCTATGGAAGGGGGGTATACAGAGGTGGCTATGGAAGGGGGGGTATACAGAGGTGGCTATGGAAGGGGGGGGTATACAGAGGAGGCTATGGAAGGGGGGTGTACAGAGGAGGCTATGGAAGGGGGGTATAGAGAAGAGGCTATGGAAGGGGGAACAGAGGAGTCTATGGAAGGGGGTGTACAGAGGAGGCTATGGAAGGAGGTGTACAGAGGTGGATGTGGAAGGGGGGTATACAAAGGTGGCTGTGGACGGGGGGGTGTATACAGAGGTGGATGTGGAAGGGGGGTGTACAGAAGTGGCTATGGAAGGGAGGGTATACAGAGGAGGCTGTGGACAGGGGGGGTACAGAATTGGCTGTGAACAGGAGGGATACAGACGTATGTGGGGGGTAGAGAGGTGGATGGGGGGGTATAGAGGTGGCTGTGGATGGGGGGGTACAGAGGTGGCTGTGGATGGGGGGGTACAGAGGTGGCTGTGGATGGGGGTACAGACGTGGGCGGGGGTACAGAGGTGGACGGGGGGTACAGAGGTGTCCGTGGACAGGCGGGGTATACAGAGTGTGTGTACATTTTTTTGGGATGTTGGGGTGAAGAGCAAAATTGCATGGGGGGAGCCCAGGAAAATGCTTGCCCAGGGTCCAAACAATATTAAAGACAGCCCTGGGCGGGTTGTTAGCAGGCATAAGAGTAACAATAGTGTGTGTGTGTGGGGGGGGGGGGGTCATGTAAAGGGTGAAATACTGTGTGTAGGGTGATAATTGAATTTGTAGTGTTTTAAGTATATTCTTGTTTTGAAAAGACATTGATTCTTTCTTAAAAACGGGGGGTGGGGGCGCAGATTGTCATCTTCGCCCTGGGCACCAAATGGCCTTGTCCCAGAACTGCCGTCATGAAGAGGGGCCCTAAGGGCCACAATAATTCTACTTACTCCTTAGCGGTTCCTTGACGCGCTCCACGATCTCGATGGTCTGATTCATGACCACTTGCACATCACAGGCGCTGGAATTTGTGACCCGCTGAACGTTCTCCAACATGTTGGCAGCTGGTCCGTTCATGGCCATGGAAAGGATGATGAGCAGGATGATGGTCCTCCTCGCGTATCCTAAGAGAGAGAGAGAATTTTTTTTTTTTAATTAACAACAAGACGTTTTTTAGAACAAGAACTGGATTGCATGAAACGTCTGCACCATGCGACTGGGCATGCGAACTGCATTGGAGGCATCATTAACTTAACATTGACACAGACCATTGCCTTCTGGGACACACATGTCCCAAAAGGAAACGGGGCCACTCAAGGAAGAGGAGGAACCGCCGCGGAATAGGAAGAGGCAGATTAGGAAGACTGCTTAGCAACAGCGTTTCAGGTAAGTGAATTTTTTTTCTTTTTTCTTTTCTTTTTTCTTTTTTCTTTTTTATTATTTTATCAATAAATTTTTATGTTTTTTGGGTGGCCCTCCACTTTAAGGTGTCAAAATAAAAAATAAAAAGAGGAAGAAACGCACAAGTATGCATTGAAAACGTATAAAAATGAGTGTGAAAGTGCATGGAAAAAATGCGTCGGTAATGCAGAAACTGCAGCGTGAAAAAGCCCCGACTGTGGTATCGTACTGTCTTTGGGTTCATCTACACCAGGTGCTTTCCAGTGCGTTTCTGAAACCGCTTCTGGAAGGCATGTGCGGTGTTCGCTGTGTATTCATATGGCCCTGAAGGATAACGACACCCAAAACAGACAGTGATCACCATGTATTGCAATGGCTCTTTGTACTAGAGTTACCATCTCATCCCTTTAAACCCGAACACATATGAATTGCACGGGTTCGGAGGCTAATTTAATGCAGATAAGGCACCAAGCAGGGGCGGACTCACCATTCGGGCTCTCGGGCACTGCCCGAGGGCCCCATGCCACCAAGGGGCCCCATCAGGGTTGCCAGCTTCAATAAAACCAAGGAGAGTATGTAAAAATCTGTGTTTTTAAAAAAAAATCCCAAGATTATAGCTGCCCCACCTCACCAGTACCTTTTCAGTGTGTGTATATGTGTATTCTGTGTGTGTATGCTGTGTGTCTGTCTGTGTATACTGTGTGTGTGTATACTGTGTGGCCATAATCTATTGCCTGGGGGCCCCATAATCTCCTATTGCCCGGGGGCCCCATAATCTCCTATTGCCCGGGGGGGCCCCATAATCTCCTATTGCCCGGGGGGGCCATAATCTCCTATTGCCCGGGGGGACCATAATCTCCTATTGCCCGGGGGGCCAATAATCTCCTATTGCCCGGGGGGGGCCCCATAATCTCCTATTGCCCGGGGGCCCCATAATCTGCTATTGCCCGGGGGCCCCATAATCTCTTATTGCCGGGGGCCCCATAATCTCCTATTGCCGGGGGCCCCATAATCTTCTCCTATTGCCCGGGGGGCCCATAATCTCCTATTGCTAGGGGGCCCCATGAGTTTTCAGTCTGCCCCTGGCACCAAGTGAGTTTAATTACCACCTTAATCAGCCCCAGAACCCATGTAATTAATATGTGTTCAGAGGGATGAGGTGGCAACCCTACCCTGGTTCACACCAGTGCTTCTAACAGAAGTGCAACCTGCACCAGATTGCTTCAAAACGCATGAAAATGCACCAAGGTGCACATTGTCCTAATGAAAATAAAGTGTTTTTAACTCTCAAAACCCAAAAAAATAAAAAGAGGAAAAAGAATGCCACTGGAACTCTTAAAAACGTATCACGAAAACCCAAAACCTATTGAAGACTTCTAGAAACTCACCGGAAAAGAGATGGGGCATCATCAAGAAGACGGTGACCCGGATCTTGATGGAGAAGGCCATGCCAATGCAGAGGAAGAAGCCCATGGCGATGGTGGAGTAGATGCAGAAGTAGATGTTGTAGCTCTTGTAGAAGATCACCAGATAGCCGTAGATGCTGATGAGGACAAGCCCAACAGGAACGCAAAGAAGCTGGATTTGGCCCACCGGCCCCTCTCCTTCAGCCCTCCGGCTCTTTTGTCGTCGGCATCAAAATGGTCAAGCCCTGTGATCTGAGTGGGGTCCTTCAGATCGGCGGCCCTGGGGCACCAATCCGGGCAGCAGTCCCGGTCACAGATCTCGGAACACTGGCAACATTGTGAACACGCGCCGCAGCAGGCCCGGAACGCAATGCACGGGTGGATGTAGGAGCAGAACGTCCTACAACACCCGCCCACATACTCACGAGGGCTCTGATAGGTGTGGCTCATTTTTTTGTCGCTTTGGTAAATTACCAATAAAAATACTGAAGATCGCAAAAAAAAAAAGTATCCATTCTGATGAAGTGGTACCTGTTATTTGACACAATGCGATTTGTAGCTAAAAAACATGTCAAAATTGCACAAATACAAAAACGGTGTTAAGTTGGGTGCTTGGCAATGGAGGCATAAATGATGCTGCCAGTCATCCACCTTAACCGCCCAATGTTCATTAACCCCCTCTGCCAGTCCTACCACTGGTTTCTGATCATCAAACAAATAAAACTCGAAATACTAACAACATACAAAACTATCCATGACTCTGCCCCAATCTACATCACCAACTTTGTTACAAAACAATACCCAAAATGTCCTCTCCACACCTCCAAAGATCTCCTGCTCTCTAGCTCCCTTGTCACCTCATCCCATGTTTACATCCACAATTACTCAAGAGCTTCTCATATCCTCTAAATAGAGCCTCCCAAAACCTCCTGCTCTCTAGCTTCCCGTTCACCCCCTCCAATTCTTGCCTCCAAGTCTTCTCCAGAGCCTCTTCTACCCTCTGGATCTTCTCAAGACGTTGTTCTCTCTAGCACCCTCATCACCTCCTCCCATGTTCACCTCCACGATTACTCAAGAGCTTCTCATATCCTCTAGATAGAGCCTCCCAAGACCTCCTGCTCTCTAGCTTCCCGTTCACCTCCTCCAATGCTTGCCTCCAAGTCTTCTCCAGAGCCTCTTCTACCCTCTGGATCTTCTCAAGACGTTGTTCTCTCTAGCACCCTCATCACCTCCTCCCATGTTCACCTCCACGATTACTCAATAGCTTCTCATATCCTCTAGATAGAGCCTCCCAAGACCTCCTGCTCTCTAGCTTCCCGTTCACCTCCTCCAATGCTTGTCTCCAAGTCTTCTCCAGAGCCTCTTCTACCCTCTGGATGCTCTCAAGATGTCATTCTCTCTAGCACCCTCATTACCTCCTCATACAATAGGGATTCCCCCATTAACACTGACTGGTGGAATTGAGTAATTTTTCTTTCCTGAAAACTGCTCTAAAATCGCTCCATCTATAACCAGCTTTAAACTAGAGGGTGCAAAATCTGGTACAGCTCTGCAAAGAAACCAATCTGCTTCCAGGTCTTTTTTTTGTCAAAGCTTAATTGAACAAGCTGAATTTAGAAGCCGATTGGTTTTAATGCACAGCTGCACTGGATTTTGCACTCTCGAGTTTTAGTAAATCATCTCCAAAATGTCAACTTCACTTTGTAGTGCAAGTAAAGAGCAACCCTTTGCTTCATTATCGTGTGATGGCATTCATCCTTAGCAATGGTCTCCAAACTGCGGCCTGGGGGCCAAATGCAGCTCTTTGCTTGCCTTTATCTGGCCCTTAGGGCACTATTCCTCCCACTGGCACAAACAATAGGGCCTTCATTCCTGTACTGACATTACCAATAATGGGGCACTATTCTTTCCACTGACACCAATGATGGGGTACTATTCTTTCCACTGACACCAATGATGGGGTACTATTCTTTCCACTGACACCAATGATGGGGTACTATTCTTTCCACTGACACCAATGATGGGGCACTATTTTTCCCATTGACACCAATGATGGCCCTCCAGCTGTGGTGAAACTACCAATCCCATCATGTCTCTGCCTCTAGGAGTTATGCCTGTGATTGTCAGGGTCTTGCAATGTCTTATGGGAATTGTAGTTTCAAAACAGCTGAAGGGCCGAGGTTGCCTACCCCTGCCCTAAAGTCTGAAGCACAGCAAACTGGCCCTTTGTTTGGATAGTTCGGAGACCCCTGATCTATAGTATAGCTTGCACAGGGCTGGGGACCAGGAATGATTAGGATGAAATGTATTTTGTTGTAAAATGACCGATATCGCTGATGGCCAAATTTGAGATTTTTCAATTCAAATTATTGAGCAGCTTACTTTTTGTTGAGGGGGGGAAGGTGCTATGTATTTCTAAAGATTTTTTTTCTTTCTTTTTTTTTTTTTTTTTTTTTACTAAATATCATGTAGTAATGTGTTTGTTTGTTTTTTTTTTATTTTATTTTCATTTATTTATTTTTTTTTGTATCTTTTGGTCGTTGATTTGTGTAGTCACTTTGATTTTATTTTTACTTCCTTTTCTTGCTGTGAAAAATGAAGCTCAAAAAGGAAAAAAAAAATTGGCACGAGAACTGATCCAGGATAGTTGGCAGGAACTTTCATAACCCTCAGGAGCTATTTAGAGCCTGTTGGACTAAAAAAAAAAGAAAGAAGAAAAAAAATAAAAAATAAAAACTTGATTTATTTTATTTTGTTTGCTTATACCCTGTCGACTCCAACCTAAAATCAGATTTTTTCTTAAGTTTCAGAGAGCTATAATCTCTCAATTTTGCTTATCCATAATAAGGACTAACCCTCTGCCCCATCTGACCGCACCGGGCATTCAGCTCACACAAGCGCCATGCGATATTTAAAGTTAAGGTCATTTTTAAAATTTTAAAATTTAAAATTTTACATTTTAAATTTTTACATTTTTTAAATATAAGGTAATTAATAAATGTAATTTTTATATTCCCCTAAGCCTAATGAGCATTAGACCCTGAATATGTCACTTTTTTTTCTGCATGCTGTTCGGATTTAATAATATATTCTATGTATAAAATTGAAATGGTTCCTGCTGATTGGTTGAGGACATCCAGCGCAGAGTACATCACCGCCATCTCTCAGCTGATTTGTTACAGTCTTTCCTATAAACAGGAAATGTTTATCACTACTTCTAACCTCCGCCACGTAGTTTATCATCCATCGTCTATATCAACCTTCTCCCATCCTTCCTGTGTAGGGAAACATGGGCCTGGTACAAGTGGTGATAATGGTTTGTGAGGCCGATAAGTGACCCTAGTCTTGTGTTTCAGCCACCCCTGCCAGATAGAATAGCCTAGTCCTTCACCACACTTTTACAGTGCCTTGATAAAAGTTTTCATAGCCCTTGCAATTTTCCACATTTTGTCATGTTACAATCAGCACCCCCCAGCCTGCTGATTGGAGAATGAAAGAGCAGCAGGCAAACTTTTTTAAAAAGGCATTTTACACTGAAGAGCTTATAATATTTTTTTTTGTTATGAAAATTTTTGTATTTTCTTTATGCTAAGCAAGTGGGTTTGTTTTGTAAACCAACCGATGTGATCACCATGATCAGCTGTTGGAGACCAACGCTATCCGTGAGATCACTCCCAAATCCCTAAATCCTCAGCAGAAAGGTTCCAAATAGCACTCTGGGAAGCAGTGGTCTTTCTGCATACATCCCCTTGCTGAGTTAGAGCTAGAGATCTCTAGTTAGCAGAAAGCAAAAGCTTTGTTGATTGCAGAGGTCTGACTTAGCAGGGGGTGCAAGCACTTTGCTGATTGGAGATCTCAAGCTTGGACCCAACATGGGGTATGTTAGACTTCTGCAGATAGACCACTTCTTGCACACAGAGCAAGGGGACAGGCTTTTCTACTCAGGCTGTGGCCACATTCTAAAGAAAAAACAAAAAATTTAAGACTTTGCCAAACTTTTATTTTGATTCAATTGAATTATAGCGCTACTCCAGTAGAAGCCGCAGGATTATTGTCCAGGTCTTCCCCACAGGCTTTGCCCTGCAGCCAGGCACACAGGCTCATTTACATGTTTATTTGATGACCAGTCTAGGTTGTTTTGTGGTTTTTATTTTTTGAAAACTTGGATAGGTTTGAGGGTAGTAGTGGGATACTCCAAAAAACAAGAACTTTGTATAACTGAGGACTTCTTCGGAACAGGCTATAGTGATGTTCGGCCTTGAAACAAACTGTAGACTTCAGCTTAGTAGTAGTAGTAGCTAGAGTCACAAGAGCAGAGTCCCATTAAGTAGGCGATTAGGTTGACAATGCTTTTTAGGACAGCCGGTGTGCCCTTTAAATAGAGCCATGGCTGACTATATAGTACCAAAGGCATGGGTGTAGCATAAGGGGTTGCAGGGGTCACAATCGCAACCCTGCCCCTAGCTGCAGGGGGCCCCTGCAGCCTCCCTGTCATATTATCATATCCTCCACAAAATCCAGCTCCGATCTGCCCTAGGGCCCCACAGCCATGCTCCAGTACTGGGCTTCTACTTTGACATCCACACCCCTGTGTTCCCATTGACTGTGGAGAAGCTGTGAGCCGTTTCCTCAATGGAGAGGAGCATGAGGTGAAAACAGCCCAGGATGGGGAAGTGTCTGTGCTGTGTGCTGGCAATATGGAATGGTAACTGAGCTCAGCGAGGCAAGAGGAGGAGAGTGCCGTCCTGTAGCCATGATGGGATCGATGTCACTGGTGAGGCATGACACTGCTCATTGTCTTCTAGTCACCAGCTGGGATTATCTGTACCACCCAAGGAGCTCTGCCAAGTGACCTGCCAGGGGTCCCTGTCCTCTGATTCTCTAGTGGTAATCCCTGTCCTTTGATGTAAAGAGGAACTCATGGAACTCAAAACTCTTAAGCCACTTTGAGTATATTGACGTGCGGTGGATGTATCTGCACGCACGTTGGAAGTAGTGGGGGGGTGGGGCCCAGGTCAACTTTTGCATCAGGGCCCACGAGCTTCAAGCTATACCTCTGACCAGAGGGGTAGCAAAAGCACAGAGAGGTCCCCAAGATCTCTAAAGCCCAAGGACAGCTAGTAGCCTCCATCCAACTTCCAAGTGAAACCTTCCCATGATAGCAGACAGGCCCCTCAGTCAGCTCTCTTTGGCTCCTTGGTCTCAGTATTTAAGCCCCTGAGGTATCACCAACAGCAGTTTCCACCTAGGAAGGGCAGCGTGCCCCCCAGGCTGGACTAATCTACTCTGGGAAAAGACCCCAGGCTTAGTGTGCTCACAGAATACTGTATATACAATCTCCCAGCATGCCATCAGAGCTTGCTTCTCTGGGATAGGCCAGGGCTTTATCAATATTCATGTTGGCATCTGCATAGCTCCACACCTAAAGTATCATCCAGAAACTTCTCAGATTCCCTGGACATGGAGGAAGCTATAGACCAGACAGGAAGCAGCTAAACACACTGAGAAGGCCTGACTAGCAGGTTGCAGCTTCACTGACTACAGTGACCAGAATATGCTTTACCTACCAAACCAATACAGCCACACTGACTATAGCGTGGTAACTAGTGATGGACGAACTTCCGACGGGACGTTTCGCGAACGCGAAACGCGAACGGACACAAACGTTCGCGAAAACGACCGTTCGCCGCGGGCTCCATTGACTTCAATGGGAGGCGAATTTCGCAAACCTTTAGGTCGAATTTGCGGCCACGGGGTAATTATTAGGGGGTAGCACGTAGTCCCACCACCTGGACAATAGCATAATACATGTATGAGGTGAATTTGGGATCGATAACTACAAGCATTTTTTTTTTATTTGGGAAATTGTTCTGACAATTCAGGACTATGGAGCTAATGAAGGCAATGGAGGAGAGGGAAGGTCAGGGACCAGGGTAGGCAAACAAGAGGGTGCAGGAGATACAGAGCACTGACAGCAGCACCGTAATACAGAGCACTGACATCAGCACCGTGACATACAGCGCTGACAGCAGCTCCGTGACATACAGCGCTGACAGCAGCTCCGTGACATACAGCGCTGACAGCAGCTCCGTGACATACAGCGCTGACAGCAGCTCCGTGACATACAGCGCTGACAGCAGCTCCGTGACATACAGCGCTGACAGCAGCACCGTGACATACAGCGCTGACAGCAGCTCCGTGACATACAGCGCTGACAGCAGCTCCGTGACATACAGCGCTGACAGCAGCTCCGTGACATACAGCACTGACAGCAGCTCCGTGACATACAGCGCTGACAGCAGCTCCGTGACATACAGCGCTGACAGCAGCACCGTGACATACAGCGCTGACAGCAGCTCCGTGACATACAGCGCTGACAGCAGCTCCGTGACATACAGCGCTGACAGCAGCTCCGTGACATACAGCGCTGACAGCAGCTCCGTGACATACAGCGCTGACAGCAGCTCCGTGACATACAGCGCTGACAGCAGCTCCGTGACATACAGCGCTGACAGCAGCTCCGTGACATACAGCGCTGACAGCAGCTCCGTGACATACAGCGCTGACAGCAGCTCCGTGACATACAGCGCTGACAGCAGCACCGTAAGCAGCCCCAGGAGGAAGTCAGCACAGCACAGGGATGGTGTGATCCCCTCATAATAAGAACCCCCAGGAGGAAGTCAGCACAGCACAGGGATGGTGGGAGCCCCTCATAATAAGAACACCCAGGAGGAAGTCAGCACAGCACAGGGATGGTGGGAACCCCTCATAATAAGCAGCCCCAGTAGAAATATGACACCGCTCAACCTCTTCAAAGAGGAGGGTAGGGGCATATAGTACGGTGTGCTTTTTTGGGTCAGGGAAGTGAGCCAAATGAATTAAGAAGGTCTGTGTGCTTGATTCCAAAAATTGTTTATAGACATATACATGGTCTACTGATCACATGTGTTGAATTCCTCCGAGATCCATGCCTCATTCATTTTTAGAAATGTGAGGTAGTTAACACTGTGGTGAGCTAGGCGAGTACGCTTATCGGTCACAATCCCCCCTGCTGCGCTGAACGTCCTTTCGGACAGGACACTGGATGAGGGGCAAGCCAACAGTTCGATTGCAAATTGGGCAAGCTCTGGCCAGAGGTCAAGCCTGCCCACCCAGTAGTCTAGGGGTTCATCACTCCTCAGAGCGTCCACATCGGCCGTTAACCCAATGTAGTCGGACACCTGACGGTCTAGGCGTTCCCTGATGCTGGATCCGGATGACACCTGTCGATGGGTCGGCTGAAAGAATGACCTCATATCCGAAGTCACCAACACATCTTCAAACCGGCCTCTTCTTGCAGGCGCTGTTGGATTGGTACCCGCAAATCCTTCTCTGGGAGTGGGAATTGCTCCTCTGCCAGCGCACGCAAAAGCAGAATGCAGCATTTCTCGAAGCAAGGCCTGGAAGTGCTGCATTCTGACAGCCCTCTGCGACGGCGGTAACATTTCCGCCATTTTGTGTTTGTACCGGGGGTCTAAGTACGTTGCCACCCAGTACTGGTCCTTGACCCTCATGCTTTTTATACGGGGGTCCCTATTAAAACACTGGAGCATGAAGGCCCCCATTTGCACTAAAGTGGAAGCGGTGTGGTGGCCTGGCTCCTGCTCATCATCCAGGATAATGTCGTCCTCTTCATTCTCCTCTCCCCATCCTCGCACAACAGGGATCCCAGAAAGGTTTAAAGCATGCTCTTCTTGCTCCTGCTCATCCGCCCCGGCACCATCCTCCTCTGACTCCTCATCAGACTCCTGTTGTTGACTTGTCTCAGATAGAGTAGCCCCCCCTGGGAATTCATCCAGCATTGCGACTTCCTCATCTTCCCGCTCCTGCTCCTCCACAGCCTGATCAATGACACGACGCAATGCACGCTCCAGAAAGAAGGCATAAGGTACCATGTCACTGATGGCGCCATGGCTGCGACTGACCAGTTTGGTGATCTCCTCAAATGGCCGCAGAAGTCTGCATGTGTCGCGCATGAGCAGCCACTGGCGCGGTGAAAAAAAACCCAGCTCCCCAGAACCGTTTCTTTCGCAGAGTTCATACAGGTAGACGTTAACTGCACGTTTCTGCTGGAGCAGCCTATCAAGCATATAGAAGGTTGAGTTCCATCGCGTCGGGCAATCGCAAATAAGACGTCTGACCGGCAGATGGTGTCGCCGCTGAATGTCAGCAAGGCGAGCCATGGCCGTGTAAGATCTTCTGAAATGGGCCGAGATTTTCCTTGCCTGCCGCAAGATGTCCTGGACCCCAGGGTATTTGACAAGGAATCGCTGCACGACCAAGTTTAAGACGTGTGCCATGCACGGCACGTGCGTGATTTTGCCCTGTTTCAATGCGCTAAGCAGATTGGCACCGTTGTCACACACCACTTTACCAACTGTCAAATTGAGCGGTGTTAGCCACTCATCTGCCTGTGAACGCAAAGCTGAAAGGAGTGCCGGGCCAGTGTGGCTCTTTGCTTCCAGGCACAACAGACGCAGCACGGCATGGCAACGTCTCACCTGGCATGTGGAATAGGTTCTGGGGAGCTTGGGCGGTGCAGTGGAAGAGACGCTAGCAGCGGAAAAGGAGGAGGCAGCTGAGGAGGAGAGGGAGGAGGATGGAGTAGGAGGAGGAGAAGAAGAGTCAGGCCTGCATGCAATCCGTGGCGGTAAAACCAAATCTACACGGGTGCCACGGGTTACATGCTTGACGGCCGTCAGAAGGTTCACCCAGTGGGCAGTAAAACTGATATACCTTCCCTGCCCGTGTTTGCTAGACCACGTGTCTGTGGTCAGATGTATCTTGGCACCGACACTGTGTGCCAGAGATACATTCACTTGCCGCTGAACATGGCCATATAGCTCTGGGATGCCCTTCTCTGAGAAATACTTCCTTCCTGGGACCTTCCATTGTGGTGTTCCAATGGCCACAAATTTGCGAAAGGCCTCCGAGTCCACCAGTTTATATGGCAGTAGTTGGCGGGCTATGAGTTCTGACAAGCCAGCCGCCAACCGTTGGGCAAGAGGGTTATCCGGCGTCATCATTTTTTTACGCTCAAACATTAGGCCCACGGAAGCCTGCCTTTTTGCAGAAAAATGTGAGCTTGGCGTGATGGAAGGTGGAGTGGAGGACAATTGTGAGGAGAGAGGAGAAGGAGAAGTAGAAGACGAGGCTGGACGGTGAGAGCCTGCAGTGTGGCTTTGTGTGTTCCGTTGCTCCCACTGGGCTCGGTGATGGCTGCTCATGTGCCTTCTTAAGGCGGTCGTCCCTAGGTGAGTATTGGGCTTACCGCGACTAACGCGTTGACTGCAAAGATTGCAGATGGCAACGCTATTGTCAGCAGCGGACACGTTAAAAAAAGCCCACACTGCGGAGCCATGTGCCGGTGTCCTGGGAGCGCCAGATGTGACCGTACATGGTCGATGACTCGCTCCTGATACATTTGCAGTCTGCTTTGTCCCTGCTGTGCAATGTAAGTCATTGCTGCTTCTCCTCCCTATCTGCTGGTCCATATCTCCCTCTGAACTCCCCTCCTCTTCCTCTCTTGTGGGCACCCACGTGACATCACTAGACACGTCATCATCAACGTCACCTTCCCCACCGCTATAAGTAGAGTAGGCAGCAACACCGGGGACCAACCTCCTCCTTGGGCTGATCTGGGTACTGGCGTCAGACTGCTGAGTAGCGCTTGTTGCTACCTCCTCTTCCTGATCCAATACCAAGAGTGGCTGCGCATCAGAAATGTCCTCTTGATATGGATCGGAAAATAATTCCAGTGACTCAAGCGGAAGGTATGTGGTGGTGGTGGTGGTGGTCGTGTTGTTGGTGGTAGTGTCTTTGGGGGTGCACATAGCAGAGAGTGAAGAAGAGGGTGCAGATCGAGAGGATGAGGAGGGTGCAGAAGAGTAAGGCTGAGCGAGCCACTCAACCAAGTCTGGTGCATCCTTTAAAGTAATTGAACGCACCTTCTGCAACTTCCCACTTTGGCTCAAGCCTGTTGCTCCTGCCCTACCCCTACCACCCCTGCGGAAGGGCCTGCCTCTTCCTCTGCATGTCATTTTTTAAATGACCCTGTGACAAAACTCTTAGTCCCTATACCGCTGAAGGACTGCTGCAGTATAGGTGAGCGGTCAGCAGTGGTGCACGTCAACCCTATCTATTGTGGACCGATAGCGGTCCTTACAGAACAGCAGACTGTACCGCACTCAAGCCTATGTACCGTAGCACCCTATACCAAGTTACCAGTCCTTATAAGAACTTTTGTGGACCAAGCAGGTTGTGTATTAGTGTTTAGCAGACTGTACGTCAGTCCCTATACCGCTGAAGGACTGCTGCAGTATAGGGCAGCGGTCAGCAGTGGTGCACGTCAACCCTATCTATTGTGGACCGATAGCGGTCCTTACAGAACAGCAGACTGTACCGCACTCAAGCCTATGTACCGTAGCACCCTATACCAAGTTACCAGTCCTTATAAGAACTTTTGTGGACCAAGCAGGTTGTGTATTAGTGTTTAGCAGACTGTACGTCAGTCCCTATACCGCTGAAGGACTGCTGCAGTATAGGGCAGCGGTCAGCAGTGGTGCACGTCAACCCTATCTATTGTGGACCGATAGCGGTCCTTACAGAACAGCAGACTGTACCGCACTCAAGCCTATGTACCGTAGCACCCTATACCAAGTTACCAGTCCTTATAAGAACTTTTGTGGAACAAGCAGGTTGTGTGTTAGTGATTAGCAGACTGTACGTCAGTCCCTATACCGCTGAAGGACTGCTGCAGTATAGGTGAGCGGTCAGCAGTGGTGCACGTCAACCCTATCTATTGTGGACCGATAGCGGTCCTTACAGAACAGCAGACTGTACCGCACTCAAGCCTATGTACCGTAGCACCCTATACCAAGTTACCAGTCCTTATAAGAACTTTTGTGGACCAAGCAGGTTGTGTATTAGTGTTTAGCAGACTGTACGTCAGTCCCTATACCGCTGAAGGACTGCTGCAGTATAGGGCAGCGGTCAGCAGTGGTGCACGTCAACCCTATCTATTGTGGACCGATAGCGGTCCTTACAGAACAGCAGACTGTACCGCACTCAAGCCTATGTACCGTAGCACCCTATACCAAGTTACCAGTCCTTATAAGAACTTTTGTGGAACAAGCAGGTTGTGTGTTAGTGATTAGCAGACTGTACGTCAGTCCCTATACCAATGAAGGACTGCTGCAGTATAGGGCAGCGGTCAGCAGTAGTGCACGGCAACCCTATGTATTGTGGACCGATAGCGGTCCTTACAGAACAGCAGACTGTAACGCACTCAGGCCTATGTACCGTAGCACCCTATACCAAGTTACCAGTCCTTATAAGAACTTTTGTGGACCAAGCAGGTTGTGTGTTAGTGATTAGCAGACTGTACGTCAGTCCCTATACCAATGAAGGACTGCTGCAGTATAGGGCAGCGGTCAGCAGTAGTGCACGGCAACCCTATGTATTGTGGACCGATAGCGGTCCTTACAGAACAGCAGACTGTACTGCACTCAGGCCTATGTACCGTAGCACCCTATACCAAGTTACCAGTCCTTATAAAAACTTTTGTGGACCAAGCAGGTTGTGTGTTAGTGTTTAGCAGACTGTGCGTCAGTCCCTATACCGCTGAAGGACTGCTGCAGTATAGGGCAGCGGTCAGCAGTAGTGCACGGCAACCCTATGTATTGTGGACCGATAGCGGTCCTTACAGAACAGCAGACTGTAACGCACTCAGGCCTATGTACCGTAGCACCCTATACCAAGTTACCAGTCCTTATAAGAACTTTTGTGGACCAAGCAGGTTGTGTGTTAGTGATTAGCAGACTGTACGTCAGTCCCTATACCAATGAAGGACTGCTGCAGTATAGGGCAGCGGTCAGCAGTAGTGCACGGCAACCCTATGTATTGTGGACCGATAGCGGTCCTTACAGAACAGCAGACTGTACTGCACTCAGGCCTATGTACCGTAGCACCCTATACCAAGTTACCAGTCCTTATAAGAACTTTTGTGGACCAAGCAGGTTGTGTGTTAGTGATTAGCAGACTGTACGTCAGTCCCTATACCAATGAAGGACTGCTGCAGTATAGGGCAGCGGTCAGCAGTAGTGCACGGCAACCCTATGTATTGTGGACCGATAGCGGTCCTTACAGAACAGCAGACTGTACTGCACTCAGGCCTATGTACCGTAGCACCCTATACCAAGTTACCAGTCCTTATAAGAACTTTTGTGGACCAAGCAGGTTGTGTATTAGTGTTTAGCAGACTGTGCGTCAGTCCCTATACCGCTGAAGGACTGCTGCAGTATAGGGCAGCGGTCAGCAGTAGTGCACGGCAACCCTATGTATTGTGGACCGATAGCGGTCCTTACAGAACAGCAGACTGTACCGCACCCAAGCCTATGTACCGTAGCACCCTAGACAGACCAAGTTACCAGTCCTGATAAAGAGCTTTGTGGAACAAGTGAGTTGTGAATGATTAGCAGACTGCAGCAGAAGGGCAGCAGTCAAGTATAATATTCTTTCTATATTTGGAAGAAAGAATATTATACGTGTACAAGCCTATTACCGTACCACTGATACCAGTCCTGAAAAGAACCTTTGTGGAACTAATAGTAACAGCAAGTCTTTAAAATTATCCTCACTGCCTGACACACTGCTTCCTGCCTGTCCCTATACAAATTGGCAAAAAAGAGTAGGCTGGAACGATTAGCTGGAACAGCTCTTTTGTGGACCTGATAGTAACAGCTAATGATGATGATGATGATGATGATGAAGAAAGACTAATCTGGCTGAGCTGTCCCTAAAATAGCAGCATACAGCGCTCTGTCCCTTTATCTAAACTGACAAAAGAAACTCAGGCTGCTGACCTAACACCTATACCAGTCCTGAAAAGAACTTTTGTGTACCAAATAGCTAGCGTTTTCTCTGTCCCTACTCCACACAGGATCCTTTCCCTACAGTGACAGAAGAAAGAATGTAAAATGGCCACCGGATCGGGTGTATTTATAGGTTAGGGGGAATGTCCAAGTGTCCATGAGCTGTCATGTCTCAATTGGTTGTCCTGTAACACATGATAAACGTGTCACGAAAGGTTAAAGTTCTTGTATACATTAAACACGTAAGTCCGCCGGGGCGAACGACGGAAAAAGGCGTTCGAACCCGCGGACGGCGAAAGTCGGAAATTCGCCGCGAAACGACCGCCGGGCGAACCGTTCGGCCATCACTAGTGGTAACTAAATTTACCTATCAAAACACAACTAAATCTAACTTCTGTCTAGGAGGGTGCTACAGAATGTATTCAGATGTGAGTTGGTATTTTCTGTTTCTGTTTCTGAAGATGCCTTTTTGAGAAATTTACAATGTACTTACCATTTAGCACCCACTGATAAGTTCACTACAATAAACGAATCCTATCCTCAGCAACCACTAACAGCATTTTCTATTTCTTATGAAAAAAGCTCTCAGTGGTTTCCCATTCTTATTTCTCTGTCTGCAGTGGTCACTTTGGCGAGGTGAGGAAATGCAAAGAGAAGACTATGGGGTGTCTGTACGCAGGAAAGTTCATAAAGACCCGCAAATGTAAAGGGAGTCGCCTGGGCCAGGAACGCGATCAGATAGAGCGAGAAGTCTTCATCCTCCAGCAACTCGAGCCCCCAATGTCATGAAGCTGTATGATGTCTTCGCCAGCAAGGCCGAGATGGTGCTCATCCTGGAACTGTAAGTAATGGTTGCTGTCCTAGACCCGTTGCTTGTTTTTCCCTTCTAAAACTCCTCACCACACAAGTTACTATCTGGTTGTACAATCTCTTTTAGATCCACCAACAAGTATGCAGTGCAAGAGCCTGATTGATTAGATTGGGTAGGTCCTCATATTGCATAGTTTTGGTAAATCTGAAGTTGATTGTACAGAGATTGCATTGCCAGATTGTATGGTAAACCTAAGATGGGTAAACCTGAAGCAGCCAGGATTGTGATCACATGACCCAGCTAAGGCACGGAGCCCCTATAGCAGCCTTTCTCAACTTTTGTAACATGGAGGAACCAGTAAAGAAACTTTCTAGGCTCAAGGAACTCCTGTTAAAAATGACTATATCTACAACTCCTGGTATATTAGTGTGATGATCACCGAGAGGACTGCTTCTTACATTGGTGATCAGTGGGAAGAATGTTCCTTACATTGGTGGTCAGTGGGAAGAATGTTCCTTACATTGGTGGTCAGTGGGAAGAATTACCCCCTTTACAGAGAGCTAAAAGATCAATGGTGCCAGTGGGAATTCCTCTGAGAGGCAGAAAATAAGACTCCTTGGAGCCCTGGTTGAGAAAGGCTGCTCTATAGCATTCACATCTATGGACAACTGATGGGACCTTTAGGCTTATATAACATGGATGTATTTGAAGTGACCAAGTGCTTACTCCGGGGGTTGAATGGTGACCAGTTAACATCAAATTCACTTCCTGCAAGCCTGGGCTCGTCGTTACATGAGCGCCATTCAACCCAGAAGGAAAGACTGTCCACCACAGCCACTGAGGAAGAGAACTATACTATATGTGCATGCCAGATATAGGCTGTGTGGCCCGCTTCAAGCTCTTCTAGCTGGAACATTGCTTCTCCTGCGAATGGGTAGAAAAATCCCACAAATTTCTAAGGAAAGGAGGTCTATTATGTCAGCAAGTGATAGGTGGCAGAAGAAGCCAGGAACCAATGGAAATAGTTTGCAGCGGTGGCTGTGTAACTCCCCGTAGGCTCTTTACTGCAGAAAAAGTCATGCAATGTATCTTCTGCAATAAAATACACCTACCTGCTGGCTCTTGGCTTTCCCCAGCATGTAAACAGAGGTGTGCACGTGCAGCTGGCCCAATCCCTGTTTGCCAGGATGATATCACTCTTGGGCATCTGCAGGAGCGACTTCATCCTGGACCGGCCAATATAGATGGCTGAAAACTGACGCACAGAAGAATATGCTGGTGCCAGGGACCAGGGCTGTCTTTAATATTGATTGGACCCTGGGCAAAACTTTTCTTTGCCCCCCCCCCCCCCCCCCATTCAGTTTTGCTCTCCACCTCTGAGACGTACAATAAATAACAGCTAGACTCAAAATCAGTTTACTGAATCAGATCGGGCAGCTATTGTGATTGGTTGCCAGAGGTTACAGTGTATCATTACCGCTCACTGACTGGTTGCTAGAGGTCAGAGCACATGATTTCTGCTTGTTGATTGGTTGCTAGAGATTACTGTGGATATGACCTCAGGGGGGCATGATATACATATCAATGCTGCTGGCCGCCCCTATTTACATATGAATGGCGGTAATGTACATGTAAACCCAGGGTCTGTAGGTGAGCCATCTTTACACAACAATAGGGCAGAGCTGGGCAGCATTAGTAGAAGCACTTCACACTGAGATATCAGGACACAGCACAGGACTAAAAGGGGTGATGGAATTTAAACCAGGATAATTGGCAAGTATGAGGCAGCTGCTTTGGGCCCCACAACAATGACAGGGCCCAGGGCAGCTGCCCCTTTTGCCCTGCCTTAAACACGGTCCTGCCAGGGACCCTTTAGTTCCGCTTTATTAGTATTATTATTTTTATTACATTTCTTTTATAAAGGATTTACATTCACGGGTCTCTCTATTAGGTACACCTGTTCAATTGCTTGGTAACAAAAATTTCTAATCAGCCAATCACATGGCAGCATTTAGGCAGCTAGAGGTGGCAAAGATGACTTGCTGCCGTTTAACCGAGCGTCAAAATGGGGAAGAAAGGGGAGTTTGAGTGAGTTTGAACGTGGCATGTTTGCCCGATGGGCTGGTCTGAATATTTCAAAAACTGCTGATCTACTGGGATTTTCACACACAACCATCTCTCGGGTTTACAAAGAATAGCCCAAAAAAAAGAGAGAATATCCAGTGAGCTGCAGTTGTGTCGAGGAAAATGTTGATGTCAGAGGAGAATGGGCAGACTGGTTCTAGATGGCAGAAAGTCAACAGCAACACAACCACTCGTTACAACCAAGGCATGCAGAATACCATCTGTAAGCACACAACACATTGAACTGAAGCAGATGGGCTACAGCAGCAGAAGACCACACCGTGTGCCACTCCTGTCAGCTAAGAACAGGAAATCGAGGCTACAATTCGCACAGGCTCACCAAAATTGGACAATAGAAGATCGGGAAAAGTTGCTGATGAGTCCCGATTTCAGTTGCTCCATTCAGATGGTGGGGTCAGAATTTGGTGTAAACAACATGAAAGCATGGATCCATCCTGCCTTGTATCAATGGTTCAGGCTGGTGGTGGTGGTGGTGTAATGGTGTGGGGGATATTTTATTAGCACACTTTGGGCCTCTTAGTACCAATCGAGCATTGTTTAAATGCCACAGACTACCTGAGTATTGTTGCTGACCATGTCCATCCCTTTATGACTACAGTGTCCCCATCTTCTGATCGCTCCTGCCAGCAGGATAATGCACCATGTCACAAAGCTCCAATGATCTCACCACTGGACAATGAGGTCCCTGTACTCCAATGGCCTCCACACTCACCAGATCTCATCCAATGGCCTCCACACTCACCAGATCTCAATCCAATAGAGCGCATTTGAAATGTGGTGGAATGGGAGATTCTCATCATGGATGTACAGCCGACAAATCTGCAGCAAGTGCGTGATGTTATCATGTCACTATCGACCAAAATCTCTGAGGAGCGTTTCCAACACCTTGTTGAATCTATGCCACGGAGAATGAAGGCAAAAGGGGGTCCAACCCGGTACCTAATAAAGTGGCCAGTGAGTGTATATAGTGCCAACAGTTTGCGCAGCACTTTACAATATAAAGGGAGACAATACATCAACAATACAATTCAAAACAAGAGGGTTATGCCCTGTACACATGGTCGGACATTCCGACCGCAAAATCCGTCAGATTGTTTCTGACCACAAAATCCGTCTGATTTTTTCCGACGGATTTTGGCACAAACTTGTGTTGCCATTGACATGGTCGCACAAAGTTGTCTGAATTTCCGATCGTTCTGAACGAGGTTACGTCAAACACGTACGTCGGGACTATAAATGGGCCAGTAGCCAATAGCTTTCGTCTCTTTATTTTAATAAGTTTATTCTGAGCATGCGTGGCACTTTGTCCGTCGGATTTGTCTACACACGATCGGAATTTATGCGATCGGATTTTGTTGTCGGAAAATTTTAGATCCTGCTCTCAAACTTCGTGTGTCGGAAAATCCGACGTAAAAAATCCGATGGAGCCCACACACGATCGGATTTTCCGACAACAAGATCCGAACGCACATTTTCCGTTGGAAAGCCTGACCGTCTGCACAGGGGAGGAGCCCTGCTCTTGGGAGATTAAAATCTAATAGGGAACTTTAGTCAACAAGTCCAACCAACACTTCCCCACTTAGACCCCTTTCACACTGCCAGCACGGGGACATCGGCGGTAAATCGGCGGCTTTACTATCGATTTTGCGGTGCTTTTCGGGCATTTTTAACCACCGCTAGTGGCCAAATAAAGGGTTAAAAGCACCGCTGCCGAGGCCCTTTGCAGGCGCTTCGGAGGTGCTTCCCATTGATTGAAGGGGGGGGGATTAAATCTTCCAGAGCTGAAGTGATTAAGTTGTTTTTTTTTATAAACCATTTGCAATAGGGTGTGATGGGGAGGAAAGGGTTTGTGGGGGAGGGGGTTTAAAACATTAACACACTCTGATCATGTTAGTCTTTTTTTGCATGTAAATTTAAAAATGTAAAAAAAAAATTCTATAAATTCCCTTTTATAGGGTTGCGGATGCTTTTGGCGATGCTGTGTAATGGCCCTGGGAAATTTCTTGGAATTCAGAGCAGTAACGCCCTCTTCTCTATATAGCATTGCTCGTATTTTTATCTCTGCCTTTGCTCTGCATCTTCTAAGCTTCTCTCTTCATCATCTTGGACTCTTGCCCTCCGCTTTGTTACTCGAGCGAGTCGAACGCTTGATCTGTGCCTACAACAAAAAAAAGTTCAATTTCTTGCTCCCTGGCCGTTCCAGAAACCATTATAAAGCCATCCATAATCCTATTTCTATTTACTGCAGTACATTAAAAAAAATCTCCTGTGTCAGTTATCTAGAAAACAGAGGATTCACAGAGTTCCGGCGTGATTTGTAACGTTCATGAGGGATTATCCTGTTAACCACTTTAAGACCACCAGGCCCTTTTCTGACATTAGTTGTCTAAAAATCTGTATTTTTTGCTAGAAAATTTCTTAGAACCCGCAAATATTAAAATTTTTTTTTTTTAGTAGAGACCCCGGAAAATAAAATGGCGGTCGTTGCAATATTTTATGTCACACTGTACAGTATTTGCACGGCGGTCTGGTTTGAAATAATACACTTTAATGAATTAAAAAAACAAAACAGTTCAGAATTGTCAGTTCTTTTTTGTTAATAGCGCAAAAAATTAAAACTACATTGATTTGTGATCAAATACCACCAAAATAAAGTTCTATTTGTGGCAAAAGAAGTTCCATTTCTTCATTTCTTACTCCCCAGCTGTTCCAGAAACCATTATAAAGCCATGCATAATTCTATTTCTTTTTACTGCAGTACAAAAAAAAATCTGTATTTTTTTTTTGCTAGAAAATTTCAAGTAGTCAAAGTCTATTTGCCAAACACAACCTCTGGATATGAAGCTGAGCACGTACACTCAACTCCTTTGGTGGACCATAGCGAGGCCTGTTCCGAGTGGAACCTGTCCTGTTAAACTGCTGTATGGTCTTTGTCGACATGCTGCAGCTCATTTTCAGGGTCTTGGCAATCTTCTTATAGCCTAGGCCAGTGATTCTCAACCAGGGAATCTGCCGCAGGGACCACTTTTATCCTGTAGCAGACTGTCCGCTGAAGAAGGGGATACCAGAGTTATGGCAGCTAGCTGCTGCCATAACAACAATATCCTCCTTCAAACAGCCGCCGTAAAACTGCGGCGGGCGGTCTGTAAGTGGTTAAACAGTTGTGTGGATGGGCCCATAGAAAACACTATACCCCGCTTCAGATCTGTGAAAACGACTTTTTACACAGCCTTGATCCCTTTGAACACTAAATATGTATCCAATCAGGTCCCTGGTCTTTACACAGTTAAAGATTTTACAATTAGTTTGTAACTTTTACACATTGGCTCGAATTTCAGTTTCTTTTTCGCAGGGCTCCAGATGTTTCTTAGAGGCGTAACTTTAGTCGTCGCGTGATTAGCGTCCGGGGATTTGTGTTAAAACCGCGTTGGCTGATGTTATATAAGAAGGGAGAAGTGGGACACAGACGTGTTTACAAGTCTTCAGTCTTATAAAATCCCAGCTGTTCATCTTCAGCCTCCCTCACGGAGCAAGCTGGCCGAGTTGAAATCTGGCCAGGCTCTGAGGTAGATGTAGGCCCGAGGCCTGGCTCTGTACACAGCTGCTTATTGTTTGTAGGGCCCATTAAAATGGTTGTTGGGTAAGAGAGGGGACGGACAATGTTTACATTCCGGAGATGGAAATGGTTATTCACAGGCTTTACTTTTATGTCTCCTAATCCTGGAAAACGCAATGTTTACATCGGTGAGGGATGACACGTCCCTCTGTTTATTGTTTGTTCACAGATGGACGGAACATTCTGGAGGAATAGAAATCTTCATGACTGGAATTGACCGCTTTCTTCATGACTGAAAGTGACCGCTTTCTTTGAGGGGCCATCATTTGTGTTTAGCCCTCTGTGGTGCCTTTTTTTTTTCAGTTGCTATAGCAACTGCCTCACTCTATTCTAATGTAGGGATTGTTGTGACGGGTTGCCATGGAGATCACAAAATCTTGCGTTTACCACTCTGTGGGGCTTTTTTCCCCCCTTTATCATCCTAATAAATTATTATTATTATGATTATACAGGTTTTATATAGCGCCAACAGTTTGCGCAGCACTTCACAACATGAAATTAAAGGCCTGGTTGCCATGAAGAGCAAAAACCTGTGTGTTTACTCCTCTGTTGTGCTTTTTTTTTTGTTGCCATAGCAACTGCCTCCCTCTAAGATCCTAATACAGTGATGGTGAACTTTGGCACCCCAGATGTTTTGGAACTACATTTCCCATGATGCTCAACTACACTGCAGAATGCATGACCATCATGGGAAATGTAGTTCCAAAACATCTGAGGTGCCAAGGTTCGGCATCACTGCCCTAATAAATGAAAGGAATGTTATGCCTAGTTGCCATGGAGAGCAAAAACGTGGGTTTACTCCTGTTGTACTTTTTTTTTTTTAGTTGCCATAATAACGGATTCCCGCTATTATATTAATAAATGAAAGGCCGGTTTGCCATGGAGAGGGAGTGCCCTTGTGTTTACCCCTCTGTAGTGCCTTTTTCAGTTGCCATAGTGACTTGACTACCTCTATTATCCTAAATGAAAGGCTTGGTTGCCATGGAGAGTGAAAACTTGTGTTTACCCCTGTGTGGTGCTTTTTTTTTTTAAATTACCATAACAGCAAACTCCCGCTTTTCTAATAAATTAAAGCAATATTGTGATTGGTTGCCATGGAGAGCAAAAACGTGTTTTTACTCCTTTGTTGTGCTTTTTCTTTTAACTTCCATAGCAACTGACTCTCTTCATTATCTTAAAGCAGAGTTCCGCTAATTTTTTTTTCTTATTTTTTTTAAAGTCAGCAGTTACGAATACTGCAGCTGCTGACTTTTAAGATATGGACACCTACCGGTCCAGGGCACCTGCGATGTCGGCATCGGAAGCCGATCTGTCCCTTGTCTCTCGGGTGGAGGCGCCACCATCTCTGGTAAGGGAATCAGGAAGTGAAGTTTTGTGGCTTCACAGTCTGGTTCACTACTGCACATTAGCAAGTCGCACTGCGCGATCCCACTGGTCCCTGCTGCAGAAGACAGCACGGGGTGGGGTGGCGGGGGACTGTAGAGGCGCTGGACATTGCATAGATATCCACGGATACTGCGGCGATCTATGCCCGGAAGTGGAAGCAAATACCTGGATTATACAGGTATCTGCTCCCCCCTCCCCCATGAAAGGTGCCAAATGTGACACCGGAGGAGGGGGAGGATTCCAAAAAGTAGAAGTTCCTTTTTTGGGTGGAACTCCGCTTTAATAAATGAATGGCCTGGTTGCCCTAGAGAGCTAAAACCTGTGTGTGTTACTCCTTCTGTTGTGCTTTTTCTTTTAGTTTCCATAGCAACTGACTTCCTCTATTATCTTAATAAATTAAAGGCTGGGTTGCCATGGAGAGCGAATGCCCTTGTGTTTTCCCCTCTGTGGTGCCTTTTTTCAGTCGCCATAGTGACTGATAGGGATGGCCGAACGGTTCACCCGGCGGTCGTTTCGCGGCGAATTTTGGCTGTTCGCGGTCCGCCCTACTGGGCGGACTATTGCAGCTGTTCGCCCAACGGACTTCCGTGTTTACTGTGTAAAAGAACTTTGACCTATGATGACACATCCATCATGTGGTACAGGACAGCCAATTGAGACATTACAGCACATGGACACTTGGACATTCCCCCTAACTTATAAATAGACCCGATCCGGCGGCCATTTTACATTCTATCGTATGTCACTATAGGGAGAGGTTGCTGTGTGGAGCAGGGAGAGACTGCAGTGACCCAAATCTCTAGCTATTAGGTCCACAAAAGTTCTTTTAAGGACTGGTATGGTATAGGTGTTAGGTGTAGTTCAGGATATAGGTTTGAGGCACTGCTGTGCTAGTGATTGTTGCAGCAGCCTGTCTTTTGTCAGTGTAGAGAGAGGGACAGGACGCTGTGTGCAGCAGGGACAGTCAGTTTAATAATTAGCTGTTACTATTAGGTCCACAAAAGTCCTTTTCAGGACTGGTATGGTAAAGTAGTACAGGATATAGTTTTGAGTGCTATTCAAGTTATTGTTGCAGCAGCCTGTGTTTTGTCAGTTTAAATAGGGACAGGCAGGAAGCTGTGTGTGGCAGTGAGGGACAGTCGGTTTAATCAGTAGCTGTTACTATTAGGTCCACAAAGGTTCTTTTCAGGACTGGTATGGTAATAGGCTTGTACACGTATAATATTCTTTCTTCCAAATATAGAAAGAATATTATACTTGACTGCTGCCCTTCTGCTGCAGTAGTCCTTTATGAGTATAGGGACTGAGGTACAGTCTGCTAATCACAACCTACTAGTTCCACAAAGGTCCTTATAAGGACTGGTAAGGTATAGTGTACTACAGTACATAGGGTTCAGTGAGGTACAGTCTGCTATTCCTTAAGGACTGGTATAGGTCCACAATATATAGGGTTGAAGTGCACTACTGCTGACTGCTGCCCTATACTGCAGCAGTCCTTTATCAGTATAGGGACTGAGGTAGAGTCTGCTAATCACAACCTACTAGTTCCACAAAGGTCCTTATAAGGAAAAACTGCATTGATTTGTGATCAAATACCACCAAAATAAAGTTCTATTTGTGGCAAAAGAAGTTCCATTTCTTCATTTCTTGCTCCCCAGCTGTTCCAGAAACCATTATAAAGCCATCCATAATCCTATTTCTTTTTACTGCAGTACATAAAAAAAATCTCCTGTGTCAGTTATCTAGAAAACAGAGGATTCACAGAGTCCCGGCGTGATTTGTAACAAATGACGTTCATGAGGGATTAGCCTGTTAACCACTTTAAGGCTGGGTTCACACTGCTGCGGGGGGGAGATCCGGATGTGATTCGCACCGCACTGCAGTGCAAATCACATCGGATCTCTGTAGCGATGCGAGTTCAGCCATACAGATAGTATGACTGAATTCGCATCGCTCCCGCAGCAAACTCGCACGGGACCCTTTTTTTGGTCCGCAGCAGAATCGAATCGCATGGGTGTTCACACCATGCGATCCGATTCCTGTGCGAGTGTGCAGATCGCACTGCGATATGCGGACGGCTCTGGGGGTGTCATTAAGATTTCATTGACACTCCCAGCAGTCCGCATAGGGCAGTGTGAACTGCTGGCGGGAGTAATGCGATGCGGGAAAACGCAACGGATTTGCAGCGTTCCCGCATTGCTATAGTGTGAACCCAGCCTAAGACCACCAGGCCCTTTTCTGACATTAGTTGTTAAAAATCTGTATTTTTTGCTAGAAAATTTCTTAGAACCCGCAAATATTACCATTTTATTTTTTTAGTAGAGACCCTGAAGAATAAAATGGCGGTCGTTGCAATATTTTATGTCACACAGTATTTGCAAGGCGGTCTGGTTTCAAATAATACACTTTAATGAATTAAAAAACAAAACAGTAAAGTTGGAACAAATATATGAAGAAATTAGAATGTTTAAAAAAAATTTTTTCGCTGTTTTATAGCAGAAAGTAAAAAATATATATTTTTTTTTCAGAATTGTCAGTTCTTTTTTGTTAATAGCGCAAAAAATAAAAACTGCATTGATTTGTGATCAAATACCACCAAAATAAAGTTCTATTTGTGGCAAAAGAAGTTCCATTTCTTCATTTCTTGCTCCCCAGCTGTTCCAGAAACCATTATAAAGCCATCTATAATTCTATCTCTTTTTACTGCGGTTCATAAATAAATCTCCTGTGTCAGTTATCTAGAAAACTGAGGATTCACAGAGTCCCGGCGTGATTTATAACAAATGACATTCATGAGGGATTAGCCTGTTGACCATATTAAGACCACCAGGCCCTTTTCTGACATTAGTTGTTTACAGGAAAAAAAAATCTGTATTTTTTTTTGCTAGGAAATTTCAAGTAGTAATACGTCTATTTCCCAAATACAACCTCTGGATATGAAGCTGAGCACGTACACTCAACTCCTTTGGTGGACCATAGCGAGGCCTGTTCTGAGTGGAACCTGTCCTGTTAAACTGCTGTATGGTCTTTGTCGACATGCTGCAGCTCATTTTCAGGGTCTTGGCAATCTTCTTATAGCCTAGGCCAGTGATTCTCAACCAGGGAATCCACCGCAGGGACCACTTTTATCCTGTAGCAGACTGTCCGCTGAAGAAGGGGATACCAGAGTTATGGCAACTAGCTGCTGCCATAACAACAATATCCTGCTTCAAACAGCCGCCGTAAAACTGCGGCGGGCGGTCTGTAAGTGGTTAAACAGTTGTGTGGATGGGCCCATAGAAAACACTATACCCCGCTTCAGATCTGTGAAAACTACTTTTTTCACAGCCTTGAGCCCTTTGAACACTAAATATGTATCCAATCAGGTCCCTGGTCTTTACACAGTTAAAGATTTTACAATTAGTTTGTAATATGTATGGTCAGCTTTTAACTTTTACACATTAAGTCGAATTTCGGGTTCTTTTTAGCAGGGCTCCAGATGTTTCTTAGAGGCGTAACTTTAGTTGTTGTGTGATTAGCGTCCGGGGATTTGTGTTAAAACCGCGTTGGCTGATGTTATATAAGAAGGGAGAAGTGGGACACAGATGTGTTTACAAGTCTTCAGTCTTATAAAATCCCAGCTGTTCATCTTCAGCCTCCCTCACGGAACAAGCTGGCCGAGCTGAAATCTGGCCAGGCTCTGAGGTAGATGTAGGCCCGAGGCCTGGCTCTGTACACAGCTGCTTATTGTTTGTAGGGCCCATTAAAATGGTTGTTGGGTAAGAGAGGGGACGGGCAATGTTTTCATTCCGGAGATGGAAATGGTTATTCACAGGCTTTACTTTTATGTCTCCTAATCCTGGAAAACGCAATGTTTACATCTGTGAGGGATGACACGTCCCTCTGTTTATTGTTTGTTCGCAGATGGACGGAACATTCTGGAGGAATAGAAATCTTCATGACTGGAATTGACTGCTTTCTTCATGACTGGAAGTGACCGCTTTCTTTTAGGGGCCATCATTTGTGTTTAGCCCTCTGTGGTGCCTTTTTTTTTTCAGTTGCTATAGTAACTGCCTCACTCTATTCTAATGTAGGGATTGTTGTGACGGGTTGCCATGGAGATCACAAAATCTTGCGTTTACCACTCTGTGGGGCTTTTTCCCCCCCTTTATCATCCTAATAAATTATTATTATTATGATTATACAGGTTTTATATAGCGCCAACAGTTTGCGCAGCACTTCACAACATGAAATTAAAGGCCTGGTTGCCATGAAGAGCAAAAACCTGTGTGTTTACTCCTCTGTTGTGCTTTTTTTTTTGTTGCCATAGCAACTGCCTCCCTCTAAGATCCTAATACAGTGATGGTGAACTTTGGCACCCCAGATGTTTTGGAACTACATTTCCCATGATGCTCAACTACACTGCAGAATGCATGACCATCATGGGAAATGTAGTTCCAAAACATCTGAGGTGCCAAGGTTCGGCATCACTGCCCTAATAAATGAAAGGAATGTTATGCCTAGTTGCCATGGAGAGCAAAAACGTGGGTTTACTCCTGTTGTACTTTTTTTTTTTTTAGTTGCCATAATAACGGATTCCCGCTATTATATTAATAAATGAAAGGCCGGTTTGCCATGGAGAGGGAGTGCCCTTGTGTTTACCCCTCTGTAGTGCCTTTTTCAGTTGCCATAGTGACTTGACTACCTCTATTATCCTAAATGAAAGGCTTGGTTGCCATGGAGAGTGAAAACTTGTGTTTAACCCTGTGTGGTGCTTTTTTTTTTTAAATTACCATAACAGCAAACTCCCGCTTTTCTAATAAATTAAAGCAATATTGTGATTGGTTGCCATGGAGAGCAAAAACGTGTTTTTACTCCTTTGTTGTGCTTTTTCTTTTAACTTCCATAGCAACTGACTCTCTTCATTATCTTAAAGCAGAGTTCCGCTAATTTTTTTTTCTTATTTTTTTTAAAGTCAAGTGAAGTTTTGTGGCTTCACAGTCTGGTTCACTACTGCACATTAGCAAGTCGCACTGCGCGATCCCACTGGTCCCTGCTGCAGAAGACAGCACGGGGTGGGGTGGCGGGGGACTGTAGAGGCGCTGGACATTGCATAGATATCCACGGATACTGCGGCGATCTATGCCCGGAAGTGGAAGCAAATACCTGGATTATACAGGTATCTGCTCCCCCCTCCCCCATGAAAGATGCCAAATGGGACACCGGAGGAGGGGGAGGATTCCAAAAAGCGGAAGTTCCTTTTATGAGTGGAACTCCGCTTTAATAAATGAATGGCCTGGTTGCCCTAGAGAGCTAAAACCTGTGTGTGTTACTCCTTCTGTTGTGCTTTTTCTTTTAGTTTCCATAGCAACTGACTTCCTCTATTATCTTAATAAATGAAAGGCTGGGTTGCCATGGAGAGCGAATGCCCTTGTGTTTTCCCCTCTGTGGTGCCTTTTTTCAGTCGCCATAGTGACTGATAGGGATGGCCGAACGGTTCACCCGGCGGTCGTTTCGCGGCGAATTTTGGCTGTTCGCGGTCCGCCCTACTGGGCGGACTATTGCAGCTGTTCGCCCAACGGACTTCCGTGTTTACTGTGTAAAAGAACTTTGACCTATGATGACACATCCATCATGTGGTACAGGACAGCCAATTGAGACATTACAGCACATGGACACTTGGACATTCCCCCTAACTTATAAATAGACCCGATCCGGCGGCCATTTTACATTCTATCGTATGTCACTATAGGGAGAGGTTGCTGTGTGGAGCAGGGAGAGACTGCAGTGACCCAAATCTCTAGCTATTAGGTCCACAAAAGTTCTTTTAAGGACTGGTATGGTATAGGTATTAGGTGTAGTTCAGGATATAGGTTTGAGGCACTGCTGTGCTAGTGATTGTTGCAGCAGCCTGTCTTTTGTCAGTGTAGAGAGAGGGACAGGACGCTGTGTGCAGCAGGGACAGTCAGTTTAATAATTAGCTGTTACTATTAGGTCCACAAAAGTCCTTTTCAGGACTGGTATGGTAAAGTAGTACAGGATATAGTTTTGAGTGCTATTCAAGTTATTGTTGCAGCAGCCTGTGTTTTGTCAGTTTAAATAGGGACAGGCAGGAAGCTGTGTGTGGCAGTGAGGGACAGTCGGTTTAATCAGTAGCTGTTACTATTAGGTCCACAAAGGTTCTTTTCAGGACTGGTATGGTAATAGGCTTGTACACGTATAATATTCTTTCTTCCAAATATAGAAAGAATATTATACTTGACTGCTGCCCTTCTGCTGCAGTAGTCCTTTATGAGTATAGGGACTGAGGTACAGTCTGCTAATCACAACCTACTAGTTCCACAAAGGTCCTTATAAGGACTGGTAAGGTATAGTGTACTACAGTACATAGGGTTCAGTGAGGTACAGTCTGCTATTCCTTAAGGACTGGTATAGGTCCACAATATATAGGGTTGAAGTGCACTACTGCTGACTGCTGCCCTATACTGCAGCAGTCCTTTATCAGTATAGGGACTGAGGTAGAGTCTGCTAATCACAACCTACTAGTTCCACAAAGGTCCTTATAAGGAAAAACTGCATTGATTTGTGATCAAATACCACCAAAATAAAGTTCTATTTGTGGCAAAAGAAGTTCCATTTCTTCATTTCTTGCTCCCCAGCTGTTCCAGAAACCATTATAAAGCCATCCATAATCCTATTTCTTTTTACTGCAGTACATAAAAAAAATCTCCTGTGTCAGTTATCTAGAAAACAGAGGATTCACAGAGTCCCGGCGTGATTTGTAACAAATGACGTTCATGAGGGATTAGCCTGTTAACCACTTTAAGGCTGGGTTCACACTGCTGCGGGGGGGAGATCCGGATGTGATTCGCACCGCACTGCAGTGCAAATCACATCGGATCTCTGTAGCGATGCGAGTTCAGCCATACAGATAGTATGACTGAATTCGCATCGCTCCCGCAGCAAACTCGCACGGGACCCTTTTTTTGGTCCGCAGCAGAATCGAATCGCATGGGTGTTCACACCATGCGATCCGATTCCTGTGCGAGTGTGCAGATCGCACTGCGATATGCGGACGGCTCTGGGGGTGTCATTAAGATTTCATTGACACTCCCAGCAGTCCGCATAGGGCAGTGTGAACTGCTGGCGGGAGTAATGCGATGCGGGAAAACGCAGCGGATTTGCAGCGTTCCCGCATTGCTATAGTGTGAATCCAGCCTAAGACCACCAGGCCCTTTTCTGACATTAGTTGTTAAAAATCTGTATTTTTTGCTAGAAAATTTCTTAGAACCCGCAAATATTACCATTTTATTTTTTTAGTAGAGACCCTGAAGAATAAAATGGCGGTCGTTGCAATATTTTATGTCACACAGTATTTGCAAGGCGGTCTGGTTTCAAATAATACACTTTAATGAATTAAAAAACAAAACAGTAAAGTTGGAACAAATATATGAAGAAATTAGAATGTTTAAAAAAAAATTTTTCACTGTTTTATAGCAGAAAGTAAAAAATATATATTTTTTTTTCAGAATTGTCAGTTCTTTTTTGTTAATAGCGCAAAAAATAAAAACTGCATTGATTTGTGATCAAATACCACCAAAATAAAGTTCTATTTGTGGCAAAAGAAGTTCCATTTCTTCATTTCTTGCTCCCCAGCTGTTCCAGAAACCATTATAAAGCCATCTATAATTCTATCTCTTTTTACTGCGGTTCATAAAAAAATCTCCTGTGTCAGTTATCAAGAAAACTGAGGATTCACAGAGTCCCGGCGTGATTTATAACAAATGACATTCATGAGGGATTAGCCTGTTGACCATATTAAGACCACCAGGCCCTTTTCTGACATTAGTTGTTTACAGGAAAAAAAAATCTGTATTTTTTTTTTTTTACCTAGGAAATTTCAAGTAGTCATACGTCTATTTCCCAAACACAACCTCTGGATATGAAGCTGAGCACGTACACTCAACTCCTTTGGTGGACCATAGCGAGGCCTGTTCTGAGTGGAACCTGTCCTGTTAAACTGCTGTATGGTCTTTGTCGACATGCTGCAGCTCATTTTCAGGGTCTTGGCAATCTTCTTATAGCCTAGGCCAGTGATTCTCAACCAGGGAATCCACCGCAGGGACCACTTTTATCCTGTAGAAGACTGTCCGATGAAGAAGGGGATACTAGAGTTATGGCAGCTAGCTGCTGCCATAACAACGATATCCTCCTTCAAACAGCCGCCGTAAAACTGCGGCGGGCGGTCTGTAAGTGGTTAAACAGTTGTGTGGATGGGCCCATAGAAAACACTATACCCCGCTTCAGATCTGTGAAAACTACTTTTTTCACAGCCTTGAGCCCTTTGAACACTAAATATGTATCCAATCAGGTCCCTGGTCTTTACACAGTTAAAGATTTTACAATTAGTTTGTGATATATATGGTCAGCTTTTAACTTTTACACATTAAGTCGAATTTCGGGGTTCTTTTTCGCAGGGCTCCAGATGTTCCTTAGAGGCGTAACTTTAGTTGTCGCGTGATTAGCGTCCGGGGATTTGTGTTAAAACCGCGTTGGCTGATGTTATATAAGAAGGGAGAAGTGGGACACAGACGTGTTTACAAGTCTTCAGTCTTATAAAATCCCAGCTGTTCATCTTCAGCCTCCCTCACGGAGCAAGCTGGCCGAGCTGAAATCTGGCCAGGCTCTGAGGTAGATGTAGGCCCGAGGCCTGGCTCTGTACACAGCTGCTTATTGTTTGTAGGGCCCATTAAAATGGTTGTTGGGTAAGAGAGGGGACGGACAATGTTTTCATTCCGCAGATGGAAATGGTTATTCACAGGCTTTACTTTTATGTCTCCTAATCCTGGAAAACGCAATGTTTACATCGGTGAGGGATGACACGTCCCTCTGTTTATTGTTTGTTCGCAGATGGACGGAACATTCTGGAGGAATAGAAATCTTCATGACTGGAATTGACTGCTTTCTTCATGACTGGAAGTGACCGCTTTCTTTTAGGGGCCATCATTTGTGTTTAGCCCTCTGTGGTGCCTTTTTTTTTTCAGTTGCTATAGTAACTGCCTCACTCTATTCTAATGTAGGGATTGTTGTGACGGGTTGCCATGGAGATCACAAAATCTTGCGTTTACCACTCTGTGGGGCTTTTTTCCCCCCTTTATCATCCTAATAAATTATTATTATTATGATTATACAGGTTTTATATAGCGCCAACAGTTTGCGCAGCACTTCACAACATGAAATTAAAGGCCTGGTTGCCATGGAGAGCAAAAACCTGTGTGTTTACTCCTCTGTTGTGCTTTTTTTTTTGTTGCCATAGCAACTGCCTCCCTCTAAGATCCTAATACAGTGATGGGGAACTTTGGCACCCCAGATGTTTTGGAACTACATTTCCCATGATGCTCAACTACACTGCAGAATGCATGACCATCATGGGAAATGTAGTTCCAAAACATCTGAGGTGCCAAGGTTCGGCATCACTGCCCTAATAAATGAAAGGAATGTTATGCCTAGTTGCCATGGAGAGCAAAAACGTGGGTTTACTCCTGTTATACTTTTTTTTGTTGTTGTCATAGTAACGGATTCCCGCTATTATATTAATTAACCACTTGGGTACCGCGCTATTGCCGAATGACGGCATTAGCGCGGACCTAGATTGCCGGGACTACGTCTATTGACGTCGTCCCGGTTACGAGCGGCCTGCGCGCCCCCTGAGGGGCGCGCGCGGCGCGCTCTGTGATCGGCGAGTCCGTGAGACTCGCCTGATCACCGATCCGTGTAAGGGGTCGATCCCGACCCCTTATCACGTGATCAGCTGTCAGCCAATGACAGCTGATCATGTGATAAAACGGAGCCGGTAATCGGCTAGTATTCCTCCTCGTGCTGACAGCGCGAGGAGAAAAAAAAAAAGCCGATCGCCGGCGGCCGTGTTCGGGACATCAGTCCCGATCACGGCCAGCAATTCCAGCGGACACCTGCCCCCTGCCAGTGCCCACCTGCCACCCGCAGTGCCATCCTGAAATAAAGTAAGTGCCCCCCTGTCAGTGCCACCCAGCAGTGCCCATAGTGCCCACAGTGCCACCCAGCAGTGCCCACAGTGCCACCCAGCAGTGCCCACAGTGCCACCCACAGTGCCACCCAGCAGTGCCACCCACAGTGCCACCCAAAATCTGCCTCAAAGGTGCTGCACCCCAGTGCCGCCCATCAGTGCCCAGCAGTGCCGCCCATCAGTGCCCAGCAGTGCCGCCCATCAGTGCCCAGCAGTGCCACCTATCAGAGCCACCTATCAGTGCCACCTATCAGTGCCCATCAGTCCCATCTATCTGTGGTACCTATCAGTGCCCATCCGTGCCACCCATCCGTGCCACCCATCCGTGCCATCTTATCTGTGCCCATCTTTGCCCATCAGTGCCGCCTTATCTGTGCCCATCGGTGCCGCCTTATCTGTGCCTATTAGTGCCGCCTTAACTATGCCTATCAGTGCCCACCAGTGCAGCCTATCAGTGCCCACCAATGCAGCCCATCAGTGCCCACCAATGCAGCCCATCAGTGCCCACCAATGCAGCCTATCAGTGCCGCCTAATCAGCGCACTTCAATGAAGGAGAAAAATGACCCGTTTGCAAAATTTTATAACAAACTATTAAAACATGATTTTTTTTTTTTTTTTTTTGCATCTTTTTTTGTTTGTTTAGCAAAAAATAAAACTCCGAGCTGTAACTAAATACCACCAAAAGAAAGCTCTATTTGTGGGAAAAAAATGATAAAAATTTCATTTGGGTACAGTGTTGTATGACCGCGCAATTGTCACTCAAAGTGCATCAGCGCTGAAAGCTGAAAATTGGTCTGGGACTGAGGGGGGTTTAAGTGCCCAGTAAGCAAGTGGTTAATGAAAGGCCGGTTTGCCATGGAGAGCAAAAACCTGTGTGTGTTACTCCTTCTGTTGTGCTTTTTCTTTTAGTTTCTATAGCAACTGACTTCCTCTATTATCTTAATAAATTATAGGCTGGGTTGCCATGGAGAGAGAATGCCCTTGTGTTTTCCCCTCTGTGGTGCCTTTTTTCAGTCGCCATAGTGACTAATAACGATGGCCGAACGGTTCGCCCAGCAGTCGTTTCGCGGCGAATTTTGGCTGTTCGCGGTCCGCCCGATTGGGCGGACTATTGCAGCTGTTTTCCCAACGGACTTCCGTGTTTACTGTGTAAAAGAACTTTGACCTATGATGACACATCCATCATGTGGTACAGGACAGCCAATTGAGACATTACAGCACATGGACACTTGGACATTCCCCCTAACTTATAAATAGACCCGATCCGGCGGCCATTTTACATTCTTTCGTATGTCACTATAGGGAGAGGTTGCTGTGTGGAGCTGGGAGAGACTGCAGTGACCCAAATCGCTAGCTATTAGGTCCACAAAAGTTCTTTTAAGGACTGGTATGGTATAGGTGTTAGGTGTAGTTCAGGATATAGGTTTGAGGCACTGCTGAGCTAGTGATTGTTGCAGCAGCCTGTCTTTTGTCAGTTTAAATAGGGACAGGCAGGAAGCTGTGTGTGGCAGTGAGGGACAGTCGGTTTAATCAGTAGCTGTTACTATTAGGTCCACAAAGGTTCTTTTCAGGACTGGTATGGTAATAGGCTTCTACACGTATAATATTCTTTCTTCCAAATATAGAAAGAATATTATGCTTGACTGCTGCCCTTCTGCTGCAGTAGTCCTTTATGAGTATAGGGACTGAGGTACAGTCTGCTAATCACAACCTACTAGTTCCACAAAGGTCCTTATAAGGACTGGTAAGGAATAGTGTACTACAGTACATAGGGTTGAGTGAGGTACAGTCTGCTATTCCTTAAGGACTGGTATAGGTCCACAATATATAGGGTTGAAGTGCACTACTGCTGACTGCTGCCCTATACTGCAGCAGTCCTTTATCAGTATAGGGACTGAGGTAGAGTCTGCTAATCACAACCTACTAGTTCCACAAAGGTCCTTATAAGGAAAAACTGCATTGATTTGTGATCAAATACCACCAAAATAAAGTTCTATTTGTGGCAAAAGAAGTTCCATTTCTTCATTTCTTGCTCCCCAGCTGTTCCAGAAACCATTATAAAGCCATCCATAATCCTATTTCTTTTTACTGCAGTACATAAAAAAAATCTCCTGTGTCAGTTATCTAGAAAACAGAGGATTCACAGAGTCCCGGCGTGATTTGTAACAAATGACGTTCACAAGGGATTAGCCTGTTAACCACTTTAAGACCACCAGGCCCTTTTCTGACATTAGTTGTCTAAAAATCTGTATTTTATGCTAGAAAATTTCTTAGAACCCGCAAATATTACTATTTTTTTTTTAATAGAGACCCTGGAGAATAAAAAGGCTGTCGTTGCAATATTTTATGTCACACAGTATTTGCACGGCGGTCTGGTTTGAAATAATACACTTTAATGAATTAAAAAACAAAACAGTAAAGTTGGCACAAATATATGATGAAATTAGAATTTTTACATTTTTTTTTATTGGCTGTTTTATAGCAGAAAGTAAAAAAAATATAAATTTTTTTCTGAATTGTCAGTTCTTTTTTGTTAATAGCGCAAAAAATAAAAACTGCATTGATTTGTGATCAAATACCACCAAAATAAAGTTCTATTTGTGGCAGAAGAAGTTCCATTTCTTCATTTCTTGCTCCCCAGCTGTTCCAGAAACCATTATAAAGCCATCTATAATTCTATCTCTTTTTACTGCGGTTCATAAATAAATCTCCTGTGCCAGTTATCTAGAAAACTGAGGATTCACAGAGTCCCGGCGTGATTTATAACAAATGACATTCATGAGGGATTAGCCTGTTGACCATATTAAGACCACCAGGCCCTTTTCTGACATTCGTTGTTTACAGGAAAAAAAAATCTGTATTTTTTTTTGCTAGGAAATTTCAAGTAGTAATACGTCTATTTCCCAAACACAACCTCTGGATATGAAGCTGAGCACGTACACTCAACTCCTTTGGTGGACCATAGCGAGGCCTGTTCTGAGTGGAACCTGTCCTGTTAAACTGTTGTATGGTCTTTGTCGACATGCTGCAGCTCATTTTCAGGGTCTTGGCAATCTTCTTATAGCCTAGGCCAGTGATTCTCAACCAGGGAATCCACCGCAGGGACCACTTTTATCCTGTAGCAGACTGTCCGCTGAAGAAGGGGATACCAGAGTTATGGCAGCTAGCTGCTGCCATAACAACAATATCCTGCTTCAAACAGCCGCCGTAAAACTGCGGCGGGCGGTCTGTAAGTGGTTAAACAGTTGTGTGGATGGGCCCATAGAAAACACTATACCCCGCTTCAGATCTGTGAAAACTACTTTTTTCACAGCCTTGAGCCCTTTGAACACTAAATATGTATCCAATCAGGTCCCTGGTCTTTACACAGTTAAAGATTTTACAATTAGTTTGTAATATGTATGGTCAGCTTTTAACTTTTACAGATTAAGTCGAATTTCGGGTTCTTTTTAGCATGGCTCCAGATGTTTCTTAGAGGCGTAACTTTAGTTGTTGTGTGATTAGCGTCCGGGGATTTGTGTTAAAACCGCGTTGGCTGATGTTATATAAGAAGGGAGAAGTGGGACACAGACGTGTTTACAAGTCTTCAGTCTTATAAAATCCCAGCTGTTCATCTTCAGCCTCCCTCACGGAACAAGCTGGCCGAGCTGAAATCTGGCCAGGCTCTGAGGTAGATGTAGGCCCGAGGCCTGGCTCTGTACACAGCTGCTTATTGTTTGTAGGGCCCATTAAAATGGTTGTTGGGTAAGAGAGGGGACGGGCAATGTTTTCATTCCGGAGATGGAAATGGTTATTCACAGGCTTTACTTTTATGTCTCCTAATCCTGGAAAACGCAATGTTTACATCTGTGAGGGATGACACGTCCCTCTGTTTATTGTTTGTTCGCAGATGGACGGAACATTCTGGAGGAATAGAAATCTTCATGACTGGAATTGACTGCTTTCTTCATGACTGGAAGTGACCGCTTTCTTTTAGGGGCCATCATTTGTGTTTAGCCCTCTGTGGTGCCTTTTTTTTTCAGTTGCTATAGTAACTGCCTCACTCTATTCTAATGTAGGGATTGTTGTGACGGGTTGCCATGGAGATCACAAAATCTTGCGTTTACCACTCTGTGGGGCTTTTTTCCCCCCTTTATCATCCTAATAAATTATTATTATTATGATTATACAGGTTTTATATAGCGCCAACAGTTTGCGCAGCACTTCACAACATGAAATTAAAGGCCTGGTTGCCATGGAGAGCAAAAACCTGTGTGTTTACTCCTCTGTTGTGCTTTTTTTTTTGTTGCCATAGCAACTGCCTCCCTCTAAGATCCTAATACAGTGATGGGGAACTTTGGCACCCCAGATGTTTTGGAACTACATTTCCCATGATGCTCAACTACACTGCAGAATGCATGACCATCATGGGAAATGTAGTTCCAAAACATCTGAGGTGCCAAGGTTCGGCATCACTGCCCTAATAAATGAAAGGAATGTTATGCCTAGTTGCCATGGAGAGCAAAAACGTGGGTTTACTCCTGTTATACTTTTTTTTGTTGTTGTCATAGTAACGGATTCCCGCTATTATATTAATTAATGAAAGGCCGGTTTGCCATGGAGAGCAAAAACCTGTGTGTGTTACTCCTTCTGTTGTGCTTTTTCTTTTAGTTTCTATAGCAACTGACTTCCTCTATTATCTTAATAAATTATAGGCTGGGTTGCCATGGAGAGAGAATGCCCTTGTGTTTTCCCCTCTGTGGTGCCTTTTTTCAGTCGCCATAGTGACTGATAGTGATGGCCGAACGGTTCGCCCGGCGGTCTTTTCGCGGCGAATTTTGGCTGTTCGCGGTCCGCCCGATTGGGCGGACTATTGCAACTGTTCGCCCGACGGACTTCCGTGTTTACTGTGTAAAAGAACTTTGACCTATGATGACACATCCATCATGTGGTACAGGACAGCCAATTGAGACATTACAGCACATGGACACTTGGACATTCCCCCTAACTTATAAATAGACCCGATCCGGCGGCCATTTTACATTCTTTCGTATGTCACTCTAGGGAGAGGTTGCTGTGTGGAGCAGGGAGAGACTGCAGTGACCCAAATCGCTAGCTATTAGGTCCACAAAAGTTCTTTTAAGGACTGGTATGGTATAGGTGTTAAGTGTAGTTCAGGATATAGGTTTGAGGCACTACTGTGCTAGTGATTGTTGCAGCAGCCTGTCTTTTGTCAGTGTAGAGAGAGGGACAGGACGCTGTGTGCAGCAGGTACAGTCAGTTTAATAATTAGCTGTTACTATTAGGTCCACAAAAGTCCTTTTCAGGACTGGTATGGTAAAGTAGTACAGGATATAGTTTTGAGTGCTATTCAAGTTATTGTTGCAGCAGCCTGTGTTTTGTCAGTTTAAATAGGGACAGGCAGGAAGCTGTGTGTGGCAGTGAGGGACAGTCAGTTTAATCAGTAGCTGTTACTATTAGGTCCACAAAGGTTCTTTTCAGGACTGGTATGGTAATAGGCTTCTACACGTATAATATTCTTTCTTCCAAATATAGAAAGAATATTATGCTTGACTGCTGCCCTTCTGCTGCAGTAGTCCTTTATGAGTATAGGGACTGAGGTACAGTCTGCTAATCACAACCTACTAGTTCCACAAAGGTCCTTATAAGGACTGGTAAGGAATAATGTACTACAGTACATAGGGTTGAGTGAGGTACAGTCTGCTATTCCTTAAGGACTGGTATAGGTCCACAATATATAGGGTTGAAGTGCACTACTGCTGACTGCTGCCCTATACTGCAGCAGTCCTTTATCAGTATAGGGACTGAGGTAGAGTCTGCTAATCACAACCTACTAGTTCCACAAAGGTCCTTATAAGGAAAAACTGCATTGATTTGTGATCAAATACCACCAAAATAAAGTTCTATTTGTGGCAAAAGAAGTTCCATTTCTTCATTTCTTGCTCCCCAGCTGTTCCAGAAACCATTATAAAGCCATCCATAATCCTATTTCTTTTTACTGCAGTACATAAAAAAAATCTCCTGTGTCAGTTATCTAGAAAACAGAGGATTCACAGAGTCCCGGCGTGATTTGTAACAAATGACGTTCATGAGGGATTAGCCTGTTAACCACTTTAAGACCACCAGGCCCTTTTCTGACATTAGTTGTCTAAAAATCTGTATTTTATGCTAGAAAATTTCTTAGAACCTTCAAATATTACTATTTTTTTTTTTAATAGAGACCCTGGAGAATAAAATGGCTGTCGTTGCAATATTTTATGTCACACAGTATTTGCATGGCGGTCTGGTTTGAAATAATACACTTTAATGAATTAAAAAACCAAACAGTAAAGTTGGCACAAATATATGATGAAATTAGAATTTTTACATTTTTTTTTTATTGGCTGTTTTATAGCAGAAAGTAAAAAAAATATAAATTTTTTTCAGAATTGTCAGTTCTTTTTTGTTAATAGCGCAAAAAATAAAAACTGCATTGATTTGTGATCAAATACCACCAAAATAATGTTCTATTTGTGGCAAAAGAAGTTCCATTTCTTAATTTCTTGCTCCCCAGCTGTTCCAGAAACCATTATAAAGCCATCTATAATTCTATCTCTTTTTACTGCGGTTCATAAAAAAATCTCCTGTGTCAGTTATCTAGAAAACTGAGGATTCACAGAGTCCCGGCGTGATTTATAACAAATGACATTCATGAGGGATTAGCCTGTTGACCATATTAAGACCACCAGGCCCTTTTCTGACATTAGTTGTTTACAGGAAAAAAAAATCTGTATTTTTTTTTGCTAGGAAATTTCAAGTAGTAATACGTCTATTTCCCAAACACAACCTCTGGATATGAAGCTGAGCACGTACACTCAACTCCTTTGGTGGACCATAGCGAGGCCTGTTCTGAGTGGAACCTGTCCTGTTAAACTGCTGTATGGTCTTTGTCGACATGCTGCAGCTCATTTTCAGGGTCTTGGCAATCTTCTTATAGCCTAGGCCAGTGATTCTCAACCAGGGAATCCACCGCAGGGACCACTTTTATCCTGTAGCAGACTGTCCGCTGAAGAAGGGGATACCAGAGTTATGGCAGCTAGCTGCTGCCAGAACAACAATATCCTCCTTCAAACAGCCGCCGTAAAACTGCGGCGGGCGGTCTGTAAGTGGTTAAACAGTTGTGTGGATGGGCCCATAGAAAACACTATACCCCGCTTCAGATCTGTGAAAACTACTTTTTTCACAGCCTTGAGCCCTTTGAACACTAAATATGTATCCAATCAGGTCCCTGGTCTTTACACAGTTAAAGATTTTACAATTAGTTTGTAATATGTATGGTCAGCTTTTAACTTTTACACATTAAGTCGAATTTCGGGTTCTTTTTAGCAGGGCTCCAGATGTTTCTTAGAGGCGTAACTTTAGTCGTCGCGTGATTAGCGTCCGGGGATTTGTGTTAAAACCGCGTTGGCTGATGTTATATAAGAAGGGAGAAGTGGGACACAGACGTGTTTACAAGTCTTCAGTCTTATAAAATCCCAGCTGTTCACCTTCAGCCTCCCTCACGGAACAAGCTGGCCGAGCTGAAATCTGGCCAGGCTCTGAGGTAGATGTAGGCCCGAGGCCTGGCTCTGTACACAGCTGCTTATTGTTTGTAGGGCCCATTAAAATGGTTGTTGGGTAAGAGAGGGGACGGGCAATGTTTTCATTCCGGAGATGGAAATGGTTATTCACAGGCTTTACTTTTATGTCTCCTAATCCTGGAAAACGCAATGTTTACATCTGTGAGGGATGACACGTCCCTCTGTTTATTGTTTGTTCGCAGATGGATGGAACATTCTGGAGGAATAGAAATCTTCATGACTGGAATTGACTGCTTTCTTCATGACTGGAAGTGACCGCTTTCTTTTAGGGGCCATCATTTGTGTTTAGCCCTCTGTGGTGCCTTTTTTTTTTCAGTTGCTATAGTAACTGCCTCACTCTATTCTAATGTAGGGATTGTTGTGACAGGTTGCCATGGAGATCACAAAATCTTGCGTTTACCACTCTGTGGGGCTTTTTTCCCCCCTTTATCATCCTAATAAATTATTATTATTATGATTATACAGGTTTTATATAGCGCCAACAGTTTGCGCAGCACTTCACAACATGAAATTAAAGGCCTGGTTGCCATGGAGAGCAAAAACCTGTGTGTTTACTCCTCTGTTGTGCTTTTTTTTTGTTGACATAGCAACTGCCTCCCTCTAAGATCCTAATACAGTGATGGTGAACTTTGGCACCCCAGATGTTTTGGAACTACATTTCCCATGATGCTCAACTACACTGCAGAATGCATGACCATCATGGGAAATGTAGTTCCAAAACATCTGAGGTGCCAAGGTTCGGCATCACTGCCCTAATAAATTAAAGGAATGTTATGCCTAGTTGCCATGGAGAGCAAAAACGTGGGTTTATTCCTGTTATACTTTTTGTTGTTGTTGTCATAGTAACGGATTCCCGCTATTATATTAATTAATGAAAGGCCGGTTTGCCATGGAGAGCAAAAACCTGTGTGTGTTACTCCTTCTGTTGTGCTTTTTCTTTTATTTTCTATAGCAACTGACTTCCTCTATTATCTTAATAAATTAAAGGCTGGGTTGCCATGGAGAGAGAATGCCCTTGTGTTTTCCCCTCTGTGGTGCCTTTTTTCAGTCGCCATAGTGACTGATAGGGATGGCCGAACGGTTCGCCCAGCAGTCGTTTCGCGGCAAATTTTGGCTGTTCGCGGTCCGCCCGATTGGGCGGACTATTGCAGCTGTTTGCCCAACGGACTTCCGTGTTTACTGTGTAAAAGAACTTTGACCTATGATGACACATCCATCATGTGGTACAGGACAGCCAATTGAGACATTACAGCACATGGACACTTGGACATTCCCCCTAACTTATAAATAGACCCGATCCGGCGGCCATTTTACATTCTTTCGTATGTCACTATAGGGAGAGGTTGCTGTGTGGAGCAGGGAGAGACTGCAGTGACCCAAATCGCTAGCTATTAGGTCCACAAAAGTTCTTTTAAGGACTGGTATGGTATAGGTGTTAGGTGTAGTTCAGGATATAGGTTTGAGGCACTGCTGTGCTAGTGATTGTTGCAGCAGCCTGTCTTTTGTCAGTTTAAATAGGGACAGGCAGGAAGCTGTGTGTGGCAGTGAGGGACAGTCAGTTTAATCAGTAGCTGTTACTATTAGGTCCACAAAGGTTCTTTTCAGGACTGGTATGGTAATAGGCTTCTACACGTATAATATTCTTTCTTCCAAATATAGAAAGAATATTATACTTGACTGCTGCCCTTCTGCTGCAGTAGTCCTTTATGAGTATAGGGACTGAGGTACAGTCTGCTAATTACAAACTACTAGTTCCACAAAGGTCCTTATAAGGACTGGTAAGGTATAGTGTACTACAGTACATAGGGTTGAGTGAGGTACAGTCTGCTATTCCTTAAGGACTGGTATAGGTCCACAATATATAGGGTTGAAGTGCACTACTGCTGACTGCTGCCCTATACTGCAGCAGTCCTTTATCAGTATAGGGACTGAGGTAGAGTCTGCTGATCACAACCTACTAGTTCCACAAAGGTCCTTATAAGGAAAAACTGCATTGATTTGTGATCAAATACCACCAAAATAAAGTTCTATTTGTGGCAAAAGAAGTTCCATTTCTTAATTTCTTGCTCCCCAGCTGTTGCAGAAACCATTATAAAGCCATCCATAATCCTATTTCTTTTTACTGCAGTACATAAAGAAAATCTCCTGTGTCAGTTATCTAGAAAACAGAGGATTCACAGAGTCCCGGCGTGATTTGTAACAAATGACATTCATGAGGGATTAGCCTGTTAACCACTTTAAGACCACCAGGCCCTTTTCTGACATTAGTTGTTAAAAATCTGTATTTTTTGCTAGAAAATTTCTTAGAATCCGCAAATATTACCATATTTTTTTTTTTAGTAGAGACCCTGAAGAATAAAATGGAATATTTTGCAATATTTTATGTCACACAGTATTTGCACTGCGGTCTGGTTTCAAATAATACACTTTAATGAATTAAAAAACAAAACAGTAAAGTTGGCACAAATATATGAAGAAATTAGAATTTTTACTTTTTTTTTTTTATTGGCTGTTTTAGCTTGCTGCTGCCATAACAACAATATCCTCCTTCAAACAGCCGCTGTAAAACTGCGGCGGGCGGTCTGTAAGTGGTTAAACAGTTGTGTGGATGGGCCCATATAAAACACTATACCCCGCTTCAGATCTGTGAAAACGACTTTTTTCACAGCCTTGAGCCCTTTGAACACTAAATATGTATCCAATCAGGTCCCTGGTCTTTACACAGTTAAAGATTTTACAATTAGTTTGTAATATGTATGGTCAGCTTTTAACTTTTACACATTAAGTCGAATTTCGGGGTTCTTTTTCGCAGGGCTCCAGATGTTTCTTAGAGGCGTAACTTTAGTCGTCGCGTGATTAGCGTCCGGGGATTTGTGTTAAAACCGCGTTGGCTGATGTTATATAAGGAGGGAGAAGTGGGACACAGACGTGTTTACAAGTCTTCAGTCTTATAAAATCCCAGCTGTTCATCTTCAGCCTACCTCACGGAGCAAGCTGGCTGGGCTGAAATCTGGCCAGGCTCTGAGGTAGATGTAGGCCCGAGGCCTGGCTCTGTACAAAGCTGCTTATTGTTTGTAGGGCCCATTAAAATGGTTGTTGGGTAAGAGAGGGAACGGACAATGTTTTCATTCCAGAGATGGAAATGGTTATTCACAGGCTTTACTTTTATGTCTCCTAATCCTGGAAAACGCAATGTTTACATCGGTGAGGGATGACACGTCCCTCTGTTTATTGTTTGTTCGCAGATGGACGGAACATTCTGGAGGAATAGAAATCTTCATGACTGGAATTGACTGCTTTCTTCATGACTGGAAGTGACCGCTTTCTTTGAGGGGCCATCATTTGTGTTTAGCCCTCTGTGGTGCCTTTTTTTTTTTTTTAATTGCTATAGCAACTGCCTCACTCTATTCTAATGTGGGGATTGTTGTGACGGGTTGCCATGTAGATCACAAAATCTTGCATTTACCACTCTGTGGGGCTTTTTTCCCCCCTTTATCATCCTAATAAATTATTATTATTATGATTATACAGGTTTTATAAAGCACCAACAGTTTGCGCAGCACTTCACAACATGAAATTAAAGGCCTGGTTGCCATGGAGAGCAAAAACCTGTGTGTTTACTCCTCAGTTGTGCTTTTTTTTTTGTTGCCATAGCAACTGCCTCCCTCTAAGATCCTAATACAGTGATGGTGAACTTTGGCACCCCAGATGTTTTGGAACTACATTTCCCATGATGCTCAACTACACTGCAGAATGCATGAGCATCATGGGAAATGTAGTTCCAAAACATCTGAGGTGCCAAGGTTCGGCATCACTGCCCTAATAAATGAAAGGAATGTTATGCCTAGTTGCCATGGAGAGCAAAAACGTGGGTTTACTCCTGTTGTATTTTTTTTTTGTTGTTGCCATAGTAACAGATTCCCGCTATTATATTAATAAATGAAAGGCCGGTTTGCCATGGAGAGGGAGTGCCCTTGTGTTTACCCCTCTGTAGTGCCTTTTTCAGTTGCCATAGTGACTTGACTACCTCTATTATCCTAAATGAAAGGCTTGGTTGCCATGGAGAGTGAAAACTTGTGTTTACCCCTCTGTGGTGCTTTTTTTTTTTATTACCATAACAGCAAACTCCCGCTTTTCTAATAAATTAATGCAATATTGTGATTGGTTGCCATGGAGAGCAAAAACGTGTGTTTACGCCTCTGTTGTGCTTTTTCTTTTAACTTCCATAGCAACTGACTCTCTTCATTATCTTAAAGCAGAGTTCCGCTAATTTTTTTTTCTTATTTTTTTTTAAGTCAGCAGTTACAAATACTGCAGCTTCTGACTTTTAAGATATGGACACCTACCTGTCCAGGGCGCCTGCGATGTCGGAACCTGAAGCCGATCTGTCCCTCGTTTCTCGGGTGGAGGCACCGCCATCTTTGGTAAGGGAATCAGGAAGTGAAGTTTTGTGGCTTCACAGTCTGGTTCACTACTGCACATTCGCAAGTCGCACTGCGCGATCCCACTGGTCCCTGCTGCAGAAGACAGCACGGGGGGGGGGGGGGGTGGCGGGGGACTGTAGAGGCGCTGGACATTGCATAGATATCCACGGATACTGCGGCGATCTAAGTGGAAGCAAATACCTGGATTATATAGGTATCTGCTCCCCTTTCCCCGATGAAAGGTGCCAAATGTGACACCGGAGGAGGGGGAGGATTCCAAAAAGCGGAAGTTCCTTTTTTGGGTGTAACTCCGCTTTAATAAATGAATGGCCTGGTTGCCCTAGAGAGCAAAAACCTGTGTGTGTTACTCCTTCTGTTGTGCTTTTTCTTTTACTTTCCATAGCAACTGACTTCCTCTATTATCTTAATAAATTAAAGGCTGGGTTGCCATGGAGAGCGAATGCCCTTGTGTTTTCCCCTCTGTGGTGCCTTTTTTCAGTCGCCATAGTGACTGATAGGGATGGCCGAACGGTTCGCCCGGCGGTCGTTTCGCGGTGAATGTTGGCTGTTCGCGGTCCGCCCGATCGGGCGGACTATTGCCGCTGTTCGCCCGGCGGACTTCCGTGTTTACTGTGTAAAAGAACTTTGACCTATGATGACACATCCATCATGTGGTACAGGACAGCCAATTGAGACATTACAGCACATGGACACTTGGACATTCCCCCTAACTTATAAATAGACCCGATCCGGCGGCCATTTTACATTCTTTCGAATGTCACTATAGGGAGAGGTTGCTGTGTGGACCAGGGAGACACTGCAGTGACCCAAATCGCTAGCTATTAGGTCCACAAAAGTTATTTTAAGGACTGGTATGGTATAGGTGTTAGGTGTAGTTCAGGATATAGGTTTGAGGCACTGCTGTGCTAGTGATTGTTGCAGCAGCCTGTCTTTTGTCAGTGTAGAGAGAGGGACAGGACGCTGTGTGCAGCAGGGACAGTCAGTTTAATCATTAGCTGTTACTATTAGGTCCACAAAAGTCCTTTTCAGGACTGGTATGGTAAAGTAGTACAGGATATAGTTTTGAGTGCTATTCAAGTTATTGTTGCAGCAGCCTGTGTTTTGTCAGTTTAAATAGGGACAGGCAGGAAGCTATGTGTGGCAGTGAGGGACAGTCAGTTTAATCAGTAGCTGTTACTATTAGGTCCACAAAGGTTCTTTTCAGGACTGGTATGGTAATAGGCTTGTACACGTATAATATTCTTTCTTCCAAATATAGAAAGAATATTATACTTGACTGCTGCCCTTCTGCTGCAGTAGTCCTTTATGAGTATAGGGACTGAGGTACAGTCTGCTAATCACAACCTACTAGTTCCACAAAGGTCCTTATAAGGACTGGTAAGGTATAGTGTACTACAGTACATAGGGTTGAGTGAGGTACAGTCTGCTATTCCTTAAGGACTGGTATAGGTCCACAATATATAGGGTTGAGGTGCACTACTGCTGACTGCTGCCCTATACTGCAGCAGTCCTTTATCAGTATAGGGACTGAGGTACAGTCTGCTAATCACAACCTACTAGTTCCACAAAGGTCCTTATAAGGAAAAACTGCATTGATTTGTGATCAAATACAACCAAAATAAAGTTCTATTTGTGGCAAAAGAAGTTCCATTTCTTAATTTCTTGCTCCCCAGCTGTTCCAGAAACCATTATAAAGCCATCCATAATCCTATTTCTTTTTACTGCAGTACATAAAAAAAATCTCCTGTGTCAGTTATCTAGAAAACAGAGAATTCACAGAGTCCCGGCATGATTTGTAACAAATGACGTTCATGAGTGATTAGCCTGTTAACCACTTTAAGACCACCAGGCCCTTTTCTGACATTAGTTGTCTAAAAATCTGTATTTTTTGCTAGAAAATTTCTTAGAACCTGCAAATATTACCATTTTTTTTTTAGTAGAGACCCTGGAGAATAAAATGGCGGTCGTTGCAATATTTTATGTCACACAATATTTGCACGGCGGTCTGGTTTAAAATAATACACTTTAATGAATTAAAAAAACAAAACAGTAAAGTTGGCACAAATATATGAAGAAATTAGAATTTTTACATTTTTTTTTATTGGCTGTTTTATAGCAGAAAGTAAAAAAAATATACATTTTTTTCAGAATTGTCAGTTCTTTTTTGTTAATAGCGCAAAAAATAAAAACTGCATTGATTTGTGATCAAATACCACCAAAATAAAGTTCTATTTGTGGCAAAAGAAGTTCCATTTCTTCATTTCTTGCTCCCCAGCTGTTCCAGAAACCATTATAAAGCCATCTATAATTCTATCTCTTTTTACTGCGGTTTATAAAAAAATCTCCTGTGTCAGTTATCTAGAAAACTGAGGATTCACAGAGTCCCGGCGTGATTTATAACAAATGACATTCATGAGGGATTAGCCTGTTGACCATATTAAGACCACCAGGCCCTTATCTGACATTAGTTGTTTACAGGGAAAAAAATCCGTATTTTTTTTTGCTAGGAAATTTCACGTAGTCATACGTCTATTTCCCAAAGGCAACCTCTGGATATGAAGCTGAGCACGTACACTCAACTCCTTTGGTGGACCATAGCGAGGCCTGTTCTGAGTGGAACCTGTCCTGTTAAACTGCTGTATGGTCTTTGTTGACGTGCTGCAGCTCATTGTCAGGGTCTTGGCAATCTTCTTATAGCCTAGGCCAGTGATTCTCAACCAGGGAATCCGCAGCAGGGACCACTTTTATCCTGTAGCAGACTGTCCGCTGAAGAAGGGGATACCAGAGTTATGGCAGCTATCTGCTGCCATAACAACAATATCCTCCTTCAAACAGCCGCCGTAAAACTGCGGCGGGTGGTCCGTAAGTGGTTAAACAGTTGTGTGGATGGGCCCATAGAAAACACTATACCCCGCTTCAGATCTGTGAAAACGACTTTTTTCACAGCCTTGAGCCCTTTGAACACTAAATATGTATCCAATCAGGTCCCTGGTCTTTACACAGTTAAAGATTTTACAATTAGTTTGTAATATGTATGGTCAGCTTTTAACTTTTACACATTGTCTCGAATTTCGGGTTCTTTTTCGCAGGGCTCCAGATGTTTCTTAGAGGCGTAACTTTAGTCGTCGCGTGATTAGCGTCCAGGGATTTGTGTTAAAACCGCGTTGGCTGATGTTATATAAGAAGGGAGAAGTGGGACACAGACGTGTTTACAAGTCTTCAGTCTTATAAAATCCCAGCTGTTCATCTTCAGCCTCCCTCACGGAGCAAGCTGGCCGAGCTGAAATCTGGTAGATGTAGGCCCGAGGCCTGGCTCTGTACACAGCTGCTTATTGTTTGTAGGGCCCATTAAAATGGTTGTTGGGTAAGAGAGGGGACGGGCAATGTTTTCATTCCAGAGATGGAAATGGTTATTCACAGGCTTTACTTTTATGTCTCCTAATCCTGGAAAACGCAATGTTTACAACACGTCCCTCTGTTTATTGTTTGTTCGCAGATGGACGGAACAGTCTGGAGGAATAGAAATCTTCATGACTGGAATTGACCGCTTTCTTCATGTCTGGAAGTGACCGCTTTCTTTTAGGGGCCATCATTTGTGTTTAGCCCTCTGTGGTGCCTTTTTTTTTTCAGTTGCTATAGCAACTGCCTCACTCTATTCTAATGTAGGGATTGTTGTGACGGGTTGCCATGGAGATCACAAAATCTTGCGTTTACCACTCTGTGGGGCTTTTTTCCCCCTTTATCATCCTAATAAATTATTACTATGATTATACAGGTTTTATATAGCGCCAACAGTTTGCGCAGCACTTCACAACATGAAATTAAAGGCCTGGTTGCCATGGAGAGCGAAAACCTGTGTGTTTACTCCTCTGTTGTGCTTTTTTTGTTTGTTGCCATAGCAACTGCCTCTCTCTAAGATGCTAATACAGTGATGGCGAACTTTGGCACCCCAGATGTTTTGGAACTACATTTCCCATGATGCTCAACTACACTGCAGAATGCATGAGCATCATGGGAAATGTAGTTCCAAAACATATGAGGTGCCAAGGTTCGGCATCACTGCCCTAATAAATGAAAGGAATGTTATGCCTAGTTGCATTGTGTAAAAATATAGACAAATGTCTAAATATTTATTCGAATGTCTTATATATATCTCTCATATATATCTGGTGAGACCGATTGAGATTGTGAGACGAATTTCCTTAATTAGTTCTGAGTCAGCGTAATTCAAAAATGAGTATTTATTTGTACACATTTAAATAGAAAAGAATACTTACAAAAATAGTATAATGATAATCATTAGTATCTTTAAAAATGTTTCTTATGGAAGATTTCAGGTTATGCCATGTGCTCTATTGTCTAAAATGGCGGAATAACCCTTGTATGCTGGAAAACTCTGTGTGCTGACATGTGTCTTTCAGAGATGTTTCTTTGCTGCAATGTAGCTTCAAACCTCCAATCTTTTGATTATATCAACCAGCTTCGAATTTTCGCTCCGAAAGATAGCTCCTCCTTTACAAAAGTGTGGACTAATGAGTGGTTACTATAGCAATCTAACATTTGCTAACACTTATGAGTTTGGGGGAAGTGAAACCTTAAACAACATCTCAATTACATAGACATATATATATGAGGTGGCAGGAAGTGGGGGGGAAGGGAAAGCTTCAGACTCTAAGCAAAATTTCACTTATATTTAGGAATATGTCTTCTTAAAAAATTATATAAAATATACAATATTCCTCAAAATCCAGACAGGTTTTAAATGTTTACTTTTTCAATTATCGCAAGTCAGAACATAGAATTCATTGATTCAAAGTTTTCTTTCACATAGCATGGAGAGATTATATTCTGAATAACATTCCCCTCTGAAATATAAATACTAATCATATTTTTCAGATAAAAATTTATTCATAAACATTCATGTCACATTCAAACAAACTTTGATTCAATAACTCCAAATGTTTTGTCATGTATAATTGAATTCGTACCTCCAAAACCCATATTTCTTTTTAACTTGTTTTGCAACAAATCATCTCCTTTCTTAATATCACTTCTAATTCGATAATATAATTTTTTCATTCTAAACATTAAACATAACTGGAATATAAGAAATAACATAATAATAATAAAAATAATTACAATAGGATGTGATAAAATATTTCCTGCTGCTGAAGTTATCAAAGTTTTTCCCCAAATGGATACACTATTACTAAATTTTCTCCACCAATTACTTCCTGAAAATTCTGACCATTGATGCGATATTTCTTGCAAATTACCTTGTTCATGTTTTTTTTTTTGAAAAAAGAACGTTTATTGAGCATACAAAATACATAGGATAACAGTAACACATATGGGGTGCAACATACACCAAATATACGGATAGAAAACAGCTGCTAACAATACCACAGGCTGAAAAACACAAGGAGGGGGGGGTTCTTTGTTTACAGGTTGCACATTACATAAAAAGCAAGGGGCAATACAGTGTGTTCAGATATGGGGGGAAAAGAGGAACTCAGAGGTTGGGAGTCATATGCCGAGCCATAGTACATCCTACTCAAAGTAATTCGCAGAGAGGAGCAGGAAACCATTATTATGAGGGCGGGAAGCCCACCTACAACCACGGAGACAGCTAGACTCGCCGGGCCGAACCCGGGTAGGTGTAAGGAGGCGTACAGACCACAAACTACACTAGTCGGTACATGTATCTGAATCCCCCATCCATTTATCCCACAGCTTGGCAAACTTGCTCGGGCAGCCTCTATGCATATACAGCAGTTTTTTATAGGGGAGAGTGGCATTGACAGCCGACTTCCATTGTCGGGCGGTGGGGGGTGCAGAGCGCAACCAGGTGCGGGCTATCTGCAGTCTGGCTAGGTATAGGGTCTCCTGTAGGAAAACAGTCGGGATCCTTGCCTCCTCGGATACGAGGAGAATCCCCAGCAAACATTGGCGGGGGCATAGCGTCAGAGGGGAGCCCATTTGGTCGTGGAGGAAGTCAACAATTTGCTTCCAGTAAACCTGCAACTCAGGACAGGACCAAAGGAGATGGTAGAACGTGGCCTGGGGATCACCACATTTAGGACATGCTGGATCATAGCCAGGTCTAAACTTGGACAGCCGCCCAGGGGTCAGGTATGACCTATGTAGCATGTAAAGGTGTGTAAGTCTGTCAGAAAGTTTAGGGGAGACCAGCTTAGGGGTGTCAAGTGCAGTTTCCCAGTCCGCGTCCTCGATAACCCCCACGTCGGCCTCCCATCTAGCCTTAAGTCGGTAGGCGCGGGCGGTCGCCCCAGGCGTGAGCAGGTTGGTGTAAAAAAAAGAAATCAGTTTCTTAGGGTCATCACCTAGCACGGCTGTTGCTATCGGAAGTGTTTCGAGCCTGGGGATATGGGAGCCAAACTGAGAGCTAAGGGCATGGCGGAGTTGAAGATACCTAAAAAACATTCTATTAGGGAGGTTGAAGTCAGTTTTGAGGGCCTGGAAGGGTCTGACAGAGCCATTGGTAATAACCTGGGACAGAAAGATAACGCCCCCGGCCAGCCACACAGAGCGGTCGGGGATCGTAGAGAGCTCGGGAAGTAGGGGATTGTCCCAAAGGGGGGTGTGGGAGTGAAACCTAGGGGCCCCAGTAATGGACGTGGCCTGCTGCCAAATCAAACAGTGGTGGGACAACATGTCTCTCGTCGGGACGGAAGGTCCCCCGGAGCCACGCATAAGGAGACGGAGTGGGTGTACGACCAGAGTGTAGTGCGGGGAGCATACCAGTGAGGCATAGCGATCTTTGTCAATCTGATTAAAATAGTAGAAATGGGACAGTTGAGCGGCCAGATAATAATAGTACAGGTCTGGTAGGGCGGTGCCGCCCAGGTGGGTAGGGCATTTCAGAACACTCCAGGAGAGCTTGTGTCGAGACGAACCCCAAACAAACGTGTTTAAGATGGCCTCCAAGGATTTGAAGGTTCTGAGAGGGATGCGTAGGGGAGCATGCCAAAACACATAGAGCAGCTTGGGGAGGAGAATCATTTTGACCAAGTTTACACGGCCCATCACCCCAAGGGGGAGACGGGACCAAGTCTGGGTTTTTTGCTTGAGCAGGGTGAATAAGGGTTCCACATTTAAAAGGGTGTAGTCAGTCAGCAATCGTGAACATTGCACTCCCAAATATTTCACCTGACTTGCCCTGACCAAGGGCATTGCCGCCTGATCAGCGGACGGGGCACCCAAGTCTAAAGGGAGGATCTGGGACTTGGACCAGTTAATACGTAGTCCAGAGTATTCCCCAAACTGCTCTATCAGTCGCAGGGCTGCTTGCAAAGAGGGACCCGAGTCTTCGAGGTATAATAACATATCGTCAGCGTATAAGCTGAGGGTTTCCGTCAAAAGGCCCGAACGCAGGCCCTTAATTTGCGGGTGAGCACGAATGGCAATGGCCAGCGGCTCAACCGCGAGGGCATACAGGAGGGGGGATAACGGGCAACCCTGGCGAGTACCCCTAGACAGAGGGAAAGGATCAGAGATCCTGCCATTAACCTGGATCCGGGCAGTGGGAGCGCTATATAAAAGCTGAATCCACTTAATGAAGTTAGGGCCAAAGCCGAAGTTAGTCAGGCATTCCCATAGATAACTCCATTCAACGGAGTCAAACGCCTTCGCGGCATCTAGACTCACGACTACCCGGGAGCCGATGTTATCATGAGTGGCCTGCAGATTCATAAAGAGTCTGCGGAGATTGAAGGCAGTATTTTTGTTAGGCATGAACCCCGTTTGATCTGGATGTATAAGGCTGAGGACAACTTTATTGAGTCGCAGGGCCAGAATTTTAGCCAGGATTTTTACATCCAGCTGCAGAAGGGAAATCGGGCGGTACGACTCTGGGTAGTAGGGGTCCTTACCGGGCTTGGGTATGAGGACAACAAGGGCCTCTCCCATGGAGGCGGGAAGGGACATTGTATCAAACATATGGGTGTATAATGTGTGCAGTTCTGGGATTAGCGTGTCTTGAAAATGAGAATAAAATTCCAGGGGCAGCCCGTCCGAGCCAGGCGCCTTGGAGGATGGGAGGGAGGCAAGTGCCTCGGCAATACAGTCAGGGGAGATGGGGGCTTCCAGGAGGGATCTCTGCTCTGGGCTGATAGAGGGGAAATCTATGGAGTGAAGAAATTGGGTGAGGTCAGCGTGCGTGTGTCGGGTTGTGGAGGTATATAGAGTGGAGTAGAACATTCTAAACTCACGTAGAATCAGGTCAGGGTCGGAGATCAGGTCGTCGGCGGCGCCACGGAGCTGAACCACCACCGGAGGGCTATGGTCAAGCCGGGCCATATAGGCTAGCAGTTTGCCCGCCCGCTCGCCGTGTTCAAACACACGCTGTCTGCTAAAGAAAAGGCCCTGCTTCGCTTTCTCATAATGAAGGTGATCAGTCAGTCGGGACTGGAGGCGGAGCTGGGTGGCATGTTCCAGGGAAGGATCCGTCACAAACAGTTGCTCAAGGGATTGTAGGCGCTCCTCAGCCTGTGTCAATGCCTGTCTAGAATTAGCCTTGTACCTGTTAATACGAGTGATCAGGAGCAGCCTAGCATGAAGCTTAAATGATTCCCATATTGACCCAGGGGACGCAGATCCCGCGTTTGAACGGAGAAAAAAAACTAGTTCCCTCTGTAGGTCCTCCAGACCTGGGATAACCGTAAGCCAGAAGGGGTTCAGTCTCCACACACGGGGGGGGACAGTCACAGGCAGTCTCAGCGTCAACCAGTATGGGGAGTGGTCCGACAGCACCCTGGCGTCAAAGCCGACCTCCAATAATTCGGGAAGCAGGGAGGGAGAGAGCAGGGCCATGTCTATACGAGACATAGCTCGGCGGGCGGGAGTGAAGCAAGAAAAGGCCTGTGCTGTTGGATGCTTATGTCTCCAGGAGTCTGTCATGGCCAGTTCAGCTGCAAATCTACCGAACCTAGTGGTATGAGAGGGGGAAGACGTGCGGTCAGGTGCGCCAAGTCGGTCGAGGCCGGGGTTGATGGTCATGTTGAAATCACCTATCCAGATTACCGGGACTGTAGGGAATTTGGTCATAAAAGTGAGACCTTCGTGCAGGGCCTGAAACTGGAAGGGCGGTGGTATGTAAAACGCCATAATAAGCATTGTCAGGCCGCTCACAGTGGCATGTAAGAATAGAAATCTACCGTGAGGGTCTGAGCATAGGTCATGTAACTGGAACTGCACAGTTTTAGCAATTAAAATGGCTACACCTCGGGAATGGGAAGTGTGAGGGGCGCTGTACATCCAGCCGACCCAAGGTTTTCTAAGCGCCCTTTGGGACTGGCCTGTAAGGTGAGTCTCGACGAAGATCGAGATGTCCACTTTCAGGCGTTTGAGGTGAGTAAGGACGGCTAATCTCTTGGGTTTAGCGCCAAGGCCCCTGACATTCTAGGTTGCAAATTTAAGCGCAGCCATGGAACATGTCGGCACAGATTAGACTAGTGTAGGCCCCCGGCCCAGGAAGTTCGGGCATGCAGGGCGCCTGGGCAACCCCTGGATCCTCCCTGGCTGGCAGCAACAAATACAAGAACACATTTGCAGTAAAATTACAGCTGTAAATAACACAATATAAAACACATACAACCAGTAAAACAGTCATAACAATGCCTACTCTGGACCAGCGGGGCAAAACAAAAAAACTGTCACTCGCCGCAGCCGCGGTAGTGACTGCTGGCCAGGGAAACAACACAAACATGGGCGCAATTATAACAAACTGCAGAGCAGACAGTGCAGCGGGTTGCAGTGGGTGTACTTTCCAGAGCAAGAGTCAGCAGGTCGTCTGAGAGACCAAATAAAAGCATAGCGCGTGGGGCAGACAGGGGAAAAAAAAAAGGGGGGGGGAAATAAAAAAGGGGGGGGGAACCCAGGCATGTGGAAAAATGGGCCAAATAGGGGAGACAAGGAGTTCAAGCAGTACATGGTTACCTCCGTGTGCATCAGTAGAAATAGGGAGGGAAGGGAGAGAGGGGAGAGTGAAAAAATGGAGCGAAACAAGGGCAAGGGTAGCACGTCCCAGAACATGTCCCCCCTCACGATCTGCGCCATCACACCGGTGTTCACCATAAAGAAAACAATGAAGGGTGCACGGGAGGCTGGCAAAGGAGGAGAAGCAGGAACTGTAAGTCCAGGGCACAGAGAGAGTTCAGCGGCGGTCACCGCAGAGGGCAATCAGCACAGCGTTCTCCCATACAGGGGGTGATAGCAGCAAAAATGGAGGCAGTCCATAGGGTCAAAGGAGAAAAAAGAGGGGGGGTATAGCAGAGGGAACAGGAGAGGGCAGGGATCACTCACGGTAGCCAAGGTGGATAGGTAGGCACTACTCAGGGGCTGTAGTGGTCAGCTTTCAAGCAGGGCCTTGCACCGCATCCCGTTCCAACCATGACGAGGCCGCAGCAGGATCTTCAAAGAAATAGGTCTTGCCCTCGCGGGTCACCCGGAGTCGAGCTGGAAACAACATTGCATATGGCAAATGGCGAACTCGCAGCTGGCGCTTGACCTCCGTAAATTGTGCTCGTTTTCGTTGGACCTCCGCCGAGAAATCTGGGAACACTGCCACCGTAACATTGTCAACCGGGATATTTCCACGTTCGCGGGTGAGACGAAGCACCGTATCCCGGTCTCTGTAGTTAAGTAGCTTGGCAATGAAAGTCCGCGGGGGTGCGCCGGCTGGAGGCGGACGAGCCGCCAGACGATGCGCTCGTTCGATCACGAACGTGGAGGAGAAGGATTCCCTGCCGAAGGTTTTAACGAGGAGGTTTTCCAGGTAGGTGGGAGGGTCGGAGCCCTCCGATCGTTCCGGGAGACCCACGAAACGAAGATTGCAACGTCGAAGTCTATTTTCCATGTCGTCCTGCTTGTGAAGGACGACACTAAGCTGGTGCTGCAAACGTTCGACCGAATGTTGTAGAGGAGGGATGTCCGTCTCCACGTGTTCCACTCTTCGTTCGGCCTCGGACACCCTGTCCCTCAGCTTCTGCAGGTCATGCCGAATATGGGAGATGTCCATCTTAACCTCCTCTATCTTGGTAGTGAGGGCGGTTTGGCAGGAGGAGACGGCCTCAAGGATCTTGGCGGTGTCGTTTGCAGGAGACTCCTCCGCGGTAGAAGCGGGGCCGGCGCCATCTTGCTCCGTCGCGCCCTGGCCCTCGTGGCGGAACTTAGCCAGCTTGGCGGCCGCCTCGGAGGGTCTTTTAGTCGGCGACATGAGGCACAAAGTGAGCACAAGGTTCCCGGGCGTCTGTACAGTAAATAGCAAAGAAAAATCCCCAAAGGATAAGGTAAAAGGATAAGGTCTCAGACGGAGCTCTCACTCAGCACGTCCTACACCATGAAGCTCCAGGCCACGCCCCCACCTTGTTCATGTTTAAACAATACTTCTGCATTCTGCAATTCCTTAGCCAAAGCTATTAATAAACCTTGATCCTTTTGAATTATATTTGCCCATTTTTCCCATGGAAATTCATCTATTTGGGAAATATTATACTGTGTAGGAAGAGCGCTAATATTTTTCATAAACATATTTGTTAAATTTGTTCTCAACCCATTAATACTTATTGCAACAATGTCTCCTTCTATACAATACAACCCTTGATTTAGGTTTTCTGTATTTGTACAAGAAGAGAAAAAAGTTTTAACCCTTTCTGAATCTGACATAATCTGAAAACAAACCTTCCTTTTATCTACACGAGTAATTAATTCAGAACTTATTCCATTTTCAATTCTTGCTGAACATAATGTGTGATTATGATAACAAGAATGAAATATACTTTTATCTTGATTAGGTAAACATATAATTTTAGACTGGAATTGTAAACATGATGACAAATCTAATTGTTCTAATTCAGAATTTTCATTATTAAATACAAAATCTGTATACTGTAATTTATAGTATAATAATTGTGTATTGCTGACAGGTAATCCCAAAACAGTGATTGGAACCAAAATTTGTTCTTTTCCGGCTATTGGAATCATAGAAGAACTATAACATATGTCCTGCTTGCATCCTATCCATTTATTTACCCATAAATCTGTATGATTTTTCGCATATAAATATTCTTTGGGCAAATACTGTAAAATGCCAAGAGGAGTTATTCCACTCTGAAATGCTTGCGCAAATATTTTAAAATTAGTGGAATATTCTGTTTGAATCTCTAAGCATGCTCTGGCTATATGAGAATGTTATTCACTTATCATCAAATCAAGAGTAATATTTTGAAGATGTAAAATAGATGGACCCATTATATTAGCAGTTTTAATTACCATATTTTCTAAAATCTGATTTAAATGTCTTTGTATTTTAATACCATTACTTCCCACTAAACCAGCGGTTTCTAGATCAGACTTTAAAGTATTAATATCCATACTATTCGTTATACTCCCGATTGTGCCAATCCCTCCTAAAATACCTTCGACAATACCACGCTTATTTCTGTTATAATTTCTATTATTAATTCCAAACCATCTCTCAATACCCAATTCCATATTAACCAGATGTCCTTGACATTGTGGAAACCTTGTAGAAATTTTCCATTCTGAAACATTAAAGTTCCATAAAATAATGACAAACTTTCCTTCTCTCAAAAGAGTTCTGGATTGGAAAGGGTTAATCTGAAAAGGACTTGCAGAGAAACTCTTCTTATTAACACATGGAGTTTTCCTTGGAGACATAACAATAACACTTGTCTTAGCACATTTCACCGGATAATTTTCTATTGATATACAACATTCATATATACCAGTATCATTCAAAGATACTCTCATTTGTTGATAAACAAATGTATCATTGATCCAATTCACACTACCAAAAATTCCTTTATGAATTATGATAGTAGAACTATAAAGAGAACTACCCAAAAACTCATCATTCCTTTTCCAAGTTAACAATGAATTTTGAGGTAAAGATATTTTTGTATCACATATCAAATGCAAATTATCTTTATCTTCCATAATTTCTGGAACAATCCTATCAACTATAAAGATATAAATTTTGACCCTTATTTGAGTAAATTTCCTTGTTACTTTAAAATCCCATGTTCTTACAACATCTTAAACTCTAGCTCTGCCTGTGACGTGCATCTCACCATCTCTGGGTGTGACCTCACATGTGACAATTCTTTAACCATCTTTATCCTTTCTGTCTTAGACTTGTGTCAACAATATCTAATTTTATTTTAAATAAACCTTTCTGTTCCTGGTCAGCTTAATAGACCGCTTATCTTGTACAAAAGATAATTTTGGTTTAACAACAAAATAACAAAATGTTACAAAAAACAATATCAATTGTAGAATATAAAAAATAGATTATTCTTACAATGAAGATTAAATCCGATATGTGCGTGGATTTAATAACAATTCTTCTTGCTATATATGTGTCTTGTGTGTACTGAAATGAAAATTTCACTGGAATGTGTGTACTCCATTAATTGTCTGTGTCCTGTAACAAGATCACTCCTAAACAAAAAAAAAAAACAGCCCCCACCTTATTTTCCTTTCTAAGGTTCATCTGAGCAGGACAGTGCCACAGAATGAGCATTTTCCCTCCCACCTTTCTAAAACAATGGGCGTTACTCATTTTAAATTCTTAAGAATAACTATGAATCTGATATGTATAAAAACATTTTAATCATACACAAACCTTTTTACCTTATCAGTATATATACAAATTATTTCTTAATAACCTCTTAATCAAGAAACATTGTAATATAAAAACTTATATTTTTAGCTAGAACAAAAACACTTTTTATCATGAATTAACTTCCTTTTTCAACTGAAAATGTATAGAGAAGCCATTTCTTTCACAACATCTGCTACCAATTTTGACTTCACGAGGCAACACAAACGCCATTTTCCTTTCCCAACTGAAAATGTATAGAGAAACCATTTTGTATAACATCTGCAACCAATTTTGACTTCACGAGGCAACACAAACGCCATTTTACTTTCTTTTTTAAACTCAAAAGGAGAATACTTTGTAGCATCAGAAATTGTGCTTCTTACATCCATTAAAAATAACTGGAACAACATCAACCCAAATATTTCCTTTGTCCAACAACATTTATTTTCAATCCTAGATTTAATTATCCGATACATCCTCACAATAATACCTGCAGACTGTGAATGCAATCATACATGAAATCTCTGTTCTATTCCCAAGATATTACACATCCTCTGTCACTACTGAGGTTTGCTGATATACCCCAAACTAGAAAAACATGATTAATCAACATCTAAACAATAATTAAAGCATCATCATTAGTGAATCCCACCTGTAGGTGTTGTGATATATAAAACACAAAAATCCTTTTTAGTCATGACACAAACTTATGGTCTAATGACCAAAATGATAATTTTGGGACATCCGATGAGAATAAAAAAAAACATCGTGCTCTTTTTTCTCTGAAATTAAAGGAATCTGTGTGTCTATTTTCTTCACAACATAAATTGGGACCATTTCAGGTTGAACTACTAATTCTCCATACAAATCTATTTTCTTAGCTAATGAATCTGTGTCTGTAGTCCTACTGCCTACAGCTTACTCTCTTTGTTGTCTTTTTCATTCAGTTGCTAATTGAGTACCATACTGAAAATGTATTCAGTTACTAATACAAAACTATTCTTTTACCCTTCTTTTCAAGTAAACTAAAATTTTCAATGTTCAGCCTGAACAAAACAAAAATAAAAACTTAATAATCATAATAATGAAACATTGATAAAAAAATAATAATCCAATGGATTATCCTTGAAAATATTAAAATGATATCAAAGTCCTCAATAATATTCCAAACGTCAAAACCAAATCTTTTTAAACTCAAATCAATAACTTAATTCATAGCCAGTACACATCAACCAGAAAATTCTTACCATATCTGCAGTTAATTTAAGGACTGCTAACTGTTTTCAAAATGTTATATGCTACACAATGAAACCTTTCCTGTCTTAATGGACTATTTTCAGTTTGCAATCTTTGCCTTTGGGTCTTAGAGGAAAAATAAATTTGATTATTATGACCTCTATATTTTAAGTTACTGCACCAACGTACAGAATAAACCTCCTGACGCCTGGGCAAAGTTTTCGGATAATACAACCTCTTTTGTATATCATTATTATTATTATTATTAAAATTTGCTCTTTTTGTATAAACTTTTCTCTGAGCATATGGCGATGAAAATTTACATTTCTGCTTAATATCAGTATTATTGAAGTCAACTGACTTCCCACTCTCATTGTCTGAGGAAATATTAACATTTGACTCATCACAAGATATGACGCTCACGTCTGCCTTTGCCACATGTTCACCATCCTCCATTTTTAAGCACTGAGCATGTGCAATCTTTTCCTGAGTCAAAAAAGCAATTTGACTTTAATTTTCTTTAAAGGATTGCAATAATGCATTCATTTTATGTTCCAATTCAACTTTTTCAATCAATAATTGTTCAGTATATTTCTTCTCCTGCTTTGCTGCAATTTCTATTGCATTCTCTAAATGCTCAATATACGTACAAAAAGTTTCACAACCTGAACAGCTAGGTTCAAAAAATAAATTTTCATGTGTATTTTCAATTACATTTTGACTTTGTTTCTCTGGCATATCAAACACCATTGTATTATACATTTTTACTAACTTCATTACATTACGTAATTTTTTCTTTGTTTTAACTAATGAGAATCTATCCTTCTCAATGTCAGCATTTGCCTGAAAACATTGATCATACATTGATTTCCATAAAACAGCATCAGAGACCTGTTTCGATAAACCTTTAAATTCTAATGTACTTTCATCAGCTAAAACATCTACAAATTCCTTATTACTTTTCTACTCACCAAATATACAACTCGTCAGTTTCCCGCCGACTCGAAATCAACCGTCTTTCAAGACTTCTGTATATCTGAAATTCTCCGGTCTTTCACAATCAATCGATCAAATTTTCATCTAGGTTCTTTTCAATCTTTGCAAAGTTAATTTCTGTTCATCACTTCTGTCCCCTCTGATCAAAGGATGGAAGTTGAAAAAAAACGTCCGACTTATGATTGACTGGATGTCTTATATACTATATTTTCTGGCGTATAAGACTACCTTTTACACTTAAAAAAAATGCCCAAAAATCGGGGGTCGTCTTATACGCCGAGTATACAATGCTGCCCGATGGATGTCAGCCCCCAAATGTCTGCTAATACTGTATGTGGCTTTGGCTACAAACAGTATACGCCGCTGAGCCAATCCCGGCGAGCGATGTATTCTATTAATGAATACAGAGCCTGCTTGGATTGGAGTAACAACCTCTGCCAATCCGAGCAGGCTACATAGAGTAGCCTGCTCGGATTGGCTTTGAGAGAGAGAGAGAGAGGCAAGGGCTGATGATGCTACAGCCTCTGCCAATCCAAGCAGGTGTTGTATTCATTAACAGAATACACCGCTCACCATACTTCCCTGGGTAAATCCATTCACTGATCTCCTACTACTATACATCCTGCTGTTTGCCTTTGAGGTCCCAGGCACCCAAGAGGGACAGGTAAATCTGGGACATATGACAGGGGGGTCATTAAATGCATTTTAGTGGACAATTCCCATAGAATGTAACCCACAAGTGGTATAGGTTTGGTTAGTGAAAAATTCTACTTTCCAGAGTTGTGGCATTCAATAGATCTCTGTTTGTGTTATTATTGTTTGATTTACTTTATGACATATCACAGCATGGCGGATGAGTAGTTGGCATTCTTGCTTTGTGTTTTTTAATGGTTCAAATTTTTTTTAAAATGGCGTTGCCTCAGAAGGGGTGTAGTCTTATACCGCGAGTATTGCCCAAAACCTATGTTTTCACTTGAAAAATAGGGGGTCGTCTTATACGCCCAGTCACCTTATACGCCGGCAAATACGGTATATCTCTCATATATATCTGGTGAGACCGATTGAGATTGTGAGACGAATTTCCTTAATTAGTTCTGAGACAGCGTAATTCAAAAATGTGTATTTATTTGTACACATTTAAATAGAAAAGAATACTTACAAAAATAGTACAATGATAATCATTAGTATCTTTAAAAATGTTTCTTATGGAAGATTTCAGGTTATGCCATGTGCTCTATTGTCTAAAATGGCGGAATAACCCTTGTATGCTGGAAAACTCTGTGTGCTGACATGTGTCTTTCAGAGATGTTTCTTTGCTGCAATGTAGCTTCAAACCTCCAATCTTTTGATTATATCAACCAGCTTCGAATTTTCGCTCCGAAAGATAGCTCCTCCTTTACAAAAGTGTGGACTAATGAGTGGTTACTATAGCAATCTAACATTTGCTAACACTTATGAGTTTGGGGGAAGTGAAACCTTAAACAACATCTCAATTACATAGACATATATATATGAGGTGGCAGGAAGTGGGGGGGAAGGGAAAGCTTCAGACTCTAAGCGAAATTTCACTTATATTTAGGAATATGTCTTCTTAAAAAATTATATAAAATATACAATATTCCTCAAAATCCTGACAGGTTTTAAATGTTTACTTTTTCAATTATCGCAAGTCAGAACATAGAATTCATTGATTCAAAGTTTTCTTTCACACAGTATGGAGAGATTATATTCTGAATAAAATATAATAAAGCCAATAAAAATTTAGATATTAAGAATATAACACCATGGAGAGCAAAAACATGGGTTTACTCCTGTTGTACTTTTTTTTTTTAGTTGCCATAGTAACGGATTCCCGCTATTATATTATTAAATGAAAGGCCGGTTTGCCATGGAGAGGGAGTGCCCTTGTGTTTACCCCTCTGTAGTGCCTTTTTCAGTTGCCATAGTGACTTGACTACCTCTATTATGCTAAATGAAAGGCTTGGATGCCATGGAGAGTGAAAACTTGTGTTTACCCCTCTGTGGTGCTTTTTTTTATGTTGCCATAGCAACTGCCTCCCTCTAAGATCCTAATACAGTGATGGTGAACTTTGGCACCCCAGATGTTTTGGAACTACATTTCCCATGATGCTCAACTACACTGCAGAATGCATGAGCAACATGGGAAATGTAGTTCCAAAACATCTGAGGTGCCAAGGTTTGGCATCACTGCCCTAATAAATGAAAGGAATGTTATGCCTAGTTGCCATGGAGAGCAAAAACGTGGGTTTACTCCTGTTGTACTTTTTTTTTTTTTCTGCCATAGTAACGGATTCCCGCTATTATATTAATAAATGAAAGGCCGGTTTGCCATGGAGAGGGAGTGCCCTTGTGTTTACCCCTCTGTAGTGCCTTTTTTAGTTGCCATAGTGACTTGACTACCTCTATTATCCTAAATGAAAGGCTTGGTTGCCATGGAGAGTGAAAACTTGTGTTTACCCCTCTGTGGTGCTTTTTTTTTTTAATTACCATAACAGCAAACTCCCGCTTTTCTAATAAATTAAAGCAATATTGTGATTGGTTGCCATAGAGAGCAAAAACGTGTGTTTACTCCTCTGTTGTGCTTTTTCTTTTACCTTCCATAGCAACTGACTCTCTTCATTATCTTAAAGCAGAGTTCCGCAACTTTTTTTTTCTTATTTTTTTTAAAGTTAGCAGTTACAAATACTGCAGCTGCTGACATTTAAGATATGGACACCTACCTGTCCAGGGCGCCTGTGATGTCGGAACCCGAAGCCGATCTGTCCCTCGTCTCTCGGGTGGAGGCGCCGCCATCTTTGGTAAGGGAATCAGGAAGTGAAGTTTTGTGGCTTCACAGTCTGGTTCACTACTGCACATTCGCAAGTTGCACTGCGCTATCCCACTGGTCCCTGCTGCAGAAGACAGCACGGGGGGTGGCGGGGGACTGTAGAGGCGCTGGACATTGCATAGATATCCACGGATACTGCAGCGATCTATGCCCGGAAGTGGAAGCAAATACCTGGATTATACAGGTATCTGCTCCCCCCTCCCCCATGAAAGGTGCCAAATGTGACACCGGAGGAGGGGGAGGATTCCAAAAAGCAGAAGTTCCTTTTTTGGGTGGAACTCCGCTTTAATAAATGAATGGCCTGGTTGCCCTAGAGAGCAAAAACCTGTGTGTGTTACTCCTTCTGTTGTGCTTTTCTTTTACTTTCCATAGCAACTGACTTCCTCTATTATCTTAATAAATTAAAGGCTGGGTTGCCATGGAGAGCGAATGCCCTTGTGTTTTCCCCTCTGTGGTGCCTTCTTTCAGTCGCCATAGTGACTGATAGGGATGGCCGACCGGTTCGCCCGGCGGTCGTTTCGCGGCGAATTTTGGCTGTTCGCGGTCCACCCAACCGGGCGGACTATTGCAGCTGTTCGCCCGGCGGACTTCCGTGTTTACTGTGTAAAAGAACTTTGACCTATGATGACACATCCATCATGTGGTACAGGACAGCCAATTGAGACATTACAGCACATTAAGGAAAAACTGCATTGATTTGTGATCAAATACCACCAAAATAAAGTTCTATTTGTGGCAAAAGAAGTTCCATTTCTTCATTTCTTGCTCCCCAGCTGTTCCAGAAACCATTATAAAGCCATCTATAATTCTATCTCTTTTTACTGCGGTTCATAAATAAATCTCCTGTGTCAGTTATCTAGAAAACTGAGGATTCACAGAGTCCCGGGGTGATTTATAACAAATGACATTCATGAGGGATTAGCCTGTTGACCATATTAAGACCACCAGGCCCTTTTCTGACATTACTTGTTTACAGGAAAAAAAAAATCTGTATTTTTTTTTGTTAGGAAATTTCAAGTAGTAATACGTCTATTTCCCAAACACAACCTCTGGATATGAAGCTGAGCACGTACACTCAACTCCTTTGGTGGACCATAGCGAGGCCTGTTCTGAGTGGAACCTGTCCTGTTAACCACTTAACCACTTGCCTACTGGGCACTTAAACCCCCCTCCTGCCCAGACCAATTTTCAGCTTTCGGTGCTCTCACACTTTGAATGACAATTACTCAGTCATGCAACACTGTACCCAAATGAATTTTTTGTCCTTTTTTTCCCACAAATAGAGCTTTCTTTTGGTGGTATTTGATCACCTCTGGGGTTTTTATTTTTTGCGCTATAAATGAAAAAAGACCGAAAATTTAGGAAAAAAACGCATATTTCTTTGTTTCTGTGACAGAATTATGCAAATTATAAATTTTTCTTCATAAATTTTGGCCACAATTTATACTGCTACATATCTTTGGTAAAAATAACCTAAATTAGTGGATATTATTTGGTCTTTGTGAAAGTTAGAGAGTCTACAAGCTGTGGTGCGAATCTTACAAAATTGATCACATCTGATCTACTGGTGGCCTATCTCGCTTCTTGTGACCCGAACAAGCCAGGAAAGTACAAATATCCCCCAAATGACCCCTTTTTGGAAAGTAGACATTCCAAGGTATTTAGTAAGAGGCATGGTGAGCTTGATGACAGATGGCACTGATACGTGGCAATGATGACACTTATACATGGCACTGATGACACGTGGCACTGATGACAGATGGCACTAATATGTGGCACTGATGACAGATGGCACTAATATGTGGCACTGATGACACGTGGCACTTATACTTGGCACTGATGACACGTGGCACTAATACGTGGCACTGAAGACACGTGGCACTAATATGTGGCACTGATGACAGATGGCACTAATACGTGGCACTAATACGTGCCACCGATGACAGATGGCACTAATACGTGGCACCGATGACTCGTGACACTGATGACAGATGGCACTGATAAGTGGCATTGATGACACGTGACACTGACAACAGATGGCACGTGACACTGACAGGTGGCACTGATGACAAATGGCACTGATACGTGGCACTGATGACAGATGGCACTAATACGTGGCACTGATGACAGATGGCACTATGTGGCACTGATGGCACGTGGCACTGATGACAGATGGCACTTATACGTGGCACTGATGACAGATGGCACTGGGGACAAATGGCACTGACAAAGGTGGCACTGGGGACAGATAGCACTAACAGGTGGCACTGGGGGCAGGTAGCACTGGGGGCAGGTAGCACTGGGGTGGATGGCACTGGGGCAGATGGCACTGGGGCGGATGGCACTGGGGCAGGATGGCACTGGGGCGGATGGCACTGGGGCATGATGGCACTGGGGCAGGATGGCACTGGGGCAGGATAGCACTTTTTTTTTTTTACACTTACGGCCGCTGCAGCCGTTCATCTCTCCCCTCTCACACGCTGTCTGTGTGAGGAGGGAGAGCGGCGCTGAGAGATGATCTCATATGTTTACATATGAGATCATCTCCCATTGGACACGCCGATCGCGCTGTAAATGGCCGCTGTGATTGGCCGTTTACAGCAATCTGTGTTTGCCTGTCCCCTGGGGACACGGCAAACACAGAACTAACCCGATGCGCTCCCACGGCGGCACGCATTGCGGAAGTAAACAACAGGCCGTCCAGGGACAACCAATTGCACGAAAGCGCCTGCTTTAGGGCCGTCATTCGGCTATAGGGCCGGCGCGAGGTGGTTAAGGACGGCCGTATTGCCAATGTATGTCATCGCAATGGTACAGGCAGGCACAAGCACGTACATGTACGTGCTTGGCTTCCAGCGGGTGGGGGGTCCGATCGGACCCCCTCCTGCTGGATACGGCGGTCCGGTTCGCTTCAGGAGCGATCCGGGATGAGGGGATGGCCGTTGGTTTCTGGCCATCCCCTCTTGATTGCTCCTGGCGAATGAGAAGCTTCCTCCCCTGTGTATTGTATACACAGGCAGGGAGGAAGTGATGTCATTCTCCTCGGGGCGGTCTTTTTGACCGGACTACGAGGAGAAGACACAAAGTAAGTGTGCACCAACACTACACTGACATGTAGGTACACACAGGCACACAAACCCAGGTTTTTATAGCGCTAGGTACCCCGATATACTACCCAATAATGGTTTTAACCCCTTGATTGCCCCTAGTTAACCCTTTCACCCCTTTTGCCAGTGTCACTAAGCGATCATTTTTCTGATCGCTGCATTAGTGTCGCTAGGTAGCTAGTTATTTTTTTAGGTTCACCGCCAGGTTTTTATAGCGCTAGGTACCCCGATATACTACCCAATAATGGTTTTAACCCCTTGATTGCTCCTAGTTAACCCTTTCACCCCCTTTTGCCAGTGTCACTAAGCGATCATTTTTCTGATCGCTGCAATAGTGTCACTAGTGTCGCTAGGTAGCTAGTTATTTTTTTAGGTTCACCGCCAGGTTTTTATAGCGCTAGGTACCCCGATATACTACCCAATAATGGTTTTAACCCCTTGATTGCCCCTAGTTAACCCTTTCACCCCCTTTTGCCAGTGTCACTAAGCAATCATTTTTCTGATCGCTGCATTAGTGTCGCTAGGTAGCTAGTTATTTTTTTAGGTTCACCGCCAGGTTTTTATAGCGCTAGGTACCCCGATATACTACCCAATAATGGTTTTAACCCCTTGATTGCTCCTAGTTAACCCTTTCACCCCCTTTTGCCAGTGTCACTAAGCGATCATTTTTCTGATCGCTGCAATAGTGTCACTAGTGTCGCTAGGTAGCTAGTTATTTTTTTAGGTTCACCGCCAGGTTTTTATAGCGCTAGGTACCCCCATATACTACTACTACCCAATAATGGTTTTAACCCCGATTGCCCCTACTTAACCCTTTCACCAGCGATCACAGTATAAGTGTCACTGATGACGCTGATTAGCCAGTTAGTTATTTAGGTTCCCGTCAGGTTTTTATATAGCGCCAGGGACCCCCATATACTACCTAATAAAAATTTGAACCCCCTGATTGCCCCTAGTTAACCCTTTCACCAGTGATCACTGTATAAGTGTTACGGGTGACTCTGGTTAGTTTGCTTTTTATAGCATCAGGGCACCCACCATTTATTACCCAATAAAGGTTTAACCCCCTGATCACCCGGCGGGTGATATCAATTAGGTTTTAGGGTCAGGGTCTGCGTCGCCCCAGGCAGTGCTAGGTTAGTGCCAGTACCGCTAACACCCACACGCAAAGCATACACCTCCCGTAGTGGTATAGAATCTGAACAGATCAATATCTGATCTGGTCAGATCTATACTAGCGTCCCCAGCAGTTTAGGGTTCCAAAAAAACGCTTTGTTAGCGGGATCAGCCCAGATACCTGCTAGCAGCTGCGTTTTGCCCCTCTGCCCAGCCCACCCAAGTGCAGTATCGATCGATCACTGTCACTTACAAAACACTAAACACATAACTGCAACGTTCGCAGAGTCAGGCCTGATCCCTGCGATCGCTAACTGTTTTTTTTGGTAGCATTTTATATTTAAATCCGGAAGGCAGTGCTTGGTTTTCGGGGTCCCGTACGTGGCTAGGCTCCCAAAAAGTCCCCCACATGTGGTAACCCCGAGTACTCGGGAGAAGCAGCAGAATTTATTTTGGGGTGTAATTTGACTTATGCCCATAGCATGTGTGAGCAATATATCATTTAGTGACAACTTTGTGCAAAAAAAAAAAAAATTGTAAAATTCCTGCAACTTGTGGCAAAATATAAAATATTTCATGGACTCAACATGCCTCTCAGTAAATAGCTTGGGGTGTCTACTTTCCAAAATGGGGTCATTTGGGGGGGGGTTTGTGCTATTTTGGCATTTTATGGCCTTCGAAACTGTGATAGGTAGTGAGGAGTGAAATAAAAAATTTGCACCCTTAGAAATCCTGAAGGCAGTGATTGGTTTTTGGGGTGCCGTACGCGGCTAGACTCCCAAAAAGTCCCACATATGTGGTATCCCCATAATCAGAAGAAGTAGCAGAATATATTTTGGGGTGCAATTCCACATATAACTATGGCATGTGTGAGCAATATATCATTTAGTGACAACTTTTTGAGTTTGGACCTCTGTTGAGGTTGGAGAAGCTAAGACTTCTGTCGTGGTGGGAGGAGCTGAGACCTCTGCCGAGGTTGGGGGAGCTGAGACCTCTGCCGAGGTTGGGGGTGGTGAGATATTTGTTGGGGTGGGAGGAGTTGTGACCTCTTTCGAGTTGGGAGGAGCTGAGACCTATGTTGAAGTGGGAGGAGCTGAGACTTCTGGCAAGGAGATCTCACGGTTGAAGGGTCAGAGACCTTAGAAGCTGCTGGGTAACCTAATATACTCTGTCGAGTTGGGAGGAACTTGGACCTCTGAGGTGGGACCACTGTTGAGTTGGGAGGAGCTGAGACCTTTGGCAAAGAGATCTCACTGCTGAAGGGTCAGAGATCTTAGAAGCTGCTGGGTAACCTAATATATTCTGTTGAGTTGGGAGGAACTGGGATGTCTGTTGAGTTTGGAGGTGCTGAGACCTTGTCGAGGTGGCAGGAGCTGAAACCTCTGTCAAGAAAATCTCACTGCTGAAGGGTGAGATCTTGGGAAGCTGTTAGGTAACCCAACATATTCCTTTTAGGTAGGCTGACATATTAAAATGAATCAATGAAGATATAGGTACAGAAGCTGCTGTTGCTAAATTGATTTCTATAGATGCAGGCCCCAGAACTGTCATCCTGATATCTGGCTTTACTACTCAGTGATCACCTGTCTGGAGCAAGCATCAGAATTCATTGGCTGCATGTATGCTCCAATCAGTGACTCATTAGTTAGTGAAAGTGAAGTAAAGATGATAGTGCCTTCAAGAGCAAGTTCGCATGGACTCCAAGGGGGAGAGTTACTAAAACTGGAGAGTTCAAAATCTGGTGCAGTTGTGCATAGTAGCCAATCAGCTTCCAGATTTTTTGTCAAAGCTTAAAGTGGAAGTAAACTCCCCTATCGTTTTCAGCCAAGGAAGCTGCCATCTTTGCCTCTGTTTAATCTTCAACTGCTATGGTGTTGCACATGTGATTCGTTATGAGACCAGCCATTGGATGGTTTGATAGTTTGGCTGAGAGCACAGCCAATGTGCAGTTAGCATTTTCGGCATGCCTTTTTTTTTTAACGGTTTAAATCCATGGGTATACTTCCACTTTAATTGAACAACTTGAAATTAGAATCTGATTGGCTACCATGCACAGCTGCACCACATTCTGAGTGCTCTAGTTTTAGTAATCTCCCCCGTACATATTTCTGGCCCCACTTGCTGAGCTCTGAATATGCTATCTGTCATGCTGACCCTCTGACTCCAATGCCCCGAGTCACTCTATGGCCATCAGGACATATAGAGAGTAAAAGTGAATTGCCCCAGTGAGGACAATAAAACCTGGCAGGAGGTCCTAACTCTTCCCTACTCCTTCCAAAATTCAAGAAAATTGGCTAGAGGTCCACTATGAAGTGGAAATGTTTTGTACTCTGGGGTAGTTATGCACCAACAATGGACTATCCCTTCAACTGTATTCATAAGTAATGACAGAAGCACACAACTGTATTTTCATGTAATTAAAATCTATGTATTAATTGGGTGACTTTATTACACAGCACCAGAAGTTATAAACTACAAACCCCTGGGGCCACCTACAGACATGTGGTAAGTGTGTGATAATTGAATTTTTCTAATGTTCCACTACGAAGGGCCTCTTCCATAAGACAAAGTGAATATCTAGTCAAGATGTATTTTTCTTTTCTTTTTTTGTTGCAGGAAGAGATCTAATTGGTTGATGCAAGCAACTGACCTTATCTTTAACCTCTGCCCAGGTCCGGTGTCCCTTTAACTGGATCTGTATGCCCAGCGGCCAGGAAAGATCGGCCAATCATGTGACCACTGTGGCAGTCACAGTGGTCACATGAGCAGGAGCTGGTTTCGCCAGCTTCCAATCTTTAGTACGTACGGAAAGCTGTTTTTGTCCGCTAGGTCACTGTGCTGGGAAGTCCTGAATGAACCATTTGCACACTGCCATATACCCTTTCTAGCAAACTTTGCATGAAAACGGGGATTTTTTGGTTCACATGCATTGGAATACATGTTTAAGTTGACCAACTGCGTCAAAGTAATCCCTCTCTGGCCAGTCCCTACACTACTCTACACTACTATGCGCTGCTCTATTCTACACTACTGTTTTACTCTACTCTGCGCTGCTCTTCTCTACTCTACTATGTTCTACTCTACTCTGCGCTGCTCTTCTCTACTCTACTATGTTCTTCTCTAGTGATGGACGAACTTCCGACGGGACGTTTCGCGAACGCGGACCACAAACGCGGCCGATAGTTGGCGAACCGTAACGTTCGCGGCGGGCCCCATTGCCTTCAATGGGAGGCAAACTTTGCAAACCAACAGGTCAAATTTGCAGCCACAAAATAATTACTAGCTGTGCAAACATAGTCCCACCACATGACCAATGACATAACACATGTATGAGGTGAATCTGGGATCGACAACTACAAGCATTCTTTTTTTATATGTGAAATTCTGACAATTCAGGACTGTGGAGCGCATGAAGGCAATGGAGGAGAGGGAAGGTCAGACTAGGCAAAGAAGAGGGTGCAGGAGATGATCACCAGCAGTGTGACATACAGCAATGACACCTGCACCGTGATAGAGTGATCTGACACCAGCACCGTGATAGAGAGCACTGGCCTCAGCAGCGTGACATACAGCAATGACACCTGCACCGTGATAGAGTGATCTGACACCAGCACCGTGGTAGAGAGCACTGACATCAGCAGCGTGACATAAAGCACTGACACCAGCACAGTGATATACAGCACTGACACCAGCACCGTGATATACAGCACTGATGCCTGCACCGTGATAGAGTGATCTGACACCAGCACCGTAACATAACACATGTATGAGCTGAATCTGGGATCGACAACTACAAGCATTCTTTTTTTATATGTGAAATTCTGACATTTCAGGACTCTTGAGACAATGGAGGCGAGGGAAGGTCAGGGTAGGCAAAGAAGAGGGTGCAGGAGATCATCACCAGCACCAGCACCGTGATATTCAGCACTGACACCTGCACCGTGATAGAGTGCACTGACACCAGCACCGAGATAGAGAGCACTAACAGCAGCACTGATACCAGCAACTTGCTGCTGGGCCCCAAAAATATGACACCGCTCAACCTCTTCAAACAGGAGGGTACGGGCATATAGTACGGTGTGCTTTTTTTGGACAAGGAAGTGAGTCAAATGAAGAAAGAAGGTCTGTGTGCTCGATTAAAAAAATCGTTTATAGACATATACATGGTCTACTGGTCACATGTGTTGAATTCCTCCGAGATCCATGCCTCATTCATTTTTAGGAATGTGAGGTAGTTAACACTGTCGTGAGCTAGGCGAGTACGCTTATCGGTCACGATCCCCCCTGCTGCGCTGAACGTCCTTTCTGACAGGACACTGGATGAGGGGCAAGCCAACAGTTCGATTGCAAAATGGGCAAGCTCTGGCCAGAGGTCAAGCCTGCCCACCCAGTAGTCCAGGGGTTCATCACTCCTCAGAGCGTCCACATCGGCCGTTAACCCGATGTAGTCGGACACCTGACGGTCTAGGCGTTCCCTGATGCTGGATCCGGATGACACCTGTCGATGGGTCGGCTAAAAGAATGACCTCATATCAGAAGTCACCAACACATCTTCAAACCGGCCTCTTCTTGCAGGCGCTGTTGGATTGGTACCCGCAACTCCTTCTCTGGGAGTGGGAATTGCTCCTCTGCCAGCGCACGCAAAAGCAGAATGCAGCATTTCTCGAAGCAAGGCCTGGAAGTGCTCCATTCTGACAGCACTCTGTGACGGCGGTAATATTTCTGCCATTTTGTGTTTGTACCGGGGGTCTAAGTACGTTGCCACCCAGTACTGGTTCTTGACCCTTATGCTTTTTATACGGGGGTCCCTATTAAAACACTGGAGCATGAAGGCCCCCATTTGCACTAAACTGGAAGCGGTGTGGTGGCCTGGTTCCTGCTCATCATCCAGGATAATGTCGTCCTCTTCATTCTCCTCTCCCCATCCACGCACAACAACAGGGATCCCAGAAAGGTTTAAAGCATGCTCTTCTTGCTTCTCCTCATCCTCCCCGCAACCATCCTCCTCTGACTCCTCTTCAGACTCCTGTTGTTGACTTGTCTCAGATAGAGTAGCCCCCCCTGGAAATTCATCCAGCATTGCGACTTTCTCATCTTCCCGCTCCTGCTCCTCCACAGCTTGATCAATGACACAACGCAATGCACGCTCCATAAAGAAGGCATAAGGTACCATGTCACTGATGGCGCCATGGCTGCGACTGACCAGTTTGGTGATCTCCTCAAATGACCGCAGAAGTCTTCATGCGTCACGCATGAGCAGCCACTGGCGCGGTGAAAAAAAACCCAGCTCCCCAGAACCTGTTCTGCCGCAGAGTTCATACAGGTAGACGTTAACTGCACGTTTCTGCTGGAGCAGCCTATCAAGCATATAGAAGGTTGAGTTCCATCGCGTCGGGCATTCGCAAATAAGACGTCTGACCGGCAGATTGTGTCGCCGCTGAATGTCAGCAAGGCGAGCCATGGTCGTGTAAGATCATCTAAAATGGGCCGAGATTTTCCTTGCCTGCCGCAAGATGTCCTGGACCCCAGGGTATTTGACAACGAATCGCTGCACGACCACGTTTAAGACGTGTGCCATGCATGGCACGTGCGTGATTTTGCCCTGTTTCAATGCACTAAGCAGATTGGCACCGTTGTCACACACCACTTTACCAACTGTCAAATTGAGCGGTGTTAGCCACTGATCTGCCTGTGAACGCAAAGCTGAAAGGAGTGCCGGGCCAGTGTGGCTCTTGGCTTCCAGGCACAACAGACGCAGCACGGCATGGCAGCATCTCACCTGGCATGTCGAATAGGTTCTGGGGAGCTTGGGCGGCGCAGCGGAAGAGACGCTAGCAGCGGAAAAGGAGGAGTCAGCTGAGGAGGAGAGGGAGGAGGATGGAGTAGGAGGAGGAGGAGGAGAGGAGCCAGGTCTGCATGCAATCCGTGGCGGTAAAACCAAATCTACACGGGTGCCACAGGTTACATGCTTGACGGCCGTCAGAAGGTTCACCCAGTGGGCAGTAAAAGTGATATACCTTCCCTGCCCGTGTTTGCTAGACCACGTGTCTGTGGTCAGATGTATCTTGGCACCGACACTGTTTGCCAGAGATACATTCACTTGCCGCTGAACATGGCCATATAGCTCTGGGATGCCCTTCTCTGAGAAATACTTCCTTCCTGGGACCTTCCATTGTGGTGTTCCAATGGCCACAAATTTTCGAAAGGCCTCCGAGTCCACCAGTTTATATGGCAGTACTTGGCGGGCTATCAGTTCTGACAAGCCAGCCGTCAACCGTTGGGCAAGAGGGTTATCCGGCGTCATCATTTTTTTACACTCGAACATTAGGCCCACGGAAACCTGCCTTTTTGCAGAAAATCGTGAGCTTGGCGTGATGGAAGGTGGAGTGGAGGACAATTGTGAGGAGAGAGGAGAAGTAGAAGACGAGGCTGGACGGTGAGAGCCTGGAGTGTGGCTTTGTGTGTTCCGTTGCTCCTACTGGGCTCGGTGATGGCAGCTCATGTGCCTTCTTAAGGCAGTCGTCCCTAGGTGAGTGTTGGGCTTACCGCGACGAATGCGTTGACTGCAAAGATTGCAGATGGCAACGCTATTGTCCGCAGCGGACACGTTAAAAAAAGCCCACACTGCGGAGCCATGTGCCGGCGTCCTGGGAGCGCCAGATGTGACCGTACATGGTCGGTGACTCGCTCCTGATACATTTGCAGTCTGCTTTGTCCCTCCTGTGCAATGTAAGTTATTCCTGCTTCTCCTCCCTATCTGCTGGTCCATATCTCCCTCTGAACTCCCCTCCTCTTCCTCTCTTGTGGGCACCCACGTGACATCACTAGACACGTCATCATCGACGTCACCTTCCCCACCGCTATAAGTAGAGATCTCGGAGTAGGCAGCAACACCGGGGACCAACCTCCTCCTTGGGCTGATCTGGGTAGTGTCGTCAGACTGCTGAGTGGCGGTTCTTGCTACCTCCTCTTCCTGATCCAATGCCAAGAGTGGTTGCACATCAGAAATGTCTTGATATGGATTCCTGTAAATCAAGCGGAAGGTATGTGGTGGTGGTGGTGGTGGTGTTGTTGGTGGTAGTGTCTTTGGGGGTGCACATAGCAGAGAGTGAAGAAGAGGGTGCAGATCGAGAGGATGAGGAGGGTGCAGAAGAGTAAGGCTGAGTGAGACACTCAACCAATTCTGGTGCTTCCTTTGACGTAATCGCACGCACTTTTGCAATTTCCCACTTTGGCTCAAGCCTGTTGCTCCTACCCTACCCCTACCCCCCCTGCGGAAGGGCCTGCCTCTTCCTCTGCCTGTCATTTTTTAAATGACCCTGTGACAAAACTCTCAGTCCCTATACTGATAAAGGACTGCTGCAGAACAGGGCAGCAGTCAGCAGTAGTGCACCTCAACCCTATATATTGTGGACCTATACCAGTCCTTAAGGATTAGCAGACTGTACCTCACTCAACCCTATATACTGTAGTACACTATACCTTACCAGTCCTTAGAAGGACCTTTGTGGAACTAGTAGGTTGTGATTAGCAGACTGTACCTCAGTCCCTAGACTGATAAAGGACTGCTGCAGAATTGGGCAGCAGTCAGCAGTAGTGCACCTCATCCCTATATATTGTGGACCTATACCAGTCCTTAAGGATTAGCAGACTGTACCTCACTCAACCCTATATACTGTAGTACACTATACCTTACCAGTGTTTAAAAGGACCTTTGTGGAACTAGTAGGTTGTGATTAGCAGACTGTACCTCAGTCCCTATACTGATAAAGGACTGCTGCAGAATTGGGCAGCAGTCAGCAGTAGTGCACGTCAACCCTATATATTGTGGACCTATACCAGTCCTTAAGGATTAGCAGACTGTACCTCACTCAACCCTATATACTGTAGTACGCTATACCTTACCAGTCCTTATAAGGACCTTTGTGGAACTAGTAGGTTGTGATTAGCAGACTGCACCTCAGTCCCTATACTGATAAAGGACTGCTGCTGAATTGGGCAGCAGTCAGCAGTAGTGCACCTCAACCCTATATATTGTGGACCTATACCAGTTCTTAAGGATTAGCAGACTGTACCTCACTCAACCCTATATACTGTAGTACGCTATACCTTACCAGTTCTTAGAAGGACCTTTGTGCAAATAGTAGGTTGTGATTAGCAGACTGTACCTCAGTCCCTATACTCATAAAGGACTACTGCAGCAGAAGGGCAGCAGTCAAGTATAATATTCTTTCTATATTTGGAAGAAAGAATATTATACGTGTACAAGCCTATTACCATACCAGTCCTGAAAAGAACCTTTGTGGACCTAATAGTAACAGCTACTGATTAACCCTTTCATGACTAATGCCCCGTACACACGAGAGGGATTAAGTCTGACAGACCTCCAAAGGAGTTCCGCCGGAGTTCCGCCGGAGTTCTGGCGGACTTTTCGACCGAACGGACTTGACCACACACCATCACACCAAACTCCGACGGAGTCGAACGTGATGACGTACGACTGGATTCGACGTAGGAAGTTCCTAGACAGTAGCCAATAGCTGCCCTAGCGTCGGTTTTAGTCCGTCGGAGTAGCACACACACGAGCGGATTTTTCAAAGGGGACCGGGTCCGGCAGAGTTCCGTCGGGAAAATTTAAAGCATGCTTCATTTCTAAAGTCCGTCAGACTTTAGCTTAGCTAAAGTCCGTTGCAGCCCACACACGATCGGATAGTCCGCCGGACTCAGTCCGTCGGAGTTTGGATGTCGAAAAGTCCGCTCGTGTGTACGGGGCATTAGCCTATTTTTGGAATTTGGTGTTTACAAGTTAAAATCCATATTTTTTGCTAGAAAATTACTTGGAACCCCCAAACATTATATATATTTTTTTAGCAGAGGCTCTAGAGAATAAAACGGCGATTGTTGCAATATTTTATGTCACACGGTATTTGCGCAGTGGTGTTTTAAACGCAACTTTTTGGGAAAAGGGACACTTTCATGAATAAAAAAAAAACAAAACAGTAAAATTAGCCCAATTTTTTGCGTAATGTGAAAGATAATGTTACGCCGAGTAAATAGATACCAAACATGTCACACTTTATAATTGCGCGCACTTGTAGATTGACGACAAAGTACGGTACCTAAAAATCTCAATAGGCGACGCTTTAAAAAAAATTTACGGTTACCAGGTTAGCGTTACAGAGGAGGTCTACTGCTAGAATTATTGCTCTCGCTCTGACGATCGCGGCGATACCTTACATGTGTGATTTGAACACCGTTTACATACGCGGGCGCGACTTCCGTATGCGTTTTCTTTGCTTCGCGAGCTTGCGGGGACGGCGGGCGCTTTGAAATTTTTTTTTTTATTTTTTTATTTATTTTATTTATTTTAAAACGACTAAATTGTTTTAAAAAAAAAATAAAAATTTGATCACTTTTATTGCTGTCACAAGGAATGTAAACATCCCTTGTGACAGTAATAGGTGGTGACAGGTACTCTTTATGGAGGGATCGGGGGTCTAAAAGACCCCCCACCCCTCCTTTACACTTCAATGTATTCAGATCGCCGAAAACGGCGATTCTGAATACCGGATATTTTTTTTAAACCGGCGCCATTGGCAGCCGAGTAAACGGGAAGTGACGTCATGACGTCGCTTCCGTGTTTACGATGAGGAGACTGGAACGAAGCCGATTACGGCTTCGTTCCAGTTCCTCCGCAGCAGCCGGAGGCGTCGGACCACTGATCGGTGCTCCCGATCGAGCGGGAGCACCGGTAACAGCGGCGAGAGGCGGCGGGAGGGGGGGACGTCCCCTCCCGCTCTTCCGGCATAACAGCCGAGCGGCTTTTAGCCGCATCGGTTGTTATGGCTGGAAAGCCAATTGCCCGCTGAACAAAACGGCACCGGGATGATGCCTGCAGGTGCGGGCATCATCCCGGTATACCCCCCGGAAGCCGAGTACGCAGATCTGCGTACGCTCGGCGGGAAGGGGTTAAACTGACTGTCCCTCACTGCCACACACAGCTTCCTGACTGTCCCTATTTAAACTGAAAAAACACAGGCTGCTGCAACAATAACTTGAATAGCACTCAAAACTATATCCTGTACTACTTTACCATACCAGTCCTGAAAAGGACTTTTGTGGACCTAATAGTAACAGCTAATGATTAAACTGACTGTCCCTGCTGCACACAGCGTCCTGTCCCTCTCTCAGCACTGACAAAAGACAGGCTGCTGCAACAATGACTTGAATAGCAGTGCCTCAAACCTATATCCTGAACTACACCTATACCATACCAGTCCTAAAAAGAACTTTTGTGGACCTAATAGCTAGCGATTTGGGTCACTGCAGTCTCTCCCTGCTCCACACAGCAACCTCTCCCTATAGTGACATACAAAAGAATGTAAAATGGCCGCCGGATCGGGTCTATTTATAAGTTAGGAGGAATGTCCAAGTGTCCATGTGCTGTAATGTCTCAATTGGCTGTCCTGTACCACATGATGGATGTGTCATCATAGGTCAAAGTTCTTTTACACAGTAAACACGTAAGTCCGCCGGGCGAACAGCGGCAATAGTCTGCCGATCGGGCGGACCGCAAACAGCCGAAATTCGCCGTGAACCAACCTCTGGGCGAACAGTTCGGCCATCCCTATTCTTCTCTACTCTGTGCTGCTCTTCTCTACACTACTATGTTCTACTCTACTCTGCGCTGCTCTTCTCTACTTTACTATGTTCTACTCTACACTGCGCTGCTCTTCTCTACTCTACTGTACTCTGCTCTACTTTACTCATAGACTTTTTGCAAACTTTGCATTAAAACAGGGATTTTTTTTGTTCTCATACATTGCAATACATGTTTAAGCTAGCCAAATGCATCAAAGTAATCCCTCTTTGGCGAGTCCCTACACTACTCTACCCTACTATGCACTGCTCTACTCTACACTTCTCTGCTCTGTGCTGCTCTTCTCTACTCTACTGCGTTCTTCTCTTCTCTATACTACTCTGTTCTACTCTGCTCTGCGCTGCTCTTCTCTACTGTATTGTACTCTGCTCTACTCTACTCTACTCATACACTCTTTGGAAACTTTGCTTTTGTAGCGGGGTCTCTTTAAGGACTATAAAACTACTGTTCCCAGAACCCCGCTGGTTCCCAGGATGTTTGGAGTTATGCCCCAGAGACTCATGGGGGAGGGCATATAAGGAGGGGGAGAGGCCTAGGTTTTTGGTTGGACACCCCCCCCCCCCTCCTAGCAAGAGGAGGTCTGTGCTGAACTGCTGGAGGCACAAGGCCTGAAGCCTGGGCCTTGTGCTCTTTTCCAAAGAGCTCTCTGCCAGCCTAGCTGCACCTGAGAGACATTTTCTCATCCTTGCTGCAGTACACCAGAAGGATTGAAGACTCGGAGGTCGGTGGATTCCTGTTCCTAGACGAATCGGCGGAGGAAACGGACTTGGACTTGTCCGGGTGGTGAGAGCTGTTTAAAAACAGATACTTTGGGGGCGGAGCCGGCCGGCAGAGTGTATGGCTGCCTAGACACACAGCTCCTGCCGAGAACACTCTCCGGAACGATCCACAGCAACGATAGGCACCGAACCTTCACGGAAACAGACAGCTAAGGGTGAGCTAAAGCAAAGGAATATGCCGCGGAAAAGAAAAGACCGCAAGGAACCCGGTAAACTCACGGACTTTTCACCCGCTCCAGCCGCATGGACAGCCAAGATGGCGCCGGCCATGATACCAGGAACGCGCGCCCGTCCTCCCCGCACGGCGGAGGAGGCTGGAGAGGAGACAGTACTCCAGCGGAGGAGAGGAGACAAGACATACCAGTCTCACGAGCCTCGTCGGCCTCTAACAGCCCTGCCAAGACGAAACAGAGAATAACAGACACCTCGCCCTCAGGCTCCGAAGCAGAAGGTAGGGGGGTGGACATAGATGACACATTAGAATTTCAGGATGCCATTGCGGCCTTCCCCACCAACAATGCCCCAGTGATGGATTCCACAATGAAGGACATGTTGCTGTCCCTGCGGAGTGCAATTCATACAGACATGTTGCAACTAGTCAAACAGTGCAAGACCGAGGTCAAAGCTGTGAGCAGCAGAGTGACACATATTGAAAGTAAGATGGGCGAGTTCACTACAACTTTTAATGCAATGGTGGATGCGCACAACGACCATGGCGATGACATTCAATGGCTCAGATCAAAAGTCGCAGACCTTGAGGACCGTTCCAGGAGGAACAATATCAAGGTACGGGGGATCCCCGAAACAGTCAAACCCCAAGATTTAATGGCCTACTTGGCAACGGTCATGAAAGAGGCCTTACCAGATCTTCCGCTGGAGGAATTAATCATAGACAGGATACATAGACTACCAAAACCCAGACACATTCCTGCGCAACTTCCTAGAGACACCATTGCTCGCATCCACTATTACCATGTTAAGGAAAAATTTATGATGGCAACCAGGAATGCGGCTCAATTACCAGAATCTATGAAAGATCTGTCCTTTTTTGCAGACCTGTCAGCCCACACGATGCAGAGGAGACGCAATTTGGTGACCATCACCAAGCCATTACGGAATCACAAAATTCCTTATCGGTGGAATTATCCTGCTAAGTTGGTGGTGGCAAGAGGAGACCGAGAATACACAATCTCAACTTTGGAAGAAGGCATCAGGCTGCTAGAAAAGTGGAACATTGTTCCAAATCCAGACGGCAACTCCCAATTGGAAGATTCGGATAGCAGACGAGTGTCCGTCCACTATACCTGAAAATATTCAAGGTTGGTGCCTGTTTTTTTTTTTTTCCGACTTCACACATTCTGGAGAGCCATACCGGCGGAATGAACTAGTTAAACTTTCCCCTAAAATTAGCGGGTATTTACCTGCTCAGATTTCGCGAGGAATCGCATCTTTTTACATCAAGTGCGGACAAGCACGTCTACCTGTTTACTTTTTCTTTTACTTTTTTCTTATTTTTCCTTGTTTTCCTTGTGTTTTGGTTATCATATTTTTTGCTATACAGTTTGTGTCCAGTTGGACAGTTCACCAACAGGAATCATACAAGGCAATATCTCTGAATCAATAGGATAAAACTTCCTACTTACTACTAGTGTTTGATACTTACCTCTTATTGCATTCGCGGACCACTGGGTATATCCCACTGCGCTGGTCGATACTTACCTGTTCCCTTCACCCCTTGATCACATCATTTGCGGGGATTCTATTCAGCACAACGAGATCTCAACTACTGCTTATCCATTAATACTCTTTAATTGAATATGGCGTTTAAAATCACCTCCATGAATGTTAACGGCTTGAACATACCTTCCAAAAGACATATGCTATGGAAAGAGGCCCAATCTCAAAAATGTGACATACTGTGTTTGCAAGAAACGCACTTCAAGGCTCAAGGGCACCCTCAACTATCTCACAGCCAGTACCCGCACTGCTATTATGCATGTGCGCAATCTAAAAAGAGGGGGGTAGCTATCTTAATCAAACAATCACTAGCATTTAAATATAAATCACACTACAGCGATGTAGAGGGCAGATATATCATTTTAGCCTGTGAGATAGATGATGTGGCGTACACTATAGTCAATACATATGCTCCTAATAACAATCAGATTGCCTTTCTAAACAAGCTATGGAAAAAAGTTCAGAAAAATGTGTTTGGTCATGTCATTCTGTGTGGGGATCTGAACGTTGTCTCTGATCCACAATTGGACGTATCCAGTTCTGGCAGCAGGAAAACGTTTAGATCGTCTCTATCGGGGTTTACTTGTAAAAATAATATGTACGATGTTTGGAGATGTCAGCACTCCAATGAAAGGGATTTCTCTTTTTTCTCTAAAGTTCATATGACGTACTCCAGAATTGATGTGTTTCTGGTAGACAAATTTCTTTTGCAAAAAATCTCCAAGTCTGAGATAGGACAGATCTCTTGGTCCGACCACGCGCCGGTATCTGTGACAGTAGGCACTCAAGGTATTAACACTAGAGCTAACAGGTGGCGTAACGACACCCTGCTGTTCGCAGACCCGGTGCTTGCGGCGGACATAGAGAAATCAATCAAAGAATTTTTTGAGCTCAATGATTCACCTGACGTGTACTCTTTTAATCTCTGGTTAACACACAAAGCATATCTTAGAGGGATTTTACTAAAGCATAGTGCAGCCATACGGAGGAAAAGGAAGCAGCGAATGGAAGACATCTTGCATGATATTACACAATTAGAATCACAAAATAAAACAGCACCCTCCTTGAACGTTAGTTCAAAATTGTCCAAAGCTAGAGAAGACCTTAGAAATTTATTAATATCGCAACATGTCAGAAACACACACAGACTTAAAGCTAACTTCTATATGCACGGTAACAAAGCAGGTAAGCTACTGGCAAACCAGCTTAAAGATAAAGCTACTAAACAAAAAATTCCCTTCTTGATTCACCACAAGACCGGTTCTAAACACATTAACCCTAAGGACATTGCAGACACATTTAGAGACTATTACGAAGATCTATACAATATAGGAAAGGACCCTAATACCCCCCAACCCACGTCAGACCTAATTAGCTCCTTTTTAAGGGATGTTTCGCTCCCTTCGATCCAACCTGTGGACCAAGAAGCATTAAACTCTCCCTTTACTGAGTCAGAAATCAAAGAAACGATATCCACACTACCCAACAGTAAATCACCGGGCCCGGATGGGTACTCTTCAGAATATTATAAACAGTACAAAGAAATTCTAGCACCATACTTGAGGAGGGTCTTCCATAAAGCTGCTTCCTCAGCCTCCTTCCCTGAGGAAATGCTGCAGGCAACAATTGTTACATTACCCAAACCGGGGAAAGAACCAAACAAGGCCCAAAACTTTAGGCCTATATCGCTATTAAACACGGATGTGAAATTATACGCAAAAATGTTAGCGAACAGATTAGTAAAAATTTTACCACGCCTAATAAATCAAGACCAGGTGGGGTTTGTGGAAGGCAGACAGACTACAGACGCTACCAGACGCATACTTAATATTATACATTACGCAAATGAATCACGTCAACCCTCTGTACTCCTGTCCTTAGATGCCGAAAAGGCCTTTGACAGGATACACTGGGGCTACATGTCAAAGGTTTTGGAAAAATTTGGGTTTACAGGGCAAGTACAATCAGCAATTACTGCATTATATTCTACCCCATCAGCCACAATATTTACAGAAGGTATTTTTTCTGACCCATTTACCATATCTAATAACACACGACAGGGGTGTCCCCTGTCACCTCTAATATTTGTACTCATGATGGAACCTCTAGCCGAAAAAATAAGACAACACCCTCAAATAACTGGAATACATATTGGAAAGGAGGACCATACAGTGACATTATTTGCGGATGATGTCATTCTATCACTATCTAACCCGGTTTATTCACTTAAGGCCGTACAGGATCTACTTACCCAATTTAACACAATTTCATACTATAAAATTAACTCCTCGAAATCAAGCATTATGGGTCTGGCACTGCCGTTAACCATGGAGAAATCTTTAAAGGATACAATGCCATTTATGTGGGCTGACAAATCCCTCCATTATCTAGGCATCTCAATTACAAAGCAACTTTCACACTTATACCAAGCTAATTTTGAACCGCTCATTGCTGAATTTACCCAAGAAATGCTCAAAATGAAACGTTATTACCTATCTTGGTCATGTAGGCTGGCTGCAAATAAAATGATCTTGCTTCCCAAACTATTATATTATTTTAGAGCAATACCTATCCATTTGCCGGCCTCCTTTTTCTCTAAAATGCAGGGCGCATTATCTAAATTTTTGTGGGAGGGGAAGAGAGCTAGGTGTCCTCATGCTATTCTTACTAAACATAGAGGAGCGGGAGGCATGGGAGTCCCCCTTATAAAAGATTATCATACGGCAGCTACCTTAGCACAAGCAGCAGCATGGTATGATACAGCTTGTCCAATGCATTGGAGTAAAGCAGAACAAGTCTATTTACAAAAAGGAGAAGTACTAAATTTACTATTATCTACGGCCCTTTTTAACTCAAAATTGTGTGAAAACCATCCCATGATCCATGCGACCCTTAAGGCCTGGGAATATTTTTTGCAAGTTAAAAATACTCATGTTAAACATGTATCAATACCTATTCCTCTTAAAGCTCTTCTCTTAATAGCACCAGACTTGCAGATTCAAAATTGGGAGAGGGCAGGCATTCAATTCATAGCAGATCTATATGAATCACGGCATCTGAGATCATTTAGTAATTTGCAATCTAAATACTCACTGCCACATACGGAATTTTTAACATTTGCTAGCATCTCCCACATTTTGAAAGGTTCATCTACTTCTGTATTAGATATCCCAGAAGAAATTCACAAACTGTGGAAAGCTGGTCCTGCTAGGAAAAAAGGCATTTCTTGTATCTATAACTTACTGAATAGTAAGAAATATCTGGGCATCCCTAAACAATTCCTTAAATGGGAATCAGAATTGAAAGTTACTATATCACGGGAACAGTGACGCTGCGCGATTAAAAACAATAATACCCACACTAAATGTTCCAATTACAAAGAAACAACACTAAAAATACTTCTCAGGTGGTACAAAACGCCTTATATATTAGCAAAATATGACAAAACATTAGATAACCTCTGTTGGAGAGGTTGCGGCTAGGTAGGCAACCTGGTACATATGGTCTGGGCTTGCATCTCTCTAAAAAGTTTCTGGACAGTAATTTCGAACCTAATAGCTGAAGTAACAGGCATACTAAATAAACTAACAGCTGAGCGAGCAATCCTGAGTGTTGACTTAGACATCTACCCCAGCACATGTCGCACCTTGGTGCTACATATTCTTCAAGCTGCCCGCCTGGTCATAGCTCGTCATTGGAAGTCCACATCTCCCCCCCTGATCAGGGACGTTTTACAATTAATAAATTACTCTTACGCATATGAAAGGACATTAGCTTGGAAGGAGGGAAACCAAAAAAAATAGTGGCTCAGTGGTCCTTATGGGACAAGTTTAATAAGACGAGTTAACTTTTTAATATACAAACTGGAAATATTGCCTTATTGTACTTGTTATGATAATTTACATTTGATTATATAAGTTATATATGCCATTATAGACGCTTTACAACTTAATACACAGGGATTCGTTAAATCTCTCTTTTCTTTTTTTTTTTTTTGTTTATCTATTGGTTCCATTACAAGACAGCACAGTGTATATGATGGTCGTTTAATATATACTGTTTTATTTTCACGGTGCCAATCGATCTTTGTATGATTCATGCATATGTTGAAACTGATAACTATTGCTGTTAAACTCTTTACTACATTTCTCATAAAAGTATCTGTAAACCTTATTTGTACTTATATTTGAAAATCTAATAAAAAACATTTGAAAAAAAAAAAAACAGATACTTTATCTTTATTATTCATTTGGATTACAAAGTTGTTCTTCAAGTGCACCACCGAAAGATTGCTAGCGAATATTGTTTCACTGGACTTCCATCTAGATCAGTCAGGCCTGACTGCATAGGTAGATAGTGCTGGGTGTTAGTTTACCCATGCGGGGAAGTAGCTGAAAAAGGGCAGCGCTAGAGTTGCATAGCAATACTTTATTATGCTGATTACTCTGTTTATCTTTATTACTGGTTACTGCAGGGACCTGCTTATGTGTTGCAAACCAAATGTTCGATTCATGTTATTCCTTTTATAAAACAACAAGTAAAGTCAGTTATATACTTTCAAAGATTGTCTATGAGCTTGAGTTATCCACCCACGCACACACATATTTAGAGTATAAGTGATTTAATGTGTATTGCTAGATACTAACTGTGCCAGAGTGGGTAGAGCAGATTGCCGGGGGGGGGGGTTGGCGGAGCTGTGCTCAGGGCCCAAACCAAACTTGCGGCCCTCTTAAGTGAGGGTATCGCTATACTTTAAAACAGGGATTTTTTTTTTTCTCATACATTGCAATACATGTTTAAGCTGGCCAAGTGCATCAAAGTATGCAGTAATTGTCCTAATAATAAAAGTCAGCAGCTACAGAATTTGTAGCTGCTGACTTTTAATTTTTTTGTGGGGAGGAGTAGAAGAGCCCCTTTCATTCATAGCTGGAGTTTAGTGCTGTTGATCCTTCTGCGGCCTTTTTTCCGCTACTTCAACATTCCAATAATGGCTGCATGGCATTTCCCAGGGCTGGATTACTCATGGTAACAACAGTGGATCATGCCTACAGGCATGACTGCTTATACCAGCCTTTGTCAACCTTTTCAACACAGAGGAACCCTTGTAATACATTTCTGGTCCCAGGGAACCCTTGCTGAAAATTACTATATCTACAACTCATGATGCATTAGTGTGATGGGAAAGGGATCTCACCGCTCCAGGAGCACACATGCAGGCTGTAAACTGTCTCTTCGGCTGGGAAGCCACAGGTGCTGGCTATTGCCACTAGCAACAGACGAAAAACAAGCTCTGGACTGCCGCACTCTTCAGAAGACCATTTTCTTTTATTGGAAAATCACAGCTCAACAAACACAGCGAACAAGGAAAAATTGCTGACGTTTCGCACTAGCTGCAGTGCCTATTCATCATGTTCGCTGTGTTTGTTGAGCTGCAATGTGATTTTCCAATAAAAGAAAGTGGTCTTCTGAAGAGTGCGGCAGTCCAGAGCTTGTTTTTCGTCTGTTACATTAGTGTGATGGTCAGTGGGAAGAATGCTCCTTACACTTGTGTGGGGGGGGGGTTGGCGGAGCTGTGCTCAGGGCCCAAACCAAACTTGCGGCCCTTTTAAGTGAGGGTATCGCTATACGTGGGGGCTCGTAAATCTGGGATTTCTGAGACAGCGGTGAACACGCCAGAGGTACCGGCATGGACCCACAGGGAGTCAGAGCGTGGTGTGAAGCGGCTAAGGCCGACCCAAGTCAGTCAGTGGTCATTAGCCTCCCAGGGGAGAAATGGTCGACTGAGACCATAGAGGAGTTAATGAAGTCAGTGTCCCCAGACCATGAACCATGGGTGATGGAGATAAAATCAGACCCAGGCATCTCATATCAGTACGCGCTAGTGGAATACTGGGATGGGATGCCGGAGGCTTGCAAGCGCAACTGTGTACGGACACAAGACAACAGATCCTATAGGTTGGCGCACGCAACAAAGGAGGAGCCATCGCCAATGGGATCACCGCAGGCTGCGGCCCGTACCTCACCCGAGAGTCTCAGACCAGCACCGGCCACCCTTAGCGCAGAACTGTGTGCTGTCCTGGGAGAGATTGTGGCCCAGTGCAAGAAGGATCCCACAGATTACCCGATGTCGGGGTACAGAAAACTCCGGATGTTTTCAGGGAGGAAACCTGTACCTTCGGAAGAAGAGGGATTTGAAGAGTGGTTAGATAGCGCAACTCAGGCACTAGAGGAATGGGAAGTTCCAGAGCGCAGAAAGAAGCAGAGGATTGTGGAAAGTCTAAAGGGGCCTGCTCTAGAGGCCGTACGCAACCTGAAGATGAGCAGGACAGACTGTAATGCGCAGGAGTACCTAGATGTATTACAGAATGTGTTTGGTGGGACAGAGAAAATCTCTGAGCTTGCTTATCAGTTAGAGCATTGCTACCAGAAGAAAGGTGAAAAACTATCAGACTACATGGGACGTTTAGATAAAATCCTGCATAGGATGATCCTAAGGAAGGGGATCAGCCCAGGGAAAGTAGATGAGGCCCGTGCTCAACAGGTACTGAGGGGAGCTCAACCCATGGATCCTATTGCATGGACACTGCGAGCCCGACAGGATGGGAAGAATCTGGAGTACACTGACCTCATCCGAATGATCAGAGAGGAAGAGGCCCTACTGGAAGAGAAAAGGGAAGAACATCTCATCGAGCCCGCCGAACAACCGGTAGCAATAGTTACACCGGCCATGACTCCCGCTAGAGATAAGGAGCTGGACACTTTGAAGTTACAGATGTCCCAGGTGATGGAGATGTTGACTGCTATGATGGCGAAAGGTCAAGGGGGAGCCGAGAAACCAAGTCCTAGGAAGGAGTTGTTTCCAGATACACCAACACCAAGCCCCACTCGAGACCGAGAAGAGATGCTATGCTACAACTGCGGGGGCAGTGGCCACTTCGCCAGTAGATGTTCCAATCCCAAGAAGAAGAAGATAGATAACCGCCAGCCGGCGGGAAACTCCAGAGGGCCCCGGTGAGGGAGTCAACCGGGTGCCCATGCCTTTCAGTGAACTCCAAACTGAATAGAAGGAAGAGAAAGAGAGAAAACCAGACCCCTCAGAAGGAATGTCTACAAATAAGAAACAATAACATCCCTCAGCGGGTTTGTACTCCCATTACTGTGGGGAGGGTCAATGCATACCAGGCTCGAAAAAGAATAAAGTCAAAAACCAACTGGATGAAGACGGGTCCCCAGAAGAAGGTGGCCTCAACCCGGCCCTACCCAGAAGAATTGGTCGGCCCGTCCCCCACTGTCTCCATCCAGGTGGAAGGAGTCTACACAAAGGCCCTCCTGGACACTGGAGCTCAAGTGACTTTGTTGTACAGAGACTTCTATGATAGGCACTTGAGCCATTTGCCTATACAGAAGATAGAAGAGCTGGAGATATGGGGCCTGGGAGCTCAGAGTTTCCCCTACGATGGTTACCTGCCCATAAAGCTGACCTTCGATCCATCTGTGGCGGGGAAAACAGAGGTGTTTGACACCCTGGCAGTTGTGTGTCCTTGACCGCCCGGGGCCAGCAAGATGTCCCTCATCATAGGGACCAATACGGATCTGGTGCGAAGACTTCTGACCCCTCTAGTGAAGACGAGAAACCATCAAGATCCCAATATCCATCCCATGCTGAAGACAGCCTACCAACGGTTGGTCCTAGAGCAGAAGACCCCAGGAGAGGGGATAGGGAAGATGTGGAGACTTGGGAGAGAAGGAGTGGTGCTGCAGCCCGGAGAGGTAGCCTGCCTCAGGGCCACGGTGAAGCGTACCTGGGAGCAGCCTGGCCCCTTTGTCATGCTGGAATCCGATCCAAGGGAGGACCACTCAGGCCTGGAAGTGATACCGGAAGTGATTCCAATCAAGGCCCTGAAGAAGGCTCGAGGAAGAGTCCCAGTGAGTGTGAGAAACCCTACGGAGAGACCCATAGAGATCCCTGCCAGGATGCTGTTGGGGCAGGTGAGTCCTGCGGCCCCAGTCAGCTGGTCAGAAGTAAAAGGAACGGGTGAAGGAGGAGATGTTTGGGAAAAACTTTCCATGGAGAACCCGGATCTACCTGGAGCCTGGAAGGAGAGAGCCAAGGCCCAGCTGACTAGATGGGAGAGGATTTTCTCAAAGGATGAGTTTGATGTGGGATGTGCCAGGAGTGCCACCCACCGAATCCGCCTGCAAGAAGACAAACCCTTCAGGGAAAGGGTTAGGCGGGTCCCTCTAGCTGATCTGGAGGATCTGAGGGAGCAGCTTGCGGAGTTGAAGAAGACTGGTGTGATTCGGGAGTCTAGAAGTCCCTATGCCTCCCCCATAGTGGTGGTCAGGAAAAAGAATGGGTCGTTGAGGCTTTGTATCGACTACAGGACTCTCAACAGAAGGACCATCCCTGACCAGTATACCACACCGAGAATAGAGGATGCCCTACAGAGTTTGTCTGGTGCCAAGTGGTTCAGTGTAATGGACCTCAAGAGTGGGTACTACCAAATCCCCATGCACCAGGAAGACCGAGAGAAGACAGCTTTCATAACCCCAGTGGGATTCTTTGAATTCAACAGAATGCCTCAGGGCCTGTCTGGAACTCCTGCTACCTTTCAACGCCTCATGGAGAAGACCGTTGGAGACATGAACCTCATAGAAGTCCTTGTGTACTTGGACGATGTCATTGTCTTCGGGAAGACTTTGGAAGAACATGAGGCCAGGTTGGAGAAGGTGTTGAGAAGACTCAGCGAAGAGGGACTCGAGCTTTCTCCCGAGAAGTGCCGGTTTTACCAATCCTCTGTGAACTATCTGGGACACATAGTGTCTGAAAAGGGAGTGGCTACAGACCCTGAGAAGTTGGAGGCAGTTACCTCTTGGCCAAGACCGACAACAGTTACAGAGCTCAGATCTTTCCTGGGGTTCTGCTCCTATTATAGAAGATTTGTGGATGGGTTTGCCCGGATTGCCAAGCCACTAAACGAATTGCTCAAGACTGAAGGAGAAGAGGATGGCTTGGGACCTAGGAGGGCCGGTGAGTCGGTTCAAGATCAGTGGAACCCAAGGTGTGAAGAGGCTTTCCGAACCTTGAAGAGGAGCCTTACTACGGCCCCAGTCCTGGCCTATGCCGACCCCACCAGACCATATGAGCTACATGTCGATGCCAGTCATGAGGGCCTAGGCGGAGTGCTCTATCAAGAGTATGAAGAGCAGCTGCGACCAGTGGCCTATGTGAGCCGGAGCCTGACTCCCTCGGAGAAGAACTACCCCACTCATAAATTGGAGTTCTTGGCCCTCAAATGGGCAGTAGTAGACAAACTGAAGGACTATCTCTACGGGGTGGAGTTTACCGTAAAGACAGATAACAATCCTCTGACCTACCTCTTCACTACTGCAAAGTTAGATGCAACCGGACACAGATGGTTGGCTGCATTATCCGGATTCAACTTCAGTCTAAAGTACAGACCAGGGGCTGGAAATAGGGATGCAGATGCCCTGTCCCGAAGATCTCATGTCATGGGCAATGACTGGGAAGACTGGACCCAGGTAGCACCGGAAGGAGTGCGAGCACTCTGTCAGGGTGCTGAGTTTCAAGCAAGAGGGGGCTCCAGAGCAGAGGAGATAGGAGTCACCGCAGTGGGAGTCCCTCACCCCTACTGTGGGGTAACTCAACTAGCAGAGGAACTCCTGCCAAAGCTGTCCAGAAAGGAGCTGAGCTATGACCAATTGGAAGACCCCATGGGGAGATTGGTCCTTGAAGCTTTGGAGAACGAGAATCCAGAGGGACTTCGACATCATTCTTCCAAGGAGGCTCGCCTGCTGAGGAAAGAGTTGGATAAGCTACAAGTACATCAGGGAGTGGTCTACCGAAGGGGCCCCTCTGATAACTCAGAAGATAAGTGGCAGTTGTTTCTCCCAGAGAAGCACCGAGAGACAGTACTAATTGCCTTACATGACCAGCATGGCCATCTAGGGGCGGAGAGAACTTTCCAGCTTGTCAGAAGCCGGTTCTATTGGCCCTGTATGAGGGCAGAAGTGGAGGAATATTGCCATTCTTGTGCACGATGCATCCAGAGGAAGACTCTACCCCATCAAGCTGCCCCAATGGGCCACCTACAGAGTCAGGGTCCAATGGATCTGGTGTGCATTGACTTTCTCTGCCTCGAACCCGATTTGAGTGGATTGGGAAATGTTCTGGTGGTAACCGATCATTTCACCCGTTATGCCCAGGCTTTCCCCACCAAAGACCAAAAGGCCTCCACTGTGGCCAAGGTGCTCATGGAAAAATACTTTGTCCACTATGGATTACCACAGAGAATCCACTCAGACCAAGGAAGGGACTTTGAGAGTCGTCTGATCCGGAACCTAGTGGACTCATTGGGAGTAGAGAAGACCAGGACTACACCTTATCATCCACAAGGAGATGCCCAACCTGAGAGGTTTAATCGGACCTTACTAAACATGCTTGGAACTCTAAAGACAGAGAAGAAGCAACACTGGAGCCAACACATATCAACTTTGGTGCACGCTTACAACTGCACCACAAGTGATGTGTTACTCCCCCTACCGGCTCATGTTTGGGAGAGAAGCAAGATTGCCAGTGGATCTGGCCTTTGGCATTTCCCTAGACCATGCCTCTGCTACCTCCCACAAGGGATATGTGGACCGACTTAGACACAATTTGAAAGTGGCCCATGAACGAGCTCAGGCGGCCTCGGACCAAAGGGGAGCCCACAACAAGAGGAACTTCGATCTGAAGGTTCGAGTGCAAGACCTGCAGCCTGGGGACCGTGTACTGCTACGCAACCTGGGGATCCCTGGGAAGCACAAGCTTGCTGATAGATGGAGATCGGAGCCCTATGTCATTTGCAGAAAACTACCTGGATTGCCTGTGTATAAGTTAAAACCAGAGGGGAAAGTGGGGCCCTTGAAGACTTGGCACAGGAATCATTTGCTCCAGCTTACTGAAGCAGTCAGAATACCTCCAGTGAGAAATCCACCAGAATCTGTTTCCATTCTGGATACCCCGGGACCTAGCACTCGGTCTCAGACCTCCCGGGTTAGAGATGGACAAGATTCCCAACGAGGTGAAGGTGGAAGAGGAGAGCTTGAGTGGCTGTGGCCTTCATCAACTCCAGGAAATTCTGCCATAGATCTCCCACCTACTGAGGATACACAGGATGGGACACTGAACCCAGAAGCTACAGAGTTCATTCCATCTAGTGGTGTGCCTGAAGGCTGGGAAGATATCCCTAGCATTTACTCAGAAGAGGAAAGGACCGATGTTCCAGAACCAGTGATGCTGTCAGAGTGTGTTCCTGAAGAAGAGCCTGTGGCACCAGAGCCTGAAGTCCCAAGAGAACAGAGAGCTCGCCGAGTTGTGAGACCCCCCAAGAAGCTAACCTACTCTCAAATGGGGGAGAGCTCTGAGGACTCTGTTGTGACTGCTAAAAGAAGTGTTGAACGCTCTAATCCCTCCACTGACCATTTGGTGGAGGGCAACCCCAGCTCACTCTCTGGCACAGTTAGGCAGGCCACTCATGCCAGTGTGACCTGTGGGACAGGGAATCCCACCTCTGAGTTCTGGTGGAAATTCCCTGTACCAACATCATACCCAGCACTTTCAAAATTGGTACAGGATATGTGTTAAAAGTTTATCTTTGGGGACCAAAGAGTTTAAGTGGGGGGAGTGTGTAGCGGGGTCTCTTTAAGGACTATAAAACTACTGTTCCCAGAACCCCGCTGGTTCCCAGGATGTTTGGAGTTATGCCCCAGAGACTCATGGGGGAGGGCATATAAGGAGGGGGAGAGGCCTAGGTTTTTGGTTGGACACCCCCCCTCCTAGCAAGAGGAGGTCTGTGCTGAACTGCTGGAGGCACAAGGCCTGAAGCCTGGGCCTTGTGCTCTTTTCCAAAGAGCTCTCTGCCAGCCTAGCTGCACCTGAGAGACATTTTCTCATCCTTGCTGCAGTACACCAGAAGGATTGAAGACTCGGAGGTCGGTGGATTCCTGTTCCTAGACGAATCGGCGGAGGAAACGGACTTGAACTTGTCCGGGTGGTGAGAGCTGTTTAAAAACAGATACTTTATCTTTATTATTCATTTGGATTACAAAGTTGTTCTTCAAGTGCACCACCGAAAGATTGCTAGCGAATATTGTTTCACTGGACTTCCATCTAGATCAGTCAGGCCTGACTGCATAGGTAGATAGTGCTGGGTGTTAGTTTACCCATGCGGGGAAGTAGCTGAAAAAGGGCAGCGCTAGAGTTGCATAGCAATACTTTATTATGCTGATTACTCTGTTTATCTTTATTACTGGTTACTGCAGGGACCTGCTTATGTGTTGCAAACCAAATGTTCGATTCATGTTATTCCTTTTATAAAACAACAAGTAAAGTCAGTTATATACTTTCAAAGATTGTCTATGAGCTTGAGTTATCCACCCACGCACACACATATTTAGAGTATAAGTGATTTAATGTGTATTGCTAGATACTAACTGTGCCAGAGTGGGTAGAGCAGATTGCCGGGGGGGGGGGTTGGCGGAGCTGTGCTCAGGGCCCAAACCAAACTTGCGGCCCTCTTAAGTGAGGGTATCGCTATACTTTAAAACAGGGATTTTTTTTTTTCTCATACATTGCAATACATGTTTAAGCTGGCCAAGTGCATCAAAGTATGCAGTAATTGTCCTAATAATAAAAGTCAGCAGCTACAGAATTTGTAGCTGCTGACTTTTAATTTTTTTGTGGGGAGGAGTAGAAGAGCCCCTTTCATTCATAGCTGGAGTTTAGTGCTGTTGATCCTTCTGCGGCCTTTTTTCCGCTACTTCAACATTCCAATAATGGCTGCATGGCATTTCCCAGGGCTGGATTACTCATGGTAACAACAGTGGATCATGCCTACAGGCATGACTGCTTATACCAGCCTTTGTCAACCTTTTCAACACAGAGGAACCCTTGTAATACATTTCTGGTCCCAGGGAACCCTTGCTGAAAATTACTATATCTACAACTCATGATGCATTAGTGTGATGGGAAAGGGATCTCACCGCTCCAGGAGCACACATGCAGGCTGTAAACTGTCTCTTCGGCTGGGAAGCCACAGGTGCTGGCTATTGCCACTAGCAACAGACGAAAAACAAGCTCTGGACTGCCGCACTCTTCAGAAGACCATTTTCTTTTATTGGAAAATCACAGCTCAACAAACACAGCGAACAAGGAAAAATTGCTGACGTTTCGCACTAGCTGCAGTGCCTATTCATCATGTTCGCTGTGTTTGTTGAGCTGCAATGTGATTTTCCAATAAAAGAAAGTGGTCTTCTGAAGAGTGCGGCAGTCCAGAGCTTGTTTTTCGTCTGTTACATTAGTGTGATGGTCAGTGGGAAGAATGCTCCTTACACTTGTGGTCATTGGGAAAAATTACCCCCAACAGATCTCTAAAAAGATCAATGGTGTCAGAGGGAACTTATCTGAGAGACAGAAATTGTTCATTGCTCAAGGAACCCCTAACAACCGCTGGAGGAACCCTGGTTGAGAAACGCTGGCTTATACTAGTATCCACTGGGAGCGTTGTGACAGGGTGACAACACAGTAATACTACTGATTGATGGACACTGAGTTGTCACTCAAGATGTTCCCCGCACATGGGCCTTTATGGCAGGATCACTGCAGTTTACTACAGATTGATAAATAAATGTTTCTGAAATGGCAGTAACAGGTTAAAGAATGTGAGATTTTAGTGATTGGGTTTATAACTGCTATCTATTTGGATAAATTCTTGAAACACATGCCTTTTGCCTTTTAAATTTTGCATTTCCTTTTTTATGAACGTAGTTATAGTATCCCATTCAGCAATTTCCCTTTATTATCAATTGAACACGTGTCCCCTATCTGTTCTTTAATCTCTAGCACCATCTTGTGGTTGTAATACATAATGCATGCAAAGTATTTAATCTGCTTCCTTCCGTCAGCCAGGAGAAGTCGCATTGAACTGAAACTGGTTCTGTAATGTTATGGATGTTTCATAACTTCTTAAGTTCCAAAAAAAGCTAGTCCAGTTGAATGTGATTGACTTCTATCAGCTATGACCTGGATAAATAAGAATCATCACCTTCTTTTTTTCTTTTTTTTTCAGTCTTTTATAATCTTCTTCCTTTTTTTCTTTTTTTTAGGAGCATCGGTGTAATTACATATATTCTGTAAGTATTTTTTTTAGTACAATTCAAAGCACTATTTGTAACCAAGATGAAGATTGTTCGGGCTTTATATGCTTTACTGTGCGGTTTGTTCATTGTCACATTTTCAATTTACAAAAGGGATGGCCTTGTGATATAGCAATGCAATGCCAATACTGCATGGGGTATATTTTTACATATTATTTTTTTTATAAAATTATGTGGTAAATCAACAAACTAGATTTTTCTTTAAATTTATATAATATTTAATGTCCTATATTATTTGTATTATTGTGTAAAAAAATAAAAAGCAGGGTCATAGATAGAGCATCCTGGGTGGTGGTCACCTTTAGTCACGGGAGTTGTCAGCAAAGTATCTGCTCACCAGTGATAGACAGTGCAACAGGGAGAGGAAAGAGGAGAACCCTGATTGGCTGCATTGCCAGGTGAAGTTTGGCCCTGCCCACTGGCAAGAAGGATAGTCAAACAGACAGACAGTCTTGCCCTAAAGCAACCAATCACCTTTCAGTTTTTATTTTTCAATGAAGTTTAGGGAATGCAAGCAGCTACTTAATTAGCTGCTGTCAGCAATCAAACATTTGGTGTCCCTCCACACTTAGGGCACTTGGGCTCATTTACACGGGTGCAGAGAGACCTACAATGTGAGAAACAAACTCTATTCTGCGTCTGGGGGTGACCGGTAATGACAGGCTGGGGCTGCATGCAGGTAAGTGCACATCTAAGCGTTTACTTGCGTATGGAGACAGATGGGCGGCCCTGGATGCCGACCGTTTGCTTCTAGGGCTGCCTATCCATCAGACATGCAGCTACCAGTTATAAATCTGCAGCTTGTCATTGGTTTGTATAGGTAGATTTGCAGAAGCTCTGAACCAGTAAGGAAGAGAATTGGGTTTTGTGTAAATCCAGCTAGAAGGGCGGGGGCATTGTGTTCCTTGGAGGAGGTAAACCCTTGATAGGACCTGGTTGGAGTTCCTCAGCTGCTGCATCTCTGGTCATGATAAGATTGCTCATTAGACGTTATAATCCTTGATATGTGGTTAGGAGCACCTAATAAACAATGGTTATCTCGCTTGGAAGTACATTAGAATTATTGGAACAGAAATGTCAGGTATAGCCAACATGTTTTGTCTAGTTCCAAAACACGTTGGAGGTATCTGACATGACTTTCACTAAGTGCTCCTAACCACTTCTCTAGGACTGACATGTACAGAGGGCTGTATATAAACACTGAACTCCTATGCACAGAAAATCCCTCGTTTTTCATAGTGTGAATGAGCCCTTAGCTACTACCGACACTGTTGGTAATCTCTGAGTATCCAACCTAGAAGTGTGTGGGATTCTAATGTTACCAATTATTATTAATTTATATAGCACTGGCATCTTCTGCAGTATAAAAGGAGTTCCTTGAGACACAGGTGCAGGCTCTGCAATGGACCAAAGAGCAACACTTCAGAAGATCAAAGAGCAAGAAAAAATCCTGGACGGCCGCACACTGATACAACACCTTTATTCGTGAATTAAAGTAGTTTACGCGTTTCACACCATGAGTTGGTGCTTAATCATAGCTATTATTAAGCACCAGCTCATGGTGCGAAACGTGCAAGCTATTTGCCTCTATCTCTGCATAGCATGGACTGACTGTTTTGGAGTTTAATTCACAAATAAAAGGTGTTGTATCAGTGTGTGGCCATCCAAGATGTTTTCTTGCTCTTTGATCTTCTGAAGTGTACATGTATGTTGTAATTGTATGTGATCATATCTCTCCCTCAGCTGTCATACAACATGGTGTCTGCGTGTAATCGACTCTGCCGCATGAAGCTGCTGTGTCATCCCGCAAAAAGTGATGAGGATCTGGTAAGTATTGGGGCAGCCCCCCAAAATAAAGAACAGTCACTTAGATCTACCACATACTGTCAGGATTATTCAAAAACACGGCGATTGTGATATATGTGACCAACAGCCACCCTCAAGAATTCACATTCCTGTATGCATGTAGTGTATCTAAACCCGATAATATTTTTAGTATATATGTTATATATTGCAGCTTATTGGTCCTTAGATGTGGTGGCTGCATTCATTTTCTAGTTTGAGTAGTAGCACACTCTCTGTCCTAGGGTGACAACTCTCAACAACTTATAGCTAGCTAGTCCTAAGGGAAAAGCACCAGCTTTCATAAAGTACAGTTTCACTTTATAACTAAAAATACTTCATAGTTTTCCCCACCCCTCTGCCAATCTCAAACCTCAGATGGTCCTTAGATGTGGTGGCTACACTGCCAATCCCAGACCTCAGATGGTCCGCCAATCCCAGACCTCAGATTGTCCTTAGATGTGGTGGCTACACCCCCAATCCCAGACCTCAGATGGTCCACCAGTCCCAGACCTCAGATGGTCCGCCAATCCCAGACCTCAGATGGTCCGCCAATCCCAGACCTCAGATGGTCCGCCAATCCCAGACCTCAGATGGTCCTTAGATGTGGTGGCCACACCGCCAATCCCAGACCTCAGATGGTCCACCAGTCCCAGACCTCAGATGGTCCGCCAATCCCAGACCTCAGATGGTCCTTAGATGTGGGCTACACCGCCAATCCCAGACCTCAGATGGTCCGCCAATCCCAGACCTCAGATGGTCCGCCAATCCCAGACCTCAGATGATCCACCAATCCCAGATCTCAGATGGTCCTTAGATGTGGTGGCTACAACATCAATCCCAGACCTCAGATGGTCTGCCAGTCCCAGACCTCAGATGGTCCGCCAATCCCAGACCTCAGATGGTCCTTAGATGTGGTGGCTACACTGCCAATCCCAGACCTCAGATGGTCCGCCAATCCCAGACCTCAGATGGTCCGCCAATCCCAGACCTCAGATGGTCCGCCAATCCCAGACCTCAGATGGTCCGCCAATCCCAGACCTCAGATGGTCCTTAGATGTGGTGGCTACACCGCCAATCTCAGACCTCAGATGATCCACCAGTCCCAGACCTCAGATGGTCCGCCAGTCCCAGACCTCAGATGATCCACCAATCCCAGATCTCAGATGGTCCTGAGATGTGGTAGCTACAACATCAATCCCAGACTTCAGATGGTCTGCCAGTCCCAGACCTCAGATGGTCCGCCAATCCCAGACCTCAGATGGTCCGCCAATCCCAGACCTCAGATGGTCCTTAGATGTGGTGGCTACACTGCCAATCCCAGACCTCAGATGGTCCACCAATCCCCGTTGTAACAGCTGTGTACTACAGCATAGGTACCCGGAGAAAAAATAGATGCAAGTGCTGCCCAACGTGGTGGAGGGACGGGCAGTGGGCCCATAGGAAGAATAGATGTAGCTCATGCCCAAGGTGGTAGAAAGGCGGGCAATGTGCCCACACTTTATATGAGGTCTGAAGGGGGTCTATAAACCTATTGGGGAGGTTTAGCTAAAAAGTAAACTATTAATTAAACAGACCTTCGTGCAACAATCATGCAGATAGTTCTGGGTTTTCTTTTAGAAAAGTTTGCTCTATGGTTTAGGTATCTTGGAGGCCACCTGTGCTTCCCTAAAGGGGTTGCAAAGCTTAATTTAAAATAAATAAATAAATAAAATAACAAACATGTTATACTTACCTGCTCTGTGCAAGAGTTTTGCACAGAGCAGCCTTCACTTCTGGGGTTCCCCTGCTGGCGCTTCTGGCCCCTTCACTTCATTGACTGCCCCCGCGGAGAGCCAATTTCCCTGGGGCCACACGCACGGGAATTGACACAGACAGCGGGACTCAGGGCCCAAGCCAATGGCTCCTTAATCTGTCCTATGAGATAAGAGCCAGCAGCGGGAGCCTCTGGGCTCATGCACAGTGCTGGAATGAAGGGGGGGGGAGGGGCGGGCTGCAGCTAAGAAGCATTGAATGCATTAAGGTGAAAAACATTGAGACAATCTACAATCTCTTTAAAGGCAGGGTTCCCCAACAAGGGTTCCTGCAGAGGTTATTAGGGGTTCCTTGAGCAGTTTCTGCCTCTCGGATAAGTTCCCACTGGCACCATTGATCTTTTTAGCAATCTGTAAGGGGGTAATTCTTCCCAATGACCATAATATAAGGACCATTCTTCCCACTGACCATCACACTAATGTACCATGAGTTGTGGATCTAGTAATTTTTATCAGGCGTTCCCTGAGCCTGGAATGTTATTTCAATGGTTCCTTTTTGTTGAAAAGGTTGTGAAAGGCTACATAAAAGGATAGTATAGTGATTCTAAAGTTACTCTACTCTACCCAAACCTTTAGGGCCAAAGCACCAGTTTGAGATGCTTCTGAGGTCTTTCAGACTTCATTAACAGGTGTGTCTGACCTGCAGTTGACCTCTTTCTGACTTGCGTTTGACCTGCTTGAGGCAGGACTTATGGAAATTCAAAACCTGCCTGATACTAACAAAACTCCATCAATACAGACCCTGTAACCCAACTCTTCATATTCCTGAAAGATCCACCAATGAGGACCCAAGAAGCCACTGCCAACTCCCCAACTGGTCTCTATTCATTAGTATGGGGATGCCGCTATCGTTGGTATGCTTAATACACATGCTCTCCATAGGAATGAATGGGTTCAGTTCAAGCCCTAATCAGTCAATAAGCGGGAAACAAATCTCAAAAAGGCTTACAATCCTATTTAATCTTTCAGAGACAATGTGAGAGCGACCAAGAGGACGAGAAGACCAAACCCGTCACACTCCTACGTAGGCGTTTGAGCAGCTGCTCCTGAGCTGATGAGACATCCCTCCGAATCTCGAGCATGCGCTGTCCTCTTTCACCTGTTTGCAGTACTGACCACAATGGGAACCTCGTGCCTACAGGAGCCCAGGAGACACGTAGGAACCTGGAGAAGCATGGCTGCTAGAGTACCAAGAGGAGGTGGACTTTTTCCAACATCGCCCAATACAGACAATGATCTCAGATTTGTTTGCATGTGACTGTTTATGGGAACTTTTATTTAAAGAAAAAACAAGCATGTCGCATGTTTTAACTTTTATGCCGCTAAGATTTGGCACATACCATCATTTAACCATAGTGGCCTACCAACCTTGCCATGAAATGGAATTGTTACATTGGTGAGTGCTTATACTTTATCGCAACTTATATCCTAGTGATTTCCAGCTGCATGTTTTTAAAAAAGCGTTTGGGAGCGTAATCACCTTATGGTAGGTGGAACTTGTTCGTTTCTTCACACTGCCATCTTAACACATTAACGCAAACCTGTCGGCCGTTTTAAAATTAAAGTCCTTCCTAAGAGCGTATACCACAAGGTGCTGCTGGAATACCCTATTCTGTGTACATCTCTGTATTAGTTTCACTATGTTATAAGAACTACAACTTCTGGATTTTGTGACACCAACCTTCACCTTTTCCGTTAAGAGTCTTAGTGGCCATTGGATGGTTGGGTGTCAGTTAGGCAGGGCTTACGCCAGAATTTAGGATAGTTATAGGGTTTGCTTTAACTTTTATGGCCCTTTTCCAAAAAATTCCCCAGTGTTCCCAGCATCCTGCATACCACTCCTCCACTGTTTAAATAGTTGCTCCTGCCCCCATGCTTGTGTCGTGCTCAGCCTGTCCCAAAAGTGTCCACTTGAAGACCGCCTAACGTACGTTGGGGATTTCAAGTGGATGACGCCTGCAGCTATTGTTTTGTTTTTGCCGCCTTTTTTTGTTGTAAAAAAGCGAATTAGCCGCTGGATTGCTTTTACAGGCCGTGAGAGGGATGCCCCTCCTGGATCTCTGTCCCACTGGAGAGCCTGGAACTGAAGCTGGCAGTTTTGCTGTCTTACCACAGAGTCCGTGGAGGACTGGAAGGTCTCCAATGGGCTCTATGGTATAGGAAACTGGAAGCGACAAGGACCGGAAGGTCTCCAATGGGCTCTATGGTATAGGATGCTGGAAGCAACAAGGACCAGAAGGTCTCCAATGGGCTCTATGGTATAGGAAACTGGAAGCGACAAGGACCAAAAGGTCTTCAATGGGCTATATGGTATAGGAAATGGGAAGCAACGAGGACCAGAAGGTCTCCAATGGGCTCTATGGTATAGGAAACTGGAAGCGACAAGGACCGGAAGGTCTCCAATGGGCTCTATGGTATAGGAAGCTGGAAGCAACAAGGACCAGAAGGTCTCCAATGGGCTCTATGGTATAGGAAACTGGAAGCGACAAGGACCAAAAGGTCTCCAATGGGCTATATGGTATAGGAAATGGGAAGCAACGAGGACCAGAAGGTCTCCAATGGGCTCTATGGTATAGGAAAGTGGAAGCGACGAGGACCAGAAGGTCTCCAATGGGCTCTATGGTATAGGAAGCTGGAAGCGACAAGGACCAGAAGGTCTCCAATGGGCTCTATGGTATAGGAAATGGGAAGCAACGAGGACCAGAAGGTCTCCAATGGGCTCTATGGTATAGGAAGCTGGAAGCGACGAGCACCAGAAGGTCTCCAATGGGCTCTATGGTATAGGAAGCTGGAAGCGACAAGGACCAGAAGGTCTCCAATGGGCTCTATGGTATAGGAAACTGGAAGCGACAAGGACCGGAAGGTCTCCAATGGGCTCTATGGTATAGGAAGCTGGAAGCAACAAGGACCAGAAGGTCTCCAATGGGCTCTATGGTATAGGAAACTGGAAGCGACAAGGACCAAAAGGTCTCCAATCGGCTATATGGTATAGGAAATGGGAAGCAACGAGGACCAGAAGGTCTCCAATGGGCTCTATGGTATAGGAAAGTGGAAGCGACGAGGACCAGAAGGTCTCCAATGGGCTCTATGGTATAGGAAGCTGGAAGCGACAAGGACCAATAGGTCTCCAATGGGCTCTATGGTATAGGAAATGGGAAGCAACGAGGACCAGAAGGTCTACAATGGGCTCTATGGTATAGGAAGCTGGAAGCGACAAGGACCAGAAGGTCTCCAATGGGCTCTATGGTATAGTAAACTGGAAGCAACAAGGACCAAAAGGTCTCCAATGGGCTATATGGTATAGGAAATGGGAAGCAACAAGGACCGGAAGGTCTCCAATGGGCTCTATGGTGTAGGAAACTGGAAGCGACAAGGACCAGAAGGTCTCCAATGGGCTCTATGGTATAGGAAACTGGAAGCGACAAGGACCGGAAGGTCTCCAATGGGCTCTATGGTATAGGAAACTGGAAGCGACAAGGACCAGAAGGTCTCCAATGGGCTCTATGGTATAGGAAACAGGAAGCGACGCGTACTGTCGTCACGTCGGGATGCAAACGGCGCCATTTTTAAATCTTGAAAGTAGTGGTCTATCAAAATGAAAATTCCGGTTCAGAAACCGAAGATTCTGGATGCATTTGGCCGAAATTCATGGTTTTTAAAAAAAACTATATTTTTATAAATAATTGTATTATATTCGACTTTTTAATTAATATCATAAATTTAAATTAATATAAATTGTCGGCTTTTTGAAGCGGTGTTAAAAAAAATCCTGCTTGCTGCATTTTTGGTGCATATGTGGTCAGCACCTCCTCATTGAAATGCACCGAAAACACAACAAGAACGCATCAAAAATTAACCCGTGTTGTGTTTTTGATGCTTTTTTTTTTGAGTCACATGACCTACACACCATAAGTACGGTAAAATCGCAGACGTTTTCGAGAGCCATTACCTGGGGTTTTTTTTGCTTTCAGCAGAACGCTAAAAACCCATAATTTTCGGTGGCAGAACTTTCGGTGCATCACTACTTGAAAGCATTTAATCACACCGATCTTTCTGTGATCTGATGCTTTTAGGGTAGAGGAGACATCTGGGGCCTAATAGACCCCAGATCTCTCCATCAAGAGTACCTGTCACTGTATATTTCTGTCACAAGTGATGTTTATATTCCTTGAGACAGCAATAAAAGTGATCATAAAAAAAGAAAATTTAAAGCACCCCTGCCCCCCTGTGCAAACACAATGCACGTGTTCATGAATGATCTGCTGGGGGCGCACCTTTAACATCCGGTCCATCTTGCTGCAAAGGGGGTTAGCTACTAAGGGATTTTTTTTCAGAAGGGTTGCATGTGTCCTATGTCTATTGAGAGAGACATGAGCACCTACTTGAACAGCAGAGTAGTGGTATGCAATGTGATAAGGATGCTGGAATCCACGGAGGATTTTTTTTAAATGTTCCTTAAAAGTGGTCTAACCCTTTAAGATCCCAATAACTCAAAGAAACTAAAGCAGAAAGGCCCGCTGGTTTTCTGGCTACAAAGTTTAATAAGCAATTATCTTGGGGTGCCTTTTAAGTTTTTAAATGGCTGACAGGTTCATTTTAAAAGGTCTCATATATATATATAAGTAGATGCTATGAAGGGGGAGCATAAGGAAAGGAGGTCAATGCCATAATGAAGGTTCACATATATGCGAATTGGATGTGGATTTTCTAGCATCCAATTTGCATTACAGGAGACTGGGAGTGGCTCTCAATGGAGCCGATTCACACAGGGGGCGGCCCGCAGTCTGCATTTCAAAAGGGGTCAGGTGCGTCTTTGGTTCCAATTCAGGTGCAAATTCTGGCAAAAATTCGGACCTGATTCACACCTGAATCGGTGAACAGGGAGGCACTGGACCCCATGTTGTGAACCGAGCTTGAGCGAATTTTGAGAGTGTCATGTTTAAACCCTATTGAGTACTATGCCCGTATTTAGTAGGGATCTTAGGTGTGACCGGTAATCATTTAGAGTTCATCCATACATGAGAGTCCCCATCAGAGTCATCCCTTAAATCAGAGTTCCCTTTAGAGTTGACCATACATGAAAGTCCCCATTAGAGTCCCCCTTACACCCAAGTTCCTTTTAGCATCCCCCTGTACATGAAAGTCCATATCAGATTCCTCCTTACATCAGGGTTCCCTTTGAAGTCCACCCATACATTGAAGTCCCCATCAGAGTTCCCCTTACATCAGAGTTCCCTTTGGAGCCCACCCATCAGAGTTCCCTTTGGAGCCCACCCATCAGAGTTCCCTTGGAATCCACCCATACATTGAAGTCCCCATCAGAGTCCCCCCCATACATTGAAGTCCCCATCAGAGTTCCCCTTACATCAGAGTTCCCTTTGGAGCCCACCCATACATGATAGTCCCCTTGGAGTCCACCCATACATGATAGTCCCCTTGGAGTCCACCCATACATGATAGTCCCCTTGGAGTCTACCCATACATGATAGTCCCCTTAGAGTCCACCCATACATGATTGTCCCCTTGGAGTCCACCCATACATGATAGTCCCCTTGGAGCCCACCCATACATTGAAGTCCCCATCAGAGTTCCCCTTACATCAGAGTTCCCTTGGAATCCACCCATACATTGAAGTCCCCATCAGAGTCCCCCCATACATTAAAGTCCCCATCAGAGTTCCCCTTACATCAGAGTTCCCTTTGGAGTCCACCCATACATGATAGTCCCCTTTGAGTCCACCCATACATGATAGTCCCCTTGGAGTCCACCCATACATGATAGTCCCCTTGGAGTCCACCCATACATTGAAGTCCCCATCAGAGCACCCCTTACATCAAAGTTCCCTTTGGAGCCCACCCATACATGATAGTCCCCATCAGAGTCCCCTTGGAATCCACCCATACATTGAAGTCCCCATCAGAGCACCTCTTACATCAGCGTTCCCTTTTGAGTCCACCCATACAGAATAAATCTCATCAGAATCCCCTTGGAGTCCACTCATACACTGAAGTCCCCATCAGAGCACCCCTTTACATCAGAGTTCCCTTTGGAGCCCCCCTTTACATGAAAGTCTCCATCATAGTCCACCCATAAACTGAAGTCCCCATCAGAGTTCCCTTGGAGTCCACCCATACATGATAGTCCCCAATAGAGTCCCCTTGGAGTCCACCCATACACTGAAGTCTCCATCAGGGTCCCCCTTAGATCAGAGTTCCCTTTGGAGCCCCCCTTTACATGAGAGTCCCTATTATAGTCCACTCATACATGAATCCCCATCAGAGTCCCCTTTAGAGTACATCCATATATGAAAGTCCCCATCAGAGGTCCTTTTACAGTCCCCTTGTACCTGAGTGCCCCCTCTTACATCTAAATCCCCATCAAAGTTTGCAGTTATATCAGAATCCCCCCAACATCTGCATTCCCTTTAGAGTCCCCATCAGAGCCTTACCTTAAATCAAGATCCCCATTTCTTTACCTCACACTTTTCCAGTGTGGCTTGGACCATAGAGAGACCCTGGTAGTGTATCTGTATCAGCAGGTGGAGGCAAAGCAGGTCTGGGTAGAGACTGGTTGTCAGAGCGCTGGGGGTCCTAGCAACCAACAATGGTACAATGACAGCATAGCTGTGGGGAAACTGCACTCAAGACCAAGTGGAGGGGATTGTGAATGTTTCAGAGAAATGGAGACCATAGGCTGACCTAAAGACCTGTTTGAGAGGCCACCGATTCTAGCTGCGGGCTGCATTTGGCCCACGGTTCATAGTTGTGTAGACCATCACTGTGCAACAAAGCTCTTCCACAGTTCGATCTCTTACAGTTGGGGCTTAAGGCAGAATTCCAGGTATGGTTTCTGTTCATAGTTTTATTGGTCCAATGCCCAGGTCCTGTGCCAGGTTGCTGCCCTGCTGCCAATGTCTCCCCCTACCTTGTCCTCCTCTTTCACAGCATACTGTTCTCCTCTAAGACTGCATATACAGTGTCTCACAAAAGTTGCAGTTGCTGGTGGGCCTTCTGTACTGCAGGATCATCACACACCTGAACAGTGTATAACACAGTTGTCACTGCCCCACCCCATTGGAATGGATGAAGAAATTAAAGGGTAGGACAGTGGAAGCATACTCAAGCTGGCCATAGACAGTTCGAATCTCAGCCAGTTCAGCAGGGACCGCCCGAGATTCGAACCATGTATAGGCAGGCTGCTTGTACCCAATTTGATAGATCAGCTTGGATACTACCAGCCTGTCAAATTTTGCTAGTGGCTATTATAGTCGCTAGCAGTAATCATTGTGTTCTCCCGGCAGAGACGGCTTCCCTCTCCCCCCGCCGGGAGAACACAATAGCAATGACAACCCGTGGTTGCAGGAAAGAAAATCGCTCCATCTATGGCCATTTTTAATTTTCCCACACACCTATTCTCACTCAACGTAGAATTTTCCTTATTCGGTTGAGAACTTTAAAATTTGTGATCTAAAGCAAACACTGAAGATAGTCAAAAAATAAACTTTGGTGACGTCCCTTAACTCTACAATGTCTGCATCCCCTCCCCCCCAATGTGCCCCTACATCTCCTAAAAACCCACAACTTCCAGATATGGATCCCTCCCCAATCCCACAATGCAGTGATTGGAGCCTGAGCCATTTTTTGCCAAGCCTTGGCAGTATCACGCGGGTAGTGGGAGGAAAGAAGGCGTTCCTAGTCCTATGCAAATAACGACTAACAGGAAGTCAGATTCAGAATACTTTATTGATCCCAAAGGGAAATTATTGGGAAAGTCAGTATTTGCATAGAATTTAGGCAAGTCATAGATCAGTGATGGCGAACCTTGGCACCCCAGATGTTTTGGCACTACATTTCCCATGATGCTCAACTACACTGCAGAGTACATGAGCATCATGGGAAATGTAGTTCCAAAACATCTGGGATGCCAAGGCTCACCATCACTGTCATAGACGATGTGTTCTTAAAGCGGAGGTCCACCCTAAAGTGGACCTTCCGCTCATTGGAATCCTCCCCCCCTCCGGCGCCACAATTGGCACCTTTCAGGGGGGAGGGGGGTGCAGGTACTTGTACAGTACAGGTATCTGCACCCACTTCCGGGATAGCTCTCTGCGGAAAGGGGCGTAGATCTACGCCCCTTTCCGAAAGTCCCCCGCTGCCTACTGGGAAACGCACAGATCCCAGAGGCAGCGGGTCCATCCTTATTGCACAGCGCGACTCGCGCATGCGCAGTAGGGAACCGGGAAATGAAACCGAAAGGCTCCACTTCCTGATTCCCATACCCAAGATGGCGGCGGCAGCACCCGAGAGACGATCGAGAGATCGGCTTCGGGTGCCGACATCACGGGCGCGCTGGGCGGGTAAGTGTCCTTATTTTAAAAGTCAGCAGCTGCTGTATTTGTAGCTGCTGGCTTTTAAAAAAATAAAACGGCGGAACTCCCGGCGGACTCCCGCTTTAATTCCACGGACTGTGCTGATGGGGGAATCCCTCCCGCAGAGCCATTGATGGACTGACTTGGGTGCAATCAGCCTGCCCATGTATGGATCGAATCTCGACTGGTCCCTGCTGAACCGGCCGAGGTTCGAACCATCTACGGTAGGCTTTAGGAATGCAGCAGAACATGGAGGGGCAGACATTATAGAGGTAAGCTGTGGCACCAGAATATTCCTGCTATCTGCAATGGTAGTTTGTTCATCATGACCTTCTTACTTTATTTTCTAATCTGCCAACCAGGGAAAACTCCGCCCATTTTACGGGGCGGCTTGGATTTTATGTTACCTGTTTTAATGATCTTTGAATGGTTAGTTTGCAGACATATTTTTGTATCTTTCTGGTGTGTGTGTGTGTGTGTTTTCCATTACTCATGGTTACAAGGTATGCTGTGTTTCAAAGAAATATCTTTATCAGAGTGTTTTATTTTGACGGCTTTTTTATAAAAAAATATACAATAAATATGATTTTTATATTTGTATATGATTTGTGTATTATTGGAGAAGGAAAATTGAATGAGGGTAGAGTAATGTACCTAAAGGGTGTCCACAGATGGTTAGTTTTCTTTCATTAAGCTGATTCCTCCATCCAGGCAAACAAGGTGGATCAGAAGATCACCTTCTGTCAAGCAGGGGTGGCTACAGTGCAATTATATATTTTTTTTCTTGCATGGATCAAGGGTTCAATGTCAGGCTTCTGCAGACAAGCCCTGCAGCTTTCAGGCTGTACCTCCAGTCAGGCTGAAAGTTGCTGGGCCCGTGGGCTGAAAAAAAAAAAAAAATCTAACAGATTCCTTCTTTCACATCGACTGATGTGGAGGAAGACATCTCTGCCAAAAAAAAAAAAGTGAAAAAAAACATATGCCGAAGCATAGGGGCGATCCAAACACTGACCACCCCAGGTCCCCATGCTTTGGCATATACGTTATTTATTTATTTTAAATACAGATGAGAAATCTCCTACAGCGCTGCAATCACCGACGTATATATACTGAAAGCACACCCTGCTGCTGTCAGAATAAACAGATCAGTGCTGCAGCTGAATGGCGTTCTTGGCAAGGCTAACAACAGTTAACAATAAAACACAGTAAGAACCGAACATCAACAAATAAAACGACAACAGTGTTTTTTTTTTAATTTTTTATTAATTTTTCTTACTTTACAAGGGGTCGAATTGTTTGGAACCGATCATATCCAGGGTCACCCCCATAGGACGCTTGGCCATGGCAGCAGAGAACATGGGAAAATGATGAATCGGGTCTGTGGACCAATCTGACCACAACTCATTCTTTTAAGTAATGCCCATGGTTAAGGGTTAGGCCCAAAAAAAAGTTAAATTCAGAAACCGTGATACGTTTCCATGTGAATTGTCTGGCAAGGTTTGAATTTGGATTGCCAGTGATAAATTTCTCGGCATTTAAATTGCTTTCCTTCAAAATCAATCAAAACAGATCTTCCGTGAAAAACCTAGGGGAGTTAAATCCCCCCCCCCCCCCATCTAAATTTGCTGTTTCCACCTGAATTTCGGGTAGGGCAGTGAATGGGGGAAGTACGGGCGCTGCAGAAACTGGGCTGCCAATCAGCATTTGCAAGCGTGTCAGGAAGGGCACTATGGGCTGAATTCTTGGTGTTTGCGGGACACTACTCGTGTTGGCCACCGCACCAGCTTGGACTGCACTTAGGGGACTCGCCACGTCACCAAGTGTTACTACAGTGCTGGTTTGTCTACGACCAGGGTGTACTGGGCCGCTAGTGGTTGCCAGTTCACCTGAAGGTAGAGCGGCTTTAGTACCGGCACTCTGCTGCATACAGAAATCATCATGCGATTGTAGCACCTCACCAACCTGGCCACATGATCGGGTACGCCTGACCTTAGCAGGGACCTCTTCTCCATAGTCAGAGCTATCTATCAGGGTGCTTCTGCTCTCTACAGGTTACATAGTCAGGTTGAAAAAAGACACAAAATAAATATCATACCAGCCCATATACCCAATTCTATACCCACAGTTGATCCAGAGGAAGGCGAAAAACCCCAGCAGAGCATGATCCAATTTGCTAAAGCAGGGGGAAAAATTCCTTCCTGATCCCCCGAGAGGCAATCGGATTTTCCCCGGATCAACTTTACCTATAAATTTTAGTACCCAGTTATATTATGTACACTTAGGAAATAATCCAGGCCTTTCTTAAAGCAATCTACTGAGCTGGCCATAACCACCTCTGCAGGGAGTCTATTCCACATTTTCACAGCTCTTACTGTGAAGAAACCTTTCCGTATTTGGAGATGAAATCTCTTCTCCTCTAGACATAAAGAGTGCCCCCTTGTCCTCTTTGTTGACTGTAAAGTGAATAAACTCGACACCAAGTTCCCTATATGGACCCCTTATATATTTGTACATGTTGATCATATCCTCCCTTAATCTCCTCTTATCAAGAGTGAATAAATTTAGTTCCTGTAATCTTTCCTCATAGCTGAGCTCCTCCATGCCTCTTATCAGTTTGGTTGCCCTTCTCTGCACTTTCTCCAGTTCCCCGATATCCTTTTTGAGAACTGGTGCCCAAAACTGAACGGCATATTCCAGATGAGGTCTTACTAATGATTTGTACAGGGGCAAAATTATATCTCTCTCTGGAGTCCATACCTCTCTTAATACAAGAAAGGACATTGCTCGCTTTGGAAACCGCAGCTTGGCATTGCATGCTATTATTGAGCTTATGATCTACCAAAACCCCCAGATCCTTCTCCACTATGGATTCCCCCAGTTGTACTCCCCCTAGCGTGTATGATGCATGCATATTCTTAGCCCCCAAGTGCATAACTTTACATTTCTCAACATTAAAACTCATCTGCCACATAGTCGCCCAATTAGACAGAGCATTGAGGTCGGCTTGTAAATTGGAGACATCCTCTAAGGACGTTATTCCACTGCATAACTTGGTGTCATCTGCAAAGACGGAAATGTTACTTTTGATCCCAGACCCAATATCATTTATAAAGATATTAAAAAGCAAGGGTCCCAGCACTGAACCTTGGGGTACACCACTGATAACCTTAGACCATTCAGAGTAAGAATCATTAACCACGACTCTCTGAATTCTGTCTTTTAGCCAGTTTTCTATCCATCTACAAACTGATGTTTCCAAACCTGTATACTTTACCTTACACATGAGCTGTGTGTGGGGAACTGTATCCAACGCTTTTGCAAAATCCAAATATATCACGTCCACCGCCACCCCTCTGTCCAAGTATACCACATCCACCGCCACCCCTCTGTCCAAGTATACCACATCCACCGCCACCCCTCTGTCCAAGTATACCACATCCACCGCCACCCCTCTGTCCAAGGTTTTACTTACCACCTCATAAAAAGAAATCAGGTTTGTCTGACAACTTCTGTCTTTCATGAATCCATGCTGTCTGTTGCTCAAAATATTTTTTTCCTGCAAGAACTCGTCTATGTGGTCTTTTATTAATCCCTCCAGTATCTTCCCAACTATAGAAGTTAAACTAACGGGTCTATAATTACTTGGTAAAGACTTTGTTCCCTTTTTAAATATAGGCACCACATTGGCCCTGCGCCAATCCAGTGGTACTATTCCTGTCATTGAGTCCCTAAAAATTAGATACAATGGCTTTAAAATTACAGAGCTCAATTCTTTTAGGATCCGTGGGTGGATGCCATCAGGTCCACGTGCTTTATCCACCTTTATTCTGTCCAAATATTTCTGGACCATATCACTTATGAGCCATTGTGGATTTGGGGCTGCGTCAGTACCACCACCCCCATTATGGACATGAGCTCCCCCATGCTCCTTTGTATACACAGAGCTGAAAAAAGTATTTAATAAGTTAGCCTTCTCTTTGTCTCCAGTCACCCACTCCAGATTATTTTGCAAAGGGCCTACATGCTCAGACTTAACCTTTTTACTATTACTATATTTGAAGAATTTTTGGGGGTTTGTCCTACATAGTGAGCCTGATTCTGACAGTGAGGCTTCCCCTTCGTTCTCATTTGTCATGCTCAGTATCCTGGAGGACTCTTTACTAGTGTACCTTTCGTTGGACATTTTGGCCACTACATTTTTAGGTACCTAGTGCGACCCACAGGTAAAAAAGCACCTGGCTGTCAGGGACTGTTTGGACTGCTACAATTTTTTTTACCTGCTAGTACTAGCAGAGATCAGGCCTGACTCTGCCTGACACTGCTAACGCTGCGGTTTTGTATACTGTGTATCTAGGGTGACCACATTTCCAAACTGCCATTCAGGGACACCCGCCTCCCCCCCCAATCCCATCCCTACTTTTTTTTTAGTATTTTTTTTTTTTTTTTTAGTTTTTTTGTCAATTCGTCAAAATAATTCGGGCTTTTTAAAATAATTTCAAAACCCTTATCGACAATCTGTCACTTCCTTCTAGCACTCTATGGTAAAGATGGGCCTCCGAACACCCCCCTGTTTCAGTCTGCAGCAGAACTCCTGAACAGGGAGGAGTTCTAACCCAAACCCCATTATTTATGGGAGCTGTACAGGAAAAAATCAAAAGTGGCCATTTTGAAAGCTTATATGGCCATAATACGGGGAATGGGGGTCCGGGTACTGTCCTGGGGGGACAGACTCAGGAGTTCTACCGGGAGTGCTAAGACCCGGTTCCGGGAGTGCTAAGACCCGGTTGTCCGGGAGCGCTAAGACCTGTTTGGCCGGGAGCGCTAAGACCCGTTTGGCCAGGAGCTCTAAGACCCGTTTGGCCGGGAGTTCTAAGACCCGTTTGGCCGGGAGTTCTAAGACCTGATTGGCCCCAGGAGGAGAAGCAAGCGCCAGGGGGGAAGCCACGACCTGGATAGGGTAAGTGCGGGGACTGGCGAGCGATTGATCGAGCAATGAGGGAGGGGGGCCAGCTTTTTTGCTGCCCCCCCCCCAAAAATTTAGCACCAACCGCCACTGATGTGATCAGCTTGGTACTCAATATCTCTTCTCTCTCTGGAACCGAAAAGGGCTCAACGAGAGAAGATAACATCATTTCCTGTGCTTATGTTTTGTAAACACAGGCGCATGCTGTTTCCTGCTTCGCCAGAGCCGATTAGTAGGTTCAGGCCAAAAATCATTGGCCTGGACCTGTTAAGCGATTGGTGCTGGATTGAATCACAGCACCCCTGGGCTGGCGGGCTTGCGCACATGCACCACAGTTTGGGAACATGGAGGGAGCACAGATCCCATACAGTGTGTGTGTGTATATATATAATAAAAAAAAAAATATATATATATATATATATATATATATATATATATATATATATATATATATATATATATATATGTATTACACATACAGTACATACATACATACACTCGTGATCCTGCGCACAGCTGCCACCCTGTAGCAGCAGCCCTGTCCCCCATTCTACACGCTGTTACTGGTTCTCATACAGTAAAGGATCCTGTAGTTCCCCGTCCCCTCCTTTCCCCTTGTCCAATCACAAAAAAGTATTGTGGACAAGGGGAAATCCTGTCATTTACCCACCCCTTTCCTCTCCTCTCCCCTTGACCATTCACAAAACGACTTGTATTCCGTGAAAAGAATTCAAGACTTTTGTGAAGGATGAGGGGACAGGATTGGGCGGGTGAACGCCAGGATCCTTTACCATATGAGAGATGGAACTATGAGTTACAGCACCCAAAAGAAGACACAGGGTTGCCAACCCCAGCGCGACTTTTTTTAAACTCCTAAAACATGAAAATATTTCCTGACACTCGCAACAGCCGGTAGCGCTACATTTTGGTGGTGCGATTTGCTCGGGCCTCCAGCCCCATCCATCTGTGTGCGCCCCCGCACTCCAACCCCAGCGTGCTGCCAGTGCTGTGCATGTAAAAGCAAATTATTATTTTTCTTTTTTTTGAACAGCCTCAAAATCAAATAATCTACCTCTAACGATACGTACCTACCCGTTGCTGTCGTTTTATTCATCCCCGATACTACAGGTTGTTACTGTTTTTTTATACAATAAAGGATGTAGTAGTTCAACAACCACTTCCCTCCCCGTGTCCATTCACAAAAAAGTTGTGTATCCTTTTCAAAGGATGCATGGCGTTCTGTGAATGGACAAGGGGAGATCCTGTCATTTGCCCGCCCCTTTCCCCTCCTCTCCCCTTTTCCTTTCACACCTTGCATTCTGCGAAAAAGAATGCAAGACTTTTTTTTTTTTGTGAAGGACAAGGGGAGAGGATATGGCTGGTGAACCACAGGGATCTTTTACTGTATGAGAAATGGAACTATCTGTTGGAGCACCCATAGAAGAGCACTGTGTGCAGCACAGGGTTGGCAACCCCCTGCGATTCTTCTACACAAAACATGGAAAATTTACTGACATGCCCCAGTGGCTAGGAGCACTGCATCTTGGCTGCAACATGGCGCTGCCTGAGCCTCCGGAGACCAGTGAGTGAGCACTGTACACAGAACTCCTCCATCTACCTCACTCTACCCCCTATTTCCCTCTACCCCCTCCTTCCAGCTACCCCCCTCTACTACCCCCTATTTCCCTCTACCCTCTCCTTCCCTCTACCCCCGCACCCTCTCCTTCCCTCTATTTCCCTCTACTCCCCCCTCTTCTACCCCCCCATTTCCCTCTACCCCCTTCTTCTACCCCCTATTTCCCTCTACCCCCCCTCCCTTCTACCCTCTACCCCCCCTACCCTCTCTTTCCCTCTAACCTCTCCTTCCCTCTACCCCCCCTCTTCTTACCCTCTACCCCCCTTCTACCCTCTCCTTTCCTCTACCCCCCCCCTCCCTTCTACCCTCTACCCCCCCCACCCCCTACTTCGTCCCTCCCTCCTCTACCCTGTCTATACCTCCCGTACTGCATCCCTCCCTATTAAACACTCTACTAAGATGCAAACATACAAATATACCCACCCTACTTAGGTGCAAACACACAAATATAAACAACCTACTGAGGTGTTCTAAAAGGTGAACTTAGCCTTCACGGTGCCTCCTCCCACGGCCTTTTTCATCACGCTGGCCCATATCCAATCTCCGAGTCTCAAATCCTACTTCTGTAGCCAGGGAAAATTTGTAATAGTTAAAGACTGCTCTATTAGATATACATATTATGTACCAAGCTTTGTCAACCAGGGTTCCTCAAGAGGTTGTCAGAAGACCCCTGAGCAGTGAGCATTGGCAAATTAAACTTTCACCCGTTCATCAAATTTATTTCAAGGGTTCCTCTGGGGTAAAAAGATTGGAAAATTCTACTAAGGACTATAGGACTAATTTTTAATAGTTAAAGACTGCTCTATTAGATATACATATTATGTACCAAGCTTTGTCAACCAGGGTTCCTCAAGAGGTTGTCAGAAGACCCCTGGGCAGTGAGCATTGGCAAATTAAACTTTCACCCGCTCATCCAAATTATTTCAAGGGTTCCTCTGGGGTAAAACGTTGAAAATGGGTACCATATATGATGTGACTACATTTTTTTTCCAAAGCTGCTCTATAAGATATTTCTCAACCAGGGTTCCTCCAGAGGTTATTAGAAGATCCCCATAAGCAATGAGCAGTGGCACATTGATCTCCACCCCCACCCAAATAAATGATTTAAAGGATTCCCTTGGGCTTAAAAGATTGAGAAAGGCTACTATATACTATATGATGATAACATTTTTTTCCAAGGTTGCTCTATAAGCTATACATACTCAGACTCCGAGCTAGATCCGTGTTCACTGAAGCCGGAGCTTTCCCCATCGCTGTCCTGCTGCCTGGCCCCAATGTATTTCTGGACAATGTCCGTCTCCTTTCCCCGGCTTCTAATGATGTGCTTCAGTTGCTTCTTCAGGGCTTCCTTCATCTTCCTCTTCTCAGTCCTCTTTCCCTTCAAGTTCTTCATCGCCTCGATCCAGAGTTCAAGCCGCTCATCACGTCTGAGGAGCAAAAAAAATAGAGAGAAAATGTAAGTAAAAAGTAATAAGAAAAAAACAAAAAACAAAGACTTCCATTCATGCTTTAAGAATGTTAGATGTGTGAAGAAATAGAATGACAAAACTTACAGTTCCTCCTCGAGGTCCACTTTGCAGGCTAATGGACCCATACAGATGACGCAGATGTTGTGTAGGATTTCAAAGCAGTCCTTGCAGTACAGACCTAAGCAACTGTTGGTCGTGCATTCCACAAAGTCCTCAATGGTGGCCGGCGTGGTCATTTTGGCGCACGCCAAGCAGTACCGTTCCGTCGATCCAAAAAGCTTCGTCAGGAAGCCAAATCCAGGAATCCTATAGACAGAAGAACATGTTAGTCGCATTCACTAACTGGCGCGGCAATATAGTAAAGTTCCATAGCGGTACCAATAAAAAAAACTTACTGTGCTGCAAGGATCATCAGGGCGTTTGAGTGGCCCACATCTTCTATATTCAACCGTACGTTCTTCTTCAAAGATCTTTCCAGATTCATCCTTTTGGTCAGCAGCTTGTTGAACAGAAAGCATATCCGTTCCTAAAAGAATACAAATCTTAGTTAATAAAAGTGAACTCTAGACAAGACTAAATATAAAGACTGAAGCTGTTGCAAAGTTTCTCACTTGGAGACCTTACAGGTAACGTCACCTCCTGAAGCAGGATGACAATGCAAAGCTGCTGCCCTTCCCCACCCCCCCACAATTAGCAGAAGTGTTGTCAGCCTGCCAAATGGGCCACTTGGCTGCATATGGGTCCTATCAGATTCGAAGCCCAACAGCCTAAGCCCTTGTACACACGGTCGGACATTCCGACGGAAAATGTCCGATCGGACTGTGTTGTCGGATAATCCGACTGTGTGTGGGCTCCATCGGAATGTTTCCGTCGGAATATCCGACGGACAAAGTTTTAGAGCTGGGCTATAAAACTTTCCGACAACATGATCCGATCGGACTTTGTCCGATTGTGTGTAGAGAATTCCGATCGGACAAAGTGGCACGCATGCTCAGATCAAATTCCTAGACCAAAGCTATTGGCTACTAGCCTGAACGTAGTCCCGTCGTAACTAAATACCGTCACCACGTTACCTACGATCGGATTTTCCAACAACTTTGTTCGACCGTGTGTATGCAACACCAGTTTCGGACAAAATCCGTCAGACAAAATCTGACGGATTTTGTTGTTGGAATGTCCGACCGTGTGTACAAGGGCTAACTGGAAGAGCTTGCATGGCAGGCTAACAACGCTGCCGCTAATTGATAGGCAGCTTGCAGCTGAAAGCGTTGTTGCTGGCAGGATCTCCAGGTAGGAAACTTTGCAAAAGGTTCACATTAGAAAAAATAAATAAATAGCGGAACTGCTTTTTAGTCCTCTGCCTGCTGAAGTCATAGACAGAACGTGGTCAACTTACCTGCTCCCTTTCTGGAAAGTAACTCGCGCAAATGGTCCGTTTCAGCCTGTGGATGTAGACTCCAAAGACCGACGCGAAGAAGGCAAAAATGAACAAACCACCTGTGAACAGAGAAAAGAAGAGAGTTAGTCATACTTATGTTTTCTGAGGAAAACTCTGGTGATTGGTTTATATTAGAGGAAGAACAACTTATCCCCCCAGGACCAGTAATTCTCAACCAGGGTTCCTCCAGTGATTGCTTGGGATTACTTGATCTGTGGCTAATAGACCCCCCCCCCACGATTTTTCATGGTTACTGCATAGTTCAGGGCCAACATCACATGGCACAATCAAGACACTAGTGCTTTTTTTTAGTTAGGGGGCATTTAGACCACTACTGTAAAGGTATTCTTCCAACTGGCCATTGCTGTAAAGGGCATTTTTCCCATTGACTCCCAGTAAATTGGTTTTAGTAGGGGTTTCCCCCTAAGACCTAATAAACTATTTCAAGGGTTCCTCGGGGATAGAAAAGCTGCTCTGGATTATACAACTCCAGTGTAGCAATTAAAGGTGTCTCCTCCAGAAATAAAATTCTCTAGGAGCTTGTCGGAAAACAGTAACTTACCAATTATAATATATCCGTAGTAATTTGGCTCCGAAGGTACAGGGATGCATTGCTTGGAGATCACGGTGTAGTTTTTTTGCCCGATAGCATCCAGTGTGTCCGCCAGCTGGGCAAGGATGTCGTTGATAAAGCGGCTTCCTGTAACATTGACTTTAAGAAAATACAGTGCTGGCGAAGAAAGAAGAATTAGAGGTCGTTATTGTCATATCGGCATTTATACTATTATTATTATTATTATGTGTTCAGCCTCAGGATATGTTGGGGATACTTACCTTTCACAACAATGTCCCCATTCAGGACAGAAGAAATCGCTGCTATGGCCCAATACACACCATAGTCGGCAGCGATAATAAAAGAGACGATTAGCAGGCTCCGGAATATTCAAAAAGTAAGGGGTGGTGTTGCGCTCCTTGTACAAGATTATATATTTTTCTATATATAGTAATTTGTTAGAATTATCAACTAGTGATTATAGCTAGAAAACATTCATCGGTATATTTAGCAAAATAAAGTGCAAATATGTAAATATAATATACTAAAATAATATCATAAATTCATAAATATATACGTTAAAAAGGGACATAGATGTTCATCATAAAAATTCCTACTGTGCAAAATCTTAAAAAATAGATATAAAACATATATCCGACGTGCAAAATTGCATAAAAAGATAAGTGGTGTGTGATTTCAAAATTGTGCAACATACGTAAAAAGTGAATAATTCATAAAGTAACTTATTTTATCAAGGAGAAATACGAAAAAAAATTATATATGTATATACAAAGAAAAAATATAAATAAATAAAATTATTTTAGCAAACTGAGTGTATCAAGTCTCTTAGTGCAATATTGGACGTATATTTCTTGGTCCAGTTTGCAACAGGAGTGCAGATGTGGAAGTGTTTCACAGGAACACTGTGTGCTGCTATACTGACATTCAGTAATACTGTGCCTTTAAGTGCTAAGATATGAATCTTCAGTGTCACTGACACCTGTGGCTGAAATAAATGATTACCTTACTGCTGTAAGGTAAACAGCATGTAGCAAGATTTAAGGGGATGGATCCCTTCGGATCGGTCTTTTCCTAGGCGTTCCTATGGAATAAAGCCAGGGAGAGGGGGGTCCTTTCCTTGTCTTTCCGCTGGGTGTTAGTAACTTGAATCACTCAGGTCATATAGATGCTCAATGTGTTAGAGAAAAGCTAAAGAGAGGCCTACCATGGTGCAGTATGTTGAAAAATTTTTGGCGTTTATTTAAATAGAACAATAAAAAACTCACATTTTCTTTATGCAAGCTGTACACTGTAAAAACGAGCGCCGAGCTCGTACCTGTGCGTCTGTTCCGGTGTCTAGATTGCCTCTCGTATCCTACGCGTTACGTCACAACACACGTGACTTCGACTGGGATGAGGCTTATGGGCAATGAAGTCTATTTAAATAGGCTCAGGTAGTTTCGTTATTTAGCGGCCATTTTCTTGTAGATTGTATCTAAACCAATGGGGGAGCCATTTTCTTGTGGACCATGTGTAAACCAATGAAGCGGCCATTTTTTTGTAGCTCATATCGTGGACTACAATCGCGGCCATTTTGTTGTATATATTTGGCATTCATATAGAGTGTCTAGTTGTATGGCCAGAGGGCACTTCCGATTTTAAATGTGTATTGGTAATCAAGGTGTCAGCAGAGTATGTCTCGCTCCTATTCAGAGAATATAGCCATAATAGTAGTTTATAATAGATCGGATTACACTATGTAACTGAATAATGTTCATTTTGAACCAGATTGCCAGATAAATAATAAATATTCAGATAATATTCTAAAAAGTTTTTATATTACAGGCCGCAGTAATTTAAGGGATATAATTATTATATAGTCGCAATTTACATTTATATATATATATATATATATATATATATATACACTTGTGTATACCCATATATATATACATATATACCCGGACTCAAAGGGGATAAATAAATATCATAGAAAAAATTGCAATAGAGGATATGTCAGAGCTAAAAATTCTAGTTGAAAATATAAAAAATTAAAAAAATATTAAAAAATATTTATTATATATTCAGAAAAAATTATAAATAAAAAATAATTTAAAAAATGTAAGGATCTTTAGAATTATATAGACAGACTCCGGAAAAGAAGTTCAGGCAGAGGAGGCGTAAATAAATATATAAAAGCAAGTAATTGGTCTAGAGAACATTTAGAGAATAGTTTAAAAATCATTAATAAAACAGTTGAGATCAAATTCTATATTTAACCCTCGAGGGGTAAGCGTATCAAGAGTGAAGATCCATTTAGATTCCATTTGGCTGAGGGTCCTAACCTTGTGTCCCCCTCGCCAATGTTTTTTATAGGGTTCGATGCCCCAAAATCTTAAATGTGTGGGGTCTTTCTTGTGATGTGTTGCGAAGTGTTGAGAAACACTGTGCTTATCGAAGCCTTTTATAATATTTTGTATGTGTTCCTTAATCCTTATTCGTAAAGTTCTTTTTGTACGTCCAATGTATTGCAGGCCGCAACTACATTCCAGTGAATAAACTGCACCTTCTGTGTTGCAGCAGACAAAATCACTAATCTCGTATGAGTTTCCAGTGCTAGTGGATGTGAATTCAAATATTTTTTCAAATATTTTTTGTCCTGGCTTCTTTGTTTTACTACAAGCAAAGCAACGTTTACATGGGTAAAAACCCTTCCCTGTAAAGAAAGAAAAAACAATAGTGGGAGGATCCGGTACGTTTTTCACTATTTTGTCTCTTAGTGTCGGGGCACGTTTATAGATACATTTCGGTACTAGAGGGAGGATAGGTTTCAAATATGTATCATTTAGTAAAATATGCCAATGTTTCTTGATGATACTCTCTACTTTTTTATATTGGGCATTGTAGTCCAATATGAAGGCTGCATTGTTTGGCTTCAGGTCTGTTTTATTCCTGTCTTTGATTAACTCTTTTCGGTCCATTTCGCTCACTTCATGTATTCCATCTTCAATATGATTGGTCTTGTAGCCTTTTTCTATAAATCTGTTGCCTATTATCTTGGCTTGGTTCAGGAAGATTTATTTTTTACTGCAATTTCTTCGAAGTCGCATAAGTTGCCCTTTTGGTATATTCCATAGCCAATTGAGGTGGTGGCAACTTGTCATGGGTAGATAGCTGTTTCTATCGACGTTTTTAAAGTGCGTTTTCGTGCTCAAAATGTCACCATCTTGTATGATATCTAAATGCAGGAAAGTCACTTGTTTTTGGCTTATATCCCATGTAAGAGTAATATTGCGATCATTTACGTTTAGTTTTTCAAGAAAATTGACTAGACTGTCTTCTTCTCCTTTCCATATAATGAAGATATCATCAATATATCTTTTGAACACTACTAGCTCAGTAGGTGTATTTGTAAAAACTGATTCTTCTTCCCATTTTGCCATAAACAGGCCAGCTACACTTGGTGCAAATTTTGCGCCCATTGCTACGCCTGTTTTTTGATGATAATAGTTCTTATTATACCAAAAATAACTGTTTTTAAGACAGAAATCCAGACATTTAATTAGGTATTTTCTTTGTGCGCATGGTAGTTCTGAGTGCTTCCTTAGGCCCCATTTAGTGGCTTCACATGCTTGATGGTGAAGAATGATCGTGTACAGTGAGGACACGTCTGCTGTTGCTAAAGTCCAGAGACCTTCATGGCTAGGTAGTTCCTCTAGGATTTGTAGTATCTGTTTTGTGTCCCGTAGGTATGCCTTTTGTATTTTTCACTGTAGGTTGTAGGAAATTATCTATATATGCGCCCATTCTTGCCGTGAGAGAATCTATTCCATTGACGATCAGTCTATGTGGCGGATTCTCTTTATTTTTATGAATTTTTGGAAGGGAATAAATCATAGGGGTACGACATGCCTCTGAGATAAGATATTGGGCTTCTTTCTTGTTTAAAATATTTTTCTTTAAGCCAAGATGCACGACTAGTTCAAGTTCTTTTCTACATTTAAAAACAGGATTGCTTGAAAGTTTAAGGTAAGTGTCTGTGTCATTAAGTAGACTTCCCATCCCGTCGTTGTATTGTTTTTTAGATAAGATAACGATGCCTCCTCCCTTATCGGCGGGGCGGATTACAATATCCTTTCTTTTACTAAGTTTTTTGATGCCGTATCTCATGAATTTGGGTTCTTCTTGTTTCTTGATTTTTAATGATTTCAGATCTTCAACTATAGTTTTCTTAAAAACATCTACGTACTTATTACTAATCTGAGGGTTAAAAACCGATTTGTTTCTCAGAGTACTGTGTATTATCCCTTGTTCAGTTGTAGTAGTTCGAGTCTTAATTGGGTTACTTGTAATGTATTTTCTAATGTTGAGGTTTCTCACATATTTCTGGATACCTATATAGGTCTGGAATTTATCCAGATTCCTAACAGGGGCATATTTTAGGCCTTTGTCCAGTACCCCAATCTCTTCTGGTGTTAGTGGTAACCCGCTGAGATTAAAAATGCCTTCTCCTTTCACTCTCTCTTTCTCTTGTTCTCTCTTTCCTGCTCTTCTGCCTCTTTTCTTCCTGGACTTCTTCTCATTTCTCAGGGTTCTTCCGTCTGTCTTGGACTCCTTCTTATCTCTTTTGTATCTTCCATTCGTCTCGGTGGATAGTGTTCTGCTCCTCTCCCTAAAAAAGCCCTATTGTCTTGGGGTTCTGGATAGTATGTCTGGAGATATCTGTCATCTCTCTCTTCTTCCAGGTAATCCTGTAATGGGGCATAATGATTGTGAGTGGGTATATAGTATTGTTCATATGGGCGACTATAGGTCTGGGGTGGACCTTGTTCATATGGGCGGTTGTAGGTCTGTGGTGGGCCCCAGTAATCTCTATCTCTATAGTTGTTTTCATATTAAGGTGCATTATTTCTAGTTTGGTGGCCTTGCGCGGCGTACTGTGGTCCTCTATGCTCATATGGTGGTCTATTCCAATTTTTTCCATAATAGGGTTTTTTGTTATTCTTCCAGTGGGGTTTTTTCCATCCATTACGTGGTGTTTGATTATGTTGGGGTCCTCTCCTCTCTGGTTGGGGTGTTGAGTGTTTGGGGTTGGTGTTCCCCCCATTGGGTTTTGTTCGTCGCGGAGATTCGTTTCTATTACCATTTGCTTGTTCATTTGGTTGGGGAGGTTTATATGTGACATTACGATTAGGAACTATATCTTTTGGTCTGATCATGTTCTCTGATCGTGATGTTTTTTCTGGTGTAGAATAGCTAGAGATCGGATCAAGTTGGCCTAATTTACTTTGCCACTTGAATACTTGATCACTCTTAAAATCGTTAGTATCTCTAGTATACTTCTTGCTTTTTCTGTTTTGGACCTCTTTATCTTTCTTTGTCAGATCTTTGTTTAGTTGTGTGGTTAATGTTACAAATTCTGTGCTTTCTTTATAAATCTCAAGTTCATTTTTGATTTCTCCTATTTTTTGCTCTATTAGCTTAATTTTCCTATGTTTTCTTTTTAATAAAAACTGAATCAACTCAAGTCCCTTTTCATTAAAAAATTTGAACCATTCATCTATTGATTCCTGGTCAATCAGGCCATCATTAGGTGGGATATCCCACCTGAGGCGTCTAGGGACCAGGTTATCTTTTAGATACTGTTCAAACGTGGTTGTGTCCCACCAGAGACTAATTCTCTTTTCCATGTTGTGTCCTAATTTTCTCATTAGGCTTTCTATGTCACCATTTTTTGTACAATAGTCTGTAGTACTAAAGACTTCATCCAGATTAATATTTCTTTTATCCATAAAGAAGAAAACTTCCATAATGGCAGCGGGAGTGTATGTGTTTGTAATAAGGAATGTAAAGTAGGTACTCCTGTGCTAAAAGGAATAAATATAATATACTGAAAAAGGTGCTGCATACACCGTAAGGACCAAACTCGTGTCCAAATGTGTGAGTAATCAAAAAGTAAGGGGTGGTGTTGCGCTACTTGTACAAGATTATATATTTTTCTATATATAGTAATTTGTTAGAATTATCAACTAGTGATTATAGCTAGAAAACATTCATCGGTATATTTAGCAAAATAAAGTGCAAATATGTAAATATAATATACTAAAATAATATCATAAATTCATAAATATATACGTTAAAAAGGGACATAGATGTTCATCATAAAAATTCCTACTGTGCAAAATCTTAAAAAATAGATATAAAACATATATCCAACATGTGCAAAATTGCATAAAAAGATAAGTGGTGTGTGATTTCAAAATTGTGCAACATACGTAAAAAGTGAATAATTCATAAAGTAACTTATTTCATCAAGGAGAAATACGAAAAAAATTATATATGTATATACACAGAAAAAATATAAATAAATAAATAAAATTCTTTTAGCAAACTGAGTGTATCAAGTCTCTTAGTGCAATATTGGACATATATTTCTTGGTCCAGTGTGCAACAGTAGTGCAAATGTGGAAGTGTTTCACAGGAACACTGTGTGCTGCTATACTGACATTCAGTGATACTGTGCCTTTAAGTGCTAAGATATGAATCTTTAGTGTCACTGACACCCGTGGCTGAAATAAATGATTACCTTACTGCTGTAAGGTAAACAGCATGTAGCAAGATTTAAGGGGATGGATCCCTTCGGATCAGTCTTTTCCTAGGCGTTCCTATGGAATAAAGCCAGGGGGAGGGGGGGTCCTTTCCTTGTCTTTCCGCTGGGTGTTAGTAACTTGAATCACTCAGGTCATTTAGATGCTCAATGTGTTAGAGAAAAGAGAGGCCTACCATGGTGCAGTATGTTGAAAAAATGTTGGCGTTTATTTAAATAGAACAATAAAAAACTCACATTTTCTTTATGCAAGCTGTACACTGTAAAAACGAGCGCCGAGCTTGTACCTGTGCGTCTGTTCTGGTGTCTAGATTGCCTCTCGTATCCTACGTATTACGTCACAACACACGTGACTTTGACTGGGATGAGGCTTATGGGCAATGAAGTCTATTTAAATAGGCTCAGGTAGTTTCGTTATTTAGCGGCCATTTTCTTGTAGGCTCCGGAATATGTTCATGATTTCAAATATATATCCCTTTTTCTCCTTTCTGGTCAATGTCCAGGCCACTGTACAGTAGAACAGAAAAATAAAAATGATGAGTGACGTTACATCATGATCATCTTATATCGATATCTATTTTTTTTTTTCATTTCAAATGAAGTAGGGAAAGGGTTTTTTTCTCTGTCAGATTATTTTTGCCATCTTTTTCCTGTTTTCTTCACTTCCTGTTTTCTAGACGCAACAGGAAGTGAGAGGAAATGTCTCCAAAGTGGCACATTGCCATGGTGTTACCTGAGTGCCCCCATTAGTGGATTTCCCCTCCTGTTACTGTTCTCAAGACAACTTAAGCCATGTACACACGATCGGACTTTCCAGCGGACCAGAGTCCGTTGGACAATTCGATCGTGTGTGGGCTCCAGTGGACTTTTTCTTCCCAAAAGTCCGGCGGACCTAGAAATAAGACTGGCTTCAAATTTTCGGCCGGACTCAGCTTTTAGCGGACAATCCTTTTGTCTGTGTGCTAGTCCGACGGACTAAAAACGACGCTAGGGCAGCTATTGGCTACTGGCTATGAACTTCCTTATTCTACGTCATCACGTTCGAATCCGTCAGACTTTTGGCATGATCGTGTGTGGCCAAGTCCATTCGTCTGAAAGTCTGGAGGACCTCAGCTGCAAAGTCCGTCGGATTGTCCGCCAGAAAGTCCGATCGTGTGTACGAGGCATTAGAGTAGTGATGGCGAACCTTGGTACGCCAGATATTTTGGAACTACATTTCCCACGATGCTCAATTACACTGCAGAGCGCATGAGCATCTTGGGAAATGTAGTTCCAAAACATCTGGGGTGCCAAGGTTTGCCATCACTGACTTTTAGAGTTTTAGATCTTCTCTTACTTTCAGTCCAGGTGACAATGGTCAGTAGGACAGGTAGAGAGTGTAAAACTCCATAGAAGGGAAACAGAAAGCAAAAATAACATGGCAGGGGATCCAACCTTGAATCCGAAGCCCTGACTTCATTTAAAGATGGGTAAAAAAAAGTTAAGACTACTCATGCTTACTTGGTCGGATCAGCCTGTAAGATTCCTTCTTGGAGAGAGGCAGTAGGGTTGTCAAGCCTTGCTTGAGCCTCCTTGCATCTATGCTAATGAATTTCCGTGTAATATAAACGTTGTCAAAGTTGTTATCGTTGGTAAAATTTCGAAGATAACTGAAAGCCCTGGAAAAAAAGAAAGAAAGAAGGCAAGGGTTACAAATGGTATACACGGGACATGGTCTATCTCTAGCTCCAAGGTGGGTTACAATTGGTATACACAGGACATGGTCTATCTCTAGCTCCCAGGTGGGTTACACATGGTATACACAGGACATGGTCTATCTCTAGCTCCAAGGCGAGTTACAAATGGTATACACAGGACATGGTCTATCTCTAGCTCCAAGGGGGTTACAAATGGTATACACAGGACATGGTCTATCTCTACCTCCAAGGCGAGTTACAAATGGTATACACAGGACATAGTCTATCGCTAGCTCTGAATGCCGGTCAGACGGCGAGGGAACACAGAGGCATGCATATGATAGGCACACATGCTGCATATGATGGACACACAGGCTGCATATGATGGGCACACAGGCTGCATGTGATGGGGCACAGTGGCTGCATGTGATGGGCACAGTGAGGCTGCAAATGATTTTTTTCCCCTGAATTTTTTTGTTAGTTTGCTCCCAAACCACCACCCCCAAAAAAAATTACCAATAGTAGGTGACGATGGCGATAATGAAGACAGAGTAGGTGAATATGTGAAAGATCTCCCGGTAAGGTTCGAGATCCTGTTTTACTTACTCCATGATGTCACTAGCAATGGTGAATACACTCTTGCTAGAGTTGACTATTCCACCAAGATCATAGTTGATGGTCATATTGTAATCAAATTTATTCTTTAGATCTTGTAAAATAACCATGACAGCTGCAAGAAGAGAAACAATGTTAGAGATTTATTGCTTATTCTTTTTATGGGTTTACAAAAATTTTGAAGGCTAAGTCCACCTTTTACAAACCAGGGAGAAGAACCACCACACTCCTTTACGGGGTGGATGGTTTGGGTGTGGAGGGGTCCATTTGTAGTATGTTACATCCTAAATATGGGGGTAACATGGTCCAAAAGATGGAGTTAGCCTTTAATTTTGAGAAATGTTGTTATACTTACGAGCTTTAATGTTCTTCTGTATATATTCTCCTACGTAGCACGGTATGACACAGATGATGGTGGCAACTGCAAAAGAAAAACAGAAAGCATAAAGATTAGAGTCAAGTCGTAATAAGGTCAATGTAACTCTTCATGAACACCTAAGAATTTGGTTATCAGGGGATGTGGTGTGTTTTCCAAATACCAACCAACCAACCAAGGCATGTTTGATGCGTCAAAAAAATTTGCCTTGTTTCTCCAAGAGTTCAGTTATCAGAGTATTTTGGTATGTTTTCCCCATACCAGGCAACCAACCAACCAACCAACCAACCAATGAAGGCAAGTTTGCTGGGTCAGATAAATTAGCCTTGTTTCTCCAAGACTTCAGATCAGGGATGAGGTCAATGTAACTCTTCATGAACACCTAAGAATTTGGTTATCAGGGGATATGGTGCGTTTTCCAAATACCAACCAACCAACCAAGGCAAGTTTGATGCGTCAAAAGAATCAGCCTTGTTTCTCCAAGAGTTCAGTTATCAGAGTATTTTGGTATGTGTTCCCCATACCAACCAACCAACTAATGAAGGCAAGTTTGATGGGTCAGATAAATTAGCCTTGTTTCTCCAAGACTCCAGATCGGGGATGAGGTCAATGTAACTGTTCATGAACACCTATGAATTTGGTTTTCAGGGGATATGGTGTGTTTTCCAAATACCAACCAAACAACCAAGGCATGTTTGATGTGTCAAAAAAATTAGCCTTGTTTCTCCAAGAGTTCAGTTATCAGAGTATTTTGGTATGTGTTCCCCATACCAACCAACCAACTAATGAAGGCAAGTTTGATGGGTCAGATAAATTAGCCTTGTTTCTCCAAGACTCCAGATCGGGGATGAGGTCAATGTAACTGTTCATGAACACCTAAGAATTTGGTTATCAGGGAATATGGTGCGTTTTCCTCATACCAACCTACCAACCAATGAAGACAAGTTTGATGGGTCAGATAAATTAGCCTTGTTTCTCCAAGACTTCAGATCAGGGATGAGGTCAATGTAACTCTTCATGAACACCTAAGAATTTGGTTATCAGGGGATATGGTGCGTTTTCCAAATACCAACCAACCAACCAAGGCAAGTTTGATGCGTCAAAAGAATCAGCCTTGTTTCTCCAAGAGTTCAGTTATCAGAGTATTTTGGTATGTGTTCCCCATACCAACCAACCAACTAATGAAGGCAAGTTTGATGGGTCAGATAAATTAGCCTTGTTTCTCCAAGACTCCAGATCGGGGATGAGGTCAATGTAACTGTTCATGAACACCTAAGAATTTGGTTATCAGGGAATATGGTGCGTTTTCCTCATACCAACCTACCAACCAATGAAGACAAGTTTGATGGGTCAGATAAATTAGCCTTGTTTCTCCAAGACTCCAGATCAGGGATGAGGTCAATGTAACTGTTCATGAACACCTATGAATTTGGTTTTCAGGGGATATGGTGTGTTTTCCAAATACCAACCAAACAACCAAGGCATGTTTGATGTGTCAAAAAAATTAGCCTTGTTTCTCCAAGAGTTAAGTTATCAGAGTATTTTGGTATGTTTTCCCCATACCAGGCAACCAACCAACCAACCAACCAACCAATGAAGGCAAGTTTGCTGGGTCAGATAAATTAGCCTTGTTTCTCCAAGACTTCAGTTCAGGGGTCAATATAACTCTTCATGAACACCTAAGAATTTGGTTATCAGGGAATATGGTGTGTTTTCCCCATACCAACCAACCAACTAACCAACCAACCAATGAAGGAAAGTTTGATGAGTCGGATGAATTAGCCTTCTTTCTCCTGGAGACAAGTTTCAAGTGGAATTTCTTAAAAGACCTTATGAGTCTTGAAATGTGCCAGTTCATGAAGGATTACATATCCCCTTTCATCCATTGCTACATTCGATTTTCAATCAGAAGTAAAATGGTGGTCATGAAAATGAACTTGACCACACTGACAGCCCAGTCCTAATTTTTTTGACAATAAAAAACAAAACAAAAAAAAAGCAAACATACCTTTGGCCACTTCGCATAGCCATGTGAAGCCATCTACGATGTTGCAAAGAACGCCGGCTCCTATGTCCAAGCAGTTATTCTTGGCATCTGCGAATGCCCTGGTGCACTTCTTGTGTGGGTTCAAAAGCTCTTCGTTGCAGATGTCCCCGATGCTGTGAATGAAGGCCCATATGTGACCGAGTGTCTTGCCTACAAGAAAAAAAAATCAGTCATGTCATCTACAGGAATGGACAGTAGAAGTAAAATAAAATAAAAAATAAAAAAAGCCCCCCTCCTAACCTCGTCCACCTCTTCTGGTCTAGTAATTGATGTGAACTAACCCTTTAAGGAAAGGGTAAAAACTATCATTTGTGGTGAAAAGAAAGAGAGCGCGACCGGGGAGAAAAGGGATTATTGCGGTGCCAAATTCAAAAGAAGAATAGAAAGAAAACCATAGATTATATTATCACAATTTTTAATAAATATCACACAGAATAAAAAAGTATAACAATACAATAGACAATATAAATCCAACATAGACAAAGATACAGTTACATACTAAAACATACAATGTATATATTCTATCCAATTATCAGACAGCCTTAAATATAGAGCATGTTGGGCACAGATGGTATTGGTCTTTAGATTCTGTCTGATCAATCTTTCCCTACATGTTTCGCCATACCGATGGCTTCCTCAGGGGTGAATAGAAAACAAATCCAAGGAGGATAGTAGAAATTCTATAAAAAACAGAATATAAAAAAAGAAAAGGGAAAACAAACTGAAAAGAAGAGAAAAAAAACATATACTGATTAGAATATATGAAACAAGAATATTGCACAATACATGTGGGCCAACGACATAGACCTAGAAACATCAGTTCATCCATCCCCCCCACCCCTCAAATAATCCCCCCCATGGCCAAATACCTACCCCTTAATGGCCTTGCATGAAAGACCGCCGGGACGCAATCATGCAAGCAGCGACCACCCCGTAGCCACCTTAGTGTAGCTGCAGGGGGCTACAAGGGCTGAAGTAAAAACGAAAAAAAGAGAAAATAGAGAAATATAAATATAAAAGGAGAAGAAATGAATGAAAGAGGAAAAAGAAGTATATAAATATATAACTTCATAATGTGGTGCTATATTTATAAAGCATTGAATGTGACATTCACCAAACATTCACTGCACGTATTTTTAATGACAGCGAATATGTGAATGTAACATTGAATGCTTTATAAATATGCCCCCCCCCCCAGGTGTCATCTTTACAGATAATAGACAAATCTAGCAACGTCTGTCTGCTTTTTATTTTCCTTCACTTGAGGAGCCCCATCTACCCACCAAACCCCCGAAGCTGAAAATGTTACTTACCAATCACTTTCATCCGTGCTCTGACTTTTTGAAAAAAATTCTTGGCTTTTCCGGCGACAGTTTTTACTTTGCCCGCTATATTTTTTAGGTAGCTCAAAATATCTGCAGGGGAGAAGAAAAATACATCATAAGTTTAAAACAAAAAAAAAAGCAAACATACCTTTGGCCACTTCGCATAGCCATGTGAAGCCATCTACGATGTTGCAAAGAACGTCGGCTCCTATGTCCAAGCAGTTATTCTTGGCATCTGCGAATGCCCTGGTGCACTTCTTGTGTGGGTTCAAAAGCTCTTCGTTGCAGATGTCCCCGATGCTGTGAATGAAGGCCCATATGTGACCGAGTGTCTTGCCTACAAGAAAAAAAAATCAGTCATGTCATCTACAGGAATGGACAGTAGAAGTAAAAAAAAAAAAAAAAGCCCCCCTCCTAACCTCGTCCACCTCTTCTGGTCTAGTAATTGAGGTGAACTAACCCTTTAAGGAAAGGGTAAAAACTATCATTTGTGGTGCTATATTTATAAAGCATTGAATGTGACATTCATCAAACATTCACTGCACGTATTTTTAATGACAGCGAATATGTGAATGTAACATTGAATGCTTTATAAATATGCCCCCCCCCAGGTGTCATCTTTACAGATAATAGACAAATCTAGCAACGTCTGTCTGCTTTTCATTTTCCTTCACTTGAGGAGCCCCATCTACCCACCAAACCCCCGAAGCTGAAAATGTTACTTACCAATCACTTTCATCCTTGCTCTGACTTTTTGAAAAAAATTCTTGGCTTTTCCGGCGACAGTTTTTACTTTGCCCGCTATATTTTTTAGGTAGCTCAAAATATCTGCAGGGGAGAAGAAAAATACATCATAAGTTTAAAACAAAAAAAAAAGCAAACATACCTTTGGCCACTTCGCATAGCCATGTGAAGCCATCTACGATGTTGCAAAGAACGTCGGCTCCTATGTCCAAGCAGTTATTCTTGGCATCTGCGAATGCCCTGGTGCACTTCTTGTGTGGGTTCAAAAGCTCTTCGTTGCAGATGTCCCCGATGCTGTGAATGAAGGCCCATATGTGACCGAGTGTCTTGCCTACAAGAAAAAAAAATCAGTCATGTCATCTACAGGAATGGACAGTAGAAGTAAAAAAAAAAAAAAAAAGCCCCCCTCCTAACCTCGTCCACCTCTTCTGGTCTAGTAATTGAGGTGAACTAACCCTTTAAGGAAAGGGTAAAAACTATCATTTGTGGTGCTATATTTATAAAGCATTGAATGTGACATTCACCAAACATTCACTGCATGTATTTTTAATGACAGCGAATATGTGAATGTAAAATTGAATGCTTTATAAATATGCCCCCCCGCCCCAGGTGTCATCTTTACAGATAATAGGATCTCCAGGTAGGAAACTTTGCTAAAGGTTCACATTAGAAAAAAATAAATAAATAGCGGAACTGCTTTTTAGTCCTCTGCCTGCTGAAGTCATAGACAGAACGTGGTCAACTTACCTGCTCCCTTTCTGGAAAGTAACTCGCGCAAATGGTCCATTTCAGCCTGTGGATGTAGACTCTAAAGACCGACGCAAAGAAGGCGAAAATGAACAAACCACCTGTGAACAGAGAAAAGAAGAGGGTTAGTCATACTTATGTTTTCTGAGGAAAACTCTGGTGATTGGTTTATATTAGAGGAAGAACAACTTATCCCCCCAGGACCAGTAATTCTCAACCAGGGTTCCTCCAGTGATTGCTTGGGATTACTTGATCTGTGGCTAATAGACCACCCCCCACGATTTTTCATGGTTACTGTGTAGGGGTCAGCCCCTAGGATTACTGAACTATATTGCACTGTGTTCCATCTATAATATATACAGCCTGCTATTTCCAGTTTAGCCACAAGATGTCACTGTTGCTGCCGACCCTTCAGAGGAGAGGAAACAGGAAGTGGCAGTGAGAGAGAACTGTGAGGAGTGTGTGGGCAGCTGAGGGATTCCTGTGCGGAGCTGAGGAAAAGTCAAGTCTGCCCTGAGGAGAGGGAGACTTTGTGTGGATAAAGAGTCGCAGTATCCAGCTAAAGATCGGGCATCTCGGGCAGAGAGAGAGAGCTGTGGTGATTTTGGGCCGCATCTGTGTTCATCCATCCGTCCCAGACGGGCAAGCTGCAGCACTAGGAACTGGACTTCACCTGCCTCATGAAGGAGGCCAAGACAAGGGACCCTCCAGCTGTCTAACAAACTGTGAGTGAGCACCGGTGCTGGATTGTGATAGGGAATAGTACAGTCCCTACTGAGATAGTACGTTGTAGAAACGTGTCCCGATAAGCGGGAATCAGGCAGGACATATTAGAAGAGGGTAGCCTGTATCACTGTGCATGTGTTGGCGGGAAAGCCATTTTGTGTACCACATTCCAGTTAGCCTTACTGTAAACTACTGTGAATTGTTAATACTGTTATCCTCCTCCTCCGGCCATTATATCTCACTGTTTAATAAAGCCGGTTTTTGTTTCAGCCTCCTTGTCTGCTGTCCCGTACTTGAAACCTGCATTGCGGTCTCCTATACCTCTGACCGCTACAAGTGGCGCTGCGAGCAGGGTACGGTTACAGAGATGGAGGCGGCTGAAGGCAACGTACCTGATGTTGATGTGAATGCCTTAGGTAATGGTGGAACCCCTACAAGGACCCTCCCTATGGGCATGCTTTTTAACTTGTTGCCAAAATTTGATGGCCAGAACATGTCACTGTCAGACTGGGTGACGAGATTACAGAGCGTTGCTAGAATTTACAATGTCAGCCCAGAGCTACAGGTGGAAATTGCTTTGGCTGCCCTGGAGGGTGAAGCGCGGAAAACTGTTTGCTTACAACCGGAAGCTACGCGCAGTACCTTGAAAGAGATTGTGCGCTTTCTAGAAGAAATATACGGTGAAACAGCTAGTGCGGGCCACCTCCGGGCAAAGTTCTTCTACCGGGTACAGCAGGAAAATGAAGGGGTTTCACAATATGCAACGGCTCTACAGGAAGTACTGGCTGAGATACAGAAAAAAGAGGCAGACGGGATAACCGCCATGGGATCCGCAGACCGGATACTGAGGGAACAATTGATCCTGGGACTCTACAGCTCTCACCTGAGACAAGCCCTACGGGAACGAGTCAGAGTGGACCCTACACTGAATTTTCGGCAAATATTGGCTGAGGCCGTGGAGCGAAGTAAAGAAGAAATTTATGCCTCTGGAGTGATACGGACCCAGACCGCCTCCCTCGGGGTTGCGAAGAATGAAGAGGTCCTGGTTAGAGTGGTGCAGGACCTACAAAGCTCCCTGGGTCTCATGCATGAGAAGTTGACGCAAATAGAGAGACGGATGGATTTGAGCTACCCCCCTGAGGTTGCATATCTGGGGCAACAACAACCTTATCAGACTGCCTCGATGGTTCCTGCACCAGAGCATCCTTACCCACGTATTCCCACCTACCGAGTCCCTCAATATCCTCCAGTGAGCTCGGCCAGTCCAGGCCTACGGGCGCCTCCCGCACACAGACAGAGAGAACAACGCAGAGAGGCTCAGTGCTGGCGGTGTGGAGAAAAAGGACACTTCGCTAGAGAATGCCGGAGGGACCTGCCTAGACGCCCAGAGCCGGCGTTAAACTTCAGGCCCCCGCAGTAATGAGGCACACTGCGGGGGAAGTAGAGTGTCAGGCCACTCAGCACAGCTCCGAACACCTGGTTGCAGGATGTCCCACCATAAGAGCCGAGTTTGAAGGCATTCCAGTCAACTGTTTAGTGGACACCGGATCACAGGTAACGACCATGCCTGAGTCATATTTCAACCGTTACTTTCAAGCACTGGCCAAGCCAGAACAGGGGACATTGATCCGGGTCACAGCAGCTAACCAGCAACAAATCCCTGTCACAGGTGTCGTATGGATGAATGTACGTCTGTGTGGACAGGAAGTTGGAAAAAAAGGTATCCTGCTGGTCCCTGAAACCTTCAAAGAAGATGTACCGGTGATAATGGGCATGAATATCCTGCGAGAGTTGGATCAAATTATGTTCACTAAAAGGGGGCCGGGCTATTGGAAGAATGCCACTCCACACAAACCAACGCAAAAGGCATTTCAACGGTTAATCCGGTTTTGTGGGACACAGAAGAGTGTCCCAGTACATCAGTCTGTAGGAAATATTCGAGTGCCGGGAAGGGCTACCCTTACCCTCCCTCCTGATCGGGAGACTATACTGACGTTGCCCGTGGGAACCTCCCGCAACCTTGAAGGTATGGAGGTGATCATTGAGCCTGAAGGCCTGGGAGAGTTAGGTCAGGATGTCCTAGTGGCCCGGACACTGGCAGTAGTCCAAAATGGACGAGTACCCATAAGAGCTGTAAACGTTGGACAACGGGAAGTCTCTCTGGTGCCAGGAGTGGAACTGGCTCGCGTGTACCTACATCGGGGAGAAGTGCTGAGTCAGGGAGAAGTGACTCTAGCTCCGATAGGCAATTCTGCTTGGACCTTGGCGGTTACTGCAAAGCCTGCAGAGGCACCGACCCCAGAATGGAATGGGACAGTCATCTTGGAACAAATGGAGATAGATGTGAAAGCTCTAAGTCCGGATCATTTACGAGCAGTTGAAACCATGCTGTGGGAGAATCAAGCTGCGTTTGCCCGCAATGCCAATGACTTTGGTTGCACAGATGCTATCACACATGAGATACCGACGGGGGACACTCCCCCAAGCCGAGAGAGATATCGACAGATTCCACCCAAGTTGTATCAAGAGGTGAAGACATTGCTGGAACAGATGATCGATTCAGGAGTGGTTCGGGGTAGTCAAAGTCCCTGGGCAGCCCCAGTGGTGCTTGTCAAGAAGAAGGATGGCACCATTCGATTTTGTGTGGATTACCGGAGATTGAATGCGTGCACAGTGCGGGACTCATATCCTCTGCCTCGCATCGAAGAGTCCCTAACAGCCCTAGGGCGGGCTAAATACTTCTCCACCTTGGATTTAGCAAGTGGATACTGGCAGGTACCGGTGGCTGAACAAGACAAGGAAAAGACAGCATTCATACTTCCCATGGGTCTGTTTGAATTTAATAGGATGCCATTTGGGCTGTCTAATGCCCCAGGAACCTTTCAGAGGCTGATGGAAAAATGTCTGGGAGATCTAAATTTTGAAGCTACCCTGATATACTTGGATGATATTATAGTGTACTCTGCTACTTTTGAAGAACACTTGGCCCGATTAGGACAGGTACTTGAGCGACTGCGGGCCCATGGCCTGAAGATAAAGCCAAAGAAGTGTCATCTCTTCAAGAAGGAGATCGAGTACTTAGGCCATACGGTGTCCAAAGACGGGGTGCTGCCATCCCAAAATAAAGTGGCTGCCATTCAACAATAGCCGGAGCCTAGAACGCTGCGTGAGTTGAAGGCCTTCCTTGGTCTGACTGGTTACTACCGGCGGTTCATCAAAGACTATGCAAAGATAGCGGGCCCTCTGAATGAGATTTTGAGAGGAACTGCTGGGCAATCCAAGAGTCAAAGTGTTCCCTGGGGACAGAAGCAAGAGGAGGCCTTCCTGACCTTGAAAGAGGCTCTGACATCGGCCCCCATCTTGGCTTATGCTGATTTTGACAAACCATTCTTCTTATCTACTGACGGTAGTCTCTACGGACTCGGGGCAGTGTTGTCACAGATGCAGGACGGACACGAAAGAGTGATTGCCTATGCCAGTAGGTCCCTGCGGGATACGGAGCGAAACCCTCATAACTATAGTTCCTTCCGGCTAGAGCTCCTTGCCCTGGTGTGGGCCATGACAGAGAAGTTTGCCGGTTACCTTACAGGGGCTAAAATCTTTGTACGGACTGATAACAATCCCCTGGCCCATCTGGATACTGCTAGACTGGGAGCCCTGGAGCAACGTTGGGCAGCTCGCCTTGCAAAGTATGACTTCTCAATTCGCTATCGCTCTGCTACAGAGAATACCAATGCTGATGGTCTGTCGAGGGTTACTTTTGAAACTCCATTGGGAGAGCTTGATGAACAAAAGGAAGAGGATGAAATTCCAGACTTCCGCAAGTTTACACCTCCAGCAGTCGCAGCACAGACAAGCGGGGAGGCCCGGTCCCTGCCTAAGGCATTAGCAAGAACTAATGAGGAATGGGGGCGAATACAAGATGAAGACATTGGACTGCGACAGATAAAAGGTTGGGTGGCTCGGCAAAGGAAACCAGACAGAGAGGAAAGGGCTGATCTTGATGCTGAGATGAAGTCAATTCTACATCAATGGGACAGACTAGAGGTTCATGGAGCTGTTCTATACCGCAAGTGGCAGCAGCCTGCCGATCTGGAGGCAAGATGGCAGGTTGTCATACCAAGGAGTCTGGCACTAGAGATAGCCAGGGAAGCTCATGAATTTGGAGCTCATTTCGGGCCAGTCAAAACTTACCAGTGGCTGCAGCGTTATGTGTATTGTCCACGACTGGAGGTCGTAGTTGAAGAAGTCTGCCGACAGTGTAGAGTGTGTGAGCTTACTAAAAGCACAGAGCAGAGGGCACCCATACAGCCCATACAGACCAAGGAACCGCTGGAGGTATTGCTGATAGATTATCTCCTCGTGGGACAGTCAGCCAGAGGCCCACAATACTGCCTGGTCATGATTGACCACTTCTCCAAGTTTGCAGTGGTCACTCCAACTCGGGACCAGACGGCTGAGTCTGCAGCTCGGGCCATCTGTCAAGATTTCATCCGGGTCTATGGATGCCCGAAACGGATTCACTCAGATCAAGGAGCATGCTTTCAAGGGAAAGTGATGGAGGAGTTACACCGACTGTATGGCATTGGAAAATCCAGGACAACTCCATATCATCCCCAAGGGAATGGGGCCTGTGAGCGCTTTAATCGGACTCTGCTTCAGATGCTGAGGACCTTAGAGGAGGACAAAAAGACACACTGGCCAGACTATCTGCCTGAATTAGTCTGGGCCTACAATAATCGTGTCCACACTACCACCGGCTATACCCCATACATGCTACTGTTCGGTAGAGCCGGACGAGAAATTGTCGAATTGAATTTGGAACAGCCAGAAGATGTGATAGAGCGATCAACCACCTCATGGGTGAAAGAACACCGCAAGCGACTCCAGACCATCTGCCGGTTAGTAGGCCAGAGATTGCAAGAAAAGACTTATACTGACCGTCCTCCCATCCAAGAGATTCCGTTGCAACCTGGAGACCGGGTGCTGGTTCGAGAGAAACGGCCCAGAGGCAAGTTGAGTGAGCGTTGGGAGGTACGGCCGTACAAAGTGATCAAGAGAGTGTATCCCAATGGTCCAGTTTACGAAGTTCGTGTTGAGAATGGGGAGTCGGCTTCAAGGGTTCTACATAGGAATATGCTACGGCCATGTCGGTCAGAAGATCGGATACCTGCACAGAGGACACCACTCCCTGCCCCTTCCTCAGAATTTGTCATTTCCGATGGGAATAATATTGAAGACTGGTGGATTGTTCCTGACTCTGCACGTGATGAAGCCCCTGTTATAGAACCAGTACCAGCTCCAAGGGAGGAAGGACAAGTCCTAACAGAAAGACAAGACCTTCGGAGATCTAGTAGGTCTACTGCAGGGGTTCCACCAAACAGGTACAATGCTGATCAGTTTATTTGGTCTAACTGTATGTATTATGAACAATGTTGTGCTGCCGTTAAAGATTGATTTAACCCTTTTCTTCCCCATGGACTATATAGCAAGGCCGAGGACGGCCACCTTTAAGCGGGGAGGCATGTAGGGGTCAGCCCCTAGGATTACTGAACTATATTGCACTGTGTTCCATCTATAATATATACAGCCTGCTATTTCCAGTTTAGCCACAAGATGTCACTGTTGCTGCCGACCCTTCAGAGGAGAGGAAACAGGAAGTGGCAGTGAGAGAGAACTGTGAGGAGTGTGTGGGCAGCTGAGGGATTCCTGTGCGGAGCTGAGGAAAAGTCAAGTCTGCCCTGAGGAGAGGGAGACTTTGTGTGGATAAAGAGTCGCAGTATCCAGCTAAAGATCGGGCATCTCGGGCAGAGAGAGAGAGCTGTGGTGATTTTGGGCCGCATCTGTGTTCATCCATCCGTCCCAGACGGGCAAGCTGCAGCACTAGGAACTGGACTTCACCTGCCTCATGAAGGAGGCCAAGACAAGGGACCCTCCAGCTGTCTAACAAACTGTGAGTGAGCACCGGTGCTGGATTGTGATAGGGAATAGTACAGTCCCTACTGAGATAGTACGTTGTAGAAACGTGTCCCGATAAGCGGGAATCAGGCAGGACATATTAGAAGAGGGTAGCCTGTATCACTGTGCATGTGTTGGCGGGAAAGCCATTTTGTGTACCACATTCCAGTTAGCCTTACTGTAAACTACTGTGAATTGTTAATACTGTTATCCTCCTCCTCCGGCCATTATATCTCACTGTTTAATAAAGCCGGTTTTTGTTTCAGCCTCCTTGTCTGCTGTCCCGTACTTGAAACCTGCATTGCGGTCTCCTATACCTCTGACCGCTACAACTGCATAGTTCAGGGCCAACATCACATGGCACATTCAAGACACTAATGCTTTTTTTTAGTTAGGGGGCATTTAGACCACTACTGTAAAGGTATTCTTCCAACTGGCCATTGCTGTAAAGGGCATTTTTCCCATTGACTCCCAGTAAATTGGTTTTAGTAGGGGTTTCCCCCTAAGACCTAATAAACTATTTCAAGGGTTCCTCGGGGATAGAAAAGCTGCTCTGGATTATACAACTTCAGTGTAGCAATTAAAGGTGTCTCCTCCAGAAATAAAATTCTCTAGGAGCTTGTCGGAAAACAGTAACTTACCAATTATAATATATCCGTAGTAATTTGGCTCCGAAGGTACAGGGATGCATTGCTTGGAGGTCACGGTGTCGTTTTTTTGCCTGATGGCATCCAGCGTGTCCGCCAGCTGGGCAAGGATGTCGTTGATAAAGCCGCTTCCTGTAACATTGACTTTAAGAAAATACGGTGCTGGCGAAGAAAGAAGAATTAGAGGTCGTTATTGTCATATCGGCATTTATACTATTATTATTATTATGTGTTCAGCCTCAGGATATGTTGGGGATACTTACCTTTCACAACAATGTCCCCATTCAGGACAGAAGAAATCGCTGCTATGGCCCAATACACACCATAGTCGGCAGTGATAATAAAAGAGACGATTAGCAGGCTCCGGAATATGTTCATGATTTCAAACGTACATCCCTTTTTCTCCTTTCTGGTCAATGTCCAGGCCACTGTAAAGTGGAACAGAAAAATAAAAATGATGAGTGACGTTACATCATGATCATCTTATATCGACATCTAATTTATTTTTTTCCCTTTCAAATGAAGTAGGGAAAGGGTTTTATTCTCTGTCAGATTATTTTTGCCATCTTTGTCCTGTTTGAGAGGGTTTTTCTTCACTTCCTGTTTTCTAGACTTGACAGGAAGTGAGAGGAAATGTCTCCAAAGTGGCACATTGCCATGGTGTTACCTGAGTGCCCCCATTAGTGGATTTCCCCTCCTGTTACTGTTTTCAAGACAACTTAAAGGGGTTGTAAATGTTTTTTCACCTTAATGCATTCTATGCATTAAGGTGAAAAAACATCTGACAGTGTCTGCGCCCCCAGCCCCCCCCCCCCCGTTTTACTTACCTCATCCCTCGAAAATCCCGGCTCGGCCCCGTCCTCCTTTCCACCGCTCAGCCTGGCCGCTGATTGGCTGGAGTGGATGGATGGAAAGCAGCGCAGCCATTGGCTCACGCTGCTGTCAATCACATCCACTGACGCGGAGCGCCGGGCCGTGTGATACAGCGAGCGGCTATAGCCGCCGGCTGTATCACGGGAGCGCGCCCGCAGATGCTTCTCACCATGCGAGGGAGCTCGCATGAACGTGAGAAGCACTTGCGGGAGGAAGCCGAGACAGCCGCCGAGGGACCCCAGAAGAGCAGGTTCGGGGCCACTCTGTGCAAAACAAGCTGCACAGTGGAGGTAAGTATAACATGTTTGTTATTTAAAAAAAAAAAAAAATCACTTTACAATCCCTTTAAGCCATGTACACACGATCTGACTTTCCAGCGGACCAGAGTCCGTCGGACAATTCGATCGTGTGTGGACTCCAGCGGACTTTTTCTTCCCAAAAGTCCGGCGGACCTAGAAATAAGACTGGCTTCAAATTTTCGGCCGGACTCAGCTTTTAGCGGACAATCCTTTTGTCTGTGTGCTAGTCTGACTGACTAAAACCGACGCTAGGGCAGCTATTGGCTACTGGCTATGAACTTCCTTATTCTACGTCATCACGTTCGAATCCGTCAGACTTTTGGCATGATCGTGTGTGGCCAAGTCCATTCGTCTGAAAGTCTGGAGGACCTCAGCTGCAAAGTCCGTCGGATTGTCCGCCAGAAAGTCCGATCGTGTGTACGAGGCATTAGAGTAGTGATGGCGAACCTTGGTACGCCAGATGTTTTGGAACTACATTTCCCACGATGCTCAATTACACTGCAGAGCGCATGAGCATCCTGGGAAATGTAGTTCCAAAACATCTGGGGTGCCAAGGTTTGCCATCACTGACTTTTAGAGTTTTAGATCTTCTCTTACTTTCAGTCCAGGTGACAATGGTCAGTAGGACAGGTAGAGAGTGTAAAACTCCATAGAAGGGAAACAGAAAGCAAAAATAACATGGCAGGGGATCCAACCTTGAATCCGAAGCCCTGACTTCATTTAAAGATGGGTAAAAAAAAGTTAAGACTACTCATGCTTACTTGGTCGGATCAGCCTGTAAGATTCCTTCTTGGAGAGAGGCAGTAGGGTTGTCAAGCCTTGCTTGAGCCTCCTTGCATCTATGCTAATGAATTTCCGTGTAATATAAACGTTGTCAAAGTTGTTATCGTTGGTAAAATTTCGAAGATAACTGAAAGCCCTGGAAAAAAAGAAAGAAAGAAGGCAAGGGTTACAAATGGTATACACGGGACATGGTCTATCTCTAGCTCCAAGGTGGGTTACAATTGGTATACACAGGACATGGTCTATCTCTAGCTCCAAGGTGGGTTACACATGGTATACACAGGACATGGTCTATCTCTAGCTCCAAGGCGAGTTACAAATGGTATACACAGGACATGGTCTATCTCTAGCTCCAAGAGGGTTACAAATGGTATACACAGGACATGGTCTATCTCTAGCTCCAAGGTGAGTTACAAATGGTATACACAGGACATGGTCTATCGCTAGCTCTGAATGCCGGTCAGACGGCGAGGTAACACAGAGGCATGCATATGATAGGCACACATGCTGCATATGATGGACACACAGGCTGCATATGATGGGCACACAGGCTGCATGTGATGGGGCACACAGGCTGCATGTGATGGGGCACAGTGGCTGCATGTGATGGGGCACAGTGAGGCTGCATTTGATGGGCACAGTGAGGCTGCAAATGATTTTTTTCCCCTGAATTTTTTTGTTAGTTTGCTCCCAAACCACCACCCCCAAAAAAAATTACCAATAGTAGGTGACGATGGCGATAATGAAGACAGAGTAGGTGAATATGTGAAAGATCTCCCGGTAAGGTTCGAGATCCTGTTTTACTTACTCCATGATGTCACTAGCAATGGTGAATACACTCTTGCTAGAGTTGACTATTCCACCAAGATCATAGTTGATGGTCATATTGTAATCAAATTTATTCTTTAGATCTTGTAAAATAACCATGACAGCTGCAAGAAGAGAAACAATGTTAGAGATTTATTGCTTATTCTTTTTATGGGTTTACAAAAATTTTGAAGGCTAAGTCCACCTTTTACAAACCAGGGAGAAGAACCACCACACTCCTTTACGGGGTGGATGGTTTGGGTGTGGAGGGGTCCATTTGTAGTATGTTACATCCTAAATATGGGGGTAACATGGTCCAAAAGATGGAGTTAGCCTTTAATTTTGAGAAATGTTGTTATACTTACGAGCTTTAATGTTCTTCTGTATATATTCTCCTACGTAGCACGGTATGACACAGATGATGGTGGCAACTGCAAAAGAAAAACAGAAAGCATAAAGATTAGAGTCAAGTCGTAATAAGGTCAATGTAACTCTTCATGAACACCTAAGAATTTGGTTATCAGGGGATGTGGTGTGTTTTCCAAATACCAACCAACCAACCAAGGCATGTTTGATGCGTCAAAAAAATTTGCCTTGTTTCTCCAAGAGTTCAGTTATCAGAGTATTTTGGTATGTTTTCCCCATACCAGGCAACCAACCAACCAACCAACCAACCAATGAAGGCAAGTTTGCTGGGTCAGATAAATTAGCCTTGTTTCTCCAAGACTTCAGATCAGGGATGAGGTCAATGTAACTCTTCATGAACACCTAAGAATTTGGTTATCAGGGGATATGGTGCGTTTTCCAAATACCAACCAACCAACCAAGGCAAGTTTGATGCGTCAAAAGAATCAGCCTTGTTTCTCCAAGAGTTCAGTTATCAGAGTATTTTGGTATGTGTTCCCCATACCAACCAACCAACTAATGAAGGCAAGTTTGATGGGTCAGATAAATTAGCCTTGTTTCTCCAAGACTCCAGATCGGGGATGAGGTCAATGTAACTGTTCATGAACACCTAAGAATTTGGTTATCAGGGAATATGGTGCGTTTTCCTCATACCAACCTACCAACCAATGAAGACAAGTTTGATGGGTCAGATAAATTAGCCTTGTTTCTCCAAGACTCCAGATCAGGGATGAGGTCAATGTAACTGTTCATGAACACCTATGAATTTGGTTTTCAGGGGATATGGTGTGTTTTCCAAATACCAACCAAACAACCAAGGCATGTTTGATGTGTCAAAAAAATTAGCCTTGTTTCTCCAAGAGTTAAGTTATCAGAGTATTTTGGTATGTTTTCCCCATACCAGGCAACCAACCAACCAACCAACCAACCAATGAAGGCAAGTTTGCTGGGTCAGATAAATTAGCCTTGTTTCTCCAAGACTTCAGTTCAGGGGTCAATATAACTCTTCATGAACACCTAAGAATTTGGTTATCAGGGAATATGGTGTGTTTTCCCCATACCAACCAACCAACTAACCAACCAACCAATGAAGGAAAGTTTGATGAGTCGGATGAATTAGCCTTCTTTCTCCTGGAGACAAGTTTCAAGTGGAATTTCTTAAAAGACCTTATGAGTCTTGAAATGTGCCAGTTCATGAAGGATTACATATCCCCTTTTATCCATTGCTACATTCGATTTTCAATCAGAAGTAAAATGGTGGTCATGAAAATGAACTTGACCACACTGACAGCCGAGTCCTAATTTTTTTGACAATAAAAAACAAAACAAAAAAAAAAGCAAACATACCTTTGGCCACTTCGCATAGCCATGTGAAGCCATCTACGATGTTGCAAAGAACGCCGGCTCCTATGTCCAAGCAGTTATTCTTGGCATCTGCGAATGCCCTGGTGCACTTCTTGTGTGGGTTCAAAAGCTCTTCGTTGCAGATGTCCCCGATGCTGTGAATGAAGGCCCATATGTGACCGAGTGTCTTGCCTACAAGAAAAAAAAATCAGTCATGTCATCTACAGGAATGGACAGTAGAAGTAAAATAAAATAAAAAATAAAAAAAGCCCCCCTCCTAACCTCGTCCACCTCTTCTGGTCTAGTAATTGATGTGAACTAACCCTTTAAGGAAAGGGTAAAAACTATCATTTGTGGTGAAAAGAAAGAGAGCGCGACCGGGGAGAAAAGGGATTATTGCGGTGCCAAATTCAAAAGAAGAATAGAAAGAAAACCATAGATTATATTATCACAATTTTTAATAAATATCACACAGAATAAAAAAGTATAACAATACAATAGACAATATAAATCCAACATAGACAAAGATACAGTGACATACTAAAACATACAATGTATATATTCTATCCAATTATCAGACAGCCTTAAATATAGAGCATGTTGGGCACAGATGGTATTGGTCTTTAGATTCTGTCTGATCAATCTTTCCCTACATGTTTCGCCATACCGATGGCTTCCTCAGGGGTGAATAGAAAACAAATCCAAGGAGGATAGTAGAAATTCTATAAAAAACAGAATATAAAAAAAGAAAAGGGAAAACAAACTGAAAAGAAGAGAAAAAAAACATATACTGATTAGAATATATGAAACAAGAATATTGCACAATACATGTGGGCCAACGACATAGACCTAGAAACATCAGTTCATCCATCCCCCCCACCCCTCAAATAATCCCCCCCATGGCCAAATACCTACCCCTTAATGGCCTTGCATGAAAGACCGCCGGGACGCAATCATGCAAGCAGCGACCACCCCGTAGCCACCTTAGTGTAGCTGCAGGGGGCTACAAGGGCTGAAGTAAAAACGAAAAAAAGAGAAAATAGAGAAATATAAATATAAAAGGAGAAGAAATGAATGAAAGAGGAAAAAGAAGTATATAAATATATAACTTCATAATGTGGTGCTATATTTATAAAGCATTGAATGTGACATTCACCAAACATTCACTGCACGTATTTTTAATGACAGCGAATATGTGAATGTAACATTGAATGCTTTATAAATATGCCCCCCCCAGGTGTCATCTTTACAGATAATAGACAAATCTAGCAACGTCTGTCTGCTTTTTATTTTCCTTCACTTGAGGAGCCCCATCTACCCACCAAACCCCCGAAGCTGAAAATGTTACTTACCAATCACTTTCATCCGTGCTCTGACTTTTTGAAAAAAATTCTTGGCTTTTCCGGCGACAGTTTTTACTTTGCCCGCTATATTTTTTAGGTAGCTCAAAATATCTGCAGGGGAGAAGAAAAATACATCATAAGTTTAAAACAAAAAAAAAAGCAAACATACCTTTGGCCACTTCGCATAGCCATGTGAAGCCATCTACGATGTTGCAAAGAACGTCGGCTCCTATGTCCAAGCAGTTATTCTTGGCATCTGCGAATGCCCTGGTGCACTTCTTGTGTGGGTTCAAAAGCTCTTCGTTGCAGATGTCCCCGATGCTGTGAATGAAGGCCCATATGTGACCGAGTGTCTTGCCTACAAGAAAAAAAAATCAGTCATGTCATCTACAGGAATGGACAGTAGAAGTAAAAAAAAAAAAAAAAGCCCCCCTCCTAACCTCGTCCACCTCTTCTGGTCTAGTAATTGAGGTGAACTAACCCTTTAAGGAAAGGGTAAAAACTATCATTTGTGGTGCTATATTTATAAAGCATTGAATGTGACATTCACCAAACATTCACTGCATGTATTTTTAATGACAGCGAATATGTGAATGTAAAATTGAATGCTTTATAAATATGCCCCCCCCCCCCCCCCCAGGTGTCATCTTTACAGATAATAGGATCTCCAGGTAGGAAACTTTGCTAAAGGTTCACATTAGAAAAAAATAAATAAATAGCGGAGCTGCTTTTTAGTCCTCTGCCTGCTGAAGTCATAGACAGAACGTGGTCAACTTACCTGCTCCCTTTCTGGGAAGTAACTCGCGCAAATGGTCCATTTCAGCCTGTGGATGTAAACTCTAAAGACCGACCCAAAGAAGGTGAAAATGAACAAACCAACCTGTGAACAGAGAAAAGAAGAGGGTTAGTCATATTTATGTTTTCTGAGGAAAACTCTGGTGATTGGTTTATATTAGAGGAAGAACAACTTATCCCCCCAGGACCAGTAATTCTCAACCAGGGTTCCTCCAGTGATTGCTTGGGATTACTTGATCTGTGGCTAATAGACCACCCCCCACGATTTTTCATGGTTACTGCATAGTTCAGGGCCAACATCACATGGCACATTCAAGACACTAATGCTTTTTTTAGTTAGGGGGCATTTAGTCCACTACTGTAAAGGTATTCTTCCAACTGGCCATTGCTGTAAAGGGCATTTTTCCCATTGACTCCCAGTAAATTGGTTTTAGTAGGGGTTTCCCCCTAAGACCTAATAAACTATTTCAAGGGTTCCTCGGGGATAGAAAAGCTGCTCTGGATTATACAACTTCAGTGTAGCAATTAAAGGTGTCTCCTCCAGAAATAAAATTCTCTAGGAGCTTGTCGGAAAACAGTAACTTACCAATTATAATATATCCGTAGTAATTTGGCTCCGAAGGTACAGGGATGCATTGCTTGGAGGTCACGGTGTCGTTTTTTTGCCCGATGGCATCCAGCGTGTCCGCCAGCTGGGCAAGGATGTCGTTGATAAAGCCGCTTCCTGTAACATTGACTTTAAGAAAATACGGTGCTGGCGAAGAAAGAAGAATTAGAGGTCGTTATTGTCATATCGGCATTTATACTATTATTATTATTATGTGTTCAGCCTCAGGATATGTTGGGGATACTTACCTTTCACAACAATGTCCCCATTCAGGACAGAAGAAATCGCTGCTATGGCCCAGTACACACCATAGTCGGCAGTGATAATAAAAGAGACGATTAGCAGGCTCCGGAATATGTTCATGATTTCAAACGTACATCCCTTTTTCTCCTTTCTGGTCAATGTCCAGGCCACTGTAAAGTGGAACAGAAAAATAAAAATGATGAGTGACGTTACATCATGATCATCTTATATCGACATCTAATTTATTTTTTTCCCTTTCAAATGAAGTAGGGAAAGGGTTTTATTCTCTGTCAGATTATTTTTGCCATCTTTGTCCTGTTTGAGAGGGTTTTTCTTCACTTCCTGTTTTCTAGACTTGACAGGAAGTGAGAGGAAATGTCTCCAAAGTGGCACATTGCCATGGTGTTACCTGAGTGCCCCCATTAGTGGATTTCCCCTCCTGTTACTGTTTTCAAGACAACTTAAAGGGGTTGTAAATGTTTTTTCACCTTAATGCATTCTATGCATTAAGGTGAAAAAACATCTGACAGTGTCTGCGCCCCCAGCCCCCCCCCCCCGTTTTACTTACCTCATCCCTCGAAAATCCCGGCTCGGCCCCGTCCTCCTTTCCACCGCTCAGCCTGGCCGCTGATTGGCTGGAGTGGATGGATGGAAAGCAGCGCAGCCATTGGCTCACGCTGCTGTCAATCACATCCACTGACGCGGAGCGCCGGGCCGTGTGATACAGCGAGCGGCTATAGCCGCCGGCTGTATCACGGGAGCGCGCCCGCAGATGCTTCTCACCATGCGAGGGAGCTCGCATGAACGTGAGAAGCACTTGCGGGAGGAAGCCGAGACAGCCGCCGAGGGACCCCAGAAGAGCAGGTTCGGGGCCACTCTGTGCAAAACAAGCTGCACAGTGGAGGTAAGTATAACATGTTTGTTATTTAAAAAAAAAAAATCACTTTACAATCCCTTTAAGCCATGTACACACGATCTGACTTTCCAGCGGACCAGAGTCCGTCGGACAATTCGATCGTGTGTGGACTCCAGCGGACTTTTTCTTCCCAAAAGTCCGGCGGACCTAGAAATAAGACTGGCTTCAAATTTTCGGCCGGACTCAGCTTTTAGCGGACAATCCTTTTGTCTGTGTGCTAGTCCGACGGACTAAAACCGACGCTAGGGCAGCTATTGGCTACTGGCTATGAACTTCCTTATTCTACGTCATCACGTTCGAATCCGTCAGACTTTTGGCATGATCGTGTGTGGCCAAGTCCATTCGTCTGAAAGTCTGGAGGACCTCAGCTGCAAAGTCCGTCGGATTGCCCGCCAGAAAGTCCGATCGTGTGTACGAGGCATAAGAGTAGTGATGGCGAACCTTGGTACGCCAGATGTTTTGGAACTACATTTCCCACGATGCTCAATTACACTGCAGAGCGCATGAGCATCCTGGGAAATGTAGTTCCAAAACATCTGGGGTGCCAAGGTTTGCCATCACTGACTTTTAGAGTTTTAGATCTTCTCTTACTTTCAGTCCAGGTGACAATGGTCAGTAGGACAGGTAGAGAGTGTAAAACTCCATAGAAGGGAAACAGAAAGCAAAAATAACATGGCAGGGGATCCAACCTTGAATCCGAAGCCCTGACTTCATTTAAAGATGGGTAAAAAAAAGTTAAGACTACTCATGCTTACTTGGTCGGATCAGCCTGTAAGATTCCTTCTTGGAGAGAGGCAGTAGGGTTGTCAAGCCTTGCTTGAGCCTCCTTGCATCTATGCTAATGAATTTCCGTGTAATATAAACATTGTCAAAGTTGTTATCGTTGGTAAAATTTCGAAGATAACTGAAAGCCCTGGAAAAAAAGAAAGAAAGAAGGCAAGGGTTACAAATGGTATACACGGGACATGGTCTATCTCTAGCTCCAAGGTGGGTTACAATTGGTATACACAGGACATGGTCTATCTCTAGCTCCAAGGTGGGTTACACATGGTATACACAGGACATGGTCTATCTCTAGCTCCAAGGCGAGTTACAAATGGTATACACAGGACATGGTCTATCTCTAGCTCCAAGGGGGTTACAAATGGTATACACAGGACATGGTCTATCTCTAGCTCCAAGGCGAGTTACAAATGGTATACACAGGACATGGTCTATCGCTAGCTCTGAATGCCGGTCAGACGGCGAGGGAACACAGAGGCATGCATATGATAGGCACACATGCTGCATATGATGGACACACAGGCTGCATATGATGGGCACACAGGCTGCATGTGATGGGGCACACAGGCTGCATGTGATGGGGCACAGTGGCTGCATGTGATGGGCACAGTGAGGCTGCAAATGATTTTTTTTCCCCTGAATTTTTTTGTTAGTTTGCTCCCAAACCACCACCCCCAAAAAAAATTACCAATAGTAGGTGAGGATGGCGATAATGAAGACAGAGTAGGTGAATATGTGAAAGATCTCCCGGTAAGGTTCGAGATCCTGTTTTACTTACTCCATGATGTCACTAGCAATGGTGAATACACTCTTGCTAGAGTTGACTATTCCACCAAGATCATAGTTGATGGTCATATTGTAATCAAATTTATTCTTTAGATCTTGTAAAATAACCATGACAGCTGCAAGAAGAGAAACAATGTTAGAGATTTATTGCTTATTCTTTTTATGGGTTTACAAAAATTTTGAAGGCTAAGTCCACCTTTTACAAACCAGGGAGAAGAACCACCACACTCCTTTACGGGGTGGATGGTTTGGGTGTGGAGGGGTCCATATGTAGTATGTTACATCCTAAATATGGGGGTAACATGGTCCAAAAGATGGAGTTAGCCTTTAATTTTGAGAAATGTTGTTATACTTACGAGCTTTAATGTTCTTCTGTATATATTCTCCTACGTAGGACGGTATGACACAGATGATGGTGGCAACTGCAAAAGAAAAACAGAAAGCATAAAGATTAGAGTCAAGTCGTAATAAGGTCAATGTAACTCTTCATGAACACCTAAGAATTTGGTTATCAGGGGATGTGGTGTGTTTTCCAAATACCAACCAACCAACCAAGGCATGTTTGATGCGTCAAAAAAATTTGCCTTGTTTCTCCAAGAGTTCAGTTATCAGAGTATTTTGGTATGTTTTCCCCATACCAGGCAACCAACCAACCAACCAACCAACCAATGAAGGCAAGTTTGCTGGGTCAGATAAATTAGCCTTGTTTCTCCAAGACTTCAGATCAGGGATGAGGTCAATGTAACTCTTCATGAACACCTAAGAATTTGGTTATCAGGGGATATGGTGCGTTTTCCAAATACCAACCAACCAACCAAGGCAAGTTTGATGCGTCAAAAGAATCAGCCTTGTTTCTCCAAGAGTTCAGTTATCAGAGTATTTTGGTATGTGTTCCCCATACCAACCAACCAACTAATGAAGGCAAGTTTGATGGGTCAGATAAATTAGCCTTGTTTCTCCAAGACTCCAGATCGGGGATGAGGTCAATGTAACTCTTCATGAACACCTAAGAATTTGGTTATCAGGGAATATGGTGCGTTTTCCTCATACCAACCTACCAACCAATGAAGACAAGTTTGATGGGTCAGATAAATTAGCCTTGTTTCTCCAAGACTCCAGATCAGGGATGAGGTCAATGTAACTGTTCATGAACACCTATGAATTTGGTTTTCAGGGGATATGGTGTGTTTTCCAAATACCAACCAAACAACCAAGGCATGTTTGATGTGTCAAAAAAATTAGCCTTGTTTCTCCAAGAGTTAAGTTATCAGAGTATTTTGGTATGTTTTCCCCATACCAGGCAACCAACCAACCAACCAACCAACCAATGAAGGCAAGTTTGCTGGGTCAGATAAATTAGCCTTGTTTCTCCAAGACTTCAGTTCAGGGGTCAATATAACTCTTCATGAACACCTAAGAATTTGGTTATCAGGGAATATGGTGTGTTTTCCCCATACCAACCAACCAACTAACCAACCAACCAATGAAGGAAAGTTTGATGAGTCGGATGAATTAGCCTTCTTTCTCCTGGAGACAAGTTTCAAGTGGAATTTCTTAAAAGACCTTATGAGTCTTGAAATGTGCCAGTTCATGAAGGATTACATATCCCCTTTCATCCATTGCTACATTCGATTTTCAATCAGAAGTAAAATGGTGGTCATGAAAATGAACTTGACCACACTGACAGCCCAGTCCTAATTTTTTTGACAATAAAAAACAAAACAAAAAAAAAGCAAACATACCTTTGGCCACTTCGCATAGCCATGTGAAGCCATCTACGATGTTGCAAAGAACGCCGGCTCCTATGTCCAAGCAGTTATTCTTGGCATCTGCGAATGCCCTGGTGCACTTCTTGTGTGGGTTCAAAAGCTCTTCGTTGCAGATGTCCCCGATGCTGTGAATGAAGGCCCATATGTGACCGAGTGTCTTGCCTACAAGAAAAAAAAATCAGTCATGTCATCTACAGGAATGGACAGTAGAAGTAAAATAAAATAAAAAATAAAAAAAGCCCCCCTCCTAACCTCGTCCACCTCTTCTGGTCTAGTAATTGATGTGAACTAACCCTTTAAGGAAAGGGTAAAAACTATCATTTGTGGTGAAAAGAAAGAGAGCGCGACCGGGGAGAAAAGGGATTATTGCGGTGCCAAATTCAAAAGAAGAATAGAAAGAAAACCATAGATTATATTATCACAATTTTTAATAAATATCACACAGAATAAAAAAGTATAACAATACAATAGACAATATAAATCCAACATAGACAAAGATACAGTGACATACTAAAACATACAATGTATATATTCTATCCAATTATCAGACAGCCTTAAATATAGAGCATGTTGGGCACAGATGGTATTGGTCTTTAGATTCTGTCTGATCAATCTTTCCCTACATGTTTCGCCATACCGATGGCTTCCTCAGGGGTGAATAGAAAACAAATCCAAGGAGGATAGTAGAAATTCTATAAAAAACAGAATATAAAAAAAGAAAAGGGAAAACAAACTGAAAAGAAGAGAAAAAAAACATATACTGATTAGAATATATGAAACAAGAATATTGCACAATACATGTGGGCCAACGACATAGACCTAGAAACATCAGTTCATCCATCCCCCCCACCCCTCAAATAATCCCCCCCATGGCCAAATACCTACCCCTTAATGGCCTTGCATGAAAGACCGCCGGGACGCAATCATGCAAGCAGCGACCACCCCGTAGCCACCTTAGTGTAGCTGCAGGGGGCTACAAGGGCTGAAGTAAAAACGAAAAAAAGAGAAAATAGAGAAATATAAATATAAAAGGAGAAGAAATGAATGAAAGAGGAAAAAGAAGTATATAAATATATAACTTCATAATGTGGTGCTATATTTATAAAGCATTGAATGTGACATTCACCAAACATTCACTGCACGTATTTTTAATGACAGCGAATATGTGAATGTAACATTGAATGCTTTATAAATATGCCCCCCCCAGGTGTCATCTTTACAGATAATAGACAAATCTAGCAACGTCTGTCTGCTTTTTATTTTCCTTCACTTGAGGAGCCCCATCTACCCACCAAACCCCCGAAGCTGAAAATGTTACTTACCAATCACTTTCATCCGTGCTCTGACTTTTTGAAAAAAATTCTTGGCTTTTCCGGCGACAGTTTTTACTTTGCCCGCTATATTTTTTAGGTAGCTCAAAATATCTGCAGGGGAGAAGAAAAATACATCATAAGTTTAAAACAAAAAAAAAAGCAAACATACCTTTGGCCACTTCGCATAGCCATGTGAAGCCATCTACGATGTTGCAAAGAACGTCGGCTCCTATGTCCAAGCAGTTATTCTTGGCATCTGCGAATGCCCTGGTGCACTTCTTGTGTGGGTTCAAAAGCTCTTCGTTGCAGATGTCCCCGATGCTGTGAATGAAGGCCCATATGTGACCGAGTGTCTTGCCTACAAGAAAAAAAATCAGTCATGTCATCTACAGGAATGGACAGTAGAAGTAAAAAAAAAAAAAAAAAGCCCCCCTCCTAACCTCGTCCACCTCTTCTGGTCTAGTAATTGAGGTGAACTAACCCTTTAAGGAAAGGGTAAAAACTATCATTTGTGGTGCTATATTTATAAAGCATTGAATGTGACATTCACCAAACATTCACTGCATGTATTTTTAATGACAGCGAATATGTGAATGTAAAATTGAATGCTTTATAAATATGCCCCCCCGCCCCAGGTGTCATCTTTACAGATAATAGGATCTCCAGGTAGGAAACTTTGCTAAAGGTTCACATTAGAAAAAAATAAATAAATAGCGGAACTGCTTTTTAGTCCTCTGCCTGCTGAAGTCATAGACAGAACGTGGTCAACTTACCTGCTCCCTTTCTGGAAAGTAACTCGCGCAAATGGTCCATTTCAGCCTGTGGATGTAGACTCTAAAGACCGACGCAAAGAAGGCGAAAATGAACAAACCACCTGTGAACAGAGAAAAGAAGAGGGTTAGTCATACTTATGTTTTCTGAGGAAAACTCTGGTGATTGGTTTATATTAGAGGAAGAACAACTTATCCCCCCAGGACCAGTAATTCTCAACCAGGGTTCCTCCAGTGATTGCTTGGGATTACTTGATCTGTGGCTAATAGACCACCCCCCACGATTTTTCATGGTTACTGCATAGTTCAGGGCCAACATCACATGGCACATTCAAGACACTAATGCTTTTTTTTAGTTAGGGGGCATTTAGACCACTACTGTAAAGGTATTCTTCCAACTGGCCATTGCTGTAAAGGGCATTTTTCCCATTGACTCCCAGTAAATTGGTTTTAGTAGGGGTTTCCCCCTAAGACCTAATAAACTATTTCAAGGGTTCCTCGGGGATAGAAAAGCTGCTCTGGATTATACAACTTCAGTGTAGCAATTAAAGGTGTCTCCTCCAGAAATAAAATTCTCTAGGAGCTTGTCGGAAAACAGTAACTTACCAATTATAATATATCCGTAGTAATTTGGCTCCGAAGGTACAGGGATGCATTGCTTGGAGGTCACGGTGTCGTTTTTTTGCCCGATGGCATCCAGCGTGTCCGCCAGCTGGGCAAGGATGTCGTTGATAAAGCCGCTTCCTGTAACATTGACTTTAAGAAAATACGGTGCTGGCGAAGAAAGAAGAATTAGAGGTCGTTATTGTCATATCGGCATTTATACTATTATTATTATTATGTGTTCAGCCTCAGGATATGTTGGGGATACTTACCTTTCACAACAATGTCCCCATTCAGGACAGAAGAAATCGCTGCTATGGCCCAGTACACACCATAGTCGGCAGTGATAATAAAAGAGACGATTAGCAGGCTCCGGAATATGTTCATGATTTCAAACGTACATCCCTTTTTCTCCTTTCTGGTCAATGTCCAGGCCACTGTAAAGTGGAACAGAAAAATAAAAATGATGAGTGACGTTACATCATGATCATCTTATATCGACATCTAATTTATTTTTTTCCCTTTCAAATGAAGTAGGGAAAGGGTTTTATTCTCTGTCAGATAATTTTTGCCATCTTTGTCCTGTTTGAGAGGGTTTTTCTTCACTTCCTGTTTTCTAGACTTGACAGGAAGTGAGAGGAAATGTCTCCAAAGTGGCACATTGCCATGGTGTTACCTGAGTGCCCCCATTAGTGGATTTCCCCTCCTGTTACTGTTTTCAAGACAACTTAAAGGGGTTGTAAATGTTTTTTCACCTTAATGCATTCTATGCATTAAGGTGAAAAAACATCTGACAGTGTCTGCGCCCCCAGCCCCCCCCCCCCCCCCGTTTTACTTACCTCATCCCTCGAAAATCCCGGCTCGGCCCCGTCCTCCTTTCCACCGCTCAGCCTGGCCGCTGATTGGCTGGAGTGGATGGATGGAAAGCAGCGCAGCCATTGGCTCACGCTGCTGTCAATCACATCCACTGACGCGGAGCGCCGGGCCGTGTGATACAGCGAGCGGCTATAGCCGCCGGCTGTATCACGGGAGCGCGCCCGCAGATGCTTCTCACCATGCGAGGGAGCTCGCATGAACGTGAGAAGCACTTGCGGGAGGAAGCCGAGACAGCCGCCGAGGGACCCCAGAAGAGCAGGTTCGGGGCCACTCTGTGCAAAACAAGCTGCACAGTGGAGGTAAGTATAACATGTTTGTTATTTAAAAAAAAAAAATCACTTTACAATCCCTTTAAGCCATGTACACACGATCTGACTTTCAAGCGGACCAGAGTCCGTCGGACAATTCGATCGTGTGTGGACTCCAGCGGACTTTTTCTTCCCAAAAGTCCGGCGGACCTAGAAATAAGACTGGCTTCAAATTTTCGGCCGGACTCAGCTTTTAGCGGACAATCCTTTTGTCTGTGTGCTAGTCCGACGGACTAAAACCGACGCTAGGGCAGCTATTGGCTACTGGCTATGAACTTCCTTATTCTACGTCATCACGTTCGAATCCGTCAGACTTTTGGCATGATCATGTGTGGCCAAGTCTATTCGTCTGAAAGTCTGGAGGACCTCAGCTGCAAAGTCCGTCGGATTGCCCGCCAGAAAGTCCGATCGTGTGTACGAGGCATTAGAGTAGTGATGGCGAACCTTGGTACGCCAGATGTTTTGGAACTACATTTCCCACGATGCTCAATTACACTGCAGAGCGCATGAGCATCCTGGGAAATGTAGTTCCAAAACATCTGGGGTGCCAAGGTTTGCCATCACTGACTTTTAGAGTTTTAGATCTTCTCTTACTTTCAGTCCAGGTGACAATGGTCAGTAGGACAGGTAGAGAGTGTAAAACTCCATAGAAGGGAAACAGAAAGCAAAAATAACATGGCAGGGGATCCAACCTTGAATCCGAAGCCCTGACTTCATTTAAAGATGGGTAAAAAAAAGTTAAGACTACTCATGCTTACTTGGTCGGATCAGCCTGTAAGATTCCTTCTTGGAGAGAGGCAGTAGGGTTGTCAAGCCTTGCTTGAGCCTCCTTGCATCTATGCTAATGAATTTCCGTGTAATATAAACATTGTCAAAGTTGTTATCGTTGGTAAAATTTCGAAGATAACTGAAAGCCCTGGAAAAAAAGAAAGAAAGAAGGCAAGGGTTACAAATGGTATACACGGGACATGGTCTATCTCTAGCTCCAAGGTGGGTTACAATTGGTATACACAGGACATGGTCTATCTCTAGCTCCAAGGTGGGTTACACATGGTATACACAGGACATGGTCTATCTCTAGCTCCAAGGCGAGTTACAAATGGTATACACAGGACATGGTCTATCTCTAGCTCCAAGGGGGTTACAAATGGTATACACAGGACATGGTCTATCTCTAGCTCCAAGGCGAGTTACAAATGGTATACACAGGACATGGTCTATCGCTAGCTCTGAATGCCGGTCAGACGGCGAGGGAACACAGAGGCATGCATATGATAGGCACACATGCTGCATATGATGGACACACAGGCTGCATATGATGGGCACACAGGCTGCATGTGATGGGGCACACAGGCTGCATGTGATGGGGCACAGTGGCTGCATGTGATGGGCACAGTGAGGCTGCAAATGATTTTTTTCCCCTGAATTTTTTTGTTAGTTTGCTCCCAAACCACCACCCCCAAAAAAAATTACCAATAGTAGGTGAGGATGGCGATAATGAAGACAGAGTAGGTGAATATGTGAAAGATCTCCCGGTAAGGTTCGAGATCCTGTTTTACTTACTCCATGATGTCACTAGCAATGGTGAATACACTCTTGCTAGAGTTGACTATTCCACCAAGATCATAGTTGATGGTCATATTGTAATCAAATTTATTCTTTAGATCTTGTAAAATAACCATGACAGCTGCAAGAAGAGAAACAATGTTAGAGATTTATTGCTTATTCTTTTTATGGGTTTACAAAAATTTTGAAGGCTAAGTCCACCTTTTACAAACCAGGGAGAAGAACCACCACACTCCTTTACGGGGTGGATGGTTTGGGTGTGGAGGGGTCCATTTGTAGTATGTTACATCCTAAATATGGGGGTAACATGGTCCAAAAGATGGAGTTAGCCTTTAATTTTGAGAAATGTTGTTATACTTACGAGCTTTAATGTTCTTCTGTATATATTCTCCTACGTAGCACGGTATGACACAGATGATGGTGGCAACTGCAAAAGAAAAACAGAAAGCATAAAGATTAGAGTCAAGTCGTAATAAGGTCAATGTAACTCTTCATGAACACCTAAGAATTTGGTTATCAGGGGATGTGGTGTGTTTTCCAAATACCAACCAACCAACCAAGGCATGTTTGATGCGTCAAAAAAATTTGCCTTGTTTCTCCAAGAGTTCAGTTATCAGAGTATTTTGGTATGTTTTCCCCATACCAGGTAACCAACCAACCAACCAACCAACCAATGAAGGCAAGTTTGCTGGGTCAGATAAATTAGCCTTGTTTCTCCAAGACTTCAGATCAGGGATGAGGTCAATGTAACTCTTCATGAACACCTAAGAATTTGGTTATCAGGGGATATGGTGCGTTTTCCAAATACCAACCAACCAACCAAGGCAAGTTTGATGCGTCAAAAGAATCAGCCTTGTTTCTCCAAGAGTTCAGTTATCAGAGTATTTTGGTATGTGTTCCCCATACCAACCAACCAACTAATGAAGGCAAGTTTGATGGGTCAGATAAATTAGCCTTGTTTCTCCAAGACTCCAGATCGGGGATGAGGTCAATGTAACTGTTCATGAACACCTAAGAATTTGGTTATCAGGGAATATGGTGCGTTTTCCTCATACCAACCTACCAACCAATGAAGACAAGTTTGATGGGTCAGATAAATTAGCCTTGTTTCTCCAAGACTCCAGATCAGGGATGAGGTCAATGTAACTGTTCATGAACACCTATGAATTTGGTTTTCAGGGGATATGGTGTGTTTTCCAAATACCAACCAAACAACCAAGGCATGTTTGATGTGTCAAAAAAATTAGCCTTGTTTCTCCAAGAGTTAAGTTATCAGAGTATTTTGGTATGTTTTCCCCATACCAGGCAACCAACCAACCAACCAACCAACCAATGAAGGCAAGTTTGCCGGGTCAGATAAATTAGCCTTGTTTCTCCAAGACTTCAGTTCAGGGGTCAATATAACTCTTCATGAACACCTAAGAATTTGGTTATCAGGGAATATGGTGTGTTTTCCCCATACCAACCAACCAACTAACCAACCAACCAATGAAGGAAAGTTTGATGAGTCGGATGAATTAGCCTTCTTTCTCCTGGAGACAAGTTTCAAGTGGAATTTCTTAAAAGACCTTATGAGTCTTGAAATGTGCCAGTTCATGAAGGATTACATATCCCCTTTCATCCATTGCTACATTCGATTTTCAATCAGAAGTAAAATGGTGGTCATGAAAATGAACTTGACCACACTGACAGCCCAGTCCTAATTTTTTTGACAATAAAAAACAAAACAAAAAAAAGCAAACATACCTTTGGCCACTTCACATAGCCATGTGAAGCCATCTACGATGTTGCAAAGAACGCCGGCTCCTATGTCCAAGCAGTTATTCTTGGCATCTGCGAATGCCCTGGTGCACTTCTTGTGTGGGTTCAAAAGCTCTTCGTTGCAGATGTCCCCGATGCTGTGAATGAAGGCCCATATGTGACCGAGTGTCTTGCCTACAAGAAAAAAAAATCAGTCATGTCATCTACAGGAATGGACAGTAGAAGTAAAATAAAATAAAAAATAAAAAAAGCCCCCCTCCTAACCTCGTCCACCTCTTCTGGTCTAGTAATTGATGTGAACTAACCCTTTAAGGAAAGGGTAAAAACTATCATTTGTGGTGAAAAGAAAGAGAGCGCGACCGGGGAGAAAAGGGATTATTGCGGTGCCAAATTCAAAAGAAGAATAGAAAGAAAACCATAGATTATATTATCACAATTTTTAATAAATATCACACAGAATAAAAAAGTATAACAATACAATAGACAATATAAATCCAACATAGACAAAGATACAGTTACATACTAAAACATACAATGTATATATTCTATCCAATTATCAGACAGCCTTAAATATAGAGCATGTTGGGCACAGATGGTATTGGTCTTTAGATTCTGTCTGATCAATCTTTCCCTACATGTTTCGCCATACCGATGGCTTCCTCAGGGGTGAATAGAAAACAAATCCAAGGAGGATAGTAGAAATTCTATAAAAAACAGAATATAAAAAAAGAAAAGGGAAAACAAACTGAAAAGAAGAGAAAAAAAACATATACTGATTAGAATATATGAAACAAGAATATTGCACAATACATGTGGGCCAACGACATAGACCTAGAAACATCAGTTCATCCATCCCCCCCACCCCTCAAATAATCCCCCCCATGGCCAAATACCTACCCCTTAATGGCCTTGCATGAAAGACCGCCGGGACGCAATCATGCAAGCAGCGACCACCCCGTAGCCACCTTAGTGTAGCTGCAGGGGGCTACAAGGGCTGAAGTAAAAACGAAAAAAAGAGAAAATAGAGAAATATAAATATAAAAGGAGAAGAAATGAATGAAAGAGGAAAAAGAAGTATATAAATATATAACTTCATAATGTGGTGCTATATTTATAAAGCATTGAATGTGACATTCACCAAACATTCACTGCACGTATTTTTAATGACAGCGAATATGTGAATGTAACATTGAATGCTTTATAAATATGCCCCCCCCCCCAGGTGTCATCTTTACAGATAATAGACAAATCTAGCAACGTCTGTCTGCTTTTTATTTTCCTTCACTTGAGGAGCCCCATCTACCCACCAAACCCCCGAAGCTGAAAATGTTACTTACCAATCACTTTCATCCGTGCTCTGACTTTTTGAAAAAAATTCTTGGCTTTTCCGGCGACAGTTTTTACTTTGCCCGCTATATTTTTTAGGTAGCTCAAAATATCTGCAGGGGAGAAGAAAAATACATCATAAGTTTAAAACAAAAAAAAAAGCAAACATACCTTTGGCCACTTCGCATAGCCATGTGAAGCCATCTACGATGTTGCAAAGAACGTCGGCTCCTATGTCCAAGCAGTTATTCTTGGCATCTGCGAATGCCCTGGTGCACTTCTTGTGTGGGTTCAAAAGCTCTTCGTTGCAGATGTCCCCGATGCTGTGAATGAAGGCCCATATGTGACCGAGTGTCTTGCCTACAAGAAAAAAAAATCAGTCATGTCATCTACAGGAATGGACAGTAGAAGTAAAAAAAAAAAAAAAAGCCCCCCTCCTAACCTCGTCCACCTCTTCTGGTCTAGTAATTGAGGTGAACTAACCCTTTAAGGAAAGGGTAAAAACTATCATTTGTGGTGCTATATTTATAAAGCATTGAATGTGACATTCATCAAACATTCACTGCACGTATTTTTAATGACAGCGAATATGTGAATGTAACATTGAATGCTTTATAAATATGCCCCCCCCCCAGGTGTCATCTTTACAGATAATAGACAAATCTAGCAACGTCTGTCTGCTTTTCATTTTCCTTCACTTGAGGAGCCCCATCTACCCACCAAACCCCCGAAGCTGAAAATGTTACTTACCAATCACTTTCATCCTTGCTCTGACTTTTTGAAAAAAATTCTTGGCTTTTCCGGCGACAGTTTTTACTTTGCCCGCTATATTTTTTAGGTAGCTCAAAATATCTGCAGGGGAGAAGAAAAATACATCATAAGTTTAAAACAAAAAAAAAAGCAAACATACCTTTGGCCACTTCGCATAGCCATGTGAAGCCATCTACGATGTTGCAAAGAACGTCGGCTCCTATGTCCAAGCAGTTATTCTTGGCATCTGCGAATGCCCTGGTGCACTTCTTGTGTGGGTTCAAAAGCTCTTCGTTGCAGATGTCCCCGATGCTGTGAATGAAGGCCCATATGTGACCGAGTGTCTTGCCTACAAGAAAAAAAAATCAGTCATGTCATCTACAGGAATGGACAGTAGAAGTAAAAAAAAAAAAAAAAAGCCCCCCTCCTAACCTCGTCCACCTCTTCTGGTCTAGTAATTGAGGTGAACTAACCCTTTAAGGAAAGGGTAAAAACTATCATTTGTGGTGCTATATTTATAAAGCATTGAATGTGACATTCACCAAACATTCACTGCATGTATTTTTAATGACAGCGAATATGTGAATGTAAAATTGAATGCTTTATAAATATGCCCCCCCGCCCCAGGTGTCATCTTTACAGATAATAGGATCTCCAGGTAGGAAACTTTGCTAAAGGTTCACATTAGAAAAAAATAAATAAATAGCGGAACTGCTTTTTAGTCCTCTGCCTGCTGAAGTCATAGACAGAACGTGGTCAACTTACCTGCTCCCTTTCTGGAAAGTAACTCGCGCAAATGGTCCATTTCAGCCTGTGGATGTAGACTCTAAAGACCGACGCAAAGAAGGCGAAAATGAACAAACCACCTGTGAACAGAGAAAAGAAGAGGGTTAGTCATACTTATGTTTTCTGAGGAAAACTCTGGTGATTGGTTTATATTAGAGGAAGAACAACTTATCCCCCCAGGACCAGTAATTCTCAACCAGGGTTCCTCCAGTGATTGCTTGGGATTACTTGATCTGTGGCTAATAGACCACCCCCCACGATTTTTCATGGTTACTGCATAGTTCAGGGCCAACATCACATGGCACATTCAAGACACTAATGCTTTTTTTTAGTTAGGGGGCATTTAGACCACTACTGTAAAGGTATTCTTCCAACTGGCCATTGCTGTAAAGGGCATTTTTCCCATTGACTCCCAGTAAATTGGTTTTAGTAGGGGTTTCCCCCTAAGACCTAATAAACTATTTCAAGGGTTCCTCGGGGATAGAAAAGCTGCTCTGGATTATACAACTTCAGTGTAGCAATTAAAGGTGTCTCCTCCAGAAATAAAATTCTCTAGGAGCTTGTCGGAAAACAGTAACTTACCAATTATAATATATCCGTAGTAATTTGGCTCCGAAGGTACAGGGATGCATTGCTTGGAGGTCACGGTGTCGTTTTTTTGCCCGATGGCATCCAGCGTGTCCGCCAGCTGGGCAAGGATGTCGTTGATAAAGCCGCTTCCTGTAACATTGACTTTAAGAAAATACGGTGCTGGCGAAGAAAGAAGAATTAGAGGTCGTTATTGTCATATCGGCATTTATACTATTATTATTATTATGTGTTCAGCCTCAGGATATGTTGGGGATACTTACCTTTCACAACAATGTCCCCATTCAGGACAGAAGAAATCGCTGCTATGGCCCAATACACACCATAGTCGGCAGTGATAATAAAAGAGACGATTAGCAGGCTCCGGAATATGTTCATGATTTCAAACGTACATCCCTTTTTCTCCTTTCTGGTCAATGTCCAGGCCACTGTAAAGTGGAACAGAAAAATAAAAATGATGAGTGACGTTACATCATGATCATCTTATATCGACATCTAATTTATTTTTTTCCCTTTCAAATGAAGTAGGGAAAGGGTTTTATTCTCTGTCAGATTATTTTTGCCATCTTTGTCCTGTTTGAGAGGGTTTTTCTTCACTTCCTGTTTTCTAGACTTGACAGGAAGTGAGAGGAAATGTCTCCAAAGTGGCACATTGCCATGGTGTTACCTGAGTGCCCCCATTAGTGGATTTCCCCTCCTGTTACTGTTTTCAAGACAACTTAAAGGGGTTGTAAATGTTTTTTCACCTTAATGCATTCTATGCATTAAGGTGAAAAAACATCTGACAGTGTCTGCGCCCCCAGCCCCCCCCCCCCCCCCCCCCCGTTTTACTTACCTCATCCCTCGAAAATCCCGGCTCGGCCCCGTCCTCCTTTCCACCGCTCAGCCTGGCCGCTGATTGGCTGGAGTGGATGGATGGAAAGCAGCGCAGCCATTGGCTCACGCTGCTGTCAATCACATCCACTGACGCGGAGCGCCGGGCCGTGTGATACAGCGAGCGGCTATAGCCGCCGGCTGTATCACGGGAGCGCGCCCGCAGATGCTTCTCACCATGCGAGGGAGCTCGCATGAACGTGAGAAGCACTTGCGGGAGGAAGCCGAGACAGCCGCCGAGGGACCCCAGAAGAGCAGGTTCGGGGCCACTCTGTGCAAAACAAGCTGCACAGTGGAGGTAAGTATAACATGTTTGTTATTTAAAAAAAAAAAAAAATCACTTTACAATCCCTTTAAGCCATGTACACACGATCTGACTTTCCAGCGGACCAGAGTCCGTCGGACAATTCGATCGTGTGTGGACTCCAGCGGACTTTTTCTTCCCAAAAGTCCGGCGGACCTAGAAATAAGACTGGCTTCAAATTTTCGGCCGGACTCAGCTTTTAGCGGACAATCCTTTTGTCTGTGTGCTAGTCTGACTGACTAAAACCGACGCTAGGGCAGCTATTGGCTACTGGCTATGAACTTCCTTATTCTACGTCATCACGTTCGAATCCGTCAGACTTTTGGCATGATCGTGTGTGGCCAAGTCCATTCGTCTGAAAGTCTGGAGGACCTCAGCTGCAAAGTCCGTCGGATTGTCCGCCAGAAAGTCCGATCGTGTGTACGAGGCATTAGAGTAGTGATGGCGAACCTTGGTACGCCAGATGTTTTGGAACTACATTTCCCACGATGCTCAATTACACTGCAGAGCGCATGAGCATCCTGGGAAATGTAGTTCCAAAACATCTGGGGTGCCAAGGTTTGCCATCACTGACTTTTAGAGTTTTAGATCTTCTCTTACTTTCAGTCCAGGTGACAATGGTCAGTAGGACAGGTAGAGAGTGTAAAACTCCATAGAAGGGAAACAGAAAGCAAAAATAACATGGCAGGGGATCCAACCTTGAATCCGAAGCCCTGACTTCATTTAAAGATGGGTAAAAAAAAGTTAAGACTACTCATGCTTACTTGGTCGGATCAGCCTGTAAGATTCCTTCTTGGAGAGAGGCAGTAGGGTTGTCAAGCCTTGCTTGAGCCTCCTTGCATCTATGCTAATGAATTTCCGTGTAATATAAACGTTGTCAAAGTTGTTATCGTTGGTAAAATTTCGAAGATAACTGAAAGCCCTGGAAAAAAAGAAAGAAAGAAGGCAAGGGTTACAAATGGTATACACGGGACATGGTCTATCTCTAGCTCCAAGGTGGGTTACAATTGGTATACACAGGACATGGTCTATCTCTAGCTCCAAGGTGGGTTACACATGGTATACACAGGACATGGTCTATCTCTAGCTCCAAGGCGAGTTACAAATGGTATACACAGGACATGGTCTATCTCTAGCTCCAAGAGGGTTACAAATGGTATACACAGGACATGGTTTATCTCTAGCTCCAAGGTGAGTTACAAATGGTATACACAGGACATGGTCTATCGCTAGCTCTGAATGCCGGTCAGACGGCGAGGTAACACAGAGGCATGCATATGATAGGCACACATGCTGCATATGATGGACACACAGGCTGCATATGATGGGCACACAGGCTGCATGTGATGGGGCACACAGGCTGCATGTGATGGGGCACAGTGGCTGCATGTGATGGGGCACAGTGAGGCTGCATTTGATGGGCACAGTGAGGCTGCAAATGATTTTTTTCCCCTGAATTTTTTTGTTAGTTTGCTCCCAAACCACCACCCCCAAAAAAAATTACCAATAGTAGGTGACGATGGCGATAATGAAGACAGAGTAGGTGAATATGTGAAAGATCTCCCGGTAAGGTTCGAGATCCTGTTTTACTTACTCCATGATGTCACTAGCAATGGTGAATACACTCTTGCTAGAGTTGACTATTCCACCAAGATCATAGTTGATGGTCATATTGTAATCAAATTTATTCTTTAGATCTTGTAAAATAACCATGACAGCTGCAAGAAGAGAAACAATGTTAGAGATTTATTGCTTATTCTTTTTATGGGTTTACAAAAATTTTGAAGGCTAAGTCCACCTTTTACAAACCAGGGAGAAGAACCACCACACTCCTTTACGGGGTGGATGGTTTGGGTGTGGAGGGGTCCATTTGTAGTATGTTACATCCTAAATATGGGGGTAACATGGTCCAAAAGATGGAGTTAGCCTTTAATTTTGAGAAATGTTGTTATACTTACGAGCTTTAATGTTCTTCTGTATATATTCTCCTACGTAGCACGGTATGACACAGATGATGGTGGCAACTGCAAAAGAAAAACAGAAAGCATAAAGATTAGAGTCAAGTCGTAATAAGGTCAATGTAACTCTTCATGAACACCTAAGAATTTGGTTATCAGGGGATGTGGTGTGTTTTCCAAATACCAACCAACCAACCAAGGCATGTTTGATGCGTCAAAAAAATTTGCCTTGTTTCTCCAAGAGTTCAGTTATCAGAGTATTTTGGTATGTTTTCCCCATACCAGGCAACCAACCAACCAACCAACCAATGAAGGCAAGTTTGCTGGGTCAGATAAATTAGCCTTGTTTCTCCAAGACTTCAGATCAGGGATGAGGTCAATGTAACTCTTCATGAACACCTAAGAATTTGGTTATCAGGGGATATGGTGCGTTTTCCAAATACCAACCAACCAACCAAGGCAAGTTTGATGCGTCAAAAGAATCAGCCTTGTTTCTCCAAGAGTTCAGTTATCAGAGTATTTTGGTATGTGTTCCCCATACCAACCAACCAACTAATGAAGGCAAGTTTGATGGGTCAGATAAATTAGCCTTGTTTCTCCAAGACTCCAGATCGGGGATGAGGTCAATGTAACTGTTCATGAACACCTAAGAATTTGGTTATCAGGGAATATGGTGCGTTTTCCTCATACCAACCTACCAACCAATGAAGACAAGTTTGATGGGTCAGATAAATTAGCCTTGTTTCTCCAAGACTCCAGATCAGGGATGAGGTCAATGTAACTGTTCATGAACACCTATGAATTTGGTTTTCAGGGGATATGGTGTGTTTTCCAAATACCAACCAAACAACCAAGGCATGTTTGATGTGTCAAAAAAATTAGCCTTGTTTCTCCAAGAGTTAAGTTATCAGAGTATTTTGGTATGTTTTCCCCATACCAGGCAACCAACCAACCAACCAACCAACCAATGAAGGCAAGTTTGCTGGGTCAGATAAATTAGCCTTGTTTCTCCAAGACTTCAGTTCAGGGGTCAATATAACTCTTCATGAACACCTAAGAATTTGGTTATCAGGGAATATGGTGTGTTTTCCCCATACCAACCAACCAACTAACCAACCAACCAATGAAGGAAAGTTTGATGAGTCGGATGAATTAGCCTTCTTTCTCCTGGAGACAAGTTTCAAGTGGAATTTCTTAAAAGACCTTATGAGTCTTGAAATGTGCCAGTTCATGAAGGATTACATATCCCCTTTTATCCATTGCTACATTCGATTTTCAATCAGAAGTAAAATGGTGGTCATGAAAATGAACTTGACCACACTGACAGCCGAGTCCTAATTTTTTTGACAATAAAAAACAAAACAAAAAAAAAAGCAAACATACCTTTGGCCACTTCGCATAGCCATGTGAAGCCATCTACGATGTTGCAAAGAACGCCGGCTCCTATGTCCAAGCAGTTATTCTTGGCATCTGCGAATGCCCTGGTGCACTTCTTGTGTGGGTTCAAAAGCTCTTCGTTGCAGATGTCCCCGATGCTGTGAATGAAGGCCCATATGTGACCGAGTGTCTTGCCTACAAGAAAAAAAAATCAGTCATGTCATCTACAGGAATGGACAGTAGAAGTAAAATAAAATAAAAAATAAAAAAAGCCCCCCTCCTAACCTCGTCCACCTCTTCTGGTCTAGTAATTGATGTGAACTAACCCTTTAAGGAAAGGGTAAAAACTATCATTTGTGGTGAAAAGAAAGAGAGCGCGACCGGGGAGAAAAGGGATTATTGCGGTGCCAAATTCAAAAGAAGAATAGAAAGAAAACCATAGATTATATTATCACAATTTTTAATAAATATCACACAGAATAAAAAAGTATAACAATACAATAGACAATATAAATCCAACATAGACAAAGATACAGTGACATACTAAAACATACAATGTATATATTCTATCCAATTATCAGACAGCCTTAAATATAGAGCATGTTGGGCACAGATGGTATTGGTCTTTAGATTCTGTCTGATCAATCTTTCCCTACATGTTTCGCCATACCGATGGCTTCCTCAGGGGTGAATAGAAAACAAATCCAAGGAGGATAGTAGAAATTCTATAAAAAACAGAATATAAAAAAAGAAAAGGGAAAACAAACTGAAAAGAAGAGAAAAAAAACATATACTGATTAGAATATATGAAACAAGAATATTGCACAATACATGTGGGCCAACGACATAGACCTAGAAACATCAGTTCATCCATCCCCCCCACCCCTCAAATAATCCCCCCCATGGCCAAATACCTACCCCTTAATGGCCTTGCATGAAAGACCGCCGGGACGCAATCATGCAAGCAGCGACCACCCCGTAGCCACCTTAGTGTAGCTGCAGGGGGCTACAAGGGCTGAAGTAAAAACGAAAAAAAGAGAAAATAGAGAAATATAAATATAAAAGGAGAAGAAATGAATGAAAGAGGAAAAAGAAGTATATAAATATATAACTTCATAATGTGGTGCTATATTTATAAAGCATTGAATGTGACATTCACCAAACATTCACTGCACGTATTTTTAATGACAGCGAATATGTGAATGTAACATTGAATGCTTTATAAATATGCCCCCCCCCCCAGGTGTCATCTTTACAGATAATAGACAAATCTAGCAACGTCTGTCTGCTTTTTATTTTCCTTCACTTGAGGAGCCCCATCTACCCACCAAACCCCCGAAGCTGAAAATGTTACTTACCAATCACTTTCATCCGTGCTCTGACTTTTTGAAAAAAATTCTTGGCTTTTCCGGCGACAGTTTTTACTTTGCCCGCTATATTTTTTAGGTAGCTCAAAATATCTGCAGGGGAGAAGAAAAATACATCATAAGTTTAAAACAAAAAAAAAAGCAAACATACCTTTGGCCACTTCGCATAGCCATGTGAAGCCATCTACGATGTTGCAAAGAACGTCGGCTCCTATGTCCAAGCAGTTATTCTTGGCATCTGCGAATGCCCTGGTGCACTTCTTGTGTGGGTTCAAAAGCTCTTCGTTGCAGATGTCCCCGATGCTGTGAATGAAGGCCCATATGTGACCGAGTGTCTTGCCTACAAGAAAAAAAAATCAGTCATGTCATCTACAGGAATGGACAGTAGAAGTAAAAAAAAAAAAAAAAGCCCCCCTCCTAACCTCGTCCACCTCTTCTGGTCTAGTAATTGAGGTGAACTAACCCTTTAAGGAAAGGGTAAAAACTATCATTTGTGGTGCTATATTTATAAAGCATTGAATGTGACATTCACCAAACATTCACTGCATGTATTTTTAATGACAGCGAATATGTGAATGTAAAATTGAATGCTTTATAAATATGCCCCCCCCCCCCCCCCCCAGGTGTCATCTTTACAGATAATAGGATCTCCAGGTAGGAAACTTTGCTAAAGGTTCACATTAGAAAAAAATAAATAAATAGCGGAGCTGCTTTTTAGTCCTCTGCCTGCTGAAGTCATAGACAGAACGTGGTCAACTTACCTGCTCCCTTTCTGGGAAGTAACTCGCGCAAATGGTCCATTTCAGCCTGTGGATGTAAACTCTAAAGACCGACCCAAAGAAGGTGAAAATGAACAAACCAACCTGTGAACAGAGAAAAGAAGAGGGTTAGTCATATTTATGTTTTCTGAGGAAAACTCTGGTGATTGGTTTATATTAGAGGAAGAACAACTTATCCCCCCAGGACCAGTAATTCTCAACCAGGGTTCCTCCAGTGATTGCTTGGGATTACTTGATCTGTGGCTAATAGACCACCCCCCACGATTTTTCATGGTTACTGCATAGTTCAGGGCCAACATCACATGGCACATTCAAGACACTAATGCTTTTTTTAGTTAGGGGGCATTTAGTCCACTACTGTAAAGGTATTCTTCCAACTGGCCATTGCTGTAAAGGGCATTTTTCCCATTGACTCCCAGTAAATTGGTTTTAGTAGGGGTTTCCCCCTAAGACCTAATAAACTATTTCAAGGGTTCCTCGGGGATAGAAAAGCTGCTCTGGATTATACAACTTCAGTGTAGCAATTAAAGGTGTCTCCTCCAGAAATAAAATTCTCTAGGAGCTTGTCGGAAAACAGTAACTTACCAATTATAATATATCCGTAGTAATTTGGCTCCGAAGGTACAGGGATGCATTGCTTGGAGGTCACGGTGTCGTTTTTTTGCCCGATGGCATCCAGCGTGTCCGCCAGCTGGGCAAGGATGTCGTTGATAAAGCCGCTTCCTGTAACATTGACTTTAAGAAAATACGGTGCTGGCGAAGAAAGAAGAATTAGAGGTCGTTATTGTCATATCGGCATTTATACTATTATTATTATTATGTGTTCAGCCTCAGGATATGTTGGGGATACTTACCTTTCACAACAATGTCCCCATTCAGGACAGAAGAAATCGCTGCTATGGCCCAGTACACACCATAGTCGGCAGTGATAATAAAAGAGACGATTAGCAGGCTCCGGAATATGTTCATGATTTCAAACGTACATCCCTTTTTCTCCTTTCTGGTCAATGTCCAGGCCACTGTAAAGTGGAACAGAAAAATAAAAATGATGAGTGACGTTACATCATGATCATCTTATATCGACATCTAATTTATTTTTTTCCCTTTCAAATGAAGTAGGGAAAGGGTTTTATTCTCTGTCAGATTATTTTTGCCATCTTTGTCCTGTTTGAGAGGGTTTTTCTTCACTTCCTGTTTTCTAGACTTGACAGGAAGTGAGAGGAAATGTCTCCAAAGTGGCACATTGCCATGGTGTTACCTGAGTGCCCCCATTAGTGGATTTCCCCTCCTGTTACTGTTTTCAAGACAACTTAAAGGGGTTGTAAATGTTTTTTCACCTTAATGCATTCTATGCATTAAGGTGAAAAAACATCTGACAGTGTCTGCGCCCCCAGCCCCCCCCCCCCCGTTTTACTTACCTCATCCCTCGAAAATCCCGGCTCGGCCCCGTCCTCCTTTCCACCGCTCAGCCTGGCCGCTGATTGGCTGGAGTGGATGGATGGAAAGCAGCGCAGCCATTGGCTCACGCTGCTGTCAATCACATCCACTGACGCGGAGCGCCGGGCCGTGTGATACAGCGAGCGGCTATAGCCGCCGGCTGTATCACGGGAGCGCGCCCGCAGATGCTTCTCACCATGCGAGGGAGCTCGCATGAACGTGAGAAGCACTTGCGGGAGGAAGCCGAGACAGCCGCCGAGGGACCCCAGAAGAGCAGGTTCGGGGCCACTCTGTGCAAAACAAGCTGCACAGTGGAGGTAAGTATAACATGTTTGTTATTTAAAAAAAAAAAATCACTTTACAATCCCTTTAAGCCATGTACACACGATCTGACTTTCCAGCGGACCAGAGTCCGTCGGACAATTCGATCGTGTGTGGACTCCAGCGGACTTTTTCTTCCCAAAAGTCCGGCGGACCTAGAAATAAGACTGGCTTCAAATTTTCGGCCGGACTCAGCTTTTAGCGGACAATCCTTTTGTCTGTGTGCTAGTCCGACGGACTAAAACCGACGCTAGGGCAGCTATTGGCTACTGGCTATGAACTTCCTTATTCTACGTCATCACGTTCGAATCCGTCAGACTTTTGGCATGATCATGTGTGGCCAAGTCCATTCGTCTGAAAGTCTGGAGGACCTCAGCTGCAAAGTCCGTCGGATTGCCCGCCAGAAAGTCCGATCGTGTGTACGAGGCATAAGAGTAGTGATGGCGAACCTTGGTACGCCAGATGTTTTGGAACTACATTTCCCACGATGCTCAATTACACTGCAGAGCGCATGAGCATCCTGGGAAATGTAGTTCCAAAACATCTGGGGTGCCAAGGTTTGCCATCACTGACTTTTAGAGTTTTAGATCTTCTCTTACTTTCAGTCCAGGTGACAATGGTCAGTAGGACAGGTAGAGAGTGTAAAACTCCATAGAAGGGAAACAGAAAGCAAAAATAACATGGCAGGGGATCCAACCTTGAATCCGAAGCCCTGACTTCATTTAAAGATGGGTAAAAAAAAGTTAAGACTACTCATGCTTACTTGGTCGGATCAGCCTGTAAGATTCCTTCTTGGAGAGAGGCAGTAGGGTTGTCAAGCCTTGCTTGAGCCTCCTTGCATCTATGCTAATGAATTTCCGTGTAATATAAACATTGTCAAAGTTGTTATCGTTGGTAAAATTTCGAAGATAACTGAAAGCCCTGGAAAAAAAGAAAGAAAGAAGGCAAGGGTTACAAATGGTATACACGGGACATGGTCTATCTCTAGCTCCAAGGTGGGTTACAATTGGTATACACAGGACATGGTCTATCTCTAGCTCCAAGGTGGGTTACACATGGTATACACAGGACATGATCTATCTCTAGCTCCAAGGCGAGTTACAAATGGTATACACAGGACATGGTCTATCTCTAGCTCCAAGGGGGTTACAAATGGTATACACAGGACATGGTCTATCTCTAGCTCCAAGGCGAGTTACAAATGGTATACACAGGACATGGTCTATCGCTAGCTCTGAATGCCGGTCAGACGGCGAGGGAACACAGAGGCATGCATATGATAGGCACACATGCTGCATATGATGGACACACAGGCTGCATATGATGGGCACACAGGCTGCATGTGATGGGGCACACAGGCTGCATGTGATGGGGCACAGTGGCTGCATGTGATGGGCACAGTGAGGCTGCAAATGATTTTTTTTCCCCTGAATTTTTTTGTTAGTTTGCTCCCAAACCACCACCCCCAAAAAAAATTACCAATAGTAGGTGAGGATGGCGATAATGAAGACAGAGTAGGTGAATATGTGAAAGATCTCCCGGTAAGGTTCGAGATCCTGTTTTACTTACTCCATGATGTCACTAGCAATGGTGAATACACTCTTGCTAGAGTTGACTATTCCACCAAGATCATAGTTGATGGTCATATTGTAATCAAATTTATTCTTTAGATCTTGTAAAATAACCATGACAGCTGCAAGAAGAGAAACAATGTTAGAGATTTATTGCTTATTCTTTTTATGGGTTTACAAAAATTTTGAAGGCTAAGTCCACCTTTTACAAACCAGGGAGAAGAACCACCACACTCCTTTACGGGGTGGATGGTTTGGGTGTGGAGGGGTCCATTTGTAGTATGTTACATCCTAAATATGGGGGTAACATGGTCCAAAAGATGGAGTTAGCCTTTAATTTTGAGAAATGTTGTTATACTTACGAGCTTTAATGTTCTTCTGTATATATTCTCCTACGTAGCACGGTATGACACAGATGATGGTGGCAACTGCAAAAGAAAAACAGAAAGCATAAAGATTAGAGTCAAGTCGTAATAAGGTCAATGTAACTCTTCATGAACACCTAAGAATTTGGTTATCAGGGGATGTGGTGTGTTTTCCAAATACCAACCAACCAACCAAGGCATGTTTGATGCGTCAAAAAAATTTGCCTTGTTTCTCCAAGAGTTCAGTTATCAGAGTATTTTGGTATGTTTTCCCCATACCAGGCAACCAACCAACCAACCAACCAACCAACCAATGAAGGCAAGTTTGCTGGGTCAGATAAATTAGCCTTGTTTCTCCAAGACTTCAGATCAGGGATGAGGTCAATGTAACTCTTCATGAACACCTAAGAATTTGGTTATCAGGGGATATGGTGCGTTTTCCAAATACCAACCAACCAACCAAGGCAAGTTTGATGCGTCAAAAGAATCAGCCTTGTTTCTCCAAGAGTTCAGTTATCAGAGTATTTTGGTATGTGTTCCCCATACCAACCAACCAACTAATGAAGGCAAGTTTGATGGGTCAGATAAATTAGCCTTGTTTCTCCAAGACTCCAGATCGGGGATGAGGTCAATGTAACTCTTCATGAACACCTAAGAATTTGGTTATCAGGGAATATGGTGCGTTTTCCTCATACCAACCTACCAACCAATGAAGACAAGTTTGATGGGTCAGATAAATTAGCCTTGTTTCTCCAAGACTCCAGATCAGGGATGAGGTCAATGTAACTGTTCATGAACACCTATGAATTTGGTTTTCAGGGGATATGGTGTGTTTTCCAAATACCAACCAAACAACCAAGGCATGTTTGATGTGTCAAAAAAATTAGCCTTGTTTCTCCAAGAGTTAAGTTATCAGAGTATTTTGGTATGTTTTCCCCATACCAGGCAACCAACCAACCAACCAACCAACCAATGAAGGCAAGTTTGCTGGGTCAGATAAATTAGCCTTGTTTCTCCAAGACTTCAGTTCAGGGGTCAATATAACTCTTCATGAACACCTAAGAATTTGGTTATCAGGGAATATGGTGTGTTTTCCCCATACCAACCAACCAACTAACCAACCAACCAATGAAGGAAAGTTTGATGAGTCGGATGAATTAGCCTTCTTTCTCCTGGAGACAAGTTTCAAGTGGAATTTCTTAAAAGACCTTATGAGTCTTGAAATGTGCCAGTTCATGAAGGATTACATATCCCCTTTCATCCATTGCTACATTCGATTTTCAATCAGAAGTAAAATGGTGGTCATGAAAATGAACTTGACCACACTGACAGCCCAGTCCTAATTTTTTTGACAATAAAAAACAAAACAAAAAAAAAGCAAACATACCTTTGGCCACTTCGCATAGCCATGTGAAGCCATCTACGATGTTGCAAAGAACGCCGGCTCCTATGTCCAAGCAGTTATTCTTGGCATCTGCGAATGCCCTGGTGCACTTCTTGTGTGGGTTCAAAAGCTCTTCGTTGCAGATGTCCCCGATGCTGTGAATGAAGGCCCATATGTGACCGAGTGTCTTGCCTACAAGAAAAAAAAATCAGTCATGTCATCTACAGGAATGGACAGTAGAAGTAAAATAAAATAAAAAATAAAAAAAGCCCCCCTCCTAACCTCGTCCACCTCTTCTGGTCTAGTAATTGATGTGAACTAACCCTTTAAGGAAAGGGTAAAAACTATCATTTGTGGTGAAAAGAAAGAGAGCGCGACCGGGGAGAAAAGGGATTATTGCGGTGCCAAATTCAAAAGAAGAATAGAAAGAAAACCATAGATTATATTATCACAATTTTTAATAAATATCACACAGAATAAAAAAGTATAACAATACAATAGACAATATAAATCCAACATAGACAAAGATACAGTGACATACTAAAACATACAATGTATATATTCTATCCAATTATCAGACAGCCTTAAATATAGAGCATGTTGGGCACAGATGGTATTGGTCTTTAGATTCTGTCTGATCAATCTTTCCCTACATGTTTCGCCATACCGATGGCTTCCTCAGGGGTGAATAGAAAACAAATCCAAGGAGGATAGTAGAAATTCTATAAAAAACAGAATATAAAAAAAGAAAAGGGAAAACAAACTGAAAAGAAGAGAAAAAAAACATATACTGATTAGAATATATGAAACAAGAATATTGCACAATACATGTGGGCCAACGACATAGACCTAGAAACATCAGTTCATCCATCCCCCCCACCCCTCAAATAATCCCCCCCATGGCCAAATACCTACCCCTTAATGGCCTTGCATGAAAGACCGCCGGGACGCAATCATGCAAGCAGCGACCACCCCGTAGCCACCTTAGTGTAGCTGCAGGGGGCTACAAGGGCTGAAGTAAAAACGAAAAAAAGAGAAAATAGAGAAATATAAATATAAAAGGAGAAGAAATGAATGAAAGAGGAAAAAGAAGTATATAAATATATAACTTCATAATGTGGTGCTATATTTATAAAGCATTGAATGTGACATTCACCAAACATTCACTGCACGTATTTTTAATGACAGCGAATATGTGAATGTAACATTGAATGCTTTATAAATATGCCCCCCCCAGGTGTCATCTTTACAGATAATAGACAAATCTAGCAACGTCTGTCTGCTTTTTATTTTCCTTCACTTGAGGAGCCCCATCTACCCACCAAACCCCCGAAGCTGAAAATGTTACTTACCAATCACTTTCATCCGTGCTCTGACTTTTTGAAAAAAATTCTTGGCTTTTCCGGCGACAGTTTTTACTTTGCCCGCTATATTTTTTAGGTAGCTCAAAATATCTGCAGGGGAGAAGAAAAATACATCATAAGTTTAAAACAAAAAAAAAAGCAAACATACCTTTGGCCACTTCGCATAGCCATGTGAAGCCATCTACGATGTTGCAAAGAACGTCGGCTCCTATGTCCAAGCAGTTATTCTTGGCATCTGCGAATGCCCTGGTGCACTTCTTGTGTGGGTTCAAAAGCTCTTCGTTGCAGATGTCCCCGATGCTGTGAATGAAGGCCCATATGTGACCGAGTGTCTTGCCTACAAGAAAAAAAATCAGTCATGTCATCTACAGGAATGGACAGTAGAAGTAAAAAAAAAAAAAAAAAGCCCCCCTCCTAACCTCGTCCACCTCTTCTGGTCTAGTAATTGAGGTGAACTAACCCTTTAAGGAAAGGGTAAAAACTATCATTTGTGGTGCTATATTTATAAAGCATTGAATGTGACATTCACCAAACATTCACTGCATGTATTTTTAATGACAGCGAATATGTGAATGTAAAATTGAATGCTTTATAAATATGCCCCCCCGCCCCAGGTGTCATCTTTACAGATAATAGGATCTCCAGGTAGGAAACTTTGCTAAAGGTTCACATTAGAAAAAAATAAATAAATAGCGGAACTGCTTTTTAGTCCTCTGCCTGCTGAAGTCATAGACAGAACGTGGTCAACTTACCTGCTCCCTTTCTGGAAAGTAACTCGCGCAAATGGTCCATTTCAGCCTGTGGATGTAGACTCTAAAGACCGACGCAAAGAAGGCGAAAATGAACAAACCACCTGTGAACAGAGAAAAGAAGAGGGTTAGTCATACTTATGTTTTCTGAGGAAAACTCTGGTGATTGGTTTATATTAGAGGAAGAACAACTTATCCCCCCAGGACCAGTAATTCTCAACCAGGGTTCCTCCAGTGATTGCTTGGGATTACTTGATCTGTGGCTAATAGACCACCCCCCACGATTTTTCATGGTTACTGCATAGTTCAGGGCCAACATCACATGGCACATTCAAGACACTAATGCTTTTTTTTAGTTAGGGGGCATTTAGACCACTACTGTAAAGGTATTCTTCCAACTGGCCATTGCTGTAAAGGGCATTTTTCCCATTGACTCCCAGTAAATTGGTTTTAGTAGGGGTTTCCCCCTAAGACCTAATAAACTATTTCAAGGGTTCCTCGGGGATAGAAAAGCTGCTCTGGATTATACAACTTCAGTGTAGCAATTAAAGGTGTCTCCTCCAGAAATAAAATTCTCTAGGAGCTTGTCGGAAAACAGTAACTTACCAATTATAATATATCCGTAGTAATTTGGCTCCGAAGGTACAGGGATGCATTGCTTGGAGGTCACGGTGTCGTTTTTTTGCCCGATGGCATCCAGCGTGTCCGCCAGCTGGGCAAGGATGTCGTTGATAAAGCCGCTTCCTGTAACATTGACTTTAAGAAAATACGGTGCTGGCGAAGAAAGAAGAATTAGAGGTCGTTATTGTCATATCGGCATTTATACTATTATTATTATTATGTGTTCAGCCTCAGGATATGTTGGGGATACTTACCTTTCACAACAATGTCCCCATTCAGGACAGAAGAAATCGCTGCTATGGCCCAGTACACACCATAGTCGGCAGTGATAATAAAAGAGACGATTAGCAGGCTCCGGAATATGTTCATGATTTCAAACGTACATCCCTTTTTCTCCTTTCTGGTCAATGTCCAGGCCACTGTAAAGTGGAACAGAAAAATAAAAATGATGAGTGACGTTACATCATGATCATCTTATATCGACATCTAATTTATTTTTTTCCCTTTCAAATGAAGTAGGGAAAGGGTTTTATTCTCTGTCAGATAATTTTTGCCATCTTTGTCCTGTTTGAGAGGGTTTTTCTTCACTTCCTGTTTTCTAGACTTGACAGGAAGTGAGAGGAAATGTCTCCAAAGTGGCACATTGCCATGGTGTTACCTGAGTGCCCCCATTAGTGGATTTCCCCTCCTGTTACTGTTTTCAAGACAACTTAAAGGGGTTGTAAATGTTTTTTCACCTTAATGCATTCTATGCATTAAGGTGAAAAAACATCTGACAGTGTCTGCGCCCCCAGCCCCCCCCCCCCCCCCCCGTTTTACTTACCTCATCCCTCGAAAATCCCGGCTCGGCCCCGTCCTCCTTTCCACCGCTCAGCCTGGCCGCTGATTGGCTGGAGTGGATGGATGGAAAGCAGCGCAGCCATTGGCTCACGCTGCTGTCAATCACATCCACTGACGCGGAGCGCCGGGCCGTGTGATACAGCGAGCGGCTATAGCCGCCGGCTGTATCACGGGAGCGCGCCCGCAGATGCTTCTCACCATGCGAGGGAGCTCGCATGAACGTGAGAAGCACTTGCGGGAGGAAGCCGAGACAGCCGCCAAGGGACCCCAGAAGAGCAGGTTCGGGGCCACTCTGTGCAAAACAAGCTGCACAGTGGAGGTAAGTATAACATGTTTGTTATTTAAAAAAAAAAAATCACTTTACAATCCCTTTAAGCCATGTACACACGATCTGACTTTCAAGCGGACCAGAGTCCGTCGGACAATTCGATCGTGTGTGGACTCCAGCGGACTTTTTCTTCCCAAAAGTCCGGCGGACCTAGAAATAAGACTGGCTTCAAATTTTCGGCCGGACTCAGCTTTTAGCGGACAATCCTTTTGTCTGTGTGCTAGTCCGACGGACTAAAACCGACGCTAGGGCAGCTATTGGCTACTGGCTATGAACTTCCTTATTCTACGTCATCACGTTCGAATCCGTCAGACTTTTGGCATGATCATGTGTGGCCAAGTCTATTCGTCTGAAAGTCTGGAGGACCTCAGCTGCAAAGTCCGTCGGATTGCCCGCCAGAAAGTCAGATCGTGTGTACGAGGCATTAGAGTAGTGATGGCGAACCTTGGTACGCCAGATGTTTTGGAACTACATTTCCCACGATGCTCAATTACACTGCAGAGCGCATGAGCATCCTGGGAAATGTAGTTCCAAAACATCTGGGGTGCCAAGGTTTGCCATCACTGACTTTTAGAGTTTTAGATCTTCTCTTACTTTCAGTCCAGGTGACAATGGTCAGTAGGACAGGTAGAGAGTGTAAAACTCCATAGAAGGGAAACAGAAAGCAAAAATAACATGGCAGGGGATCCAACCTTGAATCCGAAGCCCTGACTTCATTTAAAGATGGGTAAAAAAAAGTTAAGACTACTCATGCTTACTTGGTCGGATCAGCCTGTAAGATTCCTTCTTGGAGAGAGGCAGTAGGGTTGTCAAGCCTTGCTTGAGCCTCCTTGCATCTATGCTAATGAATTTCCGTGTAATATAAACATTGTCAAAGTTGTTATCGTTGGTAAAATTTCGAAGATAACTGAAAGCCCTGGAAAAAAAGAAAGAAAGAAGGCAAGGGTTACAAATGGTATACACGGGACATGGTCTATCTCTAGCTCCAAGGTGGGTTACAATTGGTATACACAGGACATGGTCTATCTCTAGCTCCAAGGTGGGTTACACATGGTATACACAGGACATGGTCTATCTCTAGCTCCAAGGCGAGTTACAAATGGTATACACAGGACATGGTCTATCTCTAGCTCCAAGGGGGTTACAAATGGTATACACAGGACATGGTCTATCTCTAGCTCCAAGGCGAGTTACAAATGGTATACACAGGACATGGTCTATCGCTAGCTCTGAATGCCGGTCAGACGGCGAGGGAACACAGAGGCATGCATATGATAGGCACACATGCTGCATATGATGGACACACAGGCTGCATATGATGGGCACACAGGCTGCATGTGATGGGGCACACAGGCTGCATGTGATGGGGCACAGTGGCTGCATGTGATGGGCACAGTGAGGCTGCAAATGATTTTTTTCCCCTGAATTTTTTTGTTAGTTTGCTCCCAAACCACCACCCCCAAAAAAAATTACCAATAGTAGGTGAGGATGGCGATAATGAAGACAGAGTAGGTGAATATGTGAAAGATCTCCCGGTAAGGTTCGAGATCCTGTTTTACTTACTCCATGATGTCACTAGCAATGGTGAATACACTCTTGCTAGAGTTGACTATTCCACCAAGATCATAGTTGATGGTCATATTGTAATCAAATTTATTCTTTAGATCTTGTAAAATAACCATGACAGCTGCAAGAAGAGAAACAATGTTAGAGATTTATTGCTTATTCTTTTTATGGGTTTACAAAAATTTTGAAGGCTAAGTCCACCTTTTACAAACCAGGGAGAAGAACCACCACACTCCTTTACGGGGTGGATGGTTTGGGTGTGGAGGGGTCCATTTGTAGTATGTTACATCCTAAATATGGGGGTAACATGGTCCAAAAGATGGAGTTAGCCTTTAATTTTGAGAAATGTTGTTATACTTACGAGCTTTAATGTTCTTCTGTATATATTCTCCTACGTAGCACGGTATGACACAGATGATGGTGGCAACTGCAAAAGAAAAACAGAAAGCATAAAGATTAGAGTCAAGTCGTAATAAGGTCAATGTAACTCTTCATGAACACCTAAGAATTTGGTTATCAGGGGATGTGGTGTGTTTTCCAAATACCAACCAACCAACCAAGGCATGTTTGATGCGTCAAAAAAATTTGCCTTGTTTCTCCAAGAGTTCAGTTATCAGAGTATTTTGGTATGTTTTCCCCATACCAGGTAACCAACCAACCAACCAACCAACCAATGAAGGCAAGTTTGCTGGGTCAGATAAATTAGCCTTGTTTCTCCAAGACTTCAGATCAGGGATGAGGTCAATGTAACTCTTCATGAACACCTAAGAATTTGGTTATCAGGGGATATGGTGCGTTTTCCAAATACCAACCAACCAACCAAGGCAAGTTTGATGCGTCAAAAGAATCAGCCTTGTTTCTCCAAGAGTTCAGTTATCAGAGTATTTTGGTATGTGTTCCCCATACCAACCAACCAACTAATGAAGGCAAGTTTGATGGGTCAGATAAATTAGCCTTGTTTCTCCAAGACTCCAGATCGGGGATGAGGTCAATGTAACTGTTCATGAACACCTAAGAATTTGGTTATCAGGGAATATGGTGCGTTTTCCTCATACCAACCTACCAACCAATGAAGACAAGTTTGATGGGTCAGATAAATTAGCCTTGTTTCTCCAAGACTCCAGATCAGGGATGAGGTCAATGTAACTGTTCATGAACACCTATGAATTTGGTTTTCAGGGGATATGGTGTGTTTTCCAAATACCAACCAAACAACCAAGGCATGTTTGATGTGTCAAAAAAATTAGCCTTGTTTCTCCAAGAGTTAAGTTATCAGAGTATTTTGGTATGTTTTCCCCATACCAGGCAACCAACCAACCAACCAACCAATGAAGGCAAGTTTGCTGGGTCAGATAAATTAGCCTTGTTTCTCCAAGACTTCAGTTCAGGGGTCAATATAACTCTTCATGAACACCTAAGAATTTGGTTATCAGGGAATATGGTGTGTTTTCCCCATACCAACCAACCAACTAACCAACCAACCAATGAAGGAAAGTTTGATGAGTCGGATGAATTAGCCTTCTTTCTCCTGGAGACAAGTTTCAAGTGGAATTTCTTAAAAGACCTTATGAGTCTTGAAATGTGCCAGTTCATGAAGGATTACATATCCCCTTTCATCCATTGCTACATTCGATTTTCAATCAGAAGTAAAATGGTGGTCATGAAAATGAACTTGACCACACTGACAGCTGAGTCCTAATTTTTTTGACAATAAAAAACAAAACAAAAAAAAAAGCAAACATACCTTTGGCCACTTCGCATAGCCATGTGAAGCCATCTACAATGTTGCAAAGAACGCCGGCTCCTATGTCCAAGCAGTTATTCTTGGCATCTGCGAATGCCCTGGTGCACTTCTTGTGTGGGTTCAAAAGCTCTTCGTTGCAGATGTCCCCGATGCTGTGAATGAAGGCCCATATGTGACCGAGTGTCTTGCCTACAAGAAAAAAAAATCAGTCATGTCATCTACAGGAATGGACAGTAGAAGTAAAATAAAATAAAAAATAAAAAAAGCCCCCCTCCTAACCTCGTCCACCTCTTCTGGTCTAGTAATTGATGTGAACTAACCCTTTAAGGAAAGGGTAAAAACTATCATTTGTGGTGAAAAGAAAGAGAGCGCGACCGGGGAGAAAAGGGATTATTGCGGTGCCAAATTCAAAAGAAGAATAGAAAGAAAACCATAGATTATATTATCACAATTTTTAATAAATATCACACAGAATAAAAAAGTATAACAATACAATAGACAATATAAATCCAACATAGACAAAGATACAGTGACATACTAAAACATACAATGTATATATTCTATCCAATTATCAGACAGCCTTAAATATAGAGCATGTTGGGCACAGATGGTATTGGTCTTTAGATTCTGTCTGATCAATCTTTCCCTACATGTTTCGCCATACCGATGGCTTCCTCAGGGGTGAATAGAAAACAAATCCAAGGAGGATAGTAGAAATTCTATAAAAAACAGAATATAAAAAAAGAAAAGGGAAAACAAACTGAAAAGAAGAGAAAAAAAACATATACTGATTAGAATATATGAAACAAGAATATTGCACAATACATGTGGGCCAACGACATAGACCTAGAAACATCAGTTCATCCATCCCCCCCACCCCTCAAATAATCCTCCCCATGGCCAAATACCTACCCCTTAATGGCCTTGCATGAAAGACCGCCGGGACGCAATCATGCAAGCAGCGACCACCTCGTAGCCACCTTAGTGTAGCTGCAGGGGGCTACAAGGGCTGAAGTAAAAACGAAAAAAAGAGAAAATAGAGAAATATAAATATAAAAGGAGAAGAAATGAATGAAAGAGGAAAAAGAAGTATATAAATATATAACTTCATAATGTGGTGCTATATTTATAAAGCATTGAATGTGACATTCACCAAACATTCACTGCACGTATTTTTAATGACAGCGAATATGTGAATGTAACATTGAATGCTTTATAAATATGCCCCCCCAGGTGTCATCTTTACAGATAATAGACAAATCTAGCAACGTCTGTCTGCTTTTTATTTTCCTTCACTTGAGGAGCCCCATCTACCCACCAAACCCCGAAGCTGAAAATGTTACTTACCAATCACTTTCATCCGTGCTCTGACTTTTTGAAAAAAATTCTTGGCCTTTCCGGCGACAGTTTTTACTTTGCCCGCTATATTTTTTAGGTAGCTCAAAATATCTGCAGGGGAGAAGAAAAATACATCATAAGTTTAAAACAAAAAAAAAAGCAAACATACCTTTGGCCACTTCGCATAGCCATGTGAAGCCATCTACGATGTTGCAAAGAACGTCGGCTCCTATGTCCAAGCAGTTATTCTTGGCATCTGCGAATGCCCTGGTGCACTTCTTGTGTGGGTTCAAAAGCTCTTCGTTGCAGATGTCCCCGATGCTGTGAATGAAGGCCCATATGTGACCGAGTGTCTTGCCTACAAGAAAAAAAAATCAGTCATGTCATCTACAGGAATGGACAGTAGAAGTAAAAAAAAAAAAAAAAGCCCCCCTCCTAACCTCGTCCACCTCTTCTGGTCTAGTAATTGAGGTGAACTAACCCTTTAAGGAAAGGGTAAAAACTATCATTTGTGGTGCTATATTTATAAAGCATTGAATGTGACATTCACCAAACATTCACTGCATGTATTTTTAATGACAGCGAATATGTGAATGTAAAATTGAATGCTTTATAAATATGCCCCCCCCCCAGGTGTCATCTTTACAGATAATAGGATCTCCAGGTAGGAAACTTTGCTAAAGGTTCACATTAGAAAAAAATAAATAAATAGCGGAACTGCTTTTTAGTCCTCTGCCTGCTGAAGTCATAGACAGAACGTGGTCAACTTACCTGCTCCCTTTCTGGAAAGTAACTTGCGCAAATGGTCCATTTCAGCCTGTGGATGTAGACTCTAAAGACCGACCCAAAGAAGGCGAAAATGAACAAACCAACCTGTGAACAGAGAAAAGAAGAGGGTTAGTCATACTTATGTTTTCTGAGGAAAACTCTGGTGATTGGTTTATATTAGAGGAAGAACAACTTATCCCCCCAGGACCAGTAATTCTCAACCAGGGTTCCTCCAGTGATTGCTTGGGATTACTTGATCTGTGGCTAATAGACCACCCCCCACGATTTTTCATGGTTACTGCATAGTTCAGGGCCAACATCACATGGCACATTCAAGACACTAATGCTTTTTTTAGTTAGGGGGCATTTAGTCCACTACTGTAAAGGTATTCTTCCAACTGGCCATTGCTGTAAAGGGCATTTTTCCCATTGACTCCCAGTAAATTGGTTTTAGTAGGGGTTTCCCCCTAAGACCTAATAAACTATTTCAAGGGTTCCTCGGGGATAGAAAAGCTGCTCTGGATTATACAACTTCAGTGTAGCAATTAAAGGTGTCTCCTCCAGAAATAAAATTCTCTAGGAGCTTGTCGGAAAACAGTAACTTACCAATTATAATATATCCGTAGTAATTTGGCTCCGAAGGTACAGGGATGCATTGCTTGGAGGTCACGGTGTCGTTTTTTTGCCCGATGGCATCCAGCGTGTCCGCCAGCTGGGCAAGGATGTCGTTGATAAAGCCGCTTCCTGTAACATTGACTTTAAGAAAATACGGTGCTGGCGAAGAAAGAAGAATTAGAGGTCGTTATTGTCATATCGGCATTTATACTATTATTATTATTATGTGTTCAGCCTCAGGATATGTTGGGGATACTTACCTTTCACAACAATGTCCCCATTCAGGACAGAAGAAATCGCTGCTATGGCCCAGTACACACCATAGTCGGCAGTGATAATAAAAGAGACGATTAGCAGGCTCCGGAATATGTTCATGATTTCAAACGTACATCCCTTTTTCTCCTTTCTGGTCAATGTCCAGGCCACTGTAAAGTGGAACAGAAAAATAAAAATGATGAGTGACGTTACATCATGATCATCTTATATCGACATCTAATTTATTTTTTTCCCTTTCAAATGAAGTAGGGAAAGGGTTTTATTCTCTGTCAGATTATTTTTGCCATCTTTGTCCTGTTTGAGAGGGTTTTTCTTCACTTCCTGTTTTCTAGACTTGACAGGAAGTGAGAGGAAATGTCTCCAAAGTGGCACATTGCCATGGTGTTACCTGAGTGCCCCCATTAGTGGATTTCCCCTCCTGTTACTGTTTTCAAGACAACTTAAAGGGGTTGTAAATGTTTTTTCACCTTAATGCATTCTATGCATTAAGGTGAAAAAACATCTGACAGTGTCTGCGCCCCCAGCCCCCCCCCCCCCCGTTTTACTTACCTCATCCCTCGAAAATCCCGGCTCGGCCCCGTCCTCCTTTCCACCGCTCAGCCTGGCCGCTGATTGGCTGGAGTGGATGGATGGAAAGCAGCGCAGCCATTGGCTCACGCTGCTGTCAATCACATCCACTGACGCGGAGCGCCGGGCCGTGTGATACAGCGAGCGGCTATAGCCGCCGGCTGTATCACGGGAGCGCGCCCGCAGATGCTTCTCACCATGCGAGGGAGCTCGCATGAACGTGAGAAGCACTTGCGGGAGGAAGCCGAGACAGCCGCCGAGGGACCCCAGAAGAGCAGGTTCGGGGCCACTCTGTGCAAAACAAGCTGCACAGTGGAGGTAAGTATAACATGTTTGTTATTTAAAAAAAAAAAATCACTTTACAATCCCTTTAAGCCATGTACACACGATCTGACTTTCCAGCGGACCAGAGTCCGTCGGACAATTCGATCGTGTGTGGACTCCAGCGGACTTTTTCTTCCCAAAAGTCCGGCGGACCTAGAAATAAGACTGGCTTCAAATTTTCGGCCGGACTCAGCTTTTAGCGGACAATCCTTTTGTCTGTGTGCTAGTCCGACGGACTAAAACCGACGCTAGGGCAGCTATTGGCTACTGGCTATGAACTTCCTTATTCTACGTCATCACGTTCGAATCCGTCAGACTTTTGGCATGATCATGTGTGGCCAAGTCCATTCGTCTGAAAGTCTGGAGGACCTCAGCTGCATAGTCCGTCGGATTGCCCGCCAGAAAGTCCGATCGTGTGTACGAGGCATTAGAGTAGTGATGGCGAACCTTGGTACGCCAGATGTTTTGGAACTACATTTCCCACGATGCTCAATTACACTGCAGAGCGCATGAGCATCCTGGGAAATGTAGTTCCAAAACATCTGGGGTGCCAAGGTTTGCCATCACTGACTTTTAGAGTTTTAGATCTTCTCTTACTTTCAGTCCAGGTGACAATGGTCAGTAGGACAGGTAGAGAGTGTAAAACTCCATAGAAGGGAAACAGAAAGCAAAAATAACATGGCAGGGGATCCAACCTTGAATCCGAAGCCCTGACTTCATTTAAAGATGGGTAAAAAAAAGTTAAGACTACTCATGCTTACTTGGTCGGATCAGCCTGTAAGATTCCTTCTTGGAGAGAGGCAGTAGGGTTGTCAAGCCTTGCTTGAGCCTCCTTGCATCTATGCTAATGAATTTCCGTGTAATATAAACATTGTCAAAGTTGTTATCGTTGGTAAAATTTCGAAGATAACTGAAAGCCCTGGAAAAAAAGAAAGAAAGAAGGCAAGGGTTACAAATGGTATACACGGGACATGGTCTATCTCTAGCTCCAAGGTGGGTTACAATTGGTATACACAGGACATGGTCTATCTCTAGCTCCAAGGTGGGTTACACATGGTATACACAGGACATGGTCTATCTCTAGCTCCAAGGCGAGTTACAAATGGTATACACAGGACATGGTCTATCTCTAGCTCCAAGGGGGTTACAAATGGTATACACAGGACATGGTCTATCTCTAGCTCCAAGGCGAGTTACAAATGGTATACACAGGACATGGTCTATCTCTAGCTCCAAGGGGGTTACAAATGGTATACACAGGACATGGTCTATCGCTAGCTCTGAATGCCGGTCAGACGGCGAGGGAACACAGAGGCATGCATATGATAGGCACACATGCTGCATATGATGGACACACAGGCTGCATATGATGGGCACACAGGCTGCGTGTGATGGGGCACACAGGCTGCATGTGATGGGGCACAGTGGCTGCATGTGATGGGCACAGTGAGGCTGCAAATGATTTTTTTCCCCTGAATTTTTTTGTTAGTTTGCTCCCAAACCGCCACCCCCCAAAAAAATTACCAATAGTAGGTGAGGATGGCGATAATGAAGACAGAGTAGGTGAATATGTGAAAGATCTCCCGGTAAGGTTCGAGATCCTGTTTTACTTACTCCATGATGTCACTAGCAATGGTGAATACACTCTTGCTAGAGTTGACTATTCCACCAAGATCATAGTTGATGGTCATATTGTAATCAAATTTATTCTTTAGATCTTGTAAAATAACCATGACAGCTGCAAGAAGAGAAACAATGTTAGAGATTTATTGCTTATTCTTTTTATGGGTTTACAAAAATTTTGAAGGCTAAGTCCACCTTTTACAAACCAGGGAGAAGAACCACCACACTCCTTTACGGGGTGGATGGTTTGGGTGTGGAGGGGTCCATTTGTAGTATGTTACATCCTAAATATGGGGGTAACATGGTCCAAAAGATGGAGTTAGCCTTTAATTTTGAGAAATGTTGTTATACTTACGAGCTTTAATGTTCTTCTGTATATATTCTCCTACGTAGGACGGTATGACACAGATGATGGTGGCAACTGCAAAAGAAAAACAGAAAGCATAAAGATTAGAGTCAAGTCGTAATAAGGTCAATGTAACTCTTCATGAACACCTAAGAATTTGGTTATCAGGGGATGTGGTGTGTTTTCCAAATACCAACCAACCAACCAAGGCATGTTTGATGCGTCAAAAAAATTTGCCTTGTTTCTCCAAGAGTTCAGTTATCAGAGTATTTTGGTATGTTTTCCCCATACCAGGTAACCAACCAACCAACCAACCAACCAATGAAGGCAAGTTTGCTGGGTCAGATAAATTAGCCTTGTTTCTCCAAGACTTCAGATCAGGGATGAGGTCAATGTAACTCTTCATGAACACCTAAGAATTTGGTTATCAGGGGATATGGTGCGTTTTCCAAATACCAACCAACCAACCAAGGCAAGTTTGATGCGTCAAAAGAATCAGCCTTGTTTCTCCAAGAGTTCAGTTATCAGAGTATTTTGGTATGTGTTCCCCATACCAACCAACCAACTAATGAAGGCAAGTTTGATGGGTCAGATAAATTAGCCTTGTTTCTCCAAGACTCCAGATCGGGGATGAGGTCAATGTAACTGTTCATGAACACCTAAGAATTTGGTTATCAGGGAATATGGGGCGTTTTCCTCATACCAACCTACCAACCAATGAAGACAAGTTTGATGGGTCAGATAAATTAGCCTTGTTTCTCCAAGACTCCAGATCAGGGATGAGGTCAATGTAACTGTTCATGAACACCTATGAATTTGGTTTTCAGGGGATATGGTGTGTTTTCCAAATACCAACCAAACAACCAAGGCATGTTTGATGTGTCAAAAAAATTAGCCTTGTTTCTCCAAGAGTTAAGTTATCAGAGTATTTTGGTATGTTTTCCCCATACCAGGCAACCAACCAACCAACCAACCAACCAATGAAGGCAAGTTTGCTGGGTCAGATAAATTAGCCTTGTTTCTCCAAGACTTCAGTTCAGGGGTCAATATAACTCTTCATGAACACCTAAGAATTTGGTTATCAGGGAATATGGTGTGTTTTCCCCATACCAACCAACCAACTAACCAACCAACCAATGAAGGAAAGTTTGATGAGTCGGATGAATTAGCCTTCTTTCTCCTGGAGACAAGTTTCAAGTGGAATTTCTTAAAAGACCTTATGAGTCTTGAAATGTGCCAGTTCATGAAGGATTACATATCCCCTTTCATCCATTGCTACATTCGATTTTCAATCAGAAGTAAAATGGTGGTCATGAAAATGAACTTGACCACACTGACAGCCGAGTACTAATTTTTTTGACAAAAAAAAACAAAACAAAAAAAAAAGCAAACATACCTTTGGCCACTTCGCATAGCCATGTGAAGCCATCTACGATGTTGCAAAGAACGCCGGCTCCTATGTCCAAGCAGTTATTCTTGGCATCTGCGAATGCCCTGGTGCACTTCTTGTGTGGGTTCAAAAGCTCTTCGTTGCAGATGTCCCCGATGCTGTGAATGAAGGCCCATATGTGACCGAGTGTCTTGCCTACAAGAAAAAAAAATCAGTCATGTCATCTACAGGAATGGACAGTAGAAGTAAAATAAAATAAAAAATAAAAAAAGCCCCCCTCCTAACCTCGTCCACCTCTTCTGGTCTAGTAATTGATGTGAACTAACCCTTTAAGGAAAGGGTAAAAACTATCATTTGTGGTGAAAAGAAAGAGAGCGCGACCGGGGAGAAAAGGGATTATTGCGGTGCCAAATTCAAAAGAAGAATAGAAAGAAAACCATAGATTATATTATCACAATTTTTAATAAATATCACACAGAATAAAAAAGTATAACAATACAATAGACAATATAAATCCAACATAGACAAAGATACAGTGACATACTAAAACATACAATGTATATATTCTATCCAATTATCAGACAGCCTTAAATATAGAGCATGTTGGGCACAGATGGTATTGGTCTTTAGATTCTGTCTGATCAATCTTTCCCTACATGTTTCGCCATACCGATGGCTTCCTCAGGGGTGAATAGAAAACAAATCCAAGGAGGATAGTAGAAATTCTATAAAAAACAGAATATAAAAAAAGAAAAGGGAAAACAAACTGAAAAGAAGAGAAAAAAAACATATACTGATTAGAATATATGAAACAAGAATATTGCACAATACATGTGGGCCAACGACATAGACCTAGAAACATCAGTTCATCCATCCCCCCCACCCCTCAAATAATCCCCCCATGGCCAAATACCTACCCCTTAATGGCCTTGCATGAAAGACCGCTGGGACGCAATCATGCAAGCAGCGACCACCCCGTAGCCACCTTAGTGTAGCTGCAGGGGGCTACAAGGGCTGAAGTAAAAACGAAAAAAAGAGAAAATAGAGAAATATAAATATAAAAGGAGAAGAAATGAATGAAAGAGGAAAAAGAAGTATATAAATATATAACTTCATAATGTGGTGCTATATTTATAAAGCATTGAATGTGACATTCACCAAACATTCACTGCACGTATTTTTAATGACAGCGAATATGTGAATGTAACATTGAATGCTTTATAAATATGCCCCCCCAGGTGTCATCTTTACAGATAATAGACAAATCTAGCAACGTCTGTCTGCTTTTTATTTTCCTTCACTTGAGGAGCCCCATCTACCCACCAAACCCCGAAGCTGAAAATGTTACTTACCAATCACTTTCATCCGTGCTCTGACTTTTTGAAAAAAATTCTTGGCCTTTCCGGCGACAGTTTTTACTTTGCCCGCTATATTTTTTAGGTAGCTCAAAATATCTGCAGGGGAGAAGAAAAATACATCATAAGTTTAAAACAAAAAAAAAAGCAAACATACCTTTGGCCACTTCGCATAGCCATGTGAAGCCATCTACGATGTTGCAAAGAACGTCGGCTCCTATGTCCAAGCAGTTATTCTTGGCATCTGCGAATGCCCTGGTGCACTTCTTGTGTGGGTTCAAAAGCTCTTCGTTGCAGATGTCCCCGATGCTGTGAATGAAGGCCCATATGTGACCGAGTGTCTTGCCTACAAGAAAAAAAAATCAGTCATGTCATCTACAGGAATGGACAGTAGAAGTAAAAAAAAAAAAAAAAAGCCCCCCTCCTAACCTCGTCCACCTCTTCTGGTCTAGTAATTGAGGTGAACTAACCCTTTAAGGAAAGGGTAAAAACTATCATTTGTGGTGCTATATTTATAAAGCATTGAATGTGACATTCACCAAACATTCACTGCATGTATTTTTAATGACAGCGAATATGTGAATGTAAAATTGAATGCTTTATAAATATGCCCCCCCCCCCCCCCCAGGTGTCATCTTTACAGATAATAGGATCTCCAGGTAGGAAACTTTGCTAAAGGTTCACATTAGAAAAAAATAAATAAATAGCGGAACTGCTTTTTAGTCCTCTGCCTGCTGAAGTCATAGACAGAACGTGGTCAACTTACCTGCTCCCTTTCTGGGAAGTAACTCGCGCAAATGGTCCATTTCAGCCTGTGGATGTAAACTCTAAAGACCGACCCAAAGAAGGTGAAAATGAACAAACCAACCTGTGAACAGAGAAAAGAAGAGGGTTAGTCATATTTATGTTTTCTGAGGAAAACTCTGGTGATTGGTTTATATTAGAGGAAGAACAACTTATCCCCCCAGGACCAGTAATTCTCAACCAGGGTTCCTCCAGTGATTGCTTGGGATTACTTGATCTGTGGCTAATAGACCACCCCCCACGATTTTTCATGGTTACTGCATAGTTCAGGGCCAACATCACATGGCACATTCAAGACACTAATGCTTTTTTTAGTTAGGGGGCATTTAGTCCACTACTGTAAAGGTATTCTTCCAACTGGCCATTGCTGTAAAGGGCATTTTTCCCATTGACTCCCAGTAAATTGGTTTTAGTAGGGGTTTCCCCCTAAGACCTAATAAACTATTTCAAGGGTTCCTCGGGGATAGAAAAGCTGCTCTGGATTATACAACTTCAGTGTAGCAATTAAAGGTGTCTCCTCCAGAAATAAAATTCTCTAGGAGCTTGTCGGAAAACAGTAACTTACCAATTATAATATATCCGTAGTAATTTGGCTCCGAAGGTACAGGGATGCATTGCTTGGAGGTCACGGTGTCGTTTTTTTGCCCGATGGCATCCAGCGTGTCTGCCAGCTGGGCTAGGATGTCGTTGATAAAGCCGCTTCCTGTAACATTGACTTTAAGAAAATACGGTGCTGGCGAAGAAAGAAGAATTAGAGGTCGTTATTGTCATATCGGCATTTATACTATTATTATTATTATGTGTTCAGCCTCAGGATATGTTGGGGATACTTACCTTTCACAACAATGTCCCCATTCAGGACAGAAGCAATCGCTGCTATGGCCCAATACACACCATAGTCGGCAGTGATAATAAAAGAGACGATTAGCAGGCTCCGGAATATGTTCATGATTTCAAACGTACATCCCTTTTTCTCCTTTCTGGTCAATGTCCAGGCCACTGTAAAGTGGAACAGAAAAATAAAAATGATGAGTGACGTTACATCATGATCATCTTATATCGACATCTAATTTATTTTTTTCCCTTTCAAATGAAGTAGGGAAAGGGTTTTATTCTCTGTCAGATAATTTTTGCCATCTTTGTCCTGTTTGAGAGGGTTTTTCTTCACTTCCTGTTTTCTAGACTTGACAGGAAGTGAGAGGAAATGTCTCCAAAGTGGCACATTGCCATGGTGTTACCTGAGTGCCCCCATTAGTGGATTTCCCCTCCTGTTACTGTTTTCAAGACAACTTAAAGGGGTTGTAAATGTTTTTTCACCTTAATGCATTCTATGCATTAAGGTGAAAAAACATCTGACAATGTCTGCGCCCCCAGCCCCCCCCCCCCGTTTTACTTACCTCATCCCTCGAAAATCCCGGCTCGGCCCCGTCCTCCTTTCCACCGCTCAGCCTGGCCGCTGATTGGCTGGAGTGGATGGATGGAAAGCAGCGCAGCCATTGGCTCACGCTGCTGTCAATCACATCCACTGACGCGGAGCGCCGGGCCGTGTGATACAGCGAGCGGCTATAGCCGCCGGCTGTATCACGGGAGCGCGCCCGCAGATGCTTCTCACCATGCGAGGGAGCTCGCATGAACGTGAGAAGCACTTGCGGGATGAAGCCGAGACAGCCGCCGAGGGACCCCAGAAGAGCAGGTTCGGGGCCACTCTGTGCAAAACAAGCTGCACAGTGGAGGTAAGTATAACATGTTTGTTATTTAAAAAAAAAAAAAATCACTTTACAATCCCTTTAAGCCATGTACACACGATCTGACTTTCCAGCGGACCAGAGTCCGTCGGACAATTCGATCGTGTGTGGACTCCAGCGGACTTTTTCTTCCCAAAAGTCCGGCGGACCTAGAAATAAGACTGGCTTCAAATTTTCGGCCGGACTCAGCTTTTAGCGGACAATCCTTTTGTCTGTGTGCTAGTCCGACGGACTAAAACCGACGCTAGGGCAGCTATTGGCTACTGGCTATGAACTTCTTTATTCTACGTCATCACGTTCGAATCCGTCAGACTTTTGGCATGATCATGTGTGGCCAAGTCCATTCGTCTGAAAGTCTGGAGGACCTCAGCTGCAAAGTCCGTCGGATTGTCCGCCAGAAAGTCCGATCGTGTGTACGAGGCATTAGAGTAGTGATGGCGAACCTTGGTACGCCAGATGTTTTGGAACTACATTTCCCACGATGCTCAATTACACTGCAGAGCGCATGAGCATCCTGGGAAATGTAGTTCCAAAACATCTGGGGTGCCAAGGTTTGCCATCACTGACTTTTAGAGTTTTAGATCTTCTCTTACTTTCAGTCCAGGTGACAATGGTCAGTAGGACAGGTAGAGAGTGTAAAACTCCATAGAAGGGAAACAGAAAGCAAAAATAACATGGCAGGGGATCCAACCTTGAATCCGAAGCCCTGACTTCATTTAAAGATGGGTAAAAAAAAGTTAAGACTACTCATGCTTACTTGGTCGGATCAGCCTGTAAGATTCCTTCTTGGAGAGAGGCAGTAGGGTTGTCAAGCCTTGCTTGAGCCTCCTTGCATCTATGCTAATGAATTTCCGTGTAATATAAACGTTGTCAAAGTTGTTATCGTTGGTAAAATTTCGAAGATAACTGAAAGCCCTGGAAAAAAAGAAAGAAAGAAGGCAAGGGTTACAAATGGTATACACGGGACATGGTCTATCTCTAGCTCCAAGGTGGGTTACAATTGGTATACACAGGACATGGTCTATCTCTAGCTCCAAGGTGGGTTACACATGGTATACACAGGACATGGTCTATCTCTTGCTCCAAGGCAAGTTACAAATGGTATACACAGGACATGGTCTATCTCTAGCTCCAAGGGGGTTACAAATGGTATACACAGGACATGGTCTATCTCTAGCTCCAAGGCGAGTTACAAATGGTATGCACAGGACATGGTCTATCGCTAGCTCTGAATGCCGGTCAGACGGCGAGGGAACACAGAGGCATGCATATGATAGGCACACATGCTGCATATGATGGACACACAGGCTGCATATGATGGGCACACAGGCTGCATGTGATGGGGCACACAGGCTGCATGTGATGGGGCACACAGGCTGCATGTGATGGGGCACAGTGGCTGCATGTGATGGGGCACAGTGAGGCTGCATTTGATGGGCACAGTGAGGCTGCAAATGATTTTTTTCCCCTGAATTTTTTTGTTAGTTTGCTCCCAAACCACCACCCCCAAAAAAAATTACCAATAGTAGGTGACGATGGCGATAATGAAGACAGAGTAGGTGAATATGTGAAAGATCTCCCGGTAAGGTTCGAGATCCTGTTTTACTTACTCCATGATGTCACTAGCAATGGTGAATACACTCTTGCTAGAGTTGACTATTCCACCAAGATCATAGTTGATGGTCATATTGTAATCAAATTTATTCTTTAGATCTTGTAAAATAACCATGACAGCTGCAAGAAGAGAAACAATGTTAGAGATTTATTGCTTATTCTTTTTATGGGTTTACAAAAATTTTGAAGGCTAAGTCCACCTTTTACAAACCAGGGAGAAGAACCACCACACTCCTTTACGGGGTGGATGGTTTGGGTGTGGAGGGGTCCATTTGTAGTATGTTACATCCTAAATATGGGGGTAACATGGTCCAAAAGATGGAGTTAGCCTTTAATTTTGAGAAATGTTGTTATACTTACGAGCTTTAATGTTCTTCTGTATATATTCTCCTACGTAGGACGGTATGACACAGATGATGGTGGCAACTGCAAAAGAAAAACAGAAAGCATAAAGATTAGAGTCAAGTCGTAATAAGGTCAATGTAACTCTTCATGAACACCTAAGAATTTGGTTATCAGGGGATGTGGTGTGTTTTCCAAATACCAACCAACCAACCAAGGCATGTTTGATGCGTCAAAAAAATTTGCCTTGTTTCTCCAAGAGTTCAGTTATCAGAGTATTTTGGTATGTTTTCCCCATACCAGGCAACCAACCAACCAATGAAGGCAAGTTTGCTGGGTCAGATAAATTAGCCTTGTTTCTCCAAGACTTCAGATCAGGGATGAGGTCAATGTAACTCTTCATGAACACCTAAGAATTTGGTTATCAGGGGATATGGTGCGTTTTCCAAATACCAACCAACCAACCAAGGCAAGTTTGATGCGTCAAAAGAATCAGCCTTGTTTCTCCAAGAGTTCAGTTATCAGAGTATTTTGGTATGTTTTCCCCATACCAGGCAACCAACCAACCAACCAACCAACCAATGAAGGCAAGTTTGCTGGGTCAGATAAATTAGCCTTGTTTCTCCAAGACTTCAGTTCAGGGGTCAATATAACTCTTCATGAACACCTAAGAATTTGGTTATCAGGGAATATGGTGTGTTTTCCCCATACCAACCAACCAACTAACCAACCAACCAATGAAGGAAAGTTTGATGAGTCGGATGAATTAGCCTTCTTTCTCCTGGAGACAAGTTTCAAGTGGAATTTCTTAAAAGACCTTATGAGTCTTGAAATGTGCCAGTTCATGAAGGATTACATATCCCCTTTCATCCATTGCTACATTCGATTTTCAATCAGAAGTAAAATGGTGGTCATGAAAATGAACTTGACCACACTGACAGCCGAGTCCTAATTTTTTTGACAAAAAAAAACAAAACAAAAAAAAAAGCAAACATACCTTTGGCCACTTCGCATAGCCATGTGAAGCCATCTACGATGTTGCAAAGAACGCCGGCTCCTATGTCCAAGCAGTTATTCTTGGCATCTGCGAATGCCCTGGTGCACTTCTTGTGTGGGTTCAAAAGCTCTTCGTTGCAGATGTCCCCGATGCTGTGAATGAAGGCCCATATGTGACCGAGTGTCTTGCCTACAAGAAAAAAAAATCAGTCATGTCATCTACAGGAATGGACAGTAGAAGTAAAATAAAATAAAAAATAAAAAAAGCCCCCCTCCTAACCTCGTCCACCTTTTCTGGTCTAGTAATTGATGTGAACTAACCCTTTAAGGAAAGGGTAAAAACTATCATTTGTGGTGAAAAGAAAGAGAGCGCGACCGGGGAGAAAAGGGATTATTGCGGTGCCAAATTCAAAAGAAGAATAGAAAGAAAACCATAGATTATATTATCACAATTTTTAATAAATATCACACAGAATAAAAAAGTATAACAATACAATAGACAATATAAATCCAACATAGACAAAGATACAGTGACATACTAAAACATACAATGTATATATTCTATCCAATTATCAGACAGCCTTAAATATAGAGCATGTTGGGCACAGATGGTATTGGTCTTTAGATTCTGTCTGATCAATCTTTCCCTACATGTTTCGCCATACCGATGGCTTCCTCAGGGGTGAATAGAAAACAAATCCAAGGAGGATAGTAGAAATTCTATAAAAAACAGAATATAAAAAAAGAAAAGGGAAAACAAACTGAAAAGAAGAGAAAAAAAACATATACTGATTAGAATATATGAAACAAGAATATTGCACAATACATGTGGGCCAACGACATAGACCTAGAAACATCAGTTCATCCATCCCCCCCACCCCTCAAATAATCCCCCCATGGCCAAATACCTACCCCTTAATGGCCTTGCATGAAAGACCGCCGGGACGCAATCATGCAAGCAGCGACCACCCCGTAGCCACCTTAGTGTAGCTGCAGGGGGCTACAAGGGCTGAAGTAAAAACGAAAAAAAGAGAAAATAGAGAAATATAAATATAAAAGGAGAAGAAATGAATGAAAGAGGAAAAAGAAGTATATAAATATATAACTTCATAATGTGGTGCTATATTTATAAAGCATTGAATGTGACATTCACCAAACATTCACTGCACGTATTTTTAATGACAGCGAATATGTGAATGTAACATTGAATGCTTTATAAATATGCCCCCCCAGGTGTCATCTTTACAGATAATAGACAAATCTAGCAACGTCTGTCTGCTTTTTATTTTCCTTCACTTGAGGAGCCCCATTTACCCACCAAACCCCGAAGCTGAAAATGTTACTTACCAATCACTTTCATCCGTGCTCTGACTTTTTGAAAAAAATTCTTGGCTTTTCCGGCGACAGTTTTTACTTTGCCCGCTATATTTTTTAGGTAGCTCAAAATATCTGCAGGGGAGAAGAAAAATACATCATAAGTTTAAAACAAAAAAAAAAGCAAACATACCTTTGGCCACTTCGCATAGCCATGTGAAGCCATCTACGATGTTGCAAAGAACGTCGGCTCCTATGTCCAAGCAGTTATTCTTGGCATCTGCGAATGCCCTGGTGCACTTCTTGTGTGGGTTCAAAAGCTCTTCGTTGCAGATGTCCCCGATGCTGTGAATGAAGGCCCATATGTGACCGAGTGTCTTGCCTACAAGAAAAAAAAATCAGTCATGTCATCTACAGGAATGGACAGTAGAAGTAAAAAAAAAAAAAAAAGCCCCCCTCCTAACCTCGTCCACCTCTTCTGGTCTAGTAATTGAGGTGAACTAACCCTTTAAGGAAAGGGTAAAAACTATCATTTGTGGTGCTATATTTATAAAGCATTGAATGTGACATTCACCAAACATTCACTGCATGTATTTTTAATGACAGCGAATATGTGAATGTAAAATTGAATGCTTTATAAATATGCCCCCCCCCCCCCCCCAGGTGTCATCTTTACAGATAATAGGATCTCCAGGTAGGAAACTTTGCTAAAGGTTCACATTAGAAAAAAATAAATAAATAGCGGAACTGCTTTTTAGTCCTCTGCCTGCTGAAGTCATAGACAGAACGTGGTCAACTTACCTGCTCCCTTTCTGGGAAGTAACTCGCGCAAATGGTCCATTTCAGCCTGTGGATGTAAACTCTAAAGACCGACCCAAAGAAGGTGAAAATGAACAAACCAACCTGTGAACAGAGAAAAGAAGAGGGTTAGTCATATTTATGTTTTCTGAGGAAAACTCTGGTGATTGGTTTATATTAGAGGAAGAACAACTTATCCCCCCAGGACCAGTAATTCTCAACCAGGGTTCCTCCAGTGATTGCTTGGGATTACTTGATCTGTGGCTAATAGACCACCCCCCACGATTTTTCATGGTTACTGCATAGTTCAGGGCCAACATCACATGGCACATTCAAGACACTAATGCTTTTTTTAGTTAGGGGGCATTTAGTCCACTACTGTAAAGGTATTCTTCCAACTGGCCATTGCTGTAAAGGGCATTTTTCCCATTGACTCCCAGTAAATTGGTTTTAGTAGGGGTTTCCCCCTAAGACCTAATAAACTATTTCAAGGGTTCCTCGGGGATAGAAAAGCTGCTCTGGATTATACAACTTCAGTGTAGCAATTAAAGGTGTCTCCTCCAGAAATAAAATTCTCTAGGAGCTTGTCGGAAAACAGTAACTTACCAATTATAATATATCCGTAGTAATTTGGCTCCGAAGGTACAGGGATGCATTGCTTGGAGGTCACGGTGTCGTTTTTTTGCCCGATGGCATCCAGCGTGTCTGCCAGCTGGGCTAGGATGTCGTTGATAAAGCCGCTTCCTGTAACATTGACTTTAAGAAAATACGGTGCTGGCGAAGAAAGAAGAATTAGAGGTCGTTATTGTCATATCGGCATTTATACTATTATTATTATTATGTGTTCAGCCTCAGGATATGTTGGGGATACTTACCTTTCACAACAATGTCCCCATTCAGGACAGAAGCAATCGCTGCTATGGCCCAGTACACACCATAGTCGGCAGTGATAATAAAAGAGACGATTAGCAGGCTCCGGAATATGTTCATGATTTCAAACGTACATCCCTTTTTCTCCTTTCTGGTCAATGTCCAGGCCACTGTAAAGTGGAACAGAAAAATAAAAATGATGAGTGACGTTACATCATGATCATCTTATATCGACATCTAATTTATTTTTTTCCCTTTCAAATGAAGTAGGGAAAGGGTTTTATTCTCTGTCAGATAATTTTTGCCATCTTTGTCCTGTTTGAGAGGGTTTTTCTTCACTTCCTGTTTTCTAGACTTGACAGGAAGTGAGAGGAAATGTCTCCAAAGTGGCACATTGCCATGGTGTTACCTGAGTGCCCCCATTAGTGGATTTCCCCTCCTGTTACTGTTTTCAAGACAACTTAAAGGGGTTGTAAATGTTTTTTCACCTTAATGCATTCTATGCATTAAGGTGAAAAAACATCTGACAATGTCTGCGCCCCCAGCCCCCCCCCCCCCCCGTTTTACTTACCTCATCCCTCGAAAATCCCGGCTCGGCCCCGTCCTCCTTTCCACCGCTCAGCCTGGCCGCTGATTGGCTGGAGTGGATGGATGGAAAGCAGCGCAGCCATTGGCTCACGCTGCTGTCAATCACATCCACTGACGCGGAGCGCCGGGCCGTGTGATACAGCGAGCGGCTATAGCCGCCGGCTGTATCACGGGAGCGCGCCCGCAGATGCTTCTCACCATGCGAGGGAGCTCGCATGAACGTGAGAAGCACTTGCGGGATGAAGCCGAGACAGCCGCCGAGGGACCCCAGAAGAGCAGGTTCGGGGCCACTCTGTGCAAAACAAGCTGCACAGTGGAGGTAAGTATAACATGTTTGTTATTTAAAAAAAAAAAAAATCACTTTACAATCCCTTTAAGCCATGTACACACGATCTGACTTTCCAGCGGACCAGAGTCCGTCGGACAATTCGATCGTGTGTGGACTCCAGCGGACTTTTTCTTCCCAAAAGTCCGGCGGACCTAGAAATAAGACTGGCTTCAAATTTTCGGCCGGACTCAGCTTTTAGCGGACAATCCTTTTGTCTGTGTGCTAGTCCGACGGACTAAAACCGACGCTAGGGCAGCTATTGGCTACTGGCTATGAACTTCCTTATTCTACGTCATCACGTTCGAATCCGTCAGACTTTTGGCATGATCATGTGTGGCCAAGTCCATTCGTCTGAAAGTCTGGAGGACCTCAGCTGCAAAGTCCGTCGGATTGTCCGCCAGAAAGTCCGATCGTGTGTACGAGGCATTAGAGTAGTGATGGCGAACCTTGGTACGCCAGATGTTTTGGAACTACATTTCCCACGATGCTCAATTACACTGCAGAGCGCATGAGCATCCTGGGAAATGTAGTTCCAAAACATCTGGGGTGCCAAGGTTTGCCATCACTGACTTTTAGAGTTTTAGATCTTCTCTTACTTTCAGTCCAGGTGACAATGGTCAGTAGGACAGGTAGAGAGTGTAAAACTCCATAGAAGGGAAACAGAAAGCAAAAATAACATGGCAGGGGATCCAACCTTGAATCCGAAGCCCTGACTTCATTTAAAGATGGGTAAAAAAAAGTTAAGACTACTCATGCTTACTTGGTCGGATCAGCCTGTAAGATTCCTTCTTGGAGAGAGGCAGTAGGGTTGTCAAGCCTTGCTTGAGCCTCCTTGCATCTATGCTAATGAATTTCCGTGTAATATAAACGTTGTCAAAGTTGTTATCGTTGGTAAAATTTCGAAGATAACTGAAAGCCCTGGAAAAAAAGAAAGAAAGAAGGCAAGGGTTACAAATGGTATACACGGGACATGGTCTATCTCTAGCTCCAAGGTGGGTTACAATTGGTATACACAGGACATGGTCTATCTCTAGCTCCAAGGTGGGTTACACATGGTATACACAGGACATGGTCTATCTCTTGCTCCAAGGCAAGTTACAAATGGTATACACAGGACATGGTCTATCTCTAGCTCCAAGGGGGTTACAAATGGTATACACAGGACATGGTCTATCTCTAGCTCCAAGGCGAGTTACAAATGGTATGCACAGGACATGGTCTATCGCTAGCTCTGAATGCCGGTCAGACGGCGAGGGAACACAGAGGCATGCATATGATAGGCACACATGCTGCATATGATGGACACACAGGCTGCATATGATGGGCACACAGGCTGCATGTGATGGGGCACACAGGCTGCATGTGATGGGGCACACAGGCTGCATGTGATGGGGCACAGTGGCTGCATGTGATGGGGCACAGTGAGGCTGCATTTGATGGGCACAGTGAGGCTGCAAATGATTTTTTTCCCCTGAATTTTTTTGTTAGTTTGCTCCCAAACCACCACCCCCAAAAAAAATTACCAATAGTAGGTGACGATGGCGATAATGAAGACAGAGTAGGTGAATATGTGAAAGATCTCCCGGTAAGGTTCGAGATCCTGTTTTACTTACTCCATGATGTCACTAGCAATGGTGAATACACTCTTGCTAGAGTTGACTATTCCACCAAGATCATAGTTGATGGTCATATTGTAATCAAATTTATTCTTTAGATCTTGTAAAATAACCATGACAGCTGCAAGAAGAGAAACAATGTTAGAGATTTATTGCTTATTCTTTTTATGGGTTTACAAAAATTTTGAAGGCTAAGTCCACCTTTTACAAACCAGGGAGAAGAACCACCACACTCCTTTACGGGGTGGATGGTTTGGGTGTGGAGGGGTCCATTTGTAGTATGTTACATCCTAAATATGGGGGTAACATGGTCCAAAAGATGGAGTTAGCCTTTAATTTTGAGAAATGTTGTTATACTTACGAGCTTTAATGTTCTTCTGTATATATTCTCCTACGTAGGACGGTATGACACAGATGATGGTGGCAACTGCAAAAGAAAAACAGAAAGCATAAAGATTAGAGTCAAGTCGTAATAAGGTCAATGTAACTCTTCATGAACACCTAAGAATTTGGTTATCAGGGGATGTGGTGTGTTTTCCAAATACCAACCAACCAACCAAGGCATGTTTGATGCGTCAAAAAAATTTGCCTTGTTTCTCCAAGAGTTCAGTTATCAGAGTATTTTGGTATGTTTTCCCCATACCAGGCAACCAACCAACCAATGAAGGCAAGTTTGCTGGGTCAGATAAATTAGCCTTGTTTCTCCAAGACTTCAGATCAGGGATGAGGTCAATGTAACTCTTCATGAACACCTAAGAATTTGGTTATCAGGGGATATGGTGCGTTTTCCAAATACCAACCAACCAACCAAGGCAAGTTTGATGCGTCAAAAGAATCAGCCTTGTTTCTCCAAGAGTTCAGTTATCAGAGTATTTTGGTATGTGTTCCCCATACCAACCAACCAACTAATGAAGGCAAGTTTGATGGGTCAGATAAATTAGCCTTGTTTCTCCAAGACTCCAGATCGGGGATGAGGTCAATGTAACTGTTCATGAACACCTAAAGCCCCGTACACACGAGAGGACTTATGTCCGACAGACTTCCAAAGGAGTTCCGCCGGAGTTCCGCCGGAGTTCTGACAGACTTTTCGGCCGAACGGACTTGGCCACACACGATCACACTAAACTCCGACGGATTCGAACGTGATGACGTACGACCCGACTCGAATAAGGAAGTTCATAGCCAGTAGCCAATAGCTGCCCTAGCGTCGGTTTTAGTCCGTCGGAGTAGCATACACACGAGCGGATTTTTCGAAGGGGACCGGGTCCGGCGGAGTTCCGTCGGGAAAATTTGAAGCATGCTTCATTTCTAAAGTCCGTCAGACTTTTGCGAAGCTAAAGTCCGTTGCAGCCCACACACGATCGGATAGTCTGACGGACTCGGTCTGACGGACTTTGGATGTTGAAAAGTCCGCTCGTGTGTACGGGGCTTAAGAATTTGGTTATCAGGGAATATGGTGCGTTTTCCTCATACCAACCTACCAACCAATGAAGACAAGTTTGATGGGTCAGATAAATTAGCCTTGTTTCTCCAAGACTCCAGATCAGGGATGAGGTCAATGTAACTGTTCATGAACACCTATGAATTTGGTTTTCAGGGGATATGGTGTGTTTTCCAAATACCAACCAAACAACCAAGGCATGTTTGATGTGTCAAAAAAATTAGCCTTGTTTCTCCAAGAGTTCAGTTATCAGAGTATTTTGGTATGTTTTCCCCATACCAGGCAACCAACCAACCAACCAACCAACCAATGAAGGCAAGTTTGCTGGGTCAGATAAATTAGCCTTGTTTCTCCAAGACTTCAGATCAGGGATGAGGTCAATGTAACTCTTCATGAACACCTAAGAATTTGGTTATCAGGGGATATGGTGCGTTTTCCAAATACCAACCAACCAACCAAGGCAAGTTTGATGCGTCAAAAGAATCAGCCTTGTTTCTCCAAGAGTTCAGTTATCAGAGTATTTTGGTATGTGTTCCCCATACCAACCAACCAACTAATGAAGGCAAGTTTGATGGGTCAGATAAATTAGCCTTGTTTCTCCAAGACTCCAGATCGGGGATGAGGTCAATGTAACTGTTCATGAACACCTAAGAATTTGGTTATCAGGGAATATGGGGCGTTTTCCTCATACCAACCTACCAACCAATGAAGACAAGTTTGATGGGTCAGATAAATTAGCCTTGTTTCTCCAAGACTCCAGATCAGGGATGAGGTCAATGTAACTGTTCATGAACACCTATGAATTTGGTTTTCAGGGGATATGGTGTGTTTTCCAAATACCAACCAAACAACCAAGGCATGTTTGATGTGTCAAAAAAATTAGCCTTGTTTCTCCAAGAGTTAAGTTATCAGAGTATTTTGGTATGTTTTCCCCATACCAGGCAACCAACCAACCAACCAACCAACCAATGAAGGCAAGTTTGCTGGGTCAGATAAATTAGCCTTGTTTCTCCAAGACTTCAGTTCAGGGGTCAATATAACTCTTCATGAACACCTAAGAATTTGGTTATCAGGGAATATGGTGTGTTTTCCCCATACCAGGCAACCAACCAACCAACCATTGAAGGAAGTTTGATGAGTCGGATGAATTAGCCTTCTTTCTCCTGGAGACAAGTTTCAAGTGGAATTTCTTAAAAGACCTTATGAGTCGTGAAATGCGCCAGTTCATGAAGGATTACATATCCCTTTTCATCCATTGCTACATTCGATTTTCAATCAGAAGCAAAATGGTGGTCATGAAAATGAACTTGACCACACTGACAGCCGAGTCCTAATTTTTTTGACAATAAAAAACAAAACAAAAAAAAAGCAAACATACCTTTGGCCACTTCGCATAGCCATGTGAAGCCGTCTACAATGTTGCAAAGAACGCCGGCTCCTATGTCCAAGCAATTATTCTTGGCATCTGCGAATGCCCTGGTGCACTTCTTGTGTGGGTTCAAAAGCTCTTCATTGCAGATGTCCCCGATGCTGTGAATGAAGGCCCATATGTGACCGAGTGTCTTGCCTACAAGAAAAAAAAAAATCAGTCATGTCATCTACAGGAATGGACAGTAGAAGTAAAATAAAAATAAAAATTAAAAAAAAGCCCCCCTCCTAACCTCGTCCACCTCTTCTGGTCTAGTAATTGAGGTGAACTAACCCTTTAAGGAAAGGGTAAAAACTATCATTTGTGGTGCTATATTGATAAAGCATTGAATGTGACATTCACCAAACATTCACTGCATGTATTTTTAATGACAGCGAATATGTGAATGTAACATTGAATGCTTTATAATTATGCCCCCCCCAGGTGTCATCTTTACAGATAATAGACAAATCTAGCGATGTCTGTCTGCTTTTTATTTTCCTTCACTTGAGGAGCCCAATATACGCACCAAACCCTGAAGCTGAAAATGTTACTTACCCATCACTTTCATCCGTGCTCTGACTTTTTGAAAAAAAATTCTTGGCTTTTCAGGCGACAGTTTTTACTTTGCCTGTTATATTTTTCAAGTAGCTCAAAACATCTGCAGGAGAGAAGAAAAATACATCATAAGTTTAAAATGCTCCATTGTCCAATTCCCAAAGCTTCAACGTCAAAATAAGATCTTTATATTGGCCTTTGTGTACCTTTCATTTTCTATCTATCTATCTATCTATCTATCTATCTATCTATCTATCTATCTATCTATCTATCTATCTATCTATCTATCTATCTATCTATCTATCTATTCATCTATCTATCAATCGATCCTTCTATCGATCCCTCTATCTATCCATTGATCCCTCTATCTATCTATCAATCCCTCTATCTATCCCTCCCATATCTATCTATCTATCTATCTATCTATCTATTTATCTATCCCTCACATATCTATCTATTCATATACAGAATTGCTTTGTTATGAACCACTTGAAGCCCACATTATAGCCGAAAGACAGCTACAGCGCAGGCTTAACCGCTTCAGCCCCCGACCAGAGCATTATTTTTGCAATTCGGCACTGTGTCGCTTTAACTGACAATTGCGCGGTCGTGCGACGTTGCACCCAAACAAAATTTACGTACTTTTTTTCCCCACAAAAAACAGAGCTTTCTTTTGGTGGTATTTGATCACCCCTGCGGTTTTTATTTTTTGCAATATAAATAAAAAAAGAGCGACAATTAAAAAAAAAAAAAAAACACAATATTTTGTACTTTTTGCTATAATAAATATCCCCATTTAAAAAAAAAAAAAAGCAAAATTTTTCTCAGTTTAAGCCGATATGTATTTTTCTACATTTTTTTGGTAAAAGAAAAAAAAAATCGCCATAAGCGTATATTGATTGGTTAAGTTATAGCGTCTACAAAATAGGGGATAGATTTATAGCATATTTATTTATTTTTTACTAGTAATGGGGAGATCTGCGATCCTTGACTGCGACATTATGGTGGACGCATTGGACAATTTTGACACGTTTTTGGGACCACTGGCATTGATACAGCGATCAGTGGTATAAAAATACACCGACTTCTGTATAAATGTCACTGGCAGTGAATGGGTTAACCACTAGGGGGCGATCAAGGGGTTAACTGTGTTCCCTGGGAGGTGATTCTAACTGAAAGGGGAGGGGACTGACTAGAGGAAGTGACGGATCGTGGTTCCTAGCTCATAGAAACACACGATCTGTCACTTCTGTCAGAACAGAGATTTGTGTGTTTACACACACTTGTCCCTGTTCTGTGTCTCCTGCTCACAATCGCTCGTGGCTGGCGGTCACATCGACCGTCACGCCACGAGCATCGGCACCCCCAGCTGTGCAGCGGGCGGGCGTGCGCGCCTGCTATCCTGCCCCGCGTACCGACATATAGCTGTGACGGTTCACGCAGGGGAGCCAACCTGCCACAGTGTAACTGCGGTGGCTGGTCGGGAAGTGGTTAATTTGCCGGGAGGGCGTCCACAGACGTGCTGCCCACGTGGCCCGCTCTGTGATCACTGGTCCCGGCCCTTTACCATGTGATCAGCTATCAGCCAATGATCGCCCCTGATGTTAACCCCTTCCCTACCAGTGTCATTAGTACAGTAACAGTGAGTTTTTTTAAGCACTGATCAATGTAATAATGTGACTGGTTCCCCAAAAAAGTGCCAGAAGTGTCAGTTAGGCCGCGTACACACGTGCGGACTGTTCGCCCAACCTTGTTCGGCAAACAGTTTCGGCAAACAGTCCGCTCAAAATTTGCATGAGCGGACTTGCCCACACACGAGCGGACTGTTTCAACGAACTGTTTGCCAAACAGTCCGCTCAACTTTTGAAATGAACGGACTCGCCCACGTAAGGCGGAGGCAAATCCGCCCATTTCGAGCGCGTGTACAGGTAGGCGGGGCCCGCGAAGGAGACGTCGCGGGCTCCGCCGCCTGGAATGGGATTAAAGGGGAACCCCAACGCCGAAAAAAAATCGGCGTGGGGGTTCCCCCAAAGTCCACACCAGACCCTTGTTCGAGCACGCTACCCGGCCGGCCAGGAAAGGGGGGCGAGCGAGCGCGCCCCCCCTCCTGAGCCGTACCAGGCCCCGTGCCCTCAACATGGGGGGGTGCCTTGGGGAAGGGGGGGCCGCGCGGCCCCCCCACCCCAAAGCACCTTGTCCCCATGTTGATGAGGACAAGGGCCTCTTCCCGACAACCCTGGCCGTTGGTTGTCGGGGTCTGCGGGCGGGGGGCTTATCGGAATCCGGGAGCCCCCTTTAAGAAGGGGGCCCCCGGATACCGGCCCCCCACCCTATGTGAATGAGTATGGGGTACAATGTACCCCTACCCATTCACCTGTGAAATAAAGTACAAAAAAAAACACAACACAGGGAAAAAATATTTTATTGCACAGCTCCGGGGGTCTTCCGTCTTCGGGGGTCTTCTCGCCGGACTCCTCCGCTATCTGTGTGTAGCTCTTTTACTAGCGGAGGAGTCCGGCTTTCTTCCTCCCCGCCGCCGGCCTCTTCTCCCGACTTCGGGGGTCTTGTCCCCCTCTTCGGTTCTTCTGCCGGGCCACCGCGCCTTCTTGTAGCTCTTTTACAGGCGGTGGCCCGGTCTTCTGTCGCCGCTGTCGTCGCCGCCGCCGCCGCCGCCTTCCGTTCTTGTTCTTCTTCTTGTTCTTCTTCTTCTCCTGGAGATGTTGACTCGACGAGCTCTCCGGCCGGAATGCCAGAGCCGCGCTGTGCGGTCACTTATATAGTGACAATGGGGCGGTGTCACATGGTATATGTCACATGGGTTGGTCACATGGGTTGATGTCACATGGGGACTATGACATCGTAAGGGGGCGGGGTCACCATGTGACCAACCCATGTGACATATACCATGTGACACCGCCCCATTGTCACTATATAAGTGACCGCACAGCGCGGCTCTGGCATTCCGGCCGGAGAGCTCGTCGAGTCAACATCTCCAGGAGAAGAAGAAGAACAAGAAGAAGAACAAGAACGGAAGGCGGCGGCGGCGGCGGCGGCGACGACAGCGGCGACAGAAGACCGGGCCACCGCCTGTAAAAGAGCTACAAGAAGGCGCGGTGGCCCGGCAGAAGAACCGAAGAGGGGGACATGACCCCCGAAGTCGGGAGAAGAGGCCGGCGGCGGGGAGGAAGAAAGCCGGACTCCTCCGCTAGTAAAAGAGCTACACACAGATAGCGGAGGAGTCCGGCGAGAAGACCCCCGAAGACGGAAGACCCCCGGAGCTGTGCAATAAAATATTTTTTCCCTGTGTTGTGTTTTTTTTTGTACTTTATTTCACAGGTGAATGGGTAGGGGTACATTATACCCCATACTCATTCACATAGGGTGGGGGGCCGGTATCCGGGGGCCCCCTTCTTAAAGGGGGCTCCCGGATTCCTATAAGCCCCCCGCCCGCAGACCCCGACAACCAACGGCCAGGGTTGTCGGGAAGAGGCCCTTGTCCTCATCAACATGGGGACAAGGTGCTTTGGGGTGGGGGGGCCGCGCGGCCCCCCCTTCCCCAAGGCACCCCCCCATGTTGAGGGCACGCGGCCTGGTACGGCTCAGGAGGGGGGGCGCGCTCGCTCGCCCCCCTTTCCTGGCCGGCCGGGTAGCGTGCTCGGACAAGGGTCTGGTGTGGACTTTGGGGGAACCCCCACGCCGATTTTTTCCGGCGTTGGGGTTCCCCTTTAATCCCATTCCAGGCGGCAGAGCCCGCGACGTCTCCTTCGCGGGCCCCGCCTACCTGTACACGCGCTCGAAATGGGCGGACTTTCCGAGCGGGAACAGTTTGCTCATTTCGAAAGTAGCCTACACACGGGCGGACTGTTCGCTCAAACACAGTTTCAGCGGACAGTTTTTCGGAATTTCCGAAAGACTTTGTCCGTCCAACTGTCCACTGAAACTGTCCGCTGAAAGCCCACACACGGGCGGACTGTCCGCCCAAACACTGTTCAGCGGACAAGGTTGGGCGAACAGTCCGCCCGTGTGTACGCGGCCTTAGGTGTCCAATTTGTCCGCTGCAATGTCGCAGTCACGCTAAAAAAAACACTGATTGCTGCCATTACTAGTAAAAAAAACAGCCATAAAAATATCGCATCGTTTGTAGACACGATAACTTTTGCACAAATGAATCAATATATTGCAATTTTTTTTCTTTTTTACCAAAAATATGTAGAAGAATACATATCGGCCTAAACTGAGGAAAAATTAGCTTTTTTAAGAAAAAATAATTGGGATATTTATTATAGCAAAAAGTACAAAATATTGTGTTTTTTTTTTTTTTTTCAAAATCGTCGCTATTTTTTTGTTTATAGCACAAAAATAAAAACCGCAGAGGTGATCAAATACCACCTAAAGAAAGCTCTATTTGTGGGAAAAAAAAGACGTTAATTTTTGTTTGGGTGCAACGCTTATTGGGATTTTTTTTTTACCAAAAATATGTAGCAGAATACATATAGGCCTAAACTGATGAAGACATTTGCTTTTTCATTTTTTCTTTTTTTTTTTTATTGGATGTGTAAAGTAGAAAATATATTATTTTTTTTTCAAAATCGTCAGTTTTGTTTGTTTATAGTGCAAAAAAAAACGCAGGTGATCAAATACCAAGAAAGCTCGTAGGAAAAAAGAAAAAGGAGATCAATTTTATTTGGGTGCAACATTTCACGACCTCGCAATTGCCAGTTAAAGTAACGCAGTGCTGTATCACAAAAAAAAATGGCCTGGTCATTGAAGGGAGGTAAACCTTCCGGGGGCTGAAAGAATCGGCTGCAATGCAACTCAACACCCAAAAAATATGTAGGCTGGTGTTTGTTGCAGCTCAGTGCGCTGCAATTGAGGTGCATGGAGGAGGTTGGTGCATTGCAGTGCAGATTTGTTGTTGCGATGCACTGAGCGCACCAATGCAATTCATCAATCAGGGCTCTGTTATGCAGAGCCGGTACAAGAGGTGGGCGGGAGGGGCGGGTGCCCTGGGCGGCAGAGCCGGTACAAGGGGTGGGTGGGAGGGAGGGGCGGGTGCCCTGGGCGGCAGAGCTGGTACAAGGGGTGGGCGGGTGCCCTGGGCGAAGTGTGAGAGGGGCAATATCAGGGCCGTCTTTAATGCAGGGCAAAAGCAGCTGCCCTGAAGCCCGCGCTGCCTTAGAATAGTTCTCCTGGTGTAGAGGTCACGAACACAGCTGTTCCGTCCTCCCCGTTTGCTCTCCTGGCCGGGTTAACACAAGCTGCCACACTGACGGGAGGAGAAAAGCTGTGGGTTGTGTGTGCGTAAGAGCTGACTCATCTTGCTTCTCCCTCTGTCAGGAGCTGCAGGATCAGAGTGGCTGGCCTGTGACAGGGAGAGAGGCAGATCGGTGGTCCATGCTCCCCTGTCCCGTCATGGATGAGAACTGTGAGAAGGAGGGGGAGGAATTTGTGAAAAGAGGTGAGAACTCTTTAAAGGGAGGATTACAAATTGTAGCTTTGGGGGGGGGGGGGGGGTATACAGAGGAGGCTATGGAAGGGGGGTATAAAAAGGTGGCTATGGAAGTGGGAGTATACAGAGAAGGCTATGAAAGGGGGGTATACAGAGGAGGCTATGGAAGGGGGGGGGGGGTATACAGAGGAGGCTACAGACAGGGGGGTATACAGAGGTGACTATGGAAGGGGGGTGTACAGAGGTGGCTGTGGACAGGGGGTTATACAGAGGAAGCTATGGAAAGGGAGGTATACAGAGGAGGCTTTGGAGGGGGGTATACAGAGGTGGCTGTGGACAGGGGGGTATACAGAGGTGGCTGTGGACAGGGGGTATACATAGGAGGCTATATAAGGGGGGGTATACATAGGTGGCTGTGGACAGGGGGTTATACAGAGGTGGCTATGGAAGGGGGGTATACATAGGTGGCTGTGGACAGGGGGTTATACAGAGGAGGCTATGGAAGGGGGTATACAAAGGAAGCTATGGAAAGGGGGGTATACAGAGGAGGCTATGGAAAGGGGGGTATACAGAGGAGGCTATGGAAGGGGGGTGTACAGAGGAGGCTATGGAAGGGGGGTATACAGAGGTGGCTATGGAAGGGGGGGTATACAGAGGTGGCTATGGAAGGGGGGGTATACAGAGGAGGCTATGGAAGGGGGGGTATACAGAGGAGGCTATGGAAGGGGGGTGTACAGAGGAGGCTATGGAAGGGGGGTATACAGAGGTGGCTATGGAAGGGGGGGTATACAGAGGTGGCTATGGAAGGGGGGGTATACAGAGGAGGCTATGGAAGGGGGGTGTACAGAGGAGGCTATGGAAGGGGGGTATAGAGAAGAGGCTATGGAAGGGGGAACAGAGGAGTCTATGGAAGGGGGTGTACAGAGGAGGCTATGGAAGGAGGTGTACAGAGGTGGATGTGGAAGGGGGGTATACAAAGGTGGCTGTGGACGGGGGGGGGTGTATACAGAGGTGGATGTGGAAGGGGGGTGTACAGAAGTGGCTATGGAAGGGAGGGTATACAGAGGAGGCTGTGGACAGGGGGGGTACAGAATTGGCTGTGAACAGGAGGGATACAGACGTATGTGGGGGGTAGAGAGGTGGATGGGGGGGTATAGAGGTGGCTGTGGATGGGGGGGTACAGAGGTGGCTGTGGATGGGGGGGTACAGAGGTGGCTGTGGATGGGGGTACAGACGTGGGCGGGGGTACAGAGGTGGACGGGGGGTACAGAGGTGTCCGTGGACAGGCGGGGTATACAGAGTGTGTGTACGTTTTTTTGGGATGTTGGGGTGAAGAGCAAAATTACATGGGGGGAGCCCAGGAAAATGCTTGCCCAGGGTCCAAACAATATTAAAGACAGCCCTGGGCGGGTTGTTAGCAGGCATAAGAGTAACAATAGTGTGTGGGGGGGGGGGGGGGGTCATGTAAAGGGTGAAATACTGTGTGTAGGGTGATAATTGAATTTGTAGTGTTTTAAGTATATTCTTGTTTTGAAAAGACATTGATTCTTTCTTAACCACTTGAGATCCGCGCTATTGCCAAATGACGGCATTAGCGCGGATCTACTTTTCCAGGACTACGTCTATTGACGTCGTCCCGGTTACGAGCGGCCTGCGCGCCCCCTGAGGGGCGCGCGCGGCGCGCTCTGTGATCGGCGAGTCCATGAGACTCGCCTGATCACCGATCCGTGTAAGGGGTCGATCCCGACCCCTTATCACGTGATCAGCTGTCAGCCAATGACAGCTGATCATGTGACAGAACGGAGCCGGTAATCGGCTATTATTCCTCCTCGCGCTGACAGCGCGAGGAGAGAAAAAAAAAAGCCGATCACCGGGGGTTTGTGATTGGGACATCAGTCCCGATCACGGCCAGCAATACAGCTGACCACCTGCCCCCTGCCAGTGCCCACCTGCCCACCGCAGTGCCATCCTGAATGAAAGTAAGTGCCCCCCATCAGTGCCACCCAGCAGTGCCCATAGTGCCCACAGCGCCACCCACAGTGCCACCCACAATGCCACCCACAGTGCCACCAACAGTGCCACCCACAGTGCCCACAATCTTCCGCAAAGGTGCTGCACCCCAGTGCCGTCCATCAGTGCCCAGCAGTGCCGCCCATCAGTGCCCAGCAGTGCCGCCCATCAGTGCCCAGCAGTGCCACCTATCAGAGCCACCTATCAGTGCCACCTATCAGTGCCCATCAGTCCCATCTATCAGTGGTACCTATCAGTGCCCATCCGTGCCACCCATCCGTGCCACTTATCCGTGCCACCCATCCATGCCATCTTATCTGTGCCCATCTTTGCCCATCAGTGCCGCCTTATCTGTGCCGATCGGTGCCGCCTTATCTGTGCCTATTAGTGCCGCCTTAACTATGCCTATCAGTGCCCACCAGTGCAGCCTATCAGTGCCCACAAATGCAGCCCATCAGTGCCCACCAATGCAGCCCATCAGTGCCCACCAATGCAGCCATCAGTGCCGCCTAATCAGCGCACTTCAATGAAGGAGAAAAATGACCCGTTTGCAAAATTGTATAACAAACTATAAAAACATGATTTTTTTTTTTTTTTTTTGCATCTTTTTTTGTTTGTTTAGCAAAAAATAAAACTCCGAGCTGTAACTAAATACCACCAAAAGAAAGCTCTATTTGTGGGAAAAAAATGATAGAAATTTCATTTGGCTACAGTGTTGTATGACCGCGCAATTGTCATTCAAAGTGCATCAGCGCTGAAAGCTGAAAATTGGTCTGGGACTGAGGGGGGTTTAAGTGCCCAGTAAGCAAGTGGTTAAAAACGGGGGGTGGGGGCGCAGATTGTCATCTTCGCCCTGGGCACCAAATGGCCTTGTCCCAGAACTGCCGTCATGAAGAGGGGCCCTAAGGGCCACAATAATTCTACTTACTGCTTAGCGGTTCCTTGACGCGCTCCACGATCTCGATGGTCTGATTCATGACCACTTGCACATCACAGGCGCTGGAATTTGTGACCCGCTGAACGTTCTCCAACATGTTGGCAGCTGGTCCGTTCATGGCCATGGAAAGGATGATGAGCAGGATGATGGTCCTCCTCGCGTATCCTAAGAGAGAGAGAGAATTTTTTTTTTTTAATTAACAACAAGACGTTTTTTAGAACAAGAACTGGATTGCATGAAACGTCTGCACCATGCGACTGGGCATGCGACCTGCATTGGAGGCGTCATTAACTTAACATTGACACAGACCATTGCCTTCTGGGACACACATGTCCCAAAAGGAAACGGGGCCACTCAAGGAAGAGGAGGAACTGCCGCGGAATAGGAAGAGGCAGATTAGGAAGACTGCTTAGCAACAGCGTTTCAGGTAAGTGAATTTTTTTTCTTTTTTCTTTTCTTTTTTCTTTTTTCTTTTTTATTATTTTATCAATTAATTTTTATTTTTTTTGGGTGGCCCTCCACTTTAAGGTGTCAAAATAAAAAATAAAAAGAGGAAGAAACGCACAAGTATGCATTGAAAACGTATAAAAATGAGTGTGAAAGTGCATGGAAAAAATGCGTCGGTAATGCAGAAACTGCAGCGTGAAAAAGCCCCGACTGTGGTAACGTACTGTCTTTGGGTTCATCTACACCAGGTGCTTTCCAGTGCGTTTCTGAAACCGCTTCTGGAAGGCATGTGCGGTGTTCGCTGTGTATTCATATGGCCCTGAAGGATAACGACACCCAAAACAGACAGTGATCACCATGTATTGCAATGGCTCTTTGTACTAGAGTTACCATCTCATCCCTTTAAACCCGAACACATATGAATTGCACGGGTTCTGAGGCTAATTTAATGCAGATAAGGTACCAAGCAGGGGCGGACTCACCATTCGGGCTCTCGGGCACTGCCCGAGGGCCCCATGCCACCAAGGGGCCCCATCAGGGTTGCCAGCTTCAATAAAACCAAGGAGAGTATGTAAAAATCAGTGTTTTTAAAAAAAAATCCCAAGATTATAGCTGCCCCACCTCACCAGTACCTTTTCAGTGTGTGTATATGTGTATTCTGTGTGTGTATGCTGTGTGTCTGTCTGTGTATACTGTGTGTGTGTATACTGTGTGGCCATAATCTATTGCCTGGGGGCCCCATAATCTCCTATTGCCCGGGGGCCCCATAATCTCCTATTGCCCGGGGGGGCCCCATAATCTCCTATTGCCCGGGGGGGCCATAATCTCCTATTGCCCGGGGGGGACCATAATCTCCTATTGCCCGGGGGGCCCATAATCTCCTATTGCCGGGGGGGGGCCCATAATCTCCTATTGCCCGGGGGCCCCATAATCTGCTATTGCCCGGGGGCCCCATAATCTCTTATTGCCGGGGGCCCCATAATCTCCTATTGCCGGGGGCCCCATAATCTTCTCCTATTGCCCGGGGGGCCCATAATCTCCTATTGCTAGGGGGCCCCATGAGTTTTCAGTCTGCCCCTGGCACCAAGTGAGTTTAATTACCACCTTAATCAGCCCCAGAACCCATGTAATTAATATGTGTTCAGAGGGATGAGGTGGCAACCCTACCCTGGTTCACACCAGTGCTTCTAACAGAAGTGCAACCTGCACCAGATTGCTTCAAAACGCATGAAAATGCACCAAGGTGCACATTGTCCTAATGAAAATAAAGTGTTTTTAACTCTCAAAACCCAAAAAAATAAAAAGAGGAAAAAGAATGCCACTGGAACTCTTAAAAACGTATCACGAAAACCCAAAACCTATTGAAGACTTCTAGAAACTCACCGGAAAAGAGATGGGGCATCATCAAGAAGACGGTGACCCGGATCTTGATGGAGAAGGCCATGCCAATGCAGAGGAAGAAGCCCATGGCGATGGTGGAGTAGATGCAGAAGTAGATGTTGTAGCTCTTGTAGAAGATCACCAGATAGCCGTAGATGCTGATGAGGACCAAGCCCATCAGGAACGCAAAGAAGCTGGATTTGGCCCACCGGCCCCTCTCCTTCAGCCCTCCAGCTCTTTTGTCGTCGGCATCAAAATGGTCAAGCCCTGTGATCTGAGTGGGGTCCTTCAGATCGGCGGCCCTGGGGCACCAATCCGGGCAGCAGTCCCGGTCACAGATCTCGGAACACTGGCAACATTGTGAACACGCGCCGCAGCAGGCCCGGAACGCAATGCACGGGTGGATGTAGGAGCAGAACGTCCTACAACACCCGCCCACATACTCACGAGGGCTCTGATAGGTGCGGCTCATTTTTTTGTCGCTTTGGTAAATTACCAATAAAAATACTGAAGATCGCAAAAAAAAAAAGTATCCATTCTGATGAAGTGGTACCTGTTATTTGACACAATGCGATTTGTAGCTAAAAAACATGTCAAAATTGCACAAATACAAAAACGGTGTTAAGTTGGGTGCTTGGCAATGGAGGCATAAATGATGCTGCCAGTCATCCACCTTAACCGCCCAATGTTCATTAACCCCCTCTGCCAGTCCTACCACTGGTTTCTGATCATCAAACAAATAAAACTCGAAATACTAACAACATACAAAACTATCCATGACTCTGCCCCAATCTACATCACCAACTTTGTTACAAAACAATACCCAAAATGTCCTCTCCACCCCTCCAAAGATCTCCTGCTCTCTAGCTCCCTTGTCACCTCATCCCATGTTTACATCCACAATTACTCAAGAGCTTCTCATATCCTCTAAATAGAGCCTCCCAAAACCTCCTGCTCTCTAGCTTCCCGTTCACCCCCTCCAATTCTTGCCTCCAAGTCTTCTCCAGAGCCTCTTCTACCCGCTGGATCTTCTCAAGACGTTGTTCTCTCTAGCACCCTCATCACCTCCTCCCATGTTCACCTCCACGATTACTCAAGAGCTTCTCATATCCTCTAGATAGAGCCTCCCAAGACCTCCTGCTCTCTAGTTTCCCGTTCACCTCCTCCAATGCTTGCCTCCAAGTCTTCTCCAGAGCCTCTTCTACCCTCTGGATCTTCTCAAGACGTTGTTCTCTCTAGCACCCTCATCACCTCCTCCCATGTTCACCTCCACGATTACTCAATAGCTTCTCATATCCTCTAGATAGAGCCTCCCAAGACCTCCTGCTCTCTAGCTTCCCGTTCACCTCCTCCAATGCTTGTCTCCAAGTCTTCTCCAGAGCCTCTTCTACCCTCTGGATGCTCTCAAGATGTCATTCTCTCTAGCACCCTCATTACCTCCTCATACAATAGGGATTCCCCCATTAACACTGACTGGTGGAATTGAGTAATTTTTCTTTCCTGAAAACTGCTCTAAAATCGCTCCATCTATAACCAGCTTTAAACTAGAGGGTGCAAAATCTGGTACAGCTCTGCAAAGAAACCAATCTGCTTCCAGGTCTTTTTTTTTGTCAAAGCTTAATTGAACAAGCTGAATTTAGAAGCCGATTGGTTTTAATGCACAGCTGCACTGGATTTTGCACTCTCGAGTTTTAGTAAATCATCTCCAAAATGTCAACTTCACTTTGTAGTGCAAGTAAAGAGCAACCCTTTGCTTCATTATCGTGTGATGGCATTCATCCTTAGCAATGGTCTCCAAACTGCGGCCTGGGGGCCAAATGCAGCTCTTTGCTTGCCTTTATCTGGCCCTTAGGGCACTATTCCTCCCACTGACACAAACAATAGGGCCTTCATTCCTGTACTGACATTACCAATAATGGGGCACTATTCTTTCCACTGACACCAATGATGGGGTACTATTCTTTCCACTGACACCAATGATGGGGTACTATTCTTTCCACTGACACCAATGATGGGGTACTATTCTTTCCACTGACACCAATGATGGGGCACTATTTTTCCCATTGACACCAATGATGGCCCTCCAGCTGTGGTGAAACTACCAATCCCATCATGTCTCTGCCTCTAGGAGTTATGCCTGTGATTGTCAGGGTCTTGCAATGTCTTATGGGAATTGTAGTTTCAAAACAGCTGAAGGGCCGAGGTTGCCTACCCCTGCCCTAAAGTCTGAAGCACAGCAAACTGGCCCTTTGTTTGGATAGTTCGGAGACCCCTGATCTATAGTATAGCTTGCACAGGGCTGGGGACCAGGAATGATTAGGATGAAATGTATTTTGTTGTAAAATGACCGATATCGCTGATGGCCAAATTTGAGATTTTTCAATTCAAATTATTGAGCAGCTTACTTTTTGTTGAGGGGGGGAAGGTGCTATGTATTTCTAAAGATTTTTTTTCTTTCTTTTTTTTTTTTTTTTACTAAATATCATGTAGTAATGTGTTTGTTTGTTTTTTTTTTATTTTATTTTCATTTATTTATTTTTTTTTGTATCTTTTGGTCGTTGATTTGTGTAGTCACTTTGATTTTATTTTTACTTCCTTTTCTTGCTGTGAAAAATGAAGCTCAAAAAGGAAAAAAAAATTAGCACGAGAACTGATCCAGGATAGTTGGCAGGAACTTTCATAACCCTCAGGAGCTATTTAGAGCCTGTTGGACTAAAAAAAAAAGAAAGAAGAAAAAAAATAAAAAATAAAAACTTGATTTATTTTATTTTGGTTGTTTATACCCTGTCGACTCCAACCTAAAATCAGATTTTTTCTTAAGTTTCAGAGAGCTTTAATCTCTCAATTTTGCTTATCCATAATAAGGACTAACCCTCTGCCCCATCTGACCGCACCGGGCATTCAGCTCACACAAGCGCCATGCGATATTTAAAGTTAAGGTCATTTTTAAAATTTTAAAATTTTAAATTTTACATTTTAAATTTTTACATTTTTTAAATCTAAGGTAATTAATAAATGTAATTTTTATATTCCCCTAAGCCTAATGAGCATTAGACCCTGAATATGTCACTTTTTTTTCTGCATGCTGTTCGGATTTAATAATATATTCTATGTATAAAATTGAAATGGTTCCTGCTGATTGGTTGAGGACATCCAGCGCAGAGTACATCACCGCCATCTCTCAGCTGATCTGTTACAGTCTTTCCTATAAACAGGAAATGTTTATCACTACTTCTAACCTCCGCCACGTAGTTTATCATCCATCGTCTATATCAACCTTCTCCCATCCTTCCTGTGTAGGGAAACATGGGCCTGGTACAAGTGGTGATAATGGTTTGTGAGGCCGATAAGTGACCCTAGTCTTGTGTTTCAGCCACCCCTGCCAGATAGAATAGCCTAGTCCTTCACCACACTTTTACAGTGCCTTGATAAAAGTTTTCATAGCCCTTGCAATTTTCCACATTTTGTCATGTTACAATCAGCACCCCCCAGCCTGCTGATTGGAGAATGAAAGAGCAGCAGGCAAACTTTTTTAAAAAGGCATTTTACACTGAAGAGCTTATAATATTTTTTTTTTGTTATGAAAATTTTAGTATTTTCTTTATGCTAAGCAAGTGGGTTTGTTTTGTAAACCAACCGATGTGATCACCATGATCAGCTGTTGGAGACCAACGCTATCCGTGAGATCACTCCCAAATCCCTAAATCCTCAGCAGAAAGGTTCCAAATAGCACTCTGGGAAGCAGTGGTCTTTCTGCATACATCCCCTTGCTGAGTTAGAGCTAGAGATCTCTAGTTAGCAGAAAGCAAAAGCTTTGTTGATTGCAGAGGTCTGACTTAGCAGGGGGTGCAAGCACTTTGCTGATTGGAGATCTCAAGCTTGGACCCAACATGGGGTATGTTAGACTTCTGCAGATAGACCACTGCTTGCACACAGAGCAAGGGGACAGGCTTTTCTACTCAGGCTGTGGCCACATTCTAAAGAAAAAACAAAAAATGTAAGACTTTGCCAAACTTTTATTTTGATTCAATTGAATTATAGCGCTACTCCAGTAGAAGCCGCAGGATTATTGTCCAGGTCTTCCCCACAGGCTTTGCCCTGCAGCCAGGCACACAGGCTCATTTACATGTTTATTTGATGACCAGTCTAGGTTGTTTTGTGGTTTTTATTTTTTGAAAACTTGGATAGGTTTGAGGGTAGTAGTGGGATACTCCAAAAAACAAGAACTTTGTATAACTGAGGACTTCTTCGGAACAGGCTATAGTGATGTTCAGCCTTGAAACAAACTGTAGACTTCAGCTTAGTAGTAGTAGTAGTTAGAGTCACAAGAGCAGAGTCCCATTAAGTAGGCGATTAGGTTGACAATGCTTTTTAGGACAGCCGGTGTGCCCTTTAAATAGAGCCATGGCTGACTATATAGTACCAAAGGCATGGGTGTAGCATAAGGGGTTGCAGGGGTCACAATCGCAACCCTGCCCCTAGCTGCAGGGGGCCCCTGCAGCCTCCCTGTCATATTATCATATCCTCCACAAAATCCAGCTCCGATCTGCCCTAGGGCCCCACAGCCATGCTCCAGTACTGGGCTTCTACTTTGACATCCACACCCCTGTGTTCCCATTGACTGTGGAGAAGCTGTGAGCCGTTTCCTCAATGGAGAGGAGCATGAGGTGAAAACAGCCCAGGATGGGGAAGTGTCTGTGCTGTGTGCTGGCAATATGGAATGGTAACTGAGCTCAGCGAGGCAAGAGGAGGAGAGTGCCGTCCTGTAGCCATGATGGGATCGATGTCACTGGTGAGGCATGACACTGCTCATTGTCTTCTAGTCACCAGCTGGGATTCTCTGTACCACCCAAGGAGCTCTGCCAAGTGACCTGCCAGGGGTCCCTGTCCTCTGATTCTCTAGTGGTAATCCCTGTCCTTTGATGTAAAGAGGAACTCATGGAACTCAAAACTCTTAAGCCACTTTGAGTATATTGACGTGCGGTGGATGTATCTGCACGCACGTTGGAAGTAGTGGGGGGGTGGGGCCCAGGTCAACTTTTGCATCAGGGCCCACGAGCTTCAAGCTATACCTCTGACCAGAGGGGTAGCAAAAGCACAGAGAGGTCCCCAAGATCTCTAAAGCCCAAGGACAGCTAGTAGCCTCCATCCAACTTCCAAGTGAAACCTTCCCATGATAGCAGACAGGCCCCTCAGTCAGCTCTCTTTGGCTCCCTGGTCTCAGTATTTAAGCCCCTGAGGTATCACCAACAGAAGTTTCCACCTAGGAAGGGCAGCGTGCCCCCCAGGCTGGACTAATCTACTCTGGGAAAAGACCCCAGGCTTAGTGTGCTCACAGAATACTGTATATACAATCTCCCAGCATGCCATCAGAGCTTGCTTCTCTGGGATAGGCCAGGGCTTTATCAATATTCATGTTGGCATCTGCATAGCTCCACACCTAAAGTATCATCCAGAAACTTCTCAAATTCCCTGGACATGGAGGAAGCTATAGACCAGACAGGAAGCAGCTAAACACACTGAGAAGGCCTGACTAGCAGGTTGCAGCTTCACTGACTACAGTGACCAGAATATGCTTTACCTACCAAACCAATACAGCCACACTGACTATAGCGTGGTAACTAAATTTACCTATCAAAACACAACTAAATCTAACTTCTGTCTAGGAGGGTGCTACAGAATGTATTCAGATGAGAGTTGGTATTTTCTGTTTCTGTTTCTGAAGATGCCTTTTTGAGAAATTTACAATGTACTTACCATTTAGCACCCACTGATAAGTTCACTACAATAAACGAATCCTATCCTCAGCAACCACTAACAGCATTTTCTATTTCTTATGAAAAAAGCTCTCAGTGGTTTCCCATTCTTATTTCTCTGTCTGCAGTGGTCACTTTGGCGAGGTGAGGAAATGCAAAGAGAAGACTATGGGGTGTCTGTACGCAGGAAAGTTCATAAAGACCCGCAAATGTAAAGGGAGTCGCCTGGGCCAGGAACGCGATCAGATAGAGCGAGAAGTCTTCATCCTCCAGCAACTCGAGCCCCCAATGTCATGAAGCTGTATGATGTCTTCGCCAGCAAGGCCGAGATGGTGCTCATCCTGGAACTGTAAGTAATGGTTGCTGTCCTAGACCCGTTGCTTGTTTTTCCCTTCTAAAACTCCTCACCACACAAGTTACTATCTGGTTGTACAATCTCTTTTAGATCCACCAACAAGTATGCAGTGCAAGAGCCTGATTGATTAGATTGGGTAGGTCCTCATATTGCATAGTTTTGGTAAATCTGACGTTGATTGTACAGAGATTGCATTGCCAGATTGTATGGTAAACCTAAGATGGGTAAACCTGAAGCAGCCAGGATTGTGATCACATGACCCAGCTAAGGCACGGAGCCCCTATAGCAGCCTTTCTCAACTTTTGTAACATGGAGGAACCAGTAAAGAAACTTTCTAGGCTCAGGGAACTCCTGTTAAAAATGACTATATCTACAACTCCTGGTATATTAGTGTGATGATCACCGAGAGGACTGCTTCTTACATTGGTGATCAGTGGGAAGAATGCTGCTTACATTAGTGGTCAGTGGAAGAATGTTCCTTACATTGGTGGTCAGTGGGAAGAATTACCCCCTTTACAGAGAGCTAAAAGATCAATGGTGCCAGTGGGAATTCCTCTGAGAGGCAGAAAATAAGACTCCTTGGAGCCCTGGTTGAGAAAGGCTGCTCTATAGCATTCACATCTATGGACAACTGATGGGACCTTTAGGCTTATATAACATGGATGTATTTGAAGTGACCAAGTGCTTACTCCGGGGGTTGAATGGTGACCAGTTAACATCCAATTCACTTCCTGCAAGCCTGGGCTCGTCGTTACATGAGCGCCATTCAACCCAGAGGGAAAGACTGTCCACCACAGCCACTGAGGAAGAGAACTATACTATATGTGCATGCCAGATATAGGCTGTGTGGCCCGCTTCAAGCTCTTCTAGCTGGAACATTGCTTCTCCTGCGAATGGGTAGAAAAATCCCACTAATTTCTAAGGAAAGGAGGTCTATTATGTCAGCAAGTGATAGGTGGCAGAAGAAGCCAGGAACCAATGGAAATAGTTTGCAGCGGTGGCTGTGTAACTCCCCGTAGGCTCTTTACTGCAGAAAAAGTCATGCAATGTATCTTCTGCAATAAAATACACCTACCTGCTGGCTCTTGGCTTTCCCCAGCATGTAAACAGAGGTGTGCACGTGCAGCTGGCCCAATCCCTGTTTGCCAGGATGATATCACTCTTGGGCATCTGCAGGAGCGACTTCATCCTGGACCGGCCAATATAGATGGCTGAAAACTGACGCACAGAAGAATATGCTGGTGCCAGGGACCAGGGCTGTCTTTAATATTGATTGGACCCTGGGCAAAACTTTTCTTTGCCCCCCCCCCCCATTCAGTTTTGCTCTCCACCTCTGAGACATACAATAAATAACAGCTAGACTCAAAATCAGTTTACTGAATCAGATCGGGCAGCTATTGTGATTGGTTGCCAGAGGTTACAGTGTATCATTACCGCTCACTGACTGGTTGCTAGAGGTCAGAGCACATGATTTCTGCTTGTTGATTGGTTGCTAGAGATTACTGTGGATATGACCTCAGGGGGGCATGATATACATATCAATGCTGCTGGCCGCCCCTATTTACATATGAATGGCGGTAATGTACATGTAAACCCAGGGTCTGCAGGTGAGCCATCTTTACACAACAATAGGGCAGAGCTGGGCAGCATTAGTAGCAGCACTTCACACTGAGATATCAGGACACAGCACAGGACTAAAACCTCAAGGGGTGATGGAATTTAAACCAGGATAATTGGCAAGTATGAGGCAGCTGCTTTGGGCCCCACAACAATGACAGGGCCCAGGGCAGCTGCCCCTTTTGCCCTGCCTTAAAAACGGTCCTGCCAGGGACCCTTTAGTTCCGCTTTATTAGTATTATTATTTTTATTACATTTCTTTTATAAAGGATTTACATTCACGGGTCTCTCTATTAGGTACACCTGTTCAATTGCTTGGTAACAAAAATTTCTAATCAGCCAATCACATGGCAGCATTTAGGCAGCTAGAGGTGGCAAAGATGACTTGCTGCCGTTTAACCGAGCGTCAAAATGGGGAAGAAAGGGGAGTTTGAGTGAGTTTGAACGTGGCATGTTTGCCCGATGGGCTGGTCTGAATATTTCAAAAACTGCTGATCTACTGGGATTTTCACACACAACCATCTCTCGGGTTTACAAAGAATAGCCCAAAAAAAAGAGAGAATATCCAGTGAGCTGCAGTTGTGTCGAGGAAAATGCCTTGTTGATGTCAGAGGAGAATGGGCAGACTGGTTCTAGATGGCAGAAAGTCAACAGCAACACAACCACTCGTTACAACCAAGGCATGCAGAATACCATCTGTAAGCACACAACACATTGAACTGAAGCAGATGGGCTACAGCAGCAGAAGACCACACCGTGTGCCACTCCTGTCAGCTAAGAACAGGAAATCGAGGCTACAATTCGCACAGGCTCACCAAAATTGGACAATAGAAGATCGGGAAAAGTTGCTGATGAGTCCCGATTTCAGTTGCTCCATTCAGATGGTGGGGTCAGAATTTGGTGTAAACAACATGAAAGCATGGATCCATCCTGCCTTGTATCAATGGTTCAGGCTGGTGGTGGTGGTGGTGTAATGGTGTGGGGGATATTTTATTAGCACACTTTGGGCCTCTTAGTACCAATCGAGCATTGTTTAAATGCCACAGACTACCTGAGTATTGTTGCTGACCATGTCCATCCCTTTATGACTACAGTGTCCCCATCTTCTGATCGCTCCTGCCAGCAGGATAATGCACCATGTCACAAAGCTCCAATGATCTCACCACTGGACAATGAGGTCCCTGTACTCCAATGGCCTCCACACTCACCAGATCTCATCCAATGGCCTCCACACTCACCAGATCTCAATCCAATAGAGCGCATTTGAAATGTGGTGGAATGGGAGATTCTCATCATGGATGTACAGCCGACAAATCTGCAGCAAGTGCATGATGTTATCATGTCACTATCGACCAAAATCTCTGAGGAGCGTTTCCAACACCTTGTTGAATCTATGCCACGGAGAATGAAGGCAAAAGGGGGTCCAACCCGGTACCTAATAAAGTGGCCAGTGAGTGTATATAGTGCCAACAGTTTGCGCAGCACTTTACAATATAAAGGGAGACAATACATCAACAATACAATTCAAAACAAGAGGGTTATGCCCTGTACACACGGTCGGACATTCCGACCGCAAAATCCGTCAGATTGTTTCTGACCACAAAATCCGTCTGATTTTTTCCGACGGATTTTGGCCCAAACTTGTGTTGCCATTGACATGGTCGCACAAAGTTGTCTGAATTTCCGATCGTTCTGAACGAGGTTACGTCAAACACGTACGTCGGGAAGGCAGCTGCGGATCCCAACCTGCCACTCATGTGGACAGATACTATGAAATATTTGGGGATTTACATTTCCCCCTCTTCCTCTGATTTTTGTTCCCTCAATCTGGATCCACTGGTGCGGCGGATGAGGACTAGACTGAAGGCATGGTCGCATCTCCCTCTCACCTTGATTGGGAGAATTAATTTATTTAAGATGAAGCTTTTGCCTGCTTTTCTCTATGTTCTCAGACATGCTCCAGTCTGGATTCCTAAAAAAATATTTCGCACGATAAATTCTCTTTTGGTGTCCTTTCTCTGGGGCGCTGGTCAGCCACGGTTTAAGCTCACGGTATTGCAGAGGCCTTGGGGGGAGGGTGGACTAGCTTGCCCGGATTTGTACTCCTACTATGTGGCGGCTCTTCTGACCCATGCTCATAATTGGCTGGTTTCAGACGAGTCCAATGCGGCGGTGGTCCTGGAAGCGGCGTGGTTGGGGTCGTATGAGGCACTAAGACACTTGGTGTATCGCGGTCTGCGAGCCCCTTTTCCTCTTACTGCTGCAATGAGGGCGGTTATAAGGGCATGGAAGGCTGCCAATCTGATGCGCCCCGTACCCGCGGGACACATCTCCCCGCATAGTCCTCTTTGGCTCAACCCGAATTTACCGGAATTTGGCTCTATTCCTGACCCTAGTGTATGGGCAAGCAGGGGTATTAAATATATTGATCAACTCTGTGTTGAGGGCAAAATTCAGACCTTTGACAGGCTGAAACAACAGTATACACTGCCCAACTCACACTTATTCAGATACTTACAACTTAATCACGCCTTTCGATCGCAGTTTGGAAATGCCCCCGTCGCATTCTACACCTCAAGGTTGGAATCTCTGCTCAGAGATGTTGATCTGTCCAAACCGTTGTCTGCTATCTACAAGGTATTACTCCCAGGTGTCCATACCGGTCTGGAACTCCAAAGGGCAAGGTGGGAAGCTGATTTTCCCTCCTTGGACACGGAGGACTGGGAAGATGTATGGGAGTACCCTTTCCTACAGTTAGTGTCAGCCAGAGATAGATTGGTGCAATTCAAAATAGTGCATAGGGTATATTACACTCCGCAACGTCTTCACAGAATCTATCCATCTGTCCCTGATTCTTGTTGGAGATGCAACTCACTTTCGGCGGATTTCATACACATGTTCTGGAGCTGTCCTCAGATAGCTGGGTTCTGGGTGGAGGTGACTAATTTTATTCTGGCGGTTACCACCGTTAACGTACCTTTATCGGTCGAGATATGCCTCTTAGGACTGGTCGAGCCGCTGGCTACACGCCGAGCGCTCAGAACACTCCTGGGCTTATTGCTGTACTATGCCCGTAAGTCGATTGTTCTCAAATGGAAGGCCCCGGTAGCCCCCTCTATTAATTTTTGGAAGAACTTAGTGAATACGGCTCTCCCTCTTTACAGGGCCACCTACCTTTCGCGAGGGTGTGGCACTAAATTTCATAAAGTATGGGGCATTTGGACGGAGTCGCGCGACACCAACGCTGACTTGAATCCGGACTGATGGAGTTTCATTAGTGACTAGGGGAAGAGTTCTAAGTGGTGTGCTATTCATGTAACCTTGGGTCATTCTTTACGTGGGCAATAGGGGATTGGTAGGTGAAGGGTGATGTATGCATATTTTATCCTGGGTCTGAGTGTGGACTGTGGTGGAGCATGGGCGAATTAAGTAACTGTCCTGAGTAATGTGCAGTGGTGCTGGAGCGTACAGGGGGAGGGGGGGTTTTTCTTTTTTCTGTTGGATGCACACGCAGGTGGCGGTGTATCGGGTGGGGGGAGGGGGAGGGTTCATTGGTTGTTCCCTGATTGTTGACTCAGGGGGGGTTTTGTAATAATCAGCCTGGGTATGCCCAATAGGCTGTAGGTTGTTTTATTGTTTTACTTGCAAATTAATAAAAATAATTTTCAAAAAAAAAAAAAAAAAAAACACGTACGTCGGGACTATAAATGGGCCAGTAGCCAATAGCTTTCGTCTCTTTATTTTAATAAGTTTATTCTGAGCATGCGTGGCACTTTGTCCGTCGGATTTGTCTACACACGATCGGAATTTATGCGATCGGATTTTGTTGTCGGAAAATTTTAGATCCTGCTCTCAAACTTCGTGTGTCGGAAAATCTGACGTAAAAAATCCGATGGAGCCCACACACGATCGGATTTTCCGACAACAAGATCCGAACGCACATTTTCCGTTGGAAAGCCTGACCGTCTGCACAGGGGAGGAGCCCTGCTCTTGGGAGATTAAAATCTAATAGGGAACTTTAGTCAACAAGTCCAACCAACACTTCCCCACTTAGACCCCTTTCACACTGCCAGCGCGGGGACATCGGCGGTAAATCGGCGGCTTTACTATCGATTTTGCGGTGCTCTTCGGGCATTTTTAACCACCGCTAGTGGCCAAATAAAGGGTTAAAAGCACCGCTGCCGAGGCCCTTTGCAGGCGCATCGGAGGTGCTTCCCATTGATTGAAGGGGGGGGGGGGATTAAATCTTCCAGAGTTGAAGTGATTAAGTTGTTTTTTTTTATAAACCATTTGCAATAGGGTGTGATGGGGAGGAAAGGGTTTGTGGGGGAGGGGGTTTAAAACATTAACACACTCTGATCATGTTAGTCTTTTTTTGCATGTAAATTTAAAAATGTAAAAAAAAAATTCTATAAATTCCCTTTTATAGGGTTGCGGATGCTTTTGGCGATGCTGTGTAATGGCCCTGGGAAATTTCTTGGAATTCAGAGCAGTAACGCCCTCTTCTCTATATAGCATTGCTCGTATTTTTATCTCTGCCTTTGCTCTGCATCTTCTAAGCTTCTCTCTTCATCATCTTGGACTCTTGCCCTCCGCTTTGTTACTCGAGCGAGTCAAACGCTTGATCTGTGCCTACAACAAAAAAAAGTTCAATTTCTTGCTCCCTGGCCGTTCCAGAAACCATTATAAAGCCATCCATAATCCTATTTCTATTTACTGCAGTACATTAAAAAAAATCTCCTGTGTCAGTTATCTAGAAAACTGAGGATTCACAGAGTCCCGGCGTGATTTGTAACGTTCATGAGGGATTAGCCTGTTAACCACTTTAAGACCACCAGGCCCTTTTCTGACATTAGTTGTCTAAAAATCTGTATTTTTTGCTAGAAAATTTCTTAGAACCCGCAAATATTACAATTTTTTTTTTTTAGTAGAGACCCCGGAAAATAAAATGGCGGTCGTTGCAATATTTTATGTCACACTGTACAGTGGTGTGAAAAAGTGTTTGCCCCCTTCCTCATTTCCTGTTCCTTTGCATGTTTGTCACACTTAAGTGTTTCGGAACATCAAACCAATTTAAACAATAGTCAAGGACAACACAAGTAAATACAAAATGCAATTTGTAAATGAAGGTGTTTATTATTAAAGGTGAAAAAAAATCCAAACCATCATGGCCCTGTGTGAAAAAGTGATTGCCCCCTAAACCTAATAACTGGTTGGGCCACCCTTAGCAGCAACAACTGCAACCAAGCGTTTGCGATAACGTGCAATGAGGCTTTTACAGCGTCCTGGAGGAATTTTGGCCCACTTATCTTTGCAGAATTGTCCTAATTCAGTTACATTAGAGGGTTTTCGAGCATGAACGGCCTTTTTAAGGTCATACCACAACATCTCAATAGGATTCAGGTCAGGACTTTGGCTAGGCCACTCCAAAGTCTTCATTTTGTTTTTCTTCAGCCATTCGGTGGTGGACTTGCTGGTGTGTTTAGGATCATTGTCCTGCTGCAGAACCCAAGTTCGTTTCAGCTTGAGTACACGAACAGATGGTCGGACATTCTCCTTCAGGATCTCTTGGTAAACAGCAGAATTCATATCACTTTTATCACGACAAGTCTTCTAGGTCCTGAAGCAGCAAAACAGCCCCAGACCATCACACTACCACCACCATATTTTACTGTTGGTATAATGTTCTTTTTATGAAATGCAGTGTTCCTTCTACGCCAGATATACTTGGACACACACCTTCCAAAGAGTTCCACTTTTGTCTCATCGGTCCACAGAATGTTGTCCCAAAAGTCTTGGGGATCATCAAGATGTGTTGTGGAGAAATTGAGACGAGCTTTGATGTTCTTTTTGCTCAGCAGTGGTTTTCTCCTTGGAACTCTGCCATGCAGGCCATTTTTGCCCAGTCTTTTCCTGATGGTGGAGGCATGAACGCTGACCTTAACTGAGGCAAGTGAGGCCTGCAGTTCCTTGGACGTTGTTGTGGGGTCTTTTGTGACCTCTTGGATGAGTCGTCGCTGCGCTCTTGGGGTAATTTTGGGCGGCCAGCCACTCCTGGGAAGGTTCACGACTGTTCCATGTCTTCGCCATTTGTGGATAATGGCTCTCACTGTGGTTCGCTGGATTCCCAAAGCTTTGGAAATGGCTTTATAACCCTTTCCAGACTGATAGATCTCAATTACTTTCTTTCTCAATTGTTCCTGAATTTCTTTGGGTCTCGGCATGATGTGTAGCTTTTAAGGATCTTCTGGTGGACCTTACTGTGTCAAGCAGCTCCTATTTAAGTGATGCCTTGATTGTGAACAGGTGTGGCAATAATCAGGCCTGGGTGTGGCTAGAGAAATTGAACTCAGGTGTGGACAACCACAGTTATAGTATGTTTTAACAAGGGGGGCAATCACTTTTTCACACAGGGCCATGATGGTTTGGATTTTTTTTCACCTTTAATAATAAACACCTTCATTTACAAATTGCATTTTGTGTTTACTTGTGTTGTCCTTGACTATTGTTTAAATTGGTTTGATGTTACGAAACACTTAAGTGTGACAAACATGCAAAGGAACAGGAAATGAGGAAGGGGGCAAACACTTTTTCACACCACTGTATTTGCACGGCGGTCTGGTTTGAAATAATACACTTTAATGAATTAAAAAAACAAAACAGTTCAGAATTGTCAGTTCTTTTTTGTTAATAGCGCAAAAATAAAAACTACATTGATTTGTGATCAAATACCACCAAAATAAAGTTCTATTTGTGGCAAAAGAAGTTCCATTTCTTCATTTCTTGCTCCCCAGCTGTTCCAGAAACCATTATAAAGCCATCCATAATTCTATTTCTTTTTACTGCAGTACAAAAAAAAATCTGTATTTTTTTTTTGCTAGAAAATTTCAAGTAGTCAAAGTCTATTTCCCAAACACAATCTCTGGATATGAAGCTGAGCACGTACACTCAACTCCTTTGGTGGACCATAGCGAGGCCTGTTCTGAGTGGAACCTGTCCTGTTAAACTGCTGTATGGTCTTTGTCGACGTGCTGCAGCTCATTTTCAGGGTCTTGGCAATCTTCTTATAGCCTAGGCCAGTGATTCTCAACCAGGGAATCTGCCGCAGGGACCACTTTTATCCTGTAGCAGACTGTCCGCTTAAGAAGGGGATACCAGGGTTATGGCAGCTAGTTGCTGCCATAACAACAATATCCTCCTTCAAACAGCCGCCGTAAAACTGCGGCGGGCGGTCTGTAAGTGGTTAAACAGTTGTGTGGATGGGCCCATAGAAAACACTATACCCCGCTTCAGATCTGTGAAAACGACTTTTTACACAGCCTTGAACACTAAATATGTATCCAATCAGGTCCCTGGTCTTTACACAGTTAAAGATTTTACAATTAGTTTGTAACTTTTACACATTGGCTCGAATTTCAGTTTCTTTTTCGCAGGGCTCCAGATGTTTCTTAGAGGCGTAACTTTAGTCGTCGCGTGATTAGCGTCCGGGGATTTGTGTTAAAACCGCTTTGGCTGATGTTATATAAGAAGGGAGAAGTGGGACACAGACGTGTTTACAAGTCTTCAGTCTTATAAAATCCCAGCTGTTCATCTTCAGCCTCCCTCACGGAGCAAGCTGGCCGAGTTGAAATCTGGCCAGGCTCTGAGGTAGATGTAGGCCCGAGGCCTGGCTCTGTACACAGCTGCTTATTGTTTGTAGGGCCCATTAAAATGGTTGTTGGGTAAGAGAGGGGACGGACAATGTTTACATTTCGGAGATGGAAATGGTTATTCACAGGCTTTACTTTTATGTCTCCTAATCCTGGAAAACGCAATGTTTACATCGGTGAGGGATGACACGTCCCTCTGTTTATTGTTTGTTCACAGATGGACGGAACATTCTGGAGGAATAGAAATCTTCATGACTGGAATTGACCGCTTTCTTCATGACTGAAAGTGACCGCTTTCTTTGAGGGGCCATCATTTGTGTTTAGCCCTCTGTGGTGCCTTTTTTTTTTTCAGTTGCTATAGCAACTGCCTCACTCTATTCTAATGTAGGGATTGTTGTGACGGGTTGCCATGGAGATCACAAAATCTTGCGTTTATCACTCTGTGGGGCTTTTTTCCCCCCTTTATCATCCTAATAAATTATTATTATTATGATTATACAGGTTTTATATAGCGCCAACAGTTTGCGCAGCACTTCACAACATGAAATTAAAGGCCTGGTTGCCATGAAGAGCAAAAACCTGTGTGTTTACTCCTCTGTTGTGCTTTTTTTTTTGTTGCCATAGCAACTGCCTCCCTCTAAGATCCTAATACAGTGATGGTGAACTTTGGCACCCCAGATGTTTTGGAACTACATTTCCCATGATGCTCAACTACACTGCAGAATGCATGACCATCATGGGAAATGTAGTTCCAAAACATCTGAGGTGCCAAGGTTCGGCATCACTGCCCTAATAAATGAAAGGAATGTTATGCCTAGTTGCCATGGAGAGCAAAAACGTGGGTTTACTCCTGTTGTACTTTTTTTTTTTTAGTTGCCATAATAACGGATTCCCGCTATTATATTAATAAATGAAAGGCCGGTTTGTCATGGAGAGGGAGTGCCCTTGTGTTTACCCCTCTGTAGTGCCTTTTTCAGTTGCCATAGTGACTTGACTACCTCTATTATCCTAAATGAAAGGCTTGGTTGCCATGGAGAGTGAAAACTTGTGTTTACCCCTGTGTGGTGCTTTTTTTTTTTTAATTACCATAACAGCAAACTCCCGCTTTTCTAATAAATTAAAGCAATATTGTGATTGGTTGCCATGGAGAGCAAAAACGTGTTTTTACTCCTCTGTTGTGCTTTTTCTTTTAACTTCCATAGCAACTGACTCTCTTCATTATCTTAAAGCAGAGTTCCGCTAATTTTTTTTTCTTATTTTTTTTAAAGTCAGCAGTTACAAATACTGCAGCTGCTGACTTTTAAGATATGGACACCTACCGGTCCAGGGCACCTGCGATGTCGGCATCCGAAGCCGATCTGTCCCTTGTCTCTCGGGTGGAGGCGCCGCCATCTCTGGTAAGGGAATCAGGAAGTGAAGTTTTGTGGCTTCACAGTCTGGTTCACTACTGCACATTAGCAAGTCGCACTGCGCGATCCCACTGGTCCCTGCTGCAGAAGACAGCACGGGGTGGGGTGGCGGGGGACTGTAGAGGCGCTGGACATTGCATAGATATCCACGGATACTGCGGCGATCTATGCCCGGAAGTGGAAGCAAATACCTGGATTATACAGGTATCTGCTCCCCCCTCCCCCATGAAAGGTGCCAAATGTGACACCGGAGGAGGGGGAGGATTCCAAAAAGCAGAAGTTCCTTTTTTGGGTGGAACTCCGCTTTAATAAATGAATGGCCTGGTTGCCCTAGAGAGCAAAAACCTGTGTGTGTTACTCCTTCTGTTGTGCTTTTTCTTTTAGTTTCCATAGCAACTGACTTCCTCTATTATCTTAATAAATTAAAGGCTGGGTTGCCATGGAGAGCGAATGCCCTTGTGTTTTCCCCTCTGTGGTGCCTTTTTTCAGTCGCCATAGTGACTGATAGGGATGGCCGAACGGTTCACCCGGCGGTCGTTTCGCGGCGAATTTTGGCTGTTCGCGGTCCGCCCTACTGGGCGGACTATTGCAGCTGTTCGCCCAACGGACTTCCGTGTTTACTGTGTAAAAGAACTTTGACCTATGATGACACATCCATCATGTGGTACAGGACAGCCAATTGAGACATTACAGCACATGGACACTTGGACATTCCCCCTAACTTATAAATAGACCCGATCCGACGGCCATTTTACATTCTTTCGTATGTCACTATAGGGAGAGGTTGCTGTGTGGAGCAGGGAGAGACTGCAGTGACCCAAATCGCTAGCTATTAGGTCCACAAAAGTTCTTTTAAGGACTGGTATGGCATAGGTGTTAGGTGTAGTTCAGGATATAGGTTTGAGGCACTGCTGTGCTAGTGATTGTTGCAGCAGCCTGTCTTTTGTCAGTGTAGAGAGAGGGACAGGACGCTGTGTGCAGCAGGGACAGTCAGTTTAATAATTAGCTGTTACTATTAGGTCCACAAAAGTCCTTTTCAGGACTGGTATGGTAAAGTAGTACATGATATAGTTTTGAGTGCTATTCAAGTTATTGTTGCAGCAGCCTGTGTTTTGTCAGTTTAAATAGGGACAGGCAGGAAGCTGTGTGTGGCAGTGAGGGACAGTCGGTTTAATCAGTAGCTGTTACTATTAGGTCCACAAAGGTTCTTTTCAGGACTGGTATGGTAATAGGCTTGTACACGTATAATATTCTTTCTTCCAAATATAGAAAGAATATTATACTTGACTGCTGCCCTTCTGCTGCAGTAGTCCTTTATGAGTATAGGGACTGAGGTACAGTCTGCTAATCACAACCTACTAGTTCCACAAAGGTCCTTATAAGGACTGGTAAGGTATAGTGTACTACAGTACATAGGGTTGAGTGAGGTACAGTCTGCTATTCCTTAAGGACTGGTATAGGTCCACAATATATAGGGTTGAAGTGCACTACTGCTGACTGCTGCCCTATACTGCAGCAGTCCTTTATCAGTATAGGGACTGAGGTAGAGTCTGCTAATCACAACCTACTAGTTCCACAAAGGTCCTTATAAGGAAAAACTGCATTGATTTGTGATCAAATACCACCAAAATAAAGTTCTATTTGTGGCAAAAGAAGTTCCATTTCTTAATTTCTTGCTCCCCAGCTGTTCCAGAAACCATTATAAAGCCATCCATAATCCTATTTCTTTTTACTGCAGTACATAAAAAAAATCTCCTGTGTCAGTTATCTAGAAAACAGAGGATTCACAGAGTCCCGGCGTGATTTGTAACAAATGACGTTCATGAGGGATTAGCCTGTTAACCACTTTAAGGCTGGGTTCACACTGCTGCGGGGGGGGGGGGGAGATCCGGATGTGATTCGCACCGCACTGCAGTGCAAATCACATCGGATCTCTGTAGCGATGCGAGTTCAGCCATACAGATAGTATGACTGAATTCGCATCGCTCCCGCAGCAAACTCGCACGGGACCCTTTTTTTGGTCCGCAGCAGAATCGAATAGCATGGGTGTTCACACCATGCGATCCGATTCCTGTACGAGTGTGCAGATCGCACTGCGATATGCGGACGGATCTGGGGGTGTCATTAAGATTTCATTGACACTCCCAGCAGTCCGCATAGGGCAGTGTGAACTGCTGGCGGGAGTAATGCGATGCGGGAAAACGCAGCGGATTTGCGGCGTTCCCGCATTGCTATAGTGTGAACCCAGCCTAAGACCACCAGGCCCTTTTCTGACATTAGTTGTTAAAAATCTGTATTTTTTGCTAGAAAATTTCTTAGAACCCGCAAATATTACCATTTTATTTTTTTAGTAGAGACCCTGAAGAATAAAATGGCGGTCGTTGCAATATTTTATGTCACACAGTATTTGCAAGGCGGTCTGGTTTCAAATAATACACTTTAATGAATTAAAAAACAAAACAGTAAAGTTGGAACAAATATATGAAGAAATTAGAATTTTTTTTAAAAAAATGTTTCGCTGTTTTATAGCAGAAAGTAAAAAATATATATATTTTTTTCAGAATTGTCAGTTCTTTTTTGTTAATAGCGCAAAAAATAAAAACTGCATTGATTTGTGATCAAATACCACCAAAATAAAGTTCTATTTGTGGCAAAAGAAGTTCCATTTCTTCATTTCTTGCTCCCCAGCTGTTCCAGAAACCATTATAAAGCCATCTATAATTCTATCTCTTTTTACTGCGGTTCATAAAAAAATCTCCTGTGTCAGTTATCAAGAAAACTGAGGATTCACAGAGTCCCGGCGTGATTTATAACAAATGACATTCATGAGGGATTAGCCTGTTGACCATATTAAGACCACCAGGCCCTTTTCTGACATTAGTTGTTTACAGGGAAAAAAAATCTGTATTTTTTTTTTTTACCTAGGAAATTTCAAGTAGTCATACGTCTATTTCCCAAACACAACCTCTGGATATGAAGCTGAGCACGTACACTCAACTCCTTTGGTGGACCATAGCGAGGCCTGTTCTGAGTGGAACCTGTCCTGTTAAACTGCTGTATGGTCTTTGTCGACGTGCTGCAGCTCATTTTCAGGGTCTTGGCAATCTTCTTATAGCCTAGGCCAGTGATTCTCAACCAGGGAATCTGCCGCAGGGACCACTTTTACCCTGTAGAAGACTGTCCGATGAAGAAGGGGATACCAGAGTTATGGCAGCTAGCTGCTGCCATAACAACGATATCCTCCTTCAAACAGCCGCCGTAAAACTGCGGCGGGCGGTCTGTAAGTGGTTAAACAGTTGTGTGGATGGGCCCATAGAAAACACTATACCCCGCTTCAGATCTGTGAAAACTACTTTTTTCACAGCCTTGAGCCCTTTGAACACTAAATATGTATCCAATCAGGTCCCTGGTCTTTACACAGTTAAAGATTTTACAATTAGTTTGTGATATGTATGGTCAGCTTTTAACTTTTACACATTAAGTCGAATTTCGGGGTTCTTTTTCGCAGGGCTCCAGATGTTTCTTAGAGGCGTAACTTTAGTTGTCGCGTGATTAGCGTCCGGGGATTTGTGTTAAAACCGCGTTGGCTGATGTTATATAAGAAGGGAGAAGTGGGACACAGACGTGTTTACAAGTCTTCAGTCTTATAAAATCCCAGCTGTTCATCTTCAGCCTCCCTCACGGAGCAAGCTGGCCGAGCTGAAATCTGGCCAGGCTCTGAGGTAGATGTAGGCCCGAGGCCTGGCTCTGTACACAGCTGCTTATTGTTTGTAGGGCCCATTAAAATGGTTGTTGGGTAAGAGAGGGGACGGACAATGTTTTCATTCCGGAGATGGAAATGGTTATTCACAGGCTTTACTTTTATGTCTCCTAATCCTGGAAAACGCAATGTTTACATCGGTGAGGGATGACACGTCCCTCTGTTTATTGTTTGTTCGCAGATGGACGGAACATTCTGGAGGAATAGAAATCTTCATGACTGGAATTGACTGCTTTCTTCATGACTGGAAGTGACCGCTTTCTTTGAGGGGCCATCATTTGTGTTTAGCCCTCTGTGGTGCCTTTTTTTTTCAGTTGCTATAGCAACTGCCTCACTCTATTCTAATGTAGGGATTGTTGTGACGGGTTGCCATGGAGATCACAAAATCTTGCGTTTACCACTCTGTGGGGCTTTTTCCCCCCTTTATCATCCTAATAAATTATTATTATTATGATTATACAGGTTTTATATAGCGCCAACAGTTTGCGCAGCACTTCACAACATGAAATTAAAGGCCTGGTTGCCATGGAGAGCAAAAACCTGTGTGTTTACTCCTCTGTTGTGCTTTTTTTTTTGCCATAGCAACTGCCTCCCTCTAAGATCCTAATACAGTGATGGTGAACTTTGGCACCCCAGATGTTTTGGAACTACATTTCCCATGATGCTCACCTACACTGCAGAATGCATGAGCATCATGGGAAATGTAGTTCCAAAACTGGCTGTTTTATAGCAGAAAGTAAAAAAAATATACATTTTTTTCAGAATTGTCAGTTCTTTTTTGTTAATAGCGCAAAAAATAAAAACTGCATTGATTTGTGATCAAATACCACCAAAATAAAGTTCTATTTGTGGCAAAAGAAGTTCCATTTCTTCATTTCTTGCTCCCCAGCTGTTCCAGAAACCATTATGAAGCCATCTATAATTCTATCTCTTTTTACTGCGGTTCAAAAATAAATCTCCTGTGTCAGTTATCTAGAAAACTGAGGATTCACAGAGTCCCGGCGTGATTTATAACAAATGACATTCATGAGGGATTAGCCTGTTGACCATATTAAGACCACCAGGCCCTTTTTTGACATTAGTTGTTTACAGGAAAAAAAAAATCTGTATTTTTTTTTTGCTAGGAAATTTCAAGTAGTAATACGTCTATTTCCCAAACACAACCTCTGGATATGAAGCTGAGCACGTACACTCAACTCCTTTGGTGGACCATAGCGAGGCCTGTTCTGAGTGGAACCTGTCCTGTTAAACTGCTGTATGGTCTTTGTCGACATGCTGCAGCTCATTTTCAGGGTCTTGGCAATCTTCTTATAGCCTAGGCCAGTGATTCTCAACCAGGGAATCCACCGCAGGGACCACTTTTATCCTGTAGCAGACTGTCCGCTGAAGAAGGGGATACCAGAGTTATGGCAGCTAGCTGCTGCCATAACAACAATATCCTCCTTCAAACAGCCGCCGTAAAACTGCGGCGGGCGGTCTGTAAGTGGTTAAACAGTTGTGTGGATGGGCCCATAGAAAACACTATACCCCGCTTCAGATCTGTGAAAACTACTTTTTTCACAGCCTTGAGCCCTTTGAACACTAAATATGTATCCAATCAGGTCCCTGGTCTTTACACAGTTAAAGATTTTACAATTAGTTTGTAATATGTATGGTCAGCTTTTAACTTTTACACATTAAGTCGAATTTCGGGTTCTTTTTAGCAGGGCTCCAGATGTTTCTTAGAGGCGTAACTTTAGTTGTTGCGTGATTAGCGTCCGGGGATTTGTGTTAAAACCGCGTTGGCTGATGTTATATAAGAAGGGAGAAGTGGGACACAGACGTGTTTACAAGTCTTCAGTCTTATAAAATCCCAGCTGTTCATCTTCAGCCTCCCTCACGGAACAAGCTGGCCGAGCTGAAATCTGGCCAGGCTCTGAGGTAGATGTAGGCCCGAGGCCTGGCTCTGTACACAGCTGCTTATTGTTTGTAGGGCCCATTAAAATGGTTGTTGGGTAAGAGAGGGGACGGGCAATGTTTTCATTCCGGAGATGGAAATGGTTATTCACAGGCTTTACTTTTATGTCTCCTAATCCTGGAAAACGCAATGTTTACATCTGTGAGGGATGACACGTCCCTCTGTTTATTGTTTGTTCGCAGATGGACGGAACATTCTGGAGGAATAGAAATCTTCATGACTGGAATTGACTGCTTTCTTCATGACTGGAAGTGACCGCTTTCTTTGAGGGGCCATCATTTGTGTTTAGCCCTCTGTGGTGCCTTTTTTTTCAGTTGCTATAGCAACTGCCTCACTCTATTCTAATGTAGGGATTGTTGTGACGGGTTGCCATGGAGATCACAAAATCTTGCGTTTACCACTCTGTGGGGCTTTTTTCCCCCCTTTATCATCCTAATAAATTATTATTATTATGATTATACAGGTTTTATATAGCGCCAACAGTTTGCGCAGCACTTCACAACATGAAATTAAAGGCCTGGTTGCCATGGAGAGCAAAAACCTGTGTGTTTACTCTGTTGTGCTTTTTTTTTGCCATAGCAACTGCCTCCCTCTAAGATCCTAATACAGTGATGGTGAACTTTGGCACCCCAGATGTTTTGGAACTACATTTCCCATGATGCTCAACTACACTGCAGAATGCATGACCATCATGGGAAATGTAGTTCCAAAACATCTGAGGTGCCAAGGTTCGGCATCACTGCCCTAATAAATGAAAGGAATGTTATGCCTAGTTGCCATGGAGAGCAAAAACGTGGGTTTACTCCTGTTGTACTTTTTTTTTGTTGCCATAGTAACGGATTCCCGCTATTATATTAATAAATGAAAGGCCGGTTTGCCATGGAGAGCAAAAACCTGTGTGTGTTACTCCTTCTGTTGTGCTTTTTCTTTTAGTTTCCATAGCAACTGACTTCCTCTATTATCTTAATAAATTAAAGGCTGGGTTGCCATGGAGAGCGAATGCCCTTGTGTTTTCCCCTCTGTGGTGCATTTTTTCAGTCGCCATAGTGACTGATAGTGATGGCCGAACGGTTCGCCCGGCAGGCGTTTCGCGGCGAATTTTGGCTGTTCGCGGTCCGCCCGATTGGGCGGACTATTGCAGCTGTTCGCCCGACGGACTTCCGTGTTTACTGTGTAAAAGAACTTTGACCTATGATGACACATCCATCATGTGGTACAGGACAGCCAATTGAGACATTACAGCACATGGACACTTGGACATTCCCCCTAACTTATAAATAGACCCGACCCGGCGGCCATTTTACATTCTTTCGTATGTCACTATAGGGAGAGGTTGCTGTGTGGAGCAGGGAGAGACTGCAGTGACCCAAATCGCTAGCTATTAGGTCCACAAAAGTTCCTTTAAGGACTGGTATGGTATAGGTGTTAGGTGTAGTTCAGGATATAGGTTTGAGGCACTGCTGTGCTAGTGATTGTTGCAGCAGCCTGTCTTTTGTCAGTGTAGAGAGAGGGACAGGACACTGTGTGCAGCAGGTACAGTCAGTTTAATAATTAGCTGTTACTATTAGGTCCACAAAAGTCCTTTTCAGGACTGGTATGGTAAAGTAGTACAGGATATAGTTTTGAGTGCTATTCAAGTTATTGTTGCAGCAGCCTGTGTTTTGTCAGTTTAAATAGGGACAGGCAGGAAGCTGTGTGTGGCAGTGAGGGACAGTCAGTTTAATCAGTAGCTGTTACTATTAGGTCCACAAAGGTTCTTTTCAGGACTGGTATGGTAATAGGCTTCTACACGTATAATATTCTTTCTTCCAAATATAGAAAGAATATTATGCTTGACTGCTGCCCTTCTGCTGCAGTAGTCCTTTATGAGTATAGGGACTGAGGTACAGTCTGCTAATCACAACCTACTAGTTCCACAAAGGTCCTTATAAGGACTGGTAAGGAATAGTGTACTACAGTACATAGGGTTGAGTGAGGTACAGTCTGCTATTCCTTAAGGACTGGTATAGGTCCACAATATATAGGGTTGAAGTGCACTACTGCTGACTGCTGCCCTATACTGCAGCAGTCCTTTATCAGTATAGGGACTGAGGTAGAGTCTGCTAATCACAACCTACTAGTTCCACAAAGGTCCTTATAAGGAAAAACCGCATTGATTTGTGATCAAATACCACCAAAATAAAGTTCTATTTGTGGCAAAAGAAATTCCATTTCTTCATTTCTTGCTCCCCAGCTGTTCCAGAAACCATTATAAAGCCATCCATAATCCTATTTCTTTTTACTGCAGTACATAAAAAAAATCTCCTGTGTCAGTTATCTAGAAAACAGAGGATTCACAGAGTCCCGGCGTGATTTGTAACAAATGACGCTCATGAGGGATTAGCCTGTTAACCACTTTAAGACCACCAGGCCCTTTTCTGACATTAGTTGTCTAAAAATCTGTATTTTATGCTAGAAAATTTCTTAGAACCTGCAAATATTACTATTTTTTTTTTTAATAGAGACCCTGGAGAATAAAATGGCTGTCGTTGCAATATTTTATGTCACACAGTATTTGCACGGCGGTCTGGTTTGAAATAATACACTTTAATGAATTAAAAAACAAAACAGTAAAGTTGGCACAAATATATGATGAAATTAGAATTTTTACATTTTTTTTTTATTGGCTGTTTTATAGCAGAAAGTAAAAAAAAATATACATTTTTTTCAGAATTGTCAGTTCTTTTTTGTTAATAGCGCAAAAAATAAAAACTGCATTGATTTGTGATCAAATACCACCAAAATAAAGTTCTATTTGTGGCAAAAGAAGTTCCATTTCTTAATTTCTTGCTCCCCAGCTGTTCCAGAAACCATTATAAAGCCATCTATAATTCTATCTCTTTTTACTGCGGTTCATAAATAAATCTCCTGTGTCAGTTATCTAGAAAACTGAGGATTCACAGAGTCCCGGCGTGATTTATAACAAATGACATTCATGAGGGATTAGCCTGTTGACCATATTAAGACCACCAGGCCCTTTTCTGACATTAGTTGTTTACAGGAAAAAAAAAATGTATTTTTTTTTGCTAGGAAATTTCAAGTAGTAATACGTCTATTTCCCAAACACAACCTCTGGATATGAAGCTGAGCACGTACACTCAACTCCTTTGGTGGACCATAGCGAGGCCTGTTCTGAGTGGAACCTGTCCTGTTAAACTGCTGTATGGTCTTTGTCGACATGCTGCAGCTCATTTTCAGGGTCTTGGCAATCTTCTTATAGCCTAGGCCAGTGATTCTCAACCAGGGGATCCACCGCAGGGACCACTTTTATCCTGTAGCAGACTGTCCGCTGAAGAAGGGGATACCAGAGTTATGGCAGCTAGCTGCTGCCAGAACAACAATATCCTCCTTCAAACAGCCGCCGTAAAACTGCGGCGGGCGGTCTGTAAGTGGTTAAACAGTTGTGTGGATGGGCCCATAGAAAACACTATACCCCGCTTCAGATCTGTGAAAACTACTTTTTTCACAGCCTTGAGCCCTTTGAACACTAAATATGTATCCAATCAGGTCCCTGGTCTTTACACAGTTAAAGATTTTACAATTAGTTTGTAATATGTATGGTCAGCTTTTAACTTTTACACATTAAGTCGAATTTCGGGTTCTTTTTAGCAGGGCTCCAGATGTTTCTTAGAGGCGTAACTTTAGTTGTTGCGTGATTAGCGTCCGGGGATTTGTGTTAAAACCGCATTGGCTGATGTTATATAAGAAGGGAGAAGTGGGACACAGACGTGTTTACAAGTCTTCAGTCTTATAAAATCCCAGCTGTTCATCTTCAGCCTCCCTCACGGAACAAGCTGGCCGAGCTGAAATCTGGCCAGGCTCTGAGGTAGATGTAGGCCCGAGGCCTGGCTCTGTACACAGCTGCTTATTGTTTGTAGGGCCCATTAAAATGGTTGTTGGGTAAGAGAGGGGACGGGCAATGTTTTCATTCCGGAGATGGAAATGGTTATTCACAGGCTTTACTTTTATGTCTCCTAATCCTGGAAAACGCAATGTTTACATCTGTGAGGGATGACACGTCCCTCTGTTTATAGTTTGTTCGCAGATGGACGGAACATTCTGGAGGAATAGAAATCTTCATGACTGGAATTGACTGCTTTCTTCATGACTGGAAGTGACCGCTTTCTTTGAGGGGCCATCATTTGTGTTTAGCCCTCTGTGGTGCCTTTTTTTTCAGTTGCTATAGCAACTGCCTCACTCTATTCTAATGTAGGGATTGTTGTGACGGGTTGCCATGGAGATCACAAAATCTTGCGTTTACCACTCTGTGGGGCTTTTTTCCCCCCTTTAGCATCCTAATAAATTATTATTATTATGATTATACAGGTTTTATATAGCGCCAACAGTTTGCGCAGCACTTCACAACATGAAATTAAAGGCCTGGTTGCCATGGAGAGCAAAAACCTGTGTGTTTACTCTGTTGTGCTTTTTTTTTGCCATAGCAACTGCCTCCCTCTAAGATCCTAATACAGTGATGGTGAACTTTGGCACCCCAGATGTTTTGGAACTACATTTCCCATGATGCTCAACTACACTGCAGAATGCATGACCATCATGGGAAATGTAGTTCCAAAACATCTGAGGTGCCAAGGTTCGGCATCACTGCCCTAATAAATGAAAGGAATGTTATGCCTAGTTGCCATGGAGAGCAAAAACGTGGGTTTACTCCTGTTGTACTTTTTTTTTGTTGCCATAGTAACGGATTCCCGCTATTATATTAATAAATGAAAGGCCGGTTTGCCATGGAGAGCAAAAACCTGTGTGTGTTACTCCTTCTGTTGTGCTTTTTCTTTTAGTTTCCATAGCAACTGACTTCCTCTATTATCTTAATAAATTAAAGGCTGGGTTGCCATGGAGAGCGAATGCCCTTGTGTTTTCCCCTCTGTGGTGCATTTTTTCAGTCGCCATAGTGACTGATAGTGATGGCCGAACGGTTCGCCCGGCAGGCGTTTCGCGGCGAATTTTGGCTGTTCGCGGTCCGCCCGATTGGGCGGACTATTGCAGCTGTTCGCCCGACGGACTTCCGTGTTTACTGTGTAAAAGAACTTTGACCTATGATGACACATCCATCATGTGGTACAGGACAGCCAATTGAGACATTACAGCACATGGACACTTGGACATTCCCCCTAACTTATAAATAGACCCGACCCGGCGGCCATTTTACATTCTTTCGTATGTCACTATAGGGAGAGGTTGCTGTGTGGAGCAGGGAGAGACTGCAGTGACCCAAATCGCTAGCTATTAGGTCCACAAAAGTTCCTTTAAGGACTGGTATGGTATAGGTGTTAGGTGTAGTTCAGGATATAGGTTTGAGGCACTGCTGTGCTAGTGATTGTTGCAGCAGCCTGTCTTTTGTCAGTGTAGAGAGAGGGACAGGACACTGTGTGCAGCAGGTACAGTCAGTTTAATAATTAGCTGTTACTATTAGGTCCACAAAAGTCCTTTTCAGGACTGGTATGGTAAAGTAGTACAGGATATAGTTTTGAGTGCTATTCAAGTTATTGTTGCAGCAGCCTGTGTTTTGTCAGTTTAAATAGGGACAGGCAGGAAGCTGTGTGTGGCAGTGAGGGACAGTCAGTTTAATCAGTAGCTGTTACTATTAGGTCCACAAAGGTTCTTTTCAGGACTGGTATGGTAATAGGCTTCTACACGTATAATATTCTTTCTTCCAAATATAGAAAGAATATTATGCTTGACTGCTGCCCTTCTGCTGCAGTAGTCCTTTATGAGTATAGGGACTGAGGTACAGTCTGCTAATCACAACCTACTAGTTCCACAAAGGTCCTTATAAGGACTGGTAAGGAATAGTGTACTACAGTACATAGGGTTGAGTGAGGTACAGTCTGCTATTCCTTAAGGACTGGTATAGGTCCACAATATATAGGGTTGAAGTGCACTACTGCTGACTGCTGCCCTATACTGCAGCAGTCCTTTATCAGTATAGGGACTGAGGTAGAGTCTGCTAATCACAACCTACTAGTTCCACAAAGGTCCTTATAAGGAAAAACCGCATTGATTTGTGATCAAATACCACCAAAATAAAGTTCTATTTGTGGCAAAAGAAATTCCATTTCTTCATTTCTTGCTCCCCAGCTGTTCCAGAAACCATTAGAAAGCCATCCATAATCCTATTTCTTTTTACTGCAGTACATAAAAAAAATCTCCTGTGTCAGTTATCTAGAAAACAGAGGATTCACAGAGTCCCGGCGTGATTTGTAACAAATGACGCTCATGAGGGATTAGCCTGTTAACCACTTTAAGACCACCAGGCCCTTTTCTGACATTAGTTGTCTAAAAATCTGTATTTTATGCTAGAAAATTTCTTAGAACCTGCAAATATTACTATTTTTTTTTTAATAGAGACCCTGGAGAATAAAATGGCTGTCGTTGCAATATTTTATGTCACACAGTATTTGCACGGCGGTCTGGTTTGAAATAATACACTTTAATGAATTAAAAAACAAAACAGTAAAGTTGGCACAAATATATGATGAAATTAGAATTTTTACATTTTTTTTTTATTGGCTGTTTTATAGCAGAAAGTAAAAAAAATATAAATTTTTTTCAGAATTGTCAGTTCTTTTTTGTTAATAGCGCAAAAAATAAAAACTGCATTGATTTGTGATCAAATACCACCAAAATAAAGTTCTATTTGTGGCAAAAGAAGTTCCATTTCTTAATTTCTTGCTCCCCAGCTGTTCCAGAAACCATTATAAAGCCATCTATAATTCTATCTCTTTTTACTGCGGTTCATAAATAAATCTCCTGTGTCAGTTATCTAGAAAACTGAGGATTCACAGAGTCCCGGCGTGATTTATAACAAATGACATTCATGAGGGATTAGCCTGTTGACCATATTAAGACCACCAGGCCCTTTTCTGACATTAGTTGTTTACAGGAAAAAAAAAATGTATTTTTTTTTGCTAGGAAATTTCAAGTAGTAATACGTCTATTTCCCAAACACAACCTCTGGATATGAAGCTGAGCACGTACACTCAACTCCTTTGGTGGACCATAGCGAGGCCTGTTCTGAGTGGAACCTGTCCTGTTAAACTGCTGTATGGTCTTTGTCGACATGCTGCAGCTCATTTTCAGGGTCTTGGCAATCTTCTTATAGCCTAGGCCAGTGATTCTCAACCAGGGGATCCACCGCAGGGACCACTTTTATCCTGTAGCAGACTGTCCGCTGAAGAAGGGGATACCAGAGTTATGGCAGCTAGCTGCTGCCAGAACAACAATATCCTCCTTCAAACAGCCGCCGTAAAACTGCGGCGGGCGGTCTGTAAGTGGTTAAACAGTTGTGTGGATGGGCCCATAGAAAACACTATACCCCGCTTCAGATCTGTGAAAACTACTTTTTTCACAGCCTTGAGCCCTTTGAACACTAAATATGTATCCAATCAGGTCCCTGGTCTTTACACAGTTAAAGATTTTACAATTAGTTTGTAATATGTATGGTCAGCTTTTAACTTTTACACATTAAGTCGAATTTCGGGTTCTTTTTAGCAGGGCTCCAGATGTTTCTTAGAGGCGTAACTTTAGTTGTTGCGTGATTAGCGTCCGGGGATTTGTGTTAAAACCGCATTGGCTGATGTTATATAAGAAGGGAGAAGTGGGACACAGACGTGTTTACAAGTCTTCAGTCTTATAAAATCCCAGCTGTTCATCTTCAGCCTCCCTCACGGAACAAGCTGGCCGAGCTGAAATCTGGCCAGGCTCTGAGTTAGATGTAGGCCCGAGGCCTGGCTCTGTACACAGCTGCTTATTGTTTGTAGGGCCCATTAAAATGGTTGTTGGGTAAGAGAGGGGACGGGCAATGTTTTCATTCCGGAGATGGAAATGGTTATTCACAGGCTTTACTTTTATGTCTCCTAATCCTGGAAAACGCAATGTTTACATCTGTGAGGGATGACACGTCCCTCTGTTTATTGTTTGTTCGCAGATGGACGGAACATTCTGGAGGAATAGAAATCTTCATGACTGGAATTGACTGCTTTCTTCATGACTGGAAGTGACCGCTTTCTTTTAGGGGCCATCATTTGTGTTTAGCCCTCTGTGGTGCCTTTTTTTTTTCAGTTGCTATAGTAACTGCCTCACTCTATTCTAATGTAGGGATTGTTGTGACGGGTTGCCATGGAGATCACAAAATCTTGCGTTTACCACTCTGTGGGGCTTTTTTCTCCCCTTTATCATCCTAATAAATTATTATTATTATGATTATACAGGTTTTATATAGCGCCAACAGTTTGCGCAGCACTTCACAACATGAAATTAAAGGCCTGGTTGCCATGGAGAGCAAAAACCTGTGTGTTTACTCCTCTGTTGTGCTTTTTTTTTTGTTGCCATAGCAACTGCCTCCCTCTAAGATACTAATACAGTGATGGGGAACTTTGGCACCCCAGATGTTTTGGAACTACATTTTCCATGATGCTCAACTACACTGCAGAATGCATGACCATCATGGGAAATGTAGTTCCAAAACATCTGAGGTGCCAAGGTTCGGCATCACTGCCCTAATAAATGAAAGGAATGTTATGCCTAGTTGCCATGGAGAGCAAAAACGTGGGTTTACTCCTGTTATACTTTGTTTTGTTGTTGTCATAGTAACGGATTCCCGCTATTATATTAATTAATGAAAGGCCGGTTTGCCATGGAGAGCAAAAACCTGTGTGTGTTACTCCTTCTGTTGTGCTTTTTCTTTTAGTTTCTATAGCAACTGACTTCCTCTATTATCTTAATAAATTATAGGCTGGGTTGCATTGGAGAGAGAATGCCCTTGTGTTTTCCCCTCTGTGGTGCCTTTTTTCAGTCGCCATAGTGACTAATAACGATGGGCGAACGGTTCGCCCGGCAGTCGTTTCGCGGCGAATTTTGCAGCTGTTTTCCCAACGGACTTCCGTGTTTACTGTGTAAAAGAACTTTGACCTATGATGACACATCCATCATGTGGTACAGGACAGCCAATTGAGACATTACAGCACATGGACACTTGGACATTCCCCCTAACTTATAAATAGACCCGATCCGGCGGCCATTTTACATTCTTTCGTATGTTACTATAGGGAGAGGTTGCTGTGTGGAGCAGGGAGAGACTGCAGTGACCCAAATCGCTAGCTATTAGGTCCACAAAAGTTCTTTTAAGGACTGGTATGGTAAAGGTGTTAGGTGTAGTTCAGGATATAGGTTTGAGGCACTGCTGTGCTAGTGATTGTTGCAGCAGCCTGTCTTTTGTCAGTGTGGAGAGAGGGACAGGACGCTGTGTGCAGCAGGTACAGTCAGTTAATAATTAGCTGTTACTATTAGGTCCACAAAAGTCCTTTTCAGGACTGGTATGGTAAAGTAGTACAGGATATAGTTTTGAGTGCTATTCAAGTTATTGTTGCAGCAGCCTGTGTTTTGTCAGTTTAAATAGGGACAGGCAGGAAGCTGTGTGTGGCAGTGAGGGACAGTCAGTTTAATCAGTAGCTGTTACTATTAGGTCCACAAAGGTTCTTTTCAGGACTGGTATGGTAATAGGCTTCTACACGTATAATATTCTTTCTTCCAAATATAGAAAGAATATTATGCTTGACTGCTGCCCTTCTGCTGCAGTAGTCCTTTATGAGTATAGGGACTGAGGTACAGTCTGCTAATCACAACCTACTAGTTCCACAAAGGTCCTTATAAGGACTGGTAAGGAATAGTGTACTACAGTACATAGGGTTGAGTGAGGTACAGTCTGCTATTCCTTAAGGACTGGTATAGGTCCACAATATATAGGGTTGAAGTGCACTACTGCTGACTGCTGCCCTATACTGCAGCAGTCCTTTATCAGTATAGGGACTGAGGTAGAGTCTGCTAATCACAACCTACTAGTTCCACAAAGGTCCTTATAAGGAAAAACCGCATTGATTTGTGATCAAATACCACCAAAATAAAGTTCTATTTGTGGCAAAAGAAATTCCATTTCTTCATTTCTTGCTCCCCAGCTGTTCCAGAAACCATTAGAAAGCCATCCATAATCCTATTTCTTTTTACTGCAGTACATAAAAAAAATCTCCTGTGTCAGTTATCTAGAAAACAGAGGATTCACAGAGTCCCGGCGTGATTTGTAACAAATGACGCTCATGAGGGATTAGCCTGTTAACCACTTTAAGACCACCAGGCCCTTTTCTGACATTAGTTGTCTAAAAATCTGTATTTTATGCTAGAAAATTTCTTAGAACCTGCAAATATTACTATTTTTTTTTTTAATAGAGACCCTGGAGAATAAAATGGCTGTCGTTGCAATATTTTATGTCACACAGTATTTGCACGGCGGTCTGGTTTGAAATAATACACTTTAATGAATTGAAAAACAAAACAGTAAAGTTGGCACAAATATATGATGAAATTAGAATTTTTACATTTTTTTTTTATTGGCTGTTTTATAGCAGAAAGTAAAAAAAATATACATTTTTTTCAGAATTGTCAGTTCTTTTTTGTTAATAGCGCAAAAAATAAAAACTGCATTGATTTGTGATCAAATACCACCAAAATAAAGTTCTATTTGTGGCAAAAGAAGTTCCATTTCTTCATTTCTTGCTCCCCAGCTGTTCCAGAAACCATTATAAAGCCATCTATAATTCTATCTCTTTTTACTGCGGTTCATAAATAAATCTCCTGTGTCAGTTATCTAGAAAACTGAGGATTCACAGAGTCCCGGCGTGATTTATAACAAATGACATTCATGAGGGATTAGCCTGTTGACCATATTAAGACCACCAGGCCCTTTTCTGACATTAGTTGTTTACAGGAAAAAAAAATCTGTATTTTTTTTTGCTAGGAAATTTCAAATAGTAATACGTCTATTTCCCAAACACAACCTCTGGATATGAAGCTGAGCACGTACACTCAACTCCTTTGGTGGACCATAGCGAGGCCTGTTCTGAGTGGAACCTGTCCTGTTAAACTGCTGTATGGTCTTTGTCGACATGCTGCAGCTCATTTTCAGGGTCTTGGCAATCTTCTTATAGCCTAGGCCAGTGATTCTCAACCAGGGAATCCACCGCAGGGACCACTTTTATCCTGTAGCAGACTGTCCGCTGAAGAAGGGGATACCAGAGTTATGGCAGCTAGCTGCTGCCAGAACAACAATATCCTCCTTCAAACAGCCGCCGTAAAACTGCGGCGGGCGGTCTGTAAGTGGTTAAACAGTTGTGTGGATGGGCCCATAGAAAACACTATACCCCGCTTCAGATCTGTGAAAACTACTTTTTTCACAGCCTTGAGCCCTTTGAACACTAAATATGTATCCAATCAGGTCCCTGGTCTTTACACAGTTAAAGATTTTACAATTAGTTTGTAATATGTATGGTCAGCTTTTAACTTTTACACATTAAGTCGAATTTCGGGTTCTTTTTAGCAGGGCTCCAGATGTTTCTTAGAGGCGTAACTTTAGTTGTTGCGTGATTAGCGTCCGGGGATTTGTGTTAAAACCGCATTGGCTGATGTTATATAAGAAGGGAGAAGTGGGACACAGACGTGTTTACAAGTCTTCAGTCTTATAAAATCCCAGCTGTTCATCTTCAGCCTCCCTCACGGAACAAGCTGGCCGAGCTGAAATCTGGCCAGGCTCTGAGGTAGATGTAGGCCCGAGGCCTGGCTCTGTACACAGCTGCTTATTGTTTGTAGGGCCCATTAAAATGGTTGTTGGGTAAGAGAGGGGACGGGCAATGTTTTCATTCCGGAGATGGAAATGGTTATTCACAGGCTTTACTTTTATGTCTCCTAATCCTGGAAAACGCAATGTTTACATCTGTGAGGGATGACACGTCCCTCTGTTTATAGTTTGTTCGCAGATGGACGGAACATTCTGGAGGAATAGAAATCTTCATGACTGGAATTGACTGCTTTCTTCATGACTGGAAGTGACCGCTTTCTTTGAGGGGCCATCATTTGTGTTTAGCCCTCTGTGGTGCCTTTTTTTTCAGTTGCTATAGCAACTGCCTCACTCTATTCTAATGTAGGGATTGTTGTGACGGGTTGCCATGGAGATCACAAAATCTTGCGTTTACCACTCTGTGGGGCTTTTTTCCCCCCTTTAGCATCCTAATAAATTATTATTATTATGATTATACAGGTTTTATATAGCGCCAACAGTTTGCGCAGCACTTCACAACATGAAATTAAAGGCCTGGTTGCCATGGAGAGCAAAAACCTGTGTGTTTACTCTGTTGTGCTTTTTTTTTGCCATAGCAACTGCCTCCCTCTAAGATCCTAATACAGTGATGGTGAACTTTGGCACCCCAGATGTTTTGGAACTACATTTCCCATGATGCTCAACTACACTGCAGAATGCATGACCATCATGGGAAATGTAGTTCCAAAACATCTGAGGTGCCAAGGTTCGGCATCACTGCCCTAATAAATGAAAGGAATGTTATGCCTAGTTGCCATGGAGAGCAAAAACGTGGGTTTACTCCTGTTGTACTTTTTTTTTGTTGCCATAGTAACGGATTCCCGCTATTATATTAATAAATGAAAGGCCGGTTTGCCATGGAGAGCAAAAACCTGTGTGTGTTACTCCTTCTGTTGTGCTTTTTCTTTTAGTTTCCATAGCAACTGACTTCCTCTATTATCTTAATAAATTAAAGGCTGGGTTGCCATGGAGAGCGAATGCCCTTGTGTTTTCCCCTCTGTGGTGCATTTTTTCAGTCGCCATAGTGACTGATAGTGATGGCCGAACGGTTCGCCCGGCAGGCGTTTCGCGGCGAATTTTGGCTGTTCGCGGTCCGCCCGATTGGGCGGACTATTGCAGCTGTTCGCCCGACGGACTTCCGTGTTTACTGTGTAAAAGAACTTTGACCTATGATGACACATCCATCATGTGGTACAGGACAGCCAATTGAGACATTACAGCACATGGACACTTGGACATTCCCCCTAACTTATAAATAGACCCGACCCGGCGGCCATTTTACATTCTTTCGTATGTCACTATAGGGAGAGGTTGCTGTGTGGAGCAGGGAGAGACTGCAGTGACCCAAATCGCTAGCTATTAGGTCCACAAAAGTTCCTTTAAGGACTGGTATGGTATAGGTGTTAGGTGTAGTTCAGGATATAGGTTTGAGGCACTGCTGTGCTAGTGATTGTTGCAGCAGCCTGTCTTTTGTCAGTGTAGAGAGAGGGACAGGACACTGTGTGCAGCAGGTACAGTCAGTTTAATAATTAGCTGTTACTATTAGGTCCACAAAGGTCCTTATAAGGACTGGTAAGGTATAGTGTACTACAGTACATAGGGTTGAGTGAGGTACAGTCTGCTATTCCTTAAGGACTGGTATAGGTCCACAATATATAGGGTTGAAGTGCACTACTGCTGACTGCTGCCCTATACTGCAGCAGTCCTTTATCAGTATAGGGACTGAGGTAGAGTCTGCTAATCACAACCTACTAGTTCCACAAAGGTCCTTATAAGGAAAAACTGCATTGATTTGTGATCAAATACCACCAAAATAAAGTTCTATTTGTGGCAAAAGAAGTTCCATTTCTTCATTTCTTGCTCCCCAGCTGTTCCAGAAACCATTATAAAGCCATCCATAATCCTATTTCTTTTTACTGCAGTACATAAAAAAAATCTCCTGTGTCAGTTATCTAGAAAACAGAGGATTCACAGAGTCCCGGCGTGATTTCTAACAAATGACGTTCATGAGGGATTAGCCTGTTAACCACTTTAAGACCACCAGGCCCTTTTCTGACATTAGTTGTCTAAAAATCTGTATTTTATGCTAGAAAATTTCTTAGAACCTGCAAATATTACTATTTTTTTTTTTAATAGAGACCCTGGAGAATAAAATGGCTGTCGTTGCAATATTTTATGTCACACAGTATTTGCACGGCGGTCTGGTTTGAAATAATACACTTTAATGAATTAAAAAACAAAACAGTAAAGTTGGCACAAATATATGATGAAATTAGAATTTTTACATTTTTTTTTTATTGGCTGTTTTATAGCAGAAAGTAAAAAAAATATACATTTTTTTCAGAATTGTCAGTTCTTTTTTGTTAATAGCGCAAAAAATAAAAACTAAATTGATTTGTGATCAAATACCACCAAAATAAAGTTCTATTTGTGGCAAAAGAAGTTCCATTTCTTCATTTCTTGCTCCCCAGCTGTTCCAGAAACCATTATAAAGCCATCTATAATTCTATCTCTTTTTACTGCGGTTCATAAATAAATCTCCTGTGTCAGTTATCTAGAAAACTGAGGATTCACAGAGTCCCGGCGTGATTTATAACAAATGACATTCATGAGGGATTAGCCTGTTGACCATATTAAGACCACCAGGCCCTTTTCTGACATTAGTTGTTTACAGGAAAAAAAAATCTGTATTTTTTTTGCTAGGAAATTTCAAGTAGTAATACGTCTATTTCCCAAACACAACCTCTGGATATGAAGCTGAGCACGTACACTCAACTCCTTTGGTGGACCATAGCGAGGCCTGTTCTGAGTGGAACCTGTCCTGTTAAACTGCTGTATGGTCTTTGTCGACATGCTGCAGCTCATTTTCAGGGTCTTGGCAATCTTCTTATAGCCTAGGCCAGTGATTCTCAACCAGGGAATCTGCCGCAGGGACCACTTTTACCCTGTAGAAGACTGTCCGATGAAGAAGGGGATACCAGAGTTATGGCAGCTAGCTGCTGCCATAACAACGATATCCTCCTTCAAACAGCCGCCGTAAAACTGCGGCGGGCGGTCTGTAAGTGGTTAAACAGTTGTGTGGATGGGCCCATAGAAAACACTATACCCCGCTTCAGATCTGTGAAAACTACTTTTTTCACAGCCTTGAGCCCTTTGAACACTAAATATGTATCCAATCAGGTCCCTGGTCTTTACACAGTTAAAGATTTTACAATTAGTTTGTAATATGTATGGTCAGCTTTTAACTTTTACACATTAAGTCGAATTTCGGGTTCTTTTTAGCAGGGCTCCAGATGTTTCTTAGAGGCGTAACTTTAGTTGTTGCGTGATTAGCGTCCGGGGATTTGTGTTAAAACCGCGTTGGCTGATGTTATATAAGAAGGGAGAAGTGGGACACAGACGTGTTTACAAGTCTTCAGTCTTATAAAATCCCAGCTATTCATCTTCAGCCTCCCTCACGGAACAAGCTGGCCGAGCTGAAATCTGGCCAGGCTCTGAGGTAGATGTAGGCCCGAGGCCTGGCTCTGTACACAGCTGCTTATTGTTTGTAGGGCCCATTAAAATGGTTGTTGGGTAAGAGAGGGGACGGGCAATGTTTTCATTCCGGAGATGGAAATGGTTATTCACAGGCTTTACTTTTATGTCTCCTAATCCTGGAAAACGCAATGTTTACATCTGTGAGGGATGACACGTCCCTCTGTTTATTGTTTGTTCGCAGATGGACGGAACATTCTGGAGGAATAGAAATCTTCATGACTGGAATTGACTGCTTTCTTCATGACTGGAAGTGACCGCTTTCTTTTAGGGGCCATCATTTGTGTTTAGCCCTCTGTGGTGCCTTTTTTTTTTTCAGTTGCTATAGTAACTGCCTCACTCTATTCTAATGTAGGGATTGTTGTGACGGGTTGCCATGGAGATCACAAAATCTTGCGTTTACCACTCTGTGGGGCTTTTTTCCCCCCTTTATCATCCTAATAAATTATTATTATTATGATTATACAGGTTTTATATAGCGCCAACAGTTTGCGCAGCACTTCACAACATGAAATTAAAGGCCTGGTTGCCATGGAGAGCAAAAACCTGTGTGTTTACTCCTCTGTTGTGCTTTTTTTTTGTTGCCATAGCAACTGCCTCCCTCTAAGATCCTAATACAGTGATGGGGAACTTTGGCACCCCAGATGTTTTGGAACTACATTTCCCATGATGCGCAACTACACTGCAGAATGCATGACCATCATGGGAAATGTAGTTCCAAAACATCTGAGGTGCCAAGGTTCGGCATCACTGCCCTAATAAATAAAAGGAATGTTATGCCTAGTTGCCATGGAGAGCAAAAACGTGGGTTTACTCCTGTTATACTTTTTTTTGTTGTTGTCATAGTAACGGATTCCCGCTATTATATTAATTAATGAAAGGCCGGTTTGCCATGGAGAGCAAAAACCTGTGTGTGTTACTCCTTCTGTTGTGCTTTTTCTTTTAGTTTCTATAGCAACTGACTTCCTCTATTATCTTAATAAATTATAGGCTGGGTTGCCATGGAGAGAGAATGCCCTTGTGTTTTCCCCTCTGTGGTGCCTTTTTTCAGTCGCCATAGTGACTAATAACGATGGCCGAACGGTTCGCCCGGCAGTCGTTTCGCGGCGAATTTTGGCTGTTCGCGGTCCGCCCGATTGGGCGGACTATTGCAGCTGTTTTCCCAACGGACTTCCGTGTTTACTGTGTAAAAGAACTTTGACCTATGATGACACATCCATCATGTGGTACAGGACAGCCAATTGAGACATTACAGCACATGGACACGTGGACATTCCCCCTAACTTATAAATAGACCCGATCCGGCGGCCATTTTACATTCTTTCGCATTTCACTATAGGGAGAGGTTGCTGTGTGGAGCAGGGAGAGACTGCAGTGACCCAAATAGCTAGCTATTAGGTCCACAAAAGTTCTTTTAAGGACTGGTATGGTATAGGTGTTAGGTGTAGTTAAGGATATAGGTTTGAGGCACTGCTGTGCTAGTGATTGTTGCAGCAGCCTGTCTTTTGTCAGTGTAGAGAGAGGGACAGGACGCTGTGTGCAGCAGGTACAGTCAGTTTAATAATTAGCTGTTACTATTAGGTCCACAAAAGTCCTTTTCAGGACTGGTATGGTAAAGTAGTACAGGATATAGTTTTGAGTGCTATTCAAGTTATTGTTGCAGCAGCCTGTGTTTTGTCAGTTTAAATAGGGACAGGCAGGAAGCTGTGTGTGGCAGTGAGGGACAGTCAGTTTAATCAGTAGCTGTTACTATTAGGTCCACAAAGGTTCTTTTCAGGACTGGTATGGTAATAGGCTTCTACACGTATAATATTCTTTCTTCCAAATATAGAAAGAATATTATGCTTGACTGCTGCCCTTCTGCTGCAGTAGTCCTTTATGAGTATAGGGACTGAGGTACAGTCTGCTAATCACAACCTACTAGTTCCACAAAGGTCCTTATAAGGACTGGTAAGGAATAGTGTACTACAGTACATAGGGTTGAGTGAGGTACAGTCTGCTATTCCTTAAGGACTGGTATAGGTCCACAATATATAGGGTTGAAGTGCACTACTGCTGACTGCTGCCCTATACTGCAGCAGTCCTTTATCAGTATAGGGACTGAGGTAGAGTCTGCTAATCACAACCTACTAGTTCCACAAAGGTCCTTATAAGGAAAAACTGCATTGATTTGTGATCAAATACCACCAAAATAAAGTTCTATTTGTGGCAAAAGAAGTTCCATTTCTTCATTTCTTGCTCCCCAGCTGTTCCAGAAACCATTATAAAGCCATCCATAATCCTATTTCTTTTTACTGCAGTACATAAAAAAAATCTCCTGTGTCAGTTATCTAGAAAACAGAGGATTCACAGAGTCCCGGCGTGATTTCTAACAAATGACGTTCATGAGGGATTAGCCTGTTAACCACTTTAAGACCACCAGGCCCTTTTCTGACATTAGTTGTCTAAAAATCTGTATTTTATGCTAGAAAATTTCTTAGAACCTGCAAATATTACTATTTTTTTTTTTAGTAGAGACCCTGGAGAATAAAATGGCAGTCGTTGCAATATTTTATGTCACACAGTATTTGCACGGCGGTCTGGTTTGAAATAATACACTTTAATGAATTAAAAAACAAAACAGTAAAGTTGGCACAAATATATGATGAAATTAGAATTTTTACATTTTTTTTTAATTGGCTGTTTTATAGCAGAAAGTAAAAAAAATATACATTTTTTTCAGAATTGTCAGTTCTTTTTTGTTAATAGCGCAAAAAATAAAAACTGCATTGATTTGTGATCAAATACCACCAAAATAAAGTTCTATTTGTGGCAAAAGAAGTTCCATTTCTTCATTTCTTGCTCCCCAGCTGTTCCAGAAACCATTATAAAGCCATCTATAATTCTATCTCTTTTTACTGCGGTTCATAAATAAATCTCCTGTGTCAGTTATCTAGAAAACTGAGGATTCACAGAGTCCCGGGGTGATTTATAACAAATGACATTCATGAGGGATTAGCCTGTTGACCATATTAAGACCACCAGGCCCTTTTCTGACATTAGTTGTTTACAGGGAAAAAAAATCAGTATTTTTTTTTGCTAGGAAATTTCAAGTAGTAATACGTCTATTTCCCAAACACAACCTCTGGATATGAAGCTGAGCACATACACTCAACTCCTTTGGTGGACCATAGCGAGGCCTGTTCTGAGTGGAACCTGTCCTGTTAAACTGCTGTATGGTCTTTGTCGACATGCTGCAGCTCATTTTCAGGGTCTTGGCAATCTTCTTATAGCCTAGGCCAGTGATTCTCAACCAGGGAATCCACCGCAGGGACCACTTTTATCCTGTAGCAGACTGTCCGCTGAAGAAGGGGATACCAGAGTTATGGCAGCTAGCTGCTGCCATAACAACAATATCCTCCTTCAAACAGCCGCCGTAAAACTGCGGCGGGCGGTCTGTAAGTGGTTAAACAGTTGTGTGGATGGGCCCATAGAAAACACTATACCCCGCTTCAGATCTGTGAAAACTACTTTTTTCACAGCCTTGAGCCCTTTGAACACTAAATATGTATCCAACCAGGTCCCTGGTCTTTACACAGTTAAAGATTTTACAATTAGTTTGTAATATGTATGGTCAGCTTTTAACTTTTACACATTAAGTCGAATTTCGGGTTCTTTTTAGCAGGGCTCCAGATGTTTCTTAGAGGCGTAACTTTAGTTGTTGCGTGATTAGCGTCCGGGGATTTGTGTTAAAACCGCGTTGGCTGATGTTATATAAGAAGGGAGAAGTGGGACACAGACGTGTTTACAAGTCTTCAGTCTTATAAAATCCCAGCTGTTCATCTTCAGCCTCCCTCACGGAACAAGCTGGCCGAGCTGAAATCTGGCCAGGCTCTGAGGTAGATGTAGGCCCGAGGCTTGGCTCTGTACACAGCTGCTTATTGTTTGTAGGGCCCATTAAAATGGTTGTTGGTTAAGAGAGGGGACGGACAATGTTTTCATTCCGGAGATGGAAATGGTTATTCACAGGCTTTACTTTTATGTCTCCTAATCCTGGAAAACGCAATGTTTACATCTGTGAGGGATGACACGTCCCTCTGTTTATTGTTTGTTCGCAGATGGATGGAACATTCTGGAGGAATAGAAATCTTCATGACTGGAATTGACTGCTTTCTTCATGACTGGAAGTGACCGCTTTCTTTTAGGGGCCATCATTTGTGTTTAGCCCTCTGTGGTGCCTTTTTTTTTCAGTTGCTATAGTAACTGCCTCACTCTATTCTAATGTAGGGATTGTTGTGACGGGTTGCCATGGAGATCACAAAATCTTGCGTTTACCACTCTGTGGGGCTTTTTTCCCCCCTTTATCATCCTAATAAATTATTATTATTATGATTATACAGGTTTTATATAGCGCCAACAGTTTGCGCAGCACTTCACAACATGAAATTAAAGGCCTGGTTGCCATGGAGAGCAAAAACCTGTGTGTTTACTCCTCTGTTGTGCTTTTTTTTTTGTTGCCATAGCAAATTCCTCCCTCTAAAATCCTAATACAGTGATGGGGAACTTTGGCACCCCAGATGTTTTGGAACTACATTTCCCATGATGCTCAACTACACTGCAGAATGCATGACCATCATGGGAAATGTAGTTCCAAAACATCTGAGGTGCCAAGGTTCGGCATCACTGCCCTAATAAATGAAAGGAATGTTATGCCTAGTTGCCATGGAGAGCAAAAACGTGGGTTTACTCCTGTTATACTTTTTTTTGTTGTTGTCATAGTAACGGATTCCCGCTATTATATTAATTAATGAAAGGCCGGTTTGCCATGGAGAGCAAAAACCTGTGTGTGTTACTCCTTCTGTTGTGCTTTTTCTTTTATTTTCTATAGCAACTGACTTCCTCTATTATCTTAATAAATTAAAGGCTGGGTTGCCATGGAGAGAGAATGCCCTTGTGTTTTCCCCTCTGTGGTGCCTTTTTTCAGTCGCCATAGTGACTGATAGGGATGGCCGAACGGTTCGCCCAGCAGTCGTTTCGCGGCAAATTTTGGCTGTTCGCGGTCCGCCCGATTGGGCGGACTATTGCAGCTGTTTGCCCAATGGACTTCCGTGTTTACTGTGTAAAAGAACTTTGACCTATGATGACACATCCATCATGTGGTACAGGACAGCCAATTGAGACATTACAGCACATGGACACTTGGACATTCCCCCTAACTTATAAATAGACCCGATCCGGCGGCCATTTTACATTCTTTCGTATGTCACTATAGGGAGAGGTTGCTGTGTGGAGCAGGGAGAGACTGCAGTGACCCAAATCGCTAGCTATTAGGTCCAAAATAGTTCTTTTAAGGACTGGTATGGTATAGGTGTTAGGTGTAGTTCAGGATATAGGTTTGAGGCACTGCTGTGCTAGTGATTGTTGCAGCAGCCTGTCTTTTGTCAGTTTAAATAGGGACAGGCAGGAAGCTGTGTGTGGCAGTGAGGGACAGTCAGTTTAATCAGTAGCTGTTACTATTAGGTCCACAAAGGTTCTTTTCAGGACTGGTATGGTAATAGGCTTCTACACGTATAATATTCTTTCTTCCAAATATAGAAAGAATATTATACTTGACTGCTGCCCTTCTGCTGCAGTAGTCCTTTATGAGTATAGGGACTGAGGTACAGTCTGCTAATTACAAACTACTAGTTCCACAAAGGTCCTTATAAGGACTGGTAAGGTATAGTGTACTACAGTACATAGGGTTGAGTGAGGTACAGTCTGCTATTCCTTAAGGACTGGTATAGGTCCACAATATATAGGGTTGAAGTGCACTACTGCTGACTGCTGCCCTATACTGCAGCAGTCCTTTATCAGTATAGGGACTGAGGTAGAGTCTGCTGATCACAACCTACTAGTTCCACAAAGGTCCTTATAAGGAAAAACTGCATTGATTTGTGATCAAATACCACCAAAATAAAGTTCTATTTGTGGCAAAAGAAGTTCCATTTCTTCATTTCTTGCTCCCCAGCTGTTCCAGAAACCATTATAAAGCCATCCATAATCCTATTTCTTTTTACTGCAGTACATAAAAAAAATCTCCTGTGTCAGTTATCTAGAAAACAGAGGATTCACAGAGTCCCGGCGTGATTTCTAACAAATGACGTTCATGAGGGATTAGCCTGTTAACCACTTTAAGACCACCAGGCCCTTTTCTGACATTAGTTGTCTAAAAATCTGTATTTTATGCTAGAAAATTTCTTAGAACCCGCAAATATTACCATTTTTTTTTTAGTAGAGACCCTGGAGAATAAAATGGCGGTCGTTGCAATATTTTATGTCACACAATATTTGCACGGCGGTCTGGTTTGAAATAATACACTTTAATGAATTAAAAAACAAAACAGTAAAGTTGGCACAAATATATGATGAAATTAGAATTTTTACATTTTTTTTTTATTGGCTGTTTTATAGCAGAAAGTAAAAAAAATATAAATTTTTTTCAGAATTGTCAGTTCTTTTTTGTTAATAGCGCAAAAAATAAAAACTAAATTGATTTGTGATCAAATACCACCAAAATAAAGTTCTATTTGTGGCAAAAGAAGTTCCATTTCTTCATTTCTTGCTCCCCAGCTGTTCCAGAAACCATTATAAAGCCATCTATAATTCTATCTCTTTTTACTGCGGTTCATAAATAAATCTCCTGTGTCAGTTATCTAGAAAACTGAGGATTCACAGAGTCCCGGCGTGATTTGTAACAAATGACGCTCATGAGGGATTAGCCTGTTAACCACTTTAAGACCACCAGGCCCTTTTCTGACATTAGTTGTCTAAAAATCTGTATTTTATGCTAGAAAATTTCTTAGAACCTGCAAATATTACTATTTTTTTTTTTAATAGAGACCCTGGAGAATAAAATGGCTGTCGTTGCAATATTTTATGTCACACAGTATTTGCACGGCGGTCTGGTTTGAAATAATACACTTTAATGAATTGAAAAACAAAACAGTAAAGTTGGCACAAATATATGATGAAATTAGAATTTTTACATTTTTTTTTTATTGGCTGTTTTATAGCAGAAAGTAAAAAAAATATACATTTTTTTCAGAATTGTCAGTTCTTTTTTGTTAATAGCGCAAAAAATAAAAACTGCATTGATTTGTGATCAAATACCACCAAAATAAAGTTCTATTTGTGGCAAAAGAAGTTCCATTTCTTCATTTCTTGCTCCCCAGCTGTTCCAGAAACCATTATAAAGCCATCTATAATTCTATCTCTTTTTACTGCGGTTCATAAATAAATCTCCTGTGTCAGTTATCTAGAAAACTGAGGATTCACAGAGTCCCGGCGTGATTTATAACAAATGACATTCATGAGGGATTAGCCTGTTGACCATATTAAGACCACCAGGCCCTTTTCTGACATTAGTTGTTTACAGGAAAAAAAAATCTGTATTTTTTTTTGCTAGGAAATTTCAAATAGTAATACGTCTATTTCCCAAACACAACCTCTGGATATGAAGCTGAGCACGTACACTCAACTCCTTTGGTGGACCATAGCGAGGCCTGTTCTGAGTGGAACCTGTCCTGTTAAACTGCTGTATGGTCTTTGTCGACATGCTGCAGCTCATTTTCAGGGTCTTGGCAATCTTCTTATAGCCTAGGCCAGTGATTCTCAACCAGGGAATCCACCGCAGGGACCACTTTTATCCTGTAGCAGACTGTCCGCTGAAGAAGGGGATACCAGAGTTATGGCAGCTAGCTGCTGCCAGAACAACAATATCCTCCTTCAAACAGCCGCCGTAAAACTGCGGCGGGCGGTCTGTAAGTGGTTAAACAGTTGTGTGGATGGGCCCATAGAAAACACTATACCCCGCTTCAGATCTGTGAAAACTACTTTTTTCACAGCCTTGAGCCCTTTGAACACTAAATATGTATCCAATCAGGTCCCTGGTCTTTACACAGTTAAAGATTTTACAATTAGTTTGTAATATGTATGGTCAGCTTTTAACTTTTACACATTAAGTCGAATTTCGGGTTCTTTTTAGCAGGGCTCCAGATGTTTCTTAGAGGCGTAACTTTAGTTGTTGCGTGATTAGCGTCCGGGGATTTGTGTTAAAACCGCATTGGCTGATGTTATATAAGAAGGGAGAAGTGGGACACAGACGTGTTTACAAGTCTTCAGTCTTATAAAATCCCAGCTGTTCATCTTCAGCCTCCCTCACGGAACAAGCTGGCCGAGCTGAAATCTGGCCAGGCTCTGAGGTAGATGTAGGCCCGAGGCCTGGCTCTGTACACAGCTGCTTATTGTTTGTAGGGCCCATTAAAATGGTTGTTGGGTAAGAGAGGGGACGGGCAATGTTTTCATTCCGGAGATGGAAATGGTTATTCACAGGCTTTACTTTTATGTCTCCTAATCCTGGAAAACGCAATGTTTACATCTGTGAGGGATGACACGTCCCTCTGTTTATAGTTTGTTCGCAGATGGACGGAACATTCTGGAGGAATAGAAATCTTCATGACTGGAATTGACTGCTTTCTTCATGACTGGAAGTGACCGCTTTCTTTGAGGGGCCATCATTTGTGTTTAGCCCTCTGTGGTGCCTTTTTTTTCAGTTGCTATAGCAACTGCCTCACTCTATTCTAATGTAGGGATTGTTGTGACGGGTTGCCATGGAGATCACAAAATCTTGCGTTTACCACTCTGTGGGGCTTTTTCCCCCCTTTAGCATCCTAATAAATTATTATTATTATGATTATACAGGTTTTATATAGCGCCAACAGTTTGCGCAGCACTTCACAACATGAAATTAAAGGCCTGGTTGCCATGGAGAGCAAAAACCTGTGTGTTTACTCTGTTGTGCTTTTTTTTTGCCATAGCAACTGCCTCCCTCTAAGATCCTAATACAGTGATGGTGAACTTTGGCACCCCAGATGTTTTGGAACTACATTTCCCATGATGCTCAACTACACTGCAGAATGCATGACCATCATGGGAAATGTAGTTCCAAAACATCTGAGGTGCCAAGGTTCGGCATCACTGCCCTAATAAATGAAAGGAATGTTATGCCTAGTTGCCATGGAGAGCAAAAACGTGGGTTTACTCCTGTTGTACTTTTTTTTTGTTGCCATAGTAACGGATTCCCGCTATTATATTAATAAATGAAAGGCCGGTTTGCCATGGAGAGCAAAAACCTGTGTGTGTTACTCCTTCTGTTGTGCTTTTTCTTTTAGTTTCCATAGCAACTGACTTCCTCTATTATCTTAATAAATTAAAGGCTGGGTTGCCATGGAGAGCGAATGCCCTTGTGTTTTCCCCTCTGTGGTGCATTTTTTCAGTCGCCATAGTGACTGATAGTGATGGCCGAACGGTTCGCCCGGCAGGCGTTTCGCGGCGAATTTTGGCTGTTCGCGGTCCGCCCGATTGGGCGGACTATTGCAGCTGTTCGCCCGACGGACTTCCGTGTTTACTGTGTAAAAGAACTTTGACCTATGATGACACATCCATCATGTGGTACAGGACAGCCAATTGAGACATTACAGCACATGGACACTTGGACATTCCCCCTAACTTATAAATAGACCCGACCCGGCGGCCATTTTACATTCTTTCGTATGTCACTATAGGGAGAGGTTGCTGTGTGGAGCAGGGAGAGACTGCAGTGACCCAAATCGCTAGCTATTAGGTCCACAAAAGTTCCTTTAAGGACTGGTATGGTATAGGTGTTAGGTGTAGTTCAGGATATAGGTTTGAGGCACTGCTGTGCTAGTGATTGTTGCAGCAGCCTGTCTTTTGTCAGTGTAGAGAGAGGGACAGGACACTGTGTGCAGCAGGTACAGTCAGTTTAATAATTAGCTGTTACTATTAGGTCCACAAAGGTCCTTATAAGGACTGGTAAGGTATAGTGTACTACAGTACATAGGGTTGAGTGAGGTACAGTCTGCTATTCCTTAAGGACTGGTATAGGTCCACAATATATAGGGTTGAAGTGCACTACTGCTGACTGCTGCCCTATACTGCAGCAGTCCTTTATCAGTATAGGGACTGAGGTAGAGTCTGCTAATCACAACCTACTAGTTCCACAAAGGTCCTTATAAGGAAAAACTGCATTGATTTGTGATCAAATACCACCAAAATAAAGTTCTATTTGTGGCAAAAGAAGTTCCATTTCTTCATTTCTTGCTCCCCAGCTGTTCCAGAAACCATTATAAAGCCATCCATAATCCTATTTCTTTTTACTGCAGTACATAAAAAAAATCTCCTGTGTCAGTTATCTAGAAAACAGAGGATTCACAGAGTCCCGGCGTGATTTCTAACAAATGACGTTCATGAGGGATTAGCCTGTTAACCACTTTAAGACCACCAGGCCCTTTTCTGACATTAGTTGTCTAAAAATCTGTATTTTATGCTAGAAAATTTCTTAGAACCTGCAAATATTACTATTTTTTTTTTTAATAGAGACCCTGGAGAATAAAATGGCTGTCGTTGCAATATTTTATGTCACACAGTATTTGCACGGCGGTCTGGTTTGAAATAATACACTTTAATGAATTAAAAAACAAAACAGTAAAGTTGGCACAAATATATGATGAAATTAGAATTTTTACATTTTTTTTTTATTGGCTGTTTTATAGCAGAAAGTAAAAAAAATATACATTTTTTTCAGAATTGTCAGTTCTTTTTTGTTAATAGCGCAAAAAATAAAAACTAAATTGATTTGTGATCAAATACCACCAAAATAAAGTTCTATTTGTGGCAAAAGAAGTTCCATTTCTTCATTTCTTGCTCCCCAGCTGTTCCAGAAACCATTATAAAGCCATCTATAATTCTATCTCTTTTTACTGCGGTTCATAAATAAATCTCCTGTGTCAGTTATCTAGAAAACTGAGGATTCACAGAGTCCCGGCGTGATTTATAACAAATGACATTCATGAGGGATTAGCCTGTTGACCATATTAAGACCACCAGGCCCTTTTCTGACATTAGTTGTTTACAGGAAAAAAAAATCTGTATTTTTTTTGCTAGGAAATTTCAAGTAGTAATACGTCTATTTCCCAAACACAACCTCTGGATATGAAGCTGAGCACGTACACTCAACTCCTTTGGTGGACCATAGCGAGGCCTGTTCTGAGTGGAACCTGTCCTGTTAAACTGCTGTATGGTCTTTGTCGACATGCTGCAGCTCATTTTCAGGGTCTTGGCAATCTTCTTATAGCCTAGGCCAGTGATTCTCAACCAGGGAATCTGCCGCAGGGACCACTTTTACCCTGTAGAAGACTGTCCGATGAAGAAGGGGATACCAGAGTTATGGCAGCTAGCTGCTGCCATAACAACGATATCCTCCTTCAAACAGCCGCCGTAAAACTGCGGCGGGCGGTCTGTAAGTGGTTAAACAGTTGTGTGGATGGGCCCATAGAAAACACTATACCCCGCTTCAGATCTGTGAAAACTACTTTTTTCACAGCCTTGAGCCCTTTGAACACTAAATATGTATCCAATCAGGTCCCTGGTCTTTACACAGTTAAAGATTTTACAATTAGTTTGTAATATGTATGGTCAGCTTTTAACTTTTACACATTAAGTCGAATTTCGGGTTCTTTTTAGCAGGGCTCCAGATGTTTCTTAGAGGCGTAACTTTAGTTGTTGCGTGATTAGCGTCCGGGGATTTGTGTTAAAACCGCGTTGGCTGATGTTATATAAGAAGGGAGAAGTGGGACACAGACGTGTTTACAAGTCTTCAGTCTTATAAAATCCCAGCTATTCATCTTCAGCCTCCCTCACGGAACAAGCTGGCCGAGCTGAAATCTGGCCAGGCTCTGAGGTAGATGTAGGCCCGAGGCCTGGCTCTGTACACAGCTGCTTATTGTTTGTAGGGCCCATTAAAATGGTTGTTGGGTAAGAGAGGGGACGGGCAATGTTTTCATTCCGGAGATGGAAATGGTTATTCACAGGCTTTACTTTTATGTCTCCTAATCCTGGAAAACGCAATGTTTACATCTGTGAGGGATGACACGTCCCTCTGTTTATTGTTTGTTCGCAGATGGACGGAACATTCTGGAGGAATAGAAATCTTCATGACTGGAATTGACTGCTTTCTTCATGACTGGAAGTGACCGCTTTCTTTTAGGGGCCATCATTTGTGTTTAGCCCTCTGTGGTGCCTTTTTTTTTTTCAGTTGCTATAGTAACTGCCTCACTCTATTCTAATGTAGGGATTGTTGTGACGGGTTGCCATGGAGATCACAAAATCTTGCGTTTACCACTCTGTGGGGCTTTTTTCCCCCCTTTATCATCCTAATAAATTATTATTATTATGATTATACAGGTTTTATATAGCGCCAACAGTTTGCGCAGCACTTCACAACATGAAATTAAAGGCCTGGTTGCCATGGAGAGCAAAAACCTGTGTGTTTACTCCTCTGTTGTGCTTTTTTTTTGTTGCCATAGCAACTGCCTCCCTCTAAGATCCTAATACAGTGATGGGGAACTTTGGCACCCCAGATGTTTTGGAACTACATTTCCCATGATGCGCAACTACACTGCAGAATGCATGACCATCATGGGAAATGTAGTTCCAAAACATCTGAGGTGCCAAGGTTCGGCATCACTGCCCTAATAAATAAAAGGAATGTTATGCCTAGTTGCCATGGAGAGCAAAAACGTGGGTTTACTCCTGTTATACTTTTTTTTGTTGTTGTCATAGTAACGGATTCCCGCTATTATATTAATTAATGAAAGGCCGGTTTGCCATGGAGAGCAAAAACCTGTGTGTGTTACTCCTTCTGTTGTGCTTTTTCTTTTAGTTTCTATAGCAACTGACTTCCTCTATTATCTTAATAAATTATAGGCTGGGTTGCCATGGAGAGAGAATGCCCTTGTGTTTTCCCCTCTGTGGTGCCTTTTTTCAGTCGCCATAGTGACTAATAACGATGGCCGAACGGTTCGCCCGGCAGTCGTTTCGCGGCGAATTTTGGCTGTTCGCGGTCCGCCCGATTGGGCGGACTATTGCAGCTGTTTTCCCAACGGACTTCCGTGTTTACTGTGTAAAAGAACTTTGACCTATGATGACACATCCATCATGTGGTACAGGACAGCCAATTGAGACATTACAGCACATGGACACGTGGACATTCCCCCTAACTTATAAATAGACCCGATCCGGCGGCCATTTTACATTCTTTCGCATTTCACTATAGGGAGAGGTTGCTGTGTGGAGCAGGGAGAGACTGCAGTGACCCAAATAGCTAGCTATTAGGTCCACAAAAGTTCTTTTAAGGACTGGTATGGTATAGGTGTTAGGTGTAGTTAAGGATATAGGTTTGAGGCACTGCTGTGCTAGTGATTGTTGCAGCAGCCTGTCTTTTGTCAGTGTAGAGAGAGGGACAGGACGCTGTGTGCAGCAGGTACAGTCAGTTTAATAATTAGCTGTTACTATTAGGTCCACAAAAGTCCTTTTCAGGACTGGTATGGTAAAGTAGTACAGGATATAGTTTTGAGTGCTATTCAAGTTATTGTTGCAGCAGCCTGTGTTTTGTCAGTTTAAATAGGGACAGGCAGGAAGCTGTGTGTGGCAGTGAGGGACAGTCAGTTTAATCAGTAGCTGTTACTATTAGGTCCACAAAGGTTCTTTTCAGGACTGGTATGGTAATAGGCTTCTACACGTATAATATTCTTTCTTCCAAATATAGAAAGAATATTATGCTTGACTGCTGCCCTTCTGCTGCAGTAGTCCTTTATGAGTATAGGGACTGAGGTACAGTCTGCTAATCACAACCTACTAGTTCCACAAAGGTCCTTATAAGGACTGGTAAGGAATAGTGTACTACAGTACATAGGGTTGAGTGAGGTACAGTCTGCTATTCCTTAAGGACTGGTATAGGTCCACAATATATAGGGTTGAAGTGCACTACTGCTGACTGCTGCCCTATACTGCAGCAGTCCTTTATCAGTATAGGGACTGAGGTAGAGTCTGCTAATCACAACCTACTAGTTCCACAAAGGTCCTTATAAGGAAAAACTGCATTGATTTGTGATCAAATACCACCAAAATAAAGTTCTATTTGTGGCAAAAGAAGTTCCATTTCTTCATTTCTTGCTCCCCAGCTGTTCCAGAAACCATTATAAAGCCATCCATAATCCTATTTCTTTTTACTGCAGTACATAAAAAAAATCTCCTGTGTCAGTTATCTAGAAAACAGAGGATTCACAGAGTCCCGGCGTGATTTCTAACAAATGACGTTCATGAGGGATTAGCCTGTTAACCACTTTAAGACCACCAGGCCCTTTTCTGACATTAGTTGTCTAAAAATCTGTATTTTATGCTAGAAAATTTCTTAGAACCTGCAAATATTACTATTTTTTTTTTTAGTAGAGACCCTGGAGAATAAAATGGCAGTCGTTGCAATATTTTATGTCACACAGTATTTGCACGGCGGTCTGGTTTGAAATAATACACTTTAATGAATTAAAAAACAAAACAGTAAAGTTGGCACAAATATATGATGAAATTAGAATTTTTACATTTTTTTTTAATTGGCTGTTTTATAGCAGAAAGTAAAAAAAATATACATTTTTTTCAGAATTGTCAGTTCTTTTTTGTTAATAGCGCAAAAAATAAAAACTGCATTGATTTGTGATCAAATACCACCAAAATAAAGTTCTATTTGTGGCAAAAGAAGTTCCATTTCTTCATTTCTTGCTCCCCAGCTGTTCCAGAAACCATTATAAAGCCATCTATAATTCTATCTCTTTTTACTGCGGTTCATAAATAAATCTCCTGTGTCAGTTATCTAGAAAACTGAGGATTCACAGAGTCCCGGGGTGATTTATAACAAATGACATTCATGAGGGATTAGCCTGTTGACCATATTAAGACCACCAGGCCCTTTTCTGACATTAGTTGTTTACAGGGAAAAAAAATCAGTATTTTTTTTTGCTAGGAAATTTCAAGTAGTAATACGTCTATTTCCCAAACACAACCTCTGGATATGAAGCTGAGCACATACACTCAACTCCTTTGGTGGACCATAGCGAGGCCTGTTCTGAGTGGAACCTGTCCTGTTAAACTGCTGTATGGTCTTTGTCGACATGCTGCAGCTCATTTTCAGGGTCTTGGCAATCTTCTTATAGCCTAGGCCAGTGATTCTCAACCAGGGAATCCACCGCAGGGACCACTTTTATCCTGTAGCAGACTGTCCGCTGAAGAAGGGGATACCAGAGTTATGGCAGCTAGCTGCTGCCATAACAACAATATCCTCCTTCAAACAGCCGCCGTAAAACTGCGGCGGGCGGTCTGTAAGTGGTTAAACAGTTGTGTGGATGGGCCCATAGAAAACACTATACCCCGCTTCAGATCTGTGAAAACTACTTTTTTCACAGCCTTGAGCCCTTTGAACACTAAATATGTATCCAACCAGGTCCCTGGTCTTTACACAGTTAAAGATTTTACAATTAGTTTGTAATATGTATGGTCAGCTTTTAACTTTTACACATTAAGTCGAATTTCGGGTTCTTTTTAGCAGGGCTCCAGATGTTTCTTAGAGGCGTAACTTTAGTTGTTGCGTGATTAGCGTCCGGGGATTTGTGTTAAAACCGCGTTGGCTGATGTTATATAAGAAGGGAGAAGTGGGACACAGACGTGTTTACAAGTCTTCAGTCTTATAAAATCCCAGCTGTTCATCTTCAGCCTCCCTCACGGAACAAGCTGGCCGAGCTGAAATCTGGCCAGGCTCTGAGGTAGATGTAGGCCCGAGGCTTGGCTCTGTACACAGCTGCTTATTGTTTGTAGGGCCCATTAAAATGGTTGTTGGTTAAGAGAGGGGACGGACAATGTTTTCATTCCGGAGATGGAAATGGTTATTCACAGGCTTTACTTTTATGTCTCCTAATCCTGGAAAACGCAATGTTTACATCTGTGAGGGATGACACGTCCCTCTGTTTATTGTTTGTTCGCAGATGGATGGAACATTCTGGAGGAATAGAAATCTTCATGACTGGAATTGACTGCTTTCTTCATGACTGGAAGTGACCGCTTTCTTTTAGGGGCCATCATTTGTGTTTAGCCCTCTGTGGTGCCTTTTTTTTTCCAGTTGCTATAGTAACTGCCTCACTCTATTCTAATGTAGGGATTGTTGTGACGGGTTGCCATGGAGATCACAAAATCTTGCGTTTACCACTCTGTGGGGCTTTTTTCCCCCCTTTATCATCCTAATAAATTATTATTATTATGATTATACAGGTTTTATATAGCGCCAACAGTTTGCGCAGCACTTCACAACATGAAATTAAAGGCCTGGTTGCCATGGAGAGCAAAAACCTGTGTGTTTACTCCTCTGTTGTGCTTTTTTTTTTGTTGCCATAGCAAATTCCTCCCTCTAAAATCCTAATACAGTGATGGGGAACTTTGGCACCCCAGATGTTTTGGAACTACATTTCCCATGATGCTCAACTACACTGCAGAATGCATGACCATCATGGGAAATGTAGTTCCAAAACATCTGAGGTGCCAAGGTTCGGCATCACTGCCCTAATAAATGAAAGGAATGTTATGCCTAGTTGCCATGGAGAGCAAAAACGTGGGTTTACTCCTGTTATACTTTTTTTTGTTGTTGTCATAGTAACGGATTCCCGCTATTATATTAATTAATGAAAGGCCGGTTTGCCATGGAGAGCAAAAACCTGTGTGTGTTACTCCTTCTGTTGTGCTTTTTCTTTTATTTTCTATAGCAACTGACTTCCTCTATTATCTTAATAAATTAAAGGCTGGGTTGCCATGGAGAGAGAATGCCCTTGTGTTTTCCCCTCTGTGGTGCCTTTTTTCAGTCGCCATAGTGACTGATAGGGATGGCCGAACGGTTCGCCCAGCAGTCGTTTCGCGGCAAATTTTGGCTGTTCGCGGTCCGCCCGATTGGGCGGACTATTGCAGCTGTTTGCCCAATGGACTTCCGTGTTTACTGTGTAAAAGAACTTTGACCTATGATGACACATCCATCATGTGGTACAGGACAGCCAATTGAGACATTACAGCACATGGACACTTGGACATTCCCCCTAACTTATAAATAGACCCGATCCGGCGGCCATTTTACATTCTTTCGTATGTCACTATAGGGAGAGGTTGCTGTGTGGAGCAGGGAGAGACTGCAGTGCCCCTAAATCGCTAGCTATTAGGTCCAAAATAGTTCTTTTAAGGACTGGTATGGTATAGGTGTTAGGTGTAGTTCAGGATATAGGTTTGAGGCACTGCTGTGCTAGTGATTGTTGCAGCAGCCTGTCTTTTGTCAGTTTAAATAGGGACAGGCAGGAAGCTGTGTGTGGCAGTGAGGGACAGTCAGTTTAATCAGTAGCTGTTACTATTAGGTCCACAAAGGTTCTTTTCAGGACTGGTATGGTAATAGGCTTCTACACGTATAATATTCTTTCTTCCAAATATAGAAAGAATATTATACTTGACTGCTGCCCTTCTGCTGCAGTAGTCCTTTATGAGTATAGGGACTGAGGTACAGTCTGCTAATTACAAACTACTAGTTCCACAAAGGTCCTTATAAGGACTGGTAAGGTATAGTGTACTACAGTACATAGGGTTGAGTGAGGTACAGTCTGCTATTCCTTAAGGACTGGTATAGGTCCACAATATATAGGGTTGAAGTGCACTACTGCTGACTGCTGCCCTATACTGCAGCAGTCCTTTATCAGTATAGGGACTGAGGTAGAGTCTGCTGATCACAACCTACTAGTTCCACAAAGGTCCTTATAAGGAAAAACTGCATTGATTTGTGATCAAATACCACCAAAATAAAGTTCTATTTGTGGCAAAAGAAGTTCCATTTCTTCATTTCTTGCTCCCCAGCTGTTCCAGAAACCATTATAAAGCCATCCATAATCCTATTTCTTTTTACTGCAGTACATAAAAAAAATCTCCTGTGTCAGTTATCTAGAAAACAGAGGATTCACAGAGTCCCGGCGTGATTTCTAACAAATGACGTTCATGAGGGATTAGCCTGTTAACCACTTTAAGACCACCAGGCCCTTTTCTGACATTAGTTGTCTAAAAATCTGTATTTTATGCTAGAAAATTTCTTAGAACCCGCAAATATTACCATTTTTTTTTTAGTAGAGACCCTGGAGAATAAAATGGCGGTCGTTGCAATATTTTATGTCACACAATATTTGCACGGCGGTCTGGTTTGAAATAATACACTTTAATGAATTAAAAAACAAAACAGTAAAGTTGGCACAAATATATGATGAAATTAGAATTTTTACATTTTTTTTTTATTGGCTGTTTTATAGCAGAAAGTAAAAAAAATATAAATTTTTTTCAGAATTGTCAGTTCTTTTTTGTTAATAGCGCAAAAAATAAAAACTAAATTGATTTGTGATCAAATACCACCAAAATAAAGTTCTATTTGTGGCAAAAGAAGTTCCATTTCTTCATTTCTTGCTCCCCAGCTGTTCCAGAAACCATTATAAAGCCATCTATAATTCTATCTCTTTTTACTGCGGTTCATAAATAAATCTCCTGTGTCAGTTATCTAGAAAACTGAGGATTCACAGAGTCCCGGGGTGATTTATAACAAATGACATTCATGAGGGATTAGCCTGTTGACCATATTAAGACCACCAGGCCCTTTTCTGACATTAGTTGTTTACAGGAAAAAAAAAATGTATTTTTTTTTGCTAGGAAATTTCAAGTAGTAATACGTCTATTTCCCAAACACAACCTCTGGATATGAAGCTGAGCACGTACACTCAACTCCTTTGGTGGACCATAGCGAGGCCTGTTCTGAGTGGAACCTGTCCTGTTAAACTGCTGTATGGTCTTTGTCGACATGCTGCAGCTCATTTTCAGGGTCTTGGCAATCTTCTTATAGCCTAGGCCAGTGATTCTCAACCAGGGAATCCACCGCAGGGACCACTTTTATCCTGTAGCAGACTGTCCGCTGAAGAAGGGGATACCAGAGTTATGGCAGCTAGCTGCTGCCAGAACAACAATATCCTCCTTCAAACAGCCGCCGTAAAACTGCGGCGGGCGGTCTGTAAGTGGTTAAACAGTTGTGTGGATGGGCCCATAGAAAACACTATACCCCGCTTCAGATCTGTGAAAACTACTTTTTTCACAGCCTTGAGCCCTTTGAACACTAAATATGTATCCAACCAGGTCCCTGGTCTTTACACAGTTAAAGATTTTACAATTAGTTTGTAATATGTATGGTCAGCTTTTAACTTTTACACATTAAGTCAAATTTCGGGTTCTTTTTAGCAGGGCTCCAGATGTTTCTTAGAGGCGTAACTTTAGTTGTTGCGTGATTAGCGTCCGGGGATTTGTGTTAAAACCGCGTTGGTTGACGTTATATAAGAAGGGAGAAGTGGGACACAGACGTGTTTACAAGTCTTCAGTCTTATAAAATCCCAGCTGTTCATCTTCAGCCTACCTCACGGAGCAAGCTGGCTGAGCTGAAATCTGGCCAGGCTCTGAGGTAGATGTAGGCCCGAGGCCTGGCTCTGTACAAAGCTGCTTATTGTTTGTAGGGCCCATTAAAATGGTTGTTGGTTAAGAGAGGGGACGGACAATGTTTTCATTCCGGAGATGGAAATGGTTATTCACAGGCTTTACTTTTATGTCTCCTAATCCTGGAAAACGCAATGTTTACATCTGTGAGGGATGACACGTCCCTCTGTTTATTGTTTGTTCGCAGATGGATGGAACATTCTGGAGGAATAGAAATCTTCATGACTGGAATTGACTGCTTTCTTCATGACTGGAAGTGACCGCTTTCTTTTAGGGGCCATCATTTGTGTTTAGCCCTCTGTGGTGCCTTTTTTTTTTCAGTTGCTATAGTAACTGCCTCACTCTATTCTAATGTAGGGATTGTTGTGACGGGTTGCCATGGAGATCACAAAATCTTGCGTTTACCACTCTGTGGGGCTTTTTTCCCCCCTTTATCATCCTAATAAATTATTATTATTATGATTATACAGGTTTTATATAGCGCCAACAGTTTGCGCAGCACTTCACAACATGAAATTAAAGGCCTGGTTGCCATGGAGAGCAAAAACCTGTGTGTTTACTCCTCTGTTGTGCTTTTTTTTTTGTTGCCATAGCAAATGCCTCCCTCTAAAATCCTAATACAGTGATGGGGAACTTTGGCACCCCAGATGTTTTGGAACTACATTTCCCATGATGCTCAACTACACTGCAGAATGCATGACCATCATGGGAAATGTAGTTCCAAAACATCTGAGGTGCCAAGGTTCGGCATCACTGCCCTAATAAATGAAAGGAATGTTATGCCTAGTTGCCATGGAGAGCAAAAACGTGGGTTTACTCCTGTTATACTTTTTTTTGTTGTTGTCATAGTAACGGATTCCCGCTATTATATTAATTAATGAAAGGCCGGTTTGCCATGGAGAGCAAAAACCTGTGTGTGTTACTCCTTCTGTTGTGCTTTTTCTTTTAGTTTCTATAGCAACTGACTTCCTCTATTATCTTAATCAATTATAGGCTGGGTTGCCATGGAAAGAGAATGCCCTTGTGTTTTCCCCTCTGTGGTGCCTTTTTTCAGTCGCCATAGTGACTAATAACGATGGCCGAACGGTTCGCCCGGCAGTCGTTTCGCGGCGAATTTTGGCTGTTCGCGTTCCGCCCGATTGGGCGGACTATATCAGCTGTTTTCCCAACGAACTTCCGTATTTACTGTATAAAAGAACTTTGACCTATGATGACACATCCATCATGTGGTACAGGACAGCCAATTGAGACATTACAGCACATGGACACTTGGACATTCCCCCTAACTTATAAATAGACCCGATCCGGCGGCCATTTTACATTCTTTCGTATGTCACTATAGGGAGAGGTTGCTGTGTGGAGCAGGGAGAGACTGCAGTGACCCAAATCGCTAGCTATTAGGTCCACAAAAGTTCTTTTAAGGACTGGTATGGTATAGGTGTTAGGTGTAGTTCAGGATATAGGTTTGAGGCACTGCTGTGCTAGTGATTGTTGCAGCAGCCTGTCTTTTGTCAGTTTAAATAGGGACAGGCAGGAAGCTGTGTGTGGCAGTGAGGGACAGTCAGTTTAATCAGTAGCTGTTACTATTAGGTCCACAAAGGTTCTTTTCAGGACTGGTATGGTAATAGGCTTCTACACGTATAATATTCTTTCTTCCAAATATAGAAAGAATATTATGCTTGACTGCTGCCCTTCTGCTGCAGTAGTCCTTTATGAGTATAGGGACTGAGGTACAGTCTGCTAATCACAACCTACTAGTTCCACAAAGGTCCTTATAAGGACTGGTAAGGTATAGTGTACTACAGTACATAGGGTTGAGTGAGGTACAGTCTGCTATTCCTTAAGGACTGGTATAGGTCCACAATATATAGGGTTGAAGTGCACTACTGCTTACTGCTGCCCTATACTGCAGCAGTCCTTTATCAGTATAGGGACTGAGGTAGAGTCTGCTAATCACAACCTACTAGTTCCACAAAGGTCCTTATAAGGAAAAACTGCATTGATTTGTGATCAAATACCACCAAAATAAAGTTCTATTTGTGGCAAAAGAAGTTCCATTTCTTCATTTCTTGCTCCCCAGCTGTTCCAGAAACCATTATAAAGCCATCCATAATCCTATTTCTTTTTACTGCAGTACATAAAAAAAATCTCCTGTGTCAGTTATCTAGAAAACAGAGGATTCACAGAGTCCCGGCGTGATTTCTAACAAATGACGTTCATGAGGGATTAGCCTGTTAACCACTTTAAGACCACCAGGCCCTTTTCTGATATTAGTTGTCTAAAAATCTGTATTTTATGCTAGAAAATTTCTTAGAACCTGCAAATATTACTATTTTTTTTTTTTAGTAGAGACCCTGGAGAATAAAATGGCTGTCGTTGCAATATTTTATGTCACACAGTATTTGCACGGCGGTCTGGTTTGAAATAATACACTTTAATGAATTAAAAAACAAAACAGTAAAGTTGGCACAAATATATGATGAAATTAGAATTTTTACATTTTTTTTTTTATTGGCTGTTTTATAGCAGAAAGTAAAAAAAATATACATTTTTTTCAGAATTGTCAGTTCTTTTTTGTTAATAGCGCAAAAAATAAAAACTAAATTGATTTGTGATCAAATACCACCAAAATAAAGTTCTATTTGTGGCAAAAGAAGTTCCATTTCTTCATTTCTTGCTCCCCAGCTGTTCCAGAAACCATTATAAAGCCATCTATAATTCTATCTCTTTTTACTGCGGTTCATAAATAAATCTCCTGTGTCAGTTATCTAGAAAACTGAGGATTCACAGAGTCCCGGCGTGATTTATAACAAATGACATTCATGAGGGATTAGCCTGTTGACCATATTAAGACCACCAGGCCCTTTTCTGACATTAGTTGTTTACAGGAAAAAAAAATCTGTATTTTTTTTGCTAGGAAATTTCAAGTAGTAATACGTCTATTTCCCAAACACAACCTCTGGATATGAAGCTGAGCACGTACACTCAACTCCTTTGGTGGACCATAGCGAGGCCTGTTCTGAGTGGAACCTGTCCTGTTAAACTGCTGTATGGTCTTTGTCGACATGCTGCAGCTCATTTTCAGGGTCTTGGCAATCTTCTTATAGCCTAGGCCAGTGATTCTCAACCAGGGAATCCACCGCAGGGACCACTTTTATCCTGTAGCAGACTGTCCGCTGAAGAAGGGGATACCAGAGTTATGGCAGCTAGCTGCTGCCAGAACAACAATATCCTCCTTCAAACAGCCGCCGTAAAACTGCGGCGGGCGGTCTGTAAGTGGTTAAACAGTTGTGTGGATGGGCCCATAGAAAACACTATACCCCGCTTCAGATCTGTGAAAACTACTTTTTTCACAGCCTTGAGCCCTTTGAACACTAAATATGTATCCAATCAGGTCCCTGGTCTTTACACAGTTAAAGATTTTACAATTAATTTGTAATATGTATGGTCAGCTTTTAACTTTTACACATTAAGTCGAATTTCGGGTTCTTTTTAGCAGGGCTCCAGATGTTTCTTAGAGGCATAACTTTAGTTGTTGCGTGATTAGCGTCCGGGGATTTGTGTTAAAACCGCGTTGGCTGATGTTATATAAGAAGGGAGAAGTGGGACACAGACGTGTTTACAAGTCTTCAGTCTTATAAAATCCCAGCTGCTCATCTTCAGCCTCCCTCACGGAACAAGCTGGCCGAGCTGAAATCTGGCCAGGCTCTGAGGTAGATGTAGGCCCGAGGCCTGGCTCTGTACACAGCTGCTTATTGTTTGTAGGGCCCATTAAAATGGTTGTTGGGTAAGAGAGGGGACGGGCAATGTTTTCATTCCGGAGATGGAAATGGTTATTCACAGGCTTTACTTTTATGTCTCCTAATCCTGGAAAACGCAATGTTTACATCTGTGAGGGATGACACGTCCCTCTGTTTATTGTTTGTTCGCAGATGGACGGAACATTCTGGAGGAATAGAAATCTTCATGACTGGAATTGACTGCTTTCTTCATGACTGGAAGTGACCGCTTTCTTTTAGGGGCCATCATTTGTGTTTAGCCCTCTGTGGTGCCTTTTTTTTTTCAGTTGCTATAGTAACTGCCTCACTCTATTCTAATGTAGGGATTGTTGTGACGGGTTGCCATGGAGATCACAAAATCTTGCGTTTACCACTCTGTGGGGCTTTTTTCCCCCCTTTATCATCCTAATAAATTATTATTATTATGATTATACAGGTTTTATATAGCGCCAACAGTTTGCGCAGCACTTCACAACATGAAATTAAAGGCCTGGTTGCCATGGAGAGCAAAAACCTGTGTGTTTACTCCTCTGTTGTGCTTTTTTTTTTGTTGCCATAGCAACTGCCTCCCTCTAAGATCCTAATACAGTGATGGTGAACTTTGGCACCCCAGATGTTTTGGAACTACATTTCCCATGATGCTCAACTACACTGCAGAATGCATGACCATCATGGGAAATGTAGTTCCAAAACATCTGAGGTGCCAAGGTTCGGCATCACTGCCCTAATAAATTAAAGGAATGTTATGCCTAGTTGCCATGGAGAGCAAAAACGTGGGTTTATTCCTGTTATACTTTTTGTTGTTGTTGTCATAGTAACGGATTCCCGCTATTATATTAATTAATGAAAGGCCGGTTTGCCATGGAGAGCAAAAACCTGTGTGTGTTACTCCTTCTGTTGTGCTTTTTCTTTTATTTTCTATAGCAACTGACTTCCTCTATTATCTTAATAAATTAAAGGCTGGGTTGCCATGGAGAGAGAATGCCCATGTGTTTTCCCCTCTGTGGTGCCTTTTTTCAGTCGCCATAGTGACTGATAGGGATGGCCGAACGGTTCGCCCAGCAGTCGTTTCGCGGCAAATTTTGGCTGTTCGCGGTCCGCCCGATTGGGCGGACTATTGCAGCTGTTTGCCCATCGGATTTCAGTGTTTACTGTGTAAAAGAACTTTGACCTATGATGACACATCCATCATGTGGTACAGGACAGCCAATTGAGACATTACAGCACATGGACACTTGGACATTCCCCCTAACTTATAAATAGACCCGATCCGGTGGCCATTTTACATTCTTTCGTATGTCACTATAGGGAGAGGTTGCTGTGTGGAGCAGGGAGAGACTGCAGTGACCCAAATCGCTAGCTATTAGGTCCACAAAAGTTCTTTTAAGGACTGGTATGGTATAGGTGTTAGGTGTAGTTCAGGATATAGGTTTGAGGCACTGCTGTGCTAGTGATTGTTGCAGCAGCCTGTCTTTTGTCAGTTTAAATAGGGACAGGCAGGAAGCTGTGTGTGGCAGTGAGGGACAGTCAGTTTAATTAGTAGCTGTTACTATTAGGTCCACAAAGGTTCTTTTCAGGACTGGTATGGTAATAGGCTTCTACACGTATAATATTCTTTCTTCCAAATATAGAAAGAATATTATACTTGACTGCTGCCCTTCTGCTGCAGTAGTCCTTTATGAGTATAGGGACTGAGGTACAGTCTGCTAATTACAAACTACTAGTTCCACAAAGGTCCTTATAAGGACTGGTAAGGTATAGTGTACTACAGTACATAGGGTTGAGTGAGGTACAGTCTGCTATTCCTTAAGGACTGGTATAGGTCCACAATATATAGGGTTGAAGTGCACTACTGCTGACTGCTGCCCTATACTGCAGCAGTCCTTTATCAGTATAGGGACTGAGGTAGAGTCTGCTGATCACAACCTACTAGTTCCACAAAGGTCCTTATAAGGAAAAACTGCATTGATTTGTGATCAAATACCACCAAAATAAAGTTCTATTTGTGGCAAAAGAAGTTCCATTTCTTCATTTCTTGCTCCCCAGCTGTTCCAGAAACCATTATAAAGCCATCCATAATCCTATTTCTTTTTACTGCAGTACATAAAAAAAATCTCCTGTGTCAGTTATCTAGAAAACAGAGGATTCACAGAGTCCCGGCGTGATTTGTAACAAATGACGTTCATGAGGGATTAGCCTGTTAACCACTTTAAGACCACCAGGCCCTTTTCTGACATTAGTTGTCTAAAAATCTGTATTTTATGCTAGAAAATTTCTTAGAACCTGCAAATATTACTATTTTTTTTTTTAGTAGAGACCCTGGAGAATAAAATGGCAGTCGTTGCAATATTTTATGTCACACAGTATTTGCACGGCGGTCTGGTTTGAAATAATACACTTTAATGAATTAAAAAACAAAACAGTAAAGTTGGCACAAATATATGATGAAATTAGAATTTTTACATTTTTTTTTTATTGGCTGTTTTATAGCAGAAAGTAAAAAAAATATACATTTTTTTCAGAATTGTCAGTTCTTTTTTGTTAATAGCGCAAAAAATAAAAACTGCATTGATTTGTGATCAAATACCACCAAAATAAAGTTCTACAGTGGTGTGAAAAAGTGTTTGCCCCCTTCCTCATTTCCTGTTCCTTTGCATGTTTGTCACACTTAAGTGTTTCGGAACATCAAACCAATTTAAACAATAGTCAAGGACAACACAAGTAAACACAAAATGCAATTTGTAAATGAAGGTGTTTATTATTAAAGGTGAAAAAAAATCCAAACCATCATGGCCCTGTGTGAAAAAGTGATTGCCCCCCTTGATAAAACATACTATAACTGTGGTTGTCCACACCTGAGTTCAATTTCTCTAGCCACACCCAGGCCTGATTATTGCCACACCTGTTCACAATCAAGGCATCACTTAAATAGGAGCTGCTTGACACAGTAAGGTCCACCAGAAGACCCTTAAAAGCTACACATCATGCCGAGACCCAAAGAAATTCAGGAACAATTGAGAAAGAAAGTAATTGAGATCTATTAGTCTGGAAAGGGTTATAAAGCCATTTCCAAAGCTTTGGGAATCCAGCGAACCACAGTGAGAGCCATTATCCACAAATGGCGAAGACATGGAACAGTGGTGAACCTTCCCAGGAGTGGCCGGCCGCCCAAAATTACCCCAAGAGCGCACCGACGACTCATCCAAGAGGTCACAAAAGACCCCACAACAACGTCCAAGGAACTGCAGGCCTCACTTGCCTCAGTTAAGGTCAGCGTTCATGCCTCCACCATCAGGAAAAGACTGGGCTAAAATGGCCTGCATGGCAGAGTTCCAAGGAGAAAACCACTGCTGAGCAAAAAGAACATCAAAGCTCGTCTCAATTTCTCCACAACACATCTTGATGATCCCCAAGACTTTTGGGACAACATTCTGTGGACCGATGAGACAAAAGTGGAACTCTTTGGAAGGTGTGTGTCCAAGTATATCTGGCGTAGAAGGAACACTGCATTTCATAAAAAGAACATTATACCAACAGTAAAATATGGTGGTGGTAGTGTGATGGTCTGGGGCTGTTTTGCTGCTTCAGGACCTGGAAGACTTGCCGTGATAAAAGGAACTATGAATTCTGCTGTCTACCAAGAGATCCTGAAGGAGAATGTCCGACCATCTGTTCGTGTACTCAAGCTGAAACGAACTTGGGTTCTGCAGCAGGACAATGATCCTAAACACACCAGCAAGTCCACCACCGAATGGCTGAAGAAAAACAAAATGAAGACTTTGGAGTGGCCTAGCCAAAGTCCTGACCTGAATCCTATTGAGATGTTGTGGTATGACCTTAAAAAGGCCGTTCATGCTCGAAAACCCTCTAATGTAACTGAATTAGGACAATTCTGCAAAGATGAGTGGGCCAAAATTCCTCCAGGACGCTGTAAAAGCCTCATTGCACGTTATCGCAAACGCTTGGTTGCAGTTGTTGCTGCTAAGGGTGGCCCAACCAGTTATTAGGTTTAGGGGGCAATCACTTTTTCACACAGGGCCATGATGGTTTGGATTTTTTTTCACCTTTAATAATAAACACCTTCATTTACAAATTGCATTTTGTGTTTACTTGTGTTGTCCTTGACTATTGTTTAAATTGGTTTGATGTTCCGAAACACTTAAGTGTGACAAACATGCAAAGGAACAGGAAATGAGGAAGGGGGCAAACACTTTTTCACACCACTGTATTTGTGGCAAAAGAAGTTCCATTTCTTCATTTCTTGCTCCCCAGCTGTTCCAGAAACCATTATAAAGCCATCTATAATTCTATCTCTTTTTACTGCGGTTCATAAATAAATCTCCTGTGTCAGTTATCTAGAAAACTGAGGATTCACAGAGTCCCGGCGTGATTTATAACAAATGACATTCATGAGGGATTAGCCTGTTGACCATATTAAGACCACCAGGCCCTTTTCTGACATTAGTTGTTTACAGGAAAAAAAAATCTGTATTTTTTTTGCTAGGAAATTTCAAGTAGTAATACGTCTATTTCCCAAACACAACCTCTGGATATGAAGCTGAGCACGTACACTCAACTCCTTTGGTGGACCATAGCGAGGCCTGTTCTGAGTGGAACCTGTCCTGTTAAACTGCTGTATGGTCTTTGTCGACATGCTGCAGCTCATTTTCAGGGTCTTGGCAATCTTCTTATAGCCTAGGCCAGTGATTCTCAACCAGGGAATCCACCGCAGGGACCACTTTTATCCTGTAGCAGACTGTCCGCTGAAGAAGGGGATACCAGAGTTATGGCAGCTAGCTGCTGCCAGAACAACAATATCCTCCTTCAAACAGCCGCCGTAAAACTGCGGCGGGCGGTCTGTAAGTGGTTAAACAGTTGTGTGGATGGGCCCATAGAAAACACTATACCCCGCTTCAGATCTGTGAAAACTACTTTTTTCACAGCCTTGAGCCCTTTGAACACTAAATATGTATCCAATCAGGTCCCTGGTCTTTACACAGTTAAAGATTTTACAATTAGTTTGTAATATGTATGGTCAGCTTTTAACTTTTACACATTAAGTCGAATTTCGGGTTCTTTTTAGCAGGGCTCCAGATGTTTCTTAGAGGCGTAACTTTAGTTGTTGCGTGATTAGCGTCCGGGGATTTGTGTTAAAACCGCGTTGGCTGATGTTATATAAGAAGGGAGAAGTGGGACACAGACGTGTTTACAAGTCTTCAGTCTTATAAAATCCCAGCTGCTCATCTTCAGCCTCCCTCACGGAACAAGCTGGCCGAGCTGAAATCTGGCCAGGCTCTGAGGTAGATGTAGGCCCGAGGCCTGGCTCTGTACACAGCTGCTTATTGTTTGTAGGGCCCATTAAAATGGTTGTTGGGTAAGAGAGGGGACGGGCAATGTTTTCATTCCGGAGATGGAAATGGTTATTCACAGGCTTTACTTTTATGTCTCCTAATCCTGGAAAACGCAATGTTTACATCTGTGAGGGATGACACGTCCCTCTGTTTATTGTTTGTTCGCAGATGGACGGAACATTCTGGAGGAATAGAAATCTTCATGACTGGAATTGACTGCTTTCTTCATGACTGGAAGTGACCGCTTTCTTTTAGGGGCCATCATTTGTGTTTAGCCCTCTGTGGTGCCTTTTTTTTTTCAGTTGCTATAGTAACTGCCTCACTCTATTCTAATGTAGGGATTGTTGTGACGGGTTGCCATGGAGATCACAAAATCTTGCGTTTACCACTCTGTGGGGCTTTTTTCCCCCCTTTATCATCCTAATAAATTATTATTATTATGATTATACAGGTTTTATATAGCGCCAACAGTTTGCGCAGCACTTCACAACATGAAATTAAAGGCCTGGTTGCCATGGAGAGCAAAAACCTGTGTGTTTACTCCTCTGGTGTGCTTTTTTTTTTGTTGCCATAGCAACTGCCTCCCTCTAAGATCCTAATACAGTGATGGTGAACTTTGGCACCCCAGATGTTTTGGAACTACATTTCCCATGATGCTCAACTACACTGCAGAATGCATGACCATCATGGGAAATGTAGTTCCAAAACATCTGAGGTGCCAAGGTTCGGCATCACTGCCCTAATAAATTAAAGGAATGTTATGCCTAGTTGCCATGGAGAGCAAAAACGTGGGTTTATTCCTGTTATACTTTTTGTTGTTGTTGTCATAGTAACGGATTCCCGCTATTATATTAATTAATGAAAGGCCGGTTTGCCATGGAGAGCAAAAACCTGTGTGTGTTACTCCTTCTGTTGTGCTTTTTCTTTTATTTTCTATAGCAACTGACTTCCTCTATTATCTTAATAAATTAAAGGCTGGGTTGCCATGGAGAGAGAATGCCCATGTGTTTTCCCCTCTGTGGTGCCTTTTTTCAGTCGCCATAGTGACTGATAGGGATGGCCGAACGGTTCGCCCAGCAGTCGTTTCGCGGCAAATTTTGGCTGTTCGCGGTCCGCCCGATTGGGCGGACTATTGCAGCTGTTTGCCCAACGGACTTCCGTGTGCCGAACGGTTCGCCCGGCAGTCGTTTCGCGGCGAATTTTGGCTGTTCGCGGTCCGCCCGATTGGGCGGACTATATCAGCTGTTTTCCCAACGGACTTCCGTGTTTACTGTGTAAAAGAACTTTGACCTATGATGACACATCCATCATGTGGTACAGGACAGCCAATTGAGACATTACAGCACATGGACACTTGGACATTCCCCCTAACTTATAAATAGACCCGATCCGGCGGCCATTTTACATTCTTTCGTATGTCACTATAGGGAGAGGTTGCTGTGTGGAGCAGGGAGAGACTGCAGTGACCCAAATCGCTAGCTATTAGGTCCACAAAAGTTCTTTTAAGGACTGGTATGGTATAGGTGTTAGGTGTAGTTCAGGATATAGGTTTGAGGCACTGCTGTGCTAGTGATTGTTGCAGCAGCCTGTCTTTTGTCAGTTTAAATAGGGACAGGCAGGAAGCTGTGTGTGGCAGTGAGGGACAGTCAGTTTAATCAGTAGCTGTTACTATTAGGTCCACAAAGGTTCTTTTCAGGACTGGTATGGTAATAGGCTTCTACACGTATAATATTCTTTCTTCCAAATATAGAAAGAATATTATGCTTGACTGCTGCCCTTCTGCTGCAGTAGTCCTTTATGAGTGTAGGGACTGAGGTACAGTCTGCTAATCACAACCTACTAGTTCCACAAAGGTCCTTATAAGGACTGGTAAGGTATAGTGTACTACAGTACATAGGGTTGAGTGAGGTACAGTCTGCTATTCCTTAAGGACTGGTATAGGTCCACAATATATAGGGTTGAAGTGCACTACTGCTGACTGCTGCCCTATACTGCAGCAGTCCTTTATCAGTATAGGGACTGAGGTAGAGTCTGCTAATCACAACCTACTAGTTCCACAAAGGTCCTTATAAGGAAAAACTGCATTGATTTGTGATCAAATACCACCAAAATAAAGTTCTATTTGTGGCAAAAGAAGTTCCATTTCTTCATTTCTTGCTCCCCAGCTGTTCCAGAAACCATTATAAAGCCATCCATAATCCTATTTCTTTTTACTGCAGTACATAAAAAAAATCTCCTGTGTCAGTTATCTAGAAAACAGAGGATTCACAGAGTCCCGGCGTGATTTCTAACAAATGACGTTCATGAGGGATTAGCCTGTTAACCACTTTAAGACCACCAGGCCCTTTTCTGACATTAGTTGTCTAAAAATCTGTATTTTATGCTAGAAAATTTCTTAGAACCTGCAAATATTACTATTTTTTTTTTTAGTAGAGACCCTGGAGAATAAAATGGCAGTCGTTGCAATATTTTATGTCACACAGTATTTGCACTGCGGTCTGGTTTGAAATAATACACTTTAATGAATTAAAAAACAAAACAGTAAAGTTGGCACAAATATATGATGAAATTAGAATTTTTACATTTTTTTTTTATTGGCTGTTTTATAGCAGAAAGTAAAAAAAATATACATTTTTTTCAGAATTGTCAGTTCTTTTTTGTTAATAGCGCAAAAAATAAAAACTGCATTGATTTGTGATCAAATACCACCAAAATAAAGTTCTATTTGTGGCAAAAGAAGTTCCATTTCTTCATTTCTTGCTCCCCAGCTGTTCCAGAAACCATTATAAAGCCATCTATAATTCTATCTCTTTTTACTGCGGTTCATAAATAAATCTCCTGTGTCAGTTATCTAGAAAACTGAGGATTCACAGAGTCCCGGGGTGATTTATAACAAATGACATTCATGAGGGATTAGCCTGTTGACCATATTAAGACCACCAGGCCCTTTTCTGACATTAGTTGTTTACAGGGAAAAAAAATCTGTATTTTTTTTTGCTAGGAAATTTCAAGTAGTAATACGTCTATTTCCCAAACACAACCTCTGGATATGAAGCTGAGCACATACACTCAACTCCTTTGGTGGACCATAGCGAGGCCTGTTCTGAGTGGAACCTGTCCTGTTAAACTGCTGTATGGTCTTTGTCGACATGCTGCAGCTCATTTTCAGGGTCTTGGCAATCTTCTTATAGCCTAGGCCAGTGATTCTCAACCAGGGAATCCACCGCAGGGACCACTTTTATCCTGTAGCAGACTGTCCGCTGAAGAAGGGGATACCAGAGTTATGGCAGCTAGCTGCTGCCATAACAACAATATCCTCCTTCAAACAGCCGCCGTAAAACTGCGGCGGGCGGTCTGTAAGTGGTTAAACAGTTGTGTGGATGGGCCCATAGAAAACACTATACCCCGCTTCAGATCTGTGAAAACTACTTTTTTCACAGCCTTGAGCCCTTTGAACACTAAATATGTATCCAACCAGGTCCCTGGTCTTTACACAGTTAAAGATTTTACAATTAGTTTGTAATATGTATGGTCAGCTTTTAACTTTTACACATTAAGTCGAATTTCGGGTTCTTTTTAGCAGGGCTCCAGATGTTTCTTAGAGGCGTAACTTTAGTTGTTGCGTGATTAGCGTCCGGGGATTTGTGTTAAAACCGCGTTGGCTGATGTTATATAAGAAGGGAGAAGTGGGACACAGACGTGTTTACAAGTCTTCAGTCTTATAAAATCCCAGCTGTTCATCTTCAGCCTCCCTCACGGAACAAGCTGGCCGAGCTGAAATCTGGCCAGGCTCTGAGGTAGATGTAGGCCCGAGGCTTGGCTCTGTACACAGCTGCTTATTGTTTGTAGGGCCCATTAAAATGGTTGTTGGTTAAGAGAGGGGACGGACAATGTTTTCATTCCGGAGATGGAAATGGTTATTCACAGGCTTTACTTTTATGTCTCCTAATCCTGGAAAACGCAATGTTTACATCTGTGAGGGATGACACGTCCCTCTGTTTATTGTTTGTTCGCAGATGGATGGAACATTCTGGAGGAATAGAAATCTTCATGACTGGAATTGACTGCTTTCTTCATGACTGGAAGTGACCGCTTTCTTTTAGGGGCCATCATTTGTGTTTAGCCCTCTGTGGTGCCTTTTTTTTTTCAGTTGCTATAGTAACTGCCTCACTCTATTCTAATGTAGGGATTGTTGTGACGGGTTGCCATGGAGATCACAAAATCTTGCGTTTACCACTCTGTGGGGCTTTTTTCCCCCCTTTATCATCCTAATAAATTATTATTATTATGATTATACAGGTTTTATATAGCGCCAACAGTTTGCGCAGCACTTCACAACATGAAATTAAAGGCCTGGTTGCCATGGAGAGCAAAAACCTGTGTGTTTACTCCTCTGTTGTGCTTTTTTTTTTGTTGCCATAGCAAATTCCTCCCTCTAAAATCCTAATACAGTGATGGGGAACTTTGGCACCCCAGATGTTTTGGAACTACATTTCCCATGATGCTCAACTACACTGCAGAATGCATGACCATCATGGGAAATGTAGTTCCAAAACATCTGAGGTGCCAAGGTTCGGCATCACTGCCCTAATAAATGAAAGGAATGTTATGCCTAGTTGCCATGGAGAGCAAAAACGTGGGTTTACTCCTGTTATACTTTTTTTTGTTGTTGTCATAGTAACGGATTCCCGCTATTATATTAATTAATGAAAGGCCGGTTTGCCATGGAGAGCAAAAACCTGTGTGTGTTACTCCTTCTGTTGTGCTTTTTCTTTTATTTTCTATAGCAACTGACTTCCTCTATTATCTTAATAAATTAAAGGCTGGGTTGCCATGGAGAGAGAATGCCCTTGTGTTTTCCCCTCTGTGGTGCCTTTTTTCAGTCGCCATAGTGACTGATAGGGATGGCCGAACGGTTCGCCCAGCAGTCGTTTCGCGGCAAATTTTGGCTGTTCGCGGTCCGCCCGATTGGGCGGACTATTGCAGCTGTTTGCCCAACGGACTTCCGTGTTTACTGTGTAAAAGAACTTTGACCTATGATGACACATCCATCATGTGGTACAGGACAGCCAATTGAGACATTACAGCACATGGACACTTGGACATTCCCCCTAACTTATAAATAGACCCGATCCGGCGGCCATTTTACATTCTTTCGTATGTCACTATAGGGAGAGGTTGCTGTGTGGAGCAGGGAGAGACTGCAGTGACCCAAATCGCTAGCTATTAGGTCCACAAAAGTTCTTTTAAGGACTGGTATGGTATAGGTGTTAGGTGTAGTTCAGGATATAGGTTTGAGGCACTGCTGTGCTAGTGATTGTTGCAGCAGCCTGTCTTTTGTCAGTTTAAATAGGGACAGGCAGGAAGCTGTGTGTGGCAGTGAGGGACAGTCAGTTTAATCAGTAGCTGTTACTATTAGGTCCACAAAGGTTCTTTTCAGGACTGGTATGGTAATAGGCTTCTACACGTATAATATTCTTTCTTCCAAATATAGAAAGAATATTATACTTGACTGCTGCCCTTCTGCTGCAGTAGTCCTTTATGAGTATAGGGACTGAGGTACAGTCTGCTAATTACAAACTACTAGTTCCACAAAGGTCCTTATAAGGACTGGTAAGGTATAGTGTACTACAGTACATAGGGTTGAGTGAGGTACAGTCTGCTATTCCTTAAGGACTGGTATAGGTCCACAATATATAGGGTTGAAGTGCACTACTGCTGACTGCTGCCCTATACTGCAGCAGTCCTTTATCAGTATAGGGACTGAGGTAGAGTCTGCTGATCACAACCTACTAGTTCCACAAAGGTCCTTATAAGGAAAAACTGCATTGATTTGTGATCAAATACCACCAAAATAAAGTTCAATTTGTGGCAAAAGAAGTTCCATTTCTTCATTTCTTGCTCCCCAGCTGTTCCAGAAACCATTATAAAGCCATCCATAATCCTATTTCTTTTTACTGCAGTACATAAAAAAAATCTCCTGTGTCAGTTATCTAGAAAACAGAGGATTCACAGAGTCCCGGCGTGATTTCTAACAAATGACGTTCATGAGGGATTAGCCTGTTAACCACTTTAAGACCACCAGGCCCTTTTCTGACATTAGTTGTCTAAAAATCTGTATTTTATGCTAGAAAATTTCTTAGAACCTGCAAATATTACTATTTTTTTTTTTAGTAGAGACCCTGGAGAATAAAATGGCAGTCGTTGCAATATTTTATGTCACACAGTATTTGCACGGCGGTCTGGTTTGAAATAATACACTTTAATGAATTAAAAAACAAAACAGTAAAGTTGGCACAAATATATGATGAAATTAGAATTTTTACATTTTTTTTTTATTGGCTGTTTTATAGCAGAAAGTAAAAAAAATATACATTTTTTTCAGAATTGTCAGTTCTTTTTTGTTAATAGCGCAAAAAATAAAAACTGCATTGATTTGTGATCAAATACCACCAAAATAAAGTTCTATTTGTGGCAAAAGAAGTTCCATTTCTTCATTTCTTGCTCCCCAGCTGTTCCAGAAACCATTATAAAGCCATCTATAATTCTATCTCTTTTTACTGCGGTTCATAAATAAATCTCCTGTGTCAGTTATCTAGAAAACTGAGGATTCACAGAGTCCCGGGGTGATTTATAACAAATGACATTCATGAGGGATTAGCCTGTTGACCATATTAAGACCACCAGGCCCTTTTCTGACATTAGTTGTTTACAGGGAAAAAAAATCTGTATTTTTTTTTGCTAGGAAATTTCAAGTAGTAATACGTCTATTTCCCAAACACAACCTCTGGATATGAAGCTGAGCACATACACTCAACTCCTTTGGTGGACCATAGCGAGGCCTGTTCTGAGTGGAACCTGTCCTGTTAAACTGCTGTATGGTCTTTGTCGACATGCTGCAGCTCATTTTCAGGGTCTTGGCAATCTTCTTATAGCCTAGGCCAGTGATTCTCAACCAGGGAATCCACCGCAGGGACCACTTTTATCCTGTAGCAGACTGTCCGCTGAAGAAGGGGGATACCAGAGTTATGGCAGCTAGCTGCTGCCATAACAACAATATCCTCCTTCAAACAGCCGCCGTAAAACTGCGGCGGGCGGTCTGTAAGTGGTTAAACAGTTGTGTGGATGGGCCCATAGAAAACACTATACCCCGCTTCAGATCTGTGAAAACTACTTTTTTCACAGCCTTGAGCCCTTTGAACACTAAATATGTATCCAACCAGGTCCCTGGTCTTTACACAGTTAAAGATTTTACAATTAGTTTGTAATATGTATGGTCAGCTTTTAACTTTTACACATTAAGTCGAATTTCGGGTTCTTTTTAGCAGGGCTCCAGATGTTTCTTAGAGGCGTAACTTTAGTTGTTGCGTGATTAGCGTCCGGGGATTTGTGTTAAAACCGCGTTGGCTGATGTTATATAAGAAGGGAGAAGTGGGACACAGACGTGTTTACAAGTCTTCAGTCTTATAAAATCCCAGCTGTTCATCTTCAGCCTCCCTCACGGAACAAGCTGGCCGAGCTGAAATCTGGCCAGGCTCTGAGGTAGATGTAGGCCCGAGGCTTGGCTCTGTACACAGCTGCTTATTGTTTGTAGGGCCCATTAAAATGGTTGTTGGTTAAGAGAGGGGACGGACAATGTTTTCATTCCGGAGATGGAAATGGTTATTCACAGGCTTTACTTTTATGTCTCCTAATCCTGGAAAACGCAATGTTTACATCTGTGAGGGATGACACGTCCCTCTGTTTATTGTTTGTTCGCAGATGGATGGAACATTCTGGAGGAATAGAAATCTTCATGACTGGAATTGACTGCTTTCTTCATGACTGGAAGTGACCGCTTTCTTTTAGGGGCCATCATTTGTGTTTAGCCCTCTGTGGTGCCTTTTTTTTTTCAGTTGCTATAGTAACTGCCTCACTCTATTCTAATGTAGGGATTGTTGTGACGGGTTGCCATGGAGATCACAAAATCTTGCGTTTACCACTCTGTGGGGCTTTTTTCCCCCCTTTATCATCCTAATAAATTATTATTATTATGATTATACAGGTTTTATATAGCGCCAACAGTTTGCGCAGCACTTCACAACATGAAATTAAAGGCCTGGTTGCCATGGAGAGCAAAAACCTGTGTGTTTACTCCTCTGTTGTGCTTTTTTTTTTGTTGCCATAGCAAATTCCTCCCTCTAAAATCCTAATACAGTGATGGGGAACTTTGGCACCCCAGATGTTTTGGAACTACATTTCCCATGATGCTCAACTACACTGCAGAATGCATGACCATCATGGGAAATGTAGTTCCAAAACATCTGAGGTGCCAAGGTTCGGCATCACTGCCCTAATAAATGAAAGGAATGTTATGCCTAGTTGCCATGGAGAGCAAAAACGTGGGTTTACTCCTGTTATACTTTTTTTTGTTGTTGTCATAGTAACGGATTCCCGCTATTATATTAATTAATGAATGGCCGGTTTGCCATGGAGAACAAAAACCTGTGTGTGTTACTCCTTCTGTTGTGCTTTTTCTTTTATTTTCTATAGCAACTGACTTCCTCTATTATCTTAATAAATTAAAGGCTGGGTTGCCATGGAGAGAGAATGCCCTTGTGTTTTCCCCTCTGTGGTGCCTTTTTTCAGTCGCCATAGTGACTGATAGGGATGGCCGAACGGTTCGCCCAGCAGTCGTTTCGCGGCAAATTTTGGCTGTTCGCGGTCCGCCCGATTGGGCGGACTATTGCAGCTGTTTACCCAACGGACTTCCGTGTTTACTGTGTAAAAGAACTTTGACCTATGATGACACATCCATCATGTGGTACAGGACAGCCAATTGAGACATTACAGCACATGGACACTTGGACATTCCCCCTAACTTATAAATAGACCCGATCCGGCGGCCATTTTACATTCTTTCGTATGTCACTATAGGGAGAGGTTGCTGTGTGGAGCAGGGAGAGACTGCAGTGACCCAAATCGCTAGCTATTAGGTCCACAAAAGTTCTTTTAAGGACTGGTATGGTATAGGTGTTAGGTGTAGTTCAGGATATAGGTTTGAGGCACTGCTGTGCTAGTGATTGTTGCAGCAGCCTGTCTTTTGTCAGTTTAAATAGGGACAGGCAGGAAGCTGTGTGTGGCAGTGAGGGACAGTCAGTTTAATCAGTAGCTGTTACTATTAGGTCCACAAAGGTTCTTTTCAGGACTGGTATGGTAATAGGCTTCTACACGTATAATATTCTTTCTTCCAAATATAGAAAGAATATTATACTTGACTGCTGCCCTTCTGCTGCAGTAGTCCTTTATGAGTATAGGGACTGAGGTACAGTCTGCTAATTACAAACTACTAGTTCCACAAAGGTCCTTATAAGGACTGGTAAGGTATAGTGTACTACAGTACATAGGGTTGAGTGAGGTACAGTCTGCTATTCCTTAAGGACTGGTATAGGTCCACAATATATAGGGTTGAAGTGCACTACTGCTGACTGCTGCCCTATACTGCAGCAGTCCTTTATCAGTATAGGGACTGAGGTAGAGTCTGCTGATCACAACCTACTAGTTCCACAAAGGTCCTTATAAGGAAAAACTGCATTGATTTGTGATCAAATACCACCAAAATAAAGTTCAATTTGTGGCAAAAGAAGTTCCATTTCTTCATTTCTTGCTCCCCAGCTGTTCCAGAAACCATTATAAAGCCATCCATAATCCTATTTCTTTTTACTGCAGTACATAAAAAAAATCTCCTGTGTCAGTTATCTAGAAAACAGAGGATTCACAGAGTCCCGGCGTGATTTCTAACAAATGACGTTCATGAGGGATTAGCCTGTTAACCACTTTAAGACCACCAGGCCCTTTTCTGACATTAGTTGTCTAAAAATCTGTATTTTATGCTAGAAAATTTCTTAGAACCTGCAAATATTACTATTTTTTTTTTTAGTAGAGACCCTGGAGAATAAAATGGCAGTCGTTGCAATATTTTATGTCACACAGTATTTGCACGGCGGTCTGGTTTGAAATAATACACTTTAATGAATTAAAAAACAAAACAGTAAAGTTGGCACAAATATATGATGAAATTAGAATTTTTACATTTTTTTTTTATTGGCTGTTTTATAGCAGAAAGTAAAAAAAATATACATTTTTTTCAGAATTGTCAGTTCTTTTTTGTTAATAGCGCAAAAAATAAAAACTGCATTGATTTGTGATCAAATACCACCAAAATAAAGTTCTATTTGTGGCAAAAGAAGTTCCATTTCTTCATTTCTTGCTCCCCAGCTGTTCCAGAAACCATTATAAAGCCATCTATAATTCTATCTCTTTTTACTGCGGTTCATAAATAAATCTCCTGTGTCAGTTATCTAGAAAACTGAGGATTCACAGAGTCCCGGGGTGATTTATAACAAATGACATTCATGAGGGATTAGCCTGTTGACCATATTAAGACCACCAGGCCCTTTTCTGACATTAGTTGTTTACAGGGAAAAAAAATCTGTATTTTTTTTTGCTAGGAAATTTCAAGTAGTAATACGTCTATTTCCCAAACACAACCTCTGGATATGAAGCTGAGCACATACACTCAACTCCTTTGGTGGACCATAGCGAGGCCTGTTCTGAGTGGAACCTGTCCTGTTAAACTGCTGTATGGTCTTTGTCGACATGCTGCAGCTCATTTTCAGGGTCTTGGCAATCTTCTTATAGCCTAGGCCAGTGATTCTCAACCAGGGAATCCACCGCAGGGACCACTTTTATCCTGTAGCAGACTGTCCGCTGAAGAAGGGGATACCAGAGTTATGGCAGCTAGCTGCTGCCATAACAACAATATCCTCCTTCAAACAGCCGCCGTAAAACTGCGGCGGGCGGTCTGTAAGTGGTTAAACAGTTGTGTGGATGGGCCCATAGAAAACACTATACCCCGCTTCAGATCTGTGAAAACTACTTTTTTCACAGCCTTGAGCCCTTTGAACACTAAATATGTATCCAACCAGGTCCCTGGTCTTTACACAGTTAAAGATTTTACAATTAGTTTGTAATATGTATGGTCAGCTTTTAACTTTTACACATTAAGTCGAATTTCGGGTTCTTTTTAGCAGGGCTCCAGATGTTTCTTAGAGGCGTAACTTTAGTTGTTGCGTGATTAGCGTCCGGGGATTTGTGTTAAAACCGCGTTGGCTGATGTTATATAAGAAGGGAGAAGTGGGACACAGACGTGTTTACAAGTCTTCAGTCTTATAAAATCCCAGCTGTTCATCTTCAGCCTCCCTCACGGAACAAGCTGGCCGAGCTGAAATCTGGCCAGGCTCTGAGGTAGATGTAGGCCCGAGGCTTGGCTCTGTACACAGCTGCTTATTGTTTGTAGGGCCCATTAAAATGGTTGTTGGTTAAGAGAGGGGACGGACAATGTTTTCATTCCGGAGATGGAAATGGTTATTCACAGGCTTTACTTTTATGTCTCCTAATCCTGGAAAACGCAATGTTTACATCTGTGAGGGATGACACGTCCCTCTGTTTATTGTTTGTTCGCAGATGGATGGAACATTCTGGAGGAATAGAAATCTTCATGACTGGAATTGACTGCTTTCTTCATGACTGGAAGTGACCGCTTTCTTTTAGGGGCCATCATTTGTGTTTAGCCCTCTGTGGTGCCTTTTTTTTTTCAGTTGCTATAGTAACTGCCTCACTCTATTCTAATGTAGGGATTGTTGTGACGGGTTGCCATGGAGATCACAAAATCTTGCGTTTACCACTCTGTGGGGCTTTTTTCCCCCCTTTATCATCCTAATAAATTATTATTATTATGATTATACAGGTTTTATATAGCGCCAACAGTTTGCGCAGCACTTCACAACATGAAATTAAAGGCCTGGTTGCCATGGAGAGCAAAAACCTGTGTGTTTACTCCTCTGTTGTGCTTTTTTTTTTGTTGCCATAGCAAATTCCTCCCTCTAAAATCCTAATACAGTGATGGGGAACTTTGGCACCCCAGATGTTTTGGAACTACATTTCCCATGATGCTCAACTACACTGCAGAATGCATGACCATCATGGGAAATGTAGTTCCAAAACATCTGAGGTGCCAAGGTTCGGCATCACTGCCCTAATAAATGAAAGGAATGTTATGCCTAGTTGCCATGGAGAGCAAAAACGTGGGTTTACTCCTGTTATACTTTTTTTTGTTGTTGTCATAGTAACGGATTCCCGCTATTATATTAATTAATGAATGGCCGGTTTGCCATGGAGAACAAAAACCTGTGTGTGTTACTCCTTCTGTTGTGCTTTTTCTTTTATTTTCTATAGCAACTGACTTCCTCTATTATCTTAATAAATTAAAGGCTGGGTTGCCATGGAGAGAGAATGCCCTTGTGTTTTCCCCTCTGTGGTGCCTTTTTTCAGTCGCCATAGTGACTGATAGGGATGGCCGAACGGTTCGCCCAGCAGTCGTTTCGCGGCAAATTTTGGCTGTTCGCGGTCCGCCCGATTGGGCGGACTATTGCAGCTGTTTACCCAACGGACTTCCGTGTTTACTGTGTAAAAGAACTTTGACCTATGATGACACATCCATCATGTGGTACAGGACAGCCAATTGAGACATTACAGCACATGGACACTTGGACATTCCCCCTAACTTATAAATAGACCCGATCCGGCGGCCATTTTACATTCTTTCGTATGTCACTATAGGGAGAGGTTGCTGTGTGGAGCAGGGAGAGACTGCAGTGACCCAAATCGCTAGCTATTAGGTCCACAAAAGTTCTTTTAAGGACTGGTATGGTATAGGTGTTAGGTGTAGTTCAGGATATAGGTTTGAGGCACTGCTGTGCTAGTGATTGTTGCAGCAGCCTGTCTTTTGTCAGTTTAAATAGGGACAGGCAGGAAGCTGTGTGTGGCAGTGAGGGACAGTCAGTTTAATCAGTAGCTGTTACTATTAGGTCCACAAAGGTTCTTTTCAGGACTGGTATGGTAATAGGCTTCTACACGTATAATATTCTTTCTTCCAAATATAGAAAGAATATTATACTTGACTGCTGCCCTTCTGCTGCAGTAGTCCTTTATGAGTATAGGGACTGAGGTACAGTCTGCTAATTACAAACTACTAGTTCCACAAAGGTCCTTATAAGGACTGGTAAGGTATAGTGTACTACAGTACATAGGGTTGAGTGAGGTACAGTCTGCTATTCCTTAAGGACTGGTATAGGTCCACAATATATAGGGTTGAAGTGCACTACTGCTGACTGCTGCCCTATACTGCAGCAGTCCTTTATCAGTATAGGGACTGAGGTAGAGTCTGCTGATCACAACCTACTAGTTCCACAAAGGTCCTTATAAGGAAAAACTGCATTGATTTGTGATCAAATACCACCAAAATAAAGTTCTATTTGTGGCAAAAGAAGTTCCATTTCTTAATTTCTTGCTCCCCAGCTGTTCCAGAAACCATTATAAAGCCATCCATAATCCTATTTCTTTTTACTGCAGTACATAAAAAAAATCTCCTGTGTCAGTTATCTAGAAAACAGAGGATTCACAGAGTCCCGGCGTGATTTGTAACAAATGACGTTCATGAGGGATTAGCCTGTTAACCACTTTAAGACCACCAGGCCCTTTTCTGACATTAGTTGTCTAAAAATCTGTATTTTATGCTAGAAAATTTCTTAGAACCCGCAAATATTACCATTTTTTTTTTAGTAGAGACCCTGGAGAATAAAATGGCGGTCGTTGCAATATTTTATGTCACACAATATTTGCACGGCGGTCTGGTTTGAAATAATACACTTTAATGAATTAAAAAACAAAACAGTAAAGTTGGCACAAATATATGATGAAATTAGAATTTTTACATTTTTTTTTTATTGGCTGTTTTATAGCAGAAAGTAAAAAAAATATAAATTTTTTTCAGAATTGTCAGTTCTTTTTTGTTAATAGCGCAAAAAATAAAAACTAAATTGATTTGTGATCAAATACCACCAAAATAAAGTTCTATTTGTGGCAAAAGAAGTTCCATTTCTTCATTTCTTGCTCCCCAGCTGTTCCAGAAACCATTATAAAGCCATCTATAATTCTATCTCTTTTTCCTGCGGTTCATAAATAAATCTCCTGTGTCAGTTATCTAGAAAACTGAGGATTCACAGAGTCCCGGGGTGATTTATAACAAATGACATTCATGAGGGATTAGCCTGTTGACCATATTAAGACCACCAGGCCCTTTTCTGACATTAGTTGTTTACAGGAAAAAAAAATCTGTATTTTTTTTTGCTAGGAAATTTCAAGTAGTAATACGTCTATTTCCCAAACACAACCTCTGGATATGAAGCTGAGCACATACACTCAACTCCTTTGGTGGACCATAGCGAGGCCTGTTCTGAGTGGAACCTGTCCTGTTAAACTGCTGTATTGTCTTTGTCGACGTGCTGCAGCTCATTTTCAGGGTCTTGGCAATCTTCTTATAGCCTAGGCCAGTGATTCTCAACCAGGGAATCCACCGCAGGGACCACTTTTATCCTGTAGCAGACTGTCCGCTGAAGAAGGGGATACCAGAGTTATGGCAGCTAGATGCTGCCATAACAACAATATCCTCCTTCAAACAGCCGCCGTAAAACTGCGGCGGGCGGTCTGTAAGTGGTTAAACAGTTGTGTGGATGGGCCCATAGAAAACACTATACCCCGCTTCAGATCTGTGAAAACTACTTTTTTCACAGCCTTGAGCCCTTTCTACACTAAATATGTATCCAACCAGGTCCCTGGTCTTTACACAGTTAAAGATTTTACAATTAGTTTGTAATATGTATGGTCAGCTTTTAACTTTTACACATTAAGTCGAATTTCGGGTTCTTTTTAGCAGGGCTCCAGATGTTTCTTAGAGGCGTAACTTTAGTTGTTGCGTGATTAGCGTCCGGGGATTTGTGTTAAAACCGCGTTGGCTGATGTTATATAAGAAGGGAGAAGTGGGACACAGACGTGTTTACAAGTCTTCAGTCTTATAAAATCCCAGCTGTTCATCTTCAGCCTCCCTCACGGAACAAGCTGGCCAAGCTGAAATCTGGCCAGGCTCTGAGGTAGATGTAGGCCCGAGGCCTGGCTCTGTACACAGCTGCTTATTGTTTGTAGGGCCCATTAAAATGGTTGTTGGGTAAGAGAGGGGACGGGCAATGTTTTCATTCCGGAGATGGAAATGGTTATTCACAGGCTTTACTTTTATGTCTCCTAATCCTGGAAAACGCAATGTTTACATCTGTGAGGGATGACACGTCCCTCTGTTTATTGTTTGTTCGCAGATGGACGGAACATTCTGGAGGAATAGAAATCTTCATGACTGGAATTGACTGCTTTCTTCATGACTGGAAGTGACCGCTTTCTTTTAGGGGCCATCATTTGTGTTTAGCCCTCTGTGGTGCCTTTTTTTTTTCAGTTGCTATAGTAACTGCCTCACTCTATTCTAATGTAGGGATTGTTGTGACGGGTTGCCATGGAGATCACAAAATCTTGCGTTTACCACTCTGTGGGGCTTTTTTCCCCCCTTTATCATCCTAATAAATTATTATTATTATGATTATACAGGTTTTATATAGCGCCAACAGTTTGCGCAGCACTTCACAACATGAAATTAAAGGCCTGGTTGCCATGGAGAGCAAAAACCTGTGTGTTTACTCCTCTGTTGTGCTTTTTTTTTTGTTGCCATAGCAACTGCCTCCCTCTAAGATCCTAATACAGTGATGGTGAACTTTGGCACCCCAGATGTTTTGGAACTACATTTCCCATGATGCTCAACTACACTGCAGAATGCATGACCATCATGGGAAATGTAGTTCCAAAACATCTGAGGTGCCAAGGTTCGGCATCACTGCCCTAATAAATTAAAGGAATGTTATGCCTAGTTGCCATGGAGAGCAAAAACGTGGGTTTACTCCTGTTATACTTTTTTTTGTTGTTGTCATAGTAACGGATTCCCGCTATTATATTAATTAATGAAAGGCCGGTTTGCCATGGAGAGCAAAAACCTGTGTGTGTTACTCCTTCTGTTGTGCTTTTTCTTTTAGTTTCTATAGCAACTGACTTCCTCTATTATCTTAATAAATTATAGGCTGGGTTGCCATGGAGAGAGAATGCCCTTGTGTTTTCCCCTCTGTGGTGCCTTTTTTCAGTCGCCATAGTGACTAATAACAATGGCCGAACGGTTCGCCCGGCAGTCGTTTCGCGGCGAATTTTGGCTGTTCGCGGTCCGCCCGATTGGGCGGACTATTGCAGCTGTTTTCCCAACGGACTTCCGTGTTTACTGTGTAAAAGAACTTTGACCTATGATGACACATCCATCATGTGGTACAGGACAGCCAATTGAGACATTACAGCACATGGACACTTGGACATTCCCCCTAACTTATAAATAGACCCGATCCGGCGGCCATTTTACATTCTTTCGTATGTCACTATAGGGAGAGGTTGCTGTGTGGAGCAGGGAGAGACTGCAGTGACCCAAATCGCTAGCTATTAGGTCCACAAAAGTTCTTTTAAGGACTGGTATGGTATAGGTGTTAGGTGTAGTTCAGGATATAGGTTTGAGGCACTGCTGTGCTAGTGATTGTTGCAGCAGCCTGTCTTTTGTCAGTTTAAATAGGGACAGGCAGGAAGCTGTGTGTGGCAGTGAGGGACAGTCAGTTTAATTAGTAGCTGTTACTATTAGGTCCACAAAGGTTCTTTTCAGGACTGGTATGGTAATAGGCTTCTACACGTATAATATTCTTTCTTCCAAATATAGAAAGAATATTATACTTGACTGCTGCCCTTCTGCTGCAGTAGTCCTTTATGAGTATAGGGACTGAGATACAGTCTGCTAATTACAAACTACTAGTTCCACAAAGGTCCTTATAAGGACTGGTAAGGTATAGTGTACTACAGTACATAGGGTTGAGTGAGGTACAGTCTGCTATTCCTTAAGGACTGGTATAGGTCCACAATATATAGGGTTGAAGTGCACTACTGCTGACTGCTGCCCTATACTGCAGCAGTCCTTTATCAGTATAGGGACTGAGGTAGAGTCTGCTGATCACAACCTACTAGTTCCACAAAGGTCCTTATAAGGAAAAACTGCATTGATTTGTGATCAAATACCACCAAAATAAAGTTCTATTTGTGGCAAAAGAAGTTCCATTTCTTAATTTCTTGCTCCCCAGCTGTTCCAGAAACCATTATAAAGCCATCCATAATCCTATTTCTTTTTACTGCAGTACATAAAAAAAATCTCCTGTGTCAGTTATCTAGAAAACAGAGGATTCACAGAGTCCCGGCGTGATTTGTAACAAATGACGTTCATGAGGGATTAGCCTGTTAACCACTTTAAGACCACCAGGCCCTTTTCTGACATTAGTTGTCTAAAAATCTGTATTTTATGCTAGAAAATTTCTTAGAACCTGCAAATATTACTATTTTTTTTTTTAATAGAGACCCTGGAGAATAAAATGGCTGTCGTTGCAATATTTTATGTCACACAGTATTTGCACGGCGGTCTGGTTTGAAATAATACACTTTAATGAATTAAAAAACAAAACAGTAAAGTTGGCACAAATATATGATGAAATTAGAATTTTTACATTTTTTTTTTATTGGCTGTTTTATAGCAGAAAGTAAAAAAAATATACATTTTTTTCAGAATTGTCAGTTCTTTTTTGTTAATAGCGCAAAAAATAAAAACTAAATTGATTTGTGATCAAATACCACCAAAATAAAGTTCTATTTGTGGCAAAAGAAGTTCCATTTCTTCATTTCTTGCTCCCCAGCTGTTCCAGAAACCATTATAAAGCCATCTATAATTCTATCTCTTTTTACTGCGGTTCATAAATAAATCTCCTGTGTCAGTTATCTAGAAAACTGAGGATTCACAGAGTCCCGGCGTGATTTATAACAAATGACATTCATGAGGGATTAGCCTGTTGACCATATGAAGACCACCAGGCCCTTTTCTGACATTAGTTGTTTACAGGAAAAAAAAATCTGTATTTTTTTTGCTAGGAAATTTCAAGTAGTAATACGTCTATTTCCCAAACACAACCTCTGGATATGAAGCTGAGCACGTACACTCAACTCCTTTGGTGGACCATAGCGAGGCCTGTTCTGAGTGGAACCTGTCCTGTTAAACTGCTGTATGGTCTTTGTCGACATGCTGCAGCTCATTTTCAGGGTCTTGGCAATCTTCTTATAGCCTAGGCCAGTGATTCTCAACCAGGGAATCCACCGCAGGGACCACTTTTATCCTGTAGCAGACTGTCCGCTGAAGAAGGGGATACCAGAGTTATGGCAGCTAGCTGCTGCCAGAACAACAATATCCTCCTTCAAACAGCCGCCGTAAAACTGCGGCGGGCGGTCTGTAAGTGGTTAAACAGTTGTGTGGATGGGCCCATAGAAAACACTATACCCCGCTTCAGATCTGTGAAAACTACTTTTTTCACAGCCTTGAGCCCTTTGAACACTAAATATGTATCCAATCAGGTCCCTGGTCTTTACACAGTTAAAGATTTTACAATTAGTTTGTAATATGTATGGTCAGCTTTTAACTTTTACACATTAAGTCGAATTTCGGGTTCTTTTTAGCAGGGCTCCAGATGTTTCTTAGAGGCGTAACTTTAGTTGTTGCGTGATTAGCGTCCGGGGATTTGTGTTAAAACCGCGTTGGCTGATGTTATATAAGAAGGGAGAAGTGGGACACAGACGTGTTTACAAGTCTTCAGTCTTATAAAATCCCAGCTGCTCATCTTCAGCCTCCCTCACGGAACAAGCTGGCCGAGCTGAAATCTGGCCAGGCTCTGAGGTAGATGTAGGCCCGAGGCCTGGCTCTGTACACAGCTGCTTATTGTTTGTAGGGCCCATTAAAATGGTTGTTGGGTAAGAGAGGGGACGGGCAATGTTTTCATTCCGGAGATGGAAATGGTTATTCACAGGCTTTACTTTTATGTCTCCTAATCCTGGAAAACGCAATGTTTACATCTGTGAGGGATGACACGTCCCTCTGTTTATTGTTTGTTCGCAGATGGACGGAACATTCTGGAGGAATAGAAATCTTCATGACTGGAATTGACTGCTTTCTTCATGACTGGAAGTGACCGCTTTCTTTTAGGGGCCATCATTTGTGTTTAGCCCTCTGTGGTGCCTTTTTTTTTTCAGTTGCTATAGTAACTGCCTCACTCTATTCTAATGTAGGGATTGTTGTGACGGGTTGCCATGGAGATCACAAAATCTTGCGTTTACCACTCTGTGGGGCTTTTTTCCCCCCTTTATCATCCTAATAAATTATTATTATTATGATTATACAGGTTTTATATAGCGCCAACAGTTTGCGCAGCACTTCACAACATGAAATTAAAGGCCTGGTTGCCATGGAGAGCAAAAACCTGTGTGTTTACTCCTCTGGTGTGCTTTTTTTTTTGTTGCCATAGCAACTGCCTCCCTCTAAGATCCTAATACAGTGATGGTGAACTTTGGCACCCCAGATGTTTTGGAACTACATTTCCCATGATGCTCAACTACACTGCAGAATGCATGACCATCATGGGAAATGTAGTTCCAAAACATCTGAGGTGCCAAGGTTCGGCATCACTGCCCTAATAAATTAAAGGAATGTTATGCCTAGTTGCCATGGAGAGCAAAAACGTGGGTTTATTCCTGTTATACTTTTTGTTGTTGTTGTCATAGTAACGGATTCCCGCTATTATATTAATTAATGAAAGGCCGGTTTGCCATGGAGAGCAAAAACCTGTGTGTGTTACTCCTTCTGTTGTGCTTTTTCTTTTATTTTCTATAGCAACTGACTTCCTCTATTATCTTAATAAATTAAAGGCTGGGTTGCCATGGAGAGAGAATGCCCATGTGTTTTCCCCTCTGTGGTGCCTTTTTTCAGTCGCCATAGTGACTGATAGGGATGGCCGAACGGTTCGCCCAGCAGTCGTTTCGCGGCAAATTTTGGCTGTTCGCGGTCCGCCCGATTGGGCGGACTATTGCAGCTGTTTGCCCAACGGACTTCCGTGTGCCGAACGGTTCGCCCGGCAGTCGTTTCGCGGCGAATTTTGGCTGTTCGCGGTCCGCCCGATTGGGCGGACTATATCAGCTGTTTTCCCAACGGACTTCCGTGTTTACTGTGTAAAAGAACTTTGACCTATGATGACACATCCATCATGTGGTACAGGACAGCCAATTGAGACATTACAGCACATGGACACTTGGACATTCCCCCTAACTTATAAATAGACCCGATCCGGCGGCCATTTTACATTCTTTCGTATGTCACTATAGGGAGAGGTTGCTGTGTGGAGCAGGGAGAGACTGCAGTGACCCAAATCGCTAGCTATTAGGTCCACAAAAGTTCTTTTAAGGACTGGTATGGTATAGGTGTTAGGTGTAGTTCAGGATATAGGTTTGAGGCACTGCTGTGCTAGTGATTGTTGCAGCAGCCTGTCTTTTGTCAGTTTAAATAGGGACAGGCAGGAAGCTGTGTGTGGCAGTGAGGGACAGTCAGTTTAATCAGTAGCTGTTACTATTAGGTCCACAAAGGTTCTTTTCAGGACTGGTATGGTAATAGGCTTCTACACGTATAATATTCTTTCTTCCAAATATAGAAAGAATATTATGCTTGACTGCTGCCCTTCTGCTGCAGTAGTCCTTTATGAGTGTAGGGACTGAGGTACAGTCTGCTAATCACAACCTACTAGTTCCACAAAGGTCCTTATAAGGACTGGTAAGGTATAGTGTACTACAGTACATAGGGTTGAGTGAGGTACAGTCTGCTATTCCTTAAGGACTGGTATAGGTCCACAATATATAGGGTTGAAGTGCACTACTGCTGACTGCTGCCCTATACTGCAGCAGTCCTTTATCAGTATAGGGACTGAGGTAGAGTCTGCTAATCACAACCTACTAGTTCCACAAAGGTCCTTATAAGGAAAAACTGCATTGATTTGTGATCAAATACCACCAAAATAAAGTTCTATTTGTGGCAAAAGAAGTTCCATTTCTTCATTTCTTGCTCCCCAGCTGTTCCAGAAACCATTATAAAGCCATCCATAATCCTATTTCTTTTTACTGCAGTACATAAAAAAAATCTCCTGTGTCAGTTATCTAGAAAACAGAGGATTCACAGAGTCCCGGCGTGATTTCTAACAAATGACGTTCATGAGGGATTAGCCTGTTAACCACTTTAAGACCACCAGGCCCTTTTCTGACATTAGTTGTCTAAAAATCTGTATTTTATGCTAGAAAATTTCTTAGAACCTGCAAATATTACTATTTTTTTTTTTAGTAGAGACCCTGGAGAATAAAATGGCAGTCGTTGCAATATTTTATGTCACACAGTATTTGCACTGCGGTCTGGTTTGAAATAATACACTTTAATGAATTAAAAAACAAAACAGTAAAGTTGGCACAAATATATGATGAAATTAGAATTTTTACATTTTTTTTTTATTGGCTGTTTTATAGCAGAAAGTAAAAAAAATATACATTTTTTTCAGAATTGTCAGTTCTTTTTTGTTAATAGCGCAAAAAATAAAAACTGCATTGATTTGTGATCAAATACCACCAAAATAAAGTTCTATTTGTGGCAAAAGAAGTTCCATTTCTTCATTTCTTGCTCCCCAGCTGTTCCAGAAACCATTATAAAGCCATCTATAATTCTATCTCTTTTTACTGCGGTTCATAAATAAATCTCCTGTGTCAGTTATCTAGAAAACTGAGGATTCACAGAGTCCCGGGGTGATTTATAACAAATGACATTCATGAGGGATTAGCCTGTTGACCATATTAAGACCACCAGGCCCTTTTCTGACATTAGTTGTTTACAGGGAAAAAAAATCTGTATTTTTTTTTGCTAGGAAATTTCAAGTAGTAATACGTCTATTTCCCAAACACAACCTCTGGATATGAAGCTGAGCACATACACTCAACTCCTTTGGTGGACCATAGCGAGGCCTGTTCTGAGTGGAACCTGTCCTGTTAAACTGCTGTATGGTCTTTGTCGACATGCTGCAGCTCATTTTCAGGGTCTTGGCAATCTTCTTATAGCCTAGGCCAGTGATTCTCAACCAGGGAATCCACCGCAGGGACCACTTTTATCCTGTAGCAGACTGTCCGCTGAAGAAGGGGATACCAGAGTTATGGCAGCTAGCTGCTGCCATAACAACAATATCCTCCTTCAAACAGCCGCCGTAAAACTGCGGCGGGCGGTCTGTAAGTGGTTAAACAGTTGTGTGGATGGGCCCATAGAAAACACTATACCCCGCTTCAGATCTGTGAAAACTACTTTTTTCACAGCCTTGAGCCCTTTGAACACTAAATATGTATCCAACCAGGTCCCTGGTCTTTACACAGTTAAAGATTTTACAATTAGTTTGTAATATGTATGGTCAGCTTTTAACTTTTACACATTAAGTCGAATTTCGGGTTCTTTTTAGCAGGGCTCCAGATGTTTCTTAGAGGCGTAACTTTAGTTGTTGCGTGATTAGCGTCCGGGGATTTGTGTTAAAACCGCGTTGGCTGATGTTATATAAGAAGGGAGAAGTGGGACACAGACGTGTTTACAAGTCTTCAGTCTTATAAAATCCCAGCTGTTCATCTTCAGCCTCCCTCACGGAACAAGCTGGCCGAGCTGAAATCTGGCCAGGCTCTGAGGTAGATGTAGGCCCGAGGCTTGGCTCTGTACACAGCTGCTTATTGTTTGTAGGGCCCATTAAAATGGTTGTTGGTTAAGAGAGGGGACGGACAATGTTTTCATTCCGGAGATGGAAATGGTTATTCACAGGCTTTACTTTTATGTCTCCTAATCCTGGAAAACGCAATGTTTACATCTGTGAGGGATGACACGTCCCTCTGTTTATTGTTTGTTCGCAGATGGATGGAACATTCTGGAGGAATAGAAATCTTCATGACTGGAATTGACTGCTTTCTTCATGACTGGAAGTGACCGCTTTCTTTTAGGGGCCATCATTTGTGTTTAGCCCTCTGTGGTGCCTTTTTTTTTTCAGTTGCTATAGTAACTGCCTCACTCTATTCTAATGTAGGGATTGTTGTGACGGGTTGCCATGGAGATCACAAAATCTTGCGTTTACCACTCTGTGGGGCTTTTTTCCCCCCTTTATCATCCTAATAAATTATTATTATTATGATTATACAGGTTTTATATAGCGCCAACAGTTTGCGCAGCACTTCACAACATGAAATTAAAGGCCTGGTTGCCATGGAGAGCAAAAACCTGTGTGTTTACTCCTCTGTTGTGCTTTTTTTTTTGTTGCCATAGCAAATTCCTCCCTCTAAAATCCTAATACAGTGATGGGGAACTTTGGCACCCCAGATGTTTTGGAACTACATTTCCCATGATGCTCAACTACACTGCAGAATGCATGACCATCATGGGAAATGTAGTTCCAAAACATCTGAGGTGCCAAGGTTCGGCATCACTGCCCTAATAAATGAAAGGAATGTTATGCCTAGTTGCCATGGAGAGCAAAAACGTGGGTTTACTCCTGTTATACTTTTTTTTGTTGTTGTCATAGTAACGGATTCCCGCTATTATATTAATTAATGAAAGGCCGGTTTGCCATGGAGAGCAAAAACCTGTGTGTGTTACTCCTTCTGTTGTGCTTTTTCTTTTATTTTCTATAGCAACTGACTTCCTCTATTATCTTAATAAATTAAAGGCTGGGTTGCCATGGAGAGAGAATGCCCTTGTGTTTTCCCCTCTGTGGTGCCTTTTTTCAGTCGCCATAGTGACTGATAGGGATGGCCGAACGGTTCGCCCAGCAGTCGTTTCGCGGCAAATTTTGGCTGTTCGCGGTCCGCCCGATTGGGCGGACTATTGCAGCTGTTTGCCCAACGGACTTCCGTGTTTACTGTGTAAAAGAACTTTGACCTATGATGACACATCCATCATGTGGTACAGGACAGCCAATTGAGACATTACAGCACATGGACACTTGGACATTCCCCCTAACTTATAAATAGACCCGATCCGGCGGCCATTTTACATTCTTTCGTATGTCACTATAGGGAGAGGTTGCTGTGTGGAGCAGGGAGAGACTGCAGTGACCCAAATCGCTAGCTATTAGGTCCACAAAAGTTCTTTTAAGGACTGGTATGGTATAGGTGTTAGGTGTAGTTCAGGATATAGGTTTGAGGCACTGCTGTGCTAGTGATTGTTGCAGCAGCCTGTCTTTTGTCAGTTTAAATAGGGACAGGCAGGAAGCTGTGTGTGGCAGTGAGGGACAGTCAGTTTAATCAGTAGCTGTTACTATTAGGTCCACAAAGGTTCTTTTCAGGACTGGTATGGTAATAGGCTTCTACACGTATAATATTCTTTCTTCCAAATATAGAAAGAATATTATACTTGACTGCTGCCCTTCTGCTGCAGTAGTCCTTTATGAGTATAGGGACTGAGGTACAGTCTGCTAATTACAAACTACTAGTTCCACAAAGGTCCTTATAAGGACTGGTAAGGTATAGTGTACTACAGTACATAGGGTTGAGTGAGGTACAGTCTGCTATTCCTTAAGGACTGGTATAGGTCCACAATATATAGGGTTGAAGTGCACTACTGCTGACTGCTGCCCTATACTGCAGCAGTCCTTTATCAGTATAGGGACTGAGGTAGAGTCTGCTGATCACAACCTACTAGTTCCACAAAGGTCCTTATAAGGAAAAACTGCATTGATTTGTGATCAAATACCACCAAAATAAAGTTCAATTTGTGGCAAAAGAAGTTCCATTTCTTCATTTCTTGCTCCCCAGCTGTTCCAGAAACCATTATAAAGCCATCCATAATCCTATTTCTTTTTACTGCAGTACATAAAAAAAATCTCCTGTGTCAGTTATCTAGAAAACAGAGGATTCACAGAGTCCCGGCGTGATTTCTAACAAATGACGTTCATGAGGGATTAGCCTGTTAACCACTTTAAGACCACCAGGCCCTTTTCTGACATTAGTTGTCTAAAAATCTGTATTTTATGCTAGAAAATTTCTTAGAACCTGCAAATATTACTATTTTTTTTTTTAGTAGAGACCCTGGAGAATAAAATGGCAGTCGTTGCAATATTTTATGTCACACAGTATTTGCACGGCGGTCTGGTTTGAAATAATACACTTTAATGAATTAAAAAACAAAACAGTAAAGTTGGCACAAATATATGATGAAATTAGAATTTTTACATTTTTTTTTTATTGGCTGTTTTATAGCAGAAAGTAAAAAAAATATACATTTTTTTCAGAATTGTCAGTTCTTTTTTGTTAATAGCGCAAAAAATAAAAACTGCATTGATTTGTGATCAAATACCACCAAAATAAAGTTCTATTTGTGGCAAAAGAAGTTCCATTTCTTCATTTCTTGCTCCCCAGCTGTTCCAGAAACCATTATAAAGCCATCTATAATTCTATCTCTTTTTACTGCGGTTCATAAATAAATCTCCTGTGTCAGTTATCTAGAAAACTGAGGATTCACAGAGTCCCGGGGTGATTTATAACAAATGACATTCATGAGGGATTAGCCTGTTGACCATATTAAGACCACCAGGCCCTTTTCTGACATTAGTTGTTTACAGGGAAAAAAAATCTGTATTTTTTTTTGCTAGGAAATTTCAAGTAGTAATACGTCTATTTCCCAAACACAACCTCTGGATATGAAGCTGAGCACATACACTCAACTCCTTTGGTGGACCATAGCGAGGCCTGTTCTGAGTGGAACCTGTCCTGTTAAACTGCTGTATGGTCTTTGTCGACATGCTGCAGCTCATTTTCAGGGTCTTGGCAATCTTCTTATAGCCTAGGCCAGTGATTCTCAACCAGGGAATCCACCGCAGGGACCACTTTTATCCTGTAGCAGACTGTCCGCTGAAGAAGGGGATACCAGAGTTATGGCAGCTAGCTGCTGCCATAACAACAATATCCTCCTTCAAACAGCCGCCGTAAAACTGCGGCGGGCGGTCTGTAAGTGGTTAAACAGTTGTGTGGATGGGCCCATAGAAAACACTATACCCCGCTTCAGATCTGTGAAAACTACTTTTTTCACAGCCTTGAGCCCTTTGAACACTAAATATGTATCCAACCAGGTCCCTGGTCTTTACACAGTTAAAGATTTTACAATTAGTTTGTAATATGTATGGTCAGCTTTTAACTTTTACACATTAAGTCGAATTTCGGGTTCTTTTTAGCAGGGCTCCAGATGTTTCTTAGAGGCGTAACTTTAGTTGTTGCGTGATTAGCGTCCGGGGATTTGTGTTAAAACCGCGTTGGCTGATGTTATATAAGAAGGGAGAAGTGGGACACAGACGTGTTTACAAGTCTTCAGTCTTATAAAATCCCAGCTGTTCATCTTCAGCCTCCCTCACGGAACAAGCTGGCCGAGCTGAAATCTGGCCAGGCTCTGAGGTAGATGTAGGCCCGAGGCTTGGCTCTGTACACAGCTGCTTATTGTTTGTAGGGCCCATTAAAATGGTTGTTGGTTAAGAGAGGGGACGGACAATGTTTTCATTCCGGAGATGGAAATGGTTATTCACAGGCTTTACTTTTATGTCTCCTAATCCTGGAAAACGCAATGTTTACATCTGTGAGGGATGACACGTCCCTCTGTTTATTGTTTGTTCGCAGATGGATGGAACATTCTGGAGGAATAGAAATCTTCATGACTGGAATTGACTGCTTTCTTCATGACTGGAAGTGACCGCTTTCTTTTAGGGGCCATCATTTGTGTTTAGCCCTCTGTGGTGCCTTTTTTTTTTCAGTTGCTATAGTAACTGCCTCACTCTATTCTAATGTAGGGATTGTTGTGACGGGTTGCCATGGAGATCACAAAATCTTGCGTTTACCACTCTGTGGGGCTTTTTTCCCCCCTTTATCATCCTAATAAATTATTATTATTATGATTATACAGGTTTTATATAGCGCCAACAGTTTGCGCAGCACTTCACAACATGAAATTAAAGGCCTGGTTGCCATGGAGAGCAAAAACCTGTGTGTTTACTCCTCTGTTGTGCTTTTTTTTTTGTTGCCATAGCAAATTCCTCCCTCTAAAATCCTAATACAGTGATGGGGAACTTTGGCACCCCAGATGTTTTGGAACTACATTTCCCATGATGCTCAACTACACTGCAGAATGCATGACCATCATGGGAAATGTAGTTCCAAAACATCTGAGGTGCCAAGGTTCGGCATCACTGCCCTAATAAATGAAAGGAATGTTATGCCTAGTTGCCATGGAGAGCAAAAACGTGGGTTTACTCCTGTTATACTTTTTTTTGTTGTTGTCATAGTAACGGATTCCCGCTATTATATTAATTAATGAAAGGCCGGTTTGCCATGGAGAGCAAAAACCTGTGTGTGTTACTCCTTCTGTTGTGCTTTTTCTTTTATTTTCTATAGCAACTGACTTCCTCTATTATCTTAATAAATTAAAGGCTGGGTTGCCATGGAGAGAGAATGCCCTTGTGTTTTCCCCTCTGTGGTGCCTTTTTTCAGTCGCCATAGTGACTGATAGGGATGGCCGAACGGTTCGCCCAGCAGTCGTTTCGCGGCAAATTTTGGCTGTTCGCGGTCCGCCCGATTGGGCGGACTATTGCAGCTGTTTGCCCAACGGACTTCCGTGTTTACTGTGTAAAAGAACTTTGACCTATGATGACACATCCATCATGTGGTACAGGACAGCCAATTGAGACATTACAGCACATGGACACTTGGACATTCCCCCTAACTTATAAATAGACCCGATCCGGCGGCCATTTTACATTCTTTCGTATGTCACTATAGGGAGAGGTTGCTGTGTGGAGCAGGGAGAGACTGCAGTGACCCAAATCGCTAGCTATTAGGTCCACAAAAGTTCTTTTAAGGACTGGTATGGTATAGGTGTTAGGTGTAGTTCAGGATATAGGTTTGAGGCACTGCTGTGCTAGTGATTGTTGCAGCAGCCTGTCTTTTGTCAGTTTAAATAGGGACAGGCAGGAAGCTGTGTGTGGCAGTGAGGGACAGTCAGTTTAATCAGTAGCTGTTACTATTAGGTCCACAAAGGTTCTTTTCAGGACTGGTATGGTAATAGGCTTCTACACGTATAATATTCTTTCTTCCAAATATAGAAAGAATATTATACTTGACTGCTGCCCTTCTGCTGCAGTAGTCCTTTATGAGTATAGGGACTGAGGTACAGTCTGCTAATTACAAACTACTAGTTCCACAAAGGTCCTTATAAGGACTGGTAAGGTATAGTGTACTACAGTACATAGGGTTGAGTGAGGTACAGTCTGCTATTCCTTAAGGACTGGTATAGGTCCACAATATATAGGGTTGAAGTGCACTACTGCTGACTGCTGCCCTATACTGCAGCAGTCCTTTATCAGTATAGGGACTGAGGTAGAGTCTGCTGATCACAACCTACTAGTTCCACAAAGGTCCTTATAAGGAAAAACTGCATTGATTTGTGATCAAATACCACCAAAATAAAGTTCTATTTGTGGCAAAAGAAGTTCCATTTCTTCATTTCTTGCTCCCCAGCTGTTCCAGAAACCATTATAAAGCCATCCATAATCCTATTTCTTTTTACTGCAGTACATAAAAAAAATCTCCTGTGTCAGTTATCTAGAAAACAGAGGATTCACAGAGTCCCGGCGTGATTTCTAACAAATGACGTTCATGAGGGATTAGCCTGTTAACCACTTTAAGACCACCAGGCCCTTTTCTGACATTAGTTGTCTAAAAATCTGTATTTTATGCTAGAAAATTTCTTAGAACCCGCAAATATTACCATTTTTTTTTTAGTAGAGACCCTGGAGAATAAAATGGCGGTCGTTGCAATATTTTATGTCACACAATATTTGCACGGCGGTCTGGTTTGAAATAATACACTTTAATGAATTAAAAAACAAAACAGTAAAGTTGGCACAAATATATGACGAAATTAGAATTTTTACATTTTTTTTTTATTGGCTGTTTTATAGCAGAAAGTAAAAAAAATATAATTTTTTTTCAGAATTGTCAGTTCTTTTTTGTTAATAGCGCAAAAAATAAAAACTGCATTGATTTGTGATCAAATACCACCAAAATAAAGTTCTATTTGTGGCAAAAGAAGTTCCATTTCTTAATTTCTTGCTCCCCAGCTGTTCCAGAAACCATTATAAAGCCATCCATAATCCTATTTCTTTTTACTGCAGTACATAAAAAAAATCTCCTGTGTCAGTTATCTAGAAAACAGAGGATTCACAGAGTCCCGGCGTGATTTGTAACAAATGACGTTCATGAGGGATTAGCCTGTTAACCACTTTAAGACCACCAGGCCCTTTTCTGACATTAGTTGTCTAAAAATCTGTATTTTATGCTAGAAAATTTCTTAGAACCTGCAAATATTACTATTTTTTTTTTTAATAGAGACCCTGGAGAATAAAATGGCTGTCGTTGCAATATTTTATGTCACACAGTATTTGCACGGCGGTCTGGTTTGAAATAATACACTTTAATGAATTAAAAAACAAAACAGTAAAGTTGGCACAAATATATGATGAAATTAGAATTTTTACATTTTTTTTTTATTGGCTGTTTTATAGCAGAAAGTAAAAAAAATATACATTTTTTTCAGAATTGTCAGTTCTTTTTTGTTAATAGCGCAAAAAATAAAAACTAAATTGATTTGTGATCAAATACCACCAAAATAAAGTTCTATTTGTGGCAAAAGAAGTTCCATTTCTTCATTTCTTGCTCCCCAGCTGTTCCAGAAACCATTATAAAGCCATCTATAATTCTATCTCTTTTTACTGCGGTTCATAAATAAATCTCCTGTGTCAGTTATCTAGAAAACTGAGGATTCACAGAGTCCCGGCGTGATTTATAACAAATGACATTCATGAGGGATTAGCCTGTTGACCATATTAAGACCACCAGGCCCTTTTCTGACATTAGTTGTTTACAGGAAAAAAAAATCTGTATTTTTTTTGCTAGGAAATTTCAAGTAGTAATACGTCTATTTCCCAAACACAACCTCTGGATATGAAGCTGAGCACGTACACTCAACTCCTTTGGTGGACCATAGCGAGGCCTGTTCTGAGTGGAACCTGTCCTGTTAAACTGCTGTATGGTCTTTGTCGACATGCTGCAGCTCATTTTCAGGGTCTTGGCAATCTTCTTATAGCCTAGGCCAGTGATTCTCAACCAGGGAATCCACCGCAGGGACCACTTTTATCCTGTAGCAGACTGTCCGCTGAAGAAGGGGATACCAGAGTTATGGCAGCTAGCTGCTGCCAGAACAACAATATCCTCCTTCAAACAGCCGCCGTAAAACTGCGGCGGGCGGTCTGTAAGTGGTTAAACAGTTGTGTGGATGGGCCCATAGAAAACACTATACCCCGCTTCAGATCTGTGAAAACTACTTTTTTCACAGCCTTGAGCCCTTTGAACACTAAATATGTATCCAACCAGGTCCCTGGTCTTTACACAGTTAAAGATTTTACAATTAGTTTGTAATATGTATGGTCAGCTTTTAACTTTTACACATTAAGTCAAATTTCGGGTTCTTTTTAGCAGGGCTCCAGATGTTTGTTAGAGGCGTAACTTTAGTTGTTGCGTGATTAGCGTCCGGGGATTTGTGTTAAAACCGCGTTGGCTGATGTTATATAAGAAGGGAGAAGTGGGACACAGACGTGTTTACAAGTCTTCAGTCTTATAAAATCCCAGCTGTTCATCTTCAGCCTCCCTCACGGAACAAGCTGGCCGAGCTGAAATCTGGCCAGGCTCTGAGGTAGATGTAGGCCCGAGGCTTGGCTCTGTACACAGCTGCTTATTGTTTGTAGGGCCCATTAAAATGGTTGTTGGTTAAGAGAGGGGACGGACAATGTTTTCATTCCGGAGATGGAAATGGTTATTCACAGGCTTTACTTTTATGTCTCCTAATCCTGGAAAACGCAATGTTTACATCTGTGAGGGATGACACGTCCCTCTGTTTATTGTTTGTTCGCAGATGGATGGAACATTCTGGAGGAATAGAAATCTTCATGACTGGAATTGACTGCTTTCTTCATGACTGGAAGTGACCGCTTTCTTTTAGGGGCCATCATTTGTGTTTAGCCCTCTGTGGTGCCTTTTTTTTTTCAGTTGCTATAGTAACTGCCTCACTCTATTCTAATGTAGGGATTGTTGTGACGGGTTGCCATGCAGATCACAAAATCTTGCGTTTACCACTCTGTGGGGCTTTTTTCCCCCCTTTATCATCCTAATAAATTATTATTATTATGATTATACAGGTTTTATATAGCGCCAACAGTTTGCGCAGCACTTCACAACATGAAATTAAAGGCCTGGTTGCCATGGAGAGCAAAAACCTGTGTGTTTACTCCTCTGTTGTGCTTTTTTTTTTGTTGCCATAGCAAATTCCTCCCTCTAAAATCCTAATACAGTGATGGGGAACTTTGGCACCCCAGATGTTTTGGAACTACATTTCCCATGATGCTCAACTACACTGCAGAATGCATGACCATCATGGGAAATGTAGTTCCAAAACATCTGAGGTGCCAAGGTTCAGCATCACTGCCCTAATAAATGAAAGGAATGTTATGCCTAGTTGCCATGGAGAGCAAAAACGTGGGTTTACTCCTGTTATACTTTTTTTTGTTGTTGTCATAGTAACGGATTCCCGCTATTATATTAATTAATGAAAGGCCGGTTTGCCATGGAGAGCAAAAACCTGTGTGTGTTACTCCTTCTGTTGTGCTTTTTCTTTTAGTTTCTATAGCAACTGACTTCCTCTATTATCTTAATCAATTATAGGCTGGGTTGCCATGGAGAGAGAATGCCCTTGTGTTTTCCCCTCTGTGGTGCCTTTTTTCAGTCGCCATAGTGACTAATAACGATGGCCGAACGGTTCGCCCGGCAGTCGTTTCGCGGCGAATTTTGGCTGTTCGCGGTCCGCCCGATTGGGCGGACTATATCAGCTGTTTTCCCAACGGACTTCCGTGTTTACTGTGTAAAAGAACTTTGACCTATGATGACACATCCATCATGTGGTACAGGACAGCCAATTGAGACATTACAGCACATGGACACTTGGACATTCCCCCTAACTTATAAATAGACCCGATCCGGCGGCCATTTTACATTCTTTCGTATGTCACTATAGGGAGAGGTTGCTGTGTGGAGCAGAGAGAGACTGCAGTGACCCAAATCGCTAGCTATTAGGTCCACAAAAGTTCTTTTAAGGACTGGTATGGTATAGGTGTTAGGTGTAGTTCAGGATATAGGTTTGAGGCACTGCTGTGCTAGTGATTGTTGCAGCAGCCTGTCTTTTGTCAGTTTAAATAGGGACAGGCAGGAAGCTGTGTGTGGCAGTGAGGGACAGTCAGTTTAATCAGTAGCTGTTACTATTAGGTCCACAAAGGTTCTTTTCAGGACTGGTATGGTAATAGGCTTCTACACGTATAATATTCTTTCTTCCAAATATAGAAAGAATATTATGCTTGACTGCTGCCCTTCTGCTGCAGTAGTCCTTTATGAGTGTAGGGACTGAGGTACAGTCTGCTAATCACAACCTACTAGTTCCACAAAGGTCCTTATAAGGACTGGTAAGGTATAGTGTACTACAGTACATAGGGTTGAGTGAGGTACAGTCTGCTATTCCTTAAGGACTGGTATAGGTCCACAATATATAGGGTTGAAGTGCACTACTGCTGACTGCTGCCCTATACTGCAGCAGTCCTTTATCAGTATAGGGACTGAGGTAGAGTCTGCTAATCACAACCTACTAGTTCCACAAAGGTCCTTATAAGGAAAAACTGCATTGATTTGTGATCAAATACCACCAAAATAAAGTTCTATTTGTGGCAAAAGAAGTTCCATTTCTTCATTTCTTGCTCCCCAGCTGTTCCAGAAACCATTATAAAGCCATCCATAATCCTATTTCTTTTTACTGCAGTACATAAAAAAAATCTCCTGTGTCAGTTATCTAGAAAACAGAGGATTCACAGAGTCCCGGCGTGATTTCTAACAAATGACGTTCATGAGGGATTAGCCTGTTAACCACTTTAAGACCACCAGGCCCTTTTCTGACATTAGTTGTCTAAAAATCTGTATTTTATGCTAGAAAATTTCTTAGAACCTGCAAATATTACTATTTTTTTTTTTAGTAGAGACCCTGGAGAATAAAATGGCAGTCGTTGCAATATTTTATGTCACACAGTATTTGCACTGCGGTCTGGTTTGAAATAATACACTTTAATGAATTAAAAAACAAAACAGTAAAGTTGGCACAAATATATGATGAAATTAGAATTTTTACATTTTTTTTTTATTGGCTGTTTTATAGCAGAAAGTAAAAAAAATATACATTTTTTTCAGAATTGTCAGTTCTTTTTTGTTAATAGCGCAAAAAATAAAAACTGCATTGATTTGTGATCAAATACCACCAAAATAAAGTTCTATTTGTGGCAAAAGAAGTTCCATTTCTTCATTTCTTGCTCCCCAGCTGTTCCAGAAACCATTATAAAGCCATCTATAATTCTATCTCTTTTTACTGCGGTTCATAAATAAATCTCCTGTGTCAGTTATCTAGAAAACTGAGGATTCACAGAGTCCCGGCGTGATTTATAACAAATGACATTCATGAGGGATTAGCCTGTTGACCATATTAAGACCACCAGGCCCTTTTCTGACATTAGTTGTTTACAGGGAAAAAAAATCTGTATTTTTTTTTGCTAGGAAATTTCAAGTAGTAATACGTCTATTTCCCAAACACAACCTCTGGATATGAAGCTGAGCACATACACTCAACTCCTTTGTTGGACCATAGCGAGGCCTGTTCTGAGTGGAACCTGTCCTGTTAAACTGCTGTATGGTCTTTGTCGACATGCTGCAGCTCATTTTCAGGGTCTTGGCAATCTTCTTATAGCCTAGGCCAGTGATTCTCAACCAGGGAATCCACCGCAGGGACCACTTTTATCCTGTAGCAGACTGTCCGCTGAAGAAGGGGATACCAGAGTTATGGCAGCTAGCTGCTGCCATAACAACAATATCCTCCTTCAAACAGCCGCCGTAAAACTGCGGCGGGCGGTCTGTAAGTGGTTAAACAGTTGTGTGGATGGGCCCATAGAAAACACTATACCCCGCTTCAGATCTGTGAAAACTACTTTTTTCACAGCCTTGAGCCCTTTGAACACTAAATATGTATCCAACCAGGTCCCTGGTCTTTACACAGTTAAAGATTTTACAATTAGTTTGTAATATGTATGGTCAGCTTTTAACTTTTACACATTAAGTCGAATTTCGGGTTCTTTTTAGCAGGGCTCCAGATGTTTCTTAGAGGCGTAACTTTAGTTGTTGCGTGATTAGCGTCCGGGGATTTGTGTTAAAACCGCGTTGGCTGATGTTATATAAGAAGGGAGAAGTGGGACACAGACGTGTTTACAAGTCTTCAGTCTTATAAAATCCCAGCTGTTCATCTTCAGCCTCCCTCACGGAACAAGCTGGCCGAGCTGAAATCTGGCCAGGCTCTGAGGTAGATGTAGGCCCGAGGCTTGGCTCTGTACACAGCTGCTTATTGTTTGTAGGGCCCATTAAAATGGTTGTTGGTTAAGAGAGGGGACGGACAATGTTTTCATTCCGGAGATGGAAATGGTTATTCACAGGCTTTACTTTTATGTCTCCTAATCCTGGAAAACGCAATGTTTACATCTGTGAGGGATGACACGTCCCTCTGTTTATTGTTTGTTCGCAGATGGATGGAACATTCTGGAGGAATAGAAATCTTCATGACTGGAATTGACTGCTTTCTTCATGACTGGAAGTGACCGCTTTCTTTTAGGGGCCATCATTTGTGTTTAGCCCTCTGTGGTGCCTTTTTTTTTTCAGTTGCTATAGTAACTGCCTCACTCTATTCTAATGTAGGGATTGTTGTGACGGGTTGCCATGGAGATCACAAAATCTTGCGTTTACCACTCTGTGGGGCTTTTTTCCCCCCTTTATCATCCTAATAAATTATTATTATTATGATTATACAGGTTTTATATAGCGCCAACAGTTTGCGCAGCACTTCACAACATGAAATTAAAGGCCTGGTTGCCATGGAGAGCAAAAACCTGTGTGTTTACTCCTCTGTTGTGCTTTTTTTTTTGTTGCCATAGCAAATTCCTCCCTCTAAAATCCTAATACAGTGATGGGGAACTTTGGCACCCCAGATGTTTTGGAACTACATTTCCCATGATGCTCAACTACACTGCAGAATGCATGACCATCATGGGAAATGTAGTTCCAAAACATCTGAGGTGCCAAGGTTCGGCATCACTGCCCTAATAAATGAAAGGAATGTTATGCCTAGTTGCCATGGAGAGCAAAAACGTGGGTTTACTCCTGTTATACTTTTTTTTGTTGTTGTCATAGTAACGGATTCCCGCTATTATATTAATTAATGAAAGGCCGGTTTGCCATGGAGAGCAAAAACCTGTGTGTGTTACTCCTTCTGTTGTGCTTTTTCTTTTATTTTCTATAGCAACTGACTTCCTCTATTATCTTAATAAATTAAAGGCTGGGTTGCCATGGAGAGAGAATGCCCTTGTGTTTTCCCCTCTGTGGTGCCTTTTTTCAGTCGCCATAGTGACTGATAGGGATGGCCGAACGGTTCGCCCAGCAGTCGTTTCGCGGCAAATTTTGGCTGTTCGCGGTCCGCCCGATTGGGCGGACTATTGCAGCTGTTTGCCCAACGGACTTCCGTGTTTACTGTGTAAAAGAACTTTGACCTATGATGACACATCCATCATGTGGTACAGGACAGCCAATTGAGACATTACAGCACATGGACACTTGGACATTCCCCCTAACTTATAAATAGACCCGATCCGGCGGCCATTTTACATTCTTTCGTATGTCACTATAGGGAGAGGTTGCTGTGTGGAGCAGGGAGAGACTGCAGTGACCCAAATCGCTAGCTATTAGGTCCACAAAAGTTCTTTTAAGGACTGGTATGGTATAGGTGTTAGGTGTAGTTCAGGATATAGGTTTGAGGCACTGCTGTGCTAGTGATTGTTGCAGCAGCCTGTCTTTTGTCAGTTTAAATAGGGACAGGCAGGAAGCTGTGTGTGGCAGTGAGGGACAGTCAGTTTAATCAGTAGCTGTTACTATTAGGTCCACAAAGGTTCTTTTCAGGACTGGTATGGTAATAGGCTTCTACACGTATAATATTCTTTCTTCCAAATATAGAAAGAATATTATACTTGACTGCTGCCCTTCTGCTGCAGTAGTCCTTTATGAGTATAGGGACTGAGGTACAGTCTGCTAATTACAAACTACTAGTTCCACAAAGGTCCTTATAAGGACTGGTAAGGTATAGTGTACTACAGTACATAGGGTTGAGTGAGGTACAGTCTGCTATTCCTTAAGGACTGGTATAGGTCCACAATATATAGGGTTGAAGTGCACTACTGCTGACTGCTGCCCTATACTGCAGCAGTCCTTTATCAGTATAGGGACTGAGGTAGAGTCTGCTGATCACAACCTACTAGTTCCACAAAGGTCCTTATAAGGAAAAACTGCATTGATTTGTGATCAAATACCACCAAAATAAAGTTCTATTTGTGGCAAAAGAAGTTCCATTTCTTCATTTCTTGCTCCCCAGCTGTTCCAGAAACCATTATAAAGCCATCCATAATCCTATTTCTTTTTACTGCAGTACATAAAAAAAATCTCCTGTGTCAGTTATCTAGAAAACAGAGGATTCACAGAGTCCCGGCGTGATTTCTAACAAATGACGTTCATGAGGGATTAGCCTGTTAACCACTTTAAGACCACCAGGCCCTTTTCTGACATTAGTTGTCTAAAAATCTGTATTTTATGCTAGAAAATTTCTTAGAACCCGCAAATATTACCATTTTTTTTTTAGTAGAGACCCTGGAGAATAAAATGGCGGTCGTTGCAATATTTTATGTCACACAATATTTGCACGGCGGTCTGGTTTGAAATAATACACTTTAATGAATTAAAAAACAAAACAGTAAAGTTGGCACAAATATATGATGAAATTAGAATTTTTACATTTTTTTTTTATTGGCTGTTTTATAGCAGAAAGTAAAAAAAATATAATTTTTTTTCAGAATTGTCAGTTCTTTTTTGTTAATAGCGCAAAAAATAAAAACTGCATTGATTTGTGATCAAATACCACCAAAATAAAGTTCTATTTGTGGCAAAAGAAGTTCCATTTCTTCATTTCTTGCTCCCCAGCTGTTCCAGAAACCATTATAAAGCCATCTATAATTCTATCTCTTTTTCCTGCGGTTCATAAATAAATCTCCTGTGTCAGTTATCTAGAAAACTGAGGATTCACAGAGTCCCGGGGTGATTTATAACAAATGACATTCATGAGGGATTAGCCTGTTGACCATATTAAGACCACCAGGCCCTTTTCTGACATTAGTTGTTTACAGGAAAAAAAAATCTGTATTTTTTTTTGCTAGGAAATTTCAAGTAGTAATACGTCTATTTCCCAAACACAACCTCTGGATATGAAGCTGAGCACATACACTCAACTCCTTTGGTGGACCATAGCGAGGCCTGTTCTGAGTGGAACCTGTCCTGTTAAACTGCTGTATTGTCTTTGTCGACGTGCTGCAGCTCATTTTCAGGGTCTTGGCAATCTTCTTATAGCCTAGGCCAGTGATTCTCAACCAGGGAATCCACCGCAGGGACCACTTTTATCCTGTAGCAGACTGTCCGCTGAAGAAGGGGATACCAGAGTTATGGCAGCTAGATGCTGCCATAACAACAATATCCTCCTTCAAACAGCCGCCGTAAAACTGCGGCGGGCGGTCTGTAAGTGGTTAAACAGTTGTGTGGATGGGCCCATAGAAAACACTATACCCCGCTTCAGATCTGTGAAAACTACTTTTTTCACAGCCTTGAGCCCTTTCTACACTAAATATGTATCCAACCAGGTCCCTGGTCTTTACACAGTTAAAGATTTTACAATTAGTTTGTAATATGTATGGTCAGCTTTTAACTTTTACACATTAAGTCGAATTTCGGGTTCTTTTTAGCAGGGCTCCAGATGTTTCTTAGAGGCGTAACTTTAGTTGTTGCGTGATTAGCGTCCGGGGATTTGTGTTAAAACCGCGTTGGCTGATGTTATATAAGAAGGGAGAAGTGGGACACAGACGTGTTTACAAGTCTTCAGTCTTATAAAATCCCAGCTGTTCATCTTCAGCCTCCCTCACGGAACAAGCTGGCCAAGCTGAAATCTGGCCAGGCTCTGAGGTAGATGTAGGCCCGAGGCCTGGCTCTGTACACAGCTGCTTATTGTTTGTAGGGCCCATTAAAATGGTTGTTGGGTAAGAGAGGGGACGGGCAATGTTTTCATTCCGGAGATGGAAATGGTTATTCACAGGCTTTACTTTTATGTCTCCTAATCCTGGAAAACGCAATGTTTACATCTGTGAGGGATGACACGTCCCTCTGTTTATTGTTTGTTCGCAGATGGACGGAACATTCTGGAGGAATAGAAATCTTCATGACTGGAATTGACTGCTTTCTTCATGACTGGAAGTGACCGCTTTCTTTTAGGGGCCATCATTTGTGTTTAGCCCTCTGTGGTGCCTTTTTTTTTTCAGTTGCTATAGTAACTGCCTCACTCTATTCTAATGTAGGGATTGTTGTGACGGGTTGCCATGGAGATCACAAAATCTTGCGTTTACCACTCTGTGGGGCTTTTTTCCCCCCTTTATCATCCTAATAAATTATTATTATTATGATTATACAGGTTTTATATAGCGCCAACAGTTTGCGCAGCACTTCACAACATGAAATTAAAGGCCTGGTTGCCATGGAGAGCAAAAACCTGTGTGTTTACTCCTCTGTTGTGCTTTTTTTTTTGTTGCCATAGCAACTGCCTCCCTCTAAGATCCTAATACAGTGATGGTGAACTTTGGCACCCCAGATGTTTTGGAACTACATTTCCCATGATGCTCAACTACACTGCAGAATGCATGACCATCATGGGAAATGTAGTTCCAAAACATCTGAGGTGCCAAGGTTCGGCATCACTGCCCTAATAAATTAAAGGAATGTTATGCCTAGTTGCCATGGAGAGCAAAAACGTGGGTTTACTCCTGTTATACTTTTTTTTGTTGTTGTCATAGTAACGGATTCCCGCTATTATATTAATTAATGAAAGGCCGGTTTGCCATGGAGAGCAAAAACCTGTGTGTGTTACTCCTTCTGTTGTGCTTTTTCTTTTAGTTTCTATAGCAACTGACTTCCTCTATTATCTTAATAAATTATAGGCTGGGTTGCCATGGAGAGAGAATGCCCTTGTGTTTTCCCCTCTGTGGTGCCTTTTTTCAGTCGCCATAGTGACTAATAACGATGGCCGAACGGTTCGCCCGGCAGTCGTTTCGCGGCGAATTTTGGCTGTTCGCGGTCCGCCCGATTGGGCGGACTATTGCAGCTGTTTTCCCAACGGACTTCCGTGTTTACTGTGTAAAAGAACTTTGACCTATGATGACACATCCATCATGTGGTACAGGACAGCCAATTGAGACATTACAGCACATGGACACTTGGACATTCCCCCTAACTTATAAATAGACCCGATCCGGCGGCCATTTTACATTCTTTCGTATGTCACTATAGGGAGAGGTTGCTGTGTGGAGCAGAGAGAGACTGCAGTGACCCAAATCGCTAGCTATTAGGTCCACAAAAGTTCTTTTAAGGACTGGTATGGTATAGGTGTTAGGTGTAGTTCAGGATATAGGTTTGAGGCACTGCTGTGCTAGTGATTGTTGCAGCAGCCTGTCTTTTGTCAGTTTAAATAGGGACAGGCAGGAAGCTGTGTGTGGCAGTGAGGGACAGTCAGTTTAATCAGTAGCTGTTACTATTAGGTCCACAAAGGTTCTTTTCAGGACTGGTATGGTAATAGGCTTCTACACGTATAATATTCTTTCTTCCAAATATAGAAAGAATATTATGCTTGACTGCTGCCCTTCTGCTGCAGTAGTCCTTTATGAGTGTAGGGACTGAGGTACAGTCTGCTAATCACAACCTACTAGTTCCACAAAGGTCCTTATAAGGACTGGTAAGGTATAGTGTACTACAGTACATAGGGTTGAGTGAGGTACAGTCTGCTATTCCTTAAGGACTGGTATAGGTCCACAATATATAGGGTTGAAGTGCACTACTGCTGACTGCTGCCCTATACTGCAGCAGTCCTTTATCAGTATAGGGACTGAGGTAGAGTCTGCTGATCACAACCTACTAGTTCCACAAAGGTCCTTATAAGGAAAAACTGCATTGATTTGTGATCAAATACCACCAAAATAAAGTTCTATTTGTGGCAAAAGAAGTTCCATTTCTTAATTTCTTGCTCCCCAGCTGTTCCAGAAACCATTATAAAGCCATCCATAATCCTATTTCTTTTTACTGCAGTACATAAAAAAAATCTCCTGTGTCAGTTATCTAGAAAACAGAGGATTCACAGAGTCCCGGCGTGATTTGTAACAAATGACGTTCATGAGGGATTAGCCTGTTAACCACTTTAAGACCACCAGGCCCTTTTCTGACATTAGTTGTCTAAAAATCTGTATTTTATGCTAGAAAATTTCTTAGAACCTGCAAATATTACTATTTTTTTTTTAATAGAGACCCTGGAGAATAAAATGGCTGTCGTTGCAATATTTTATGTCACACAGTATTTGCACGGCGGTCTGGTTTGAAATAATACACTTTAATGAATTAAAAAACAAAACAGTAAAGTTGGCAGAAATATATGATGAAATTAGAATTTTTAAATTTTTTTTTTATTGGCTGTTTTATAGCAGAAAGTAAAAAAAATATACATTTTTTTCAGAATTGTCAGTTCTTTTTTGTTAATAGCGCAAAAAATAAAAACTAAATTGATTTGTGATCAAATACCACCAAAATAAAGTTCTATTTGTGGCAAAAGAAGTTCCATTTCTTCATTTCTTGCTCCCCAGCTGTTCCAGAAACCATTATAAAGCCATCTATAATTCTATCTCTTTTTACTGCGGTTCATAAATAAATCTCCTGTGTCAGTTATCTAGAAAACTGAGGATTCACAGAGTCCCGGCGTGATTTATAACAAATGACATTCATGAGGGATTAGCCTGTTGACCATATGAAGACCACCAGGCCCTTTTCTGACATTAGTTGTTTACAGGAAAAAAAAATCTGTATTTTTTTTGCTAGGAAATTTCAAGTAGTAATACGTCTATTTCCCAAACACAACCTCTGGATATGAAGCTGAGCACGTACACTCAACTCCTTTGGTGGACCATAGCGAGGCCTGTTCTGAGTGGAACCTGTCCTGTTAAACTGCTGTATGGTCTTTGTCGACATGCTGCAGCTCATTTTCAGGGTCTTGGCAATCTTCTTATAGCCTAGGCCAGTGATTCTCAACCAGGGAATCCACCGCAGGGACCACTTTTATCCTGTAGCAGACTGTCCGCTGAAGAAGGGGATACCAGAGTTATGGCAGCTAGCTGCTGCCAGAACAACAATATCCTCCTTCAAACAGCCGCCGTAAAACTGCGGCGGGCGGTCTGTAAGTGGTTAAACAGTTGTGTGGATGGGCCCATAGAAAACACTATACCCCGCTTCAGATCTGTGAAAACTACTTTTTTCACAGCCTTGAGCCCTTTGAACACTAAATATGTATCCAATCAGGTCCCTGGTCTTTACACAGTTAAAGATTTTACAATTAGTTTGTAATATGTATGGTCAGCTTTTAACTTTTACACATTAAGTCGAATTTTGGGTTCTTTTTAGCAGGGCTCCAGATGTTTCTTAGAGGCGTAACTTTAGTTGTTGCGTGATTAGCGTCCGGGGATTTGTGTTAAAACCGCGTTGGCTGATGTTATATAAGAAGGGAGAAGTGGGACACAGACGTGTTTACAAGTCTTCAGTCTTATAAAATCCCAGCTGCTCATCTTCAGCCTCCCTCACGGAACAAGCTGGCCGAGCTGAAATCTGGCCAGGCTCTGAGGTAGATGTAGGCCCGAGGCCTGGCTCTGTACACAGCTGCTTATTGTTTGTAGGGCCCATTAAAATGGTTGTTGGGTAAGAGAGGGGACGGGCAATGTTTTCATTCCGGAGATGGAAATGGTTATTCACAGGCTTTACTTTTATGTCTCCTAATCCTGGAAAACGCAATGTTTACATCTGTGAGGGATGACACGTCCCTCTGTTTATTGTTTGTTCGCAGATGGACGGAACATTCTGGAGGAATAGAAATCTTCATGACTGGAATTGACTGCTTTCTTCATGACTGGAAGTGACCGCTTTCTTTTAGGGGCCATCATTTGTGTTTAGCCCTCTGTGGTGCCTTTTTTTTTTCAGTTGCTATAGTAACTGCCTCACTCTATTCTAATGTAGGGATTGTTGTGACGGGTTGCCATGGAGATCACAAAATCTTGCGTTTACCACTCTGTGGGGCTTTTTTCCCCCCTTTATCATCCTAATAAATTATTATTATTATGATTATACAGGTTTTATATAGCGCCAACAGTTTGCGCAGCACTTCACAACATGAAATTAAAGGCCTGGTTGCCATGGAGAGCAAAAACCTGTGTGTTTACTCCTCTGTTGTGCTTTTTTTTTGTTGCCATAGCAACTGCCTCCCTCTAAGATCCTAATACAGTGATGGTGAACTTTGGCACCCCAGATGTTTTGGAACTACATTTCCCATGATGCTCAACTACACTGCAGAATGCATGACCATCATGGGAAATGTAGTTCCAAAACATCTGAGGTGCCAAGGTTCGGCATCACTGCCCTAATAAATTAAAGGAATGTTATGCCTAGTTGCCATGGAGAGCAAAAACGTGGGTTTATTCCTGTTATACTTTTTGTTGTTGTTGTCATAGTAACGGATTCCCGCTATTATATTAATTAATGAAAGGCTGGTTTGCCATGGAGAGCGAAAAACCTGTGTGTGTTACTCCTTCTGTTGTGCTTTTTCTTTTATTTTCTATAGCAACTGACTTCCTCTATTATCTTAATAAATTAAAGGCTGGGTTGCCATGGAGAGAGAATGCCCTTGTGTTTTCCCCTCTGTGGTGCCTTTTTTCAGTCGCCATAGTGACTGATAGGGATGGCCGAACGGTTCGCCCAGCAGTCGTTTCGCGGCAAATTTTGGCTGTTCGCGGTCCGCCCGATTGGGCGGACTATTGCAGCTGTTTGCCCAACGGACTTCCGTGTTTACTGTGTAAAAGAACTTTGACCTATGATGACACATCCATCATGTGGTACAGGACAGCCAATTGAGACATTACAGCACATGGACACTTGGACATTCCCCCTAACTTATAAATAGACCCGATCCGGCGGCCATTTTACATTCTTTCGTATGTCACTATAGGGAGAGGTTGCTGTGTGGAGCAGGGAGAGACTGCAGTGACCCAAATCGCTAGCTATTAGGTCCACAAAAGTTCTTTTAAGGACTGGTATGGTATAGGTGTTAGGTGTAGTTCAGGATATAGGTTTGAGGCACTGCTGTGCTAGTGATTGTTGCAGCAGCCTGTCTTTTGTCAGTTTAAATAGGGACAGGCAGGAAGCTGTGTGTGGCAGTGAGGGACAGTCAGTTTAATCAGTAGCTGTTACTATTAGGTCCACAAAGGTTCTTTTCAGGACTGGTATGGTAATAGGCTTCTACACGTATAATATTCTTTCTTCCAAATATAGAAAGAATATTATACTTGACTGCTGCCCTTCTGCTGCAGTAGTCCTTTATGAGTATAGGGACTGAGGTACAGTCTGCTAATCACAACCTACTAGTTCCACAAAGGTCCTTATAAGGACTGGTAAGGTATAGTGTACTACAGTACATAGGGTTGAGTGAGGTACAGTCTGCTATTCCTTAAGGACTGGTATAGGTCCACAATATATAGGGTTGAAGTGCACTACTGCTGACTGCTGCCCTATACTGCAGCAGTCCTTTATCAGTATAGGGACTGAGGTAGAGTCTGCTGATCACAACCTACTAGTTCCACAAAGGTCCTTATAAGGAAAAACTGCATTGATTTGTGATCAAATACCACCAAAATAAAGTTCTATTTGTGGCAAAAGAAGTTCCATTTCTTCATTTCTTGCTCCCCAGCTGTTCCAGAAACCATTATAAAGCCATCCATAATCCTATTTCTTTTTACTGCAGTACATAAAAAAAATCTCCTGTGTCAGTTATCTAGAAAACAGAGGATTCACAGAGTCCCGGCGTGATTTGTAACAAATGACGTTCATGAGGGATTAGCCTGTTAACCACTTTAAGACCACCAGGCCCTTTTCTGACATTAGTTGTCTAAAAATCTGTATTTTATGCTAGAAAATTTCTTAGAACCTGCAAATATTACTATTTTTTTTTTTAATAGAGACCCTGGAGAATAAAATGGCTGTCGTTGCAATATTTTATGTCACACAGTATTTGCACGGCGGTCTGGTTTGAAATAATACACTTTAATGAATTAAAAAACAAAACAGTAAAGTTGGCACAAATATATGATGAAATTAGAATTTTTACATTTTTTTTTTATTGGCTGTTTTATAGCAGAAAGTAAAAAAAATATACATTTTTTTCAGAATTGTCAGTTCTTTTTTGTTAATAGCGCAAAAAATAAAAACTAAATTGATTTGTGATCAAATACCACCAAAATAAAGTTCTATTTGTGGCAAAAGAAGTTCCATTTCTTCATTTCTTGCTCCCCAGCTGTTCCAGAAACCATTATAAAGCCATCTATAATTCTATCTCTTTTTACTGCGGTTCATAAATAAATCTCCTGTGTCAGTTATCTAGAAAACTGAGGATTCACAGAGTCCCGGCGTGATTTATAACAAATGACATTCATGAGGGATTAGCCTGTTGACCATATTAAGACCACCAGGCCCTTTTCTGACATTAGTTGTTTACAGGAAAAAAAAATCTGTATTTTTTTTGCTAGGAAATTTCAAGTAGTAATACGTCTATTTCCCAAACACAACCTCTGGATATGAAGCTGAGCACGTACACTCAACTCCTTTGGTGGACCATAGCGAGGCCTGTTCTGAGTGGAACCTGTCCTGTTAAACTGCTGTATGGTCTTTGTCGACATGCTGCAGCTCATTTTCAGGGTCTTGGCAATCTTCTTATAGCCTAGGCCAGTGATTCTCAACCAGGGAATCCACCGCAGGGACCACTTTTATCCTGTAGCAGACTGTCCGCTGAAGAAGGGGATACCAGAGTTATGGCAGCTAGCTGCTGCCAGAACAACAATATCCTCCTTCAAACAGCCGCCGTAAAACTGCGGCGGGCGGTCTGTAAGTGGTTAAACAGTTGTGTGGATGGGCCCATAGAAAACACTATACCCCGCTTCAGATCTGTGAAAACTACTTTTTTCACAGCCTTGAGCCCTTTGAACACTAAATATGTATCCAACCAGGTCCCTGGTCTTTACACAGTTAAAGATTTTACAATTAGTTTGTAATATGTATGGTCAGCTTTTAACTTTTACACATTAAGTCAAATTTCGGGTTCTTTTTAGCAGGGCTCCAGATGTTTGTTAGAGGCGTAACTTTAGTTGTTGCGTGATTAGCGTCCGGGGATTTGTGTTAAAACCGCGTTGGCTGATGTTATATAAGAAGGGAGAAGTGGGACACAGACGTGTTTACAAGTCTTCAGTCTTATAAAATCCCAGCTGTTCATCTTCAGCCTCCCTCACGGAACAAGCTGGCCGAGCTGAAATCTGGCCAGGCTCTGAGGTAGATGTAGGCCCGAGGCTTGGCTCTGTACACAGCTGCTTATTGTTTGTAGGGCCCATTAAAATGGTTGTTGGTTAAGAGAGGGGACGGACAATGTTTTCATTCCGGAGATGGAAATGGTTATTCACAGGCTTTACTTTTATGTCTCCTAATCCTGGAAAACGCAATGTTTACATCTGTGAGGGATGACACGTCCCTCTGTTTATTGTTTGTTCGCAGATGGATGGAACATTCTGGAGGAATAGAAATCTTCATGACTGGAATTGACTGCTTTCTTCATGACTGGAAGTGACCGCTTTCTTTTAGGGGCCATCATTTGTGTTTAGCCCTCTGTGGTGCCTTTTTTTTTTCAGTTGCTATAGTAACTGCCTCACTCTATTCTAATGTAGGGATTGTTGTGACGGGTTGCCATGCAGATCACAAAATCTTGCGTTTACCACTCTGTGGGGCTTTTTTCCCCCCTTTATCATCCTAATAAATTATTATTATTATGATTATACAGGTTTTATATAGCGCCAACAGTTTGCGCAGCACTTCACAACATGAAATTAAAGGCCTGGTTGCCATGGAGAGCAAAAACCTGTGTGTTTACTCCTCTGTTGTGCTTTTTTTTTTGTTGCCATAGCAAATGCCTCCCTCTAAAATCCTAATACAGTGATGGGGAACTTTGGCACCCCAGATGTTTTGGAACTACATTTCCCATGATGCTCAACTACACTGCAGAATGCATGACCATCATGGGAAATGTAGTTCCAAAACATCTGAGGTGCCAAGGTTCGGCATCACTGCCCTAATAAATTAAAGGAATGTTATGCCTAGTTGCCATGGAGAGCAAAAACGTGGGTTTACTCCTGTTATACTTTTTTTTGTTGTTGTCATTGTAACGGATTCCCGCTATTATATTAATTAAGGAAGGCCGGTTTGCCATGGAGAGCAAAAACCTGTGTGTGTTACTCCTTCTGTTGTGCTTTTTCTTTTAGTTTCTATAGCAACTGACTTCCTCTATTATCTTAATAAATTATAGGCTGGGTTGCCATGGAGAGAGAATGCCCTTGTGTTTTCCCCTCTGTGGTGCCTTTTTTCAGTCGCCATAGTGACTAATAACGATGGCCGAACGGTTCGCCCGGCAGTCGTTTCGCGGCGAATTTTGGCTGTTCGCGGTCCGCCCGATTGGGCGGACTATTGCAGCTGTTTTTCCAACGGACTTCCGTGTTTACTGTGTAAAAGAACTTTGACCTATGATGACACATCCATCATGTGGTACAGGACAGCCAATTGAGACATTACAGCACATGGACACTTGGACATTCCCCCTAACTTATAAATAGACCCGATCCGGCGGCCATTTTACATTCTTTCGTATGTCACTATAGGGAGAGGTTGCTGTGTGGAGCAGAGAGAGACTGCAGTGACCCAAATCGCTAGCTATTAGGTCCACAAAAGTTCTTTTAAGGACTGGTATGGTATAGGTGTTAGGTGTAGTTCAGGATATAGGTTTGAGGCACTGCTGTGCTAGTGATTGTTGCAGCAGCCTGTCTTTTGTCAGTTTAAATAGGGACAGGCAGGAAGCTGTGTGTGGCAGTGAGGGACAGTCAGTTTAATTAGTAGCTGTTACTATTAGGTCCACAAAGGTTCTTTTCAGGACTGGTATGGTAATAGGCTTCTACACGTATAATATTCTTTCTTCCAAATATAGAAAGAATATTATACTTGACTGCTGCCCTTCTGCTGCAGTAGTCCTTTATGAGTATAGGGACTGAGGTACAGTCTGCTAATTACAAACTACTAGTTCCACAAAGGTCCTTATAAGGACTGGTAAGGTATAGTGTACTACAGTACATAGGGTTGAGTGAGGTACAGTCTGCTATTCCTTAAGGACTGGTATAGGTCCACAATATATAGGGTTGAAGTGCACTACTGCTGACTGCTGCCCTATACTGCAGCAGTCCTTTATCAGTATAGGGACTGAGGTAGAGTCTGCTGATCACAACCTACTAGTTCCACAAAGGTCCTTATAAGGAAAAACTGCATTGATTTGTGATCAAATACCACCAAAATAAAGTTCTATTTGTGGCAAAAGAAGTTCCATTTCTTAATTTCTTGCTCCCCAGCTGTTCCAGAAACCATTATAAAGCCATCCATAATCCTATTTCTTTTTACTGCAGTACATAAAAAAAATCTCCTGTGTCAGTTATCTAGAAAACAGAGGATTCACAGAGTCCCGGCGTGATTTGTAACAAATGACGTTCATGAGGGATTAGCCTGTTAACCACTTTAAGACCACCAGGCCCTTTTCTGACATTAGTTGTCTAAAAATCTGTATTTTATGCTAGAAAATTTCTTAGAACCTGCAAATATTACTATTTTTTTTTTTTAGTAGAGACCCTGGAGAATAAAATGGCAGTCGTTGCAATATTTTATGTCACACAGTATTTGCACGGCGGTCTGGTTTGAAATAATACACTTTAATGAATTAAAAAACAAAACAGTAAAGTTGGCACAAATATATGACGAAATTAGAATTTTTACATTTTTTTTTATTGGCTGTTTTATAGCAGAAAGTAAAAAAAATATACATTTTTTTCAGAATTGTCAGTTCTTTTTTGTTAATAGCGCAAAAAATAAAAACTGCATTGATTTGTGATCAAATACCACCAAAATAAAGTTCTATTTGTGGCAAAAGAAGTTCCATTTCTTCATTTCTTGCTCCCCAGCTGTTCCAGAAACCATTATAAAGCCATCTATAATTCTATCTCTTTTTACTGCGGTTCATAAATAAATCTCCTGTGTCAGTTATCTAGAAAACTGAGGATTCACAGAGTCCCGGGGTGATTTATAACAAATGACATTCATGAGGGATTAGCCTGTTGACCATATTAAGACCACCAGGCCCTTTTCTGACATTAGTTGTTTACAGGGAAAAAAAATCTGTATTTTTTTTTGCTAGGAAATTTCAAGTAGTAATACGTCTATTTCCCAAACACAACCTCTGGATATGAAGCTGAGCACATACACTCAACTCCTTTGGTGGACCATAGCGAGGCCTGTTCTGAGTGGAACCTGTCCTGTTAAACTGCTGTATGGTCTTTGTCGACATGCTGCAGCTCATTTTCAGGGTCTTGGCAATCTTCTTATAGCCTAGGCCAGTGATTCTCAACCAGGGAATCCACCGCAGGGACCACTTTTATCCTGTAGCAGACTGTCCGCTGAAGAAGGGGATACCAGAGTTATGGCAGCTAGCTGCTGCCATAACAACAATGTCCTCCTTCAAACAGCCGCCGTAAAACTGCGGCGGGCGGTCTGTAAGTGGTTAAACAGTTGTGTGGATGGGCCCATAGAAAACACTATACCCCGCTTCAGATCTGTGAAAACTACTTTTTTCACAGCCTTGAGCCCTTTGAACACTAAATATGTATCCAACCAGGTCCCTGGTCTTTACACAGTTAAAGATTTTACAATTAGTTTGTAATATGTATGGTCAGCTTTTAACTTTTACACATTAAGTCAAATTTCGGGTTCTTTTTAGCAGGGCTCCAGATGTTTCTTAGAGGCGTAACTTTAGTTGTTGCGTGATTAGCGTCCGGGGATTTGTGTTAAAACCGCGTTGGCTGATGTTATATTAGAAGGGAGAAGTGGGACACAGACGTGTTTACAAGTCTTCAGTCTTATAAAATCCCAGCTGTTCATCTTCAGCCTCCCTCACGGAACAAGCTGGCCGAGCTGAAATCTGGCCAGGCTCTGAGGTAGATGTAGGCCCGAGGCCTGGCTCTGTACACAGCTGCTTATTGTTTGTAGGGCCCATTAAAATGGTTGTTGGTTAAGAGAGGGGACGGACAATGTTTTCATTCCGGAGATGGAAATGGTTATTCACAGGCTTTACTTTTATGTCTCCTAATCCTGGAAAACGCAATGTTTACATCTGTGAGGGATGACACGTCCCTCTGTTTATTGTTTGTTCGCAGATGGATGGAACATTCTGGAGGAATAGAAATCTTCATGACTGGAATTGACTGCTTTCTTCATGACTGGAAGTGACCGCTTTCTTTTAGGGGCCATCATTTGTGTTTAGCCCTCTGTGGTGCCTTTTTTTTTTAGTTGCTATAGTAACTGCCTCACTCTATTCTAATGTAGGGATTGTTGTGACGGGTTGCCATGGAGATCACAAAATCTTGCGTTTACCACTCTGTGGGGGTTTTTTCCCCCCTTTATCATCCTAATAAATTATTATTATTATGATTATACAGGTTTTATATAGCGCCAACAGTTTGCGCAGCACTTCACAACATGAAATTAAAGGCCTGGTTGCCATGGAGAGCAAAAACCTGTGTGTTTACTCCTCTGTTGTGCTTTTTTTTTTGTTGCCATAGCAACTGCCTCCCTCTAAGATCCTAATACAGTGATGGTGAACTTTGGCACCCCAGATGTTTTGGAACTACATTTCCCATGATGCTCAACTACACTGCAGAATGCATGACCATCATGGGAAATGTAGTTCCAAAACATCTGAGGTGCCAAGGTTCGGCATCACTGCCCTAATAAATTAAAGGAATGTTATGCCTAGTTGCCATGGAGAGCAAAAACGTGGGTTTATTCCTGTTATACTTTTTGTTGTTGTTGTCATAGTAACGGATTCCCGCTATTATATTAATTAATGAAAGGCCGGTTTGCCATGGAGAGCAAAAACCTGTGTGTGTTACTCCTTCTGTTGTGCTTTTTCTTTTATTTTCTATAGCAACTGACTTCCTCTATTATCTTAATAAATTAAAGGCTGGGTTGCCATGGAGAGAGAATGCCCTTGTGTTTTCCCCTCTGTGGTGCCTTTTTTGAGTCGCCATAGTGACTGATAGGGATGGCCGAACGGTTCGCCCGGCAGTCGTTTTGCGGCAAATTTTGGCTGTTCGCGGTCCGCCCGATTGGGCGGACTATTGCAGCTGTTTGCCCAACGGACTTCCGTATTTACTGTGTAAAAGAACTTTGACCTATGATGACACATCCATCATGTGGTACAGGACAGCCAATTGAGACATTACAGCACATGGACACTTGGACATTCCCCCTAACTTATAAATAGACCCGATCCGGCGGCCATTTTACATTCTTTCATATGTCACTATAGGGAGAGGTTGCTGTGTGGAGCAGGGAGAGACTGCAGTGACCCAAATCGCTAGCTATTAGGTCCACAAAAGTTCTTTTAAGGACTGGTATGGTATAGGTGTTAGGTGTAGTTCAGGATATAGGTTTGAGGCACTGCTGTGCTAGTGATTGTTGCAGCAGCCTGTCTTTTGTCAGTTTAAATAGGGACAGGCAGGAAGCTGTGTGTGGCAGTGAGGGACAGTCAGTTTAATCAGTAGCTGTTACTATTAGGTCCACAAAGGTTCTTTTCAGGACTGGTATGGTAATAGGCTTCTACACGTATAATATTCTGTCTTCCAAATATAGAAAGAATATTATACTTGACTGCTGCCCTTCTGCTGCAGTAGTCCTTTATGAGTATAGGGACTGAGGTACAGTCTGCTAATTACAAACTACTAGTTCCACAAAGGTCCTTATAAGGACTGGTAAGGTATAGTGTACTACAGTACATAGGGTTGAGTGAGGTACAGTCTGCTATTCCTTAAGGACTGGTATAGGTCCACAATATATAGGGTTGAAGTGCACTACTGCTGACTGCTGCCCTATACTGCAGCAGTCCTTTATCAGTATAGGGACTGAGGTAGAGTCTGCTGATCACAACCTACTAGTTCCACAAAGGTCCTTATAAGGAAAAACTGCATTGATTTGTGATCAAATACCACCAAAATAAAGTTCTATTTGTGGCAAAAGAAGTTCCATTTCTTAATTTCTTGCTCCCCAGCTGTTGCAGAAACCATTGTTTAGCAGTCTTTAACTATTAAAAATTAGTCCTATAGTCCTTAGTAGAATTTTCCAATCTTTTTACCCCAGAGGAACCCTTGAAATAAATTTGATGAACGGGTGAAAGTTTAATTTGCCAATGCTCACTGCTCAGGGGTCTTCTGACAACCTCTTGAGGAACCCTGGTTGACAAAGCTTGGTACATAATATGTATATCTAATAGAGCAGTCTTTAACTATTACAAATTTTCCCTGGCTACAGAAGTAGGATTTGAGACTCGGAGATTGGATATGGGCCAGCGTGATGAAAAAGGCCGTGGGAGGAGGCACCGTGAAGGCTAAGTTCACCTTTTAGAACACCTCAGTAGGTTGTTTATATTTGTGTGTTTGCACCTAAGTAGGGTGGGTATATTTGTATGTTTGCATCTTAGTAGAGTGTTTAATAGGGAGGGATGCAGTACGGGAGGTATAGACAGGGTAGAGGAGGGAGGGACGAAGTAGGGGGTGGGGGGGTGGAGGGTAGAAGGGAGGGGGGGTAGAGGAAAGGAGAGGGTAGAAGGGGGGTAGAGGGTAAGAAGAGGGGGGGTAGAGGGAAGGAGAGGTTAGAGGGAAAGAGAGGGTAGGGGGGGTAGAGGGTAGAAGGGAGGGGGGGTAGAGGGAAATAGGGGGTAGAAGAAGGGGGTAGAGGGAAATGGGGGGGTAGAAGAGGGGGGAGTAGAGGGAAATAGAGGGAAGGAGAGGGTGCGGGGGTAGAGGGAAGGAGAGGGTAGAGGGAAATAGGGGGTAGTAGAGGGGGGGTAGCTGGAAGGAGGGGGTAGAGGGAAATAGGGGGTAGAGTGAGGTAGATGGAGGAGTTCTGTGTACAGTGCTCACTCACTGGTCTCCGGAGGCTCAGGCAGCGCCATGTTGCAGCCAAGATGCAGTGCTCCTAGCCACTGGGGCATGTCAGTAAATGTTCCATGTTTTGTGTAGAAGAATCGCAGGGGGTTGCCAACCCTGTGCTGCACACAGTGCTCTTCTATGGGTGCTCCAACAGATAGTTCCATTTCTCATACAGTAAAAGATCCCTGTGGTTCACCAGCCATATCCTCTCCCCTTGTCCTTCACAAAAAAAAAAAAAAAGTCTTGCATTCTTTTTCGCAGAATGCAAGGTGTGAAAGGAAAAGGGGAGAGGAGGGGAAAGGGGCGGGCAAATGACAGGATCTCCCCTTGTCCATTCACAGAACGCCATGCATCCTTTGAAAAGGATACACAACTTTTTTGTGAATGGACACGGGGAGGGAAGTGGTTGTTGAACTACTACATCCTTTATTGTATAAAAAAACAGTAACAACCTGTAGTATCGGGGATGAATAAAACGACAGCAACGGGTAGGTACGTATCGTTAGAGGTAGATTATTTGATTTTGAGGCTGTTCAAAAAAAAGAAAAATAATAATTTGCTTTCACATGCACAGCACTGGCAGCACGCTGGGGTTGGAGTGCGGGGGCGCACACAGATGGATGGGGCTGGAGGCCCGAGCAAATCGCACCACCAAAATGTAGCGCTACCGGCTGTTGCGAGTGTCAGGAAATATTTTCATGTTTTAGGAGTTTAAAAAAAGTCGCGCTGGGGTTGGCAACCCTGTGTCTTCTTTTGGGTGCTGTAACTCATAGTTCCATCTCTCATATGGTAAAGGATCCTGGCGTTCACCCGCCCAATCCTGTCCCCTCATCCTTCACAAAAGTCTTGAATTCTTTTCACGGAATACAAGTCGTTTTGTGAATGGTCAAGGGGAGAGGAGAGGAAAGGGGTGGGTAAATGACAGGATTTCCCCTTGTCCACAATACTTTTTTGTGATTGGACAAGGGGAAAGGAGGGGACGGGGAACTACAGGATCCTTTACTGTATGAGAACCAGTAACAGCGTGTAGAATGGGGGACAGGGCTGCTGCTACAGGGTGGCAGCTGTGCGCAGGATCACGTGTGTATGTATGTATGTACTGTATGTGTAATACATATACATATATATATATATATATATATATATATATATATATATATATTTTTTTTTCTTTTTTTTTTTATTATATATAGAAAGGCCAGTATGCTGGCCTGAAATTATGGGAGGAGCCCGGTGGAATATATAACCAGCCCATTCGCCTGTCCTCCTCGTCGGTTCCGGTGCGCGATACCCGATACGTCAGGTATCAAGCGCCGGCTATTCAGACCAGACGCAGTGAGCCCGTTCGTCAGTTCCCGCATTTTCGTCCCCGTCTTGACAGCTCGTCTTCTCGTTCAGCAGCGTCCGTCGGTTTCGCCGTCGGAGTGTCGCCGTACCCATCGAATTTGTCGTTGCACGTCGGGCTGGCTGTCGCAGGTAGGGCTTCGGCACCCCCTTTTTCAATTCATGTATTCGATGTACCGTCTACATTCCCTGTACTCACGAGCCGCTCGCTGCTTTCAAATCGAATGTTTTCTGTGGCCCTCGTACGCATGTCGCTGTTTTCTACTTTCGATGCAGTCGTTATCACTTTTTCGACACGTTCGATTACGCCACGTCAGGCGATTCATTCGCAGGTACGGCATTCGAAACCGTTCGACTGCCCGAGCATTTCTATTAGTATCGGTCGAATCGTTCGACTCACAGCCGACTGCTTGTTACGGCAAGGCAAGCAGTCCGCACGTTTCGCTTGCCCTGCTTCAATTCGAATATCCCTTCATTCATGCAGTTATGTTATGTATTTCATTCTATCTCATTCCAATTTATTTCAGTCCCAGTCATTTCTTCCATTTCGAGTCATTTCTGTCACTAGTCGCGCTCCGGCGCGAATCCTGTTGCACCTCTGGTGCACCGATTCGCTTTGAAGTGCCCCCAGGGTTTGGCCTCATTTCTGTACATGCTCCAGAGACTGAATCACTCGCAGGTTCACGCACGATCCCTGATTCTTGTCTTTGTCATGGCATATCATTTCTGTCACTTATTACGCTCCAATTCGAATCCTGTCGCATTCTTTTATGCACCGATTCGTCTTGGTGTGCCCAGCTGCTACGCCTCATTTCGGTACATGCTCCAGAGACGGATTCTTTGTAACCTACAGTCCAGTCGTTGAATCCTGTCTCTGTCATGGGATATAATTTCTGTCACTTATTACACTCCAATTCGAATCCTGTCGCATTCTTTTATGCACCGGTTCGTTCTGGTGTGCCCAGCTGCTACGCCTCATTTCAGTACATGCTCCAGAGACGGATTCTTTATTGTTACCATCAGTCCAGTCGTTGAATCTTGTCTCTGTCATGGGATATCATTTCTGTCACTTATTACACTCCAATTCGAATCCTGTCGCATTCTTTTATGCACCGATTTGTTCTGGTGTGCCCAGCTGCTACGCCTCATTTCAGTACATGCTCCAGAGTCGGATTCTTTGTTGTAACCATCAGTCCAGTCGTTGAATCTTATCTCTGTCATGGCATATCATTTCGGTCACTTATTACGCTCCGATTCGAATCCTGTCGCATTTATTTATGCACCGATTCGTTCCGGTGCGCCCAGCTGTTACGCCTCATTTCAGTACATGCTCCAAGGACAGGATTCATCTGTTTGGTTCAAGGGCTCGTCCTCTGATTCTTGTCTTTGTCATGGGTTTCATTTCATTTCACCTATCACGTTCCGGTACGAATAGTCACATCTGTGTACCAAATTCATCCCGGCGTGCCCCAGGAATGGCCTCATTTCAGTACATGCTCCAAGGACAGGATTCATCCGTTTGGTTCAAGGGCCTCGTCCCCTGATTCTTGTCTTTGTCATGGGTTTTCATTTCATTTCACCTATCACGTTCCGGTACGAATAGTCACATCGGTGTACCAAATTCGTCTCGGCGTGCCCCAGGAACGGCCTCATTTCAGTACATGCTCCAGAATCCGTTTCGTGCTCAGTCGCAACTTGTGGCATGGCGATCCGGATCTCTGTCATGGCAGCTTCTCTCATCTCACTGTCACATGCCGCTCCCCGGTTTGGGTCCAGTTGATTTTTCAAGGTTTGGATGCCTACCAGGGGGGCCTTGCTCCTCGGCCTCATTTCATTATAAGGTTGCCTTAACAGGGAAATACACAGCTTCGTTTAGGCGTGTTTCGTTGTTTTTCTCCACATTCAAGCGTAGACTTCGTGCAATCGTCGTAAATACACATCCAAGCGTAGACTTCTTGCAATCGTTGCAAGCACGCATCCAGAGATAGACTAATCGCATTCATGGTAGACCTCTCGCACTCAGTGCAAGCACGCATACGAGCGGAGACCTCTTGCAGTCGTTGCAAGCACGCATTCGAGCCTAGACCTCTTGCACTCGTTACAAGCACGCATTCGAGCATAGACCTCTGGCACTCATTACAAACACGCGTTCGTGCATAGACCTCTTGCAGTCGTTGCAAGCACGCATTCGAGCATAAACCTCTTGCGGTCGTTGCAAGCACGCATTCGAGCATAAACCTCTTGCAATCGCTGCAAGCATGCATTCGAGCATAGACCTCTTTCAATCGTTGCAAGCACGCATTCGAGCATACACCTCTAGCGATCAGTGCAAGCACGCATTCGAGCGTAGACCTTTTGCAATCATGGAAAGCACGCATTCAAGCATAGGCCTCTTGCAATCATTGCAAGCTGATGTCCGGGCACAACTTATGGCAATCATTGCTGGCAGGCACTTCTGCCTGCTCAATAGGTTGCTTTGGGGAAAGCCCGGATACCTTCCTAAATGTTCGTTGTATTACAGGGTACTTATACTTATAGGCATAGTTGATCCAGGGAAAATCCGATTGCCTCTCGAGGGGTCAGGAAGGAATTTTTTCCCCTACTGTAGCAAAATTGGCCATGCTCTGTTGGGGTTTTTTGCCTTCCTCTGGATCAGCTGCGGGCGTAGAATTGGGGTGTCGGGTGGTGTGATACCTTATTATTTCGATTTGTGGGTGGACCGGATGGACTTCTGTCTTTCCCGGCCTGGCTACCCACGAAGCCTACTGTAAATCCTTGCAATCGCTGCAGGCACGCGTCCTAGCATAACATCTTGCAATCATGGCAAGCACGCATACTGAGTAACATCTTGCTACCGTCGCAAGCACGCGTCCTAACATACATGCAAGCACAACTCCCGCAGTCTTCGCAGTGCACATGCGGTAACACGAATTGCTCACAGTCACCACGCACACATCTCCTCCGACTAACTCTCGGGCAATTGTCGCAAGCACACGTGCAAACACAACCTTTAGTCATGCCGAGGCTCGCGACTTAGCATAACTTCTTGCAATCATTTGTTGCAAGCACGTTCTCAGTGGTACGCTAACTGGAGCACTTAATTGGCCACTCGTCTCCTGTGGCCTTTCTTACAAGCCACTCACTGTTGCCTGTCTGTCAGTCTCTTCCTCGGGGCAGTTGAGTTCAACCTCCGTCCGCACCAGGATCATGTTGTCATACGCGACTGGCTTCTTCCTGTAGCACGCCCAGGCTATTTCTAGCCAGCGTTCAACATTTCTTATCCTTACAATGCTCGGAGAGCCATCTGTTGTTACAGCCCATACAGCAAGATCCCCACTGCGATGCGTCCGGAGGCATCGGCCCATGGTCGTCGGCCGGTGCTCGCCCATTGCGGCTGCCATCTTTACGGACATATAATACCCTCGCATATTCCCCAGTTTAGTCATCCGGAGGACACCTACAGTCCCTTCACGGCATGTCGAGCGTCCCTATGCACATCATCCCTCAGGGGTCACGCCTTTGTGTCACGCCGATTGGTCTTGCTGTCTCTCCCACAGGATCCAGAGCAAGTCCTCAGCCGGGTCCCCGCGGCAATAGCGGTCCTTGCTATGCGGGAGGAATTCCTATCGTCTGGGAATGACGTCTCTCTGTTCATTCCCTTCGCGTCTTCCCTTTCTCCCCAGGTGATGACCGACGCAGCGGCCTCCACGGGCTTGCGGTTGGTTTTTGGCCACCTCTGGCTCGCAGCTCCCTGGCCTCCCCAGTTACTGGCAATTCCTGGCTGCGCCAAGGCACCCTCTCCGTTGGTTATGTACTTCCTACGTCGACTGGTCCAGCTCTTGTTGTTGTTTCAGTTCAACATCCATTCTTCCTTTATCCCCAGTAAATTCAATCAGGCAGCGGACGCCCTCTCCCGCTTTTAACCTTGTCGCGTTTTCGTTCAGGTACCCGGAGCCGGACCAACATCAGCAGCTATCCCGGACTGGTCTCAACTGACCCTGGATTAGCCCCTCACCTCCTAGCGGCTACCCAACTCATTTGATCACTCCCTTTCCCGCAATACCCTCAAGGCCTATCAATCAGCCTGGAGGGCCTTTAACCAACTTCGTCACGTATCACAGCACAGAGACGTCCCGTGTCAAGCAAGTCACAGCCTTCATTTCCTACTGCCACTCGCAGTTGGCGTTATCCTTTAATACGATCCGGCTATACCTGACCGGTGTACAACATTTTACGTCCCTCCAGGACCCTACCGTCCCCTTCCTATTTTACCACGCCGTTCGGGCTGTTATGCGCGGTATCCAGGAAGCGCCAGCCGATGACCGGCACCAAAACGACTGCCTATCACAGGAGACGTTTAGAAATATGTCAGATTTCCTGGCTACTTCACCTTTTCGGTCTCCACATTGGTGTCATTTACAAGCAGCCATACACCTGGCCTTCTACGGCTTCTTACGGCCAAGCGAGTTTACTTGTTGTAGCCTCACAGCACGCATGCTGTACGAGCACCACCTGGTCCGATACGAAGACCATTTCGTCTTACACTTAGCAGTCTCCAAGACGCAGCAGCTTGGCTCGGGTTCGGACATACACCGCTATAAGTCCAACTACCGCTGGTACCCGGTCGCCATTCTCGCGTGCCTGTCGGCCCTTTTTGGCTGATCAACCAGGAGTTAGTCCTCTTCTGCTATTTCTCACTAAACCTCTGAACGCTGCCCGGTGGAACGTGTCAGGATACTCCCGGGTATCCTCTACCTCTGTCCTACTCACATTATCAAGAAGTTGGGCAGATGGAGGTCCACCTGTTTCGCCCGCTACATACCCAATCCGTAAGCGGAGATGACCCAGGCCTTCGTCGAGCTCACCCAGTAACAAACTTGGATCAATAAAATGCAACCCCTACCTGAATGATTTTGCCCCCTTATTTTGGTATACCGTACGTCAGACCAGGGCACACTTTCAGGTCCATTTCAAGTAAGCGAGTTTATGTTAACCTTGTTTGTCATCCTTAACCGTATCGGTCAGAGGGCTCCATACCATAAATAGAAAGGCCAGTATGCTGGCCTGAAATTATGGGAGGAGCCCGGTGGAATATATAACCAGCCCATTCGCCTGTCCTCCTCGTCGGTTCCGGTGCGCGATACCCACCCACCCATCCCCCTTTTCAGGGCATTTCTCAAGCATCATACTCCTCATGAGAGTACTCTTTTCTCCCCATTCATATTCATTTCATTTATCACCCACTTTCTATCTAAGGTATGCCCCCTTATTTTGGTATACCGTACGTCAGACCAGGGCACACTTTCAGGTCCATTTCAAGTAAGCGAGTTTATGTTAACCTTGTTTGTCATCCTTAACCGTATCGGTCAGAGGGCTCCATACCATAAATATACACACACACACTGTATGTGATCTGTGCTCCCTCCATGTTCCCAAACTGTGGTGCATGTGCGCAAGCCCGCCAGCCCAGGGGTGCTGTGATTCAATCCAGCACCAATCGCTTAACAGGTCCAGGCCAATGATTTTTGGCCTGAACCTACTAATCGGCTCTGGCGAAGCAGGAAACAGCATGCGCCTGTGTTTACAAAACATAAGCACAGGAAATGATGTTATCTTCTCTCGTTGAGCCCTTTTCGGTTCCAGAGAGAGAAGAGATATTGAGTACCAAGCTGATCACATCAGTGGCGGTTGGTGCTAAATTTTTTTGGGGGGGGGCAGCAAAAAAGCTGGCCCCCCTCCCTCATTGCTCGATCAATCGCTCACCAGTCCCCGCACTTACCCTATCCAGGTCGTGGCTTCCCCCCTGGCGCTTGCTTCTTCTCCTGGGGCCAATCAGGTCTTAGAACTCTCGGCCAACCAGGTCTTAGAACTCCCGGCCAAACGGGTCTTAGAGCTCCCGGCCAAACGGGTCTTAGCGCTCCCGGCCAAACGGGTCTTAGCGCTCCCGGACAACCGGGTCTTAGCACTCCCGGACAACCGGGTCTTAGCACTCCCGGTAGAACTCCCGAGTCTGTCCCCCCAGGACAGTACCCGGACCCCCATTCCCCGTATTATGGCCATATAAGCTTTCAAAATGGCCACTTTTGATTTTTTCCTGTACAGCTCCCATAAATAATGGGGTTTGGGTTAGAACTCCTCCCTGTTCAGGAGTTCTGCTGCAGACTGAAACAGGGGGGTGTTCGGAGGCCCATCTCTACCATAGAGTGCTAGAAGGAAGTGACAGATTGTCGATAAGGGTTTTGAAATTATTTTGAAAAGCCCGAATTATTTTGACGAATTGACAAAAAAACTAAAAAAAAAAAAAAAAAAATACTAAAAAAAAGTAGGGATGGGATTGGGGGGGGGGGAGGCGGGTGTCCCTGAATGGCAGTTTGGAAATGTGGTCTCCCTAGATACACAATATATATATATATATATACAAAACCGCAGCGTTAGCAGTGTCAGGCAGAGTCAGGCCTGATCTCTGCTAGTACTAGCAGGTAAAAAAAATTGTAGCAGTCCAAACAGTCCCTGACAGCCAGGTGCTTTTTTACCTGTGGGTCGCACTAGGTACCTAAAAATGTAGTGGCCAAAATGTCCAACGAAAGGTACACTAGTAAAGAGTCCTCCAGGATACTGAGCATGACAAATGAGAACGAAGGGGAAGCCTCACTGTCAGAATCAGGCTCACTATGTAGGACAAACCCCCAAAAATTCTTCAAATATAGTAATAGTAAAAAGGTTAAGTCTGAGCATGTAGGCCCTTTGCAAAATAATCTGGAGTGGGTGACTGGAGACAAAGAGAAGGCTAACTTATTAAATACTTTTTTCAGCTCTGTGTATACAAAGGAGCATGGGGGAGCTCATGTCCATAATGGGGGTGGTACTGACGCAGCCCCAAATCCACAATGGCTCATAAGTGATATGGTCCAGAAATATTTGGACAGAATAAAGGTGGATAAAGCACCTGGACCTGATGGCATCCACCCACGGATCCTAAAAGAATTGAGCTCTGTAATTTTAAAGCCATTGTATCTAATTTTTAGGGACTCAATGACGGGAATAGTACCACTGGATTGGCGCAGGGCCAATGTGGTGCCTATATTTAAAAAGGGAACAAAGTCTTTACCAAGTAATTATAGACCCGTTAGTTTAACTTCTATAGTTGGGAAGATACTGGAGGGATTAATAAAAGACCACATAGACGAGTTCTTGCAGGAAAAAAATATTTTGAGCAACAGACAGCATGGATTCATGAAAGACAGAAGTTGTCAGACAAACCTGATTTCTTTTTATGAGGTGGTAAGTAAAACCTTGGACAGAGGGGTGGCGGTGGATGTGGTATACTTGGACAGAGGGGTGGCGGTGGATGTGGTATACTTGGACAGAGGGGTGGCGGTGGACGTGATATATTTGGATTTTGCAAAAGCGTTGGATACAGTTCCCCACACACAGCTCATGTGTAAGGTAAAGTATACAGGTTTGGAAACATCAGTTTGTAGATGGATAGAAAACTGGCTAAAAGACAGAATTCAGAGAGTCGTGGTTAATGATTCTTACTCTGAATGGTCTAAGGCAGGCATGTCCAAAGTCCGGCCCGCGGGCCAATTGCGGCCCGCGTTCCGGTTTCGGACGGCCCGTCTGGTCATGTTCACATATCTATCTTTTGTGGCCCCCAACGAATCCCCGATCGCCGGGGGCCACAAAAGATAGATATGCTGGCTGCCATGGAGGGGGCAGAACGAGTGCCGTGGATACAGGACAGCGTCCTGTGTAAAAGGAAGTCCCGTCCTGTGCTGCCATTGGACAACCGTTTTGTCCATCACAGGAGGCGGGACTTTCAATTAAAGAGGCCGTCATAGAAACAGGAGTTTCTCCTGTATGTCTGTCGGTGTTCGTCCCGCCCCCCTCCCTGTCTCCTCCAACGCTGCAGAGGGACATGAATCAGGCTGCACTGATGGCAATGGTGAGTCTGCATTCATGGAAATGTGTGGGCTGCATTCATGGCAATATGGGGGCTACATTCATGGCAATGTGGGGGCTGCATTCCTGGTAATGTGGGGGCTGCATTCCTGGTAATGTGGGGGCTGCATTCATGGCAATGTGGGGGCTGCATTCCTGGTAATGTGGGGGCTGCATTCATGGCAATGTGGGGGCTGCATTCATGGCAATGTGTGGGCTGCATTCATGGCAATGTGTGGGCTGCATTCATGGCAATATGGGGGCTGCATTCATGGCAATACGCTGGGGGCTGCATTCATGGCAATACGGGGGAGGCTGCATTCATGACAATACGCTGGGGGCTGCATTTATGGCAATACGCTGGGGGCTGCATTCATGACAATACGCTGGGGGCTGCATTTATGGCAATACGCTGGGGGCTGCATTTATGGCAATACGCTGGGGGCTGCATTTATGGCAAAACGCTGGGGGCTGCGTTTATGGCAATACGCTGGGGGCTGCATTCATGGCAATACGCTGGGGGCTGAATTCATGGCAATACGCTGGGGGCTGCATTCATGGCAATACGGGGGAGGCTGCATTCATGACAATACGCTGGGGGAGGCTGCATTCATGACAATACGCTGGGGGCTGCATTCATGGCAATACGCTGGGGGCTGCATTCATGGCAATACGCTGGGGGCTGCATTCATGGCAATACGCTGGGGGCTGCATTCATGGCAATACGCTGGGGGCTGCATTCATGGCAATACGCTGGGGGCTGAATTCATGGCAATACGCTAGGGGCTGAATTCATGGCAATACGCTGGGGGCTGCAGATGGGCACTGACCCTTATTTTGCTTCACATGTCTTTATTTAAAATTTAAGATTTTTAATTTTTTTTCCTGAGACTTCCTTTTTAAAGTTAAGGTGTGTGGTATAAGCCGATTAAATACAGTATATCCAAATAACACACCCGAGCTCATCTGTTCACCACACACAGCACAAAGGCAAGAGAATTCTTGTTGGGCCGTGTATCAGTGCTTGGATGAACACACTTAGACTGAATTTTAATGGTTTAAAGAATGTCAAGCAAAATGGTCGGCCCTCGAGCATGTTCACTTCATCAAATCTGGCCCTCTTTGAAAAAAGTTTGGACACCCCTGGTCTAAGGTTATCAGTGGTGTACCCCAAGGTACAGTGCTGGGACCCTTGCTTTTTAATATCTTTATAAATGATATTGGGTCTGGGATCAAAAGTAACATTTCCGTCTTTGCAGATGACACCAAGCTATGCAGTGGAATAACGTCCTTAGAGGATGTCTCCAATTTACAAGCCGACCTCAATGCTCTGTCTAATTGGGCGACTATGTGGCAGATGAGTTTTAATGTTGAGAAATGTAAAGTTATGCACTTGGGGGCTAAGAATATGCATGCATCATACACGCTAGGGGGAGTACAACTGGGGGAATCCATAGTGGAGAAGGATCTGGGGGTTTTGGTAGATCATAAGCTCAATAATAGCATGCAATGCCAAGCTGCGGTTTCCAAAGCGAGCAATGTCCTTTCCTGTATTAAGAGAGGTATGGACTCCAGAGAGAGATATAATTTTGCCCCTGTACAAATCATTAGTAAGACCTCATCTGGAATATGCCGTTCAGTTTTGGGCACCAGTTCTCAAAAAGGATATCGGGGAACTGGAGAAAGTGCAGAGAAGGGCAACCAAACTGATAAGAGGCATGGAGGAGCTCAGCTATGAGGAAAGATTACAGGAACTAAATTTATTCACTCTTGATAAGAGGAGATTAAGGGGGGATGTGATCAACATGTACAAATATATAAGGGGTCCATATAGGGAACTTGGTGTCGAGTTTATTCACTTTACAGTCAACAAAGAGGACAAGGGGGCACTCTTTATGTCTAGAGGAGAAGAGATTTCATCTCCAAATACGGAAAGGTTTCTTCACAGTAAGAGCTGTGAAAATGTGGAATAGACTCCCTGCAGAGGTGGTTATGGCCAGCTCAGTAGATTGCTTTAAGAAAGGCCTGGATTATTTCCTAAGTGTACATAATATAACTGGGTACTAAAATTTATAGGTAAAGTTGATCCGGGGAAAATCCGATTGCCTCTCGGGGGATCAGGAAGGAATTTTTTCCCCTGCTTTAGCAAATTGGATCATGCTCTGCTGGGGTTTTTCGCCTTCCTCTGGATCAACTGTGGGTATAGAATTGGGTATATGGGCTGGTATGATATTTATTTTGTGTCTTTTTTCAACCTGACTATGTAACCTGTAGAGAGCAGAAGCACCCTGATAGATAGCTCTGACTATGGAGAAGAGGTCCCTGCTAAGGTCAGGCGTACCCGATCATGTGGCCAGGTTGCTGAGGTGCTACAATCGCATGATGATTTCTGTATGCAGCAGAGTGCCGGAACTAAAGCCGCTCTACCTTCAGGTGAACTGGCAACCACTAGCGGCCCAGTACACCCTGGTCGTAGACAAACCAGCACTGTAGTAACACTTGGTGACGTGGCGAGTCCCCTAAGTGCAGTCCAAGCTGGTGCGGTGGCCAACACGAGTAGTGTCCCGCAAACATCAAGAATTCAGCCCATAGTGCCCTTCCTGACACGCTTGCAAGTGCTGATTGGCAGCCCAGTTTCTGCAGCGCCCGTACTTCCCCCATTCACTGCCCTACCCGAAATTCAGGCGGAAACAGCAAATTTAGATGGGGGGGGGGGGAATTAACTCCCCTAGGTTTTTCACGGAAGATCTGTTTTGATTGATTTTGAAGGAAAGCAATTTAAATGCCGAGAAATTTATCACTGGCAATCCAAATTCAAACCTTGCCAGACAATTCACATGGAAACGTATCACGGTTTCTGAATTTAACTTTTTTTTGGGCCTAACCCTTAACCATGGGCATTACTTAAAAGAATGAGTTGTGGTCAGATTGGTCCACAGACCCGATTCATCATTTTCCCATGTTCTCTGCTGCCATGGCCAAGCGTCCTATGGGGGTGACCCTGGATATGATCGGTTCCAAACAATTCGACCCCTTGTAAAGTAAGAAAAATTAATAAAAAATTAAAAAAAAAACACTGTTGTCGTTTTATTTGTTGATGTTCGGTTCTTACTGTGTTTTATTGTTAACTGTTGTTAGCCTTGCCAAGAACGCCATTCAGCTGCAGCACTGATCTGTTTATTCTGACAGCAGCAGGGTGTGCTTTCAGTATATATACGTCGGTGATTGCAGCGCTGTAGGAGATTTCTCATCTGTATTTAAAATAAATAAATAACGTATATGCCAAAGCATGGGGGCCTGGGGTGGTCAGTGGGTGGATCGCCCCTATGCTTCGGCATATGTTTTTTTTCACTTTTTTTTTTGGGCAGAGATGTCTTCCTCCACATCAGTCGATGTGAAAGAAGGAATCTGTTAGATTTTTTTTTTTTTTTCAGCCCACGGGCCCAGCAACTTTCAGCCTGACTGGAGGTACAGCCTGAAAGCTGCAGGGCTTGTCTGCAGAAGCCTGACATTGAACCCTTGATCCATGCAAGAAAAAAAATATATAATTGCACTGTAGCCACCCCTGCTTGACAGAAGGTGATCTGATCCACCTTGTTTGCCTGGATGGAGGAATCAGCTTAATGAAAGAAAACTAACCATCTGCGGACACCCTTTAGGTACATTACTCTACCCTCATTCAATTTTCCTTCTCCAATAATACACAAATCATATACAAATATAAAAATCATATTTATTGTATATTTTTTTATATAAAAGCCGTCAAAATAAAACACTCTGATAAAGATATTTCTTTGAAACACAGCATACCTTGTAACCATGAGTAATGGAAAACACACACACACACACACCAGAAAGATACAAAAATATGTCTGCAAACTAACCATTCAAAGATCATTAAAACAGGTAACATAAAATCCAAGCCGCCCGGAAAATGGGCGGAGTTTTCCCTGGTTGGCAGATTAGAAAATAAAGTAAGAAGGTCATGATGAACAAACTACCATTGCAGATAGCAGGAATATTCTGGTGCCACAGCTTACCTCTATAATGTCTGCCCCTCCATGTTCTGCTGCATTCCTAAAGCCTACCGTAGATGGTTCGAACCTCGGCCGGTTCAGCAGGGACCAGTCGAGATTCGATCCATACATGGGCAGGCTGATTGCACCCAAGTCAGTCCATCAATGGCTCTGCGGGAGGGATTCCCCCATCAGGACAGTCCGTGGAATTAAAGCGGGAGTCCGCCGGGAGTTCCGCCGTTTTATTTTTTTAAAAGCCAGCAGCTACAAATACAGCAGCTGCTGACTTTTAAAATAAGGACACTTACCCGCCCAGCGCGCCCGCGATGTCGGCACCCGAAGCCGATCTCTCGATCGTCTCTCGGGTGCTGCCGCCGCCATCTTGGGTATGGGAATCAGGAAGTGGAGCCTTTCGGTTTCATTTCCCGGTTCCCTACTGCGCATGCGCGAGTCGCGCTGTGCAATAAGGATGGACCCGCTGCCTCTGGGATCTGTGCGTTTCCCAGTAGGCAGCGGGGGACTTTCGGAAAGGGGCGTAGATCTACGCCCCTTTCCGCAGAGAGCTATCCCGGAAGTGGGTGCAGATACCTGTACTGTACAGGTACCTGCACCCCCCTCCCCCCTGAAAGGTGCCAATTGTGGCGCCGGAGGGGGGGAGGATTCCAATGAGCGGAAGGTCCACTTTAGGGTGGACCTCCGCTTTAAGAACACATCGTCTATGACAGTGATGGTGAGCCTTGGCATCCCAGATGTTTTGGAACTACATTTCCCATGATGCTCATGTACTCTGCAGTGTAGTTGAGCATCATGGGAAATGTAGTGCCAAAACATCTGGGGTGCCAAGGTTCGCCATCACTGATCTATGACTTGCCTAAATTCTATGCAAATACTGACTTTCCCAATAATTTCCCTTTGGGATCAATAAAGTATTCTGAATCTGACTTCCTGTTAGTCGTTATTTGCATAGGACTAGGAACGCCTTCTTTCCTCCCACTACCCGCGTGATACTGCCAAGGCTTGGCAAAAAATGGCTCAGGCTCCAATCACTGCATTGTGGGATTGGGGAGGGATCCATATCTGGAAGTTGTGGGTTTTTAGGAGATGTAGGGGCACATTGGGGGGGAGGGGATGCAGACATTGTAGAGTTAAGGATGTCACCAAAGTTTATTTTTTTGACTATCTTCAGTGTTTGCTTTAGATCACAAATTTTAAAGTTCTCAACCGAATAAGGAAAATTCTACGTTGAGTGAGAATAGGTGTGTGGGAAAATTAAAAATGGCCATAGATGGAGCGATTTTCTTTCCTGCAACCACGGGTTGTCATTGCTATTGTGTTCTCCCGGCGGGGGGAGAGGGAAGCCGTCTCTGCCGGGAGAACACAATGATTACTGCTAGCGACTATAATAGCCACTAGCAAAATTTGACAGGCTGGTAGTATCCAAGCTGATCTATCAAATTGGGTACAAGCAGCCTGCCTATACATGGTTCGAATCTCGGGCGGTCCCTGCTGAACTGGCTGAGATTCAAACTGTCTATGGCCAGCTTGAGTATGCTTCCACTGTCCTACCCTTTAATTTCTTCATCCATTTCAATGGGGTGGGGCAGTGACAACTGTGTTATACACTGTTCAGGTGTGTGATGATCCTGCAGTACAGAAGGCCCACCAGCAACTGCAACTTTTGTGAGACACTGTATATGCAGTCTTAGAGGAGAACAGTATGCTGTGAAAGAGGAGGACAAGGTAGGGGGAGACATTGGCAGCAGGGCAGCAACCTGGCACAGGACCTGGGCATTGGACCAATAAAACTATGAACAGAAACCATACCTGGAATTCTGCCTTAAGCCCCAACTGTAAGAGATCGAACTGTGGAAGAGCTTTGTTGCACAGTGATGGTCTACACAACTATGAACCGTGGGCCAAATGCAGCCCGCAGCTAGAATCGGTGGCCTCTCAAACAGGTCTTTAGGTCAGCCTATGGTCTCCATTTCTCTGAAACATTCACAATCCCCTCCACTTGGTCTTGAGTGCAGTTTCCCCACAGCTATGCTGTCATTGTACCATTGTTGGTTGCTAGGACCCCCAGCGCTCTGACAACCAGTCTCTACCCAGACCTGCTTTGCCTCCACCTGCTGATACAGATACACTACCAGGGTCTCTCTATGGTCCAAGCCACACTGGAAAAGTGTGAGGTAAAGAAATGGGGATCTTGATTTAAGGTAAGGCTCTGATGGGGACTCTAAAGGGAATGCAGATGTCGGGGGGATTCTGATATAACTGCAAACTTTGATGGGGATTTAGATGTAAGAGGGGGCACTCAGGTACAAGGGGACTGTAAAAGGACCTCTGATGGGGACTTTCATATATGGATGTACTCTAAAGGGGACTCTGATGGGGATTCATGTATGAGTGGACTATAATAGGGACTCTCATGTAAAGGGGGGCTCCAAAGGGAACTCTGATCTAAGGGGGACCCTGATGGAGACTTCAGTGTATGGGTGGACTCCAAGGGGACTCTATTGGGGACTATCATGTATGGGTGGACTCCAAGGGAACTCTGATGGGGACTTCAGTTTATGGGTGGACTATGATGGAGACTTTCATGTAAAGGGGGGCTCCAAAGGGAACTCTGATGTAAAGGGGTGCTCTGATGGGGACTTCAGTGTATGAGTGGACTCCAAGGGGATTCTGATGAGATTTATTCTGTATGGGTGGACTCAAAAGGGAACGCTGATGTAAGAGGTGCTCTGATGGGGACTTCAATGTATGGGTGGATTCCAAGGGGACTCTGATGGGGACTATCATGTATGGGTGGGCTCCAAAGGGAACTTTGATGTAAGGGGTGCTCTGATGGGGACTTCAATGTATGGGTGGACTCCAGGGGGACTATCATGTATGGGTGGACTCCAAGGGGACTATCATGTATGGGTGGACTCAAAGGGGACTATCATGTATGGGTGGACTCCAAAGGGAACTCTGATGTAAGGGGAACTCTGATGGGGACTTTAATGTATGGGGGGACTCTGATGGGGACTTAAATGTATGGGTGGATTCCAAGGGAACTCTGATGTAAGGGGAACTCTGATGGGGACTTCAATGTATGGGTGGGCTCCAAGGGGACTATCATGTATGGGTGGACTCCAAGGGGACAATCATGTATGGGTGGACTCCAAGGGGACTATCATGTATGGGTAGACTCCAAGGGGACTATCATGTATGGGTGGACTCCAAGGGGACTATCATGTATGGGTGGACTCCAAGGGGACTATCATGTATGGGTGGGCTCCAAAGGGAACTCTGATGTAAGGGGAACTCTGATGGGGACTTCAATGTATGGGGGGGGCTCTGATGGGGACTTCAATGTATGGGTGGATTCCAAGGGAACTCTGATGGGTGGGCTCCAAAGGGAACTCTGATGGGTGGGCTCCAAAGGGAACTCTGATGTAAGGGGAACTCTGATGGGGACTTCAATGTATGGGTGGACTTCAAAGGGAACCCTGATGTAAGGAGGAATCTGATATGGACTTTCATGTACAGGGGGATGCTAAAAGGAACTTGGGTGTAAGGGGGACTCTAATGGGGACTTTCATGTATGGTCAACTCTAAAGGGAACTCTGATTTAAGGGATGACTCTGATGGGGACTCTCATGTATGGATGAACTCTAAATGATTACCGGTAACACCTAAGATCCCTACTAAATACGGGCATAGTACTCAATAGGGTTTAAACATGACACTCTCAAAATTCGCTCAAGCTCGGTTCACAACATGGGGTCCAGTGCCTCCCTGTTCACCGATTCAGGTGTGAATCAGGTCCGAATTTTTGCCAGAATTTGCACCTGAATTGGAACCAAAGACGCACCTGACCCCTTTTGAAATGCAGACTGCGGGCCGCCCCCTGTGTGAATCGGCTCCATTGAGAGCCACTCCCAGTCTCCTGTAATGCAAATTGGATGCTAGAAAATCCACATCCAATTCGCATATATGTGAACCTTCATTATGGCATTGACCTCCTTTCCTTATGCTCCCCCTTCATAGCATCTACTTATATATATATATGAGACCTTTTAAAATGAACCTGTCAGCCATTTAAAAACTTAAAAGGCACCCCAAGATAATTGCTTATTAAACTTTGTAGCCAGAAAACCAGCGGGCCTTTCTGCTTTAGTTTCTTTGAGTTATTGGGATCTTAAAGGGTTAGTCCACTTTTAAGGAACATTTAAAAAAAATCCTCCGTGGATTCCAGCATCCTTATCACATTGCATACCACTACTCTGCTGTTCAAGTAGGTGCTCATGTCTCTCTCAATAGACATAGGACACATGCAACCCTTCTGAAAAAAAATCCCTTAGTAGCTAACCCCCTTTGCAGCAAGATGGACCGGATGTTAAAGGTGCGCCCCCAGCAGATCATTCATGAACACGTGCATTGTGTTTGCACAGGGGGGCAGGGGTGCTTTAAATTTTCTTTTTTTATGATCACTTTTATTGCTGTCTCAAGGAATATAAACATCACTTGTGACAGAAATATACAGTGACAGGTACTCTTGATGGAGAGATCTGGGGTCTATTAGGCTTTCAAATGCTTTCAAGTAGTGATGCACCGAAAGTTCTGCCACCGAAAATTATGGGTTTTTAGCGTTCTGCTGAAAGCAAAAAAAAACCCAGGTAATGGCTCTCGAAAACGTCTGCGATTTTACCGTACTTATGGTGTGTAGGTCATGTGACTCAAAAAAAAAAAAGCATCAAAAACACAACACGGGTTCATTTTTGATGCGTTCTTGTTGTGTTTTCGGTGCATTTCAATGAGGAGGTGCTGACCACATATGCACCAAAAATGCAGCAAGCAGGATTTTTTTTAACACCGCTTCAAAAAGCCGACAATTTATATTAATTTAAATTTATGATATTAATTAAAAAGTCGAATATAATACAATTATTTATAAAAATATAGTTTTTTTTAAAAACCATGAATTTCGGCCAAATGCATCCAGAATCTTCGGTTTCTGAACCGGAATTTTCATTTTGATAGACCACTACTTTCAAGATTTAAAAATGGCGCCGTTTGCATCCCGACGTGACGACAGTACGCGTCGCTTCCTGTTTCCTATACCATAGAGCCCATTGGAGACCTTCTGGTCCTTGTCGCTTCCAGTTTCCTATACCATAGAGCCCATTGGAGACCTTCCGGTCCTTGTCGCTTCCAGTTTCCTATACCATAGAGCCCATTGGAGACCTTCTGGTCCTTGTCGCTTCCAGTTTCCTATACCATAGAGCCCATTGGAGACCTTCCGGTCCTTGTTGCTTCCCATTTCCTATACCATATAGCCCATTGGAGACCTTTTGGTCCTTGTTGCTTCCAGTTTACTATACCATAGAGCCCATTGGAGACCTTCTGGTCCTTGTCGCTTCCAGCTTCCTATACCATAGAGCCCATTGTAGACCTTCTGGTCCTCGTTGCTTCCCATTTCCTATACCATAGAGCCCATTGGAGACCTATTGGTCCTTGTCGCTTCCAGCTTCCTATACCATAGAGCCCATTGGAGACCTTCTGGTCCTCGTCGCTTCCACTTTCCTATACCATAGAGCCCATTGGAGACCTTCTGGTCCTCGTTGCTTCCCATTTCCTATACCATATAGCCGATTGGAGACCTTTTGGTCCTTGTCGCTTCCAGTTTCCTATACCATAGAGCCCATTGGAGACCTTCTGGTCCTTGTTGCTTCCAGCTTCCTATACCATAGAGCCCATTGGAGACCTTCCGGTCCTTGTCGCTTCCAGTTTCCTATACCATAGAGCCCATTGGAGACCTTCTGGTCCTTGTCGCTTCCAGCTTCCTATACCATAGAGCCCATTGGAGACCTTCTGGTGCTCGTCACTTCCAGCTTCCTATACCATAGAGCCCATTGGAGACCTTCTGGTCCTCGTTGCTTCCCATTTCCTATACCATAGAGCCCATTGGAGACCTTCTGGTCCTTGTCGCTTCCAGCTTCCTATACCATAGAGCCCATTGGAGACCTTCTGGTCCTCGTCGCTTCCACTTTCCTATACCATAGAGCCCATTGGAGACCTTCTGGTCCTCGTTGCTTCCCATTTCCTATACCATATAGCCCATTGGAGACCTTTTGGTCCTTGTCGCTTCCAGTTTCCTATACCATAGAGCCCATTGGAGACCTTCTGGTCCTTGTTGCTTCCAGCTTCCTATACCATAGAGCCCATTGGAGACCTTCTGGTCCTTGTCGCTTCCAGTTTCCTATACCATAGAGTCCATTGGAGACCTTCTGGTCCTCGTTGCTTCCCATTTCCTATACCATATAGCCCATTGAAGACCTTTTGGTCCTTGTCGCTTCCTGTTTCCTATACCATAGAGCCCATTGGAGACCTTCTGGTCCTTGTTGCTTCCAGCATCCTATACCATAGAGCCCATTGGAGACCTTCCGGTCCTTGTCGCTTCCAGTTTCCTATACCATAGAGCCCATTGGAGACCTTCCAGTCCTCCACGGACTCTGTGGTAAGACAGCAAAACTGCCAGCTTCAGTTCCAGGCTCTCCAGTGGGACAGAGATCCAGGAGGGGCATCCCTCTCACGGCCTGTAAAAGCAATCCAGCGGCTAATTCGCTTTTTTACAACAAAAAAAGGCGGCAAAAACAAAACAATAGCTGCAGGCGTCATCCACTTGAAATCCCCAACGTACGTTAGGCGGTCTTCAAGTGGACACTTTTGGGACAGGCTGAGCACGACACAAGCATGGGGGCAGGAGCAACTATTTAAACAGTGGAGGAGTGGTATGTAAGATGCTGGGAACACTGGGGAATTTTTTGGAAAAGGGCCATAAAAGTTAAAGCAAACCCTATAACTATCCTAAATTCTGGCGTAAGCCCTGCCTAACTGACACCCAACCATCCAATGGCCACTAAGACTCTTAACGGAAAAGGTGAAGGTTGGTGTCACAAAATCCAGAAGTTGTAGTTCTTATAACATAGTGAAACTAATACAGAGATGTACACAGAATAGGGTATTCCAGCAGCACCTTGTGGTATACGCTCTTAGGAAGGACTTTAATTTTAAAACGGCCGACAGGTTTGCGTTAATGTGTTAAGATGGCAGTGTGAAGAAACGAACAAGTTCCACCTACCATAAGGTGATTACGCTCCCAAACGCTTTTTTAAAAACATGCAGCTGGAAATCACTAGGATATAAGTTGCGATAAAGTATAAGCACTCACCAATGTAACAATTCCATTTCATGGCAAGGTTGGTAGGCCACTATGGTTAAATGATGGTATGTGCCAAATCTTAGCGGCATAAAAGTTAAAACATGCGACATGCTTGTTTTTTCTTTAAATAAAAGTTCCCATAAACAGTCACATGCAAACAAATCTGAGATCATTGTCTGTATTGGGCGATGTTGGAAAAAGTCCACCTCCTCTTGGTACTCTAGCAGCCATGCTTCTCCAGGTTCCTACGTGTCTCCTGGGCTCCTGTAGGCACGAGGTTCCCATTGTGGTCAGTACTGTAAACAGGTGAAAGAGGACAGCGCATGCTCGAGATTCGGAGGGATGTCTCATCAGCTCAGGAGCAGCTGCTCAAACGCCTACGTAGGAGTGTGACGGGTTTGGTCTTCTCGTCCTCTTGGTCGCTCTCACATTGTCTCTGAAAGATTAAATAGGATTGTAAGCCTTTTTGAGATTTGTTTCCCGCTTATTGACTGATTAGGGCTTGAACTGAACCCATTCATTCCTATGGAGAGCATGTGTATTAAGCATACCAACGATAGCGGCATCCCCATACTAATGAATAGAGACCAGTTGGGGAGTTGGCAGTGGCTTCTTGGGTCCTCATTGGTGGATCTTTCAGGAATATGGAGAGTTGGGTTACAGGGTCTGTATTGATGGAGTTTTGTTAGTATCAGGCAGGTTTTGAATTTCCATAAGTCCTGCCTCAAGCAGGTCAAACGCAAGTCAGAAAGAGGTCAACTGCAGGTCAGACACACCTGTTAATGAAGTCTGAAAGACCTCAGAAGCATCTCAAACTGGTGCTTTGGCCCTAAAGGTTTGGGTAGAGTAGAGTAACTTTAGAATCACTATACTATCCTTTTATGTAGCCTTTCACAACCTTTTCAACAAAAAGGAACCATTGAAATAACATTCCAGGCTCAGGGAACGCCTGATAAAAATTACTAGATCCACAACTCATGGTACATTAGTGTGATGGTCAGTGGGAAGAATGGTCCTTATATTATGGTCATTGGGAAGAATTACCCCCTTACAGATTGCTAAAAAGATCAATGGTGCCAGTGGGAACTTATCCGAGAGGCAGAAACTGCTCAAGGAACCCCTAATAACCTCTGCAGGAACCCTTGTTGGGGAACCCTGCCTTTAAAGAGATTGTAGATTGTCTCAATGTTTTTCACCTTAATGCATTCAATGCTTCTTAGCTGCAGCCCGCCCCCCCCCCCCCCCTTCATTCCAGCACTGTGCATGAGCCCAGAGGCTCCCGCTGCTGGCTCTTATCTCATAGGACAGATTAAGGAGCCATTGGCTTGGGCCCTGAGTCCCGCTGTCTGTGTCAATTCCCGTGCGTGTGGCCCCAGGGAAATTGGCTCTCCGCGGGGGCAGTCAATGAAGTGAAGGGGCCAGAAGCGCCAGCAGGGGAACCCCAGAAGTGAAGGCTGCTCTGTGCAAAACTCTTGCACAGAGCAGGTAAGTATAACATGTTTGTTATTTTATTTATTTATTTATTTTAAATTAAGCTTTGCAACCCCTTTAGGGAAGCACAGGTGGCCTCCAAGATACCTAAACCATAGAGCAAACTTTTCTAAAAGAAAACCCAGAACTATCTGCATGATTGTTGCACGAAGGTCTGTTTAATTAATAGTTTACTTTTTAGCTAAACCTCCCCAATAGGTTTATAGACCCCCTTCAGACCTCATATAAAGTGTGGGCACATTGCCCGCCTTTCTACCACCTTGGGCATGAGCTACATCTATTCTTCCTATGGGCCCACTGCCCGTCCCTCCACCACGTTGGGCAGCACTTGCATCTATTTTTTCTCCGGGTACCTATGCTGTAGTACACAGCTGTTACAACGGGGATTGGTGGACCATCTGAGGTCTGGGATTGGCAGTGTAGCCACCACATCTAAGGACCATCTGAGGTCTGGGATTGGCGGACCATCTGAGGTCTGGGATTGGCGGACCATCTGAGGTCTGGGACTGGCAGACCATCTGAAGTCTGGGATTGATGTTGTAGCTACCACATCTCAGGACCATCTGAGATCTGGGATTGGTGGATCATCTGAGGTCTGGGACTGGCGGACCATCTGAGGTCTGGGACTGGTGGATCATCTGAGGTCTGGGATTGGCGGTGTAGCCACCACATCTAAGGACCATCTGAGGTCTGGGATTGGCGGACCATCTGAGGTCTGGGATTGGCGGACCATCTGAGGTCTGGGATTGGCGGACCATCTGAGGTCTGGGATTGGCGGACCATCTGAGGTCTGGGATTGGCAGTGTAGCCACCACATCTAAGGACCATCTGAGGTCTGGGATTGGCGGACCATCTGAGGTCTGGGACTGGCAGACCATCTGAGGTCTGGGATTGATGTTGTAGCCACCACATCTAAGGACCATCTGAGATCTGGGATTGGTGGATCATCTGAGGTCTGGGATTGGCGGACCATCTGAGGTCTGGGATTGGCGGACCATCTGAGGTCTGGGATTGGCGGTGTAGCCCACATCTAAGGACCATCTGAGGTCTGGGATTGGCGGACCATCTGAGGTCTGGGACTGGTGGACCATCTGAGGTCTGGGATTGGCGGTGTGGCCACCACATCTAAGGACCATCTGAGGTCTGGGATTGGCGGACCATCTGAGGTCTGGGATTGGCGGACCATCTGAGGTCTGGGACTGGTGGACCATCTGAGGTCTGGGATTGGGGGTGTAGCCACCACATCTAAGGACAATCTGAGGTCTGGGATTGGCGGACCATCTGAGGTCTGGGATTGGCAGTGTAGCCACCACATCTAAGGACCATCTGAGGTTTGAGATTGGCAGAGGGGTGGGGAAAACTATGAAGTATTTTTAGTTATAAAGTGAAACTGTACTTTATGAAAGCTGGTGCTTTTCCCTTAGGACTAGCTAGCTATAAGTTGTTGAGAGTTGTCACCCTAGGACAGAGAGTGTGCTACTACTCAAACTAGAAAATGAATGCAGCCACCACATCTAAGGACCAATAAGCTGCAATATATAACATATATACTAAAAATATTATCGGGTTTAGATACACTACATGCATACAGGAATGTGAATTCTTGAGGGTGGCTGTTGGTCACATATATCACAATCGCCGTGTTTTTGAATAATCCTGACAGTATGTGGTAGATCTAAGTGACTGTTCTTTATTTTGGGGGGCTGCCCCAATACTTACCAGATCCTCATCACTTTTTGCGGGATGACACAGCAGCTTCATGCGGCAGAGTCGATTACACGCAGACACCATGTTGTATGACAGCTGAGGGAGAGATATGATCACATACAATTACAACATACATGTACACTTCAGAAGATCAAAGAGCAAGAAAACATCTTGGATGGCCACACACTGATACAACACTTTTTATTTGTGAATTAAACTCCAAAACAGTCAGTCCATGCTATGCAGAGATAGAGGCAAATAGCTTGCACGTTTCGCACCATGAGCTGGTGCTTAATAATAGCTATGATTAAGCACCAACTCATGGTGTGAAACGCGTAAACTACTTTAATTCACGAATAAAGGTGTTGTATCAGTGTGCGGCCGTCCAGGATTTTTTCTTGCTCTTTGATCTTCTGAAGTGTTGCTCTTTGGTCCATTGCAGAGCCTGCACCTGTGTCTCAAGGAACTCCTTTTATACTGCAGAAGATGCCAGTGCTATATAAATTAATAATAATTGGTAACATTAGAATCCCACACACTTCTAGGTTGGATACTCAGAGATTACCAACAGTGTTGGTAGTAGCTAAGGGCTCATTCACACTATGAAAAACGAGGGATTCTCTGTGCATAGGAGTTCAGTGTTTATATACAGCCCTCTGTACATGTCAGTCCTAGAGAAGTGGTTAGGAGCACTTAGTGAAAGTCATGTCAGATACCTCCAACGTGTTTTGGAACTAGACAAAACATGTTGGCTATACCTGACATTTCTGTTCCAATAATTCTAATGTACTTCCAAGCGAGATAACCATTGTTTATTAGGTGCTCCTAACCACATATCAAGGATTATAACGTCTAATGAGCAATCTTATCATGACCAGAGATGCAGCAGCTGAGGAACTCCAACCAGGTCCTATCAAGGGTTTACCTCCTCCAAGGAACACAATGCCCCCGCCCTTCTAGCTGGATTTACACAAAACCCAATTCTCTTCCTTACTGGTTCAGAGCTTCTGCAAATCTACCTATACAAACCAATGACAAGCTGCAGATTTATAACTGGTAGCTGCATGTCTGATGGATAGGCAGCCCTAGAAGCAAACGGTCGGCATCCAGGGCCGCCCATCTGTCTCCATACGCAAGTAAACGCTTAGATGTGCACTTACCTGCATGCAGCCCCAGCCTGTCATTACCGGTCACCCCCAGACGCAGAATAGAGTTTGTTTCTCACATTGTAGGTCTCTCTGCACCCGTGTAAATGAGCCCAAGTGCCCTAAGTGTGGAGGGACACCAAATGTTTGATTGCTGACAGCAGCTAATTAAGTAGCTGCTTGCATTCCCTAAACTTCATTGAAAAATAAAAACTGAAAGGTGATTGGTTGCTTTAGGGCAAGACTGTCTGTCTGTTTGACTATCCTTCTTGCCAGTGGGCAGGGCCAAACTTCACCTGGCAATGCAGCCAATCAGGGTTCTCCTCTTTCCTCTCCCTGTTGCACTGTCTATCACTGGTGAGCAGATACTTTGCTGACAACTCCCGTGACTAAAGGTGACCACCACCCAGGATGCTCTATCTATGACCCTGCTTTTTATTTTTTTACACAATAATACAAATAATATAGGACATTAAATATTATATAAATTTAAAGAAAAATCTAGTTTGTTGATTTACCACATAATTTTATAAAAAAAATAATATGTAAAAATATACCCCATGCAGTATTGGCATTGCATTGCTATATCACAAGGCCATCCCTTTTGTAAATTGACAATGTGACAATGAACAAACCGCACAGTAAAGCATATAAAGCCCGAACAATCCTCATCTTGGTTACAAATAGTGCTTTGAATTGTACTAAAAAAAATACTTACAGAATATATGTAATTACACCGATGCTCCTAAAAAAAACAAAAAAAGGAAGAAGATTATAAAAGACTGAAAAAAAAAGGAAAAAAGAAGGTGATGATTCTTATTTATCCAGGTCATAGCTGATAGAAGTCAATCACATTCAACTGGACTAGCTTTTTTTGGAACTTAAGAAGTTATGAAACATCCATAACATTACAGAACCAGTTTCAGTTCAATGCGACTTCTCCTGGCTGACGGAAGGAAGCAGATTAAATACTTTGCATGCATTATGTATTACAACCACAAGATGGTGCTAGAGATTAAAGAACAGATAGGGGACACGTGTTCAATTGATAATAAAGGGAAATTGCTGAATGGGATACTATAACTACGTTCATAAAAAAGGAAATGCAAAATTTAAAAGGCAAAAGGCATGTGTTTCAAGAATTTATCCAAATAGATAGCAGTTATAAACCCAATCACTAAAATCTCACATTCTTTAACCTGTTACTGCCATTTCAGAAACATTTATTTATCAATCTGTAGTAAACTGCAGTGATCCTGCCATAAAGGCCCATGTGCGGGGAACATCTTGAGTGACAACTCAGTGTCCATCAATCAGTAGTATTACTGTGTTGTCACCCTGTCACAACGCTCCCAGTGGATACTAGTATAAGCCAGCGTTTCTCAACCAGGGTTCCTCCAGCGGTTGTTAGGGGTTCCTTGAGCAATGAACAATTTCTGTCTCTCAGATAAGTTCCCTCTGACACCATTGATCTTTTTAGAGATCTGTTGGGGGTAATTTTTCCCAATGACCACAAGTGTAAGGAGCATTCTTCCCACTGACCATCACACTAATGTAACAGACGAAAAACAAGCTCTGGACTGCCGCACTCTTCAGAAGACCACTTTCTTTTATTGGAAAATCACATTGCAGCTCAACAAACACAGCGAACATGATGAATAGGCACTGCAGCTAGTGCGAAACGTCAGCAATTTTTCCTTGTTCGCTGTGTTTGTTGAGCTGTGATTTTCCAATAAAAGAAAATGGTCTTCTGAAGAGTGCGGCAGTCCAGAGCTTGTTTTTCGTCTGTTGCTAGTGGCAATAGCCAGCACCTGTGGCTTCCCAGCCGCAGAGACAGTTTACAGCCTGCATGTGTGCTCCTGGAGCGGTGAGATCCCTTTCCCATCACACTAATGCATCATGAGTTGTAGATATAGTAATTTTCAGCAAGGGTTCCCTGGGACCAGAAATGTATTACAAGGGTTCCTCTGTGTTGAAAAGGTTGACAAAGGCTGGTATAAGCAGTCATGCCTGTAGGCATGATCCACTGTTGTTACCATGAGTAATCCAGCCCTGGGAAATGCCATGCAGCCATTATTGGAATGTTGAAGTAGCGGAAAAAAGGCCGCAGAAGGATCAACAGCACTAAACTCCAGCTATGAATGAAAGGGGCTCTTCTACTCCTCCCCACAAAAAAATTAAAAGTCAGCAGCTACAAATTCTGTAGCTGCTGACTTTTATTATTAGGACAATTACTGCATACTTTGATGCACTTGGACAGCTTAAACATGTATTGCAATGTATGAGAAAAAAAAAAATCCCTGTTTTAAAGTATAGCGATACCCTCACTTAAGAGGGCCGCAAGTTTGGTTTGGGCCCTGAGCACAGCTCCGCCAACCCCCCCCGGCAATCTGCTCTACCCACTCTGGCACAGTTAGTATCTAGCAATACACATTAAATCACTTATACTCTAAATATGTGTGTGCGTGGGTGGATAACTCAAGCTCATAGACAATCTTTGAAAGTATATAACTGACTTTACTTGTTGTTTTATAAAAGGAATAACATGAATCGAACATTTGGTTTGCAACACATAAGCAGGTCCCTGCAGTAACCAGTAATAAAGATAAACAGAGTAATCAGCATAATAAAGTATTGCTATGCAACTCTAGCGCTGCCCTTTTTCAGCTACTTCCCCGCATGGGTAAACTAACACCCAGCACTATCTACCTATGCAGTCAGGCCTGACTGATCTAGATGGAAGTCCAGTGAAACAATATTCGCTAGCAATCTTTCGGTGGTGCACTTGAAGAACAACTTTGTAATCCAAATGAATAATAAAGATAAAGTATCTGTTTTTAAACAGCTCTCACCACTCGGACAAGTTCAAGTCCGTTTCCTCCGCCGATTCGTCTAGGAACAGGAATCCACCGACCTCCGAGTCTTCAATCCTTCTGGTGTACTGCAGCAAGGATGAGAAAATGTCTCTCAGGTGCAGCTAGGCTGGCAGAGGGCTCTTTGGAAAAGAGCACAAGGCCCAGGCTTCAGGCCTTGTGCCTCCAGCAGTTCAGCACAGACCTCCTCTTGCTAGGAGGGGGGGTGTCCAACCAAAAACCTAGGCCTCTCCCCCTCCTTATATGCCCTCCCCCATGAGTCTCTGGGGCATAACTCCAAACATCCTGGGAACCAGCGGGGTTCTGGGAACAGTAGTTTTATAGTCCTTAAAGAGACCCCGCTACACACTCCCCCCACTTAAACTCTTTGGTCCCCAAAGATAAACTTTTAACACATATCCTGTACCAATTTTGAAAGTGCTGGGTATGATGTTGGTACAGGGAATTTCCACCAGAACTCAGAGGTGGGATTCCCTGTCCCACAGGTCACACTGGCATGAGTGGCCTGCCTAACTGTGCCAGAGAGTGAGCTGGGGTTGCCCTCCACCAAATGGTCAGTGGAGGGATTAGAGCGTTCAACACTTCTTCTAGCAGTCACAACAGAGTCCTCAGAGCTCTCCCCCATTTGAGAGTAGGTTAGCTTCTTGGGGGGTCTCACAACTCGGCGAGCTCTCTGTTCTCTTGGGACTTCAGGCTCTGGTGCCACAGGCTCTTCTTCAGGAACACACTCTGACAGCATCACTGGTTCTGGAACATCGGTCCTTTCCTCTTCTGAGTAAATGCTAGGGATATCTTCCCAGCCTTCAGGCACACCACTAGATGGAATGAACTCTGTAGCTTCTGGGTTCAGTGTCCCATCCTGTGTATCCTCAGTAGGTGGGAGATCTATGACAGAATTTCCTGGAGTTGATGAAGGCCACAGCCACTCAAGCTCTCCTCTTCCACCTTCACCTCGTTGGGAATCTTCTCCATCTCTAACCCGGGAGGTCTGAGACCGAGTGCTAGGTCCCGGGGTATCCAGAATGGAAACAGATTCTGGTGGATTTCTCACTGGAGGTATTCTGACTGCTTCAGTAAGCGGGAGCAAATGATTCCTGTGCCAAGTCTTCAAGGGCCCCACTTTCCCCTCTGGTTTTAACTTATACACAGGCAATCCAGGTAGTTTTCTGCAAATGACATAGGGCTCCGATCTCCATCTATCAGCAAGCTTGTGCTTCCCAGGGATCCCCAGGTTGCGTAGCAGTACACGGTCCCCAGGCTGCAGGTCTTGCACTCGAACCTTCAGATCGAAGTTCCTCTTGTTGTGGGCTCCCCTTTGGTCCGAGGCCGCCTGAGCTCGTTCATGGGCCACTTTCAAATTGTGTCTAAGTCGGTCCACATATCCCTTGTGGGAGGTAGCAGAGGCATGGTCTAGGGAAATGCCAAAGGCCAGATCCACCGGCAATCTTGCTTCTCTCCCAAACATGAGCCGGTAGGGGGAGTAACACATCACTTGTGGTGCAGTTGTAAGCGTGCACCAAAGTTGATATGTGTTGGCTCCAGTGTTGCTTCTTCTCTGTCTTTAGAGTTCCAAGCATGTTTAGTAAGGTCCGATTAAACCTCTCAGGTTGGGCATCTCCTTGTGGATGATAAGGTGTAGTCCTGGTCTTCTCTACTCCCAATGAGTCCACTAGGTTCCGGATCAGACGACTCTCAAAGTCCCTTCCTTGGTCTGAGTGGATTCTCTGTGGTAATCCATAGTGGACAAAGTATTTTTCCATGAGCACCTTGGCCACAGTGGAGGCCTTTTGGTCTTTGGTGGGGAAAGCCTGGGCATAACGGGTGAAATGATCGGTTACCACCAGAACATTTCCCAATCCACTCAAATCGGGTTCGAGGCAGAGAAAGTCAATGCACACCAGATCCATTGGACCCTGACTCTGTAGGTGGCCCATTGGGGCAGCTTGATGGGGTAGAGTCTTCCTCTGGATGCATCGTGCACAAGAATGGCAATATTCCTCCACTTCTGCCCTCATACAGGGCCAATAGAACCGGCTTCTGACAAGCTGGAAAGTTCTCTCCGCCCCTAGATGGCCATGCTGGTCATGTAAGGCAATTAGTACTGTCTCTCGGTGCTTCTCTGGGAGAAACAACTGCCACTTATCTTCTGAGTTATCAGAGGGGCCCCTTCGGTAGACCACTCCCTGATGTACTTGTAGCTTATCCAACTCTTTCCTCAGCAGGCGAGCCTCCTTGGAAGGATGATGTCGAAGTCCCTCTGGATTCTCGTTCTCCAAAGCTTCAAGGACCAATCTCCCCATGGGGTCTTCCAATTGGTCATAGCTCAGCTCCTTTCTGGACAGCTTTGGCAGGAGTTCCTCTGCTAGTTGAGTTACCCCACAGTAGGGTTGAGGGACTCCCACTGCGGTGACTCCTATCTCCTCTGCTCTGGAGCCCCCTCTTGCTTGAAACTCAGCACCCTGACAGAGTGCTCGCACTCCTTCCGGTGCTACCTGGGTCCAGTCTTCCCAGTCATTGCCCATGACATGAGATCTTCGGGACAGGGCATCTGCATCCCTATTTCCAGCCCCTGGTCTGTACTTTAGACTGAAGTTGAATCCGGATAATGCAGCCAACCATCTGTGTCCGGTTGCATCTAACTTTGCAGTAGTGAAGAGGTAGATCAGAGGATTGTTATCTGTCTTTATGGTAAACTCCACCCCGTAGAGATAGTCCTTCAGTTTTTCTACTACTGCCCATTTGAGGGCCAAGAACTCCAATTTATGAGTGGGGTAGTTCTTCTCCGAGGGAGTCAGGCTCCGGCTCACATAGGCCACTGGTCGCAGCTGCTCTTCATACTCTTGATAGAGCACTCCGCCTAGGCCCTCATGACTGGCATCGACATGTAGCTCATATGGTCTGGTGGGGTCGGCATAGGCCAGGACTGGGGCCGTGGTAAGGCTCCTCTTCAAGGTTCGGAAAGCCTCTTCACACCTTGGGTTCCACTGATCTTGAACCGACTCACCGGCCCTCCTAGGTCCCAAGCCATCCTCTTCTCCTTCAGTCTTGAGCAATTCGTTTAGTGGCTTGGCAATCCGGACAAACCCATCCACAAATCTTCTATAATAGGAGCAGAACCCCAGGAAAGATCTGAGCTCTGTAACTGTTGTCGGTCTTGGCCAAGAGGTAACTGCCTCCAACTTCTCAGGGTCTGTAGCCACTCCCTTTTCAGACACTATGTGTCCCAGATAGTTCACAGAGGATTGGTAAAACCGGCACTTCTCGGGAGAAAGCTTGAGTCCCTCTTCGCTGAGTCTTCTCAACACCTTCTCCAACCTGGCCTCATGTTCTTCCAAAGTCTTCCCGAAGACAATGACATCGTCCAAGTACACAAGGACTTCTATGAGGTTCATGTCTCCAACGGTCTTCTCCATGAGGCGTTGAAAGGTAGCAGGAGTTCCAGACAGGCCCTGAGGCATTCTGTTGAATTCAAAGAATCCCACTGGGGTTATGAAAGCTGTCTTCTCTCGGTCTTCCTGGTGCATGGGGATTTGGTAGTACCCACTCTTGAGGTCCATTACACTGAACCACTTGGCACCAGACAAACTCTGTAGGGCATCCTCTATTCTCGGTGTGGTATACTGGTCAGGGATGGTCCTCCTGTTGAGAGTCCTGTAGTCGATACAAAGCCTCAACGACCCATTCTTTTTCCTGACCACCACTATGGGGGAGGCATAGGGACTTCTAGACTCCCTAATCACACCAGTCTTCTTCAACTCCGCAAGCTGCTCCCTCAGATCCTCCAGATCAGCTAGAGGGACCCGCCTAACCCTTTCCCTGAAGGGTTTGTCTTCTTGCAGGCGGATTCGGTGGGTGGCACTCCTGGCACATCCCACATCAAACCCATCCTTTGAGAAAATCCTCTCCCATCTAGTCAGCTGGGCCTTGGCTCTCTCCTTCCAGGCTCCAGGTAGATCCGGGTTCTCCATGGAAAGTTTTTCCCAAACATCTCCTCCATCACCCGTTCCTTTTACTTCTGACCAGCTGACTGGGGCCGCAGGACTCACCTGCCCCAACAGCATCCTGGCAGGGATCTCTATGGGTCTCTCCGTAGGGTTTCTCACACTCACTGGGACTCTTCCTCGAGCCTTCTTCAGGGCCTTGATTGGAATCACTTCCGGTATCACTTCCAGGCCTGAGTGGTCCTCCCTTGGATCGGATTCCAGCATGACAAAGGGGCCAGGCTGCTCCCAGGTAAGCTTCACCGTGGCCCTGAGGCAGGCTACCTCTCCGGGCTGCAGCACCACTCCTTCTCTCCCAAGTCTCCACATCTTCCCTATCCCCTCTCCTGGGGTCTTCTGCTCTAGGACCAACCGTTGGTAGGCTGTCTTCAGCATGGGATGGATATTGGGATCTTGATGGTTTCTCGTCTTCACTAGAGGGGTCAGAAGTCTTCGCACCAGATCCGTATTGGTCCCTATGATGAGGGACATCTTGCTGGCCCCGGGCGGTCTAGGACACACAACTGCCAGGGTGTCAAACACCTCTGTTTTCCCCGCCACAGATGGATCGAAGGTCAGCTTTATGGGCAGGTAACCATCGTAGGGGAAACTCTGAGCTCCCAGGCCCCATATCTCCAGCTCTTCTATCTTCTGTATAGGCAAATGGCTCAAGTGCCTATCATAGAAGTCTCTGTACAACAAAGTCACTTGAGCTCCAGTGTCCAGGAGGGCCTTCGTGTAGACTCCTTCCACCTGGATGGAGACAGTGGGGGACGGGCCGACCAATTCTTCTGGGTAGGGCCGGGTTGAGGCCACCTTCTTCTGGGGGCCCGTTTTCATCCAGTTGGTTTTTGACTTTATTCTTTTTCGAGCCTGGTATGCATTGACCCTCCCCACAGTAATGGGAGTACAAACCCGCTGAGGGATGTTATTGTTTCTTATTTGTAGACATTCCTTCTGAGGGGTCTGGTTTTCTCTCTTTCTCTTCCTTCTATTCAGTTTGGAGTTCACTGAAAGGCATGGGCACCCGGTTGACTCCCTCACCGGGGCCCTCTGGAGTTTCCCGCCGGCTGGCGGTTATCTATCTTCTTCTTCTTGGGATTGGAACATCTACTGGCGAAGTGGCCACTGCCCCCGCAGTTGTAGCATAGCATCTCTTCTCGGTCTCGAGTGGGGCTTGGTGTTGGTGTATCTGGAAACAACTCCTTCCTAGGACTTGGTTTCTCGGCTCCCCCTTGACCTTTCGCCATCATAGCAGTCAACATCTCCATCACCTGGGACATCTGTAACTTCAAAGTGTCCAGCTCCTTATCTCTAGCGGGAGTCATGGCCGGTGTAACTATTGCTACCGGTTGTTCGACGGGCTCGATGAGATGTTCTTCCCTTTTCTCTTCCAGTAGGGCCTCTTCCTCTCTGATCATTCGGATGAGGTCAGTGTACTCCAGATTCTTCCCATCCTGTCGGGCACGCAGTGTCCATGCAATAGGATCCATGGGTTGAGCTCCCCTCAGTACCTGTTGAGCACGGGCCTCATCTACTTTCCCTGGGCTGATCCCCTTCCTTAGGATCATCCTATGCAGGATTTTATCTAAACGTCCCATGTAGTCTGATAGTTTTTCACCTTTCTTCTGGTAGCAATGCTCTAACTGATAAGCAAGCTCAGAGATTTTCTCTGTCCCACCAAACACATTCTGTAATACATCTAGGTACTCCTGCGCATTACAGTCTGTCCTGCTCATCTTCAGGTTGCGTACGGCCTCTAGAGCAGTCCCCTTTAGACTTTCCACAATCCTCTGCTTCTTTCTGCGCTCTGGAACTTCCCATTCCTCTAGTGCCTGAGTTGCGCTATCTAACCACTCTTCAAATCCCTCTTCTTCCGAAGGTACAGGTTTCCTCCCTGAAAACATCCGGAGTTTTCTGTACCCCGACATCGGGTAATCTGTGGGATCCTTCTTGCACTGGGCCACAATCTCTTCCAGGACAGCACACAGTTCTGCGCTAAGGGTGGCCGGTGCTGGTCTGAGACTCTCGGGTGAGGTACGGGCCGCAGCCTGCGGTGATCCCATTGGCGATGGCTCCTCCTTTGTTGCGTGCGCCAACCTATAGGATCTGTTGTCTTGTGTCCGTACACAGTTGCGCTTGCAAGCCTCCGGCATCCCATCCCAGTATTCCACTAGCGCGTACTGATATGAGATGTCTGGGTCTGATTTTATCTCCATCACCCATGGTTCATGGTCTGGGGACACTGACTTCATTAACTCCTCTATGGTCTCAGTCGACCATTTCTCCCCTGGGAGGCTAATGACCACTGACTGACTTGGGTCGGCCTTAGCCGCTTCACACCACGCTCTGACTCCCTGTGGGTCCATGCCGGTACCTCTGGCGTGTTCACCGCTGTCTCAGAAATCCCAGATTTACGAGCCCCCACGTATAGCGATACCCTCACTTAAGAGGGCCGCAAGTTTGGTTTGGGCCCTGAGCACAGCTCCGCCAACCCCCCCCCCCCCCCGGCAATCTGCTCTACCCACTCTGGCACAGTTAGTATCTAGCAATACACATTAAATCACTTATACTCTAAATATGTGTGTGCGTGGGTGGATAACTCAAGCTCATAGACAATCTTTTTTTGAAAATTTATTTTTATTGAACAGTTTTTAAACACATACAGAACATACAAAGGGTCCCAAAAACCCCAGTCCCCCCCCCCCCCCCTTCCCACCCTCTCCCCCCCCTGTGCAGCCCCCCGATCAACTTCTGAGCGTAATCCATGTTCACCAACAGTACTTCACATATAGAAAACATATCTTATACCATTAATAATTGAATAATTTTCCCAAGACCCGCGACGGGGACGGGATTCAACCTAAGTGTAGCGACCCCCTGCCCCGTCCCTTACCCGACTCTCAAGGAGTTCTCCCCCCACCTAGTGATTAGATCACAGTATCTGTGGCATCAAGCCAACACCGCCACACTCTCTCAAATTTATTGGGACATCCTCTACTGAGATATGTTGCTTTGTAGAACGGCAGAGCTTTATTAACTAAACCCTTCCAATAAGACACTGTAGGAGGATCAGGTTTCTTCCAACACAAAAGAATAGCTTTACGTGCATAAAATAACGTCAGAGAGATTAGAGTCCTCTGCACCTTTCGAGGTGCCAACTCCCCCACCAGTCCGAGCAAGCATGTCGCAACCGTGACTGGGATCGGTACCGAAAGTACCGATTGTATAACTTGCGTCACTCCCCTCCAGAACTCCTCAATCTGCGGACACTGCCAAAACACATGATCAAAGTCAGCTCGGTCGGCTGTACAACGCCAGCAACCCCCGGCACCCGTACCATACATTCTGGCCAATCTGGCTGGGGTGTAATACACTCTATGCAGGATTTTAAACTGGATAAGTCTGTCTCTAGCTGATACCAGCATCTGGAACGGGTAATCCCACATGTCATCCCAGTCCTCCCCCTCAAAGTCCGGCACCAAGGCACTCCAGACATCCCTGCATTTTTGGATGGGCTTCGGCCTGTCAGGGAACAACATTTTGTACACAACAGAAAGAGGCTTTTCCAAGTCCTCCGTTCGCAGCACACTCTCCAGAGACGACACTCTCATCTCCAGAGCCCCAGGACCAAACTGTGAGAGAAAAGCATGCCGCAGCTGTAGATAGCGAAAGAAATACCAATTTGGAAGAGCATGTTTAGCTTTAAGCTGATCAAACGTTAGAAGCTTCCTCTCTCCTACCACATGCTTCAGTTGTTTGATGCCTACTCTGGCCCATATCACCGGGTCGGGTATTTCCCTGAAATGTGGTAATCTAGGATTAAACCAGAGAGGAGTGTCAGGAGACCAACTCCCCTCCGGTTGTTTCAGTAAGACCCGCACTTTGTCCCAAGCCCGTATCGTTGCCCGCATTGAGGCCGTCAGAGCCAATGAAGCTCCTTGACCTCTATACACCAAATAGGACAAGCTCTCGTACGAGCCCAGAAGGGCCGCCTCCAGTACATTAGCTCATAGACAATCTTTGAAAGTATATAACTGACTTTACTTTTTGTTTTATAAAAGGAATAACATGAATCGAACATTTGGTTTGCAACACATAAGCAGGTCCCTGCAGTAACCAGTAATAAAGATAAACAGAGTAATCAGCATAATAAAGTATTGCTATGCAACTCTAGCGCTGCCCTTTTTCAGCTACTTCCCCGCATGGGTAAATTAACACCCAGCACTATCTACCTATGCAGTCAGGCCTGACTGATCTAGATGGAAGTCCAGTGAAACAATATTCGCTAGCAATCTTTCGGTGGTGCACTTGAAGAACAACTTTGTAATCCAAATGAATAATAAAGATAAAGTATCTGTTTTTTTTTTTCAAATGTTTTTTATTAGATTTTCAAATATAAGTACAAATAAGGTTTACAGATACTTTTATGAGAAATGTAGTAAAGAGTTTAACAGCAATAGTTATCAGTTTCAACATATGCATGAATCATACAAAGATCGATTGGCACCGTGAAAATAAAACAGTATATATTAAACGACCATCATATACACTGTGCTGTCTTGTAATGGAACCAATAGATAAACAAAAAAAAAAAAAGAAAAGAGAGATTTAACGAATCCCTGTGTATTAAGTTGTAAAGCGTCTATAATGGCATATATAACTTATATAATCAAATGTAAATTATCATAACAAGTACAATAAGGCAATATTTCCAGTTTGTATATTAACAAGTTAACTCGTCTTATTAAACTTGTCCCATAAGGACCACTGAGCCACTATTTTTTTTTGGTTTCCCTCCTTCCAAGCTAATGTCCTTTCATATGCGTAAGAGTAATTTATTAATTGTAAAACGTCCCTGATCAGGGGGGGAGATGTGGACTTCCAATGACGAGCTATGACCAGGCGGGCAGCTTGAAGAATATGTAGCACCAAGGTGCGACATGTGCTGGGGTAGATGTCTAAGTCAACACTCAGGATTGCTCGCTCAGCTGTTAGTTTATTTAGTATGCCTGTTACTTCAGCTATTAGGTTCGAAATTACTGTCCAGAAACTTTTTAGAGAGATGCAAGCCCAGACCATATGTACCAGGTTGCCTACCTGGCCGCAACCTCTCCAACAGAGGTTATCTAATGTTTTGTCATATTTTGCTAATATATAAGGCGTTTTGTACCACCTGAGAAGTATTTTTAGTGTTGTTTCTTTGTAATTGGAACATTTAGTGTGGGTATTATTGTTTTTAATCGCGCAGCGTCACTGTTCCCGTGATATAGTAACTTTCAATTCTGATTCCCATTTAAGGAATTGTTTAGGGATGCCCAGATATTTCTTACTATTCAGTAAGTTATAGATACAAGAAATGCCTTTTTTCCTAGCAGGACCAGCTTTCCACAGTTTGTGAATTTCTTCTGGGATATCTAATACAGAAGTAGATGAACCTTTCAAAATGTGGGAGATGCTAGCAAATGTTAAAAATTCCGTATGTGGCAGTGAGTATTTAGATTGCAAATTACTAAATGATCTCAGATGCCGTGATTCATATAGATCTGCTATGAATTGAATGCCTGCCCTCTCCCAATTTTGAATCTGCAAGTCTGGTGCTATTAAGAGAAGAGCTTTAAGAGGAATAGGTATTGATACATGTTTAACATGAGTATTTTTAACTTGCAAAAAATATTCCCAGGCCTTAAGGGTCGCATGGATCATGGGATGGTTTTCACACAATTTTGAGTTAAAAAGGGCCGTAGATAATAGTAAATTTAGTACTTCTCCTTTTTGTAAATAGACTTGTTCTGCTTTACTCCAATGCATTGGACAAGCTGTATCATACCATGCTGCTGCTTGTGCTAAGGTAGCTGCCGTATGATAATCTTTTATAAGGGGGACTCCCATGCCTCCCGCTCCTCTATGTTTAGTAAGAATAGCATGAGGACACCTAGCTCTCTTCCCCTCCCACAAAAATTTAGATAATGCGCCCTGCATTTTAGAGAAAAAGGAGGCCGGCAAATGGATAGGTATTGCTCTAAAATAATATAATAGTTTGGGAAGCAAGATCATTTTATATGCAGCCAGCCTACATGACCAAGATAGGTAATAACGTTTCATTTTGAGCATTTCTTGGGTAAATTCAGCAATGAGCGGTTCAAAATTAGCTTGGTATAAGTGTGAAAGTTGCTTTGTAATTGAGATGCCTAGATAATGGAGGGATTTGTCAGCCCACATAAATGGCATTGTATCCTTTAAAGATTTCTCCATGGTTAACGGCAGTGCCAGACCCATAATGCTTGATTTCGAGGAGTTAATTTTATAGTATGAAATTGCGTTAAATTGGGTAAGTAGATCCTGTACGGCCTTAAGTGAATAAACCGGGTTAGATAGTGATAGAATGACATCATCCGCAAATAATGTCACTGTATGGTCCTCCTTTCCAATATGTATTCCAGTTATTTGAGGGTGTTGTCTTATTTTTTCGGCTAGAGGTTCCATCATGAGTACAAATATTAGAGGTGACAGGGGACACCCCTGTCGTGTGCCATTAGATATGGTAAATGGGTCAGAAAAAATACCTTCTGTAAATATTGTGGCTGATGGGGTAGAATATAATGCAGTAATTGCTGATTGTACTTGCCCTGTAAACCCAAATTTTTCCAAAACCTTTGACATGTAGCCCCAGTGTATCCTGTCAAAGGCCTTTTCGGCATCTAAGGACAGGAGTACAGAGGGTTGACGTGATTCATTTGCGTAATGTATAATATTAAGTATGCGTCTGGTAGCGTCTGTAGTCTGTCTGCCTTCCACAAACCCCACCTGGTCTTGATTTATTAGGCGTGGTAAAATTTTTACTAATCTGTTCGCTAACATTTTTGCGTATAATTTCACATCCGTGTTTAATAGCGATATAGGCCTAAAGTTTTGGGCCTTGTTTGGTTCTTTCCCCGGTTTGGGAAATGTAACAATTGTTGCCTGCAGCATTTCCTCAGGGAAGGAGGCTGAGGAAGCAGCTTTATGGAAGACCCTCCTCAAGTATGGTGCTAGAATTTCTTTGTACTGTTTATAATATTCTGAAGAGTACCCATCCGGGCCCGGTGATTTACTGTTGGGTAGTGTGGATATCGTTTCTTTGATTTCTGACTCAGTAAAGGGAGAGTTTAATGCTTCTAGGTCCACAGGTTGGATCGAAGGGAGCGAAACATCCCTTAAAAAGGAGCTAATTAGGTCTGACGTGGGTTGGGGGGTATTAGGGTCCTTTCCTATATTGTATAGATCTTCGTAATAGTCTCTAAATGTGTCTGCAATGTCCTTAGGGTTAATGTGTTTAGAACCGGTCTTGTGGTGAATCAAGAAGGGAATTTTTTGTTTAGTAGCTTTATCTTTAAGCTGGTTTGCCAGTAGCTTACCTGCTTTGTTACCGTGCATATAGAAGTTAGCTTTAAGTCTGTGTGTGTTTCTGACATGTTGCGATATTAATAAATTTCTAAGGTCTTCTCTAGCTTTGGACAATTTTGAACTAACGTTCAAGGAGGGTGCTGTTTTATTTTGTGATTCTAATTGTGTAATATCATGCAAGATGTCTTCCATTCGCTGCTTCCTTTTCCTCCGTATGGCTGCACTATGCTTTAGTAAAATCCCTCTAAGATACGCTTTGTGTGTTAACCAGAGATTAAAAGAGTCCACGTCAGGTGAATCATTGAGCTCAAAAAATTCTTTGATTGATTTCTCTATGTCCGCCGCAAGCACCGGGTCTGCGAACAGCAGGGTGTCGTTACGCCACCTGTTAGCTCTAGTGGTAATACCTTGAGTGCCTACTGTCACAGATACCGGCGCGTGGTCGGACCAAGAGATCTGTCCTATCTCAGACTTGGAGATTTTTTGCAAAAGAAATTTGTCTACCAGAAACACATCAATTCTGGAGTACGTCATATGAACTTTAGAGAAAAAAGAGAAATCCCTTTCATTGGAGTGCTGACATCTCCAAACATCGTACATATTATTTTTACAAGTAAACCCCGATAGAGACGATCTAAACGTTTTCCTGCTGCCAGAACTGGATACGTCCAATTGTGGATCAGAGACAACGTTCAGATCCCCACACAGAATGACATGACCAAACACATTTTTCTGAACTTTTTTCCATAGCTTGTTTAGAAAGGCAATCTGATTGTTATTAGGAGCATATGTATTGACTATAGTGTACGCCACATCATCTATCTCACAGGCTAAAATGATATATCTGCCCTCTACATCGCTGTAGTGTGATTTATATTTAAATGCTAGTGATTGTTTGATTAAGATAGCTACCCCCCTCTTTTTAGATTGCGCACATGCATAATAGCAGTGCGGGTACTGGCTGTGAGATAGTTGAGGGTGCCCTTGAGCCTTGAAGTGCGTTTCTTGCAAACACAGTATGTCACATTTTTGAGATTGGGCCTCTTTCCATAGCATATGTCTTTTGGAAGGTATGTTCAAACCGTTAACGTTCATGGAGGTGATTTTAAACGCCATATTCAATGAAAGAGTATTAATGGATAAGCAGTAGTTGAGATCTGCTGAATAGAATCCCCGCAAATGATGTGATCAAGGGGTGAAGGGAACAGGTAAGTATCGACCAGCGCAGTGGGATATACCCAGTGGTCCGCGAATGCAATAAGAGGTAAGTATCAAACACTAGTAGTAAGTAGGAAGTTTTATCCTATTGATTCAGAGATATTGCCTTGTATGATTCCTGTTGGTGAACTGTCCAACTGGACACAAACTGTATAGCAAAAAATATGATAACCAAAACACAAGGAAAATAAGGAAAAATAAGAAAAAAGTAAAAGAAAAAGTAAACAGGTAGACGTGCTTGTCCGCACTTGATGTAAAAAGATGCGATTCCTCACGAAATCTGAGCAGGTAAATACCCGCTAATTTTAGGGGAAAGTTTAACTAGTTCATTCCGCCGGTATGGCTCTCCGGAATGTGTGAAGTCGGAAAAAAAAAAAAACAGGCACCAACCTTGAATATTTTCAGGTATAGTGGACGGACACTCGTCTGCTATCCGAATCTTCCAATTGGGAGTTGCCGTCTGGATTTGGAACAATGTTCCACTTTTCTAGCAGCCTGATGCCTTCTTCCAAAGTTGAGATTGTGTATTCTCGGTCTCCTCTTGCCACCACCAACTTAGCAGGATAATTCCACCGATAAGGAATTTTGTGATTCCGTAATGGCTTGGTGATGGTCACCAAATTGCGTCTCCTCTGCATCGTGTGGGCTGACAGGTCTGCAAAAAAGGACAGATCTTTCATAGATTCTGGTAATTGAGCCGCATTCCTGGTTGCCATCATAAATTTTTCCTTAACATGGTAATAGTGGATGCGAGCAATGGTGTCTCTAGGAAGTTGCGCAGGAATGTGTCTGGGTTTTGGTAGTCTATGTATCCTGTCTATGATTAATTCCTCCAGCGGAAGATCTGGTAAGGCCTCTTTCATGACCGTTGCCAAGTAGGCCATTAAATCTTGGGGTTTGACTGTTTCGGGGATCCCCCGTACCTTGATATTGTTCCTCCTGGAACGGTCCTCAAGGTCTGCGACTTTTGATCTGAGCCATTGAATGTCATCGCCATGGTCGTTGTGCGCATCCACCATTGCATTAAAAGTTGTAGTGAACTCGCCCATCTTACTTTCAATATGTGTCACTCTGCTGCTCACAGCTTTGACCTCGGTCTTGCACTGTTTGACTAGTTGCAACATGTCTGTATGAATTGCCCTCCGCAGGGACAGCAACATGTCCTTCATTGTGGAATCCATCACTGGGGCATTGTTGGTGGGGAAGGCCGCAATGGCATCCTGAAATTCTAATGTGTCATCTATGTCCACCCCCCTACCTTCTGCTTCGGAGCCTGAGGGCGAGGTGTCTGTTATTCTCTGTTTCGTCTTGGCAGGGCTGTTAGAGGCCGACGAGGCTCGTGAGACTGGTATGTCTTGTCTCCTCTCCTCCGCTGGAGTACTGTCTCCTCTCCAGCCTCCTCCGCCGTGCGGGGAGGACGGGCGCGCGTTCCTGGTATCATGGCCGGCGCCATCTTGGCTGTCCATGCGGCTGGAGCGGGTGAAAAGTCTGTGAGTTTACCGGGTTCCTTGCGGTCTTTTCTTTTCCGCGGCATATTCCTTTGCTTTAGCTCACCCTTAGCTGTCTGTTTCCGTGAAGGTTCGGTGCCTATCGTTGCTGTGGATCGTTCCGGAGAGTGTTCTCGGCAGGAGCTGTGTGTCTAGGCAGCCATACACTCTGCCGGCCGGCTCCGCCCCCAAAGTATCTGTTTTTAAACAGCTCTCACCACCCGGACAAGTCCAAGTCCGTTTCCTCCGCCGATTCGTCTAGGAACAGGAATCCACCGACCTCCGAGTCTTCAATCCTTCTGGTGTACTGCAGCAAGGATGAGAAAATGTCTCTCAGGTGCAGCTAGGCTGGCAGAGAGCTCTTTGGAAAAGAGCACAAGGCCCAGGCTTCAGGCCTTGTGCCTCCAGCAGTTCAGCACAGACCTCCTCTTGCTAGGAGGGGGGGGTGTCCAACCAAAAACCTAGGCCTCTCCCCCTCCTTATATGCCCTCCCCCATGAGTCTCTGGGGCATAACTCCAAACATCCTGGGAACCAGCGGGGTTCTGGGAACAGTAGTTTTATAGTCCTTAAAGAGACCCCGCTACAAAAGCAAAGTTTCCAAAGAGTGTATGAGTAGAGTAGAGTAGAGCAGAGTACAGTACAGTAGAGAAGAGCAGCGCAGAGCAGAGTAGAACAGAGTAGTATAGAGAAGAGAAGAACGCAGTAGAGTAGAGAAGAGCAGCACAGAGCAGAGAAGTGTAGAGTAGAGCAGTGCATAGTAGGGTAGAGTAGTGTAGGGACTCGCCAAAGAGGGATTACTTTGATGCACTTGGCTAGCTTAAACATGTATTGCAATGTATGAGAACAAAAAAAATCCCTGTTTTAATGCAAAGTTTGCAAAAAGTCTATGAGTAAAGTAGAGCAGAGTACAGTAGAGTAGAGAAGAGCAGCGCAGTGTAGAGTAGAACATAGTAAAGTAGAGAAGAGCAGCGCAGAGTAGAGTAGAACATAGTAGTGTAGAGAAGAGCAGCACAGAGTAGAGAAGAATAGGGATGGCCGAACTGTTCGCCCAGCGGTTGGTTCACGGCGAATTTTGGCTGTTTGCGGTCCGCCCGATCGGCAGACTATTGCCGCTGTTCGCCCGGCGGACTTACGTGTTTACTGTGTAAAAGAACTTTGACCTATGATGACACATCCATCATGTGGTACAGGACAGCCAATTGAGACATTACAGCACATGGACACTTGGACATTCCTCCTAACTTATAAATAGACCCGATCCGGCGGCCATTTTACATTCTTTTGTATGTCACTATAGGGAGAGGTTGCTGTGTGGAGCAGGGAGAGACTGCAGTGACCCAAATCGCTAGCTATTAGGTCCACAAAAGTTCTTTTTAGGACTGGTATAGTATAGGTGTAGTTCAGGATATAGGTTTGAGGCACTGCTATTCAAGTCATTGTTGCAGCAGCCTGTCTTTTGTCAGTGCTGAGAGAGGGACAGGATGCTGTGTGCAGCAGGGACAGTCAGTTTAATCATTAGCTGTTACTATTAGGTCCACAAAAGTCCTTTTCAGGACTGGTATGGTAAAGTAGTACAGGATATAGTTTTGAGTGCTATTCAAGTTATTGTTGCAGCAGCCTGTGTTTTTTCAGTTTAAATAGGGACAGTCAGGAAGCTGTGTGTGGCAGTGAGGGACAGTCAGTTTAATCAGTAGCTGTTACTATTAGGTCCACAAAGGTTCTTTTCAGGACTGGTATGGTAATAGGCTTGTACACGTATAATATTCTTTCTTCCAAATATAGAAAGAATATTATACTTGACTGCTGCCCTTCTGCTGCAGTAGTCCTTTATGAGTATAGGGACTGAGGTACAGTCTGCTAATCACAACCTACAATTTGCACAAAGGTCCTTCTAAGAACTGGTAAGGTATAGCGTACTACAGTATATAGGGTTGAGTGAGGTACAGTCTGCTAATCCTTAAGGACTGGTATAGGTCCACAATATATAGGGTTGAGGTGCACTACTGCTGACTGCTGCCCTATTCTGCAGCAGTCCTTTATGAGTATAGGGACTGAGGTACAGTCTGCTAATCACAACCTACTAGTTCCACAAAGGTCCTTATAAGGACTGGTAAGGTATAGCGTACTACAGTATATAGGGTTGAGTGAGGTACAGTCTGCTAATCCTTAAGGACTGGTATAGGTCCACAATATATAGGGTTGACGTGCACTACTGCTGACTGCTGCCCAATTCTGCAGCAGTCCTTTATCAGTATAGGGACTGAGGTACAGTCTGCTAATCACAACCTACTAGTTCCACAAAGGTCCTTTCAAACACTGGTAAGGTATAGTGTACTACAGTATATAGGGTTGAGTGAGGTACAGTCTGCTAATCCTTAAGGACTGGTATAGGTCCACAATATATAGGGTTGAGGTGCACTACTGCTGACTGCTGCCCTGTTCTGCAGCAGTCCTTTATCAGTATAGGGACTGAGAGTTTTGTCACAGGGTCATTTAAAAAATGACAGGCAGAGGAAGAGGCAGGCCCTTCCGCAGGGGTGGTAGGGGTAGGGTAGGAGCAACAGGCTTGAGCCAAAGTGGGAAATTGCAGAAGTGCGTGCGATTACGTCAAAGGAAGCACCAGAATTGGTTGAGTGTCTCACTCAGCCTTACTCTTCTGCACCCTCCTCATCCTCTCGATCTGCACCCTCTTCTTCACTCTCTGCTATGTGCACCCCCAAAGACACTACCACCAACAACACCACCACCACCACCACCACATACCTTCCGCTTGAGTCACAGGAATCCATATCAAGACATTTCTGATGTGCAGCCACTCTTGGCATTGGATCAGGAAGAGGAGGTAGCAAGAACCGTCACTCAGCAGTCTGACGACAGTACCCAGATCAGCCCAAGGAGGAGGTTGGTCCCCGGTGTTGCTGCCTACTCCGAGATCTCTACTTATAGCGGTGGGGAAGGTGACGTCGATGATGACGTGTTTAGTGATGTCACGTGGGTGCCCACAAGAGAGGAAGAGGAGGGGAGTTCAGAGGGAGATATGGACCAGCAGATAGGGAGGAGAAGCAGGAATAACTTACATTGCACAGGAGGGACAAAGCAGACTGCAAATGTATCAGGAGCGAGTCATCGACCATGTACGGTCACATCTGGCGCTCCCAGGACGCCGGCACATGGCTCCGCAGTGTGGGCTTTTTTTAACGTGTCCGCTGCGGACAATAGCGTTGCCATCTGCAATCTTTGCAGTCAACGCATTCGTCGCGGTAAGCCCAACACTCACCTAGGGACGACTGCCTTAAGAAGGCACATGAGCTGCCATCACCGAGCCCAGTAGGAGCAACGGAACACACAAAGCCACACTCCAGGCTCTCACCGTCCAGCCTCGTCTTCTACTTCTCCTCTCTCCTCACAATTGTCCTCCACTCCACCTTCCATCACGCCAAGCTCACGATTTTCTGCAAAAAGGCAGGCTTCCATGGGCCTAATGTTCGAGTGTAAAAAAATGATGACGCCGGATAACCCTCTTGCCCAACGGTTGACGGCTGGCTTGTCAGAACTGATAGCCCGCCAAGTACTGCCATATAAACTGGTGGACTCGGAGGCCTTTCGAAAATTTGTGGCCATTGGAACACCACAATGGAAGGTCCCAGGAAGGAAGTATTTCTCAGAGAAGGGCATCCCAGAGCTATATGGCCATGTTCAGCGGCAAGTGAATGTATCTCTGGCAAACAGTGTCGGTGCCAAGATACATCTGACCACAGACACGTGGTCTAGCAAACACGGGCAGGGAAGGTATATCACTTTTACTGCCCACTGGGTGAACCTTCTGACGGCCGTCAAGCATGTAACCTGTGGCACCCGTGTAGATTTGGTTTTACCGCCACGTATTGCATGCAGACCTGGCTCCTCTCCTCCTCCTCCTCCTACTCCATCCTCCTCCCTCTCCTCCTCAGCTGACTCCTCCTTTTCCGCTGCTAGCGTCTCTTCCGCTGCGCCGCCCAAGCTCCCCAGAACCTATTCGACATGCCAGGTGAGATGCTGCCATGCCGTGCTGCGTCTGTTGTGCCTGGAAGCCAAGAGCCACACTGGCCCGGCACTCCTTTCAGCTTTGCGTTCACAGGCAGATCAGTGGCTAACACCGCTCAATTTGACAGTTGGTAAAGTGGTGTGTGACAACGGTGCCAATCTGCTTAGTGCATTGAAACAGGGCAAAATCACGCACGTGCCATGCATGGCACACGTCTTAAACGTGGTCGTGCAGCGATTCGTTGTCAAATACCCTGGGGTCCAGGACATCTTGCGGCAGGCAAGGAAAATCTCGGCCCATTTCAGATGATCTTACACGGCCATGGCTCGCCTTGCTGACATTCAGCGGCGACACAATCTGCCGGTCAGACGTCTTATTTGCGAATGCCCGACGCGATGGAACTCAACCTTCTATATGCTTGATAGGCTGCTCCAGCAGAAACGTGCAGTTAACGTCTACCTGTATGAACTCTGCGGCAGAACAGGTTCTGGGGAGCTGGGTTTTTTTTCACCGCGCCAGTGGCTGCTCATGCGTGACGCATGAAGACTTCTGCGGCCATTTGAGGAGATCACCAAACTGGTCAGTCGCAGCCATGGCGCCATCAGTGACATGGTACCTTATGCCTTCTTTATGGAGCGTGCATTGCGTTGTGTCATTGATCAAGCTGTGGAGGAGCAGGAGCGGGAAGATGAGAAAGTCGCAATGCTGGATGAATTTCCAGGGGGGGCTACTCTATCTGAGACAAGTCAACAACAGGAGTCTGAAGAGGAGTCAGAGGAGGATGGTGCCGGGGAGGATGAGGAGGAGCAAGAAGAGCATGCTTTAAACCTTTCTGGGATCCCTGTTGTTGTGCGTGGATGGGGAGAGGAGAATGAAGAGGACGACATTATCCTGGATGATGAGCAGGAACCAGGCCACCACACCGCTTCCAGTTTAGTGCAAATGGGGGCCTTCATGCTCCAGTGTTTTAATAGGGACCCCCGTATAAAAAGCATAAGGGTCAAGAACCAGTACTGGGTGGCAACGTACTTAGACCCCCGGTACAAACACAAAATGGCGGAAATGTTACCGCCGTCACAGAGTGCTGTCAGAATGGAGCACTTCCAGGCCTTGCTTCGAGAAATGCTGCATTCTGCTTTTGCGTGCGCTGGCAGAGGAGCAATTCCCACTCCCAGAGAAGGAGTTGCGGGTACCAATCCAACAGCGCCTGCAAGAAGAGGCCGGTTTGAAGATGTGTTGGTGACTTCGGATATGAGGTCCTTCTTTCAGCCGACCCATCGACAGGTGTCATCCGGATCCAGCATCAGGGAACGCCTAGACCGTCAGGTGTCCGACTACATCGGGTTAACGGCCGATGTGGACGCTCTGAGGAGTGATGAACCCCTGGACTACTGGGTGGGCAGGCTTGACCTCTGGCCAGAGCTTGCCCATTTTGCAATCGAACTGTTGGCTTGCCCCTCATCCAGTGTCCTGTCAGAAAGGACGTTCAGCGCAGCAGGGGGGATCGTGACCGATAAGCGTACTCGCCTAGCTCACGACAGTGTTAACTACCTCACATTCCTAAAAATGAATGAGGCATGGATCCCGGAGGAATTCAACACATGTGACCAGTAGACCATGTATATGTCTATAAACGATTTTTTTAATCGAGCACACAGACCTTCTTTCTTCATTTGACTCACTTCCTTGTCCAAAAAAAGCACACCGTACTATATGCCCGTACCCTCCTGTTTGAAGAGGTTGAGCGGTGTCATATTTTTGGGGCCCAGCAGCAAGTTGCTGGTATCAGTGCTGCTGTTAGTGCTCTCTATCTCGGTGCTGGTGTCAGTGCACTCTATCACGGTGCAGGTGTCAGTGCTGAATATCACGGTGCTGGTGCTGGTGATCATCTCCTGCACCCTCTTCTTTGCCTACCCTGACCTTCCCTTGCCTCCATTGTCTCAAGAGTCCTGAAATGTCAGAATTTCACATATAAAAAAAGAATGCTTGTAGTTGTCGATCCCAGATTCAGCTCATACATGTGTTATGTTACGGTGCTGGTGTCAGATCACTCTATCACGGTGCAGGCATCAGTGCTGTATATCACGGTGCTGGTGATCATCTCCTGCACCCTCTTCTTTGCCTACCCTGACCTTCCCTCACCTCCATTGTCTCAAGAGTCCTGAATTGTCAGAATTTCACATATAAAAAAAGAATGCTTGTAGTTGTCGATCCCAGATTCACCTCATACATGTGTTATGTCATTGGCCATGTGGTGGGACTATGTGTGCACAGCTAGTAATTATTTTGTGGCTGCAAATATGACCTGTAGGTTTGTAAAGTTCACCATCCCTGTGCTGTGCTGACTTCCTCCTGGGGCTGTACCTCTGCTGTGCATATTATGAGGGGCTCCCACCATCCCTGTGCTATGCTCATTATGAGGGGCTCCCACCATTCCTGTGCTATGCACATTATGAGGGGCTCCCACCATCCCTGTGCTATGCTGACTTCCTCCTGGGGCCGCTTATTATGAGAGGTTCCCACCATCCCTGTGCTGTGCTGACTTTCTCCTGGGGCTGCTTACGGAGCAGGTGTCAGTGCTGTATATCACAGTGCTGGTGTCAGTGCTGTATATCACTGTGCTGGTGTCAGTGCTTTATGTCACGCTGCTGATGTCAGTGCTCTCTACCACGGTGCTGGTGTCAGATCACTCTATCACGGTGCAGGTGTCATTGCTGTATGTCACACTGCTGGTGATCATCTCCTGCACCCTCTTCTTTGCCTAGTCTGACCTTCCCTCTCCTCCATTGCCTTCATGCGCTCCACAGTCCTGAATTGTCAGAATTTCACATATAAAAAAAGAATGCTTGTAGTTGTCGATCCCAGATTCACCTCATACATGTGTTATGTCATTGGTCATGTGGTGGGACTATGTTTGCACAGCTAGTAATTATTTTGTGGCTGCAAATTTGACCTGTTGGTTTGCAAAGTTTGCCTCCCATTGAAGGCAATGGGGCCCGCCGCGAACGTTACGGTTCGCCAACTATCGGCCGCGTTCGTGGTCCGCGTTCGCGAAACGTCCCGTCGGAAGTTCGTCCATCACTAGAGAAGAACATAGTAGAGTAGAGAAGAGCAGCGCAGAGTAGAGTAAAACAGTAGTGTAGAATAGAGCAGCGCATAGTAGTGTAGAGTAGTGTAGGGACTGGCCAGAGAGGGATTACTTTGACGCAGTTGGTCAACTTAAACATGTATTCCAATGCATGTGAACCATGTTTTCATGCAAAGTTTGCTAGAAAGGGTATATGGCAGTGTGCAAATGGTTCATTCAGGACTTCCCAGCACAGTGACCTAGCGGACAAAAACAGCTTTCCGTACGTACTAAAGATTGGAAGCTGGCGAAACCAGCTCCTGCTCATGTGACCACTGTGACTGCCACAGTGGTCACATGATTGGCCGATCTTTCCTGGCCGCTGGGCATACAGATCCAGTTAAAGGGACACCGGACCTGGGCAGAGGTTAAAGATAAGGTCAGCTGCTTGCATCAACCAATTAGATCTCTTCCTGCAACAAAAAAGAAAAGAAAAATACATCTTGACTAGATATTCACTTTGTCTTATGGAAGAGGCCCTTCGTAGTGGAACATTAGAAAAATTCAATTATCACACACTTACCACATGTCTGTAGGTGGCCCCAGGGGTTTGTAGTTTATAACTTCTGGTGCTGTGTAATAAAGTCACCCAATTAATACATAGATTTTAATTACATGAAAATACAGTTGTGTGCTTCTGTCATTACTTATGAATACAGTTGAAGGGATAGTCCATTGTTGGTGCATAACTACCCCAGAGTACAAAACATTTCCACTTCATAGTGGACCTCTAGCCAATTTTCTTGAATTTTGGAAGGAGTAGGGAAGAGTTAGGACCTCCTGCCAGGTTTTATTGTCCTCACTGGGGCAATTCACTTTTACTCTCTATATGTCCTGATGGCCATAGAGTGACTCGGGGCATTGGAGTCAGAGGGTCAGCATGACAGATAGCATATTCAGAGCTCAGCAAGTGGGGCCAGAAATATGTACGGGGGAGATTACTAAAACTAGAGCACTCAGAATGTGGTGCAGCTGTGCATGGTAGCCAATCAGATTCTAATTTCAAGTTGTTCAATTAAAGTGGAAGTATACCCATGGATTTAAACCATTAAAAAAAAAAGGCATGCCGAAAATGCTAACTGCACATTGGCTGTGCTCTCAGCCAAACTATCAAACCATCCAATGGCTGGTCTCATAACGAATCACATGTGCAACACCATAGCAGTTGAAGATTAAACAGAGGCAAAGATGGCAGCTTCCTTGGCTGAAAACGATAGGGGAGTTTACTTCCACTTTAAGCTTTGACAAAAAATCTGGAAGCTGATTGGCTACTATGCACAACTGCACCAGATTTTGAACTCTCCAGTTTTAGTAACTCTCCCCCTTGGAGTCCATGTGAACTTGCTCTTGAAGGCACTATCATCTTTACTTCACTTTCACTAACTAATGAGTCACTGATTGGAGCATACATGCAGCCAATGAATTCTGATGCTTGCTCCAGACAGGTGATCACTGAGTAGTAAAGCCAGATATCAGGATGACAGTTCTGGGGCCTGCATCTATAGAAATCAATTTAGCAACAGCAGCTTCTGTACCTATATCTTCATTGATTCATTTTAATATGTCAGCCTACCTAAAAGGAATATGTTGGGTTACCTAACAGCTTCCCAAGATCTCACCCTTCAGCAGTGAGATTTTCTTGACAGAGGTTTCAGCTCCTGCCACCTCGACAAGGTCTCAGCACCTCCAAACTCAACAGACATCCCAGTTCCTCCCAACTCAACAGAATATATTAGGTTACCCAGCAGCTTCTAAGATCTCTGACCCTTCAGCAGTGAGATCTCTTTGCCAAAGGTCTCAGCTCCTCCCAACTCAACAGTGGTCCCACCTCAGAGGTCCAAGTTCCTCCCAACTCGACAGAGTATATTAGGTTACCCAGCAGCTTCTAAGGTCTCTGACCCTTCAACCGTGAGATCTCCTTGCCAGAAGTCTCAGCTCCTCCCACTTCAACATAGGTCTCAGCTCCTCCCAACTCGAAAGAGGTCACAACTCCTCCCACCCCAACAAATATCTCACCACCCCCAACCTCGGCAGAGGTCTCAGCTCCCCCAACCTCGGCAGAGGTCTCAGCTCCTCCCACCACGACAGAAGTCTTAGCTTCTCCAACCTCAACAGAGGTCCAAACTCAAAAAGTTGTCACTAAATGATATATTGCTCACACATGCCATAGTTATATGTGGAATTGCACCCCAAAATATATTCTGCTGCTTCTCCTGAGTATGGGGATACCACATATGTGGGACTTTTTGGGAGTCTAGCCGCGTACGGCACCCCAAAAACCAATCACTGCCTTCAGGATTTCTAAGGGTGCAAATTTTTTATTTCACTCCTCACTACCTATCACAGTTTCGAAGGCCATAAAATGCCAAAATAGCACAAAACCCTCCCCAAATGACCCCATTTTGAAAGTAGACACCCCAAGCTATTTACTGAGAGGCATGTTGAGTCCATGAAATATTTTATATTTTGCCACAAGTTGCAGGAATTTTACAATTTTTTTTTTTTTTGCACAAAGTTGTCACTAAATGATATATTGCTCACACATGCTATGGGCATAAGTCAAATTACACCCCAAAATAAATTCTGCTGCTTCTCCCGAGTACTCGGGGTTACCACATGTGGGGGACTTTTTGGGAGCCTAGCCACGTACGGGACCCCGAAAACCAAGCACTGCCTTCCGGATTTAAATATAAAATGCTACCAAAAAAAAACAGTTAGCGATCGCAGGGATCAGGCCTGACTCTGCGAACGTTGCAGTTATGTGTTTAGTGTTTTGTAAGTGACAGTGATCGATCGATACTGCACTTGGGTGGGCTGGGCAGAGGGGCAAAACGCAGCTGCTAGCAGGTATCTGGGCTGATCCCGCTAACAAAGCGTTTTTTGGAACCCTAAACTGCTGGGGACACTAGTATAGATCTGATCAGATCAGATATTGATCTGTTCAGATTCTATACCACTACGGGAGGTGTATGCTTTGCGTGTGGGTGTTAGCGGTACTGGCACTAACCTAGCACTGCCTGGGGCGACGCAGACCCTGACCCTAAAACCTAATTGATATCACCCGCCGGGTGATCAGGGGGTTAAACCTTTATTGGGTAATAAATGGTGGGTGCCCTGATGCTATAAAAAGCAAACTAACCAGAGTCACCCGTAACACTTATACAGTGATCACTGGTGAAAGGGTTAACTAGGGGCAATCAGGGGGTTCAAATTTTTATTAGGTAGTATATGGGGGTCCCTGGCGCTATATAAAAACCTGACGGGAACCTAAATAACTAACTGGCTAATCAGCGTCATCAGTGACACTTATACTGTGATCGCTGGTGAAAGGGTTAAGTAGGGGCAATCGGGGTTAAAACCAAATAACATGGCAGGGGATCCAACCTTGAATCCGAAGCCCTGACTTCATTTAAAGATGGGTAAAAAAAAGTTAAGACTACTCATGCTTACTTGGTCGGATCAGCCTGTAAGATTCCTTCTTGGAGAGAGGCAGTAGGGTTGTCAAGCCTTGCTTGAGCCTCCTTGCATCTATGCTAATGAATTTCCGTGTAATATAAACATTGTCAAAGTTGTTATCGTTGGTAAAATTTCGAAGATAACTGAAAGCCCTGGAAAAAAAGAAAGAAAGAAGGCAAGGGTTACAAATGGTATACACGGGACATGGTCTATCTCTAGCTCCAAGGTGGGTTACAATTGGTATACACAGGACATGGTCTATCTCTAGCTCCAAGGTGGGTTACACATGGTATACACAGGACATGGTCTATCTCTAGCTCCAAGGCGAGTTACAAATGGTATACACAGGACATGGTCTATCTCTAGCTCCAAGGGGGTTACAAATGGTATACACAGGACATGGTCTATCTCTAGCTCCAAGGCGAGTTACAAATGGTATACACAGGACATGGTCTATCTCTAGCTCCAAGGGGGTTACAAATGGTATACACAGGACATGGTCTATCGCTAGCTCTGAATGCCGGTCAGACGGCGAGGGAACACAGAGGCATGCATATGATAGGCACACATGCTGCATATGATGGACACACAGGCTGCATATGATGGGCACACAGGCTGCGTGTGATGGGGCACACAGGCTGCATGTGATGGGGCACAGTGGCTGCATGTGATGGGCACAGTGAGGCTGCAAATGATTTTTTTCCCCTGAATTTTTTTGTTAGTTTGCTCCCAAACCGCCACCCCCAAAAAAAATTACCAATAGTAGGTGAGGATGGCGATAATGAAGACAGAGTAGGTGAATATGTGAAAGATCTCCCGGTAAGGTTCGAGATCCTGTTTTACTTACTCCATGATGTCACTAGCAATGGTGAATACACTCTTGCTAGAGTTGACTATTCCACCAAGATCATAGTTGATGGTCATATTGTAATCAAATTTATTCTTTAGATCTTGTAAAATAACCATGACAGCTGCAAGAAGAGAAACAATGTTAGAGATTTATTGCTTATTCTTTTTATGGGTTTACAAAAATTTTGAAGGCTAAGTCCACCTTTTACAAACCAGGGAGAAGAACCACCACACTCCTTTACGGGGTGGATGGTTTGGGTGTGGAGGGGTCCATTTGTAGTATGTTACATCCTAAATATGGGGGTAACATGGTCCAAAAGATGGAGTTAGCCTTTAATTTTGAGAAATGTTGTTATACTTACGAGCTTTAATGTTCTTCTGTATATATTCTCCTACGTAGGACGGTATGACACAGATGATGGTGGCAACTGCAAAAGAAAAACAGAAAGCATAAAGATTAGAGTCAAGTCGTAATAAGGTCAATGTAACTCTTCATGAACACCTAAGAATTTGGTTATCAGGGGATGTGGTGTGTTTTCCAAATACCAACCAACCAACCAAGGCATGTTTGATGCGTCAAAAAAATTTGCCTTGTTTCTCCAAGAGTTCAGTTATCAGAGTATTTTGGTATGTTTTCCCCATACCAGGCAACCAACCAACCAATGAAGGCAAGTTTGCTGGGTCAGATAAATTAGCCTTGTTTCTCCAAGACTTCAGATCAGGGATGAGGTCAATGTAACTCTTCATGAACACCTAAGAATTTGGTTATCAGGGGATATGGTGCGTTTTCCAAATACCAACCAACCAACCAAGGCAAGTTTGATGCGTCAAAAGAATCAGCCTTGTTTCTCCAAGAGTTCAGTTATCAGAGTATTTTGGTATGTTTTCCCCATACCAGGCAACCAACCAACCAACCAACCAACCAATGAAGGCAAGTTTGCTGGGTCAGATAAATTAGCCTTGTTTCTCCAAGACTTCAGTTCAGGGGTCAATATAACTCTTCATGAACACCTAAGAATTTGGTTATCAGGGAATATGGTGTGTTTTCCCCATACCAACCAACCAACTAACCAACCAACCAATGAAGGAAAGTTTGATGAGTCGGATGAATTAGCCTTCTTTCTCCTGGAGACAAGTTTCAAGTGGAATTTCTTAAAAGACCTTATGAGTCTTGAAATGTGCCAGTTCATGAAGGATTACATATCCCCTTTCATCCATTGCTACATTCGATTTTCAATCAGAAGTAAAATGGTGGTCATGAAAATGAACTTGACCACACTGACAGCCGAGTCCTAATTTTTTTGACAAAAAAAAACAAAACAAAAAAAAAAGCAAACATACCTTTGGCCACTTCGCATAGCCATGTGAAGCCATCTACGATGTTGCAAAGAACGCCGGCTCCTATGTCCAAGCAGTTATTCTTGGCATCTGCGAATGCCCTGGTGCACTTCTTGTGTGGGTTCAAAAGCTCTTCGTTGCAGATGTCCCCGATGCTGTGAATGAAGGCCCATATGTGACCGAGTGTCTTGCCTACAAGAAAAAAAAATCAGTCATGTCATCTACAGGAATGGACAGTAGAAGTAAAATAAAATAAAAAATAAAAAAAGCCCCCCTCCTAACCTCGTCCACCTCTTCTGGTCTAGTAATTGATGTGAACTAACCCTTTAACCACTTTCAGACCGGACCATTTTGCTGGTAAATGACCAGAGGTCTTTTTACACTTTGGCACTGCGCTGCTTTAACTGGTAATTGCGCGGTCATGCAATGTTGTACCCAAACAAAATTTGCGTCCTTTTCTTCCCACAAATAGAGCTTTCTTTTGATGGTATTTGATTGCCTCTGCGATTTTTATTTTTTGCGATATAAACGTAAAAAGACCGCAAATTTTGAAAAAAAATGATATTTTCTACTTTTTGTTATTAGAAAAATCCAATAAACTCAATTTTAGTCATACATTTAGGCCAAAATGTATTCAGCCACATGTCTTTGGTAAAAAAAAAGTCAATAATTGTATATTTATTGGTTTGCGCAAAAGTTGTCACATCTACAAACTAAGGTACGTTTTCTGGAATTTACGCAGCTTTTAGTTTACGACTGCCTATCTCATTTCTTGAGGTGCTAAAATGACAGGGCAGTACAAAACCCCCCCAAATGACCCCATTTTGGAAAGTAGACCCCCTAAGGAAATTGATAAGAGGCATGTTGAGCCCATTGAATATTTTATTTTTTTGCCTCAAGCGATTGAATAATGACAAAAAAAAAATTTTTTTTTTTTTTTTACACAAAGTTGTCACTAAATGATATATTGCTCACACATGCTATGGGCGTATGTGAAATGACACCCCAAAATAAATTCTGCTGCTTCTCCTGAGTACGGGGATACCACATATGTGGGACTTTTTGGGAGCCTAGCCGCGTACAGGGCCCCGAAAACCAAGCACCGCCTTCAGGCTTTCTAAGGGCGTAAATTTTTGATTTCACGCCTCACTACCTATTACAGTTTTGAAGGCCATAAAATGCCAAGATGGCACAAAACCCCCACAAATGACCCCATTTTAGAAAGTAGACACCCCAAGCTATTTGCTGAGAGGCATGTTGAGTCCATGGAATATTTTATATTTTGCCACAAGTTGCGGGAAAATTACAAACTTTTTTTTTTTTTTTTTTTTTTCACAAAGTTGTCACTAAATGATATATTGCTCATGCATGCCATGGGCATATGTGAAATGACACCCCAAAATAAATTCTGCTGCTTCTCCTGAGTACGGGGATACCACATATGTGGGACTTTTTGGGAGCCTAGCCGCGTACGGGGCCCCGAAAACCAAGCACCGCCTTCAGGCTTTCTAAGGGCGTAATTTTTTGAGTTCACTTCTCACTACCTATTACAGTTTTGAAGGCCATAAAATGCCAAGATGGCACAAAACCCCCACAAATGACCCCATTTTAGAAAGTAGACACCCCAAGCTATTTGCTGAGAGGCATGTTGAGTCCATGGAATATTTTATATTTTGCCACAAGTTGCGGGAAAATTACAAACTTTTTTTTTTTTCACAAAGTTGTCACTAAATGATATATTGCTCACGCATGCCATGGGCATATGTGAAATGACACCCCAAAATAAATTCTGCTGCTTCTCCTGAGTACGGGGATACCACATATGTGGGACTTTTTGGGAGCCTAGCCGCGTACGGGGCCCCAAAAACCAAGCACCGCCTTCAGGCTTTCTAAGGGCGTTACAGTTTTGAAGGCCATAAAATGCCAAGATGGCACAAACCCCCCCCCCCAAATGACCCCATTTTAGAAAGTAGACACCCCTAAATTTAGGGGTACACTAGTGAGACTAGGTAATAAATGGCGGGTGCCCTGAAACTATAAAAAAATAACTAACCAACCAGCGTCACCTGTAACAGTTATATGGTGATCACTGGTGAAAGGGTTAACTAGGGGGCAATCAGGGGGCTTTATGCGGTAGTATATGGGGGTCCCTGGCGCTATAAAAAGCTGCGGCGAACCTAAATACCTACCTGCCTAACTAGCGTCACCTGTGACACTAATACAGCGATCAGAAAAACGATCGCTTATTAGGCTGGGTTCACACTGGAGCGATGCGGGAACGCCACGAATGCGCGGCGGGTTCCCGCATCGCATGCCTCCCGGCGGCAGTTCACACTGCCCTATGCGAACTGCTGGGAGTGTCAGTGAAATGTTAATGACACCCCCAGATCAGTTCGCATATCGCAGTGCGATCTGCAAACTTGGATCGCATGGTGTGAACACCCATGCGATCCGATTCTGCTGCGGACCAAAAAAAGGGTCTCGTGCGAGTTTGCGGCGGGTGCGGCGGGTGCGACACGAATTCAGCCATACTATCTGTATAGCTGAACTCGAATCGCACAGAGATCGGATGTGATTTGCACTGCAGTGCGAATCACATCCGTTCTCATAAACCGCTGCAATGTGAACCCAGCCTTAGTGACACTGGCGACGGGGGGTGATCACGGGGTTAAACCTTTATTGGGGGGGTTAGGGGGGTACCTTAGAACTAAAGGGGGCTAACCCTAACTGCCCTAACAGTTATTAGTCACAAATGACACCTGCCGGGTGATCAGGGGGTTAAACCTTTATTAGGTAATAAATGGCGGGTGCCCTGAAACTATAAAAAAATAACTAACCAACCAGCGTCACCTGTAACAGTTATATGGTGATCACTGGTGAAAGGGTTAACTAGGGGGCAATCAGGGGGCTTTATGCGGTAGTATATGGGGGTCCCTAGCGCTATAAAAAGCTGCGGCGAACCTAAATACCTACCTGCCTAACTAGCGTCACCTGTGACACTAATACGGCGATCAGAAAAATGATCGCTTATTAGGCTGGGTTCACACTGGAGCGATGCGGAAACGCCGCGAATCCGCGGCGGGTTCCCGCATCGCATGCCTCCCGGCGGCAGTTCACACTGCCCTATGCGAACTGCTGGGAGTGTCAGTGAAATGTTACTGACACCCCCAGATCAGTTCGCATATCGCAGTGCGATCTGCAAACTCGGATCGCATGGTGTGAACACCCATGCGATCCGATTCTGCTGCGGGCCAAAAAAAGGGTCCCGTGCGAATTTGCGGCGGGTGCGGCGGGTGTGGCGGGTGCGGCGGGTGCGGCGAATGGCTGAACTCGAATCGCACAGAGATCGGATGTGATTTGCACTGCAGTGCGGTGCGAATCACATTCGTTCTCATAAACCGCTGCAATGCGAACCCAGCCTTAGTGACACTGGCGACGGGGGGTGATCACGGGGTTAAACCTTTATTGGGGGGGTTAGGGGGGTACATTAGAACTAAAGGGGGCTAACCCTAACTGCCCTAACAGTTATTACAGTCACAAATGACACCAATGCAAAAAAAAAAAAAAAAAAAAAAAATGACATTGGTGTCACTGTGACTGGGGGGGCAGGGGTAATTGGGGGGGTGATCGGGGGGTAAAGGGGGGGTGTGAGTGTGCCTGGCATGTTCTACTGTGTGTGGGATGTGTTGGTGCAACTCACTGATCCGCTCTCCTCCGTGTCGGAACGAAAAATACCGACACGGAGGAGAGAATACATCACTTCCTCTCCTGTGTTTACATTACAGGAGAGGAAGTGATGTCACCGGGGATTTCCATTCGTCGGGAGCGATCGCGAGGGCGTGGCCATGAATGAATGGCCGTCCCCTCGTCCGGGATCGCTCCCGAACGAAAACCGACCGCCGCAGGCACCGGGCGGGGGCCCGATCGGGCCCCCGACCCGCGGGAGGCAAATCACGTACATGTACGTGCTTATGCCTGCCCGTGCCATTCTGCCGACGTACATCGGCGTGAGGCGGTCGGCAAGTGGTTAAGGAAAGGGTAAAAACTATCATTTGTGGTGAAAAGAAAGAGAGCGCGACCGGGGAGAAAAGGGATTATTGCGGTGCCAAATTCAAAAGAAGAATAGAAAGAAAACCATAGATTATATTATCACAATTTTTAATAAATATCACACAGAATAAAAAAGTATAACAATACAATAGACAATATAAATCCAACATAGACAAAGATACAGTGACATACTAAAACATACAATGTATATATTCTATCCAATTATCAGACAGCCTTAAATATAGAGCATGTTGGGCACAGATGGTATTGGTCTTTAGATTCTGTCTGATCAATCTTTCCCTACATGTTTCGCCATACCGATGGCTTCCTCAGGGGTGAATAGAAAACAAATCCAAGGAGGATAGTAGAAATTCTATAAAAAACAGAATATAAAAAAAGAAAAGGGAAAACAAACTGAAAAGAAGAGAAAAAAAACATATACTGATTAGAATATATGAAACAAGAATATTGCACAATACATGTGGGCCAACGACATAGACCTAGAAACATCAGTTCATCCATCCCCCCCACCCCTCAAATAATCCCCCCATGGCCAAATACCTACCCCTTAATGGCCTTGCATGAAAGACCGCCGGGACGCAATCATGCAAGCAGCGACCACCCCGTAGCCACCTTAGTGTAGCTGCAGGGGGCTACAAGGGCTGAAGTAAAAACGAAAAAAAGAGAAAATAGAGAAATATAAATATAAAAGGAGAAGAAATGAATGAAAGAGGAAAAAGAAGTATATAAATATATAACTTCATAATGTGGTGCTATATTTATAAAGCATTGAATGTGACATTCACCAAACATTCACTGCACGTATTTTTAATGACAGCGAATATGTGAATGTAACATTGAATGCTTTATAAATATGCCCCCCCAGGTGTCATCTTTACAGATAATAGACAAATCTAGCAACGTCTGTCTGCTTTTTATTTTCCTTCACTTGAGGAGCCCCATCTACCCACCAAACCCCGAAGCTGAAAATGTTACTTACCAATCACTTTCATCCGTGCTCTGACTTTTTGAAAAAAATTCTTGGCTTTTCCGGCGACAGTTTTTACTTTGCCCGCTATATTTTTTAGGTAGCTCAAAATATCTGCAGGGGAGAAGAAAAATACATCATAAGTTTAAAACAAAAAAAAAAGCAAACATACCTTTGGCCACTTCGCATAGCCATGTGAAGCCATCTACGATGTTGCAAAGAACGTCGGCTCCTATGTCCAAGCAGTTATTCTTGGCATCTGCGAATGCCCTGGTGCACTTCTTGTGTGGGTTCAAAAGCTCTTCGTTGCAGATGTCCCCGATGCTGTGAATGAAGGCCCATATGTGACCGAGTGTCTTGCCTACAAGAAAAAAAAATCAGTCATGTCATCTACAGGAATGGACAGTAGAAGTAAAAAAAAAAAAAAAAGCCCCCCTCCTAACCTCGTCCACCTCTTCTGGTCTAGTAATTGAGGTGAACTAACCCTTTAAGGAAAGGGTAAAAACTATCATTTGTGGTGCTATATTTATAAAGCATTGAATGTGACATTCACCAAACATTCACTGCATGTATTTTTAATGACAGCGAATATGTGAATGTAAAATTGAATGCTTTATAAATATGCCCCCCCCCCCCCCCCCCCCCCCCAGGTGTCATCTTTACAGATAATAGGATCTCCAGGTAGGAAACTTTGCTAAAGGTTCACATTAGAAAAAAATAAATAAATAGCGGAACTGCTTTTTAGTCCTCTGCCTGCTGAAGTCATAGACAGAACGTGGTCAACTTACCTGCTCCCTTTCTGGGAAGTAACTCGCGCAAATGGTCCATTTCAGCCTGTGGATGTAAACTCTAAAGACCGACCCAAAGAAGGTGAAAATGAACAAACCAACCTGTGAACAGAGAAAAGAAGAGGGTTAGTCATATTTATGTTTTCTGAGGAAAACTCTGGTGATTGGTTTATATTAGAGGAAGAACAACTTATCCCCCCAGGACCAGTAATTCTCAACCAGGGTTCCTCCAGTGATTGCTTGGGATTACTTGATCTGTGGCTAATAGACCACCCCCCACGATTTTTCATGGTTACTGCATAGTTCAGGGCCAACATCACATGGCACATTCAAGACACTAATGCTTTTTTTAGTTAGGGGGCATTTAGTCCACTACTGTAAAGGTATTCTTCCAACTGGCCATTGCTGTAAAGGGCATTTTTCCCATTGACTCCCAGTAAATTGGTTTTAGTAGGGGTTTCCCCCTAAGACCTAATAAACTATTTCAAGGGTTCCTCGGGGATAGAAAAGCTGCTCTGGATTATACAACTTCAGTGTAGCAATTAAAGGTGTCTCCTCCAGAAATAAAATTCTCTAGGAGCTTGTCGGAAAACAGTAACTTACCAATTATAATATATCCGTAGTAATTTGGCTCCGAAGGTACAGGGATGCATTGCTTGGAGGTCACGGTGTCGTTTTTTTGCCCGATGGCATCCAGCGTGTCTGCCAGCTGGGCAAGGATGTCGTTGATAAAGCCGCTTCCTGTAACATTGACTTTAAGAAAATACGGTGCTGGCGAAGAAAGAAGAATTAGAGGTCGTTATTGTCATATCGGCATTTATACTATTATTATTATTATGTGTTCAGCCTCAGGATATGTTGGGGATACTTACCTTTCACAACAATGTCCCCATTCAGGACAGAAGCAATCGCTGCTATGGCCCAGTACACACCATAGTCGGCAGTGATAATAAAAGAGACGATTAGCAGGCTCCGGAATATGTTCATGATTTCAAACGTACATCCCTTTTTCTCCTTTCTGGTCAATGTCCAGGCCACTGTAAAGTGGAACAGAAAAATAAAAATGATGAGTGACGTTACATCATGATCATCTTATATCGACATCTAATTTATTTTTTTCCCTTTCAAATGAAGTAGGGAAAGGGTTTTATTCTCTGTCAGATAATTTTTGCCATCTTTGTCCTGTTTGAGAGGGTTTTTCTTCACTTCCTGTTTTCTAGACTTGACAGGAAGTGAGAGGAAATGTCTCCAAAGTGGCACATTGCCATGGTGTTACCTGAGTGCCCCCATTAGTGGATTTCCCCTCCTGTTACTGTTTTCAAGACAACTTAAAGGGGTTGTAAATGTTTTTTCACCTTAATGCATTCTATGCATTAAGGTGAAAAAACATCTGACAATGTCTGCGCCCCCAGCCCCCCCCCCCCCCCGTTTTACTTACCTCATCCCTCGAAAATCCCGGCTCGGCCCCGTCCTCCTTTCCACCGCTCAGCCTGGCCGCTGATTGGCTGGAGTGGATGGATGGAAAGCAGCGCAGCCATTGGCTCACGCTGCTGTCAATCACATCCACTGACGCGGAGCGCCGGGCCGTGTGATACAGCGAGCGGCTATAGCCGCCGGCTGTATCACGGGAGCGCGCCCGCAGATGCTTCTCACCATGCGAGGGAGCTCGCATGAACGTGAGAAGCACTTGCGGGATGAAGCCGAGACAGCCGCCGAGGGACCCCAGAAGAGCAGGTTCGGGGCCACTCTGTGCAAAACAAGCTGCACAGTGGAGGTAAGTATAACATGTTTGTTATTTAAAAAAAAAAAAAATCACTTTACAATCCCTTTAAGCCATGTACACACGATCTGACTTTCCAGCGGACCAGAGTCCGTCGGACAATTCGATCGTGTGTGGACTCCAGCGGACTTTTTCTTCCCAAAAGTCCGGCGGACCTAGAAATAAGACTGGCTTCAAATTTTCGGCCGGACTCAGCTTTTAGCGGACAATCCTTTTGTCTGTGTGCTAGTCCGACGGACTAAAACCGACGCTAGGGCAGCTATTGGCTACTGGCTATGAACTTCCTTATTCTACGTCATCACGTTCGAATCCGTCAGACTTTTGGCATGATCATGTGTGGCCAAGTCCATTCGTCTGAAAGTCTGGAGGACCTCAGCTGCAAAGTCCGTCGGATTGTCCGCCAGAAAGTCCGATCGTGTGTACGAGGCATTAGAGTAGTGATGGCGAACCTTGGTACGCCAGATGTTTTGGAACTACATTTCCCACGATGCTCAATTACACTGCAGAGCGCATGAGCATCCTGGGAAATGTAGTTCCAAAACATCTGGGGTGCCAAGGTTTGCCATCACTGACTTTTAGAGTTTTAGATCTTCTCTTACTTTCAGTCCAGGTGACAATGGTCAGTAGGACAGGTAGAGAGTGTAAAACTCCATAGAAGGGAAACAGAAAGCAAAAATAACATGGCAGGGGATCCAACCTTGAATCCGAAGCCCTGACTTCATTTAAAGATGGGTAAAAAAAAGTTAAGACTACTCATGCTTACTTGGTCGGATCAGCCTGTAAGATTCCTTCTTGGAGAGAGGCAGTAGGGTTGTCAAGCCTTGCTTGAGCCTCCTTGCATCTATGCTAATGAATTTCCGTGTAATATAAACGTTGTCAAAGTTGTTATCGTTGGTAAAATTTCGAAGATAACTGAAAGCCCTGGAAAAAAAGAAAGAAAGAAGGCAAGGGTTACAAATGGTATACACGGGACATGGTCTATCTCTAGCTCCAAGGTGGGTTACAATTGGTATACACAGGACATGGTCTATCTCTAGCTCCAAGGTGGGTTACACATGGTATACACAGGACATGGTCTATCTCTTGCTCCAAGGCAAGTTACAAATGGTATACACAGGACATGGTCTATCTCTAGCTCCAAGGGGGTTACAAATGGTATACACAGGACATGGTCTATCTCTAGCTCCAAGGCGAGTTACAAATGGTATGCACAGGACATGGTCTATCGCTAGCTCTGAATGCCGGTCAGACGGCGAGGGAACACAGAGGCATGCATATGATAGGCACACATGCTGCATATGATGGACACACAGGCTGCATATGATGGGCACACAGGCTGCATGTGATGGGGCACACAGGCTGCATGTGATGGGGCACACAGGCTGCATGTGATGGGGCACAGTGGCTGCATGTGATGGGGCACAGTGAGGCTGCATTTGATGGGCACAGTGAGGCTGCAAATGATTTTTTTCCCCTGAATTTTTTTGTTAGTTTGCTCCCAAACCACCACCCCCAAAAAAAATTACCAATAGTAGGTGACGATGGCGATAATGAAGACAGAGTAGGTGAATATGTGAAAGATCTCCCGGTAAGGTTCGAGATCCTGTTTTACTTACTCCATGATGTCACTAGCAATGGTGAATACACTCTTGCTAGAGTTGACTATTCCACCAAGATCATAGTTGATGGTCATATTGTAATCAAATTTATTCTTTAGATCTTGTAAAATAACCATGACAGCTGCAAGAAGAGAAACAATGTTAGAGATTTATTGCTTATTCTTTTTATGGGTTTACAAAAATTTTGAAGGCTAAGTCCACCTTTTACAAACCAGGGAGAAGAACCACCACACTCCTTTACGGGGTGGATGGTTTGGGTGTGGAGGGGTCCATTTGTAGTATGTTACATCCTAAATATGGGGGTAACATGGTCCAAAAGATGGAGTTAGCCTTTAATTTTGAGAAATGTTGTTATACTTACGAGCTTTAATGTTCTTCTGTATATATTCTCCTACGTAGGACGGTATGACACAGATGATGGTGGCAACTGCAAAAGAAAAACAGAAAGCATAAAGATTAGAGTCAAGTCGTAATAAGGTCAATGTAACTCTTCATGAACACCTAAGAATTTGGTTATCAGGGGATGTGGTGTGTTTTCCAAATACCAACCAACCAACCAAGGCATGTTTGATGCGTCAAAAAAATTTGCCTTGTTTCTCCAAGAGTTCAGTTATCAGAGTATTTTGGTATGTTTTCCCCATACCAGGCAACCAACCAACCAATGAAGGCAAGTTTGCTGGGTCAGATAAATTAGCCTTGTTTCTCCAAGACTTCAGATCAGGGATGAGGTCAATGTAACTCTTCATGAACACCTAAGAATTTGGTTATCAGGGGATATGGTGCGTTTTCCAAATACCAACCAACCAACCAAGGCAAGTTTGATGCGTCAAAACAATCAGCCTTGTTTCTCCAAGAGTTCAGTTATCAGAGTATTTTGGTATGTTTTCCCCATACCAGGCAACCAACCAACCAACCAACCAACCAATGAAGGCAAGTTTGCTGGGTCAGATAAATTAGCCTTGTTTCTCCAAGACTTCAGTTCAGGGGTCAATATAACTCTTCATGAACACCTAAGAATTTGGTTATCAGGGAATATGGTGTGTTTTCCCCATACCAACCAACCAACTAACCAACCAACCAATGAAGGAAAGTTTGATGAGTCGGATGAATTAGCCTTCTTTCTCCTGGAGACAAGTTTCAAGTGGAATTTCTTAAAAGACCTTATGAGTCTTGAAATGTGCCAGTTCATGAAGGATTACATATCCCCTTTCATCCATTGCTACATTCGATTTTCAATCAGAAGTAAAATGGTGGTCATGAAAATGAACTTGACCACACTGACAGCCGAGTCCTAATTTTTTTGACAAAAAAAAACAAAACAAAAAAAAAAGCAAACATACCTTTGGCCACTTCGCATAGCCATGTGAAGCCATCTACGATGTTGCAAAGAACGCCGGCTCCTATGTCCAAGCAGTTATTCTTGGCATCTGCGAATGCCCTGGTGCACTTCTTGTGTGGGTTCAAAAGCTCTTCGTTGCAGATGTCCCCGATGCTGTGAATGAAGGCCCATATGTGACCGAGTGTCTTGCCTACAAGAAAAAAAAATCAGTCATGTCATCTACAGGAATGGACAGTAGAAGTAAAATAAAATAAAAAATAAAAAAAGCCCCCCTCCTAACCTCGTCCACCTCTTCTGGTCTAGTAATTGATGTGAACTAACCCTTTAAGGAAAGGGTAAAAACTATCATTTGTGGTGAAAAGAAAGAGAGCGCGACCGGGGAGAAAAGGGATTATTGCGGTGCCAAATTCAAAAGAAGAATAGAAAGAAAACCATAGATTATATTATCACAATTTTTAATAAATATCACACAGAATAAAAAAGTATAACAATACAATAGACAATATAAATCCAACATAGACAAAGATACAGTGACATACTAAAACATACAATGTATATATTCTATCCAATTATCAGACAGCCTTAAATATAGAGCATGTTGGGCACAGATGGTATTGGTCTTTAGATTCTGTCTGATCAATCTTTCCCTACATGTTTCGCCATACCGATGGCTTCCTCAGGGGTGAATAGAAAACAAATCCAAGGAGGATAGTAGAAATTCTATAAAAAACAGAATATAAAAAAAGAAAAGGGAAAACAAACTGAAAAGAAGAGAAAAAAAACATATACTGATTAGAATATATGAAACAAGAATATTGCACAATACATGTGGGCCAACGACATAGACCTAGAAACATCAGTTCATCCATCCCCCCCACCCCTCAAATAATCCCCCCATGGCCAAATACCTACCCCTTAATGGCCTTGCATGAAAGACCGCCGGGACGCAATCATGCAAGCAGCGACCACCCCGTAGCCACCTTAGTGTAGCTGCAGGGGGCTACAAGGGCTGAAGTAAAAACGAAAAAAAGAGAAAATAGAGAAATATAAATATAAAAGGAGAAGAAATGAATGAAAGAGGAAAAAGAAGTATATAAATATATAACTTCATAATGTGGTGCTATATTTATAAAGCATTGAATGTGACATTCACCAAACATTCACTGCAGGTATTTTTAATGACAGCGAATATGTGAATGTAACATTGAATGCTTTATAAATATGCCCCCCCCCCAGGTGTCATCTTTACAGATAATAGACAAATCTAGCAACGTCTGTCTGCTTTTTATTTTCCTTCACTTGAGGAGCCCCATTTACCCACCAAACCCCGAAGCTGAAAATGTTACTTACCAATCACTTTCATCCGTGCTCTGACTTTTTGAAAAAAATTCTTGGCTTTTCCGGCGACAGTTTTTACTTTGCCTGTTATATTTTTTAGGTAGCTCAAAATATCTGCAGGGGAGAAGAAAAATACATCATAAGTTTAAAACAAAAAAAAAAGCAAACATACCTTTGGCCACTTCGCATAGCCATGTGAAGCCATCTACGATGTTGCAAAGAACGTCGGCTCCTATGTCCAAGCAGTTATTCTTGGCATCTGCGAATGCCCTGGTGCACTTCTTGTGTGGGTTCAAAAGCTCTTCGTTGCAGATGTCCCCGATGCTGTGAATGAAGGCCCATATGTGACCGAGTGTCTTGCCTACAAGAAAAAAAAATCAGTCATGTCATCTACAGGAATGGACAGTAGAAGTAAAAAAAAAAAAAAAAGCCCCCCTCCTAACCTCGTCCACCTCTTCTGGTCTAGTAATTGAGGTGAACTAACCCTTTAAGGAAAGGGTAAAAACTATCATTTGTGGTGCTATATTTATAAAGCATTGAATGTGACATTCACCAAACATTCACTGCATGTATTTTTAATGACAGCGAATATGTGAATGTAAAATTGAATGCTTTATAAATATGCCCCCCCCCCCCCCCCCAGGTGTCATCTTTACAGATAATAGGATCTCCAGGTAGGAAACTTTGCTAAAGGTTCACATTAGAAAAAAATAAATAAATAGCGGAACTGCTTTTTAGTCCTCTGCCTGCTGAAGTCATAGACAGAACGTGGTCAACTTACCTGCTCCCTTTCTGGGAAGTAACTCGCGCAAATGGTCCATTTCAGCCTGTGGATGTAAACTCTAAAGACCGACCCAAAGAAGGTGAAAATGAACAAACCAACCTGTGAACAGAGAAAAGAAGAGGGTTAGTCATATTTATGTTTTCTGAGGAAAACTCTGGTGATTGGTTTATATTAGAGGAAGAACAACTTATCCCCCCAGGACCAGTAATTCTCAACCAGGGTTCCTCCAGTGATTGCTTGGGATTACTTGATCTGTGGCTAATAGACCACCCCCCACGATTTTTCATGGTTACTGCATAGTTCAGGGCCAACATCACATGGCACATTCAAGACACTAATGCTTTTTTTAGTTAGGGGGCATTTAGTCCACTACTGTAAAGGTATTCTTCCAACTGGCCATTGCTGTAAAGGGCATTTTTCCCATTGACTCCCAGTAAATTGGTTTTAGTAGGGGTTTCCCCCTAAGACCTAATAAACTATTTCAAGGGTTCCTCGGGGATAGAAAAGCTGCTCTGGATTATACAACTTCAGTGTAGCAATTAAAGGTGTCTCCTCCAGAAATAAAATTCTCTAGGAGCTTGTCGGAAAACAGTAACTTACCAATTATAATATATCCGTAGTAATTTGGCTCCGAAGGTACAGGGATGCATTGCTTGGAGGTCACGGTGTCGTTTTTTTGCCCGATGGCATCCAGCGTGTCTGCCAGCTGGGCAAGGATGTCGTTGATAAAGCCGCTTCCTGTAACATTGACTTTAAGAAAATACGGTGCTGGCGAAGAAAGAAGAATTAGAGGTCGTTATTGTCATATCGGCATTTATACTATTATTATTATTATGTGTTCAGCCTCAGGATATGTTGGGGATACTTACCTTTCACAACAATGTCCCCATTCAGGACAGAAGCAATCGCTGCTATGGCCCAGTACACACCATAGTCGGCAGTAATAATAAAAGAGACGATTAGCAGGCTCCGGAATATGTTCATGATTTCAAACGTACATCCCTTTTTCTCCTTTCTGGTCAATGTCCAGGCCACTGTAAAGTGGAACAGAAAAATAAAAATGATGAGTGACGTTACATCATGATCATCTTATATCGACATCTAATTTATTTTTTTCCCTTTCAAATGAAGTAGGGAAAGGGTTTTATTCTCTGTCAGATAATTTTTGCCATCTTTGTCCTGTTTGAGAGGGTTTTTCTTCACTTCCTGTTTTCTAGACTTGACAGGAAGTGAGAGGAAATGTCTCCAAAGTGGCACATTGCCATGGTGTTACCTGAGTGCCCCCATTAGTGGATTTCCCCTCCTGTTACTGTTTTCAAGACAACTTAAAGGGGTTGTAAATGTTTTTTCACCTTAATGCATTCTATGCATTAAGGTGAAAAAACATCTGACAATGTCTGCGCCCCCAGCCCCCCCCCCCCCCGTTTTACTTACCTCATCCCTCGAAAATCCCGGCTCGGCCCCGTCCTCCTTTCCACCGCTCAGCCTGGCCGCTGATTGGCTGGAGTGGATGGATGGAAAGCAGCGCAGCCATTGGCTCACGCTGCTGTCAATCACATCCACTGACGCGGAGCGCCGGGCCGTGTGATACAGCGAGCGGCTATAGCCGCCGGCTGTATCACGGGAGCGCGCCCGCAGATGCTTCTCACCATGCGAGGGAGCTCGCATGAACGTGAGAAGCACTTGCGGGATGAAGCCGAGACAGCCGCCGAGGGACCCCAGAAGAGCAGGTTCGGGGCCACTCTGTGCAAAACAAGCTGCACAGTGGAGGTAAGTATAACATGTTTGTTATTTAAAAAAAAAAAAAATCACTTTACAATCCCTTTAAGCCATGTACACACGATCTGACTTTCCAGCGGACCAGAGTCCGTCGGACAATTCGATCGTGTGTGGACTCCAGCGGACTTTTTCTTCCCAAAAGTCCGGCGGACCTAGAAATAAGACTGGCTTCAAATTTTCGGCCGGACTCAGCTTTTAGCGGACAATCCTTTTGTCTGTGTGCTAGTCCGACGGACTAAAACCGACGCTAGGGCAGCTATTGGCTACTGGCTATGAACTTCCTTATTCTACGTCATCACGTTCGAATCCGTCAGACTTTTGGCATGATCATGTGTGGCCAAGTCCATTCGTCTGAAAGTCTGGAGGACCTCAGCTGCAAAGTCCGTCGGATTGTCCGCCAGAAAGTCCGATCGTGTGTACGAGGCATTAGAGTAGTGATGGCGAACCTTGGTACGCCAGATGTTTTGGAACTACATTTCCCACGATGCTCAATTACACTGCAGAGCGCATGAGCATCCTGGGAAATGTAGTTCCAAAACATCTGGGGTGCCAAGGTTTGCCATCACTGACTTTTAGAGTTTTAGATCTTCTCTTACTTTCAGTCCAGGTGACAATGGTCAGTAGGACAGGTAGAGAGTGTAAAACTCCATAGAAGGGAAACAGAAAGCAAAAATAACATGGCAGGGGATCCAACCTTGAATCCGAAGCCCTGACTTCATTTAAAGATGGGTAAAAAAAAGTTAAGACTACTCATGCTTACTTGGTCGGATCAGCCTGTAAGATTCCTTCTTGGAGAGAGGCAGTAGGGTTGTCAAGCCTTGCTTGAGCCTCCTTGCATCTATGCTAATGAATTTCCGTGTAATATAAACGTTGTCAAAGTTGTTATCGTTGGTAAAATTTCGAAGATAACTGAAAGCCCTGGAAAAAAAGAAAGAAAGAAGGCAAGGGTTACAAATGGTATACACGGGACATGGTCTATCTCTAGCTCCAAGGTGGGTTACAATTGGTATACACAGGACATGGTCTATCTCTAGCTCCAAGGTGGGTTACACATGGTATACACAGGACATGGTCTATCTCTTGCTCCAAGGCAAGTTACAAATGGTATACACAGGACATGGTCTATCTCTAGCTCCAAGGGGGTTACAAATGGTATACACAGGACATGGTCTATCTCTAGCTCCAAGGCGAGTTACAAATGGTATGCACAGGACTAGTGATGGACGAACGTTTCGCCCGGCGGTCGTTTCGCGGCGAATTTCCGACATTCGCGGTCCGCACGTTCGAACGCCTTTTTCCGTCGTTCGCCGCGGCGGACTTACGTGTTTAATGTATACAAGAACTTTAACCTTTGGTGACACGTTTATCATGTGATACAGGACAGCCAATTGAGACATGACAGCACATGGACACTTGGACATTCCCCCTAACCTATAAATACACCCGATCCGGTGGCCATTTTACATTCTTTCTTCTGTTACGATAGGGACAGGTTCCTGTGTGGAGTAGGGAGAGATAAACCACTAGCTATTTGGTACACAAAAGTTCTTTTCAGGACTGGTATAGGTGTTAGGTGTTGATAGGTTTGCTGTGCTGCTGATTCTTGCAGCAGCCTGAGTGTCTTTTGTTAGTTTAGAGAAAGGGAAAGGACGGTGTATGCTACAGGGACAGCCAGATTAGTCTTTCATCATCATCATCATCATCATCATCATTAGCTGTTACTATCAAGGTCCACAAAAGAGCTGTTCCAGTAACCACTAATCGTTCTCTTTTTTTGCCAATTTGTATAGGGACAGGAAGGAAGCAGTGTTGTCAGGCAGTGAGGGTAATTTTAAAGACTTGCTGTTATTATTAGTTCCACAAAGGTTCTTTTCAGGACTGGTATCAGTGGTACAGTAATAGGCTTGTACATGTATAATATTCTTTCTTCCAAATATAGAAAGGATATTATACTTGACTGCTGCCCTTCTGCTGCAGTCTGCTAAACATTCACAACTCACTTGTTCCACAAAAGTTCTTATAAGGACTGGTAACTTGGTATAGGGTGCTACGGTACATAGGCTTGAGTGCGGTACAGTCTGCTGTTCTGTAAGGACCGCTATCGGTCCACAATAGATAGGGTTGACGTGCACCACTGCTGACCGCTGCCCTATACTGCAGCAGTCCTTCAGCGGTATAGGGACTGACGTACAGTCTGCTAATCACTAACACACAACCTGCTTGTTCCACAAAAGTTCTTATAAGGACTGGTAACTTGGTATAGGGTGCTACGGTACATAGGCTTGAGTGCGGTACAGTCTGCTGTTCTGTAAGGACCGCTATCGGTCCACAATAGATAGGGTTGACGTGCACCACTGCTGACCGCTGCCCTATACTGCAGCAGTCCTTCAGCGGTATAGGGACTGACGTACAGTCTGCTAAACACTAATACACAACCTGCTTGGTCCACAAAAGTTCTTATAAGGACTGGTAACTTGGTATAGGGTGCTACGGTACATAGGCTTGAGTGCGGTACAGTCTGCTGTTCTGTAAGGACCGCTATAGGTCCACAATAGATAGGGTTGACGTGCACCACTGCTGACCGCTCACCTATACTGCAGCAGTCCTTCAGCGGTATAGGGACTGACGTACAGTCTGCTAATCACTAACACACAACCTGCTTGTTCCACAAAAGTTCTTATAAGGACTGGTAACTTGGTATAGGGTGCTACGGTACATAGGCTTGAGTGCGGTACAGTCTGCTGTTCTGTAAGGACCGCTATCGGTCCACAATAGATAGGGTTGACGTGCACCACTGCTGACCGCTGCCCTATACTGCAGCAGTCCTTCAGCGGTATAGGGACTGACGTACAGTCTGCTAAACACTAATACACAACCTGCTTGGTCCACAAAAGTTCTTATAAGGACTGGTAACTTGGTATAGGGTGCTACGGTACATAGGCTTGAGTGCGGTACAGTCTGCTGTTCTGTAAGGACCGCTATCGGTCCACAATAGATAGGGTTGACGTGCACCACTGCTGACCGCTGCCCTATACTGCAGCAGTCCTTCAGCGGTATAGGGACTGACGTACAGTCTGCTAAACACTAATACACAACCTGCTTGGTCCACAAAAGTTCTTATAAGGACTGGTAACTTGGTATAGGGTGCTACGGTACATAGGCTTGAGTGCGGTACAGTCTGCTGTTCTGTAAGGACCGCTATCGGTCCACAATAGATAGGGTTGACGTGCACCACTGCTGACCGCTGCCCTATACTGCAGCAGTCCTTCAGCGGTATAGGGACTGACGTACAGTCTGCTAAACACTAATACACAACCTGCTTGGTCCACAAAAGTTCTTATAAGGACTGGTAACTTGGTATAGGGTGCTACGGTACATAGTTTTGAGTGCGGTACAGTCTGCTGTTCTGTAAGGACCGCTATAGGTCCACAATAGATAGGGTTGACGTGCACCACTGCTGACCGCTCACCTATACTGCAGCAGTCCTTCAGCGGTATAGGGACTGACGTACAGTCTGCTAATCACTAACACACAACCTGCTTGTTCCACAAAAGTTCTTATAAGGACTGGTAACTTGGTATAGGGTGCTACGGTACATAGGCTTGAGTGCGGTACAGTCTGCTGTTCTGTAAGGACCGCTATCGGTCCACAATAGATAGGGTTGACGTGCACCACTGCTGACCGCTGCCCTATACTGCAGCAGTCCTTCAGCGGTATAGGGACTGACGTACAGTCTGCTAAACACTAATACACAACCTGCTTGGTCCACAAAAGTTCTTATAAGGACTGGTAACTTGGTATAGGGTGCTACGGTACATAGGCTTGAGTGCGGTACAGTCTGCTGTTCTGTAAGGACCGCTATCGGTCCACAATAGATAGGGTTGACGTGCACCACTGCTGACCGCTGCCCTATACTGCAGCAGTCCTTCAGCGGTATAGGGACTGACGTACAGTCTGCTAAACACTAATACACAACCTGCTTGGTCCACAAAAGTTCTTATAAGGACTGGTAACTTGGTATAGGGTGCTACGGTACATAGGCTTGAGTGCGGTACAGTCTGCTGTTCTGTAAGGACCGCTATCGGTCCACAATAGATAGGGTTGACGTGCACCACTGCTGACCGCTGCCCTATACTGCAGCAGTCCTTCAGCGGTATAGGGACTGACGTACAGTCTGCTAAACACTAATACACAACCTGCTTGGTCCACAAAAGTTCTTATAAGGACTGGTAACTTGGTATAGGGTGCTACGGTACATAGGCTTGAGTGCGGTACAGTCTGCTGTTCTGTAAGGACCGCTATAGGTCCACAATAGATAGGGTTGACGTGCACCACTGCTGACCGCTCACCTATACTGCAGCAGTCCTTCAGCGGTATAGGGACTAAGAGTTTTGTCACAGGGTCATTTAAAAAATGACAGGCAGAGGAAGAGGCAGGCCCTTCCGCAGGGGTGGTAGGGGTAGGGCAGGAGCAACAGGCTTGAGCCAAAGTGGGAAGTTGCAGAAGGTGCGTTCAATTACTTTAAAGGATGCACCAGACTTGGTTGAGTGGCTCGCTCAGCCTTACTCTTCTGCACCCTCCTCATCCTCTCGATCTGCACCCTCTTCTTCACTCTCTGCTATGTGCACCCCCAAAGACACTACCACCAACAACACGACCACCACCACCACCACCACATACCTTCCGCTTGAGTCACTGGAATTATTTTCCGATCCATATCAAGAGGACATTTCTGATGCGCAGCCACTCTTGGTATTGGATCAGGAAGAGGAGGTAGCAACAAGCGCTACTCAGCAGTCTGACGCCAGTACCCAGATCAGCCCAAGGAGGAGGTTGGTCCCCGGTGTTGCTGCCTACTCCGAGATCTCTACTTATAGCGGTGGGGAAGGTGACGTTGATGATGACGTGTCTAGTGATGTCACGTGGGTGCCCACAAGAGAGGAAGAGGAGGGGAGTTCAGAGGGAGATATGGACCAGCAGATAGGGAGGAGAAGCAGCAATGACTTACATTGCACAGCAGGGACAAAGCAGACTGCAAATGTATCAGGAGCGAGTCATCGACCATGTACGGTCACATCTGGCGCTCCCAGGACACCGGCACATGGCTCCGCAGTGTGGGCTTTTTTTAACGTGTCCGCTGCTGACAATAGCGTTGCCATCTGCAATCTTTGCAGTCAACGCGTTAGTCGCGGTAAGCCCAATACTCACCTAGGGACGACCGCCTTAAGAAGGCACATGAGCAGCCATCACCGAGCCCAGTGGGAGCAACGGAACACACAAAGCCACACTGCAGGCTCTCACCGTCCAGCCTCGTCTTCTACTTCTCCTTCTCCTCTCTCCTCACAATTGTCCTCCACTCCACCTTCCATCACGCCAAGCTCACATTTTTCTGCAAAAAGGCAGGCTTCCGTGGGCCTAATGTTTGAGCGTAAAAAAATGATGATGCCGGATAACCCTCTTGCCCAACGGTTGGCGGCTGGCTTGTCAGAACTCATAGCCCGCCAACTACTGCCATATAAACTGGTGGACTCGGAGGCCTTTCGCAAATTTGTGGCCATTGGAACACCACAATGGAAGGTCCCAGGAAGGAAGTATTTCTCAGAGAAGGGCATCCCAGAGCTATATGGCCATGTTCAGCGGCAAGTGAATGTATCTCTGGCACACAGTGTCGGTGCCAAGATACATCTGACCACAGACACGTGGTCTAGCAAACACGGGCAGGGAAGGTATATCAGTTTTACTGCCCACTGGGTGAACCTTCTGACGGCCGTCAAGCATGTAACCCGTGGCACCCGTGTAGATTTGGTTTTACCGCCACGGATTGCATGCAGGCCTGACTCTTCTTCTCCTCCTCCTACTCCATCCTCCTCCCTCTCCTCCTCAGCTGCCTCCTCCTTTTCCGCTGCTAGCGTCTCTTCCACTGCACCGCCCAAGCTCCCCAGAACCTATTCCACATGCCAGGTGAGACGTTGCCATGCCGTGCTGCGTCTGTTGTGCCTGGAAGCAAAGAGCCACACTGGCCCGGCACTCCTTTCAGCTTTGCGTTCACAGGCAGATGAGTGGCTAACACCGCTCAATTTGACAGTTGGTAAAGTGGTGTGTGACAACGGTGCCAATCTGCTTAGCGCATTGAAACAGGGCAAAATCACGCACGTGCCGTGCATGGCACACGTCTTAAACTTGGTCGTGCAGCGATTCCTTGTCAAATACCCTGGGGTCCAGGACATCTTGCGGCAGGCAAGGAAAATCTCGGCCCATTTCAGAAGATCTTACACGGCCATGGCTCGCCTTGCTGACATTCAGCGGCGACACCATCTGCCGGTCAGACGTCTTATTTGCGATTGCCCGACGCGATGGAACTCAACCTTCTATATGCTTGATAGGCTGCTCCAGCAGAAACGTGCAGTTAACGTCTACCTGTATGAACTCTGCGAAAGAAACGGTTCTGGGGAGCTGGGTTTTTTTTCACCGCGCCAGTGGCTGCTCATGCGCGACACATGCAGACTTCTGCGGCCATTTGAGGAGATCACCAAACTGGTCAGTCGCAGCCATGGCGCCATCAGTGACATGGTACCTTATGCCTTCTTTCTGGAGCGTGCATTGCGTCGTGTCATTGATCAGGCTGTGGAGGAGCAGGAGCGGGAAGATGAGGAAGTCGCAATGCTGGATGAATTCCCAGGGGGGGCTACTCTATCTGAGACAAGTCAACAACAGGAGTCTGATGAGGAGTCAGAGGAGGATGGTGCCGGGGCGGATGAGCAGGAGCAAGAAGAGCATGCTTTAAACCTTTCTGGGATCCCTGTTGTGCGAGGATGGGGAGAGGAGAATGAAGAGGACGACATTATCCTGGATGATGAGCAGGAGCCAGGCCACCACACCGCTTCCACTTTAGTGCAAATGGGGGCCTTCATGCTCCAGTGTTTTAATAGGGACCCCCGTATAAAAAGCATGAGGGTCAAGGACCAGTACTGGGTGGCAACGTACTTAGACCCCCGGTACAAACACAAAATGGCGGAAATGTTACCGCCGTCGCAGAGGGCTGTCAGAATGCAGCACTTCCAGGCCTTGCTTCGAGAAATGCTGCATTCTGCTTTTGCGTGCGCTGGCAGAGGAGCAATTCCCACTCCCAGAGAAGGATTTGCGGGTACCAATCCAACAGCGCCTGCAAGAAGAGGCCGGTTTGAAGATGTGTTGGTGACTTCGGATATGAGGTCATTCTTTCAGCCGACCCATCGACAGGTGTCATCCGGATCCAGCATCAGGGAACGCCTAGACCGTCAGGTGTCCGACTACATTGGGTTAACGGCCGATGTGGACGCTCTGAGGAGTGATGAACCCCTAGACTACTGGGTGGGCAGGCTTGACCTCTGGCCAGAGCTTGCCCAATTTGCAATCGAACTGTTGGCTTGCCCCTCATCCAGTGTCCTGTCCGAAAGGACGTTCAGCGCAGCAGGGGGGATTGTGACCGATAAGCGTACTCGCCTAGCTCACCACAGTGTTAACTACCTCACATTTCTAAAAATGAATGAGGCATGGATCTCGGAGGAATTCAACACATGTGACCAGTAGACCATGTATATGTCTATAAACTATTTTTTTAATCAAGCACACAGACCTTCTTAATTCATTTGGCTCACTTCCTTGACCCAAAAAAGCACACCGTACTATATGCCCCTACCCTCCTCTTTGAAGAGGTTGAGCGGTGTCATATTTCTACTGGGGCTGCTTATGATATCCCTGTGCTGTGCTGACTTCCTCCTGGGGGTTCTTATTATGAAGGGATCACACTATCCCTGTGCTGTGCTGACTTCCTCCTGGGGGTTCTTATTATGAGGGGATCACACCATCCCTGTGCTGTGCTGACTTCCTCCTGGGGCTGCTTACGGTGCTGCTGTCAGTGCTGTATGTCACGGTGCTGCTGTCAGCGCTGTATGTCACGGTGCTGCTGTCAGCGCTGTATGTCACGGTGCTGCTGTCAGCGCTGTATGTCACGGTGCTGCTGTCAGCGCTGTATGTCACGGTGCTGCTGTCAGCGCTGTATGTCACGGTGCTGCTGTCAGCGCTGTATGTCACGGTGCTGCTGTCAGCGCTGTATGTCACGGTGCTGCTGTCAGCGCTGTATGTCACGGTGCTGCTGTCAGCGCTGTATGTCACGGTGCTGCTGTCAGCGCTGTATGTCACGGTGCTGCTGTCAGCGCTGTATGTCACGGTGCTGCTGTCAGCGCTGTATGTCACGGTGCTGCTGTCAGCGCTGTATGTCACGGTGCTGCTGTCAGTGCTCTGTATTACGGTGCTGCTGTCAGATGCCTCTATCACGGTGCATGTGTCATTCCGGTATGTCACGCTGCTGGTGATCATCTCCTGCACCCTCTTCTTTGCCTACCCTGGTCCCTGACCTTCCCTCTCCTCCATTGCCTTCATTAGCTCCATAGTCCTGAATTGTTAGAACAATTTCCCAAATAAAATAAAAATGCTTGTAGTTATCGATCCCAAATTCACCTCATACATGTATTATGTCATTGTCCAGATGGTGGGACTACGTTTTACCCCCTAATAATTACCACGTGGCCGCAAATTCGACATGAAGGTTTGCAAAGTTCGCCTCCCATTGAAGTCAATGGGGCCCGCGGCGAACGTTCGGTTTCGCGAACGTTTGGGTCCGTTCGCATTTCGCTTTCGCGAAACGTCCCGTCGGAAGTTCGTCCATCACTACACAGGACATGGTCTATCGCTAGCTCTGAATGCCGGTCAGACGGCGAGGGAACACAGAGGCATGCATATGATAGGCACACATGCTGCATATGATGGACACACAGGCTGCATATGATGGGCACACAGGCTGCATGTGATGGGGCACACAGGCTGCATGTGATGGGGCACACAGGCTGCATGTGATGGGGCACAGTGGCTGCATGTGATGGGGCACAGTGAGGCTGCATTTGATGGGCACAGTGAGGCTGCAAATGATTTTTTTCCCCTGAATTTTTTTGTTAGTTTGCTCCCAAACCACCACCCCCAAAAAAAATTACCAATAGTAGGTGACGATGGCGATAATGAAGACAGAGTAGGTGAATATGTGAAAGATCTCCCGGTAAGGTTCGAGATCCTGTTTTACTTACTCCATGATGTCACTAGCAATGGTGAATACACTCTTGCTAGAGTTGACTATTCCACCAAGATCATAGTTGATGGTCATATTGTAATCAAATTTATTCTTTAGATCTTGTAAAATAACCATGACAGCTGCAAGAAGAGAAACAATGTTAGAGATTTATTGCTTATTCTTTTTATGGGTTTACAAAAATTTTGAAGGCTAAGTCCACCTTTTACAAACCAGGGAGAAGAACCACCACACTCCTTTACGGGGTGGATGGTTTGGGTGTGGAGGGGTCCATTTGTAGTATGTTACATCCTAAATATGGGGGTAACATGGTCCAAAAGATGGAGTTAGCCTTTAATTTTGAGAAATGTTGTTATACTTACGAGCTTTAATGTTCTTCTGTATATATTCTCCTACGTAGGACGGTATGACACAGATGATGGTGGCAACTGCAAAAGAAAAACAGAAAGCATAAAGATTAGAGTCAAGTCGTAATAAGGTCAATGTAACTCTTCATGAACACCTAAGAATTTGGTTATCAGGGGATGTGGTGTGTTTTCCAAATACCAACCAACCAACCAAGGCATGTTTGATGCGTCAACAAAATTTGCCTTGTTTCTCCAAGAGTTCAGTTATCAGAGTATTTTGGTATGTTTTCCCCATACCAGGCAACCAACCAACCAATGAAGGCAAGTTTGCTGGGTCAGATAAATTAGCCTTGTTTCTCCAAGACTTCAGATCAGGGATGAGGTCAATGTAACTCTTCATGAACACCTAAGAATTTGGTTATCAGGGGATATGGTGCGTTTTCCAAATACCAACCAACCAACCAAGGCAAGTTTGATGCGTCAAAAGAATCAGCCTTGTTTCTCCAAGAGTTCAGTTATCAGAGTATTTTGGTATGTTCCCCATACCAACCAACCAACTAATGAAGGCAAGTTTGATGGGTCAGATAAATTAGCCTTGTTTCTCCAAGACTCCAGATCGGGGATGAGGTCAATGTAACTGTTCATGAACACCTAAAGCCCCGTACACACGAGAGGACTTATGTCCGACAGACTTCCAAAGGAGTTCCGCCGGAGTTCCGCCGGAGTTCTGACAGACTTTTCGGCCGAACGGACTTGGCCACACACGATCACACTAAACTCCGACGGATTCGAACGTGATGACGTACGACCCGACTCGAATAAGGAAGTTCATAGCCAGTAGCCAATAGCTGCCCTAGCGTCGGTTTTAGTCCGTCGGAGTAGCATACACACGAGCGGATTTTTCGAAGGGGACCGGGTCCGGCGGAGTTCCGTCGGGAAAATTTGAAGCATGCTTCATTTCTAAAGTCCGTCAGACTTTTGCGAAGCTAAAGTCCGTTGCAGCCCACACACGATCGGATAGTCTGACGGACTCGGTCTGACGGACTTTGGATGTTGAAAAGTCCGCTCGTGTGTACGGGGCTTAAGAATTTGGTTATCAGGGAATATGGTGCGTTTTCCTCATACCAACCTACCAACCAATGAAGACAAGTTTGATGGGTCAGATAAATTAGCCTTGTTTCTCCAAGACTCCAGATCAGGGATGAGGTCAATGTAACTGTTCATGAACACCTATGAATTTGGTTTTCAGGGGATATGGTGTGTTTTCCAAATACCAACCAAACAACCAAGGCATGTTTGATGTGTCAAAAAAATTAGCCTTGTTTCTCCAAGAGTTCAGTTATCAGAGTATTTTGGTATGTTTTCCCCATACCAGGCAACCAACCAACCAACCAACCAACCAATGAAGGCAAGTTTGCTGGGTCAGATAAATTAGCCTTGTTTCTCCAAGACTTCAGATCAGGGATGAGGTCAATGTAACTCTTCATGAACACCTAAGAATTTGGTTATCAGGGGATATGGTGCGTTTTCCAAATACCAACCAACCAACCAAGGCAAGTTTGATGCGTCAAAAGAATCAGCCTTGTTTCTCCAAGAGTTCAGTTATCAGAGTATTTTGGTATGTGTTCCCCATACCAACCAACCAACTAATGAAGGCAAGTTTGATGGGTCAGATAAATTAGCCTTGTTTCTCCAAGACTCCAGATCGGGGATGAGGTCAATGTAACTGTTCATGAACACCTAAGAATTTGGTTATCAGGGAATATGGGGCGTTTTCCTCATACCAACCTACCAACCAATGAAGACAAGTTTGATGGGTCAGATAAATTAGCCTTGTTTCTCCAAGACTCCAGATCAGGGATGAGGTCAATGTAACTGTTCATGAACACCTATGAATTTGGTTTTCAGGGGATATGGTGTGTTTTCCAAATACCAACCAAACAACCAAGGCATGTTTGATGTGTCAAAAAAATTAGCCTTGTTTCTCCAAGAGTTAAGTTATCAGAGTATTTTGGTATGTTTTCCCCATACCAGGCAACCAACCAACCAACCAACCAACCAATGAAGGCAAGTTTGCTGGGTCAGATAAATTAGCCTTGTTTCTCCAAGACTTCAGTTCAGGGGTCAATATAACTCTTCATGAACACCTAAGAATTTGGTTATCAGGGAATATGGTATGTTTTCCCCATACCAGGCAACCAACCAACCAACCATTGAAGGAAGTTTGATGAGTCGGATGAATTAGCCTTCTTTCTCCTGGAGACAAGTTTCAAGTGGAATTTCTTAAAAGACCTTATGAGTCGTGAAATGCGCCAGTTCATGAAGGATTACATATCCCTTTTCATCCATTGCTACATTCGATTTTCAATCAGAAGTAAAATGGTGGTCATGAAAATGAACTTGACCACACTGACAGCCGAGTCCTAATTTTTTTGACAATAAAAAACAAAACAAAAAAAAAGCAAACATACCTTTGGCCACTTCGCATAGCCATGTGAAGCCGTCTACAATGTTGCAAAGAACGCCGGCTCCTATGTCCAAGCAATTATTCTTGGCATCTGCGAATGCCCTGGTGCACTTCTTGTGTGGGTTCAAAAGCTCTTCATTGCAGATGTCCCCGATGCTGTGAATGAAGGCCCATATGTGACCGAGTGTCTTGCCTACAAGAAAAAAAAAAATCAGTCATGTCATCTACAGGAATGGACAGTAGAAGTAAAATAAAAATAAAAATTAAAAAAAAGCCCCCCTCCTAACCTCGTCCACCTCTTCTGGTCTAGTAATTGAGGTGAACTAACCCTTTAAGGAAAGGGTAAAAACTATCATTTGTGGTGCTATATTGATAAAGCATTGAATGTGACATTCACCAAACATTCACTGCATGTATTTTTAATGACAGCGAATATGTGAATGTAACATTGAATGCTTTATAATTATGCCCCCCCCAGGTGTCATCTTTACAGATAATAGACAAATCTAGCGATGTCTGTCTGCTTTTTATTTTCCTTCACTTGAGGAGCCCAATATACGCACCAAACCCTGAAGCTGAAAATGTTACTTACCCATCACTTTCATCCGTGCTCTGACTTTTTGAAAAAAAATTCTTGGCTTTTCAGGCGACAGTTTTTACTTTGCCTGTTATATTTTTCAAGTAGCTCAAAACATCTGCAGGAGAGAAGAAAAATACATCATAAGTTTAAAATGCTCCATTGTCCAATTCCCAAAGCTTCAACGTCAAAATAAGATCTTTATATTGGCCTTTGTGTACCTTTCATTTTCTATCTATCTATCTATCTATCTATCTATCTATCTATCTATCTATCTATCTATCTATCTATCTATCTATCTATCTATCTATCTATCTATTCATCTATCTATCAATCGATCCTTCTATCGATCCCTCTATCTATCCATTGATCCCTCTATCTATCTATCAATCCCTCTATCTATCCCTCCCATATCTATCTATCTATCTATCTATCTATTTATCTATCCCTCACATATCTATCTATTCATATACAGAATTGCTTTGTTATGAACCACTTGAAGCCCACATTATAGCCGAAAGACAGCTACAGCGCAGGCTTAACCGCTTCAGCCCCCGACCAGAGCATTATTTTTGCAATTCGGCACTGTGTCGCTTTAACTGACAATTGCGCGGTCGTGCGACGTTGCACCCAAACAAAATTTACGTACTTTTTTTCCCCACAAAAAACAGAGCTTTCTTTTGGTGGTATTTGATCACCCCTGCGGTTTTTATTTTTTGCAATATAAATAAAAAAAGAGCGACAATTAAAAAAAAAAAAAAAACACAATATTTTGTACTTTTTGCTATAATAAATATCCCCATTTAAAAAAAAAAAAAAGCAAAATTTTTCTCAGTTTAAGCCGATATGTATTTTTCTACATTTTTTTGGTAAAAGAAAAAAAAAATCGCCATAAGCGTATATTGATTGGTTAAGTTATAGCGTCTACAAAATAGGGGATAGATTTATAGCATATTTATTTATTTTTTACTAGTAATGGGGAGATCTGCGATCCTTGACTGCGACATTATGGTGGACGCATTGGACAATTTTGACACGTTTTTGGGACCACTGGCATTGATACAGCGATCAGTGGTATAAAAATACACCGACTTCTGTATAAATGTCACTGGCAGTGAATGGGTTAACCACTAGGGGGCGATCAAGGGGTTAACTGTGTTCCCTGGGAGGTGATTCTAACTGAAAGGGGAGGGGACTGACTAGAGGAAGTGACGGATCGTGGTTCCTAGCTCATAGAAACACACGATCTGTCACTTCTGTCAGAACAGAGATTTGTGTGTTTACACACACTTGTCCCTGTTCTGTGTCTCCTGCTCACAATCGCTCGTGGCTGGCGGTCACATCGACCGTCACGCCACGAGCATCGGCACCCCCAGCTGTGCAGCGGGCGGGCGTGCGCGCCTGCTATCCTGCCCCGCGTACCGACATATAGCTGTGACGGTTCACGCAGGGGAGCCAACCTGCCACAGTGTAACTGCGGCGGCTGGTCGGGAAGTGGTTAATTTGCCGGGAGGGCGTCCACAGACGTGCTGCCCACGTGGCCCGCTCTGTGATCACTGGTCCCGGCCCTTTACCATGTGATCAGCTATCAGCCAATGATCGCCCCTGATGTTAACCCCTTCCCTACCAGTGTCATTAGTACAGTAACAGTGAGTTTTTTTAAGCACTGATCAATGTAATAATGTGACTGGTTCCCCAAAAAAGTGCCAGAAGTGTCAGTTAGGCCGCGTACACACGCGCGGACTGTTCGCCCAACCTTGTTCGGCAAACAGTTTCGGCAAACAGTCCGCTCAAAATTTGCATGAGCGGACTTGCCCACACACGAGCGGACTGTTTCAACGAACTGTTTGCCAAACAGTCCGCTCAACTTTTGAAATGAACGGACTCGCCCACGTAAGGCGGAGGCAAATCCGCCCATTTCGAGCGCGTGTACAGGTAGGCGGGGCCCGCGAAGGAGACGTCGCGGGCTCCGCCGCCTGGAATGGGATTAAAGGGGAACCCCAACGCCGAAAAAAAATCGGCGTGGGGGTTCCCCCAAAGTCCACACCAGACCCTTGTTCGAGCACGCTACCCGGCCGGCCAGGAAAGGGGGGCGAGCGAGCGCGCCCCCCCTCCTGAGCCGTACCAGGCCGCGTGCCCTCAACATGGGGGGGTGCCTTGGGGAAGGGGGGGCCGCGCGGCCCCCCCACCCCAAAGCACCTTGTCCCCATGTTGATGAGGACAAGGGCCTCTTCCCGACAACCCTGGCCGTTGGTTGTCGGGGTCTGCGGGCGGGGGGCTTATCGGAATCCGGGAGCCCCCTTTAAGAAGGTGGCCCCCGGATACCGGCCCCCCACCCTATGTGAATGAGTATGGGGTACAATGTACCCCTACCCATTCACCTGTGAAATAAAGTACAAAAAAAAACACAACACAGGGAAAAAATATTTTATTGCACAGCTCCGGGGGTCTTCCGTCTTCGGGGGTCTTCTCGCCGGACTCCTCCGCTATCTGTGTGTAGCTCTTTTACTAGCGGAGGAGTCCGGCTTTCTTCCTCCCCGCCGCCGGCCTCTTCTCCCGACTTCGGGGGTCTTGTCCCCCTCTTCGGTTCTTCTGCCGGGCCACCGCGCCTTCTTGTAGCTCTTTTACAGGCGGTGGCCCGGTCTTCTGTCGCCGCTGTCGTCGCCGCCGCCGCCGCCGCCTTCCGTTCTTGTTCTTCTTCTTGTTCTTCTTCTCCTGGAGATGTTGACTCGACGAGCTCTCCGGCCGGAATGCCAGAGCCGCGCTGTGCGGTCACTTATATAGTGACAATGGGGCGGTGTCACATGGTATATGTCACATGGGTTGGTCACATGGGTTGATGTCACATGGGGACTATGACATCGTAAGGGGGCGGGGTCACCATGTGACCAACCCATGTGACATATACCATGTGACACCGCCCCATTGTCACTATATAAGTGACCGCACAGCGCGGCTCTGGCATTCCGGCCGGAGAGCTCGTCGAGTCAACATCTCCAGGAGAAGAAGAAGAACAAGAAGAAGAACAAGAACGGAAGGCGGCGGCGGCGGCGACGACAGCGGCGACAGAAGACCGGGCCACCGCCTGTAAAAGAGCTACAAGAAGGCGCGGTGGCCCGGCAGAAGAACCGAAGAGGGGGACATGACCCCCGAAGTCGGGAGAAGAGGCCGGCGGCGGGGAGGAAGAAAGCCGGACTCCTCCGCTAGTAAAAGAGCTACACACAGATAGCGGAGGAGTCCGGCGAGAAGACCCCCGAAGACGGAAGACCCCCGGAGCTGTGCAATAAAATATTTTTTCCCTGTGTTGTGTTTTTTTTTGTACTTTATTTCACAGGTGAATGGGTAGGGGTACATTATACCCCATACTCATTCACATAGGGTGGGGGGCCGGTATCCGGGGGCCCCCTTCTTAAAGGGGGCTCCCGGATTCCTATAAGCCCCCCGCCCGCAGACCCCGACAACCAACGGCCAGGGTTGTCGGGAAGAGGCCCTTGTCCTCATCAACATGGGGACAAGGTGCTTTGGGGTGGGGGGGCCGCGCGGCCCCCCCTTCCCCAAGGCACCCCCCCATGTTGAGGGCACGCGGCCTGGTACGGCTCAGGAGGGGGGGCGCGCTCGCTCGCCCCCCTTTCCTGGCCGGCCGGGTAGCGTGCTCGGACAAGGGTCTGGTGTGGACTTTGGGGGAACCCCCACGCCGATTTTTTCCGGCGTTGGGGTTCCCCTTTAATCCCATTCCAGGCGGCAGAGCCCGCGACGTCTCCTTCGCGGGCCCCGCCTACCTGTACACGCGCTCGAAATGGGCGGACTTTCCGAGCGGGAACAGTTTGCTCATTTCGAAAGTAGCCTACACACGGGCGGACTGTTCGCTCAAACACAGTTTCAGCGGACAGTTTTTCGGAATTTCCGAAAGACTTTGTCCGTCCAACTGTCCACTGAAACTGTCCGCTGAAAGCCCACACACGGGCGGACTGTCCGCCCAAACACTGTTCAGCGGACAAGGTTGGGCGAACAGTCCGCCCGTGTGTACGCGGCCTTAGGTGTCCAATTTGTCCGCTGCAATGTCGCAGTCACGCTAAAAAAAACACTGATTGCTGCCATTACTAGTAAAAAAAACAGCCATAAAAATATCGCATCGTTTGTAGACACGATAACTTTTGCACAAATGAATCAATATATTGCAATTTTTTTTCTTTTTTACCAAAAATATGTAGAAGAATACATATCGGCCTAAACTGAGGAAAAATTTGCTTTTTTAAGAAAAAATAATTGGGATATTTATTATAGCAAAAAGTACAAAATATTGTGTTTTTTTTTTTTTTTTTCAAAATCGTCGCTATTTTTTTGTTTATAGCACAAAAATAAAAACCGCAGAGGTGATCAAATACCACCTAAAGAAAGCTCTATTTGTGGGAAAAAAAGGACGTTAATTTTTGTTTGGGTGCAACGCTTATTGGGATTTTTTTTTTACCAAAAATATGTAGCAGAATACATATAGGCCTAAACTGATGAAGACATTTGCTTTTTCATTTTTTCTTTTTTTTTTTTATTGGATGTGTAAAGTAGAAAATATATTATTTTTTTTTCAAAATCGTCAGTTTTGTTTGTTTATAGTGCAAAAAAAAACGCAGGTGATCAAATACCAAGAAAGCTCGTAGGAAAAAAGAAAAAGGAGATCAATTTTATTTGGGTGCAACATTTCACGACCTCGCAATTGCCAGTTAAAGTAACGCAGTGCTGTATCACAAAAAAAAATGGCCTGGTCATTGAAGGGAGGTAAACCTTCCGGGGGCTGAAAGAATCGGCTGCAATGCAACTCAACACCCAAAAAATATGTAGGCTGGTGTTTGTTGCAGCTCAGTGCGCTGCAATTGAGGTGCATGGAGGAGGTTGGTGCATTGCAGTGCAGATTTGTTGTTGCGATGCACTGAGCGCACCAATGCAATTCATCAATCAGGGCTCTGTTATGCAGAGCCGGTACAAGAGGTGGGCGGGAGGGGCGGGTGCCCTGGGCGGCAGAGCCGGTACAAGGGGTGGGTGGGAGGGAGGGGTGGGTGCCCTGGGCGGCAGAGCTGGTACAAGGGGTGGGCGGGTGCCCTGGGCGAAGTGTGAGAGGGGCAATATCAGGGCCGTCTTTAATGCAGGGCAAAAGCAGCTGCCTTGAAGCCCGCGCTGCCTTAGAATAGTTCTCCTGGTGTAGAGGTCACGAACACAGCTGTTCCGTCCTCCCCGTTTGCTCTCCTGGCCGGGTTAACACAAGCTGCCACACTGACGGGAGGAGAAAAGCTGTGGGTTGTGTGTGCGTAAGAGCTGACTCATCTTGCTTCTCCCTCTGTCAGGAGCTGCAGGATCAGAGTGGCTGGCCTGTGACAGGGAGAGAGGCAGATCGGTGGTCCATGCTCCCCTGTCCCGTCATGGATGAGAACTGTGAGAAGGAGGGGGAGGAATTTGTGAAAAGAGGTGAGAACTCTTTAAAGGGAGGATTACAAATTGTAGCTTTGGGGGGGGGGGGGGTATACAGAGGAGGCTATGGAAGGGGGGTATAAAAAGGTGGCTATGGAAGTGGGAGTATACAGAGAAGGCTATGAAAGGGGGGTATACAGAGGAGGCTATGGAAGGGGGGGGGTATACAGAGGAGGCTACAGACAGGGGGGTATACAGAGGTGACTATGGAAGGGGGGTGTACAGAGGTGGCTGTGGACAGGGGGTTATACAGAGGAAGCTATGGAAAGGGAGGTATACAGAGGAGGCTTTGGAGGGGGGTATACAGAGGTGGCTGTGGACAGGGGGGTATACAGAGGTGGCTGTGGACAGGGGGTATACATAGGAGGCTATATAAGGGGGGGTATACATAGGTGGCTGTGGACAGGGGGTTATACAGAGGTGGCTATGGAAGGGGGGTATACATAGGTGGCTGTGGACAGGGGGTTATACAGAGGAGGCTATGGAAGGGGGTATACAAAGGAAGCTATGGAAAGGGGGGTATACAGAGGAGGCTATGGAAAGGGGGGTATACAGAGGAGGCTATGGAAGGGGGGTGTACAGAGGAGGCTATGGAAGGGGGGTATACAGAGGTGGCTATGGAAGGGGGGGTATACAGAGGTGGCTATGGAAGGGGGGGTATACAGAGGAGGCTATGGAAGGGGGGGTATACAGAGGAGGCTATGGAAGGGGGGTGTACAGAGGAGGCTATGGAAGGGGGGTATACAGAGGTGGCTATGGAAGGGGGGGTATACAGAGGTGGCTATGGAAGGGGGGGTATACAGAGGAGGCTATGGAAGGGGGGTGTACAGAGGAGGCTATGGAAGGGGGGTATAGAGAAGAGGCTATGGAAGGGGGAACAGAGGAGTCTATGGAAGGGGGTGTACAGAGGAGGCTATGGAAGGAGGTGTACAGAGGTGGATGTGGAAGGGGGGTATACAAAGGTGGCTGTGGACGGGGGGGGGTGTATACAGAGGTGGATGTGGAAGGGGGGTGTACAGAAGTGGCTATGGAAGGGAGGGTATACAGAGGAGGCTGTGGACAGGGGGGGTACAGAATTGGCTGTGAACAGGAGGGATACAGACGTATGTGGGGGGTAGAGAGGTGGATGGGGGGGTATAGAGGTGGCTGTGGATGGGGGGGTACAGAGGTGGCTGTGGATGGGGGGGTACAGAGGTGGCTGTGGATGGGGGTACAGACGTGGGCGGGGGTACAGAGGTGGACGGGGGGTACAGAGGTGTCCGTGGACAGGCGGGGTATACAGAGTGTGTGTACGTTTTTTTGGGATGTTGGGGTGAAGAGCAAAATTACATGGGGGGAGCCCAGGAAAATGCTTGCCCAGGGTCCAAACAATATTAAAGACAGCCCTGGGCGGGTTGTTAGCAGGCATAAGAGTAACAATAGTGTGTGGGGGGGGGGGGGTCATGTAAAGGGTGAAATACTGTGTGTAGGGTGATAATTGAATTTGTAGTGTTTTAAGTATATTCTTGTTTTGAAAAGACATTGATTCTTTCTTAACCACTTGAGATCCGCGCTATTGCCAAATGACGGCATTAGCGCGGATCTACTTTTCCAGGACTACGTCTATTGACGTCGTCCCGGTTACGAGCGGCCTGCGCGCCCCCTGAGGGGCGCGCGCGGCGCGCTCTGTGATCGGCGAGTCCATGAGACTCGCCTGATCACCGATCCGTGTAAGGGGTCGATCCCGACCCCTTATCACGTGATCAGCTGTCAGCCAATGACAGCTGATCATGTGACAGAACGGAGCCGGTAATCGGCTATTATTCCTCCTCGCGCTGACAGCGCGAGGAGAGAAAAAAAAAAGCCGATCACCGGGGGTTTGTGATTGGGACATCAGTCCCGATCACGGCCAGCAATACAGCTGACCACCTGCCCCCTGCCAGTGCCCACCTGCCCACCGCAGTGCCATCCTGAATGAAAGTAAGTGCCCCCCATCAGTGCCACCCAGCAGTGCCCATAGTGCCCACAGCGCCACCCACAGTGCCACCCACAATGCCACCCACAGTGCCACCAACAGTGCCACCCACAGTGCCCACAATCTTCCGCAAAGGTGCTGCACCCCAGTGCCGTCCATCAGTGCCCAGCAGTGCCGCCCATCAGTGCCCAGCAGTGCCGCCCATCAGTGCCCAGCAGTGCCGCCCATCAGTGCCCAGCAGTGCCACCTATCAGAGCCACCTATCAGTGCCACCTATCAGTGCCCATCAGTCCCATCTATCAGTGGTACCTATCAGTGCCCATCCGTGCCACCCATCCGTGCCACTTATCCGTGCCACCCATCCATGCCATCTTATCTGTGCCCATCTTTGCCCATCAGTGCCGCCTTATCTGTGCCGATCGGTGCCGCCTTATCTGTGCCTATTAGTGCCGCCTTAACTATGCCTATCAGTGCCCACCAGTGCAGCCTATCAGTGCCCACAAATGCAGCCCATCAGTGCCCACCAATGCAGCCCATCAGTGCCCACCAATGCAGCCATCAGTGCCGCCTAATCAGCGCACTTCAATGAAGGAGAAAAATGACCCGTTTGCAAAATTGTATAACAAACTATAAAAACATGATTTTTTTTTTTTTTTTTGCATCTTTTTTTGTTTGTTTAGCAAAAAATAAAACTCCGAGCTGTAACTAAATACCACCAAAAGAAAGCTCTATTTGTGGGAAAAAAATGATAGAAATTTCATTTGGCTACAGTGTTGTATGACCGCGCAATTGTCATTCAAAGTGCATCAGCGCTGAAAGCTGAAAATTGGTCTGGGACTGAGGGGGGTTTAAGTGCCCAGTAAGCAAGTGGTTAAAAACGGGGGGTGGGGGCGCAGATTGTCATCTTCGCCCTGGGCACCAAATGGCCTTGTCCCAGAACTGCCGTCATGAAGAGGGGCCCTAAGGGCCACAATAATTCTACTTACTGCTTAGCGGTTCCTTGACGCGCTCCACGATCTCGATGGTCTGATTCATGACCACTTGCACATCACAGGCGCTGGAATTTGTGACCCGCTGAACGTTCTCCAACATGTTGGCAGCTGGTCCGTTCATGGCCATGGAAAGGATGATGAGCAGGATGATGGTCCTCCTCGCGTATCCTAAGAGAGAGAGAGAATTTTTTTTTTTTAATTAACAACAAGACGTTTTTTAGAACAAGAACTGGATTGCATGAAACGTCTGCACCATGCGACTGGGCATGCGACCTGCATTGGAGGCGTCATTAACTTAACATTGACACAGACCATTGCCTTCTGGGACACACATGTCCCAAAAGGAAACGGGGCCACTCAAGGAAGAGGAGGAACTGCCGCGGAATAGGAAGAGGCAGATTAGGAAGACTGCTTAGCAACAGCGTTTCAGGTAAGTGAATTTTTTTTCTTTTTTCTTTTCTTTTTTCTTTTTTCTTTTTTATTATTTTATCAATTAATTTTTATTTTTTTTGGGTGGCCCTCCACTTTAAGGTGTCAAAATAAAAAATAAAAAGAGGAAGAAACGCACAAGTATGCATTGAAAACGTATAAAAATGAGTGTGAAAGTGCATGGAAAAAATGCGTCGGTAATGCAGAAACTGCAGCGTGAAAAAGCCCCGACTGTGGTAACGTACTGTCTTTGGGTTCATCTACACCAGGTGCTTTCCAGTGCGTTTCTGAAACCGCTTCTGGAAGGCATGTGCGGTGTTCGCTGTGTATTCATATGGCCCTGAAGGATAACGACACCCAAAACAGACAGTGATCACCATGTATTGCAATGGCTCTTTGTACTAGAGTTACCATCTCATCCCTTTAAACCCGAACACATATGAATTGCACGGGTTCTGAGGCTAATTTAATGCAGATAAGGTACCAAGCAGGGGCGGACTCACCATTCGGGCTCTCGGGCACTGCCCGAGGGCCCCATGCCACCAAGGGGCCCCATCAGGGTTGCCAGCTTCAATAAAACCAAGGAGAGTATGTAAAAATCTGTGTTTTTAAAAAAAAATCCCAAGATTATAGCTGCCCCACCTCACCAGTACCTTTTCAGTGTGTGTATATGTGTATTCTGTGTGTGTATGCTGTGTGTCTGTCTGTGTATACTGTGTGTGTGTATACTGTGTGGCCATAATCTATTGCCTGGGGGCCCCATAATCTCCTATTGCCCGGGGGCCCCATAATCTCCTATTGCCCGGGGGGGCCCCATAATCTCCTATTGCCCGGGGGGGCCATAATCTCCTATTGCCCGGGGGGGACCATAATCTCCTATTGCCCGGGGGGCCCATAATCTCCTATTGCCGGGGGGGGGCCCATAATCTCCTATTGCCCGGGGGCCCCATAATCTGCTATTGCCCCGGGGCCCCATAATCTCTTATTGCCGGGGGCCCCATAATCTCCTATTGTCGGGGGCCCCATAATCTTCTCCTATTGCCCGGGGGGCCCATAATCTCCTATTGCTAGGGGGCCCCATGAGTTTTCAGTCTGCCCCTGGCACCAAGTGAGTTTAATTACCACCTTAATCAGCCCCAGAACCCATGTAATTAATATGTGTTCAGAGGGATGAGGTGGCAACCCTACCCTGGTTCACACCAGTGCTTCTAACAGAAGTGCAACCTGCACCAGATTGCTTCAAAACGCATGAAAATGCACCAAGGTGCACATTGTCCTAATGAAAATAAAGTGTTTTTAACTCTCAAAACCCAAAAAAATAAAAAGAGGAAAAAGAATGCCACTGGAACTCTTAAAAACGTATCACGAAAACCCAAAACCTATTGAAGACTTCTAGAAACTCACCGGAAAAGAGATGGGGCATCATCAAGAAGACGGTGACCCGGATCTTGATGGAGAAGGCCATGCCAATGCAGAGGAAGAAGCCCATGGCGATGGTGGAGTAGATGCAGAAGTAGATGTTGTAGCTCTTGTAGAAGATCACCAGATAGCCGTAGATGCTGATGAGGACCAAGCCCATCAGGAACGCAAAGAAGCTGGATTTGGCCCACCGGCCCCTCTCCTTCAGCCCTCCAGCTCTTTTGTCGTCGGCATCAAAATGGTCAAGCCCTGTGATCTGAGTGGGGTCCTTCAGATCGGCGGCCCTGGGGCACCAATCCGGGCAGCAGTCCCGGTCACAGATCTCGGAACACTGGCAACATTGTGAACACGCGCCGCAGCAGGCCCGGAACGCAATGCACGGGTGGATGTAGGAGCAGAACGTCCTACAACACCCGCCCACATACTCACGAGGGCTCTGATAGGTGCGGCTCATTTTTTTGTCGCTTTGGTAAATTACCAATAAAAATACTGAAGATCGCAAAAAAAAAAAGTATCCATTCTGATGAAGTGGTACCTGTTATTTGACACAATGCGATTTGTAGCTAAAAAACATGTCAAAATTGCACAAATACAAAAACGGTGTTAAGTTGGGTGCTTGGCAATGGAGGCATAAATGATGCTGCCAGTCATCCACCTTAACCGCCCAATGTTCATTAACCCCCTCTGCCAGTCCTACCACTGGTTTCTGATCATCAAACAAATAAAACTCGAAATACTAACAACATACAAAACTATCCATGACTCTGCCCCAATCTACATCACCAACTTTGTTACAAAACAATACCCAAAATGTCCTCTCCACCCCTCCAAAGATCTCCTGCTCTCTAGCTCCCTTGTCACCTCATCCCATGTTTACATCCACAATTACTCAAGAGCTTCTCATATCCTCTAAATAGAGCCTCCCAAAACCTCCTGCTCTCTAGCTTCCCGTTCACCCCCTCCAATTCTTGCCTCCAAGTCTTCTCCAGAGCCTCTTCTACCCGCTGGATCTTCTCAAGACGTTGTTCTCTCTAGCACCCTCATCACCTCCTCCCATGTTCACCTCCACGATTACTCAAGAGCTTCTCATATCCTCTAGATAGAGCCTCCCAAGACCTCCTGCTCTCTAGCTTCCCGTTCACCTCCTCCAATGCTTGCCTCCAAGTCTTCTCCAGAGCCCATTCTACCCTCTGGATCTTCTCAAGACGTTGTTCTCTCTAGCACCCTCATCACCTCCTCCCATGTTCACCTCCACGATTACTCAATAGCTTCTCATATCCTCTAGATAGAGCCTCCCAAGACCTCCTGCTCTCTAGCTTCCCGTTCACCTCCTCCAATGCTTGTCTCCAAGTCTTCTCCAGAGCCTCTTCTACCCTCTGGATGCTCTCAAGATGTCATTCTCTCTAGCACCCTCATTACCTCCTCATACAATAGGGATTCCCCCATTAACACTGACTGGTGGAATTGAGTAATTTTTCTTTCCTGAAAACTGCTCTAAAATCGCTCCATCTATAACCAGCTTTAAACTAGAGGGTGCAAAATCTGGTACAGCTCTGCAAAGAAACCAATCTGCTTCCAGGTCTTTTTTTTTGTCAAAGCTTAATTGAACAAGCTGAATTTAGAAGCCGATTGGTTTTAATGCACAGCTGCACTGGATTTTGCACTCTCGAGTTTTAGTAAATCATCTCCAAAATGTCAACTTCACTTTGTAGTGCAAGTAAAGAGCAACCCTTTGCTTCATTATCGTGTGATGGCATTCATCCTTAGCAATGGTCTCCAAACTGCGGCCTGGGGGCCAAATGCAGCTCTTTGCTTGCCTTTATCTGGCCCTTAGGGCACTATTCCTCCCACTGACACAAACAATAGGGCCTTCATTCCTGTACTGACATTACCAATAATGGGGCACTATTCTTTCCACTGACACCAATGATGGGGTACTATTCTTTCCACTGACACCAATGATGGGGTACTATTCTTTCCACTGACACCAATGATGGGGTACTATTCTTTCCACTGACACCAATGATGGGGCACTATTTTTCCCATTGACACCAATGATGGCCCTCCAGCTGTGGTGAAACTACCAATCCCATCATGTCTCTGCCTCTAGGAGTTATGCCTGTGATTGTCAGGGTCTTGCAATGTCTTATGGGAATTGTAGTTTCAAAACAGCTGAAGGGCCGAGGTTGCCTACCCCTGCCCTAAAGTCTGAAGCACAGCAAACTGGCCCTTTGTTTGGATAGTTCGGAGACCCCTGATCTATAGTATAGCTTGCACAGGGCTGGGGACCAGGAATGATTAGGATGAAATGTATTTTGTTGTAAAATGACCGATATCGCTGATGGCCAAATTTGAGATTTTTCAATTCAAATTATTGAGCAGCTTACTTTTTGTTGAGGGGGGGAAGGTGCTATGTATTTCTAAAGATTTTTTTTCTTTCTTTTTTTTTTTTTTTTACTAAATATCATGTAGTAATGTGTTTGTTTGTTTTTTTTTTATTTTATTTTCATTTATTTATTTATTTTTGTATCTTTTGGTCGTTGATTTGTGTAGTCACTTTGATTTTATTTTTACTTCCTTTTCTTGCTGTGAAAAATGAAGCTCAAAAAGGAAAAAAAAATTAGCACGAGAACTGATCCAGGATAGTTGGCAGGAACTTTCATAACCCTCAGGAGCTATTTAGAGCCTGTTGGACTAAAAAAAAAAGAAAGAAGAAAAAAAATAAAAAATAAAAACTTGATTTATTTTATTTTGGTTGTTTATACCCTGTCGACTCCAACCTAAAATCAGATTTTTTCTTAAGTTTCAGAGAGCTATAATCTCTCAATTTTGCTTATCCATAATAAGGACTAACCCTCTGCCCCATCTGACCGCACCGGGCATTCAGCTCACACAAGCGCCATGCGATATTTAAAGTTAAGGTCATTTTTAAAATTTTAAAATTTTAAATTTTACATTTTAAATTTTTACATTTTTTAAATCTAAGGTAATTAATAAATGTAATTTTTATATTCCCCTAAGCCTAATGAGCATTAGACCCTGAATATGTCACTTTTTTTTCTGCATGCTGTTCGGATTTAATAATATATTCTATGTATAAAATTGAAATGGTTCCTGCTGATTGGTTGAGGACATCCAGCGCAGAGTACATCACCGCCATCTCTCAGCTGATCTGTTACAGTCTTTCCTATAAACAGGAAATGTTTATCACTACTTCTAACCTCCGCCACGTAGTTTATCATCCATCGTCTATATCAACCTTCTCCCATCCTTCCTGTGTAGGGAAACATGGGCCTGGTACAAGTGGTGATAATGGTTTGTGAGGCCGATAAGTGACCCTAGTCTTGTGTTTCAGTCACCCCTGCCAGATAGAATAGCCTAGTCCTTCACCACACTTTTACAGTGCCTTGATAAAAGTTTTCATAGCCCTTGCAATTTTCCACATTTTGTCATGTTACAATCAGCACCCCCCAGCCTGCTGATTGGAGAATGAAAGAGCAGCAGGCAAACTTTTTTAAAAAGGCATTTTACACTGAAGAGCTTATAATATTTTTTTTTTGTTATGAAAATTTTAGTATTTTCTTTATGCTAAGCAAGTGGGTTTGTTTTGTAAACCAACCGATGTGATCACCATGATCAGCTGTTGGAGACCAACGCTATCCGTGAGATCACTCCCAAATCCCTAAATCCTCAGCAGAAAGGTTCCAAATAGCACTCTGGGAAGCAGTGGTCTTTCTGCATACATCCCCTTGCTGAGTTAGAGCTAGAGATCTCTAGTTAGCAGAAAGCAAAAGCTTTGTTGATTGCAGAGGTCTGACTTAGCAGGGGGTGCAAGCACTTTGCTGATTGGAGATCTCAAGCTTGGACCCAACATGGGGTATGTTAGACTTCTGCAGATAGACCACTGCTTGCACACAGAGCAAGGGGACAGGCTTTTCTACTCAGGCTGTGGCCACATTCTAAAGAAAAAACAAAAAATGTAAGACTTTGCCAAACTTTTATTTTGATTCAATTGAATTATAGCGCTACTCCAGTAGAAGCCGCAGGATTATTGTCCAGGTCTTCCCCACAGGCTTTGCCCTGCAGCCAGGCACACAGGCTCATTTACATGTTTATTTGATGACCAGTCTAGGTTGTTTTGTGGTTTTTATTTTTTGAAAACTTGGATAGGTTTGAGGGTAGTAGTGGGATACTCCAAAAAACAAGAACTTTGTATAACTGAGGACTTCTTCGGAACAGGCTATAGTGATGTTCAGCCTTGAAACAAACTGTAGACTTCAGCTTAGTAGTAGTAGTAGTTAGAGTCACAAGAGCAGAGTCCCATTAAGTAGGCGATTAGGTTGACAATGCTTTTTAGGACAGCCGGTGTGCCCTTTAAATAGAGCCATGGCTGACTATATAGTACCAAAGGCATGGGTGTAGCATAAGGGGTTGCAGGGGTCACAATCGCAACCCTGCCCCTAGCTGCAGGGGGCCCCTGCAGCCTCCCTGTCATATTATCATATCCTCCACAAAATCCAGCTCCGATCTGCCCTAGGGCCCCACAGCCATGCTCCAGTACTGGGCTTCTACTTTGACATCCACACCCCTGTGTTCCCATTGACTGTGGAGAAGCTGTGAGCCGTTTCCTCAATGGAGAGGAGCATGAGGTGAAAACAGCCCAGGATGGGGAAGTGTCTGTGCTGTGTGCTGGCAATATGGAATGGTAACTGAGCTCAGCGAGGCAAGAGGAGGAGAGTGCCGTCCTGTAGCCATGATGGGATCGATGTCACTGGTGAGGCATGACACTGCTCATTGTCTTCTAGTCACCAGCTGGGATTCTCTGTACCACCCAAGGAGCTCTGCCAAGTGACCTGCCAGGGGTCCCTGTCCTCTGATTCTCTAGTGGTAATCCCTGTCCTTTGATGTAAAGAGGAACTCATGGAACTCAAAACTCTTAAGCCACTTTGAGTATATTGACGTGCGGTGGATGTATCTGCACGCACGTTGGAAGTAGTGGGGGGGTGGGGCCCAGGTCAACTTTTGCATCAGGGCCCACGAGCTTCAAGCTATACCTCTGACCAGAGGGGTAGCAAAAGCACAGAGAGGTCCCCAAGATCTCTAAAGCCCAAGGACAGCTAGTAGCCTCCATCCAACTTCCAAGTGAAACCTTCCCATGATAGCAGACAGGCCCCTCAGTCAGCTCTCTTTGGCTCCCTGGTCTCAGTATTTAAGCCCCTGAGGTATCACCAACAGAAGTTTCCACCTAGGAAGGGCAGCGTGCCCCCCAGGCTGGACTAATCTACTCTGGGAAAAGACCCCAGGCTTAGTGTGCTCACAGAATACTGTATATACAATCTCCCAGCATGCCATCAGAGCTTGCTTCTCTGGGATAGGCCAGGGCTTTATCAATATTCATGTTGGCATCTGCATAGCTCCACACCTAAAGTATCATCCAGAAACTTCTCAAATTCCCTGGACATGGAGGAAGCTATAGACCAGACAGGAAGCAGCTAAACACACTGAGAAGGCCTGACTAGCAGGTTGCAGCTTCACTGACTACAGTGACCAGAATATGCTTTACCTACCAAACCAATACAGCCACACTGACTATAGCGTGGTAACTAAATTTACCTATCAAAACACAACTAAATCTAACTTCTGTCTAGGAGGGTGCTACAGAATGTATTCAGATGAGAGTTGGTATTTTCTGTTTCTGTTTCTGAAGATGCCTTTTTGAGAAATTTACAATGTACTTACCATTTAGCACCCACTGATAAGTTCACTACAATAAACGAATCCTATCCTCAGCAACCACTAACAGCATTTTCTATTTCTTATGAAAAAAGCTCTCAGTGGTTTCCCATTCTTATTTCTCTGTCTGCAGTGGTCACTTTGGCGAGGTGAGGAAATGCAAAGAGAAGACTATGGGGTGTCTGTACGCAGGAAAGTTCATAAAGACCCGCAAATGTAAAGGGAGTCGCCTGGGCCAGGAACGCGATCAGATAGAGCGAGAAGTCTTCATCCTCCAGCAACTCGAGCCCCCAATGTCATGAAGCTGTATGATGTCTTCGCCAGCAAGGCCGAGATGGTGCTCATCCTGGAACTGTAAGTAATGGTTGCTGTCCTAGACCCGTTGCTTGTTTTTCCCTTCTAAAACTCCTCACCACACAAGTTACTATCTGGTTGTACAATCTCTTTTAGATCCACCAACAAGTATGCAGTGCAAGAGCCTGATTGATTAGATTGGGTAGGTCCTCATATTGCATAGTTTTGGTAAATCTGACGTTGATTGTACAGAGATTGCATTGCCAGATTGTATGGTAAACCTAAGATGGGTAAACCTGAAGCAGCCAGGATTGTGATCACATGACCCAGCTAAGGCACGGAGCCCCTATAGCAGCCTTTCTCAACTTTTGTAACATGGAGGAACCAGTAAAGAAACTTTCTAGGCTCAGGGAACTCCTGTTAAAAATGACTATATCTACAACTCCTGGTATATTAGTGTGATGATCACCGAGAGGACTGCTTCTTACATTGGTGATCAGTGGGAAGAATGCTGCTTACATTAGTGGTCAGTGGAAGAATGTTCCTTACATTGGTGGTCAGTGGGAAGAATTACCCCCTTTACAGAGAGCTAAAAGATCAATGGTGCCAGTGGGAATTCCTCTGAGAGGCAGAAAATAAGACTCCTTGGAGCCCTGGTTGAGAAAGGCTGCTCTATAGCATTCACATCTATGGACAACTGATGGGACCTTTAGGCTTATATAACATGGATGTATTTGAAGTGACCAAGTGCTTACTCCGGGGGTTGAATGGTGACCAGTTAACATCCAATTCACTTCCTGCAAGCCTGGGCTCGTCGTTACATGAGCGCCATTCAACCCAGAGGGAAAGACTGTCCACCACAGCCACTGAGGAAGAGAACTATACTATATGTGCATGCCAGATATAGGCTGTGTGGCCCGCTTCAAGCTCTTCTAGCTGGAACATTGCTTCTCCTGCGAATGGGTAGAAAAATCCCACTAATTTCTAAGGAAAGGAGGTCTATTATGTCAGCAAGTGATAGGTGGCAGAAGAAGCCAGGAACCAATGGAAATAGTTTGCAGCGGTGGCTGTGTAACTCCCCGTAGGCTCTTTACTGCAGAAAAAGTCATGCAATGTATCTTCTGCAATAAAATACACCTACCTGCTGGCTCTTGGCTTTCCCCAGCATGTAAACAGAGGTGTGCACGTGCAGCTGGCCCAATCCCTGTTTGCCAGGATGATATCACTCTTGGGCATCTGCAGGAGCGACTTCATCCTGGACCGGCCAATATAGATGGCTGAAAACTGACGCACAGAAGAATATGCTGGTGCCAGGGACCAGGGCTGTCTTTAATATTGATTGGACCCTGGGCAAAACTTTTCTTTGCCCCCCCCCCCCATTCAGTTTTGCTCTCCACCTCTGAGACATACAATAAATAACAGCTAGACTCAAAATCAGTTTACTGAATCAGATCGGGCAGCTATTGTGATTGGTTGCCAGAGGTTACAGTGTATCATTACCGCTCACTGACTGGTTGCTAGAGGTCAGAGCACATGATTTCTGCTTGTTGATTGGTTGCTAGAGATTACTGTGGATATGACCTCAGGGGGGCATGATATACATATCAATGCTGCTGGCCGCCCCTATTTACATATGAATGGCGGTAATGTACATGTAAACCCAGGGTCTGCAGGTGAGCCATCTTTACACAACAATAGGGCAGAGCTGGGCAGCATTAGTAGCAGCACTTCACACTGAGATATCAGGACACAGCACAGGACTAAAACCTCAAGGGGTGATGGAATTTAAACCAGGATAATTGGCAAGTATGAGGCAGCTGCTTTGGGCCCCACAACAATGACAGGGCCCAGGGCAGCTGCCCCTTTTGCCCTGCCTTAAAAACGGTCCTGCCAGGGACCCTTTAGTTCCGCTTTATTAGTATTATTATTTTTATTACATTTCTTTTATAAAGGATTTACATTCACGGGTCTCTCTATTAGGTACACCTGTTCAATTGCTTGGTAACAAAAATTTCTAATCAGCCAATCACATGGCAGCATTTAGGCAGCTAGAGGTGGCAAAGATGACTTGCTGCCGTTTAACCGAGCGTCAAAATGGGGAAGAAAGGGGAGTTTGAGTGAGTTTGAACGTGGCATGTTTGCCCGATGGGCTGGTCTGAATATTTCAAAAACTGCTGATCTACTGGGATTTTCACACACAACCATCTCTCGGGTTTACAAAGAATAGCCCAAAAAAAAGAGAGAATATCCAGTGAGCTGCAGTTGTGTCGAGGAAAATGCCTTGTTGATGTCAGAGGAGAATGGGCAGACTGGTTCTAGATGGCAGAAAGTCAACAGCAACACAACCACTCGTTACAACCAAGGCATGCAGAATACCATCTGTAAGCACACAACACATTGAACTGAAGCAGATGGGCTACAGCAGCAGAAGACCACACCGTGTGCCACTCCTGTCAGCTAAGAACAGGAAATCGAGGCTACAATTCGCACAGGCTCACCAAAATTGGACAATAGAAGATCGGGAAAAGTTGCTGATGAGTCCCGATTTCAGTTGCTCCATTCAGATGGTGGGGTCAGAATTTGGTGTAAACAACATGAAAGCATGGATCCATCCTGCCTTGTATCAATGGTTCAGGCTGGTGGTGGTGGTGGTGTAATGGTGTGGGGGATATTTTATTAGCACACTTTGGGCCTCTTAGTACCAATCGAGCATTGTTTAAATGCCACAGACTACCTGAGTATTGTTGCTGACCATGTCCATCCCTTTATGACTACAGTGTCCCCATCTTCTGATCGCTCCTGCCAGCAGGATAATGCACCATGTCACAAAGCTCCAATGATCTCACCACTGGACAATGAGGTCCCTGTACTCCAATGGCCTCCACACTCACCAGATCTCATCCAATGGCCTCCACACTCACCAGATCTCAATCCAATAGAGCGCATTTGAAATGTGGTGGAATGGGAGATTCTCATCATGGATGTACAGCCGACAAATCTGCAGCAAGTGCATGATGTTATCATGTCACTATCGACCAAAATCTCTGAGGAGCGTTTCCAACACCTTGTTGAATCTATGCCACGGAGAATGAAGGCAAAAGGGGGTCCAACCCGGTACCTAATAAAGTGGCCAGTGAGTGTATATAGTGCCAACAGTTTGCGCAGCACTTTACAATATAAAGGGAGACAATACATCAACAATACAATTCAAAACAAGAGGGTTATGCCCTGTACACACGGTCGGACATTCCGACCGCAAAATCCGTCAGATTGTTTCTGACCACAAAATCCGTCTGATTTTTTCCGACGGATTTTGGCCCAAACTTGTGTTGCCATTGACATGGTCGCACAAAGTTGTCTGAATTTCCGATCGTTCTGAACGAGGTTACGTCAAACACGTACGTCGGGAAGGCAGCTGCGGATCCCAACCTGCCACTCATGTGGACAGATACTATGAAATATTTGGGGATTTACATTTCCCCCTCTTCCTCTGATTTTTGTTCCCTCAATCTGGATCCACTGGTGCGGCGGATGAGGACTAGACTGAAGGCATGGTCGCATCTCCCTCTCACCTTGATTGGGAGAATTAATTTATTTAAGATGAAGCTTTTGCCTGCTTTTCTCTATGTTCTCAGACATGCTCCAGTCTGGATTCCTAAAAAAATATTTCGCACGATAAATTCTCTTTTGGTGTCCTTTCTCTGGGGCGCTGGTCAGCCACGGTTTAAGCTCACGGTATTGCAGAGGCCTTGGGGGGAGGGTGGACTAGCTTGCCCGGATTTGTACTCCTACTATGTGGCGGCTCTTCTGACCCATGCTCATAATTGGCTGGTTTCAGACGAGTCCAATGCGGCGGTGGTCCTGGAAGCGGCGTGGTTGGGGTCGTATGAGGCACTAAGACACTTGGTGTATCGCGGTCTGCGAGCCCCTTTTCCTCTTACTGCTGCAATGAGGGCGGTTATAAGGGCATGGAAGGCTGCCAATCTGATGCGCCCCGTACCCGCGGGACACATCTCCCCGCATAGTCCTCTTTGGCTCAACCCGAATTTACCGGAATTTGGCTCTATTCCTGACCCTAGTGTATGGGCAAGCAGGGGTATTAAATATATTGATCAACTCTGTGTTGAGGGCAAAATTCAGACCTTTGACAGGCTGAAACAACAGTATACACTGCCCAACTCACACTTATTCAGATACTTACAACTTAATCACGCCTTTCGATCGCAGTTTGGAAATGCCCCCGTCGCATTCTACACCTCAAGGTTGGAATCTCTGCTCAGAGATGTTGATCTGTCCAAACCGTTGTCTGCTATCTACAAGGTATTACTCCCAGGTGTCCATACCGGTCTGGAACTCCAAAGGGCAAGGTGGGAAGCTGATTTTCCCTCCTTGGACACGGAGGACTGGGAAGATGTATGGGAGTACCCTTTCCTACAGTTAGTGTCAGCCAGAGATAGATTGGTGCAATTCAAAATAGTGCATAGGGTATATTACACTCCGCAACGTCTTCACAGAATCTATCCATCTGTCCCTGATTCTTGTTGGAGATGCAACTCACTTTCGGCGGATTTCATACACATGTTCTGGAGCTGTCCTCAGATAGCTGGGTTCTGGGTGGAGGTGACTAATTTTATTCTGGCGGTTACCACCGTTAACGTACCTTTATCGGTCGAGATATGCCTCTTAGGACTGGTCGAGCCGCTGGCTACACGCCGAGCGCTCAGAACACTCCTGGGCTTATTGCTGTACTATGCCCGTAAGTCGATTGTTCTCAAATGGAAGGCCCCGGTAGCCCCCTCTATTAATTTTTGGAAGAACTTAGTGAATACGGCTCTCCCTCTTTACAGGGCCACCTACCTTTCGCGAGGGTGTGGCACTAAATTTCATAAAGTATGGGGCATTTGGACGGAGTCGCGCGACACCAACGCTGACTTGAATCCGGACTGATGGAGTTTCATTAGTGACTAGGGGAAGAGTTCTAAGTGGTGTGCTATTCATGTAACCTTGGGTCATTCTTTACGTGGGCAATAGGGGATTGGTAGGTGAAGGGTGATGTATGCATATTTTATCCTGGGTCTGAGTGTGGACTGTGGTGGAGCATGGGCGAATTAAGTAACTGTCCTGAGTAATGTGCAGTGGTGCTGGAGCGTACAGGGGGAGGGGGGGTTTTTCTTTTTTCTGTTGGATGCACACGCAGGTGGCGGTGTATCGGGTGGGGGGAGGGGGAGGGTTCATTGGTTGTTCCCTGATTGTTGACTCAGGGGGGGTTTTGTAATAATCAGCCTGGGTATGCCCAATAGGCTGTAGGTTGTTTTATTGTTTTACTTGCAAATTAATAAAAATAATTTTCAAAAAAAAAAAAAAAAAAAACACGTACGTCGGGACTATAAATGGGCCAGTAGCCAATAGCTTTCGTCTCTTTATTTTAATAAGTTTATTCTGAGCATGCGTGGCACTTTGTCCGTCGGATTTGTCTACACACGATCGGAATTTATGCGATCGGATTTTGTTGTCGGAAAATTTTAGATCCTGCTCTCAAACTTCGTGTGTCGGAAAATCTGACGTAAAAAATCCGATGGAGCCCACACACGATCGGATTTTCCGACAACAAGATCCGAACGCACATTTTCCGTTGGAAAGCCTGACCGTCTGCACAGGGGAGGAGCCCTGCTCTTGGGAGATTAAAATCTAATAGGGAACTTTAGTCAACAAGTCCAACCAACACTTCCCCACTTAGACCCCTTTCACACTGCCAGCGCGGGGACATCGGCGGTAAATCGGCGGCTTTACTATCGATTTTGCGGTGCTCTTCGGGCATTTTTAACCACCGCTAGTGGCCAAATAAAGGGTTAAAAGCACCGCTGCCGAGGCCCTTTGCAGGCGCATCGGAGGTGCTTCCCATTGATTGAAGGGGGGGGGGGGATTAAATCTTCCAGAGTTGAAGTGATTAAGTTGTTTTTTTTTATAAACCATTTGCAATAGGGTGTGATGGGGAGGAAAGGGTTTGTGGGGGAGGGGGTTTAAAACATTAACACACTCTGATCATGTTAGTCTTTTTTTGCATGTAAATTTAAAAATGTAAAAAAAAAATTCTATAAATTCCCTTTTATAGGGTTGCGGATGCTTTTGGCGATGCTGTGTAATGGCCCTGGGAAATTTCTTGGAATTCAGAGCAGTAACGCCCTCTTCTCTATATAGCATTGCTCGTATTTTTATCTCTGCCTTTGCTCTGCATCTTCTAAGCTTCTCTCTTCATCATCTTGGACTCTTGCCCTCCGCTTTGTTACTCGAGCGAGTCAAACGCTTGATCTGTGCCTACAACAAAAAAAAGTTCAATTTCTTGCTCCCTGGCCGTTCCAGAAACCATTATAAAGCCATCCATAATCCTATTTCTATTTACTGCAGTACATTAAAAAAAATCTCCTGTGTCAGTTATCTAGAAAACTGAGGATTCACAGAGTCCCGGCGTGATTTGTAACGTTCATGAGGGATTAGCCTGTTAACCACTTTAAGACCACCAGGCCCTTTTCTGACATTAGTTGTCTAAAAATCTGTATTTTTTGCTAGAAAATTTCTTAGAACCCGCAAATATTACAATTTTTTTTTTTTAGTAGAGACCCCGGAAAATAAAATGGCGGTCGTTGCAATATTTTATGTCACACTGTACAGTGGTGTGAAAAAGTGTTTGCCCCCTTCCTCATTTCCTGTTCCTTTGCATGTTTGTCACACTTAAGTGTTTCGGAACATCAAACCAATTTAAACAATAGTCAAGGACAACACAAGTAAATACAAAATGCAATTTGTAAATGAAGGTGTTTATTATTAAAGGTGAAAAAAAATCCAAACCATCATGGCCCTGTGTGAAAAAGTGATTGCCCCCTAAACCTAATAACTGGTTGGGCCACCCTTAGCAGCAACAACTGCAACCAAGCGTTTGCGATAACGTGCAATGAGGCTTTTACAGCGTCCTGGAGGAATTTTGGCCCACTTATCTTTGCAGAATTGTCCTAATTCAGTTACATTAGAGGGTTTTCGAGCATGAACGGCCTTTTTAAGGTCATACCACAACATCTCAATAGGATTCAGGTCAGGACTTTGGCTAGGCCACTCCAAAGTCTTCATTTTGTTTTTCTTCAGCCATTCGGTGGTGGACTTGCTGGTGTGTTTAGGATCATTGTCCTGCTGCAGAACCCAAGTTCGTTTCAGCTTGAGTACACGAACAGATGGTCGGACATTCTCCTTCAGGATCTCTTGGTAAACAGCAGAATTCATATCACTTTTATCACGACAAGTCTTCTAGGTCCTGAAGCAGCAAAACAGCCCCAGACCATCACACTACCACCACCATATTTTACTGTTGGTATAATGTTCTTTTTATGAAATGCAGTGTTCCTTCTACGCCAGATATACTTGGACACACACCTTCCAAAGAGTTCCACTTTTGTCTCATCGGTCCACAGAATGTTGTCCCAAAAGTCTTGGGGATCATCAAGATGTGTTGTGGAGAAATTGAGACGAGCTTTGATGTTCTTTTTGCTCAGCAGTGGTTTTCTCCTTGGAACTCTGCCATGCAGGCCATTTTTGCCCAGTCTTTTCCTGATGGTGGAGGCATGAACGCTGACCTTAACTGAGGCAAGTGAGGCCTGCAGTTCCTTGGACGTTGTTGTGGGGTCTTGTGTGACCTCTTGGATGAGTCGTCGCTGCGCTCTTGGGGTAATTTTGGGCGGCCAGCCACTCCTGGGAAGGTTCACGACTGTTCCATGTCTTCGCCATTTGTGGATAATGGCTCTCACTGTGGTTCGCTGGATTCCCAAAGCTTTGGAAATGGCTTTATAACCCTTTCCAGACTGATAGATCTCAATTACTTTCTTTCTCAATTGTTCCTGAATTTCTTTGGGTCTCGGCATGATGTGTAGCTTTTAAGGATCTTCTGGTGGACCTTACTGTGTCAAGCAGCTCCTATTTAAGTGATGCCTTGATTGTGAACAGGTGTGGCAATAATCAGGCCTGGGTGTGGCTAGAGAAATTGAACTCAGGTGTGGACAACCACAGTTATAGTATGTTTTAACAAGGGGGGCAATCACTTTTTCACACAGGGCCATGATGGTTTGGATTTTTTTTCACCTTTAATAATAAACACCTTCATTTACAAATTGCATTTTGTGTTTACTTGTGTTGTCCTTGACTATTGTTTAAATTGGTTTGATGTTACGAAACACTTAAGTGTGACAAACATGCAAAGGAACAGGAAATGAGGAAGGGGGCAAACACTTTTTCACACCACTGTATTTGCACGGCGGTCTGGTTTGAAATAATACACTTTAATGAATTAAAAAAACAAAACAGTTCAGAATTGTCAGTTCTTTTTTGTTAATAGCGCAAAAATAAAAACTACATTGATTTGTGATCAAATACCACCAAAATAAAGTTCTATTTGTGGCAAAAGAAGTTCCATTTCTTCATTTCTTGCTCCCCAGCTGTTCCAGAAACCATTATAAAGCCATCCATAATTCTATTTCTTTTTACTGCAGTACAAAAAAAAATCTGTATTTTTTTTTTGCTAGAAAATTTCAAGTAGTCAAAGTCTATTTCCCAAACACAATCTCTGGATATGAAGCTGAGCACGTACACTCAACTCCTTTGGTGGACCATAGCGAGGCCTGTTCTGAGTGGAACCTGTCCTGTTAAACTGCTGTATGGTCTTTGTCGACGTGCTGCAGCTCATTTTCAGGGTCTTGGCAATCTTCTTATAGCCTAGGCCAGTGATTCTCAACCAGGGAATCTGCCGCAGGGACCACTTTTATCCTGTAGCAGACTGTCCGCTTAAGAAGGGGATACCAGGGTTATGGCAGCTAGTTGCTGCCATAACAACAATATCCTCCTTCAAACAGCCGCCGTAAAACTGCGGCGGGCGGTCTGTAAGTGGTTAAACAGTTGTGTGGATGGGCCCATAGAAAACACTATACCCCGCTTCAGATCTGTGAAAACGACTTTTTACACAGCCTTGAACACTAAATATGTATCCAATCAGGTCCCTGGTCTTTACACAGTTAAAGATTTTACAATTAGTTTGTAACTTTTACACATTGGCTCGAATTTCAGTTTCTTTTTCGCAGGGCTCCAGATGTTTCTTAGAGGCGTAACTTTAGTCGTCGCGTGATTAGCGTCCGGGGATTTGTGTTAAAACCGCTTTGGCTGATGTTATATAAGAAGGGAGAAGTGGGACACAGACGTGTTTACAAGTCTTCAGTCTTATAAAATCCCAGCTGTTCATCTTCAGCCTCCCTCACGGAGCAAGCTGGCCGAGTTGAAATCTGGCCAGGCTCTGAGGTAGATGTAGGCCCGAGGCCTGGCTCTGTACACAGCTGCTTATTGTTTGTAGGGCCCATTAAAATGGTTGTTGGGTAAGAGAGGGGACGGACAATGTTTACATTTCGGAGATGGAAATGGTTATTCACAGGCTTTACTTTTATGTCTCCTAATCCTGGAAAACGCAATGTTTACATCGGTGAGGGATGACACGTCCCTCTGTTTATTGTTTGTTCACAGATGGACGGAACATTCTGGAGGAATAGAAATCTTCATGACTGGAATTGACCGCTTTCTTCATGACTGAAAGTGACCGCTTTCTTTGAGGGGCCATCATTTGTGTTTAGCCCTCTGTGGTGCCTTTTTTTTTTTCAGTTGCTATAGCAACTGCCTCACTCTATTCTAATGTAGGGATTGTTGTGACGGGTTGCCATGGAGATCACAAAATCTTGCGTTTATCACTCTGTGGGGCTTTTTTCCCCCCTTTATCATCCTAATAAATTATTATTATTATGATTATACAGGTTTTATATAGCGCCAACAGTTTGCGCAGCACTTCACAACATGAAATTAAAGGCCTGGTTGCCATGAAGAGCAAAAACCTGTGTGTTTACTCCTCTGTTGTGCTTTTTTTTTTGTTGCCATAGCAACTGCCTCCCTCTAAGATCCTAATACAGTGATGGTGAACTTTGGCACCCCAGATGTTTTGGAACTACATTTCCCATGATGCTCAACTACACTGCAGAATGCATGACCATCATGGGAAATGTAGTTCCAAAACATCTGAGGTGCCAAGGTTCGGCATCACTGCCCTAATAAATGAAAGGAATGTTATGCCTAGTTGCCATGGAGAGCAAAAACGTGGGTTTACTCCTGTTGTACTTTTTTTTTTTTAGTTGCCATAATAACGGATTCCCGCTATTATATTAATAAATGAAAGGCCGGTTTGTCATGGAGAGGGAGTGCCCTTGTGTTTACCCCTCTGTAGTGCCTTTTTCAGTTGCCATAGTGACTTGACTACCTCTATTATCCTAAATGAAAGGCTTGGTTGCCATGGAGAGTGAAAACTTGTGTTTACCCCTGTGTGGTGCTTTTTTTTTTTTAATTACCATAACAGCAAACTCCCGCTTTTCTAATAAATTAAAGCAATATTGTGATTGGTTGCCATGGAGAGCAAAAACGTGTTTTTACTCCTCTGTTGTGCTTTTTCTTTTAACTTCCATAGCAACTGACTCTCTTCATTATCTTAAAGCAGAGTTCCGCTAATTTTTTTTTCTTATTTTTTTTAAAGTCAGCAGTTACAAATACTGCAGCTGCTGACTTTTAAGATATGGACACCTACCGGTCCAGGGCACCTGCGATGTCGGCATCCGAAGCCGATCTGTCCCTTGTCTCTCGGGTGGAGGCGCCGCCATCTCTGGTAAGGGAATCAGGAAGTGAAGTTTTGTGGCTTCACAGTCTGGTTCACTACTGCACATTAGCAAGTCGCACTGCGCGATCCCACTGGTCCCTGCTGCAGAAGACAGCACGGGGTGGGGTGGCGGGGGACTGTAGAGGCGCTGGACATTGCATAGATATCCACGGATACTGCGGCGATCTATGCCCGGAAGTGGAAGCAAATACCTGGATTATACAGGTATCTGCTCCCCCCTCCCCCATGAAAGGTGCCAAATGTGACACCGGAGGAGGGGGAGGATTCCAAAAAGCAGAAGTTCCTTTTTTGGGTGGAACTCCGCTTTAATAAATGAATGGCCTGGTTGCCCTAGAGAGCAAAAACCTGTGTGTGTTACTCCTTCTGTTGTGCTTTTTCTTTTAGTTTCCATAGCAACTGACTTCCTCTATTATCTTAATAAATTAAAGGCTGGGTTGCCATGGAGAGCGAATGCCCTTGTGTTTTCCCCTCTGTGGTGCCTTTTTTCAGTCGCCATAGTGACTGATAGGGATGGCCGAACGGTTCACCCGGCGGTCGTTTCGCGGCGAATTTTGGCTGTTCGCGGTCCGCCCTACTGGGCGGACTATTGCAGCTGTTCGCCCAACGGACTTCCGTGTTTACTGTGTAAAAGAACTTTGACCTATGATGACACATCCATCATGTGGTACAGGACAGCCAATTGAGACATTACAGCACATGGACACTTGGACATTCCCCCTAACTTATAAATAGACCCGATCCGACGGCCATTTTACATTCTTTCGTATGTCACTATAGGGAGAGGTTGCTGTGTGGAGCAGGGAGAGACTGCAGTGACCCAAATCGCTAGCTATTAGGTCCACAAAAGTTCTTTTAAGGACTGGTATGGCATAGGTGTTAGGTGTAGTTCAGGATATAGGTTTGAGGCACTGCTGTGCTAGTGATTGTTGCAGCAGCCTGTCTTTTGTCAGTGTAGAGAGAGGGACAGGACGCTGTGTGCAGCAGGGACAGTCAGTTTAATAATTAGCTGTTACTATTAGGTCCACAAAAGTCCTTTTCAGGACTGGTATGGTAAAGTAGTACATGATATAGTTTTGAGTGCTATTCAAGTTATTGTTGCAGCAGCCTGTGTTTTGTCAGTTTAAATAGGGACAGGCAGGAAGCTGTGTGTGGCAGTGAGGGACAGTCGGTTTAATCAGTAGCTGTTACTATTAGGTCCACAAAGGTTCTTTTCAGGACTGGTATGGTAATAGGCTTGTACACGTATAATATTCTTTCTTCCAAATATAGAAAGAATATTATACTTGACTGCTGCCCTTCTGCTGCAGTAGTCCTTTATGAGTATAGGGACTGAGGTACAGTCTGCTAATCACAACCTACTAGTTCCACAAAGGTCCTTATAAGGACTGGTAAGGTATAGTGTACTACAGTACATAGGGTTGAGTGAGGTACAGTCTGCTATTCCTTAAGGACTGGTATAGGTCCACAATATATAGGGTTGAAGTGCACTACTGCTGACTGCTGCCCTATACTGCAGCAGTCCTTTATCAGTATAGGGACTGAGGTAGAGTCTGCTAATCACAACCTACTAGTTCCACAAAGGTCCTTATAAGGAAAAACTGCATTGATTTGTGATCAAATACCACCAAAATAAAGTTCTATTTGTGGCAAAAGAAGTTCCATTTCTTAATTTCTTGCTCCCCAGCTGTTCCAGAAACCATTATAAAGCCATCCATAATCCTATTTCTTTTTACTGCAGTACATAAAAAAAATCTCCTGTGTCAGTTATCTAGAAAACAGAGGATTCACAGAGTCCCGGCGTGATTTGTAACAAATGACGTTCATGAGGGATTAGCCTGTTAACCACTTTAAGGCTGGGTTCACACTGCTGCGGGGGGGGGGGGAGATCCGGATGTGATTCGCACCGCACTGCAGTGCAAATCACATCGGATCTCTGTAGCGATGCGAGTTCAGCCATACAGATAGTATGACTGAATTCGCATCGCTCCCGCAGCAAACTCGCACGGGACCCTTTTTTTGGTCCGCAGCAGAATCGAATAGCATGGGTGTTCACACCATGCGATCCGATTCCTGTACGAGTGTGCAGATCGCACTGCGATATGCGGACGGATCTGGGGGTGTCATTAAGATTTCATTGACACTCCCAGCAGTCCGCATAGGGCAGTGTGAACTGCTGGCGGGAGTAATGCGATGCGGGAAAACGCAGCGGATTTGCGGCGTTCCCGCATTGCTATAGTGTGAACCCAGCCTAAGACCACCAGGCCCTTTTCTGACATTAGTTGTTAAAAATCTGTATTTTTTGCTAGAAAATTTCTTAGAACCCGCAAATATTACCATTTTATTTTTTTAGTAGAGACCCTGAAGAATAAAATGGCGGTCGTTGCAATATTTTATGTCACACAGTATTTGCAAGGCGGTCTGGTTTCAAATAATACACTTTAATGAATTAAAAAACAAAACAGTAAAGTTGGAACAAATATATGAAGAAATTAGAATTTTTTTTAAAAAAATGTTTCGCTGTTTTATAGCAGAAAGTAAAAAATATATATATTTTTTTCAGAATTGTCAGTTCTTTTTTGTTAATAGCGCAAAAAATAAAAACTGCATTGATTTGTGATCAAATACCACCAAAATAAAGTTCTATTTGTGGCAAAAGAAGTTCCATTTCTTCATTTCTTGCTCCCCAGCTGTTCCAGAAACCATTATAAAGCCATCTATAATTCTATCTCTTTTTACTGCGGTTCATAAAAAAATCTCCTGTGTCAGTTATCAAGAAAACTGAGGATTCACAGAGTCCCGGCGTGATTTATAACAAATGACATTCATGAGGGATTAGCCTGTTGACCATATTAAGACCACCAGGCCCTTTTCTGACATTAGTTGTTTACAGGGAAAAAAAATCTGTATTTTTTTTTTTTACCTAGGAAATTTCAAGTAGTCATACGTCTATTTCCCAAACACAACCTCTGGATATGAAGCTGAGCACGTACACTCAACTCCTTTGGTGGACCATAGCGAGGCCTGTTCTGAGTGGAACCTGTCCTGTTAAACTGCTGTATGGTCTTTGTCGACGTGCTGCAGCTCATTTTCAGGGTCTTGGCAATCTTCTTATAGCCTAGGCCAGTGATTCTCAACCAGGGAATCTGCCGCAGGGACCACTTTTACCCTGTAGAAGACTGTCCGATGAAGAAGGGGATACCAGAGTTATGGCAGCTAGCTGCTGCCATAACAACGATATCCTCCTTCAAACAGCCGCCGTAAAACTGCGGCGGGCGGTCTGTAAGTGGTTAAACAGTTGTGTGGATGGGCCCATAGAAAACACTATACCCCGCTTCAGATCTGTGAAAACTACTTTTTTCACAGCCTTGAGCCCTTTGAACACTAAATATGTATCCAATCAGGTCCCTGGTCTTTACACAGTTAAAGATTTTACAATTAGTTTGTGATATGTATGGTCAGCTTTTAACTTTTACACATTAAGTCGAATTTCGGGGTTCTTTTTCGCAGGGCTCCAGATGTTTCTTAGAGGCGTAACTTTAGTTGTCGCGTGATTAGCGTCCGGGGATTTGTGTTAAAACCGCGTTGGCTGATGTTATATAAGAAGGGAGAAGTGGGACACAGACGTGTTTACAAGTCTTCAGTCTTATAAAATCCCAGCTGTTCATCTTCAGCCTCCCTCACGGAACAAGCTGGCCGAGCTGAAATCTGGCCAGGCTCTGAGGTAGATGTAGGCCCGAGGCCTGGCTCTGTACACAGCTGCTTATTGTTTGTAGGGCCCATTAAAATGGTTGTTGGGTAAGAGAGGGGACGGACAATGTTTTCATTCCGGAGATGGAAATGGTTATTCACAGGCTTTACTTTTATGTCTCCTAATCCTGGAAAACGCAATGTTTACATCGGTGAGGGATGACACGTCCCTCTGTTTATTGTTTGTTCGCAGATGGACGGAACATTCTGGAGGAATAGAAATCTTCATGACTGGAATTGACTGCTTTCTTCATGACTGGAAGTGACCGCTTTCTTTGAGGGGCCATCATTTGTGTTTAGCCCTCTGTGGTGCCTTTTTTTTTCAGTTGCTATAGCAACTGCCTCACTCTATTCTAATGTAGGGATTGTTGTGACGGGTTGCCATGGAGATCACAAAATCTTGCGTTTACCACTCTGTGGGGCTTTTTCCCCCCTTTATCATCCTAATAAATTATTATTATTATGATTATACAGGTTTTATATAGCGCCAACAGTTTGCGCAGCACTTCACAACATGAAATTAAAGGCCTGGTTGCCATGGAGAGCAAAAACCTGTGTGTTTACTCCACTGTTGTGCTTTTTTTTTTGCCATAGCAACTGCCTCCCTCTAAGATCCTAATACAGTGATGGTGAACTTTGGCACCCCAGATGTTTTGGAACTACATTTCCCATGATGCTCACCTACACTGCAGAATGCATGAGCATCATGGGAAATGTAGTTCCAAAACTGGCTGTTTTATAGCAGAAAGTAAAAAAAATATACATTTTTTTCAGAATTGTCAGTTCTTTTTTGTTAATAGCGCAAAAAATAAAAACTGCATTGATTTGTGATCAAATACCACCAAAATAAAGTTCTATTTGTGGCAAAAGAAGTTCCATTTCTTCATTTCTTGCTCCCCAGCTGTTCCAGAAACCATTATGAAGCCATCTATAATTCTATCTCTTTTTACTGCGGTTCAAAAATAAATCTCCTGTGTCAGTTATCTAGAAAACTGAGGATTCACAGAGTCCCGGCGTGATTTATAACAAATGACATTCATGAGGGATTAGCCTGTTGACCATATTAAGACCACCAGGCCCTTTTTTGACATTAGTTGTTTACAGGAAAAAAAAAATCTGTATTTTTTTTTTGCTAGGAAATTTCAAGTAGTAATACGTCTATTTCCCAAACACAACCTCTGGATATGAAGCTGAGCACGTACACTCAACTCCTTTGGTGGACCATAGCGAGGCCTGTTCTGAGTGGAACCTGTCCTGTTAAACTGCTGTATGGTCTTTGTCGACATGCTGCAGCTCATTTTCAGGGTCTTGGCAATCTTCTTATAGCCTAGGCCAGTGATTCTCAACCAGGGAATCCACCGCAGGGACCACTTTTATCCTGTAGCAGACTGTCCGCTGAAGAAGGGGATACCAGAGTTATGGCAGCTAGCTGCTGCCATAACAACAATATCCTCCTTCAAACAGCCGCCGTAAAACTGCGGCGGGCGGTCTGTAAGTGGTTAAACAGTTGTGTGGATGGGCCCATAGAAAACACTATACCCCGCTTCAGATCTGTGAAAACTACTTTTTTCACAGCCTTGAGCCCTTTGAACACTAAATATGTATCCAATCAGGTCCCTGGTCTTTACACAGTTAAAGATTTTACAATTAGTTTGTAATATGTATGGTCAGCTTTTAACTTTTACACATTAAGTCGAATTTCGGGTTCTTTTTAGCAGGGCTCCAGATGTTTCTTAGAGGCGTAACTTTAGTTGTTGCGTGATTAGCGTCCGGGGATTTGTGTTAAAACCGCGTTGGCTGATGTTATATAAGAAGGGAGAAGTGGGACACAGACGTGTTTACAAGTCTTCAGTCTTATAAAATCCCAGCTGTTCATCTTCAGCCTCCCTCACGGAACAAGCTGGCCGAGCTGAAATCTGGCCAGGCTCTGAGGTAGATGTAGGCCCGAGGCCTGGCTCTGTACACAGCTGCTTATTGTTTGTAGGGCCCATTAAAATGGTTGTTGGGTAAGAGAGGGGACGGGCAATGTTTTCATTCCGGAGATGGAAATGGTTATTCACAGGCTTTACTTTTATGTCTCCTAATCCTGGAAAACGCAATGTTTACATCTGTGAGGGATGACACGTCCCTCTGTTTATTGTTTGTTCGCAGATGGACGGAACATTCTGGAGGAATAGAAATCTTCATGACTGGAATTGACTGCTTTCTTCATGACTGGAAGTGACCGCTTTCTTTGAGGGGCCATCATTTGTGTTTAGCCCTCTGTGGTGCCTTTTTTTTCAGTTGCTATAGCAACTGCCTCACTCTATTCTAATGTAGGGATTGTTGTGACGGGTTGCCATGGAGATCACAAAATCTTGCGTTTACCACTCTGTGGGGCTTTTTTCCCCCCTTTATCATCCTAATAAATTATTATTATTATGATTATACAGGTTTTATATAGCGCCAACAGTTTGCGCAGCACTTCACAACATGAAATTAAAGGCCTGGTTGCCATGGAGAGCAAAAACCTGTGTGTTTACTCTGTTGTGCTTTTTTTTTGCCATAGCAACTGCCTCCCTCTAAGATCCTAATACAGTGATGGTGAACTTTGGCACCCCAGATGTTTTGGAACTACATTTCCCATGATGCTCAACTACACTGCAGAATGCATGACCATCATGGGAAATGTAGTTCCAAAACATCTGAGGTGCCAAGGTTCGGCATCACTGCCCTAATAAATGAAAGGAATGTTATGCCTAGTTGCCATGGAGAGCAAAAACGTGGGTTTACTCCTGTTGTACTTTTTTTTTGTTGCCATAGTAACGGATTCCCGCTATTATATTAATAAATGAAAGGCCGGTTTGCCATGGAGAGCAAAAACCTGTGTGTGTTACTCCTTCTGTTGTGCTTTTTCTTTTAGTTTCCATAGCAACTGACTTCCTCTATTATCTTAATAAATTAAAGGCTGGGTTGCCATGGAGAGCGAATGCCCTTGTGTTTTCCCCTCTGTGGTGCATTTTTTCAGTCGCCATAGTGACTGATAGTGATGGCCGAACGGTTCGCCCGGCAGGCGTTTCGCGGCGAATTTTGGCTGTTCGCGGTCCGCCCGATTGGGCGGACTATTGCAGCTGTTCGCCCGACGGACTTCCGTGTTTACTGTGTAAAAGAACTTTGACCTATGATGACACATCCATCATGTGGTACAGGACAGCCAATTGAGACATTACAGCACATGGACACTTGGACATTCCCCCTAACTTATAAATAGACCCGACCCGGCGGCCATTTTACATTCTTTCGTATGTCACTATAGGGAGAGGTTGCTGTGTGGAGCAGGGAGAGACTGCAGTGACCCAAATCGCTAGCTATTAGGTCCACAAAAGTTCCTTTAAGGACTGGTATGGTATAGGTGTTAGGTGTAGTTCAGGATATAGGTTTGAGGCACTGCTGTGCTAGTGATTGTTGCAGCAGCCTGTCTTTTGTCAGTGTAGAGAGAGGGACAGGACACTGTGTGCAGCAGGTACAGTCAGTTTAATAATTAGCTGTTACTATTAGGTCCACAAAAGTCCTTTTCAGGACTGGTATGGTAAAGTAGTACAGGATATAGTTTTGAGTGCTATTCAAGTTATTGTTGCAGCAGCCTGTGTTTTGTCAGTTTAAATAGGGACAGGCAGGAAGCTGTGTGTGGCAGTGAGGGACAGTCAGTTTAATCAGTAGCTGTTACTATTAGGTCCACAAAGGTTCTTTTCAGGACTGGTATGGTAATAGGCTTCTACACGTATAATATTCTTTCTTCCAAATATAGAAAGAATATTATGCTTGACTGCTGCCCTTCTGCTGCAGTAGTCCTTTATGAGTATAGGGACTGAGGTACAGTCTGCTAATCACAACCTACTAGTTCCACAAAGGTCCTTATAAGGACTGGTAAGGAATAGTGTACTACAGTACATAGGGTTGAGTGAGGTACAGTCTGCTATTCCTTAAGGACTGGTATAGGTCCACAATATATAGGGTTGAAGTGCACTACTGCTGACTGCTGCCCTATACTGCAGCAGTCCTTTATCAGTATAGGGACTGAGGTAGAGTCTGCTAATCACAACCTACTAGTTCCACAAAGGTCCTTATAAGGAAAAACCGCATTGATTTGTGATCAAATACCACCAAAATAAAGTTCTATTTGTGGCAAAAGAAATTCCATTTCTTCATTTCTTGCTCCCCAGCTGTTCCAGAAACCATTATAAAGCCATCCATAATCCTATTTCTTTTTACTGCAGTACATAAAAAAAATCTCCTGTGTCAGTTATCTAGAAAACAGAGGATTCACAGAGTCCCGGCGTGATTTGTAACAAATGACGCTCATGAGGGATTAGCCTGTTAACCACTTTAAGACCACCAGGCCCTTTTCTGACATTAGTTGTCTAAAAATCTGTATTTTATGCTAGAAAATTTCTTAGAACCTGCAAATATTACTATTTTTTTTTTAATAGAGACCCTGGAGAATAAAATGGCTGTCGTTGCAATATTTTATGTCACACAGTATTTGCACGGCGGTCTGGTTTGAAATAATACACTTTAATGAATTAAAAAACAAAACAGTAAAGTTGGCACAAATATATGATGAAATTAGAATTTTTACATTTTTTTTTTATTGGCTGTTTTATAGCAGAAAGTAAAAAAAATATACATTTTTTTCAGAATTGTCAGTTCTTTTTTGTTAATAGCGCAAAAAATAAAAACTGCATTGATTTGTGATCAAATACCACCAAAATAAAGTTCTATTTGTGGCAAAAGAAGTTCCATTTCTTAATTTCTTGCTCCCCAGCTGTTCCAGAAACCATTATAAAGCCATCTATAATTCTATCTCTTTTTACTGCGGTTCATAAATAAATCTCCTGTGTCAGTTATCTAGAAAACTGAGGATTCACAGAGTCCCGGCGTGATTTATAACAAATGACATTCATGAGGGATTAGCCTGTTGACCATATTAAGACCACCAGGCCCTTTTCTGACATTAGTTGTTTACAGGAAAAAAAAAATGTATTTTTTTTTGCTAGGAAATTTCAAGTAGTAATACGTCTATTTCCCAAACACAACCTCTGGATATGAAGCTGAGCACGTACACTCAACTCCTTTGGTGGACCATAGCGAGGCCTGTTCTGAGTGGAACCTGTCCTGTTAAACTGCTGTATGGTCTTTGTCGACATGCTGCAGCTCATTTTCAGGGTCTTGGCAATCTTCTTATAGCCTAGGCCAGTGATTCTCAACCAGGGGATCCACCGCAGGGACCACTTTTATCCTGTAGCAGACTGTCCGCTGAAGAAGGGGATACCAGAGTTATGGCAGCTAGCTGCTGCCAGAACAACAATATCCTCCTTCAAACAGCCGCCGTAAAACTGCGGCGGGCGGTCTGTAAGTGGTTAAACAGTTGTGTGGATGGGCCCATAGAAAACACTATACCCCGCTTCAGATCTGTGAAAACTACTTTTTTCACAGCCTTGAGCCCTTTGAACACTAAATATGTATCCAATCAGGTCCCTGGTCTTTACACAGTTAAAGATTTTACAATTAGTTTGTAATATGTATGGTCAGCTTTTAACTTTTACACATTAAGTCGAATTTCGGGTTCTTTTTAGCAGGGCTCCAGATGTTTCTTAGAGGCGTAACTTTAGTTGTTGCGTGATTAGCGTCCGGGGATTTGTGTTAAAACCGCGTTGGCTGATGTTATATAAGAAGGGAGAAGTGGGACACAGACGTGTTTACAAGTCTTCAGTCTTATAAAATCCCAGCTGTTCATCTTCAGCCTCCCTCACGGAACAAGCTGGCCGAGCTGAAATCTGGCCAGGCTCTGAGGTAGATGTAGGCCCGAGGCCTGGCTCTGTACACAGCTGCTTATTGTTTGTAGGGCCCATTAAAATGGTTGTTGGGTAAGAGAGGGGACGGGCAATGTTTTCATTCCGGAGATGGAAATGGTTATTCACAGGCTTTACTTTTATGTCTCCTAATCCTGGAAAACGCAATGTTTACATCTGTGAGGGATGACACGTCCCTCTGTTTATTGTTTGTTCGCAGATGGACGGAACATTCTGGAGGAATAGAAATCTTCATGACTGGAATTGACTGCTTTCTTCATGACTGGAAGTGACCGCTTTCTTTGAGGGGCCATCATTTGTGTTTAGCCCTCTGTGGTGCCTTTTTTTTCAGTTGCTATAGCAACTGCCTCACTCTATTCTAATGTAGGGATTGTTGTGACGGGTTGCCATGGAGATCACAAAATCTTGCGTTTACCACTCTGTGGGGCTTTTTTCCCCCCTTTAGCATCCTAATAAATTATTATTATTATGATTATACAGGTTTTATATAGCGCCAACAGTTTGCGCAGCACTTCACAACATGAAATTAAAGGCCTGGTTGCCATGGAGAGCAAAAACCTGTGTGTTTACTCTGTTGTGCTTTTTTTTTGCCATAGCAACTGCCTCCCTCTAAGATCCTAATACAGTGATGGTGAACTTTGGCACCCCAGATGTTTTGGAACTACATTTCCCATGATGCTCATTGCTCAACTACACTGCAGAATGCATGACCATCATGGGAAATGTAGTTCCAAAACATCTGAGGTGCCAAGGTTCGGCATCACTGCCCTAATAAATGAAAGGAATGTTATGCCTAGTTGCCATGGAGAGCAAAAACGTGGGTTTACTCCTGTTGTACTTTTTTTTTGTTGCCATAGTAACGGATTCCCGCTATTATATTAATAAATGAAAGGCCGGTTTGCCATGGAGAGCAAAAACCTGTGTGTGTTACTCCTTCTGTTGTGCTTTTTCTTTTAGTTTCCATAGCAACTGACTTCCTCTATTATCTTAATAAATTAAAGGCTGGGTTGCCATGGAGAGCGAATGCCCTTGTGTTTTCCCCTCTGTGGTGCATTTTTTCAGTCGCCATAGTGACTGATAGTGATGGCCGAACGGTTCGCCCGGCAGGCGTTTCGCGGCGAATTTTGGCTGTTCGCGGTCCGCCCGATTGGGCGGACTATTGCAGCTGTTCGCCCGACGGACTTCCGTGTTTACTGTGTAAAAGAACTTTGACCTATGATGACACATCCATCATGTGGTACAGGACAGCCAATTGAGACATTACAGCACATGGACACTTGGACATTCCCCCTAACTTATAAATAGACCCGACCCGGCGGCCATTTTACATTCTTTCGTATGTCACTATAGGGAGAGGTTGCTGTGTGGAGCAGGGAGAGACTGCAGTGACCCAAATCGCTAGCTATTAGGTCCACAAAAGTTCCTTTAAGGACTGGTATGGTATAGGTGTTAGGTGTAGTTCAGGATATAGGTTTGAGGCACTGCTGTGCTAGTGATTGTTGCAGCAGCCTGTCTTTTGTCAGTGTAGAGAGAGGGACAGGACACTGTGTGCAGCAGGTACAGTCAGTTTAATAATTAGCTGTTACTATTAGGTCCACAAAAGTCCTTTTCAGGACTGGTATGGTAAAGTAGTACAGGATATAGTTTTGAGTGCTATTCAAGTTATTGTTGCAGCAGCCTGTGTTTTGTCAGTTTAAATAGGGACAGGCAGGAAGCTGTGTGTGGCAGTGAGGGACAGTCAGTTTAATCAGTAGCTGTTACTATTAGGTCCACAAAGGTTCTTTTCAGGACTGGTATGGTAATAGGCTTCTACACGTATAATATTCTTTCTTCCAAATATAGAAAGAATATTATGCTTGACTGCTGCCCTTCTGCTGCAGTAGTCCTTTATGAGTATAGGGACTGAGGTACAGTCTGCTAATCACAACCTACTAGTTCCACAAAGGTCCTTATAAGGACTGGTAAGGAATAGTGTACTACAGTACATAGGGTTGAGTGAGGTACAGTCTGCTATTCCTTAAGGACTGGTATAGGTCCACAATATATAGGGTTGAAGTGCACTACTGCTGACTGCTGCCCTATACTGCAGCAGTCCTTTATCAGTATAGGGACTGAGGTAGAGTCTGCTAATCACAACCTACTAGTTCCACAAAGGTCCTTATAAGGAAAAACCGCATTGATTTGTGATCAAATACCACCAAAATAAAGTTCTATTTGTGGCAAAAGAAATTCCATTTCTTCATTTCTTGCTCCCCAGCTGTTCCAGAAACCATTAGAAAGCCATCCATAATCCTATTTCTTTTTACTGCAGTACATAAAAAAAATCTCCTGTGTCAGTTATCTAGAAAACAGAGGATTCACAGAGTCCCGGCGTGATTTGTAACAAATGACGCTCATGAGGGATTAGCCTGTTAACCACTTTAAGACCACCAGGCCCTTTTCTGACATTAGTTGTCTAAAAATCTGTATTTTATGCTAGAAAATTTCTTAGAACCTGCAAATATTACTATTTTTTTTTTTAATAGAGACCCTGGAGAATAAAATGGCTGTCGTTGCAATATGTTATGTCACACAGTATTTGCACGGCGGTCTGGTTTGAAATAATACACTTTAATGAATTAAAAAACAAAACAGTAAAGTTGGCACAAATATATGATGAAATTAGAATTTTTACATTTTTTTTTTATTGGCTGTTTTATAGCAGAAAGTAAAAAAAATATACATTTTTTTCAGAATTGTCAGTTCTTTTTTGTTAATAGCGCAAAAAATAAAAACTGCATTGATTTGTGATCAAATACCACCAAAATAAAGTTCTATTTGTGGCAAAAGAAGTTCCATTTCTTAATTTCTTGCTCCCCAGCTGTTCCAGAAACCATTATAAAGCCATCTATAATTCTATCTCTTTTTACTGCGGTTCATAAATAAATCTCCTGTGTCAGTTATCTAGAAAACTGAGGATTCACAGAGTCCCGGCGTGATTTATAACAAATGACATTCATGAGGGATTAGCCTGTTGACCATATTAAGACCACCAGGCCCTTTTCTGACATTAGTTGTTTACAGGAAAAAAAAAATGTATTTTTTTTTGCTAGGAAATTTCAAGTAGTAATACGTCTATTTCCCAAACACAACCTCTGGATATGAAGCTGAGCACGTACACTCAACTCCTTTGGTGGACCATAGCGAGGCCTGTTCTGAGTGGAACCTGTCCTGTTAAACTGCTGTATGGTCTTTGTCGACATGCTGCAGCTCATTTTCAGGGTCTTGGCAATCTTCTTATAGCCTAGGCCAGTGATTCTCAACCAGGGGATCCACCGCAGGGACCACTTTTATCCTGTAGCAGACTGTCCGCTGAAGAAGGGGATACCAGAGTTATGGCAGCTAGCTGCTGCCAGAACAACAATATCCTCCTTCAAACAGCCGCCGTAAAACTGCGGCGGGCGGTCTGTAAGTGGTTAAACAGTTGTGTGGATGGGCCCATAGAAAACACTATACCCCGCTTCAGATCTGTGAAAACTACTTTTTTCACAGCCTTGAGCCCTTTGAACACTAAATATGTATCCAATCAGGTCCCTGGTCTTTACACAGTTAAAGATTTTACAATTAGTTTGTAATATGTATGGTCAGCTTTTAACTTTTACACATTAAGTCGAATTTCGGGTTCTTTTTAGCAGGGCTCCAGATGTTTCTTAGAGGCGTAACTTTAGTTGTTGCGTGATTAGCGTCCGGGGATTTGTGTTAAAACCGCATTGGCTGATGTTATATAAGAAGGGAGAAGTGGGACACAGACGTGTTTACAAGTCTTCAGTCTTATAAAATCCCAGCTGTTCATCTTCAGCCTCCCTCACGGAACAAGCTGGCCGAGCTGAAATCTGGCCAGGCTCTGAGTTAGATGTAGGCCCGAGGCCTGGCTCTGTACACAGCTGCTTATTGTTTGTAGGGCCCATTAAAATGGTTGTTGGGTAAGAGAGGGGACGGGCAATGTTTTCATTCCGGAGATGGAAATGGTTATTCACAGGCTTTACTTTTATGTCTCCTAATCCTGGAAAACGCAATGTTTACATCTGTGAGGGATGACACGTCCCTCTGTTTATTGTTTGTTCGCAGAGGGACGGAACATTCTGGAGGAATAGAAATCTTCATGACTGGAATTGACTGCTTTCTTCATGACTGGAAGTGACCGCTTTCTTTTAGGGGCCATCATTTGTGTTTAGCCCTCTGTGGTGCCTTTTTTTTTTCAGTTGCTATAGTAACTGCCTCACTCTATTCTAATGTAGGGATTGTTGTGACGGGTTGCCATGGAGATCACAAAATCTTGCGTTTACCACTCTGTGGGGCTTTTTTCTCCCCTTTATCATCCTAATAAATTATTATTATTATGATTATACAGGTTTTATATAGCGCCAACAGTTTGCGCAGCACTTCACAACATGAAATTAAAGGCCTGGTTGCCATGGAGAGCAAAAACCTGTGTGTTTACTCCTCTGTTGTGCTTTTTTTTTTGTTGCCATAGCAACTGCCTCCCTCTAAGATACTAATACAGTGATGGGGAACTTTGGCACCCCAGATGTTTTGGAACTACATTTTCCATGATGCTCAACTACACTGCAGAATGCATGACCATCATGGGAAATGTAGTTCCAAAACATCTGAGGTGCCAAGGTTCGGCATCACTGCCCTAATAAATGAAAGGAATGTTATGCCTAGTTGCCATGGAGAGCAAAAACGTGGGTTTACTCCTGTTATACTTTGTTTTGTTGTTGTCATAGTAACGGATTCCCGCTATTATATTAATTAATGAAAGGCCGGTTTGCCATGGAGAGCAAAAACCTGTGTGTGTTACTCCTTCTGTTGTGCTTTTTCTTTTAGTTTCTATAGCAACTGACTTCCTCTATTATCTTAATAAATTATAGGCTGGGTTGCATTGGAGAGAGAATGCCCTTGTGTTTTCCCCTCTGTGGTGCCTTTTTTCAGTCGCCATAGTGACTAATAACGATGGGCGAACGGTTCGCCCGGCAGTCGTTTCGCGGCGAATTTTGCAGCTGTTTTCCCAACGGACTTCCGTGTTTACTGTGTAAAAGAACTTTGACCTATGATGACACATCCATCATGTGGTACAGGACAGCCAATTGAGACATTACAGCACATGGACACTTGGACATTCCCCCTAACTTATAAATAGACCCGATCCGGCGGCCATTTTACATTCTTTCGTATGTTACTATAGGGAGAGGTTGCTGTGTGGAGCAGGGAGAGACTGCAGTGACCCAAATCGCTAGCTATTAGGTCCACAAAAGTTCTTTTAAGGACTGGTATGGTAAAGGTGTTAGGTGTAGTTCAGGATATAGGTTTGAGGCACTGCTGTGCTAGTGATTGTTGCAGCAGCCTGTCTTTTGTCAGTGTGGAGAGAGGGACAGGACGCTGTGTGCAGCAGGTACAGTCAGTTAATAATTAGCTGTTACTATTAGGTCCACAAAAGTCCTTTTCAGGACTGGTATGGTAAAGTAGTACAGGATATAGTTTTGAGTGCTATTCAAGTTATTGTTGCAGCAGCCTGTGTTTTGTCAGTTTAAATAGGGACAGGCAGGAAGCTGTGTGTGGCAGTGAGGGACAGTCAGTTTAATCAGTAGCTGTTACTATTAGGTCCACAAAGGTTCTTTTCAGGACTGGTATGGTAATAGGCTTCTACACGTATAATATTCTTTCTTCCAAATATAGAAAGAATATTATGCTTGACTGCTGCCCTTCTGCTGCAGTAGTCCTTTATGAGTATAGGGACTGAGGTACAGTCTGCTAATCACAACCTACTAGTTCCACAAAGGTCCTTATAAGGACTGGTAAGGAATAGTGTACTACAGTACATAGGGTTGAGTGAGGTACAGTCTGCTATTCCTTAAGGACTGGTATAGGTCCACAATATATAGGGTTGAAGTGCACTACTGCTGACTGCTGCCCTATACTGCAGCAGTCCTTTATCAGTATAGGGACTGAGGTAGAGTCTGCTAATCACAACCTACTAGTTCCACAAAGGTCCTTATAAGGAAAAACCGCATTGATTTGTGATCAAATACCACCAAAATAAAGTTCTATTTGTGGCAAAAGAAATTCCATTTCTTCATTTCTTGCTCCCCAGCTGTTCCAGAAACCATTAGAAAGCCATCCATAATCCTATTTCTTTTTACTGCAGTACATAAAAAAAATCTCCTGTGTCAGTTATCTAGAAAACAGAGGATTCACAGAGTCCCGGCGTGATTTGTAACAAATGACGCTCATGAGGGATTAGCCTGTTAACCACTTTAAGACCACCAGGCCCTTTTCTGACATTAGTTGTCTAAAAATCTGTATTTTATGCTAGAAAATTTCTTAGAACCTGCAAATATTACTATTTTTTTTTTTAATAGAGACCCTGGAGAATAAAATGGCTGTCGTTGCAATATTTTATGTCACACAGTATTTGCACGGCGGTCTGGTTTGAAATAATACACTTTAATGAATTAAAAAACAAAACAGTAAAGTTGGCACAAATATATGATGAAATTAGAATTTTTACATTTTTTTTTTATTGGCTGTTTTATAGCAGAAAGTAAAAAAAATATACATTTTTTTCAGAATTGTCAGTTCTTTTTTGTTAATAGCGCAAAAAATAAAAACTGCATTGATTTGTGATCAAATACCACCAAAATAAAGTTCTATTTGTGGCAAAAGAAGTTCCATTTCTTCATTTCTTGCTCCCCAGCTGTTCCAGAAACCATTATAAAGCCATCTATAATTCTATCTCTTTTTACTGCGGTTCATAAATAAATCTCCTGTGTCAGTTATCTAGAAAACTGAGGATTCACAGAGTCCCGGCGTGATTTATAACAAATGACATTCATGAGGGATTAGCCTGTTGACCATATTAAGACCACCAGGCCCTTTTCTGACATTAGTTGTTTACAGGAAAAAAAAATCTGTATTTTTTTTTGCTAGGAAATTTCAAATAGTAATACGTCTATTTCCCAAACACAACCTCTGGATATGAAGCTGAGCACGTACACTCAACTCCTTTGGTGGACCATAGCGAGGCCTGTTCTGAGTGGAACCTGTCCTGTTAAACTGCTGTATGGTCTTTGTCGACATGCTGCAGCTCATTTTCAGGGTCTTGGCAATCTTCTTATAGCCTAGGCCAGTGATTCTCAACCAGGGAATCCACCGCAGGGACCACTTTTATCCTGTAGCAGACTGTCCGCTGAAGAAGGGGATACCAGAGTTATGGCAGCTAGCTGCTGCCAGAACAACAATATCCTCCTTCAAACAGCCGCCGTAAAACTGCGGCGGGCGGTCTGTAAGTGGTTAAACAGTTGTGTGGATGGGCCCATAGAAAACACTATACCCCGCTTCAGATCTGTGAAAACTACTTTTTTCACAGCCTTGAGCCCTTTGAACACTAAATATGTATCCAATCAGGTCCCTGGTCTTTACACAGTTAAAGATTTTACAATTAGTTTGTAATATGTATGGTCAGCTTTTAACTTTTACACATTAAGTCGAATTTCGGGTTCTTTTTAGCAGGGCTCCAGATGTTTCTTAGAGGCGTAACTTTAGTTGTTGTGTGATTAGCGTCCGGGGATTTGTGTTAAAACCGCGTTGGCTGATGTTATATAAGAAGGGAGAAGTGGGACACAGACGTGTTTACAAGTCTTCAGTCTTATAAAATCCCAGCTATTCATCTTCAGCCTCCCTCACGGAACAAGCTGGCCGAGCTGAAATCTGGCCAGGCTCTGAGGTAGATGTAGGCCCGAGGCCTGGCTCTGTACACAGCTGCTTATTGTTTGTAGGGCCCATTAAAATGGTTGTTGGGTAAGAGAGGGGACGGGCAATGTTTTCATTCCGGAGATGGAAATGGTTATTCACAGGCTTTACTTTTATGTCTCCTAATCCTGGAAAACGCAATGTTTACATCTGTGAGGGATGACACGTCCCTCTGTTTATTGTTTGTTCGCAGATGGACGGAACATTCTGGAGGAATAGAAATCTTCATGACTGGAATTGACTGCTTTCTTCATGACTGGAAGTGACCGCTTTCTTTTAGGGGCCATCATTTGTGTTTAGCCCTCTGTGGTGCCTTTTTTTTTTTCAGTTGCTATAGTAACTGCCTCACTCTATTCTAATGTAGGGATTGTTGTGACGGGTTGCCATGGAGATCACAAAATCTTGCGTTTACCACTCTGTGGGGCTTTTTTCCCCCCTTTATCATCCTAATAAATTATTATTATTATGATTATACAGGTTTTATATAGCGCCAACAGTTTGCGCAGCACTTCACAACATGAAATTAAAGGCCTGGTTGCCATGGAGAGCAAAAACCTGTGTGTTTACTCCTCTGTTGTGCTTTTTTTTTGTTGCCATAGCAACTGCCTCCCTCTAAGATCCTAATACAGTGATGGGGAACTTTGGCACCCCAGATGTTTTGGAACTACATTTCCCATGATGCGCAACTACACTGCAGAATGCATGACCATCATGGGAAATGTAGTTCCAAAACATCTGAGGTGCCAAGGTTCGGCATCACTGCCCTAATAAATGAAAGGAATGTTATGCCTAGTTGCCATGGAGAGCAAAAACGTGGGTTTACTCCTGTTATACTTTTTTTTGTTGTTGTCATAGTAACGGATTCCCGCTATTATATTAATTAATGAAAGGCCGGTTTGCCATGGAGAGCAAAAACCTGTGTGTGTTACTCCTTCTGTTGTGCTTTTTCTTTTAGTTTCTATAGCAACTGACTTCCTCTATTATCTTAATAAATTATAGGCTGGGTTGCCATGGAGAGAGAATGCCCTTGTGTTTTCCCCTCTGTGGTGCCTTTTTTCAGTCGCCATAGTGACTAATAACGATGGCCGAACGGTTCGCCCGGCAGTCGTTTCGCGGCGAATTTTGGCTGTTCGCGGTCCGCCCGATTGGGCGGACTATTGCAGCTGTTTTCCCAACGGACTTCCGTGTTTACTGTGTAAAAGAACTTTGACCTATGATGACACATCCATCATGTGGTACAGGACAGCCAATTGAGACATTACAGCACATGGACACGTGGACATTCCCCCTAACTTATAAATAGACCCGGTCCGGCGGCCATTTTACATTCTTTCGCATTTCACTATAGGGAGAGGTTGCTGTGTGGAGCAGGGAGAGACTGCAGTGACCCAAATAGCTAGCTATTAGGTCCACAAAAGTTCTTTTAAGGACTGGTATGGTATAGGTGTTAGGTGTAGTTAAGGATATAGGTTTGAGGCACTGCTGTGCTAGTGATTGTTGCAGCAGCCTGTCTTTTGTCAGTGTAGAGAGAGGGACAGGACGCTGTGTGCAGCAGGTACAGTCAGTTTAATAATTAGCTGTTACTATTAGGTCCACAAAAGTCCTTTTCAGGACTGGTATGGTAAAGTAGTACAGGATATAGTTTTGAGTGCTATTCAAGTTATTGTTGCAGCAGCCTGTGTTTTGTCAGTTTAAATAGGGACAGGCAGGAAGCTGTGTGTGGCAGTGAGGGACAGTCAGTTTAATCAGTAGCTGTTACTATTAGGTCCACAAAGGTTCTTTTCAGGACTGGTATGGTAATAGGCTTCTACACGTATAATATTCTTTCTTCCAAATATAGAAAGAATATTATGCTTGACTGCTGCCCTTCTGCTGCAGTAGTCCTTTATGAGTATAGGGACTGAGGTACAGTCTGCTAATCACAACCTACTAGTTCCACAAAGGTCCTTATAAGGACTGGTAAGGAATAGTGTACTACAGTACATAGGGTTGAGTGAGGTACAGTCTGCTATTCCTTAAGGACTGGTATAGGTCCACAATATATAGGGTTGAAGTGCACTACTGCTGACTGCTGCCCTATACTGCAGCAGTCCTTTATCAGTATAGGGACTGAGGTAGAGTCTGCTAATCACAACCTACTAGTTCCACAAAGGTCCTTATAAGGAAAAACTGCATTGATTTGTGATCAAATACCACCAAAATAAAGTTCTATTTGTGGCAAAAGAAGTTCCATTTCTTCATTTCTTGCTCCCCAGCTGTTCCAGAAACCATTATAAAGCCATCCATAATCCTATTTCTTTTTACTGCAGTACATAAAAAAAATCTCCTGTGTCAGTTATCTAGAAAACAGAGGATTCACAGAGTCCCGGCGTGATTTCTAACAAATGACGTTCATGAGGGATTAGCCTGTTAACCACTTTAAGACCACCAGGCCCTTTTCTGACATTAGTTGTCTAAAAATCTGTATTTTATGCTAGAAAATTTCTTAGAACCTGCAAATATTACTATTTTTTTTTTTAGTAGAGACCCTGGAGAATAAAATGGCAGTCGTTGCAATATTTTATGTCACACAGTATTTGCACGGCGGTCTGGTTTGAAATAATACACTTTAATGAATTAAAAAACAAAACAGTAAAGTTGGCACAAATATATGATGAAATTAGAATTTTTACATTTTTTTTTTATTGGCTGTTTTATAGCAGAAAGTAAAAAAAATATACATTTTTTTCAGAATTGTCAGTTCTTTTTTGTTAATAGCGCAAAAAATAAAAACTGCATTGATTTGTGATCAAATACCACCAAAATAAAGTTCTATTTGTGGCAAAAGAAGTTCCATTTCTTCATTTCTTGCTCCCCAGCTGTTCCAGAAACCATTATAAAGCCATCTATAATTCTATCTCTTTTTACTGCGGTTCATAAATAAATCTCCTGTGTCAGTTATCTAGAAAACTGAGGATTCACAGAGTCCCGGGGTGATTTATAACAAATGACATTCATGAGGGATTAGCCTGTTGACCATATTAAGACCACCAGGCCCTTTTCTGACATTAGTTGTTTACAGGGAAAAAAAATCTGTATTTTTTTTTGCTAGGAAATTTCAAGTAGTAATACGTCTATTTCCCAAACACAACCTCTGGATATGAAGCTGAGCACATACACTCAACTCCTTTGGTGGACCATAGCGAGGCCTGTTCTGAGTGGAACCTGTCCTGTTAAACTGCTGTATGGTCTTTGTCGACATGCTGCAGCTCATTTTCAGGGTCTTGGCAATCTTCTTATAGCCTAGGCCAGTGATTCTCAACCAGGGAATCCACCGCAGGGACCACTTTTATCCTGTAGCAGACTGTCCGCTGAAGAAGGGGATACCAGAGTTATGGCAGCTAGCTGCTGCCATAACAACAATATCCTCCTTCAAACAGCCGCCGTAAAACTGCGGCGGGCGGTCTGTAAGTGGTTAAACAGTTGTGTGGATGGGCCCATAGAAAACACTATACCCCGCTTCAGATCTGTGAAAACTACTTTTTTCACAGCCTTGAGCCCTTTGAACACTAAATATGTATCCAACCAGGTCCCTGGTCTTTACACAGTTAAAGATTTTACAATTAGTTTGTAATATGTATGGTCAGCTTTTAACTTTTACACATTAAGTCGAATTTCGGGTTCTTTTTAGCAGGGCTCCAGATGTTTCTTAGAGGCGTAACTTTAGTTGTTGCGTGATTAGCGTCCGGGGATTTGTGTTAAAACCGCGTTGGCTGATGTTATATAAGAAGGGAGAAGTGGGACACAGACGTGTTTACAAGTCTTCAGTCTTATAAAATCCCAGCTGTTCATCTTCAGCCTCCCTCACGGAACAAGCTGGCCGAGCTGAAATCTGGCCAGGCTCTGAGGTAGATGTAGGCCCGAGGCTTGGCTCTGTACACAGCTGCTTATTGTTTGTAGGGCCCATTAAAATGGTTGTTGGTTAAGAGAGGGGACGGACAATGTTTTCATTCCGGAGATGGAAATGGTTATTCACAGGCTTTACTTTTATGTCTCCTAATCCTGGAAAACGCAATGTTTACATCTGTGAGGGATGACACGTCCCTCTGTTTATTGTTTGTTCGCAGATGGATGGAACATTCTGGAGGAATAGAAATCTTCATGACTGGAATTGACTGCTTTCTTCATGACTGGAAGTGACCGCTTTCTTTTAGGGGCCATCATTTGTGTTTAGCCCTCTGTGGTGCCTTTTTTTTTTCAGTTGCTATAGTAACTGCCTCACTCTATTCTAATGTAGGGATTGTTGTGACGGGTTGCCATGGAGATCACAAAATCTTGCGTTTACCACTCTGTGGGGCTTTTTTCCCCCCTTTATCATCCTAATAAATTATTATTATTATGATTATACAGGATTTATATAGCGCCAACAGTTTGCGCAGCACTTCACAACATGAAATTAAAGGCCTGGTTGCCATGGAGAGCAAAAACCTGTGTGTTTACTCCTCTGTTGTGCTTTTTTTTTTGTTGCCATAGCAAATTCCTCCCTCTAAAATCCTAATACAGTGATGGGGAACTTTGGCACCCCAGATGTTTTGGAACTACATTTCCCATGATGCTCAACTACACTGCAGAATGCATGACCATCATGGGAAATGTAGTTCCAAAACATCTGAGGTGCCAAGGTTCGGCATCACTGCCCTAATAAATGAAAGGAATGTTATGCCTAGTTGCCATGGAGAGCAAAAACGTGGGTTTACTCCTGTTATACTTTTTTTTGTTGTTGTCATAGTAACGGATTCCCGCTATTATATTAATTAATGAATGGCCGGTTTGCCATGGAGAGCAAAAACCTGTGTGTGTTACTCCTTCTGTTGTGCTTTTTCTTTTATTTTCTATAGCAACTGACTTCCTCTATTATCTTAATAAATTAAAGGCTGGGTTGCCATGGAGAGAGAATGCCCTTGTGTTTTCCCCTCTGTGGTGCCTTTTTTCAGTCGCCATAGTGACTGATAGGGATGGCCGAACGGTTCGCCCAGCAGTCGTTTCGCGGCAAATTTTGGCTGTTCGCGGTCCGCCCGATTGGGCGGACTATTGCAGCTGTTTGCCCAACGGACTTCCGTGTTTACTGTGTAAAAGAACTTTGACCTATGATGACACATCCATCATGTGGTACAGGACAGCCAATTGAGACATTACAGCACATGGACACTTGGACATTCCCCCTAACTTATAAATAGACCCGATCCGGCGGCCATTTTACATTCTTTCGTATGTCACTATAGGGAGAGGTTGCTGTGTGGAGCAGGGAGAGACTGCAGTGACCCAAATCGCTAGCTATTAGGTCCACAAAAGTTCTTTTAAGGACTGGTATGGTATAGGTGTTAGGTGTAGTTCAGGATATAGGTTTGAGGCACTGCTGTGCTAGTGATTGTTGCAGCAGCCTGTCTTTTGTCAGTTTAAATAGGGACAGGCAGGAAGCTGTGTGTGGCAGTGAGGGACAGTCAGTTTAATCAGTAGCTGTTACTATTAGGTCCACAAAGGTTCTTTTCAGGACTGGTATGGTAATAGGCTTCTACACGTATAATATTCTTTCTTCCAAATATAGAAAGAATATTATACTTGACTGCTGCCCTTCTGCTGCAGTAGTCCTTTATGAGTATAGGGACTGAGGTACAGTCTGCTAATTACAAACTACTAGTTCCACAAAGGTCCTTATAAGGACTGGTAAGGTATAGTGTACTACAGTACATAGGGTTGAGTGAGGTACAGTCTGCTATTCCTTAAGGACTGGTATAGGTCCACAATATATAGGGTTGAAGTGCACTACTGCTGACTGCTGCCCTATACTGCAGCAGTCCTTTATCAGTATAGGGACTGAGGTAGAGTCTGCTGATCACAACCTACTAGTTCCACAAAGGTCCTTATAAGGAAAAACTGCATTGATTTGTGATCAAATACCACCAAAATAAAGTTCTATTTGTGGCAAAAGAAGTTCCATTTCTTAATTTCTTGCTCCCCAGCTGTTCCAGAAACCATTATAAAGCCATCCATAATCCTATTTCTTTTTACTGCAGTACATAAAAAAAATCTCCTGTGTCAGTTATCTAGAAAACAGAGGATTCACAGAGTCCCGGCGTGATTTCTAACAAATGACGTTCATGAGGGATTAGCCTGTTAACCACTTTAAGACCACCAGGCCCTTTTCTGACATTAGTTGTCTAAAAATCTGTATTTTATGCTAGAAAATTTCTTAGAACCTGCAAATATTACTATTTTTTTTTTTAATAGAGACCCTGGAGAATAAAATGGCTGTCGTTGCAATATTTTATGTCACACAGTATTTGCACGGCGGTCTGGTTTGAAATAATACACTTTAATGAATTAAAAAACAAAACAGTAAAGTTGGCACAAATATATGATGAAATTAGAATTTTTACATTTTTTTTTTATTGGCTGTTTTATAGCAGAAAGTAAAAAAAATATACATTTTTTTCAGAATTGTCAGTTCTTTTTTGTTAATAGCGCAAAAAATAAAAACTAAATTGATTTGTGATCAAATACCACCAAAATAAAGTTCTATTTGTGGCAAAAGAAGTTCCATTTCTTCATTTCTTGCTCCCCAGCTGTTCCAGAAACCATTATAAAGCCATCTATAATTCTATCTCTTTTTACTGCGGTTCATAAATAAATCTCCTGTGTCAGTTATCTAGAAAACTGAGGATTCACAGAGTCCCGGCGTGATTTATAACAAATGACATTCATGAGGGATTAGCCTGTTGACCATATTAAGACCACCAGGCCCTTTTCTGACATTAGTTGTTTACAGGAAAAAAAAATCTGTATTTTTTTTGCTAGGAAATTTCAAGTAGTAATACGTCTATTTCCCAAACACAACCTCTGGATATGAAGCTGAGCACGTACACTCAACTCCTTTGGTGGACCATAGCGAGGCCTGTTCTGAGTGGAACCTGTCCTGTTAAACTGCTGTATGGTCTTTGTCGACATGCTGCAGCTCATTTTCAGGGTCTTGGCAATCTTCTTATAGCCTAGGCCAGTGATTCTCAACCAGGGAATCCACCGCAGGGACCACTTTTATCCTGTAGCAGACTGTCCGCTGAAGAAGGGGATACCAGAGTTATGGCAGCTAGCTGCTGCCAGAACAACAATATCCTCCTTCAAACAGCCGCCGTAAAACTGCGGCGGGCGGTCTGTAAGTGGTTAAACAGTTGTGTGGATGGGCCCATAGAAAACACTATACCCCGCTTCAGATCTGTGAAAACTACTTTTTTCACAGCCTTGAGCCCTTTGAACACTAAATATGTATCCAACCAGGTCCCTGGTCTTTACACAGTTAAAGATTTTACAATTAGTTTGTAATATGTATGGTCAGCTTTTAACTTTTACACATTAAGTCAAATTTCGGGTTCTTTTTAGCAGGGCTCCAGATGTTTGTTAGAGGCGTAACTTTAGTTGTTGCGTGATTAGCGTCCGGGGATTTGTGTTAAAACCGCGTTGGCTGATGTTATATAAGAAGGGAGAAGTGGGACACAGACGTGTTTACAAGTCTTCAGTCTTATAAAATCCCAGCTGTTCATCTTCAGCCTCCCTCACGGAACAAGCTGGCCGAGCTGAAATCTGGCCAGGCTCTGAGGTAGATGTAGGCCCGAGGCTTGGCTCTGTACACAGCTGCTTATTGTTTGTAGGGCCCATTAAAATGGTTGTTGGTTAAGAGAGGGGACGGACAATGTTTTCATTCCGGAGATGGAAATGGTTATTCACAGGCTTTACTTTTATGTCTCCTAATCCTGGAAAACGCAATGTTTACATCTGTGAGGGATGACACGTCCCTCTGTTTATTGTTTGTTCGCAGATGGATGGAACATTCTGGAGGAATAGAAATCTTCATGACTGGAATTGACTGCTTTCTTCATGACTGGAAGTGACCGCTTTCTTTTAGGGGCCATCATTTGTGTTTAGCCCTCTGTGGTGCCTTTTTTTTTTTCAGTTGCTATAGTAACTGCCTCACTCTATTCTAATGTAGGGATTGTTGTGACGGGTTGCCATGCAGATCACAAAATCTTGCGTTTACCACTCTGTGGGGCTTTTTTCCCCCCTTTATCATCCTAATAAATTATTATTATTATGATTATACAGGTTTTATATAGCGCCAACAGTTTGCGCAGCACTTCACAACATGAAATTAAAGGCCTGGTTGCCATGGAGAGCAAAAACCTGTGTGTTTACTCCTCTGTTGTGCTTTTTTTTTTGTTGCCATAGCAAATGCCTCCCTCTAAAATCCTAATACAGTGATGGGGAACTTTGGCACCCCAGATGTTTTGGAACTACATTTCCCATGATGCTCAACTACACTGCAGAATGCATGACCATCATGGGAAATGTAGTTCCAAAACATCTGAGGTGCCAAGGTTCGGCATCACTGCCCTAATAAATTAAAGGAATGTTATGCCTAGTTGCCATGGAGAGCAAAAACGTGGGTTTACTCCTGTTATACTTTTTTTTGTTGTTGTCATAGTAACGGATTCCCGCTATTATATTAATTAAGGAAGGCCGGTTTGCCATGGAGAGCAAAAACCTGTGTGTGTTACTCCTTCTGTTGTGCTTTTTCTTTTAGTTTCTATAGCAACTGACTTCCTCTATTATCTTAATAAATTATAGGCTGGGTTGCCATGGAGAGAGAATGCCCTTGTGTTTTCCCCTCTGTGGTGCCTTTTTTCAGTCGCCATAGTGACTAATAACGATGGCCGAACGGTTCGCCCGGCAGTCGTTTCGCGGCGAATTTTGGCTGTTCGCGGTCCGCCCGATTGGGCGGACTATTGCAGCTGTTTTCCCAACGGACTTCCGTGTTTACTGTGTAAAAGAACTTTGACCTATGATGACACATCCATCATGTGGTACAGGACAGCCAATTGAGACATTACAGCACATGGACACTTGGACATTCCCCCTAACTTATAAATAGACCCGATCCGGCGGCCATTTTACATTCTTTCGTATGTCACTATAGGGAGAGGTTGCTGTGTGGAGCAGAGAGAGACTGCAGTGACCCAAATCGCTAGCTATTAGGTCCACAAAAGTTCTTTTAAGGACTGGTATGGTATAGGTGTTAGGTGTAGTTCAGGATATAGGTTTGAGGCACTGCTGTGCTAGTGATTGTTGCAGCAGCCTGTCTTTTGTCAGTTTAAATAGGGACAGGCAGGAAGCTGTGTGTGGCAGTGAGGGACAGTCAGTTTAATTAGTAGCTGTTACTATTAGGTCCACAAAGGTTCTTTTCAGGACTGGTATGGTAATAGGCTTCTACACGTATAATATTCTTTCTTCCAAATATAGAAAGAATATTATACTTGACTGCTGCCCTTCTGCTGCAGTAGTCCTTTATGAGTATAGGGACTGAGGTACAGTCTGCTAATTACAAACTACTAGTTCCACAAAGGTCCTTATAAGGACTGGTAAGGTATAGTGTACTACAGTACATAGGGTTGAGTGAGGTACAGTCTGCTATTCCTTAAGGACTGGTATAGGTCCACAATATATAGGGTTGAAGTGCACTACTGCTGACTGCTGCCCTATACTGCAGCAGTCCTTTATCAGTATAGGGACTGAGGTAGAGTCTGCTGATCACAACCTACTAGTTCCACAAAGGTCCTTATAAGGAAAAACTGCATTGATTTGTGATCAAATACCACCAAAATAAAGTTCTATTTGTGGCAAAAGAAGTTCCATTTCTTAATTTCTTGCTCCCCAGCTGTTCCAGAAACCATTATAAAGCCATCCATAATCCTATTTCTTTTTACTGCAGTACATAAAAAAAATCTCCTGTGTCAGTTATCTAGAAAACAGAGGATTCACAGAGTCCCGGCGTGATTTGTAACAAATGACGATCATGAGGGATTAGCCTGTTAACCACTTTAAGACCACCAGGCCCTTTTCTGACATTAGTTGTCTAAAAATCTGTATTTTATGCTAGAAAATTTCTTAGAACCTGCAAATATTACTATTTTTTTTTTTTAGTAGAGACCCTGGAGAATAAAATGGCAGTCGTTGCAATATTTTATGTCACACAGTATTTGCACGGCGGTCTGGTTTGAAATAATACACTTTAATGAATTAAAAAACAAAACAGTAAAGTTGGCACAAATATATGACGAAATTAGAATTTTTACATTTTTTTTTATTGGCTGTTTTATAGCAGAAAGTAAAAAAAATATACATTTTTTTCAGAATTGTCAGTTCTTTTTTGTTAATAGCGCAAAAAATAAAAACTGCATTGATTTGTGATCAAATACCACCAAAATAAAGTTCTATTTGTGGCAAAAGAAGTTCCATTTCTTCATTTCTTGCTCCCCAGCTGTTCCAGAAACCATTATAAAGCCATCTATAATTCTATCTCTTTTTACTGCGGTTCATAAATAAATCTCCTGTGTCAGTTATCTAGAAAACTGAGGATTCACAGAGTCCCGGGGTGATTTATAACAAATGACATTCATGAGGGATTAGCCTGTTGACCATATTAAGACCACCAGGCCCTTTTCTGACATTAGTTGTTTACAGGGAAAAAAAATCTGTATTTTTTTTTGCTAGGAAATTTCAAGTAGTAATACGTCTATTTCCCAAACACAACCTCTGGATATGAAGCTGAGCACATACACTCAACTCCTTTGGTGGACCATAGCGAGGCCTGTTCTGAGTGGAACCTGTCCTGTTAAACTGCTGTATGGTCTTTGTCGACATGCTGCAGCTCATTTTCAGGGTCTTGGCAATCTTCTTATAGCCTAGGCCAGTGATTCTCAACCAGGGAATCCACCGCAGGGACCACTTTTATCCTGTAGCAGACTGTCCGCTGAAGAAGGGGATACCAGAGTTATGGCAGCTAGCTGCTGCCATAACAACAATATCCTCCTTCAAACAGCCGCCGTAAAACTGCGGCGGGCGGTCTGTAAGTGGTTAAACAGTTGTGTGGATGGGCCCATAGAAAACACTATACCCCGCTTCAGATCTGTGAAAACTACTTTTTTCACAGCCTTGAGCCCTTTGAACACTAAATATGTATCCAACCAGGTCCCTGGTCTTTACACAGTTAAAGATTTTACAATTAGTTTGTAATATGTATGGTCAGCTTTTAACTTTTACACATTAAGTCAAATTTCGGGTTCTTTTTAGCAGGGCTCCAGATGTTTCTTAGAGGCGTAACTTTAGTTGTTGCGTGATTAGCGTCCGGGGATTTGTGTTAAAACCGCGTTGGCTGATGTTATATTAGAAGGGAGAAGTGGGACACAGACGTGTTTACAAGTCTTCAGTCTTATAAAATCCCAGCTGTTCATCTTCAGCCTCCCTCACGGAACAAGCTGGCCGAGCTGAAATCTGGCCAGGCTCTGAGGTAGATGTAGGCCCGAGGCCTGGCTCTGTACACAGCTGCTTATTGTTTGTAGGGCCCATTAAAATGGTTGTTGGTTAAGAGAGGGGACGGACAATGTTTTCATTCCGGAGATGGAAATGGTTATTCACAGGCTTTACTTTTATGTCTCCTAATCCTGGAAAACGCAATGTTTACATCTGTGAGGGATGACACGTCCCTCTGTTTATTGTTTGTTCGCAGATGGACGGAACATTCTGGAGGAATAGAAATCTTCATGACTGGAATTGACTGCTTTCTTCATGACTGGAAGTGACCGCTTTCTTTTAGGGGCCATCATTTGTGTTTAGCCCTCTGTGGTGCCTTTTTTTTTTAGTTGCTATAGTAACTGCCTCACTCTATTCTAATGTAGGGATTGTTGTGACGGGTTGCCATGGAGATCACAAAATCTTGCGTTTACCACTCTGTGGGGGTTTTTTCCCCCCTTTATCATCCTAATAAATTATTATTATTATGATTATACAGGTTTTATATAGCGCCAACAGTTTGCGCAGCACTTCACAACATGAAATTAAAGGCCTGGTTGCCATGGAGAGCAAAAACCTGTGTGTTTACTCCTCTGTTGTGCTTTTTTTTTTGTTGCCATAGCAACTGCCTCCCTCTAAGATCCTAATACAGTGATGGTGAACTTTGGCACCCCAGATGTTTTGGAACTACATTTCCCATGATGCTCAACTACACTGCAGAATGCATGACCATCATGGGAAATGTAGTTCCAAAACATCTGAGGTGCCAAGGTTCGGCATCACTGCCCTAATAAATTAAAGGAATGTTATGCCTAGTTGCCATGGAGAGCAAAAACGTGGGTTTATTCCTGTTATACTTTTTGTTGTTGTTGTCATAGTAACGGATTCCCGCTATTATATTAATTAATGAAAGGCCGGTTTGCCATGGAGAGCAAAAACCTGTGTGTGTTACTCCTTCTGTTGTGCTTTTTCTTTTATTTTCTATAGCAACTGACTTCCTCTATTATCTTAATAAATTAAAGGCTGGGTTGCCATGGAGAGAGAATGCCCTTGTGTTTTCCCCTCTGTGGTGCCTTTTTTGAGTCGCCATAGTGACTGATAGGGATGGCCGAACGGTTCGCCCGGCAGTCGTTTCGCGGCAAATTTTGGCTGTTCGCGGTCCGCCCGATTGGGCGGACTATTGCAGCTGTTTGCCCAACGGACTTCCGTATTTACTGTGTAAAAGAACTTTGACCTATGATGACACATCCATCATGTGGTACAGGACAGCCAATTGAGACATTACAGCACATGGACACTTGGACATTCCCCCTAACTTATAAATAGACCCGATCCGGCGGCCATTTTACATTCTTTCATATGTCACTATAGGGAGAGGTTGCTGTGTGGAGCAGGGAGAGACTGCAGTGACCCAAATCGCTAGCTATTAGGTCCACAAAAGTTCTTTTAAGGACTGGTATGGTATAGGTGTTAGGTGTAGTTCAGGATATAGGTTTGAGGCACTGCTGTGCTAGTGATTGTTGCAGCAGCCTGTCTTTTGTCAGTTTAAATAGGGACAGGCAGGAAGCTGTGTGTGGCAGTGAGGGACAGTCAGTTTAATCAGTAGCTGTTACTATTAGGTCCACAAAGGTTCTTTTCAGGACTGGTATGGTAATAGGCTTCTACACGTATAATATTCTGTCTTCCAAATATAGAAAGAATATTATACTTGACTGCTGCCCTTCTGCTGCAGTAGTCCTTTATGAGTATAGGGACTGAGGTACAGTCTGCTAATTACAAACTACTAGTTCCACAAAGGTCCTTATAAGGACTGGTAAGGTATAGTGTACTACAGTACATAGGGTTGAGTGAGGTACAGTCTGCTATTCCTTAAGGACTGGTATAGGTCCACAATATATAGGGTTGAAGTGCACTACTGCTGACTGCTGCCCTATACTGCAGCAGTCCTTTATCAGTATAGGGACTGAGGTAGAGTCTGCTGATCACAACCTACTAGTTCCACAAAGGTCCTTATAAGGAAAAACTGCATTGATTTGTGATCAAATACCACCAAAATAAAGTTCTATTTGTGGCAAAAGAAGTTCCATTTCTTAATTTCTTGCTCCCCAGCTGTTGCAGAAACCATTATAAAGCCATCCATAATCCTATTTCTTTTTACTGCAGTACATAAAGAAAATCTCCTGTGTCAGTTATCTAGAAAACAGAGGATTCACAGAGTCCCGGCGTGATTTGTAACAAATGACGTTCATGAGGGATTAGCCTGTTAACCACTTTAAGACCACCAGGCCCTTTTCTGACATTAGTTGTTAAAAATCTGTATTTTTTGCTAGAAAATTTCTTAGAATCCGCAAATATTACCATATTTTTTTTTTTAGTAGAGACCCTGAAGAATAAAATGGAATATTTTGCAATATTTTATGTCACACAGTATTTGCACTGCGGTCTGGTTTCAAATAATACACTTTAATGAATTAAAAAACAAAACAGTAAAGTTGGCACAAATATATGAAGAAATTAGAATTTTTACATTTTTTTTTTTATTGGCTGTTTTAGCTAGCTGCTGCCATAACAACAATATCCTCCTTCAAACAGCCGCCGTAAAACTGCGGCGGGCGGTCTGTAAGTGGTTAAACAGTTGTGTGGATGGGCCCATATAAAACACTATACCCCGCTTCAGATCTGTGAAAACGACTTTTTTCACAGCCTTGAGCCCTTTGAACACTAAATATGTATCCAATCAGGTCCCTGGTCTTTACACAGTTAAAGATTTTACAATTAGTTTGTAATATGTATGGTCAGCTTTTAACTTTTACACATTAAGTCGAATTTCGGGGTTCTTTTTCGCAGGGCTCCAGATGTTTCTTAGAGGCGTAACTTTAGTCGTCGCGTGATTAGCGTCCGGGGATTTGTGTTAAAACCGCGTTGGCTGATGTTATATAAGGAGGGAGAAGTGGGACACAGACGTGTTTACAAGTCTTCAGTCTTATAAAATCCCAGCTGTTCATCTTCAGCCTACCTCACGGAGCAAGCTGGCTGAGCTGAAATCTGGCCAGGCTCTGAGGTAGATGTAGGCCCGAGGCCTGGCTCTGTACAAAGCTGCTTATTGTTTGTAGGGCCCATTAAAATGGTTGTTGGGTAAGAGAGGGAACGGACAATGTTTTCATTCCAGAGATGGAAATGGTTATTCACAGGCTTTACTTTTATGTCTCCTAATCCTGGAAAACGCAATGTTTACATCGGTGAGGGATGACACGTCCCTCTGTTTATTGTTTGTTCGCAGATGGACGGAACATTCTGGAGGAATAGAAATCTTCATGACTGGAATTGACTGCTTTCTTCATGACTGGAAGTGACCGCTTTCTTTGAGGGGCCATCATTTGTGTTTAGCCCTCTGTGGTGCCTTTTTTTTTTTCAGTTGCTATAGCAACTGCCTCACTCTATTCTAATGTGGGGATTGTTGTGACGGGTTGCCATGTAGATCACAAAATCTTGCATTTACCACTCTGTGGGGCTTTTTTCCCCCCTTTATCATCCTAATAAATTATTATTATTATGATTATACAGGTTTTATAAAGCACCAACAGTTTGCGCAGCACTTCACAACATGAAATTAAAGGCCTGGTTGCCATGGAGAGCAAAAACCTGTGTGTTTACTCCTCAGTTGTGCTTTTTTTTTTGTTGCCATAGCAACTGCCTCCCTCTAAGATCCTAATACAGTGATGGTGAACTTTGGCACCCCAGATGTTTTGGAACTACATTTCCCATGATGCTCACCTACACTGCAGAATGCATGAGCATCATGGGAAATGTAGTTCCAAAACATCTGAGGTGCCAAGGTTCGGCATCACTGCCCTAATAAATGAAAGGAATGTTATGCCTAGTTGCCATGGAGAGCAAAAACGTGGGTTTACTCCTGTTGTACTTTTTTTTTTTTGTTGCCATAGTAACAGATTACCGCTATTATATTAATAAATGAAAGGCCGGTTTGCCATGGAGAGGGAGTGCCCTTGTGTTTACCCCTCTGTAGTGCCTTTTTCAGTTGCCATAGTGACTTGACTACCTCTATTATCCTAAATGAAAGGCTTGGTTGCCATGGAGAGTGAAAACTTGTGTTTACCCCTCTGTGGTGCTTTTTTTTTTTATTACCATAACAGCAAACTCCCGCTTTTCTAATAAATTAATGCAATATTGTGATTGGTTGCCATGGAGAGCAAAAACGTGTGTTTACGCCTCTGTTGTGCTTTTTCTTTTAACTTCCTTAGCAACTGACTCTCTTCATTATCTTAAAGCAGAGTTCCGCTAATTTTTTTTTCTTATTTTTTTTTAAGTCAGCAGTTACAAATACTGCAGCTTCTGACTTTTAAGATATGGACACCTACCTGTCCAGGGCGCCTGCGATGTCGGAACCTGAAGCCGATCTGTCCCTCGTTTCTCGGGTGGAGGCACCGCCATCTTTGGTAAGGGAATCAGGAAGTGAAGTTTTGTGGCTTCACAGTCTGGTTTACTACTGCACATTCGCAAGTCGCACTGCGCGATCCCACTGGTCCCTGCTGCAGAAGACAGCACGGGGTGGGGTGGCGGGGGACTGTAGAGGCGCTGGACATTGCATAGATATCCACGGATACTGCGGCGATCTATGCCCGGAAGTGGAAGCAAATACCTGGATTATATAGGTATCTGCTCCCCTTTCCCCGATGAAAGGTGCCAAATGTGACACCGGAGGAGGGGGAGGATTCCAAAAAGCGGAAGTTCCTTTTTTGGGTGTAACTCCGCTTTAATAAATGAATGGCCTGGTTGCCCTAGAGAGCAAAAACCTGTGTGTGTTACTCCTTCTGTTGTGCTTTTTCTTTTACTTTCCATAGCAACTGACTTCCTCTATTATCTTAATAAATTAAAGGCTGGGTTGCCATGGAGAGCGAATGCCCTTGTGTTTTCCCCTCTGTGGTGCCTTTTTTCAGTCGCCATAGTGACTGATAGGGATGGCCGAACGGTTCGCCCGGCGGTCGTTTTGCGGTGAATGTTGGCTGTTCGCGGTCCGCCCGATCGGGCGGACTATTGCCGCTGTTCGCCCGGCGGACTTCCGTGTTTACTGTGTAAAAGAACTTTGACCTATGATGACACATCCATCATGTGGTACAGGACAGCCAATTGAGACATTACAGCACGTGGACACTTGGACATTCCCCCTAACTTATAAATAGACCCGATCCGGCGGCCATTTTACATTCTTTCGAATGTCACTATAGGGAGAGGTTGCTGTGTGGACCAGGGAGACACTGCAGTGACCCAAATCGCTAGCTATTAGGTCCACAAAAGTTATTTTAAGGACTGGTATGGTATAGGTGTTAGGTGTAGTTCAGGATATAGGTTTGAGGCACTGCTGTGCTAGTGATTGTTGCAGCAGCCTGTCTTTTGTCAGTGTAGAGAGAGGGACAGGACGCTGTGTGCAGCAGGGACAGTCAGTTTAATCATTAGCTGTTACTATTAGGTCCACAAAAGTCCTTTTCAGGACTGGTATGGTAAAGTAGTACAGGATATAGTTTTGAGTGCTATTCAAGTTATTGTTGCAGCAGCCTGTGTTTTGTCAGTTTAAATAGGGACAGGCAGGAAGCTGTGTGTGGCAGTGAGGGACAGTCAGTTTAATCAGTAGCTGTTACTATTAGGTCCACAAAGGTTCTTTTCAGGACTGGTATGGTAATAGGCTTGTACACGTATAATATTCTTTCTTCCAAATATAGAAAGAATATTATACTTGACTGCTGCCCTTCTGCTGCAGTAGTCCTTTATGAGTATAGGGACTGAGGTACAGTCTGCTAATCACAACCTACTAGTTCCACAAAGGTCCTTATAAGGACTGGTAAGGTATAGTGTACTACAGTACATAGGGTTGAGTGAGGTACAGTCTGCTATTCCTTAAGGACTGGTATAGGTCCACAATATATAGGGTTGAGGTGCACTACTGCTGACTGCTGCCCTATACTGCAGCAGTCCTTTATCAGTATAGGGACTGAGGTACAGTCTGCTAATCACAACCTACTAGTTCCACAAAGGTCCTTATAAGGAAAAACTGCATTGATTTGTGATCAAATACAACCAAAATAAAGTTCTATTTGTGGCAAAAGAAGTTCCATTTCTTAATTTCTTGCTCCCCAGCTGTTCCAGAAACCATTATAAAGCCATCCATAATCCTATTTCTTTTTACTGCAGTACATAAAAAAAATCTCCTGTGTCAGTTATCTAGAAAACAGAGGATTCACAGAGTCCCGGCGTGATTTGTAACAAATGACGTTCATGAGGGATTAGCCTGTTAACCACTTTAAGACCACCAGGCCCTTTTCTGACATTAGTTGTCTAAAAATCTGTATTTTTTGCTAGAAAATTTCTTAGAACCCGCAAATATTACCAGTTTTTTTTTAGTAGAGACCCTGGAGAATAAAATGGCGGTCGTTGCAATATTTTATGTCACACAATATTTGCACGGCGGTCTGGTTTAAAATAATACACTTTAATGAATTAAAAAAACAAAACAGTAAAGTTGGCACAAATATATGATGAAATTAGAATTTTTACATTTTTTTTTATTGGCTGTTTTGTAGCAGAAAGTAAAAAAAATATACATTTTTTTCAGAATTGTCAGTTCTTTTTTGTTAATAGCGCAAAAAATAAAAACTGCATTGATTTGTGATCAAATACCACCAAAATAAAGTTCTATTTGTGGCAAAAGAAGTTCCATTTCTTCATTTCTTGCTCCCCAGCTGTTCCAGAAACCATTATAAAGCCATCTATAATTCTATGTCTTTTTACTGCGGTTTATAAAAAAATCTCCTGTGTCAGTTATCTAGAAAACTGAGGATTCACAGAGTCCCGGCGTGATTTATAACAAATGACATTCATGAGGGATTAGCCTGTTGACCATATTAAGACCACCAGGCCCTTATCTGACATTAGTTGTTTACAGGAAAAAAAAATCTGTATTTTTTTTTGCTAGGAAATTTCACGTAGTCATACGTCTATTTCCCAAAGGCAACCTCTGGATATGAAGCTGAGCACGTACACTCAACTCCTTTGGTGGACCATAGCGAGGCCTGTTCTGAGTGGAACCTGTCCTGTTAAACTGCTGTATGGTCTTTGTTGACGTGCTGCAGCTCATTGTCAGGGTCTTGGCAATCTTCTTATAGCCTAGGCCAGTGATTCTCAACCAGGGAATCCGCAGCAGGGACCACTTTTATCCTGTAGCAGACTGTCCGCTGAAGAAGGGGATACCAGAGTTATGGCAGCTATCTGCTGCCATAACAACAATATCCTCCTTCAAACAGCCGCCGTAAAACTGCGGCGGGTGGTCCGTAAGTGGTTAAACAGTTGTGTGGATGGGCCCATAGAAAACACTATACCCCGCTTCAGATCTGTGAAAACGACTTTTTTCACAGCCTTGAGCCCTTTGAACACTAAATATGTATCCAATCAGGTCCCTGGTCTTTACACAGTTAAAGATTTTACAATTAGTTTGTAATATGTATGGTCAGCTTTTAACTTTTACACATTGTCTCGAATTTCGGGTTCTTTTTCGCAGGGCTCCAGATGTTTCTTAGAGGCGTAACTTTAGTCGTCGCGTGATTAGCGTCCAGGGATTTGTGTTAAAACCGCGTTGGCTGATGTTATATAAGAAGGGAGAAGTGGGACACAGACGTGTTTACAAGTCTTCAGTCTTATAAAATCCCAGCTGTTCATCTTCAGCCTCCCTCACGGAGCAAGCTGGCCGAGCTGAAATCTGGCCAGGCTCTGAGGTAGATGTAGGCCCGATGCCTGGCTCTGTACACAGCTGCTTATTGTTTGTAGGGCCCATTAAAATGGTTGTTGGGTAAGAGAGGGGACGGGCAATGTTTTCATTCCAGAGATGGAAATGGTTATTCACAGGCTTTACTTTTATGTCTCCTAATCCTGGAAAACGCAATGTTTACAACACGTCCCTCTGTTTATTGTTTGTTCAGAGATGGACGGAACAGTCTGGAGGAATAGAAATCTTCATGACTGGAATTGACCGCTTTCTTCATGTCTGGAAGTGACCGCTTTCTTTTAGGGGCCATCATTTGTGTTTAGCCCTCTGTGGTGCCTTTTTTTTTTCAGTTGCTATAGCAACTGCCTCACTCTATTCTAATGTAGGGATTGTTGTGACGGGTTGCCATGGAGATCACAAAATCTTGCGTTTACCACTCTGTGGGGCTTTTTTCCCCCTTTATCATCCTAATAAATTATTACTATGATTATACAGGTTTTATATAGCGCCAACAGTTTGCGCAGCACTTCACAACATGAAATTAAAGGCCTGGTTGCCATGGAGAGCGAAAACCTGTGTGTTTACTCCTCTGTTGTGCTTTTTTTGTTTGTTGCCATAGCAACTGCCTCTCTCTAAGATCCTAATACAGTGATGGCGAACTTTGGCACCCCAGATGTTTTGGAACTACATTTCCCATGATGCTCAACTACACTGCAGAATGCATGAGCATCATGGGAAATGTAGTTCCAAAACATATGAGGTGCCAAGGTTCGGCATCACTGCCCTAATAAATGAAAGGAATGTTATGCCTAGTTGCCATGTGTAAAAATATAGACAAATGTCTAAATATTTATTCGAATGTCTTATATATATCTCTCATATATATCTGGTGAGACCGATTGAGATTGTGAGACGAATTTCCTTAATTAGTTCTGAGTCAGCGTAATTCAAAAATGAGTATTTATTTGTACACATTTAAATAGAAAAGAATACTTACAAAAATAGTATAATGATAATCATTAGTATCTTTAAAAATGTTTCTTATGGAAGATTTCAGGTTATGCCATGTGCTCTATTGTCTAAAATGGCGGAATAACCCTTGTATGCTGGAAAACTCTGTGTGCTGACATGTGTCTTTCAGAGATGTTTCTTTGCTGCAATGTAGCTTCAAACCTCCAATCTTTTGATTATATCAACCAGCTTCGAATTTTCGCTCCGAAAGATAGCTCCTCCTTTACAAAAGTGTGGACTAATGAGTGGTTACTATAGCAATCTAACATTTGCTAACACTTATGAGTTTGGGGGAAGTGAAACCTTAAACAACATCTCAATTACATAGACATATATATATGAGGTGGCAGGAAGTGGGGGGGAAGGGAAAGCTTCAGACTCTAAGCAAAATTTCACTTATATTTAGGAATATGTCTTCTTAAAAAATTATATAAAATATACAATATTCCTCAAAATCCTGACAGGTTTTAAATGTTTACTTTTTCAATTATCGCAAGTCAGAACATAGAATTCATTGATTCAAAGTTTTCTTTCACATAGCATGGAGAGATTATATTCTGAATAACATTCCCCTCTGAAATATAAATACTAATCATATTTTTCAGATAAAAATTTATTCATAAACATTCATGTCACATTCAAACAAACTTTGATTCAATAACTCCAAATGTTTTGTCATGTATAATTGAATTCGTACCTCCAAAACCCATATTTCTTTTTAACTTGTTTTGCAACAAATCATCTCCTTTCTTAATATCACTTCTAATTCGATAATATAATTTTTTCATTCTAAACATTAAACATAACTGGAATATAAGAAATAACATAATAATAATAAAAATAATTACAATAGGATGTGATAAAATATTTCCTGCTGCTGAAGTTATCAAAGTTTTTCCCCATATGGATACACTATTACTAAATTTTCTCCACCAATTACTTCCTGAAAATTCTGACCATTGATGCGATATTTCTTGCAAATTACCTTGTTCATGTTTAAACAATACTTCTGCATTCTGCAATTCCTTAGCCAAAGCTATTAATAAACCTTGATCCTTTTGAATTATATTTGCCCATTTTTCCCATGGAAATTCATCTATTTGGGAAATATTATACTGTGTAGGAAGAGCGCTAATATTTTTCATAAACATATTTGTTAAATTTGTTCTCAACCCATTAATACTTATTGCAACAATGTCTCCTTCTATACAATACAACCCTTGATTTAGGTTTTCTGTATTTGTACAAGAAGAGAAAAAAGTTTTAACCCTTTCTGAATCTGACATAATCTGAAAACAAACCTTCCTTTTATCTACACGAGTAATTAATTCAGAACTTATTCCATTTTCAATTCTTGCTGAACATAATGTGTGATTATGATAACAAAAATGAAATATACTTTTATCTTGATTAGGTAAACATATAATTTTAGACTGGAATTGTAAACATGATGACAAATCTAATTGTTCTAATTCAGAATTTTCATTATTAAATACAAAATCTGTATACTGTAATTTATAGTATAATAATTGTGTATTGCTGACAGGTAATCCCAAAACAGTGATTGGAACCAAAATTTGTTCTTTTCCGGCTATTGGAATCATAGAAGAACTATAACATATGTCCTGCTTGCATCCTATCCATTTATTTACCCATAAATCTGTATGATTTTTCGCATATAAATATTCTTTGGGCAAATACTGTAAAATGCCAAGAGGAGTTATTCCACTCTGAAATGCTTGCGCAAATATTTTAAAATTAGTGGAATATTCTGTTTGAATCTCTAAGCATGCTCTGGCTATATGAGAATGTTATTCACTTATCATCAAATCAAGAGTAATATTTTGAAGATGTAAAATAGATGGACCCATTATATTAGCAGTTTTAATTACCATATTTTCTAAAATCTGATTTAAATGTCTTTGTATTTTAATACCATTACTTCCCACTAAACCAGCGGTTTCTAGATCAGACTTTAAAGTATTAATATCCATACTATTCGTTATATTCCCGATTGTGCCAATCCCTCCTAAAATACCTTCGACAATACCACGCTTATTTCTGTTATAATTTCTATTATTAATTCCAAACCATCTCTCAATACCCAATTCCATATTAACCAGATGTCCTTGACATTGTGGAAACCTTGTAGAAATTTTCCATTCTGAAACATTAAAGTTCCATAAAATAATGACAAACTTTCCTTCTCTCAAAAGAGTTCTGGATTGGAAAGGGTTAATCTGAAAAGGACTTGCAGAGAAACTCTTCTTATTAACACATGGAGTTTTCCTTGGAGACATAACAATAACACTTGTCTTAGCACATTTCACCGGATAATTTTCTATTGATATACAACATTCATATATACCAGTATCATTCAAAGATACTCTCATTTGTTGATAAACAAATGTATCATTGATCCAATTCACACTACCAAAAATTCCTTTATGAATTATGATAGTAGAACTATAAAGAGAACTACCCAAAAACTCATCATTCCTTTTCCAAGTTAACAATGAATTTTGAGGTAAAGATATTTTTGTATCACATATCAAATGCAAATTATCTTTATCTTCCATAATTTCTGGAACAATCCTATCAACTATAAAGATATAAATTCTGACCCTTATTTGAGTAAATTTCCTTGTTACTTTAAAATCCCATGTTCTTACAACATCTTAAACTCTAGCTCTGCCTGTGACGTGCATCTCACCATCTCTGGGTGTGACCTCACATGTGACAATTCTTTAACCATCTTTATCCTTTCTGTCTTAGACTTGTGTCAACAATATCTAATTTTATTTTAAATAAACCTTTCTGTTCCTGGTCAGCTTAATAGACCGCTTATCTTGTACAAAAGATAATTTTGGTTTAACAACAAAATAACAAAATGTTACAAAAAACAATATCAATTGTAGAATATAAAAAATAGATTATTCTTACAATGAAGATTAAATCCGATATGTGCGTGGATTTAATAACAATTCTTCTTGCTATATATGTGTCTTGTGTGTACTGAAATGAAAATTTCACTGGAATGTGTGTACTCCATTAATTGTCTGTGTCCTGTAACAAGATCACTCCTAAACAAAAAAAAAAACAGCCCCCACCTTATTTTCCTTTCTAAGGTTCATCTGAGCAGGACAGTGCCACAGAATGAGCATTTTCCCTCCCACCTTTCTAAAACAATGGGCGTTACTCATTTTAAATTCTTAAGAATAACTATGAATCTGATATGTATAAAAACATTTTAATCATACACAAACCTTTTTACCTTATCAGTATATATACAAATTATTTCTTAATAATCTCTTAATCAAGAAACATTGTAATATAAAAACTTATATTTTTAGCTAGAACAAAAACACTTTTTATCATGAATTAACTTCCTTTTTCAACTGAAAATGTATAGAGAAGCCATTTCTTTCACAACATCTGCTACCAATTTTGACTTCACGAGGCAACACAAACGCCATTTTCCTTTCCCAACTGAAAATGTATAGAGAAACCATTTTGTATAACATCTGCAACCAATTTTGACTTCACGAGGCAACACAAACGCCATTTTACTTTCTTTTTTAAACTCAAAAGGAGAATACTTTGTAGCATCAGAAATTGTGCTTCTTACATCCATTAAAAATAACTGGAACAACATCAACCCAAATATTTCCTTTGTCCAACAACATTTATTTTCAATCCTAGATTTAATTATCCGATACATCCTCACAATAATACCTGCAGACTGTGAATGCTATCATACATGAAATCTCTGTTCTATTCCCAAGATATTACACATCCTCTGTCACTACTGAGGTTTGCTGATATACCCCAAACTAGAAAAACATGATTAATCAACATCTAAACAATAATTAAAGCATCATCATTAGTGAATCCCACCTGTAGGTGTTGTGATATATAAAACACAAAAATCCTTTTTAGTCATGACACAAACTTATGGTCTAATGACCAAAATGATAATTTTGGGACATCCGATGAGAATAAAAAAAAACATCGTGCTCTTTTTTCTCTGAAATTAAAGGAATCTGTGTGTCTATTTTCTTCACAACATAAATTGGGACCATTTCAGGTTGAACTACTAATTCTCCATACAAATCTATTTTCTTAGCTAATGAATCTGTGTCTGTAGTCCTACTGCCTACAGCTTACTCTCTTTGTTGTCTTTTTCATTCAGTTGCTAATTGAGTACCATACTGAAAATGTATTCAGTTACTAATACAAAACTATTCTTTTACCCTTCTTTTCAAGTAAACTAAAATTTTCAATGTTCAGCCTGAACAAAACAAAAATAAAAACTTAATAATCATAATAATGAAACATTGATAAAAAAATAATAATCCAATGGATTATCCTTGAAAATATTAAAATGATATCAAAGTCCTCAATAATATTCCAAACGTCAAAACCAAATCTTTTTAAACTCAAATCAATAACTTAATTCATAGCCAGTACACATCAACCAGAAAATTCTTACCATATCTGCAGTTAATTTAAGGACTGCTAACTGTTTTCAAAATGTTATATGCTACACAATGAAACCTTTCCTGTCTTAATGGACTATTTTCAGTTTGCAATCTTTGCCTTTGGGTCTTAGAGGAAAAATAAATTTGATTATTATGACCTCTATATTTTAAGTTACTGCACCAACGTACAGAATAAACCTCCTGACGCCTGGGCAAAGTTTTCGGATAATACAACCTCTTTTGTATATCATTATTATTATTATTATTAAAATTTGCTCTTTTTGTATAAACTTTTCTCTGAGCATATGGCAATGAAAATTTACATTTCTGCTTAATATCAGTATTATTGAAGTCAACTGACTTCCCACTCTCATTGTCTGAGGAAATATTAACATTTGACTCATCACAAGATATGACGCTCACGTCTGCCTTTGCCACATGTTCACCATCCTCCATTTTTAAGCACTGAGCATGTGCAATCTTTTCCTGAGTCAAAAAAGCAATTTGACTTTAATTTTCTTTAAAGGATTGCAATAATGCATTCATTTTATGTTCCAATTCAACTTTTTCAATCAATAATTGTTCAGTATATTTCTTCTCCTGCTTTGCTGCAATTTCTATTGCATTCTCTAAATGCTCAATATACGTACAAAAAGTTTCACAACCTGAACAGCTAGGTTCAAAAAATAAATTTTCATGTGTATTTTCAATTACATTTTGACTTTGTTTCTCTGGCATATCAAACACCATTGTATTATAAATTTTTACTAACTTCATTACATTACGTAATTTTTTCTTTGTTTTAACTAATGAGAATCTATCCTTCTCAATGTCAGCATTTGCCTGAAAACATTGATCATACATTGATTTCCATAAAACAGCATCAGAGACCTGTTTCGATAAACCTTTAAATTCTAATGTACTTTCATCAGCTAAAACATCTACAAATTCCTTATTACTTTTCTACTCACCAAATATACAACTCGTCAGTTTCCCGCCGACTCGAAATCAACCGTCTTTCAAGACTTCTGTATATCTGAAATTCTCCGGTCTTTCACAATCAATCGATCAAATTTTCTTCTAGGTTCTTTTCAATCTTTGCAAAGTTAATTTCTGTTCATCACTTCTGTCCCCTCTGATCAAAGGATGGAAGTTGAAAAAAAACTTCCGACTTATGATTGACTGGATGTCTTATATACTATATTTTCTGGCGTATAAGACTACCTTTTACACTTAAAAAAAATGCCCAAAAATCGGGGGTCGTCTTATACGCCGAGTATACAATGCTGCCCGATGGATGTCAGCCCCCAAATGTCTGCTAATACTGTATGTGGCTTTGGCTACAAACAGTATACGCCGCTGAGCCAATCCCGGCGAGCGATGTATTCTATTAATGAATACAGAGCCTGCTTGGATTGGAGTAACAACCTCTGCCAATCCGAGCAGGCTACATAGAGTAGCCTGCTCGGATTGGCTTTGAGAGAGAGAGAGAGAGAGAGGCAAGGGCTGATGATGCTACAGCCTCTGCCAATCCAAGCAGGCGTTGTATTCATTAACAGAATACACCGCTCACCATACTTCCCTGGGTAAATCCATTCACTGATCTCCTACTACTATACATCCTGCTGTTTGCCTTTGAGGTCCCAGGCACCCAAGAGGGACAGGTAAATCTGGGACATATGACAGGGGGGTCATTAAATGCATTTTAGTGGACAATTCCCATAGAATGTAACCCACAAGTGGTATAGGTTTGGTTAGTGAAAAATTCTACTTTCCAGAGTTGTGACATTCAATAGATCTCTGTTTGTGTTATTATTGTTTGATTTACTTTATGACATATCACAGCATGGCGGATGAGTAGTTGGCATTCTTGCTTTGTGTTTTTTAATGGTTCAAAATTTTTTTTAAATGGCGTTGCCTCAGAAGGGGTGTAGTCTTATACCGCGAGTATTGCCCAAAACTTGAAAAATAGGGGGTCGTCTTATACGCCCAGTCGCCTTATACGCCGACAAATACGGTATATCTCTCATATATATCTGGTGAGACCGATTGAGATTGTGAGACGAATTTCCTTAATTAGTTCTGAGTCAGCGTAATTCAAAAATGAGTATTTATTTGTACACATTTAAATAGAAAAGAATACTTACAAAAATAGTACAATGATAATCATTAGTATCTTTAAAAATGTTTCTTATGGAAGATTTCAGGTTATGCCATGTGCTCTATTGTCTAAAATGGCGGAATAACCCTTGTATGCTGGAAAACTCTGTGTGCTGACATGTGTCTTTCAGAGATGTTTCTTTGCTGCAATGTAGCTTCAAACCTCCAATCTTTTGATTATATCAACCAGCTTCGAATTTTCGCTCCGAAAGATAGCTCCTCCTTTACAAAAGTGTGGGCTAATGAGTGGTTACTATAGCAATCTAACATATGCTAACACTTATGAGTTTGGGGGAAGTGAAACCTTAAACAACATCTCAATTACATAGACATATATATATGAGGTGGCAGGAAGTGGGGGGGAAGGGAAAGCTTCAGACTCTAAGCAAAATTTCACTTATATTTAGGAATATGTCTTCTTAAAAAATTATATAAAATATACAATATTCCTCAAAATCCTGACAGGTTTTAAATGTTTACTTTTTCAATTATCGCAAGTCAGAACATAGAATTCATTGATTCAAAGTTTTCTTTCACACAGTATGGAGAGATTATATTCTGAATAAAATATAATAAAGCCAATAAAAATTTAGATATTAAGAATATAACACCATGGAGAGCAAAAACATGGGTTTACTTCTGTTGTTCTTTTTTTTTTAGTTGCCATAGTAACGGATTCCCGCTATTATATTATTAAATGAAAGGCCGGTTTGCCATGGAGAGGGAGTGCCCTTGTGTTTACCCCTCTGTAGTGCCTTTTTCAGTTGCCATAGTGACTTGACTACCTCTATTATGCTAAATGAAAGGCTTGGATGCCATGGAGAGTGAAAACTTGTGTTTACCCCTCTGTGGTGCTTTTTTTTTTTTGTTGCCATAGCAACTGCCTCCCTCTAAGATCCTAATACAGTGATGGTGAACTTTGGCACCCCAGATGTTTTGGAACTACATTTCCCATGATGCTCAACTACACTGCAGAATGCATGAGCATCATGGGAAATGTAGTTCCAAAACATCTGAGGTGCCAAGGTTTGGCATCACTGCCCTAATAAATGAAAGGAATGTTATGCCTAGTTGCCATGGAGAGCAAAAACGTGGGTTTACTCCTGTTGTACTTTTTTTTTTCTGCCATAGTAACGGATTCCCGCTATTATATTAATAAATGAAAGGCCGGTTTGCCATGGAGAGGGAGTGCCCTTGTGTTTACCCCTCTGTAGTGCCTTTTTCAGTTGCCATAGTGACTTGACTACCTCTATTATCCTAAATGAGGCTTGGTTGCCATGGAGAGTGAAAACTTGTGTTTACCCCTCTGTGGTGCTTTTTTTTTTTAATTACCATAACAGCAAACTCCCGCTTTTCTAATAAATTAAAGCAATATTGTGATTGGTTGCCATAGAGAGCAAAAACGTGTGTTTACTCCTCTGTTGTGCTTTTTCTTTTACCTTCCATAGCAACTGACTCTCTTCATTATCTTAAAGCAGAGTTCCGCAACTTTTTTTTTCTTATTTTTTTTAAAGTTAGCAGTTACAAATACTGCAGCTGCTGACATTTAAGATATGGACACCTACCTGTCCAGGGCGCCTGCGATGTCGGAACCCGAAGCCGATCTGTCCCTCGTCTCTCGGGTGGAGGCGCCGCCATCTTTGGTAAGGGAATCAGGAAGTGAAGTTTTGTGGCTTCACAGTCTGGTTCACTACTGCACATTCGCAAGTTGCACTGCGCGATCCCACTGGTCCCTGCTGCAGAAGACAGCACGGGGGGTGGCGGGGGACTGTAGAGGCGCTGGACATTGCATAGATATCCACGGATACTGCAGCGATCTATGCCCGGAAGTGGAAGCAAATACCTGGATTATACAGGTATCTGCTCCCCCCTCCCCCATGAAAGGTGCCAAATGTGACACCGGAGGAGGGGGAGGATTCCAAAAAACAGAAGTTCCTTTTTTGGGTGGAACTCCGCTTTAATAAATGAATGGCCTGGTTGCCCTAGAGAGCAAAAACCTGTGTGTGTTACTCCTTCTGTTGTGCTTTTCTTTTACTTTCCATAGCAACTGACTTCCTCTATTATCTTAATAAATTAAAGGCTGGGTTGCCATGGAGAGCGAATGCCCTTGTGTTTTCCCCTCTGTGGTGCCTTTTTTCAGTCGCCATAGTGACTGATAGGGATGGCCGACCGGTTCGCCCGGCGGTCGTTTCGCGGCGAATTTTGGCTGTTCGCGGTCCACCCAACCGGGCGGACTATTGCAGCTGTTCGCCCGGCGGACTTCCGTGTTTACTGTGTAAAAGAACTTTGACCTATGATGACACATCCATCACAGGACAGCCAATTGAGACATTACAGCACATTAAGGAAAAACTGCATTGATTTGTGATCAAATACCACCAAAATAAAGTTCTATTTGTGGCAAAAGAAGTTCCATTTCTTCATTTCTTGCTCCCCAGCTGTTCCAGAAACCATTATAAAGCCATCCATAATCCTATTTCTTTTTAGTGCAGTACATAAAAAAAATCTCCTGTGTCAGTTATCTAGAAAACAGAGGATCCACAGAGTCCCGGCGTGATTTGTAACAAATGACGTTCATGAGGGATTAGCCTGTTAACCACTTTAAGACCACCAGGCCCTTTTCTGACATTAGTTGTCTAAAAATCTGTATTTTTTGCTAGAAAATTTCTTAGAACCCGCAAATATTACCATTTTCTTTTTTTAGTAGAGACCCTGGAGAATAAAATGGCGGTCGTTGCAATATTTTATGTCACACAGTATTTGCACGGCGGTCTGGTTTGAAATAATACACTTTAATGAATTTAAAAAACAAAACAGTAAAGTTGGCACAAATATATGAAGAAATTAGAATTTTTACATTTTTTTTTTTTTATTGGCTGTTTTATAGCAGAAAGTAAAAAATATATATATATTTTTTTCAGAATTGTCAGTTCTTTTTTGTTCATAGCGCAAAAAATAAAAACTGCATTGATTTGTGATCAAATACCACCAAAATAAAGTTCTATTTGTGGCAAAAGAAGTTCCATTTCTTCATTTCTTGCTCCCCAGCTGTTCCAGAAACCATTATAAAGCCATCTATAATTCTATTTCTTTTTACTGCGGTTCATAAAAAAATCTCCTGTGTCAGTTATCTAGAAAACTGAGGATTCACAGAGTCCCGGCGTGATTTATAACAAATGACATTCATGAGGGATTAGCCTGTTGACCATATTAAGACCACCAGGCCCTTTTCTGACATTACTTGTTTACAGGAAAAAAAAAATCTGTATTTTTTTTTGTTAGGAAATTTCAAGTAGTAATACGTCTATTTCCCAAACACAACCTCTGGATATGAAGCTGAGCACATACACTCAACTCCTTTGGTGGACCATAGCGAGGCCTGTTCTGAGTGGAACCTGTCCTGTTAAACTGCTGTATGGTCTTTGTCGACATGCTGCAGCTCATTTTCAGGGTCTTGGCAATCTTCTTATAGCCTAGGCCAGTGATTCTCAACCAGGGAATCCACCGCAGGGACCACTTTTATCCTGTAGCAGACTGTCCGCTGAAGAAGGGGATACCAGAGTTATGGCAGCTAGCTGCTGCCAGAACAACAATATCCTCCTTCAAACAGCCGCTGTAAAACTGCGGCGGGCGGTCTGTAAGTGGTTAAACAGTTGTGTGGATGGGTCCATAGAAAACACTATACCCGCTTCAGATCTGTGAAAACGACTTTTTTCACAGCCTTGAGCCCTTTGAACACTAAATATGTATCCAATCAGGTCCCTGGTCTTTACACAGTTAAAGATTTTACAATTAGTTTGTAATATGTATGGTCAGCTTTTAACTTTTACACATTGGCTCGAATTTCGGGTTCTTTTTCGCAGGGCTCCAGATGTTTCTTAGAGGCGTAACTTTAGTCGTCGCGTGATTAGCGTCCGGGGATTTGTGTTAAAACCGCGTTGGCTGATGTTATATAAGAAGGGAGAAGTGGGACACAGACATGTTTACAAGTTTTCAGTCTTATAAAATCCCAGCTGTTCATCTTCAGCCTCCCTCACGGAGCAAGCTGGCCGAGCTGAAATCTGGCCAGGCTCTGAGGTAGATGTAGGCCCGAGGCCTGGCTCTGTACACAGCTGCTTATTGTTTGTAGGGCCCATTAAAATGGTTGTTGGGTAAGAGAGGGGACGGACAATGTTTTCATTCCGGAGATGGAAATGGTTATTCACAGGCTTTACTTTTATGTCTCCTAATCCTGGAAAACGCAATGTTTACATCGGTGAGGGATGACACGTCCCTCTTTTTATTGTTTGTTCGCAGATGGACGGAACATTCTGGAGGAATAGAAATCTTCATGACTGGAATTGACTGCTTTCTTCATGACTGGAAGTGACCGCTTTCTTTTAGGGGCCATCATTTGTGTTTAGCCCTCTGTGGTGCCTCTTTTTTTTCAGTTGCTATAGCAACTGCCTCACTCTATTCTAATGTAGGGATTGTTGTGACGGGTTGCCATGGAGATCACAAAATCTTGCGTTTACCACTCTGTGGGGCTTTTTTCCCCCTTTATCATCCTAATAAATTATTATTATTATGATTATACAGGTTTTATATAGCGCCAACAGTTTGCGCAGCACTTCACAACATGAAATTAAAGGCCTGGTTGCCATGGAGAGCAAAAACCTCTGTGTTTACTCCTCTGTTGTGCTTTTTTTTTGTTGCCATAGCAACTGCCTCCCTCTAAGATCCTAATACAGTGATGGTGAACTTTGGCACCCCAGATGTTTTGGAACTACATTTCCCATGATGCTCAACTACACTGCAGAATGCATGAGCATCATGGGAAATGTAGTTCCAAAACATCTGAGGTGCCAAGGTTCGGCATCACTTCCCTAATAAATGAAAGGAATGTTATGCCTAGTTGCCATGGAGAGCAAAAACGTGGGTTTACTCCTGTAGTACTTTTTTTTTTTTTGCCATAATAACGGATTCCCGCTATTATATTAATAAATGAAAGGCCGGTTTGCCATGGAGAGCAAAAACCTGTGTGTGTTACTCCTTCTGTTGTGCTTTTTCTTTTAGTTTCCATAGCAACTGACTTCCTCTATTATCTTAATAAATTAAAGGTTGGGTTGCCATGGAGAGCGAATGCCCTTGTGTTTTCCCCTCTGTGGTGCCTTTTTTCAGTCGCCATAGTGACTGATAGGGATGGACGAACGGTTTCGCCCAGTGGTCGTTTCGCGGCGAATTTTGGCTGTTCGCGGTCTGCCCGATTGGGCGGACTATTGCAGCTGTTCGCCCGACGGACTTTCGTGTTTACTGTGTAAAAGAACTTTGACCTATGATGACACATCCATCATGTGGTACAGGACAGCCAATTGAGACATTACAGCACATGGACACTTGGACATTCCCCCTAACTTATAAATAGACCCGATCCGGCGGCCATTTTACATTCTTTCGTATGTCACTATAGGGAGAGGTTGCTGTGTGGAGCAGGGAGAGACTGCAGTGACCCAAATCGCTAGCTATTAGGTCCACAAAAGTTCTTTTAAGGACTGGTATGGTATAGGTGTTAGGTGTAGTTCAGGATATAGGTTTGAGGCACTGCTGTGCTAGTGATTGTTGCAGCAGCCTGTCTTTTGTCAGGCTGTTAAGGACTGGTATAGGTCCACAATATATAGGGTTGAGGTGCACTACTGCTGACTGCTGCCCTATACTGCAGCAGTCCTTTATCAGTATAGGGACAGTCTAGGGACTGAGGTAGAGTCTGCTAATCACAACCTACTAGTTCCACAAAGGTCCTTATAAGGAAAAACTGCATTGATTTGTGATCAAATACCACCAAAATAAAGTTCTATTTGTGGCAAAAGAAGTTCCATTTCTTAATTTCTTGCTCCCCAGCTGTTGCAGAAACCATTATAAAGCCATCCATAATCCTTTTTCTTTTTACTGCAGTACATAAAAAAAATCTCCTGTGTCAGTTATCTAGAAAACAGAGGATTCACAGAGTCCCGGCGTGATTTGTAACAAATGACGTTCATGAGTGATTAGCCTGTTAACCACTTTAAGACCACCAGGCCCTTTTCTGACATTAGTTGTCTAAAAATCTGTATTTTTTGCTAGAAAATTTCTTAGAACCCGCAAATATTACCATTTTCTTTTTTTAGTAGAGACCCTGGAGAATAAAATGGCGGTCGTTGCAATATTTTATGTTACACAGTATTTGCACGGCGGTCTGGTTTGAAATAATACACTTTAATGAATTAAACAACAAAACAGTAAAGTTGGCACAAATATATGAAGAAATTAGAATTTTTAAAAAAAAATTTTATTGGCTGTTTTATAGCAGAAAGTAAAAAATTTATATATTTTTTTTTTCAGAATTGTCAGTTCTCTTTTGTTAATAGCGCAAAAAATAAAAACTGCATTGATTTGTGATCAAATACCACCAAAATAAAGTTCTATTTGTGGCAAAAGAAGTTCCATTTCTTCATTTCTTGCTCCCCAGCTGTTCCAGAAACCATTATAAAGCCATCTATAATTCTATCTCTTTTTACTGCGGTTCATAAAAAAAATCTGCTGTGTCAGTTATCTAGAAAACTGAGGATTCACAGAGTCCCGGCATGATTTATAACAAATGACATTCATGAGGGATTAGCCTGTTGACCATATTAAGACCACCAGGCCCTTTTCTGACATTAGTTGTTTACAGGAAAAAAAAATCTGTATTTTTTTTGCTAGGAAATTTTAAGTAGTAAAACGTCTATTTCCCAAACACAACCTCTGGATATGAAGCTGAGCACGTACACTCAACTCCTTTGGTGGACCATAGCGAGGCCTGTTCTGAGTGGAACCTCTCCTGTTAACCACTTGCCTACTGGGCACTTAAACCCCCCTCCTGCCCAGACCAATTTTCAGCTTTCGGTGCTCTCACACTTTGAATGACAATTACTCAGTCATGCAACACTGTACCCAAATGAATTTTTTGTCCTTTTTTTCCCACAAATAGAGCTTTCTTTTGGTGGTATTTGATCACCTCTGGGGTTTTTATTTTTTGCGCTATAAATGAAAAAAGACCGAAAATTTAGGAAAAAAACGCATATTTCTTTGTTTCTGTGACAGAATTATGCAAATTATAAATTTTTCTTCATAAATTTTGGCCACAATTTATACTGCTACATATCTTTGGTAAAAATAACCTAAATTAGTGGATATTATTTGGTCTTTGTGAAAGTTAGAGAGTCTACAAGCTGTGGTGCGAATCTTACAAAATTGATCACATCTGATCTACTGGTGGCCTATCTCGCTTCTTGTGACCCGAACAAGCCAGGAAAGTACAAATATCCCCCAAATGACCCCTTTTTGGAAAGTAGACATTCCAAGGTATTTAGTAAGAGGCATGGTGAGCTTGATGACAGATGGCACTGATACGTGGCAATGATGACACTTATACATGGCACTGATGACACGTGGCACTGATGACAGATGGCACTAATATGTGGCACTGATGACAGATGGCACTAATATGTGGCACTGATGACACGTGGCACTTATACGTGGCACTGATGACACGTGGCACTAATACGTGGCACTGAAGACACGTGGCACTAATATGTGGCACTGATGACAGATGGCACTAATACGTGGCACTAATACGTGCCACCGATGACAGATGGCACTAATACGTGGCACCGATGACTTGTGACACTGATGACAGATGGCACTGATAAGTGGCATTGATGACACGTGACACTGACAACAGATGGCACGTGACACTGACAGGTGGCACTGATGACAAATGGCACTGATACGTGGCACTGATGACAGATGGCACTAATACGTGGCACTGATTACAGATGGCACTATGTGGCACTGATGGCACGTGGCACTGATGACAGATGGCACTTATACGTGGCACTGATGACAGATGGCACTGGGGACAAATGGCACTGACAACAGGTGGCACTGGGGACAGATAGCACTAACAGGTGGCACTGGGGGCAGGTAGCACTGGGGGCAGGTAGCACTGGGGTGGATGGCACTGGGGCAGATGGCACTGGGGCGGATGGCACTGGGGCAGGATGGCAGTGGGGCGGATGGCACTGGGGCATGATGGCACTGGGGCAGGATGGCACTGGGGCAGGATAGCACTTTTTTTTTTTTACACTTACGGCCGCTGCAGCCGTTCATCTCTCCCCTCTCACACGCTGTCTGTGTGAGGAGGGAGAGCGGCGCTGAGAGATGATCTCATATGTTTACATATGAGATCATCTCCCATTGAACACGCCGATCGCACTGTAAACGGCCGCTGTGATTGGCCGTTTACAGCAATCTGTGTTTGCCTGTCCCCTGGGGACACGGCAAACACAGAACTAACCCGATGCGCTCCCACGGCGGCACGCATTGCGGAAGTAAAAAACAGGCCGTCCAGGGACAACCAATTGCACGAAAGCGCCTGCTTTAGGGCCGTCATTCGGCTATAGGGCCGGCGCGAGGTGGTTAAGGACGGCCGTATTGCCAATGTATGTCATCGCAATGGTACAGGCAGGCACAAGCACGTACATGTACGTGCTTGGCTTCCAGCGGGTGGGGGGTCCGATCGGACCCCCTCCCGCTGGATACGGCGGTCCGGTTCGGGATGAGGGGATGGCCGTTGGTTTCTGGCCATCCCCTCTTGATTGCTCCTGGCGAATGAGAAGCTTCCTCCCCTGTGTATTGTATACACAGGCAGGGAGGAAGTGATGTCATTCTCCTCGGGGCGGTCTTTTTGACCGGACTACGAGGAGAAGACACAAAGTAAGTGTGCACCAACACTACACTGACATGTAGGTACACACAGGCACACAAACCCAGGTTTTTATAGCGCTAGGTACCCCGATATACTACCCAATAATGGTTTTAACCCCTTGATTGCCCCTAGTTAACCCTTTCACCCCCTTTTGCCAGTGTCACTAAGCAATCATTTTTCTGATCGCTGCATTAGTGTCGCTAGGTAGCTAGTTATTTTTTTAGGTTCACCGCCAGGTTTTTATAGCGCTAGGTACCTCGATATACTACCCAATAATGGTTTTAACCCCTTGATTGCTCCTAGTTAACCCTTTCACCCCCTTTTGCCAGTGTCACTAAGCGATCATTTTTCTGATCGCTGCAATAGTGTCACTAGTGTCGCTAGGTAGCTAGTTATTTTTTTAGGTTCACCGCCAGGTTTTTATAGCGCTAGGTACCCCCATATACTACCCAATAATGGTTTTAACCCCGATTGCCCCTACTTAACCCTTTCACCAGCGATCACAGTATAAGTGTCACTGATGACGCTGATTAGCCAGTTAGTTATTTAGGTTCCCGTCAGGTTTTTATATAGCGCCAGGGACCCCCATATACTACCTAATAAAAATTTGAACCCCCTGATTGCCCCTAGTTAACCCTTTCACCAGTGATCACTGTATAAGTGTTACGGGTGACTCTGGTTAGTTTGCTTTTTATAGCATCAGGGCACCCACCATTTATTACCCAATAAAGGTTTAACCCCCTGATCACCCGGCGGGTGATATCAATTAGGTTTTAGGGTCAGGGTCTGCGTCGCCCCAGGCAGTGCTAGGTTAGTGCCAGTACCGCTAACACCCACACGCAAAGCATACACCTCCCGTAGTGGTATAGAATCTGAACAGATCAATATCTGATCTGATCAGATCTATACTAGTGTCCCCAGCAGTTTAGGGTTCCAAAAAACGCTTTGTTAGCGGGATCAGCCCAGATACCTGCTAGCAGCTGCGTTTTGCCCCTCTGCCCAGCCCACCCAAGTGCAGTATCGATCGATCACTGTCACTTACAAAACACTAAACACATAACTGCAACGTTCGCAGAGTCAGGCCTGATCCCTGCGATCGCTAACTGTTTTTTTTGGTAGCATTTTATATTTAAATCCGGAAGGCAGTGCTTGGTTTTCGGGGTCCCGTACGTGGCTAGGCTCCCAAAAAGTCCCCCACATGTGGTAACCCCGAGTACTCGGGAGAAGCAGCAGAATTTATTTTGGGGTGTAATTTGACTTATGCCCATAGCATGTGTGAGCAATATATCATTTAGTGACAACTTTGTGCAAAAAAAAAAAAAATTGTAAAATTCCTGCAACTTGTGGCAAAATATAAAATATTTCATGGACTCAACATGCCTCTCAGTAAATAGCTTGGGGTGTCTACTTTCAAAATGGGGTCATTTGGGGGGGGTTTTGTGCTATTTTGGCATTTTATGGCCTTCGAAACTGTGATAGGTAGTGAGGAGTGAAATAAAAAATTTGCACCCTTAGAAATCCTGAAGGCAGTGATTGGTTTTTGGGGTGCCGTACGCGGCTAGACTCCCAAAAAGTCCCACATATGTGGTATCCCCATACTCAGGAGAAGCAGCAGAATATATTTTGGGGTGCAATTCCACATATAACTATGGCATGTGTGAGCAATATATCATTTAGTGACAACTTTTTGAGTTTGGACCTCTGTTGAGGTTGGAGAAGCTAAGACTTCTGTCGTGGTGGGAGGAGCTGAGACCTCTGCCGAGGTTGGGGGAGCTGAGACCTCTGCCGAGGTTGGGGGTGGTGAGATATTTGTTGGGGTGGGAGGAGTTGTGACCTCTTTCGAGTTGGGAGGAGCTGAGACCTATGTTGAAGTGGGAGGAGCTGAGACTTCTGGCAAGGAGATCTCACGGTTGAAGGGTCAGAGACCTTAGAAGCTGCTGGGTAACCTAATATACTCTGTCGAGTTGGGAGGAACTTGGACCTCTGAGGTGGGACCACTGTTGAGTTGGGAGGAGCTGAGACCTTTGGCAAAGAGATCTCACTGCTGAAGGGTCAGAGATCTTAGAAGCTGCTGGGTAACCTAATATATTCTGTTGAGTTGGGAGGAACTGGGATGTCTGTTGAGTTTGGAGGTGCTGAGACCTTGTCGAGGTGGCAGGAGCTGAAACCTCTGTCAAGAAAATCTCACTGCTGAAGGGTGAGATCTTGGGAAGCTGTTAGGTAACCCAACATATTCCTTTTAGGTAGGCTGACATATTAAAATGAATCAATGAAGATATAGGTACAGAAGCTGCTGTTGCTAAATTGATTTCTATAGATGCAGGCCCCAGAACTGTCATCCTGATATCTGGCTTTACTACTCAGTGATCACCTGTCTGGAGCAAGCATCAGAATTCATTGGCTGCATGTATGCTCCAATCAGTGACTCATTAGTTAGTGAAAGTGAAGTAAAGATGATAGTGCCTTCAAGAGCAAGTTCACATGGACTCCAAGGGGGAGAGTTACTAAAACTGGAGAGTTCAAAATCTGGTGCAGTTGTGCATAGTAGCCAATCAGCTTCCAGATTTTTTGTCAAAGCTTAAAGTGGAAGTAAACTCCCCTATCGTTTTCAGCCAAGGAAGCTGCCATCTTTGCCTCTGTTTAATCTTCAACTGCTATGGTGTTGCACATGTGATTCGTTATGAGACCAGCCATTGGATGGTTTGATAGTTTGGCTGAGAGCACAGCCAATGTGCAGTTAGCATTTTCGGCATGCCTTTTTTTTTTAATGGTTTAAATCCATGGGTATACTTCCACTTTAATTGAACAACTTGAAATTAGAATCTGATTGGCTACCATGCACAGCTGCACCACATTCTGAGTGCTCTAGTTTTAGTAATCTCCCCCGTACATATTTCTGGCCCCACTTGCTGAGCTCTGAATATGCTATCTGTCATGCTGACCCTCTGACTCCAATGCCCCGAGTCACTCTATGGCCATCAGGACATATAGAGAGTAAAAGTGAATTGCCCCAGTGAGGACAATAAAACCTGGCAGGAGGTCCTAACTCTTCCCTACTCCTTCCAAAATTCAAGAAAATTGGCTAGAGGTCCACTATGAAGTGGAAATGTTTTGTACTCTGGGGTAGTTATGCACCAACAATGGACTATCCCTTCAACTGTATTCATAAGTAATGACAGAAGCACACAACTGTATTTTCATGTAATTAAAATCTATGTATTAATTGGGTGACTTTATTACACAGCACCAGAAGTTATAAACTACAAACCCCTGGGGCCACCTACAGACATGTGGTAAGTGTGTGATAATTGAATTTTTCTAATGTTCCACTACGAAGGGCCTCTTCCATAAGACAAAGTGAATATCTAGTCAAGATGTATTTTTCTTTTCTTTTTTTGTTGCAGGAAGAGATCTAATTGGTTGATGCAAGCAGCTGACCTTATCTTTAACCTCTGCCCAGGTCCGGTGTCCCTTTAACTGGATCTGTATGCCCAGCGGCCAGGAAAGATCGGCCAATCATGTGACCACTGTGGCAGTCACAGTGGTCACATGAGCAGGAGCTGGTTTCGCCAGCTTCCAATCTTTAGTACGTACGGAAAGCTGTTTTTGTCCGCTAGGTCACTGTGCTGGGAAGTCCTGAATGAACCATTTGCACACTGCCATATACCCTTTCTAGCAAACTTTGCATGAAAACGGGGATTTTTTGGTTCACATGCATTGGAATACATGTTTAAGTTGACCAACTGCGTCAAAGTAATCCCTCTCTGGCCAGTCCCTACACTACTCTACACTACTATGCGCTGCTCTATTCTACACTACTGTTTTACTCTACTCTGCGCTGCTCTTCTCTACTCTACTATGTTCTTCTCTAGTGATGGACGAACTTCCGACGGGACGTTTCGCGAACGCGGACCACGAACGCGGCCGATAGTTGGCGAACCGTAACGTTCGCGGCGGGCCCCATTGCCTTCAATGGGAGGCAAACTTTGCAAACCAACAGGTCAAATTTGCAGCCACAAAATAATTACTAGCTGTGCAAACATAGTCCCACCACATGACCAATGACATAACACATGTATGAGGTGAATCTGGGATCGACAACTACAAGCATTCTTTTTTTATATGTGAAATTCTGACAATTCAGGACTGTGGAGCGCATGAAGGCAATGGAGGAGAGGGAAGGTCAGACTAGGCAAAGAAGAGGGTGCAGGAGATGATCACCAGCAGTGTGACATACAGCAATGACACCTGCACCGTGATAGAGTGATCTGACACCAGCACCGTGGTAGAGAGCACTGACATCAGCAGCGTGACATAAAGCACTGACACCAGCACAGTGATATACAGCACTGACACCAGCACTGTGATATACAGCACTGACACCTGCTCCGTAAGCAGCCCCAGGAGAAAGTCAGCACAGCACAGGGATGGTGGGAACCTCTCATAATAAGCGGCCCCAGGAGGAAGTCAGCATAGCACAGGGATGGTGGGAGCCCCTCATAATGTGCATAGCACAGGAATGGTGGGAGCCCCTCATAATGAGCATAGCACAGGGATGGTGGGAGCCCCTCATAATATGCACAGCAGAGGTACAGCCCCAGGAGGAAGTCAGCACAGCACAGGGATGGTGAACTTTACAAACCTACAGGTCATATTTGCAGCCACAAAATAATTACTAGCTGTGCACACATAGTCCCACCACATGGCCAATGACATAACACATGTATGAGGTGAATCTGGGATCGACAACTACAAGCATTCTTTTTTTATATGTGAAATTCTGACAATTCAGGACTCTTGAGACAATGGAGGTGAGGGAAGGTCAGGGTAGGCAAAGAAGAGGGTGCAGGAGATGATCACCAGCACCGTGATATACAGCACTGATGCCTGCACCGTGATAGAGTGATCTGACACCAGCACCGTAACATAACACATGTATGAGCTGAATCTGGGATCGACAACTACAAGCATTCTTTTTTTATATGTGAAATTCTGACATTTCAGGACTCTTGAGACAATGGAGGCAAGGGAAGGTCAGGGTAGGCAAAGAAGAGGGTGCAGGAGATGATCACCAGCACCAGCACCGTGATATTCAGCACTGACACCTGCACCGTGATAGAGTGCACTGACACCAGCACCGAGATAGAGAGCACTAACAGCAGCACTGATACCAGCAACTTGCTGCTGGGCCCCAAAAATATGACACCGCTCAACCTCTTCAAACAGGAGGGTACGGGCATATAGTACGGTGTGCTTTTTTTGGACAAGGAAGTGAGTCAAATGAAGAAAGAAGGTCTGTGTGCTCGATTAAAAAAATCGTTTATAGACATATACATGGTCTACTGGTCACATGTGTTGAATTCCTCCGGGATCCATGCCTCATTCATTTTTAGGAATGTGAGGTAGTTAACACTGTCGTGAGCTAGGCGAGTACGCTTATCGGTCACGATCCCCCCTGCTGCGCTGAACGTCCTTTCTGACAGGACACTGGATGAGGGGCAAGCCAACAGTTCGATTGCAAAATGGGCAAGCTCTGGCCAGAGGTCAAGCCTGCCCACCCAGTAGTCCAGGGGTTCATCACTCCTCAGAGCGTCCACATCGGCCGTTAACCCGATGTAGTCGGACACCTGACGGTCTAGGCGTTCCCTGATGCTGGATCCGGATGACACCTGTCGATGGGTCGGCTGAAAGAAGGACCTCATATCCGAAGTCACCAACACATCTTCAAACCGGCCTCTTCTTGCAGGCGCTGTTGGATTGGTACCCGCAACTCCTTCTCTGGGAGTGGGAATTGCTCCTCTGCCAGCGCACGCAAAAGCAGAATGCAGCATTTCTCGAAGCAAGGCCTGGAAGTGCTCCATTCTGACAGCACTCTGTGACGGCGGTAACATTTCCGCCATTTTGTGTTTGTACCGGGGGTCTAAGTACGTTGCCACCCAGTACTGGTTCTTGACCCTTATGCTTTTTATACGGGGGTCCCTATTAAAACACTGGAGCATGAAGGCCCCCATTTGCACTAAACTGGAAGCGGTGTGGTGGCCTGGTTCCTGCTCATCATCCAGGATAATGTCGTCCTCTTCATTCTCCTCTCCCCATCCACGCACAACAACAGGGATCCCAGAAAGGTTTAAAGCATGCTCTTCTTGCTCCTCCTCATCCTCCCCGGCACCATCCTCCTCTGACTCCTCTTCAGACTCCTGTTGTTGACTTGTCTCAGATAGAGTAGCCCCCCCTGGAAATTCATCCAGCATTGCGACTTTCTCATCTTCCCGCTCCTGCTCCTCCACAGCTTGATCAATGACACAACGCAATGCACGCTCCATAAAGAAGGCATAAGGTACCATGTCACTGATGGCACCATGGCTGCGACTGACCAGTTTGGTGATCTCCTCAAATGGCCGCAGAAGTCTTCATGCGTCACGCATGAGCAGCCACTGGCGCGGTGAAAAAAAACCCAGCTCCCCAGAACCTGTTCTGCCGCAGAGTTCATACAGGTAGACGTTAACTGCACGTTTCTGCTGGAGCAGCCTATCAAGCATATAGAAGGTTGAGTTCCATCGCGTCGGGCATTCGCAAATAAGACGTCTGACCGGCAGATTGTGTCGCCGCTGAATGTCAGCAAGGCGAGCCATGGCCGTGTAAGATCATCTGAAATGGGCCGAGATTTTCCTTGCCTGCCGCAAGATGTCCTGGACCCCAGGGTATTTGACAACGAATCGCTGCACGACCACGTTTAAGACGTGTGCCATGCATGGCACGTGCGTGATTTTGCCCTGTTTCAATGCACTAAGCAGATTGGCACCGTTGTCACACACCACTTTACCAACTGTCAAATTGAGCGGTGTTAGCCACTGATCTGCCTGTGAACGCAAAGCTGAAAGGAGTGCCGGGCCAGTGTGGCTCTTGGCTTCCAGGCACAACAGACGCAGCACGGCATGGCAGCATCTCACCTGGCATGTCGAATAGGTTCTGGGGAGCTTGGGCGGCGCAGCGGAAGAGACGCTAGCAGCGGAAAAGGAGGAGTCAGCTGAGGAGGAGAGGGAGGAGGATGGAGTAGGAGGAGGAGGAGGAGAGGAGCCAGGTCTGCATGCAATACGTGGCGGTAAAACCAAATCTACACGGGTGCCACAGGTTACATGCTTGACGGCCGTCAGAAGGTTCACCCAGTGGGCAGTAAAAGTGATATACCTTCCCTGCCCGTGTTTGCTAGACCTCGTGTCTGTGGTCAGATGTATCTTGGCACCGACACTGTTTGCCAGAGATACATTCACTTGCCGCTGAACATGGCCATATAGCTCTGGGATGCCCTTCTCTGAGAAATACTTCCTTCCTGGGACCTTCCATTGTGGTGTTCCAATGGCCACAAATTTTCGAAAGGCCTCCGAGTCCACCAGTTTATATGGCAGTACTTGGCGGGCTATCAGTTCTGACAAGCCAGCCGTCAACCGTTGGGCAAGAGGGTTATCCGGCGTCATCATTTTTTTACACTCGAACATTAGGCCCATGGAAGCCTGCCTTTTTGCAGAAAATCGTGAGCTTGGCGTGATGGAAGGTGGAGTGGAGGACAATTGTGAGGAGAGAGGAGAAGTAGAAGACGAGGCTGGACGGTGAGAGCCTGGAGTGTGGCTTTGTGTGTTCCGTTGCTCCTACTGGGCTCGGTGATGGCAGCTCATGTGCCTTCTTAAGGCAGTCGTCCCTAGGTGAGTGTTGGGCTTACCGCGACGAATGCGTTGACTGCAAAGATTGCAGATGGCAACGCTATTGTCCGCAGCGGACACGTTAAAAAAAGCCCACACTGCGGAGCCATGTGCCGGCGTCCTGGGAGCGCCAGATGTGACCGTACATGGTCGATGACTCGCTCCTGATACATTTGCAGTCTGCTTTGTCCCTCCTGTGCAATGTAAGTTATTCCTGCTTCTCCTCCCTATCTGCTGGTCCATATCTCCCTCTGAACTCCCCTCCTCTTCCTCTCTTGTGGGCACCCACGTGACATCACTAAACACGTCATCATCGACGTCACCTTCCCCACCGCTATAAGTAGAGATCTCGGAGTAGGCAGCAACACCGGGGACCAACCTCCTCCTTGGGCTGATCTGGGTACTGTCGTCAGACTGCTGAGTGACGGTTCTTGCTACCTCCTCTTCCTGATCCAATGCCAAGAGTGGCTGCACATCAGAAATGTCTTGATATGGATTCCTGTGACTCAAGCGGAAGGTATGTGGTGGTGGTGGTGGTGGTGTTGTTGGTGGTAGTGTCTTTGGGGGTGCACATAGCAGAGAGTGAAGAAGAGGGTGCAGATCGAGAGGATGAGGAGGGTGCAGAAGAGTAAGGCTGAGTGAGACACTCAACCAATTCTGGTGCTTCCTTTGACGTAATCGCACGCACTTCTGCAATTTCCCACTTTGGCTCAAGCCTGTTGCTCCTACCCTACCCCTACCACCCCTGCGGAAGGGCCTGCCTCTTCCTCTGCCTGTCATTTTTTAAATGACCCTGTGACAAAACTCTCAGTCCCTATACTGATAAAGGACTGCTGCAGAACAGGGCAGCAGTCAGCAGTAGTGCACCTCAACCCTATATATTGTGGACCTATACCAGTCCTTAAGGATTAGCAGACTGTACCTCACTCAACCCTATATACTGTAGTACACTATACCTTACCAGTGTTTGAAAGGACCTTTGTGGAACTAGTAGGTTGTGATTAGCAGACTGTACCTCAGTCCCTATACTGATAAAGGACTGCTGCAGAATTGGGCAGCAGTCAGCAGTAGTGCACGTCAACCCTATATATTGTGGACCTATACCAGTCCTTAAGGATTAGCAGACTGTACCTCACTCAACCCTATATACTGTAGTACGCTATACCTTACCAGTCCTTATAAGGACCTTTGTGGAACTAGTAGGTTGTGATTAGCAGACTGTACCTCAGTCCCTATACTCATAAAGGACTGCTGCAGAATAGGGCAGCAGTCAGCAGTAGTGCACCTCAACCCTATATATTGTGGACCTATACCAGTCCTTAAGGATTAGCAGACTGTACCTCACTCAACCCTATATACTGTAGTACGCTATACCTTACCAGTTCTTAGAAGGACCTTTGTGCAAATAGTAGGTTGTGATTAGCAGACTGTACCTCAGTCCCTATACTCATAAAGGACTACTGCAGCAGAAGGGCAGCAGTCAAGTATAATATTCTTTCTATATTTGGAAGAAAGAATATTATACGTGTACAAGCCTATTACCATACCAGTCCTGAAAAGAACCTTTGTGGACCTAATAGTAACAGCTACTGATTAAACTGACTGTCCCTCACTGCCACACACAGCTTCCTGACTGTCCCTATTTAAACTGAAAAAACACAGGCTGCTGCAACAATAACTTGAATAGCACTCAAAACTATATCCTGTACTACTTTACCATACCAGTCCTGAAAAGGACTTTTGTGGACCTAATAGTAACAGCTAATGATTAAACTGACTGTCCCTGCTGCACACAGCATCCTGTCCCTCTCTCAGCACTGACAAAAGACAGGCTGCTGCAACAATGACTTGAATAGCAGTGCCTCAAACCTATATCCTGAACTACACCTATACTATACCAGTCCTAAAAAGAACTTTTGTGGACCTAATAGCTAGCGATTTGGGTCACTGCAGTCTCTCCCTGCTCCACACAGCAACCTCTCCCTATAGTGACATACAAAAGAATGTAAAATGGCCGCCGGATCGGGTCTATTTATAAGTTAGGAGGAATGTCCAAGTGTCCATGTGCTGTAATGTCTCAATTGGCTGTCCTGTACCACATGATGGATGTGTCATCATAGGTCAAAGTTCTTTTACACAGTAAACACGTAAGTCCGCCGGGCGAACAGCGGCAATAGTCTGCCGATCGGGCGGACCGCAAACAGCCAAAATTCGCCGTGAACCAACCGCTGGGCGAACAGTTCGGCCATCCCTATTCTTCTCTACTCTGTGCTGCTCTTCTCTACACTACTATGTTCTACTCTACTCTGCGCTGCTCTTCTCTACTTTACTATGTTCTACTCTACACTGCGCTGCTCTTCTCTACTCTACTGTACTCTGCTCTACTTTACTCATAGACTTTTTGCAAACTTTGCATTAAAACAGGGATTTTTTTTGTTCTCATACATTGCAATACATGTTTAAGCTAGCCAAGTGCATCAAAGTAATCCCTCTTTGGCGAGTCCCTACACTACTCTACCCTACTATGCACTGCTCTACTCTACACTTCTCTGCTCTGTGCTGCTCTTCTCTACTCTACTGCGTTCTTCTCTTCTCTATACTACTCTGTTCTACTCTGCTCTGCGCTGCTCTTCTCTACTGTACTGTACTCTGCTCTACTCTACTCTACTCATACACTCTTTGGAAACTTTGCTTTTGTAGCGGGGTCTCTTTAAGGACTATAAAACTACTGTTCCCAGAACCCCGCTGGTTCCCAGGATGTTTGGAGTTATGCCCCAGAGACTCATGGGGGAGGGCATATAAGGAGGGGGAGAGGCCTAGGTTTTTGGTTGGACACCCCCCCCTCCTAGCAAGAGGAGGTCTGTGCTGAACTGCTGGAGGCACAAGGCCTGAAGCCTGGGCCTTGTGCTCTTTTCCAAAGAGCTCTCTGCCAGCCTAGCTGCACCTGAGAGACATTTTCTCATCCTTGCTGCAGTACACCAGAAGGATTGAAGACTCGGAGGTCGGTGGATTCCTGTTCCTAGACGAATCGGCGGAGGAAACGGACTTGGACTTGTCCGGGTGGTGAGAGCTGTTTAAAAACAGATACTTTGGGGGCGGAGCCGGCCGGCAGAGTGTATGGCTGCCTAGACACACAGCTCCTGCCGAGAACACTCTCCGGAACGATCCACAGCAACGATAGGCACCGAACCTTCACGGAAACAGACAGCTAAGGGTGAGCTAAAGCAAAGGAATATGCCGCGGAAAAGAAAAGACCGCAAGGAACCCGGTAAACTCACAGACTTTTCACCCGCTCCAGCCGCATGGACAGCCAAGATGGCGCCGGCCATGATACCAGGAACGCGCGCCCGTCCTCCCCGCACGGCGGAGGAGGCTGGAGAGGAGACAGTACTCCAGCGGAGGAGAGGAGACAAGACATACCAGTCTCACGAGCCTCGTCGGCCTCTAACAGCCCTGCCAAGACGAAACAGAGAATAACAGACACCTCGCCCTCAGGCTCCGAAGCAGAAGGTAGGGGGGTGGACATAGATGACACATTAGAATTTCAGGATGCCATTGCGGCCTTCCCCACCAACAATGCCCCAGTGATGGATTCCACAATGAAGGACATGTTGCTGTCCCTGCGGAGGGCAATTCATACAGACATGTTGCAACTAGTCAAACAGTGCAAGACCGAGGTCAAAGCTGTGAGCAGCAGAGTGACACATATTGAAAGTAAGATGGGCGAGTTCACTACAACTTTTAATGCAATGGTGGATGCGCACAACGACCATGGCGATGACATTCAATGGCTCAGATCAAAAGTCGCAGACCTTGAGGACCGTTCCAGGAGGAACAATATCAAGGTACGGGGGATCCCCGAAACAGTCAAACCCCAAGATTTAATGGCCTACTTGGCAACGGTCATGAAAGAGGCCTTACCAGATCTTCCGCTGGAGGAATTAATCATAGACAGGATACATAGACTACCAAAACCCAGACACATTCCTGCGCAACTTCCTAGAGACACCATTGCTCGCATCCACTATTACCATGTTAAGGAAAAATTTATGATGGCAACCAGGAATGCGGCTCAATTACCAGAATCTATGAAAGATCTGTCCTTTTTTGCAGACCTGTCAGCCCACACGATGCAGAGGAGACGCAATTTGGTGACCATCACCAAGCCATTACGGAATCACAAAATTCCTTATCGGTGGAATTATCCTGCTAAGTTGGTGGTGGCAAGAGGAGACCGAGAATACACAATCTCAACTTTGGAAGAAGGCATCAGGCTGCTAGAAAAGTGGAACATTGTTCCAAATCCAGACGGCAACTCCCAATTGGAAGATTCGGATAGCAGACGAGTGTCCGTCCACTATACCTGAAAATATTCAAGGTTGGTGCCTGTTTTTTTTTTTTTTCCGACTTCACACATTCCGGAGAGCCATACCGGCGGAATGAACTAGTTAAACTTTCCCCTAAAATTAGCGGGTATTTACCTGCTCAGATTTCGTGAGGAATCGCATCTTTTTACATCAAGTGCGGACAAGCACGTCTACCTGTTTACTTTTTCTTTTACTTTTTTCTTATTTTTCCTTATTTTCCTTGTGTTTTGGTTATCATATTTTTTGCTATACAGTTTGTGTCCAGTTGGACAGTTCACCAACAGGAATCATACAAGGCAATATCTCTGAATCAATAGGATAAAACTTCCTACTTACTACTAGTGTTTGATACTTACCTCTTATTGCATTCGCGGACCACTGGGTATATCCCACTGCGCTGGTCGATACTTACCTGTTCCCTTCACCCCTTGATCACATCATTTGCGGGGATTCTATTCAGCAGATCTCAACTACTGCTTATCCATTAATACTCTTTCATTGAATATGGCGTTTAAAATCACCTCCATGAACGTTAACGGTTTGAACATACCTTCCAAAAGACATATGCTATGGAAAGAGGCCCAATCTCAAAAATGTGACATACTGTGTTTGCAAGAAACGCACTTCAAGGCTCAAGGGCACCCTCAACTATCTCACAGCCAGTACCCGCACTGCTATTATGCATGTGCGCAATCTAAAAAGAGGGGGGTAGCTATCTTAATCAAACAATCACTAGCATTTAAATATAAATCACACTACAGCGATGTAGAGGGCAGATATATCATTTTAGCCTGTGAGATAGATGATGTGGCGTACACTATAGTCAATACATATGCTCCTAATAACAATCAGATTGCCTTTCTAAACAAGCTATGGAAAAAAGTTCAGAAAAATGTGTTTGGTCATGTCATTCTGTGTGGGGATCTGAACGTTGTCTCTGATCCACAATTGGACGTATCCAGTTCTGGCAGCAGGAAAACGTTTAGATCGTCTCTATCGGGGTTTACTTGTAAAAATAATATGTACGATGTTTGGAGATGTCAGCACTCCAATGAAAGGGATTTCTCTTTTTTCTCTAAAGTTCATATGACGTACTCCAGAATTGATGTGTTTCTGGTAGACAAATTTCTTTTGCAAAAAATCTCCAAGTCTGAGATAGGACAGATCTCTTGGTCCGACCACGCGCCGGTATCTGTGACAGTAGGCACTCAAGGTATTACCACTAGAGCTAACAGGTGGCGTAACGACACCCTGCTGTTCGCAGACCCGGTGCTTGCGGCGGACATAGAGAAATCAATCAAAGAATTTTTTGAGCTCAATGATTCACCTGACGTGGACTCTTTTAATCTCTGGTTAACACACAAAGCGTATCTTAGAGGGATTTTACTAAAGCATAGTGCAGCCATACGGAGGAAAAGGAAGCAGCGAATGGAAGACATCTTGCATGATATTACACAATTAGAATCACAAAATAAAACAGCACCCTCCTTGAACGTTAGTTCAAAATTGTCCAAAGCTAGAGAAGACCTTAGAAATTTATTAATATCGCAACATGTCAGAAACACACACAGACTTAAAGCTAACTTCTATATGCACGGTAACAAAGCAGGTAAGCTACTGGCAAACCAGCTTAAAGATAAAGCTACTAAACAAAAAATTCCCTTCTTGATTCACCACAAGACCGGTTCTAAACACATTAACCCTAAGGACATTGCAGACACATTTAGAGACTATTACGAAGATCTATACAATATAGGAAAGGACCCTAATACCCCCCAACCCACGTCAGACCTAATTAGCTCCTTTTTAAGGGATGTTTCGCTCCCTTCGATCCAACCTGTGGACCTAGAAGCATTAAACTCTCCCTTTACTGAGTCAGAAATCAAAGAAACGATATCCACACTACCCAACAGTAAATCACCGGGCCCGGATGGGTACTCTTCAGAATATTATAAACAGTACAAAGAAATTCTAGCACCATACTTGAGGAGGGTCTTCCATAAAGCTGCTTCCTCAGCCTCCTTCCCTGAGGAAATGCTGCAGGCAACAATTGTTACATTTCCCAAACCGGGGAAAGAACCAAACAAGGCCCAAAACTTTAGGCCTATATCGCTATTAAACACGGATGTGAAATTATACGCAAAAATGTTAGCGAACAGATTAGTAAAAATTTTACCACGCCTAATAAATCAAGACCAGGTGGGGTTTGTGGAAGGCAGACAGACTACAGACGCTACCAGACGCATACTTAATATTATACATTACGCAAATGAATCACGTCAACCCTCTGTACTCCTGTCCTTAGATGCCGAAAAGGCCTTTGACAGGATACACTGGGGCTACATGTCAAAGGTTTTGGAAAAATTTGGGTTTACAGGGCAAGTACAATCAGCAATTACTGCATTATATTCTACCCCATCAGCCACAATATTTACAGAAGGTATTTTTTCTGACCCATTTACCATATCTAATGGCACACGACAGGGGTGTCCCCTGTCACCTCTAATATTTGTACTCATGATGGAACCTCTAGCCGAAAAAATAAGACAACACCCTCAAATAACTGGAATACATATTGGAAAGGAGGACCATACAGTGACATTATTTGCGGATGATGTCATTCTATCACTATCTAACCCGGTTTATTCACTTAAGGCCGTACAGGATCTACTTACCCAATTTAACACAATTTCATACTATAAAATTAACTCCTCGAAATCAAGCATTATGGGTCTGGCACTGCCGTTAACCATGGAGAAATCTTTAAAGGATACAATGCCATTTATGTGGGCTGACAAATCCCTCCATTATCTAGGCATCTCAATTACAAAGCAACTTTCACACTTATACCAAGCTAATTTTGAACCGCTCATTGCTGAATTTACCCAAGAAATGCTCAAAATGAAACGTTATTACCTATCTTGGTCATGTAGGCTGGCTGCATATAAAATGATCTTGCTTCCCAAACTATTATATTATTTTAGAGCAATACCTATCCATTTGCCGGCCTCCTTTTTCTCTAAAATGCAGGGCGCATTATCTAAATTTTTGTGGGAGGGGAAGAGAGCTAGGTGTCCTCATGCTATTCTTACTAAACATAGAGGAGCGGGAGGCATGGGAGTCCCCCTTATAAAAGATTATCATACGGCAGCTACCTTAGCACAAGCAGCAGCATGGTATGATACAGCTTGTCCAATGCATTGGAGTAAAGCAGAACAAGTCTATTTACAAAAAGGAGAAGTACTAAATTTACTATTATCTACGGCCCTTTTTAACTCAAAATTGTGTGAAAACCATCCCATGATCCATGCGACCCTTAAGGCCTGGGAATATTTTTTGCAAGTTAAAAATACTCATGTTAAACATGTATCAATACCTATTCCTCTTAAAGCTCTTCTCTTAATAGCACCAGACTTGCAGATTCAAAATTGGGAGAGGGCAGGCATTCAATTCATAGCAGATCTATATGAATCACGGCATCTGAGATCATTTAGTAATTTGCAATCTAAATACTCACTGCCACATACGGAATTTTTAACATTTGCTAGCATCTCCCACATTTTGAAAGGTTCATCTACTTCTGTATTAGATATCCCAGAAGAAATTCACAAACTGTGGAAAGCTGGTCCTGCTAGGAAAAAAGGCATTTCTTGTATCTATAACTTACTGAATAGTAAGAAATATCTGGGCATCCCTAAACAATTCCTTAAATGGGAATCAGAATTGAAAGTTACTATATCACGGGAGCAGTGACGCTGCGCGATTAAAAACAATAATACCCACACTAAATGTTCCAATTACAAAGAAACAACACTAAAAATACTTCTCAGGTGGTACAAAACGCCTTATATATTAGCAAAATATGACAAAACATTAGATAACCTCTGTTGGAGAGGTTGCGGCCAGGTAGGCAACCTGGTACATATGGTCTGGGCTTGCATCTCTCTAAAAAGTTTCTGGACAGTAATTTCGAACCTAATAGCTGAAGTAACAGGCATACTAAATAAACTAACAGCTGAGCGAGCAATCCTGAGTGTTGACTTAGACATCTACCCCAGCACATGTCGCACCTTGGTGCTACATATTCTTCAAGCTGCCCGCCTGGTCATAGCTCGTCATTGGAAGTCCACATCTCCCCCCCTGATCAGGGACGTTTTACAATTAATAAATTACTCTTACGCATATGAAAGGACATTAGCTTGGAAGGAGGGAAACCAAAAAAAAATAGTGGCTCAGTGGTCCTTATGGGACAAGTTTAATAAGACGAGTTAACTTGTTAATATACAAACTGGAAATATTGCCTTATTGTACTTGTTATGATAATTTACATTTGATTATATAAGTTATATATGCCATTATAGACGCTTTACAACTTAATACACAGGGATTCGTTAAATCTCTCTTTTCTTTTTTTTTTTTTGTTTATCTATTGGTTCCATTACAAGACAGCACAGTGTATATGATGGTCGTTTAATATATACTGTTTTATTTTCACGGTGCCAATCGATCTTTGTATGATTCATGCATATGTTGAAACTGATAACTATTGCTGTTAAACTCTTTACTACATTTCTCATAAAAGTATCTGTAAACCTTATTTGTACTTATATTTGAAAATCTAATAAAAAACATTTGAAAAAAAAAAACAGATACTTTATCTTTATTATTCATTTGGATTACAAAGTTGTTCTTCAAGTGCACCACCGAAAGATTGCTAGCGAATATTGTTTCACTGGACTTCCATCTAGATCAGTCAGGCCTGACTGCATAGGTAGATAGTGCTGGGTGTTAGTTTACCCATGCGGGGAAGTAGCTGAAAAAGGGCAGCGCTAGAGTTGCATAGCAATACTTTATTATGCTGATTACTCTGTTTATCTTTATTACTGGTTACTGCAGGGACCTGCTTATGTGTTGCAAACCAAATGTTCGATTCATGTTATTCCTTTTATAAAACAAAAAGTAAAGTCAGTTATATACTTTCAAAGATTGTCTATGAGCTTGAGTTATCCACCCACGCACACACATATTTAGAGTATAAGTGATTTAATGTGTATTGCTAGATACTAACTGTGCCAGAGTGGGTAGAGCAGATTGCCGGGGGGGGGGGGGGGGGGTTGGCGGAGCTGTGCTCAGGGCCCAAACCAAACTTGCGGCCCTCTTAAGTGAGGGTATCGCTATACGTGGGGGCTCGTAAATCTGGGATTTCTGAGACAGCGGTGAACACGCCAGAGGTACCGGCATGGACCCACAGGGAGTCAGAGCGTGGTGTGAAGCGGCTAAGGCCGACCCAAGTCAGTCAGTGGTCATTAGCCTCCCAGGGGAGAAATGGTCGACTGAGACCATAGAGGAGTTAATGAAGTCAGTGTCCCCAGACCATGAACCATGGGTGATGGAGATAAAATCAGACCCAGACATCTCATATCAGTACGCGCTAGTGGAATACTGGGATGGGATGCCGGAGGCTTGCAAGCGCAACTGTGTACGGACACAAGACAACAGATCCTATAGGTTGGCGCACGCAACAAAGGAGGAGCCATCGCCAATGGGATCACCGCAGGCTGCGGCCCGTACCTCACCCGAGAGTCTCAGACCAGCACCGGCCACCCTTAGCGCAGAACTGTGTGCTGTCCTGGAAGAGATTGTGGCCCAGTGCAAGAAGGATCCCACAGATTACCCGATGTCGGGGTACAGAAAACTCCGGATGTTTTCAGGGAGGAAACCTGTACCTTCGGAAGAAGAGGGATTTGAAGAGTGGTTAGATAGCGCAACTCAGGCACTAGAGGAATGGGAAGTTCCAGAGCGCAGAAAGAAGCAGAGGATTGTGGAAAGTCTAAAGGGGACTGCTCTAGAGGCCGTACGCAACCTGAAGATGAGCAGGACAGACTGTAATGCGCAGGAGTACCTAGATGTATTACAGAATGTGTTTGGTGGGACAGAGAAAATCTCTGAGCTTGCTTATCAGTTAGAGCATTGCTACCAGAAGAAAGGTGAAAAACTATCAGACTACATGGGACGTTTAGATAAAATCCTGCATAGGATGATCCTAAGGAAGGGGATCAGCCCAGGGAAAGTAGATGAGGCCCGTGCTCAACAGGTACTGAGGGGAGCTCAACCCATGGATCCTATTGCATGGACACTGCGTGCCCGACAGGATGGGAAGAATCTGGAGTACACTGACCTCATCCGAATGATCAGAGAGGAAGAGGCCCTACTGGAAGAGAAAAGGGAAGAACATCTCATCGAGCCCGTCGAACAACCGGTAGCAATAGTTACACCGGCCATGACTCCCGCTAGAGATAAGGAGCTGGACACTTTGAAGTTACAGATGTCCCAGGTGATGGAGATGTTGACTGCTATGATGGCGAAAGGTCAAGGGGGAGCCGAGAAACCAAGTCCTAGGAAGGAGTTGTTTCCAGATACACCAACACCAAGCCCCACTCGAGACCGAGAAGAGATGCTATGCTACAACTGCGGGGGCAGTGGCCACTTCGCCAGTAGATGTTCCAATCCCAAGAAGAAGAAGATAGATAACCGCCAGCCGGCGGGAAACTCCAGAGGGCCCCGGTGAGGGAGTCAACCGGGTGCCCATGCCTTTCAGTGAACTCCAAACTGAATAGAAGGAAGAGAAAGAGAGAAAACCAGACCCCTCAGAAGGAATGTCTACAAATAAGAAACAATAACATCCCTCAGCGGGTTTGTACTCCCATTACTGTGGGGAGGGTCAATGCATACCAGGCTCGAAAAAGAATAAAGTCAAAAACCAACTGGATGAAAACGGGCCCCCAGAAGAAGGTGGCCTCAACCCGGCCCTACCCAGAAGAATTGGTCGGCCCGTCCCCCACTGTCTCCATCCAGGTGGAAGGAGTCTACACGAAGGCCCTCCTGGACACTGGAGCTCAAGTGACTTTGTTGTACAGAGACTTCTATGATAGGCACTTGAGCCATTTGCCTATACAGAAGATAGAAGAGCTGGAGATATGGGGCCTGGGAGCTCAGAGTTTCCCCTACGATGGTTACCTGCCCATAAAGCTGACCTTCGATCCATCTGTGGCGGGGAAAACAGAGGTGTTTGACACCCTGGCAGTTGTGTGTCCTAGACCGCCCGGGGCCAGCAAGATGTCCCTCATCATAGGGACCAATACGGATCTGGTGCGAAGACTTCTGACCCCTCTAGTGAAGACGAGAAACCATCAAGATCCCAATATCCATCCCATGCTGAAGACAGCCTACCAACGGTTGGTCCTAGAGCAGAAGACCCCAGGAGAGGGGATAGGGAAGATGTGGAGACTTGGGAGAGAAGGAGTGGTGCTGCAGCCCGGAGAGGTAGCCTGCCTCAGGGCCACGGTGAAGCTTACCTGGGAGCAGCCTGGCCCCTTTGTCATGCTGGAATCCGATCCAAGGGAGGACCACTCAGGCCTGGAAGTGATACCGGAAGTGATTCCAATCAAGGCCCTGAAGAAGGCTCGAGGAAGAGTCCCAGTGAGTGTGAGAAACCCTACGGAGAGACCCATAGAGATCCCTGCCAGGATGCTGTTGGGGCAGGTGAGTCCTGCGGCCCCAGTCAGCTGGTCAGAAGTAAAAGGAACGGGTGATGGAGGAGATGTTTGGGAAAAACTTTCCATGGAGAACCCGGATCTACCTGGAGCCTGGAAGGAGAGAGCCAAGGCCCAGCTGACTAGATGGGAGAGGATTTTCTCAAAGGATGGGTTTGATGTGGGATGTGCCAGGAGTGCCACCCACCGAATCCGCCTGCAAGAAGACAAACCCTTCAGGGAAAGGGTTAGGCGGGTCCCTCTAGCTGATCTGGAGGATCTGAGGGAGCAGCTTGCGGAGTTGAAGAAGACTGGTGTGATTAGGGAGTCTAGAAGTCCCTATGCCTCCCCCATAGTGGTGGTCAGGAAAAAGAATGGGTCGTTGAGGCTTTGTATCGACTACAGGACTCTCAACAGGAGGACCATCCCTGACCAGTATACCACACCGAGAATAGAGGATGCCCTACAGAGTTTGTCTGGTGCCAAGTGGTTCAGTGTAATGGACCTCAAGAGTGGGTACTACCAAATCCCCATGCACCAGGAAGACCGAGAGAAGACAGCTTTCATAACCCCAGTGGGATTCTTTGAATTCAACAGAATGCCTCAGGGCCTGTCTGGAACTCCTGCTACCTTTCAACGCCTCATGGAGAAGACCGTTGGAGACATGAACCTCATAGAAGTCCTTGTGTACTTGGACGATGTCATTGTCTTCGGGAAGACTTTGGAAGAACATGAGGCCAGGTTGGAGAAGGTGTTGAGAAGACTCAGCGAAGAGGGACTCAAGCTTTCTCCCGAGAAGTGCCGGTTTTACCAATCCTCTGTGAACTATCTGGGACACATAGTGTCTGAAAAGGGAGTGGCTACAGACCCTGAGAAGTTGGAGGCAGTTACCTCTTGGCCAAGACCGACAACAGTTACAGAGCTCAGATCTTTCCTGGGGTTCTGCTCCTATTATAGAAGATTTGTGGATGGGTTTGTCCGGATTGCCAAGCCACTAAACGAATTGCTCAAGACTGAAGGAGAAGAGGATGGCTTGGGACCTAGGAGGGCCGGTGAGTCGGTTCAAGATCAGTGGAACCCAAGGTGTGAAGAGGCTTTCCGAACCTTGAAGAGGAGCCTTACCACGGCCCCAGTCCTGGCCTATGCCGACCCCACCAGACCATATGAGCTACATGTCGATGCCAGTCATGAGGGCCTAGGCGGAGTGCTCTATCAAGAGTATGAAGAGCAGCTGCGACCAGTGGCCTATGTGAGCCGGAGCCTGACTCCCTCGGAGAAGAACTACCCCACTCATAAATTGGAGTTCTTGGCCCTCAAATGGGCAGTAGTAGAAAAACTGAAGGACTATCTCTACGGGGTGGAGTTTACCATAAAGACAGATAACAATCCTCTGATCTACCTCTTCACTACTGCAAAGTTAGATGCAACCGGACACAGATGGTTGGCTGCATTATCCGGATTCAACTTCAGTCTAAAGTACAGACCAGGGGCTGGAAATAGGGATGCAGATGCCCTGTCCCGAAGATCTCATGTCATGGGCAATGACTGGGAAGACTGGACCCAGGTAGCACCGGAAGGAGTGCGAGCACTCTGTCAGGGTGCTGAGTTTCAAGCAAGAGGGGGCTCCAGAGCAGAGGAGATAGGAGTCACCGCAGTGGGAGTCCCTCAACCCTACTGTGGGGTAACTCAACTAGCAGAGGAACTCCTGCCAAAGCTGTCCAGAAAGGAGCTGAGCTATGACCAATTGGAAGACCCCATGGGGAGATTGGTCCTTGAAGCTTTGGAGAACGAGAATCCAGAGGGACTTCGACATCATCCTTCCAAGGAGGCTCGCCTGCTGAGGAAAGAGTTGGATAAGCTACAAGTACATCAGGGAGTGGTCTACCGAAGGGGCCCCTCTGATAACTCAGAAGATAAGTGGCAGTTGTTTCTCCCAGAGAAGCACCGAGAGACAGTACTAATTGCCTTACATGACCAGCATGGCCATCTAGGGGCGGAGAGAACTTTCCAGCTTGTCAGAAGCCGGTTCTATTGGCCCTGTATGAGGGCAGAAGTGGAGGAATATTGCCATTCTTGTGCACGATGCATCCAGAGGAAGACTCTACCCCATCAAGCTGCCCCAATGGGCCACCTACAGAGTCAGGGTCCAATGGATCTGGTGTGCATTGACTTTCTCTGCCTCGAACCCGATTTGAGTGGATTGGGAAATGTTCTGGTGGTAACCGATCATTTCACCCGTTATGCCCAGGCTTTCCCCACCAAAGACCAAAAGGCCTCCACTGTGGCCAAGGTGCTCATGGAAAAATACTTTGTCCACTATGGATTACCACAGAGAATCCACTCAGACCAAGGAAGGGACTTTGAGAGTCGTCTGATCCGGAACCTAGTGGACTCATTGGGAGTAGAGAAGACCAGGACTACACCTTATCATCCACAAGGAGATGCCCAACCTGAGAGGTTTAATCGGACCTTACTAAACATGCTTGGAACTCTAAAGACAGAGAAGAAGCAACACTGGAGCCAACACATATCAACTTTGGTGCACGCTTACAACTGCACCACAAGTGATGTGTTACTCCCCCTACCGGCTCATGTTTGGGAGAGAAGCAAGATTGCCGGTGGATCTGGCCTTTGGCATTTCCCTAGACCATGCCTCTGCTACCTCCCACAAGGGATATGTGGACCGACTTAGACACAATTTGAAAGTGGCCCATGAACGAGCTCAGGCGGCCTCGGACCAAAGGGGAGCCCACAACAAGAGGAACTTCGATCTGAAGGTTCGAGTGCAAGACCTGCAGCCTGGGGACCGTGTACTGCTACGCAACCTGGGGATCCCTGGGAAGCACAAGCTTGCTGATAGATGGAGATCGGAGCCCTATGTCATTTGCAGAAAACTACCTGGATTGCCTGTGTATAAGTTAAAACCAGAGGGGAAAGTGGGGCCCTTGAAGACTTGGCACAGGAATCATTTGCTCCCGCTTACTGAAGCAGTCAGAATACCTCCAGTGAGAAATCCACCAGAATCTGTTTCCATTCTGGATACCCCGGGACCTAGCACTCGGTCTCAGACCTCCCGGGTTAGAGATGGAGAAGATTCCCAACGAGGTGAAGGTGGAAGAGGAGAGCTTGAGTGGCTGTGGCCTTCATCAACTCCAGGAAATTCTGTCATAGATCTCCCACCTACTGAGGATACACAGGATGGGACACTGAACCCAGAAGCTACAGAGTTCATTCCATCTAGTGGTGTGCCTGAAGGCTGGGAAGATATCCCTAGCATTTACTCAGAAGAGGAAAGGACCGATGTTCCAGAACCAGTGATGCTGTCAGAGTGTGTTCCTGAAGAAGAGCCTGTGGCACCAGAGCCTGAAGTCCCAAGAGAACAGAGAGCTCGCCGAGTTGTGAGACCCCCCAAGAAGCTAACCTACTCTCAAATGGGGGAGAGCTCTGAGGACTCTGTTGTGACTGCTAGAAGAAGTGTTGAACGCTCTAATCCCTCCACTGACCATTTGGTGGAGGGCAACCCCAGCTCACTCTCTGGCACAGTTAGGCAGGCCACTCATGCCAGTGTGACCTGTGGGACAGGGAATCCCACCTCTGAGTTCTGGTGGAAATTCCCTGTACCAACATCATACCCAGCACTTTCAAAATTGGTACAGGATATGTGTTAAAAGTTTATCTTTGGGGACCAAAGAGTTTAAGTGGGGGGAGTGTGTAGCGGGGTCTCTTTAAGGACTATAAAACTACTGTTCCCAGAACCCCGCTGGTTCCCAGGATGTTTGGAGTTATGCCCCAGAGACTCATGGGGGAGGGCATATAAGGAGGGGGAGAGGCCTAGGTTTTTGGTTGGACACCCCCCCTCCTAGCAAGAGGAGGTCTGTGCTGAACTGCTGGAGGCACAAGGCCTGAAGCCTGGGCCTTGTGCTCTTTTCCAAAGAGCCCTCTGCCAGCCTAGCTGCACCTGAGAGACATTTTCTCATCCTTGCTGCAGTACACCAGAAGGATTGAAGACTCGGAGGTCGGTGGATTCCTGTTCCTAGACGAATCGGCGGAGGAAACGGACTTGAACTTGTCCGAGTGGTGAGAGCTGTTTAAAAACAGATACTTTATCTTTATTATTCATTTGGATTACAAAGTTGTTCTTCAAGTGCACCACCGAAAGATTGCTAGCGAATATTGTTTCACTGGACTTCCATCTAGATCAGTCAGGCCTGACTGCATAGGTAGATAGTGCTGGGTGTTAGTTTACCCATGCGGGGAAGTAGCTGAAAAAGGGCAGCGCTAGAGTTGCATAGCAATACTTTATTATGCTGATTACTCTGTTTATCTTTATTACTGGTTACTGCAGGGACCTGCTTATGTGTTGCAAACCAAATGTTCGATTCATGTTATTCCTTTTATAAAACAACAAGTAAAGTCAGTTATATACTTTCAAAGATTGTCTATGAGCTTGAGTTATCCACCCACGCACACACATATTTAGAGTATAAGTGATTTAATGTGTATTGCTAGATACTAACTGTGCCAGAGTGGGTAGAGCAGATTGCCGGGGGGGGTTGGCGGAGCTGTGCTCAGGGCCCAAACCAAACTTGCGGCCCTCTTAAGTGAGGGTATCGCTATACTTTAAAACAGGGATTTTTTTTTTTCTCATACATTGCAATACATGTTTAAGCTGTCCAAGTGCATCAAAGTATGCAGTAATTGTCCTAATAATAAAAGTCAGCAGCTACAGAATTTGTAGCTGCTGACTTTAAATTTTTTTGTGGGGAGGAGTAGAAGAGCCCCTTTCATTCATAGCTGGAGTTTAGTGCTGTTGATCCTTCTGCGGCCTTTTTTCCGCTACTTCAACATTCCAATAATGGCTGCATGGCATTTCCCAGGGCTGGATTACTCATGGTAACAACAGTGGATCATGCCTACAGGCATGACTGCTTATACCAGCCTTTGTCAACCTTTTCAACACAGAGGAACCCTTGTAATACATTTCTGGTCCCAGGGAACCCTTGCTGAAAATTACTATATCTACAACTCATGATGCATTAGTGTGATGGGAAAGGGATCTCACCGCTCCAGGAGCACACATGCAGGCTGTAAACTGTCTCTGCGGCTGGGAAGCCACAGGTGCTGGCTATTGCCACTAGCAACAGACGAAAAACAAGCTCTGGACTGCCGCACTCTTCAGAAGACCATTTTCTTTTATTGGAAAATCACAGCTCAACAAACACAGCGAACAAGGAAAAATTGCTGACGTTTCGCACTAGCTGCAGTGCCTATTCATCATGTTCGCTGTGTTTGTTGAGCTGCAATGTGATTTTCCAATAAAAGAAAGTGGTCTTCTGAAGAGTGCGGCAGTCCAGAGCTTGTTTTTCGTCTGTTACATTAGTGTGATGGTCAGTGGGAAGAATGCTCCTTACACTTGTGGTCATTGGGAAAAATTACCCCCAACAGATCTCTAAAAAGATCAATGGTGTCAGAGGGAACTTATCTGAGAGACAGAAATTGTTCATTGCTCAAGGAACCCCTAACAACCGCTGGAGGAACCCTGGTTGAGAAACGCTGGCTTATACTAGTATCCACTGGGAGCGTTGTGACAGGGTGACAACACAGTAATACTACTGATTGATGGACACTGAGTTGTCACTCAAGATGTTCCCCGCACATGGGCCTTTATGGCAGGATCACTGCAGTTTACTACAGATTGATAAATAAATGTTTCTGAAATGGCAGTAACAGGTTAAAGAATGTGAGATTTTAGTGATTGGGTTTATAACTGCTATCTATTTGGATAAATTCTTGAAACACATGCCTTTTGCCTTTTAAATTTTGCATTTCCTTTTTTATGAACGTAGTTATAGTATCCCATTCAGCAATTTCCCTTTATTATCAATTGAACACGTGTCCCCTATCTGTTCTTTAATCTCTAGCACCATCTTGTGGTTGTAATACATAATGCATGCAAAGTATTTAATCTGCTTCCTTCCGTCAGCCAGGAGAAGTCGCATTGAACTGAAACTGGTTCTGTAATGTTATGGATGTTTCATAACTTCTTAAGTTCCAAAAAAAGCTAGTCCAGTTGAATGTGATTGACTTCTATCAGCTATGACCTGGATAAATAAGAATCATCACCTTCTTTTTTCCTTTTTTTTTCAGTCTTTTATAATCTTCTTCCTTTTTTTGTTTTTTTTAGGAGCATCGGTGTAATTACATATATTCTGTAAGTATTTTTTTTAGTACAATTCAAAGCACTATTTGTAACCAAGATGAGGATTGTTCGGGCTTTATATGCTTTACTGTGCGGTTTGTTCATTGTCACATTGTCAATTTACAAAAGGGATGGCCTTGTGATATAGCAATGCAATGCCAATACTGCATGGGGTATATTTTTACATATTATTTTTTTTATAAAATTATGTGGTAAATCAACAAACTAGATTTTTCTTTAAATTTATATAATATTTAATGTCCTATATTATTTGTATTATTGTGTAAAAAAATAAAAAGCAGGGTCATAGATAGAGCATCCTGGGTGGTGGTCACCTTTAGTCACGGGAGTTGTCAGCAAAGTATCTGCTCACCAGTGATAGACAGTGCAACAGGGAGAGGAAAGAGGAGAACCCTGATTGGCTGCATTGCCAGGTGAAGTTTGGCCCTGCCCACTGGCAAGAAGGATAGTCAAACAGACAGACAGTCTTGCCCTAAAGCAACCAATCACCTTTCAGTTTTTATTTTTCAATGAAGTTTAGGGAATGCAAGCAGCTACTTAATTAGCTGCTGTCAGCAATCAAACATTTGGTGTCCCTCCACACTTAGGGCACTTGGGCTCATTTACACGGGTGCAGAGAGACCTACAATGTGAGAAACAAACTCTATTCTGCGTCTGGGGGTGACCGGTAATGACAGGCTGGGGCTGCATGCAGGTAAGTGCACATCTAAGCGTTTACTTGCGTATGGAGACAGATGGGCGGCCCTGGATGCCGACCGTTTGCTTCTAGGGCTGCCTATCCATCAGACGTGCAGCTACCAGTTATAAATCTGCAGCTTGTCATTGGTTTGTATAGGTAGATTTGCAGAAGCTCTGAACCAGTAAGGAAGAGAATTGGGTTTTGTGTAAATCCAGCTAGAAGGGCGGGGGCATTGTGTTCCTTGGAGGAGGTAAACCCTTGATAGGACCTGGTTGGAGTTCCTCAGCTGCTGCATCTCTGGTCATGATAAGATTGCTCATTAGACGTTATAATCCTTGATATGTGGTTAGGAGCACCTAATAAACAATGGTTATCTCGCTTGGAAGTACATTAGAATTATTGGAACAGAAATGTCAGGTATAGCCAACATGTTTTGTCTAGTTCCAAAACACGTTGGAGGTATCTGACATGACTTTCACTAAGTGCTCCTAACCACTTCTCTAGGACTGACATGTACAGAGGGCTGTATATAAACACTGAACTCCTATGCACAGAGAATCCCTCGTTTTTCATAGTGTGAATGAGCCCTTAGCTACTACCAACACTGTTGGTAATCTCTGAGTATCCAACCTAGAAGTGTGTGGGATTCTAATGTTACCAATTATTATTAATTTATATAGCACTGGCATCTTCTGCAGTATAAAAGGAGTTCCTTGAGACACAGGTGCAGGCTCTGCAATGGACCAAAGAGCAACACTTCAGAAGATCAAAGAGCAAGAAAAAATCCTGGACGGCCGCACACTGATACAACACCTTTATTCGTGAATTAAAGTAGTTTACGCGTTTCACACCATGAGTTGGTGCTTAATCATAGCTATTATTAAGCACCAGCTCATGGTGCGAAACGTGCAAGCTATTTGCCTCTATCTCTGCATAGCATGGACTGACTGTTTTGGAGTTTAATTCACAAATAAAAAGTGTTGTATCAGTGTGTGGCCATCCAAGATGTTTTCTTGCTCTTTGATCTTCTGAAGTGTACATGTATGTTGTAATTGTATGTGATCATATCTCTCCCTCAGCTGTCATACAACATGGTGTCTGCGTGTAATCGACTCTGCCGCATGAAGCTGCTGTGTCATCCCGCAAAAAGTGATGAGGATCTGGTAAGTATTGGGGCAGCCCCCCAAAATAAAGAACAGTCACTTAGATCTACCACATACTGTCAGGATTATTCAAAAACACGGCGATTGTGATATATGTGACCAACAGCCACCCTCAAGAATTCACATTCCTGTATGCATGTAGTGTATCTAAACCCGATAATATTTTTAGTATATATGTTATATATTGCAGCTTATTGGTCCTTAGATGTGGTGGCTGCATTCATTTTCTAGTTTGAGTAGTAGCACACTCTCTGTCCTAGGGTGACAACTCTCAACAACTTATAGCTAGCTAGTCCTAAGGGAAAAGCACCAGCTTTCATAAAGTACAGTTTCACTTTATAACTAAAAATACTTCATAGTTTTCCCCACCCCTCTGCCAATCTCAAACCTCAGATGGTCCTTAGATGTGGTGGCTACACTGCCAATCCCAGACCTCAGATGGTCCGCCAATCCCAGACCTCAGATTGTCCTTAGATGTGGTGGCTACACCCCCAATCCCAGACCTCAGATGGTCCACCAGTCCCAGACCTCAGATGGTCCGCCAATCCCAGACCTCAGATGGTCCGCCAATCCCAGACCTCAGATGGTCCTTAGATGTGGTGGCCACACCGCCAATCCCAGACCTCAGATGGTCCACCAGTCCCAGACCTCAGATGGTCCGCCAATCCCAGACCTCAGATGGTCCTTAGATGTGGGCTACACCGCCAATCCCAGACCTCAGATGGTCCGCCAATCCCAGACCTCAGATGGTCCGCCAATCCCAGACCTCAGATGATCCACCAATCCCAGATCTCAGATGGTCCTTAGATGTGGTGGCTACAACATCAATCCCAGACCTCAGATGGTCTGCCAGTCCCAGACCTCAGATGGTCCGCCAATCCCAGACCTCAGATGGTCCTTAGATGTGGTGGCTACACTGCCAATCCCAGACCTCAGATGGTCCGCCAATCCCAGACCTCAGATGGTCCGCCAATCCCAGACCTCAGATGGTCCGCCAATCCCAGACCTCAGATGGTCCGCCAATCCCAGACCTCAGATGGTCCTTAGATGTGGTGGCTACACCGCCAATCCCAGACCTCAGATGATCCACCAGTCCCAGACCTCAGATGGTCCGCCAGTCCCAGACCTCAGATGATCCACCAATCCCAGATCTCAGATGGTCCTGAGATGTGGTAGCTACAACATCAATCCCAGACTTCAGATGGTCTGCCAGTCCCAGACCTCAGATGGTCCGCCAATCCCAGACCTCAGATGGTCCGCCAATCCCAGACCTCAGATGGTCCTTAGATGTGGTGGCTACACTGCCAATCCCAGACCTCAGATGGTCCACCAATCCCCGTTGTAACAGCTGTGTACTACAGCATAGGTACCCGGAGAAAAAATAGATGCAAGTGCTGCCCAACGTGGTGGAGGGACGGGCAGTGGGCCCATAGGAAGAATAGATGTAGCTCATGCCCAAGGTGGTAGAAAGGCGGGCAATGTGCCCACACTTTATATGAGGTCTGAAGGGGGTCTATAAACCTATTGGGGAGGTTTAGCTAAAAAGTAAACTATTAATTAAACAGACCTTCGTGCAACAATCATGCAGATAGTTCTGGGTTTTCTTTTAGAAAAGTTTGCTCTATGGTTTAGGTATCTTGGAGGCCACCTGTGCTTCCCTAAAGGGGTTGCAAAGCTTAATTTAAAATAAATAAATAAATAAAATAACAAACATGTTATACTTACCTGCTCTGTGCAAGAGTTTTGCACAGAGCAGCCTTCACTTCTGGGGTTCCCCTGCTGGCGCTTCTGGCCCCTTCACTTCATTGACTGCCCCCGCGGAGAGCCAATTTCCCTGGGGCCACACGCACGGGAATTGACACAGACAGCGGGACTCAGGGCCCAAGCCAATGGCTCCTTAATCTGTCCTATGAGATAAGAGCCAGCAGCGGGAGCCTCTGGGCTCATGCACAGTGCTGGAATGAAGGGGGGGGGGGGGCGGGCTGCAGCTAAGAAGCATTGAATGCATTAAGGTGAAAAACATTGAGACAATCTACAATCTCTTTAAAGGCAGGGTTCCCCAACAAGGGTTCCTGCAGAGGTTATTAGGGGTTCCTTGAGCAGTTTCTGCCTCTCGGATAAGTTCCCACTGGCACCATTGATCTTTTTAGCAATCTGTAAGGGGGTAATTCTTCCCAATGACCATAATATAAGGACCATTCTTCCCACTGACCATCACACTAATGTACCATGAGTTGTGGATCTAGTAATTTTTATCAGGCGTTCCCTGAGCCTGGAATGTTATTTCAATGGTTCCTTTTTGTTGAAAAGGTTGTGAAAGGCTACATAAAAGGATAGTATAGTGATTCTAAAGTTACTCTACTCTACCCAAACCTTTAGGGCCAAAGCACCAGTTTGAGATGCTTCTGAGGTCTTTCAGACTTCATTAACAGGTGTGTCTGACCTGCAGTTGACCTCTTTCTGACTTGCGTTTGACCTGCTTGAGGCAGGACTTATGGAAATTCAAAACCTGCCTGATACTAACAAAACTCCATCAATACAGACCCTGTAACCCAACTCTCCATATTCCTGAAAGATCCACCAATGAGGACCCAAGAAGCCACTGCCAACTCCCCAACTGGTCTCTATTCATTAGTATGGGGATGCCGCTATCGTTGGTATGCTTAATACACATGCTCTCCATAGGAATGAATGGGTTCAGTTCAAGCCCTAATCAGTCAATAAGCGGGAAACAAATCTCAAAAAGGCTTACAATCCTATTTAATCTTTCAGAGACAATGTGAGAGCGACCAAGAGGACGAGAAGACCAAACCCGTCACACTCCTACGTAGGCGTTTGAGCAGCTGCTCCTGAGCTGATGAGACATCCCTCCGAATCTCGAGCATGCGCTGTCCTCTTTCACCTGTTTGCAGTACTGACCACAATGGGAACCTCGTGCCTACAGGAGCCCAGGAGACACGTAGGAACCTGGAGAAGCATGGCTGCTAGAGTACCAAGAGGAGGTGGACTTTTTCCAACATCGCCCAATACAGACAATGATCTCAGATTTGTTTGCATGTGACTGTTTATGGGAACTTTTATTTAAAGAAAAAACAAGCATGTCGCATGTTTTAACTTTTATGCCGCTAAGATTTGGCACATACCATCATTTAACCATAGTGGCCTACCAACCTTGCCATGAAATGGAATTGTTACATTGGTGAGTGCTTATACTTTATCGCAACTTATATCCTAGTGATTTCCAGCTGCATGTTTTTAAAAAAGCGTTTGGGAGCGTAATCACCTTATGGTAGGTGGAACTTGTTCGTTTCTTCACACTGCCATCTTAACACATTAACGCAAACCTGTCGGCCGTTTTAAAATTAAAGTCCTTCCTAAGAGCGTATACCACAAGGTGCTGCTGGAATACCCTATTCTGTGTACATCTCTGTATTAGTTTCACTATGTTATAAGAACTACAACTTCTGGATTTTGTGACACCAACCTTCACCTTTTCCGTTAAGAGTCTTAGTGGCCATTGGATGGTTGGGTGTCAGTTAGGCAGGGCTTACGCCAGAATTTAGGATAGTTATAGGGTTTGCTTTAACTTTTATGGCCCTTTTCCAAAAAATTCCCCAGTGTTCCCAGCATCTTACATACCACTCCTCCACTGTTTAAATAGTTGCTCCTGCCCCCATGCTTGTGTCGTGCTCAGCCTGTCCCAAAAGTGTCCACTTGAAGACCGCCTAACGTACGTTGGGGATTTCAAGTGGATGACGCCTGCAGCTATTGTTTTGTTTTTGCCGCCTTTTTTTGTTGTAAAAAAGCGAATTAGCCGCTGGATTGCTTTTACAGGCCGTGAGAGGGATGCCCCTCCTGGATCTCTGTCCCACTGGAGAGCCTGGAACTGAAGCTGGCAGTTTTGCTGTCTTACCACAGAGTCCGTGGAGGACTGGAAGGTCTCCAATGGGCTCTATGGTATAGGAAACTGGAAGCGACAAGGACCGGAAGGTCTCCAATGGGCTCTATGGTATAGGATGCTGGAAGCAACAAGGACCAGAAGGTCTCCAATGGGCTCTATGGTATAGGAAACAGGAAGCGACAAGGACCAAAAGGTCTTCAATGGGCTATATGGTATAGGAAATGGGAAGCAACGAGGACCAGAAGGTCTCCAATGGACTCTATGGTATAGGAAACTGGAAGCGACAAGGACCAGAAGGTCTCCAATGGGCTCTATGGTATAGGAAGCTGGAAGCAACAAGGACCAGAAGGTCTCCAATGGGCTCTATGGTATAGGAAACTGGAAGCGACAAGGACCAAAAGGTCTCCAATGGGCTATATGGTATAGGAAATGGGAAGCAACGAGGACCAGAAGGTCTCCAATGGGCTCTATGGTATAGGAAAGTGGAAGCGACGAGGACCAGAAGGTCTCCAATGGGCTCTATGGTATAGGAAGCTGGAAGCGACAAGGACCAGAAGGTCTCCAATGGGCTCTATGGTATAGGAAATGGGAAGCAACGAGGACCAGAAGGTCTCCAATGGGCTCTATGGTATAGGAAGCTGGAAGTGACGAGCACCAGAAGGTCTCCAATGGGCTCTATGGTATAGGAAGCTGGAAGCGACAAGGACCAGAAGGTCTCCAATGGGCTCTATGGTATAGGAAACTGGAAGCGACAAGGACCGGAAGGTCTCCAATGGGCTCTATGGTATAGGAAGCTGGAAGCAACAAGGACCAGAAGGTCTCCAATGGGCTCTATGGTATAGGAAACTGGAAGCGACAAGGACCAAAAGGTCTCCAATCGGCTATATGGTATAGGAAATGGGAAGCAACGAGGACCAGAAGGTCTCCAATGGGCTCTATGGTATAGGAAAGTGGAAGCGACGAGGACCAGAAGGTCTCCAATGGGCTCTATGGTATAGGAAGCTGGAAGCGACAAGGACCAATAGGTCTCCAATGGGCTCTATGGTATAGGAAATGGGAAGCAACGAGGACCAGAAGGTCTACAATGGGCTCTATGGTATAGGAAGCTGGAAGCGACAAGGACCAGAAGGTCTCCAATGGGCTCTATGGTATAGTAAACTGGAAGCAACAAGGACCAAAAGGTCTCCAATGGGCTATATGGTATAGGAAATGGGAAGCAACAAGGACCGGAAGGTCTCCAATGGGCTCTATGGTATAGGAAACTGGAAGCGACAAGGACCAGAAGGTCTCCAATGGGCTATATGGTATAGGAAATGGGAAGCAACAAGGACCGGAAGGTCTCCAATGGGCTATATGGTATAGGAAATGGGAAGCAACAAGGACCGGAAGGTCTCCAATGGGCTCTATGGTATAGGAAACTGGAAGCGACAAGGACCGGAAGGTCTCCAATGGGCTCTATGGTATAGGAAACTGGAAGCGACAAGGACCAGAAGGTCTCCAATGGGCTCTATGGTATAGGAAACAGGAAGCGACGCGTACTGTCGTCACGTCGGGATGCAAACGGCGCCATTTTTAAATCTTGAAAGTAGTGGTCTATCAAAATGAAAATTCCGGTTCAGAAACCGAAGATTCTGGATGCATTTGGCCGAAATTCATGGTTTTTAAAAAAAACTATATTTTTATAAATAATTGTATTATATTCGACTTTTTAATTAATATCATAGATTTAAATTAATATAAATTGTCGGCTTTTTGAAGCGGTGTTAAAAAAAATCCTGCTTGCTGCATTTTTGGTGCATATGTGGTCAGCACCTCCTCATTGAAATGCACCGAAAACACAACAAGAACGCATCAAAAATGAACCCGTGTTGTGTTTTTGATGCTTTTTTTTTTTGAGTCACATGACCTACACACCATAAGTACGGTAAAATCGCAGACGTTTTCGAGAGCCATTACCTGGGTTTTTTTTTGCTTTCAGCAGAACGCTAAAAACCCATAATTTTCGGTGGCAGAACTTTCGGTGCATCACTACTTGAAAGCATTTGAAAGCCTAATAGACCCCAGATCTCTCCATCAAGAGTACCTGTCACTGTATATTTCTGTCACAAGTGATGTTTATATTCCTTGAGACAGCAATAAAAGTGATCATAAAAAAAGAAAATTTAAAGCACCCCTGCCCCCCTGTGCAAACACAATGCACGTGTTCATGAATGATCTGCTGGGGGCGCACCTTTAACATCCGGTCCATCTTGCTGCAAAGGGGGTTAGCTACTAAGGGATTTTTTTTCAGAAGGGTTGCATGTGTCCTATGTCTATTGAGAGAGACATGAGCACCTACTTGAACAGCAGAGTAGTGGTATGCAATGTGATAAGGATGCTGGAATCCACGGAGGATTTTTTTTAAATGTTCCTTAAAAGTGGACTAACCCTTTAAGATCCCAATAACTCAAAGAAACTAAAGCAGAAAGGCCCGCTGGTTTTCTGGCTACAAAGTTTAATAAGCAATTATCTTGGGGTGCCTTTTAAGTTTTTAAATGGCTGACAGGTTCATTTTAAAAGGTCTCATATATATATATAAGTAGATGCTATGAAGGGGGAGCATAAGGAAAGGAGGTCAATGCCATAATGAAGGTTCACATATATGCGAATTGGATGTGGATTTTCTAGCATCCAATTTGCATTACAGGAGACTGGGAGTGGCTCTCAATGGAGCCGATTCACACATCTCGGGGGCGGCCCGCAGTCTGCATTTCAAAAGGGGTCAGGTGCGTCTTTGGTTCCAATTCAGGTGCAAATTCTGGCAAAAATTCGGACCTGATTCACACCTGAATCGGTGAACAGGGAGGCACTGGACCCCATGTTGTGAACCGAGCTTGAGCGAATTTTGAGAGTGTCATGTTTAAACCCTATTGAGTACTATGCCCGTATTTAGTAGGGATCTTAGGTGTGACCGGTAATCATTTAGAGTTCATCCATACATGAGAGTCCCCATCAGAGTCATCCCTTAAATCAGAGTTCCCTTTAGAGTTGACCATACATGAAAGTCCCCATTAGAGTCCCCCTTACACCCAAGTTCCTTTTAGCATCCCCCTGTACATGAAAGTCCATATCAGATTCCTCCTTACATCAGGGTTCCCTTTGAAGTCCACCCATACATTGAAGTCCCCATCAGAGTTCCCCTTACATCAGAGTTCCCTTTGGAGCCCACCCATCAGAGTTCCCTTTGGAGCCCACCCATCAGAGTTCCCTTGGAATCCACCCATACATTGAAGTCCCCATCAGAGCCCCCCCCATACATTGAAGTCCCCATCAGAGTTCCCCTTACATCAGAGTTCCCTTTGGAGCCCACCCATACATGATAGTCCCCTTGGAGTCCACCCATACATGATAGTCCCCTTGGAGTCCACCCATACATGATAGTCCCCTTGGAGTCTACCCATACATGATAGTCCCCTTGGAGTCCACCCATACATGATTGTCCCCTTGGAGTCCACCCATACATGATAGTCCCCTTGGAGCCCACCCATACATTGAAGTCCCCATCAGAGTTCCCCTTACATCAGAGTTCCCTTGGAATCCACCCATACATTTAAGTCCCCATCAGAGTCCCCCCATACATTAAAGTCCCCATCAGAGTTCCCCTTACATCAGAGTTCCCTTTGGAGTCCACCCATACATGATAGTCCCCTTTGAGTCCACCCATACATGATAGTCCCCTTGGAGTCCACCCATACATGATAGTCCCCCTGGAGTCCACCCATACATTGAAGTCCCCATCAGAGCACCCCTTACATCAAAGTTCCCTTTGGAGCCCACCCATACATGATAGTCCCCATCAGAGTCCCCTTGGAATCCACCCATACATTGAAGTCCCCATCAGAGCACCTCTTACATCAGCGTTCCCTTTTGAGTCCACCCATACAGAATAAATCTCATCAGAATCCCCTTGGAGTCCACTCATACACTGAAGTCCCCATCAGAGCACCCCTTTACATCAGAGTTCCCTTTGGAGCCCCCCTTTACATGAAAGTCTCCATCATAGTCCACCCATAAACTGAAGTCCCCATCAGAGTTCCCTTGGAGTCCACCCATACATGATAGTCCCCAATAGAGTCCCCTTGGAGTCCACCCATACACTGAAGTCTCCATCAGGGTCCCCCTTAGATCAGAGTTCCCTTTGGAGCCCCCCTTTACATGAGAGTCCCTATTATAGTCCACTCATACATGAATCCCCATCAGAGTCCCCTTTAGAGTACATCCATATATGAAAGTCCCCATCAGAGGTCCTTTTACAGTCCCCTTGTACCTGAGTGCCCCCTCTTACATCTAAATCCCCATCAAAGTTTGCAGTTATATCAGAATCCCCCCGACATCTGCATTCCCTTTAGAGTCCCCATCAGAGCCTTACCTTAAATCAAGATCCCCATTTCTTTACCTCACACTTTTCCAGTGTGGCTTGGACCATAGAGAGACCCTGGTAGTGTATCTGTATCAGCAGGTGGAGGCAAAGCAGGTCTGGGTAGAGACTGGTTGTCAGAGCGCTGGGGGTCCTAGCAACCAACAATGGTACAATGACAGCATAGCTGTGGGGAAACTGCACTCAAGACCAAGTGGAGGGGATTGTGAATGTTTCAGAGAAATGGAGACCATAGGCTGACCTAAAGACCTGTTTGAGAGGCCACCGATTCTAGCTGCGGGCTGCATTTGGCCCACGGTTCATAGTTGTGTAGACCATCACTGTGCAACAAAGCTCTTCCACAGTTCGATCTCTTACAGTTGGGGCTTAAGGCAGAATTCCAGGTATGGTTTCTGTTCATAGTTTTATTGGTCCAATGCCCAGGTCCTGTGCCAGGTTGCTGCCCTGCTGCCAATGTCTCCCCCTACCTTGTCCTCCTCTTTCACAGCATACTGTTCTCCTCTAAGACTGCATATACAGTGTCTCACAAAAGTTGCAGTTGCTGGTGGGCCTTCTGTACTGCAGGATCATCACACACCTGAACAGTGTATAACACAGTTGTCACTGCCCCACCCCATTGAAATGGATGAAGAAATTAAAGGGTAGGACAGTGGAAGCATACTCAAGCTGGCCATAGACAGTTTGAATCTCAGCCAGTTCAGCAGGGACCGCCCGAGATTCGAACCATGTATAGGCAGGCTGCTTGTACCCAATTTGATAGATCAGCTTGGATACTACCAGCCTGTCAAATTTTGCTAGTGGCTATTATAGTCGCTAGCAGTAATCATTGTGTTCTCCCGGCAGAGACGGCTTCCCTCTCCCCCCGCCGGGAGAACACAATAGCAATGACAACCCGTGGTTGCAGGAAAGAAAATCGCTCCATCTATGGCCATTTTTAATTTTCCCACACACCTATTCTCACTCAACGTAGAATTTTCCTTATTCGGTTGAGAACTTTAAAATTTGTGATCTAAAGCAAACACTGAAGATAGTCAAAAAAATAAACTTTGGTGACATCCTTAACTCTACAATGTCTGCATCCCCTCCCCCCCAATGTGCCCCTACATCTCCTAAAAACCCACAACTTCCAGATATGGATCCCTCCCCAATCCCACAATGCAGTGATTGGAGCCTGAGCCATTTTTTGCCAAGCCTTGGCAGTATCACGCGGGTAGTGGGAGGAAAGAAGGCGTTCCTAGTCCTATGCAAATAACGACTAACAGGAAGTCAGATTCAGAATACTTTATTGATCCCAAAGGGAAATTATTGGGAAAGTCAGTATTTGCATAGAATTTAGGCAAGTCATAGATCAGTGATGGCGAACCTTGGCACCCCAGATGTTTTGGCACTACATTTCCCATGATGCTCAACTACACTGCAGAGTACATGAGCATCATGGGAAATGTAGTTCCAAAACATCTGGGATGCCAAGGCTCACCATCACTGTCATAGACGATGTGTTCTTAAAGCGGAGGTCCACCCTAAAGTGGACCTTCCGCTCATTGGAATCCTCCCCCCCTCCGGCGCCACAATTGGCACCTTTCAGGGGGGAGGGGGGTGCAGGTACCTGTACAGTACAGGTATCTGCACCCACTTCCGGGATAGCTCTCTGCGGAAAGGGGCGTAGATCTACGCCCCTTTCCGAAAGTCCCCCGCTGCCTACTGGGAAACGCACAGATCCCAGAGGCAGCGGGTCCATCCTTATTGCACAGCGCGACTCGCGCATGCGCAGTAGGGAACCGGGAAATGAAACCGAAAGGCTCCACTTCCTGATTCCCATACCCAAGATGGCGGCGGCAGCACCCGAGAGACGATCGAGAGATCGGCTTCGGGTGCCGACATCGCGGGCGCGCTGGGCGGGTAAGTGTCCTTATTTTAAAAGTCAGCAGCTGCTGTATTTGTAGCTGCTGGCTTTTAAAAAAATAAAACGGCGGAACTCCCGGCGGACTCCCGCTTTAATTCCACGGACTGTGCTGATGGGGGAATCCCTCCCGCAGAGCCATTGATGGACTGACTTGGGTGCAATCAGCCTGCCCATGTATGGATCGAATCTCGACTGGTCCCTGCTGAACCGGCCGAGGTTCGAACCATCTACGGTAGGCTTTAGGAATGCAGCAGAACATGGAGGGGCAGACATTATAGAGGTAAGCTGTGGCACCAGAATATTCCTGCTATCTGCAATGGTAGTTTGTTCATCATGACCTTCTTACTTTATTTTCTAATCTGCCAACCAGGGAAAACTCCGCCCATTTTCCGGGCGGCTTGGATTTTATGTTACCTGTTTTAATGATCTTTGAATGGTTAGTTTGCAGACATATTTTTGTATCTTTCTGGTGTGTGTGTGTGTGTGTTTTCCATTACTCATGGTTACAAGGTATGCTGTGTTTCAAAGAAATATCTTTATCAGAGTGTTTTATTTTGACGGCTTTTATATAAAAAAATATACAATAAATATGATTTTTATATTTGTATATGATTTGTGTATTATTGGAGAAGGAAAATTGAATGAGGGTAGAGTAATGTACCTAAAGGGTGTCCGCAGATGGTTAGTTTTCTTTCATTAAGCTGATTCCTCCATCCAGGCAAACAAGGTGGATCAGAAGATCACCTTCTGTCAAGCAGGGGTGGCTACAGTGCAATTATATATTTTTTTTCTTGCATGGATCAAGGGTTCAATGTCAGGCTTCTGCAGACAAGCCCTGCAGCTTTCAGGCTGTACCTCCAGTCAGGCTGAAAGTTGCTGGGCCCGTGGGCTGAAAAAAAAAAAAAAATCTAACAGATTCCTTCTTTCACATCGACTGATGTGGAGGAAGACATCTCTGCCCAAAAAAAAAAGTGAAAAAAAACATATGCCGAAGCATAGGGGCGATCCACCCACTGACCACCCCAGGCCCCCATGCTTTGGCATATACGTTATTTATTTATTTTAAATACAGATGAGAAATCTCCTACAGCGCTGCAATCACCGACGTATATATACTGAAAGCACACCCTGCTGCTGTCAGAATAAACAGATCAGTGCTGCAGCTGAATGGCGTTCTTGGCAAGGCTAACAACAGTTAACAATAAAACACAGTAAGAACCGAACATCAACAAATAAAACGACAACAGTGTTTTTTTTTTAATTTTTTATTAATTTTTCTTACTTTACAAGGGGTCGAATTGTTTGGAACCGATCATATCCAGGGTCACCCCCATAGGACGCTTGGCCATGGCAGCAGAGAACATGGGAAAATGATGAATCGGGTCTGTGGACCAATCTGACCACAACTCATTCTTTTAAGTAATGCCCATGGTTAAGGGTTAGGCCCAAAAAAAAGTTAAATTCAGAAACCGTGATACGTTTCCATGTGAATTGTCTGGCAAGGTTTGAATTTGGATTGCCAGTGATAAATTTCTCTGCATTTAAATTGCTTTCCTTCAAAATCAATCAAAACAGATCTTCCGTGAAAAACCTAGGGGAGTTAATTCCCCCCCCCCCCCATCTAAATTTGCTGTTTCCGCCTGAATTTCGGGTAGGGCAGTGAATGGGGGAAGTACGGGCGCTGCAGAAACTGGGCTGCCAATCAGCACTTGCAAGCGTGTCAGGAAGGGCACTATGGGCTGAATTCTTGGTGTTTGCGGGACACTACTCGTGTTGGCCACCGCACCAGCTTGGACTGCACTTAGGGGACTCGCCACGTCACCAAGTGTTACTACAGTGCTGGTTTGTCTACGACCAGGGTGTACTGGGCCGCTAGTGGTTGCCAGTTCACCTGAAGGTAGAGCGGCTTTAGTTCCGGCACTCTGCTGCATACAGAAATCATCATGCGATTGTAGCACCTCAGCAACCTGGCCACATGATCGGGTACGCCTGACCTTAGCAGGGACCTCTTCTCCATAGTCAGAGCTATCTATCAGGGTGCTTCTGCTCTCTACAGGTTACATAGTCAGGTTGAAAAAAGACACAAAATAAATATCATACCAGCCCATATACCCAATTCTATACCCACAGTTGATCCAGAGGAAGGCGAAAAACCCCAGCAGAGCATGATCCAATTTGCTAAAGCAGGGGAAAAAATTCCTTCCTGATCCCCCGAGAGGCAATCGGATTTTCCCCGGATCAACTTTACCTATAAATTTTAGTACCCAGTTATATTATGTACACTTAGGAAATAATCCAGGCCTTTCTTAAAGCAATCTACTGAGCTGGCCATAACCACCTCTGCAGGGAGTCTATTCCACATTTTCACAGCTCTTACTGTGAAGAAACCTTTCCGTATTTGGAGATGAAATCTCTTCTCCTCTAGACATAAAGAGTGCCCCCTTGTCCTCTTTGTTGACTGTAAAGTGAATAAACTCGACACCAAGTTCCCTATATGGACCCCTTATATATTTGTACATGTTGATCACATCCCCCCTTAATCTCCTCTTATCAAGAGTGAATAAATTTAGTTCCTGTAATCTTTCCTCATAGCTGAGCTCCTCCATGCCTCTTATCAGTTTGGTTGCCCTTCTCTGCACTTTCTCCAGTTCCCCGATATCCTTTTTGAGAACTGGTGCCCAAAACTGAACGGCATATTCCAGATGAGGTCTTACTAATGATTTGTACAGGGGCAAAATTATATCTCTCTCTGGAGTCCATACCTCTCTTAATACAGGAAAGGACATTGCTCGCTTTGGAAACCGCAGCTTGGCATTGCATGCTATTATTGAGCTTATGATCTACCAAAACCCCCAGATCCTTCTCCACTATGGATTCCCCCAGTTGTACTCCCCCTAGCGTGTATGATGCATGCATATTCTTAGCCCCCAAGTGCATAACTTTACATTTCTCAACATTAAAACTCATCTGCCACATAGTCGCCCAATTAGACAGAGCATTGAGGTCGGCTTGTAAATTGGAGACATCCTCTAAGGACGTTATTCCACTGCATAGCTTGGTGTCATCTGCAAAGACGGAAATGTTACTTTTGATCCCAGACCCAATATCATTTATAAAGATATTAAAAAGCAAGGGTCCCAGCACTGTACCTTGGGGTACACCACTGATAACCTTAGACCAGGGGTGTCCAAACTTTTTTCAAAGAGGGCCAGATTTGATGAAGTGAACATGCTCGAGGGCCGACCATTTTGCTTGACATTCTTTAAACCATTAAAATTCAGTCTAAGTGTGTTCATCCAAGCACTGATACACGGCCCAACAAGAATTCTCTTGCCTTTGTGCTGTGTGTGGTGAACAGATGAGCTCGGGTGTGTTATTTGGATATACTGTATTTAATCGGCTTATACCACACACCTTAACTTTAAAAAGGAAGTCTCAGGAAAAAAAATTAAAAATCTTAAATTTTAAATAAAGACATGTGAAGCAAAATAAGGGTCAGTGCCCATCTGCAGCCCCCAGCGTATTGCCATGAATTCAGCCCCTAGCGTATTGCCATGAATTCAGCCCCCAGCGTATTGCCATGAATGCAGCCCCCAGCGTATTGCCATGAATGCAGCCCCCAGCGTATTGCCATGAATGCAGCCCCCAGCGTATTGCCATGAATGCAGCCCCCAGCGTATTGCCATGAATGCAGCCCCCAGCGTATTGTCATGAATGCAGCCTCCCCCAGCGTATTGTCATGAATGCAGCCTCCCCCGTATTGCCATGAATGCAGCCCCCAGCGTATTGCCATGAATTCAGCCCCCAGCGTATTGCCATGAATGCAGCCCCCAGCGTATTGCCATAAACGCAGCCCCCAGCGTTTTGCCATAAATGCAGCCCCCAGCGTATTGCCATAAATGCAGCCCCCAGCGTATTGCCATAAATGCAGCCCCCAGCGTATTGTCATGAATGCAGCCCCCAGCGTATTGCCATAAATGCAGCCCCCAGCGTATTGTCATGAATGCAGCCTCCCCCGTATTGCCATGAATGCAGCCCCCAGCGTATTGCCATGAATGCAGCCCCCATATTGCCATGAATGCAGCCCACACATTGCCATGAATGCAGCCCACACATTGCCATGAATGCAGCCCCCACATTGCCATGAATGCAGCCCCCACATTACCAGGAATGCAGCCCCCACATTGCCATGAATGCAGCCCCCACATTACCAGGAATGCAGCCCCCACATTACCAGGAATGCAGCCCCCACATTGCCATGAATGTAGCCCCCATATTGCCATGAATGCAGCCCACACATTTCCATGAATGCAGACTCACCATTGCCATCAGTGCAGCCTGATTCATGTCCCTCTGCAGCGTTGGAGGAGACAGGGAGGGGGGCGGGACGAACACCGACAGACATACAGGAGAAACTCCTGTTTCTATGACGGCCTCTTTAATTGAAAGTCCCGCCTCCTGTGATGGACAAAACGGTTGTCCAATGGCAGCACAGGACGGGACTTCCTTTTACACAGGACGCTGTCCTGTATCCACGGCACTCGTTCTGCCCCCTCCATGGCAGCCAGCATATCTATCTTTTGTGGCCCCCGGCGATCGGGGATTCGTTGGGGGCCACAAAAGATAGATATGTGAACATGACCAGACGGGCCGTCCGAAACCGGAACGCGGGCCGCAATTGGCCCGCGGGCCGGACTTTGGACATGCCTGCCTTAGACCATTCAGAGTAAGAATCATTAACCACGACTCTCTGAATTCTGTCTTTTAGCCAGTTTTCTATCCATCTACAAACTGATGTTTCCAAACCTGTATACTTTACCTTACACATGAGCTGTGTGTGGGGAACTGTATCCAACGCTTTTGCAAAATCCAAATATATCACGTCCACCGCCACCCCTCTGTCCAAGTATACCACATCCACCGCCACCCCTCTGTCCAAGTATACCACATCCACCGCCACCCCTCTGTCCAAGGTTTTACTTACCACCTCATAAAAAGAAATCAGGTTTGTCTGACAACTTCTGTCTTTCATGAATCCATGCTGTCTGTTGCTCAAAATATTTTTTTCCTGCAAGAACTCGTCTATGTGGTCTTTTATTAATCCCTCCAGTATCTTCCCAACTATAGAAGTTAAACTAACGGGTCTATAATTACTTGGTAAAGACTTTGTTCCCTTTTTAAATATAGGCACCACATTGGCCCTGCGCCAATCCAGTGGTACTATTCCCGTCATTGAGTCCCTAAAAATTAGATACAATGGCTTTAAAATTACAGAGCTCAATTCTTTTAGGATCCGTGGGTGGATGCCATCAGGTCCAGGTGCTTTATCCACCTTTATTCTGTCCAAATATTTCTGGACCATATCACTTATGAGCCATTGTGGATTTGGGGCTGCGTCAGTACCACCCCCATTATGGACATGAGCTCCCCCATGCTCCTTTGTATACACAGAGCTGAAAAAAGTATTTAATAAGTTAGCCTTCTCTTTGTCTCCAGTCACCCACTCCAGATTATTTTGCAAAGGGCCTACATGCTCAGACTTAACCTTTTTACTATTACTATATTTGAAGAATTTTTGGGGGTTTGTCCTACATAGTGAGCCTGATTCTGACAGTGAGGCTTCCCCTTCGTTCTCATTTGTCATGCTCAGTATCCTGGAGGACTCTTTACTAGTGTACCTTTCGTTGGACATTTTGGCCACTACATTTTTAGGTACCTAGTGCGACCCACAGGTAAAAAAGCACCTGGCTGTCAGGGACTGTTTGGACTGCTACAATTTTTTTTACCTGCTAGTACTAGCAGAGATCAGGCCTGACTCTGCCTGACACTGCTAACGCTGCGGTTTTGTATATATATATATATATATTGTGTATCTAGGGAGACCACATTTCCAAACTGCCATTCAGGGACACCCGCCTCCCCCCCCCCCAATCCCATCCCTACTTTTTTTTAGTATTTTTTTTTTTTTTTTTTTAGTTTTTTTGTCAATTCGTCAAAATAATTCGGGCTTTTCAAAATAATTTCAAAACCCTTATCGACAATCTGTCACTTCCTTCTAGCACTCTATGGTAGAGATGGGCCTCCGAACACCCCCCTGTTTCAGTCTGCAGCAGAACTCCTGAACAGGGAGGAGTTCTAACCCAAACCCCATTATTTATGGGAGCTGTACAGGAAAAAATCAAAAGTGGCCATTTTGAAAGCTTATATGGCCATAATACGGGGAATGGGGGTCCGGGTACTGTCCTGGGGGGACAGACTCGGGAGTTCTACCGGGAGTGCTAAGACCCGGTTGTCCGGGAGTGCTAAGACCCGGTTGTCCGGGAGCGCTAAGACCCGTTTGGCCGGGAGCGCTAAGACCCGTTTGGCCGGGAGCTCTAAGACCCGTTTGGCCGGGAGTTCTAAGACCTGGTTGGCCGAGAGTTCTAAGACCTGATTGGCCCCAGGAGAAGAAGCAAGCGCCAGGGGGGAAGCCACGACCTGGATAGGGTAAGTGCGGGGACTGGCGAGCGATTGATCGAGCAATGAGGGAGGGGGGCCAGCTTTTTTGCTGCCCCCCCCCAAAAAAATTTAGCACCAACCGCCACTGATGTGATCAGCTTGGTACTCAATATCTCTTCTCTCTCTGGAACCGAAAAGGGCTCAACGAGAGAAGATAACATCATTTCCTGTGCTTATGTTTTGTAAACACAGGCGCATGCTGTTTCCTGCTTCGCCAGAGCCGATTAGTAGGTTCAGGCCAAAAATCATTGGCCTGGACCTGTTAAGCGATTGGTGCTGGATTGAATCACAGCACCCCTGGGCTGGCGGGCTTGCGCACATGCACCACAGTTTGGGAACATGGAGGGAGCACAGATCACATACAGTGTGTGTGTGTATATTTATGGTATGGAGCCCTCTGACCGATACGGTTAAGGATGACAAACAAGGTTAACATAAACTCGCTTACTTGAAATGGACCTGAAAGTGTGCCCTGGTCTGACGTACGGTATACCAAAATAAGGGGGCATACCTTAGATAGAAAGTGGGTGATAAATGAAATGAATATGAATGGGGAGAAAAGAGTACTCTCATGAGGAGTATGATGCTTGAGAAATGCCCTGAAAAGGGGGATGGGTGGGTGGGTATCGCGCACCGGAACCGACGAGGAGGACAGGCGAATGGGCTGGTTATATATTCCACCGGGCTCCTCCCATAATTTCAGGCCAGCATACTGGCCTTTCTATTTATGGTATGGAGCCCTCTGACCGATACGGTTAAGGATGACAAACAAGGTTAACATAAACTCGCTTACTTGAAATGGACCTGAAAGTGTGCCCTGGTCTGACGTACGGTATACCAAAATAAGGGGGCAAAATCATTCAGGTAGGGGTTGCATTTTATTAATCCAAGTTTGTTACTGGGTGAGCTCGACGAAGGCCTGGGTCATCTCCGCTTACGGATTGGGTATGTAGCGGGCGAAACAGGTGGACCTCCATCTGCCCAACTTCTTGATAATGTGAGTAGGACAGAGGTAGAGGATACCCGGGAGTATCCTGACACGTTCCACCGGGCAGCGTTCAGAGGTTTAGTGAGAAATAGCAGAAGAGGACTAACTCCTGGTTGATCAGCCAAAAAGGGCCGACAGGCACGCGAGAATGGCGACCGGGTACCAGCGGTAGTTGGACTTATAGCGGTGTATGTCCGAACCCGAGCCAAGCTGCTGCGTCTTGGAGACTGCTAAGTGTAAGACGAAATGGTCTTCGTATCGGACCAGGTGGTGCTCGTACAGCATGCGTGCTGTGAGGCTACAACAAGTAAACTCGCTTGGCCGTAAGAAGCCGTAGAAGGCCAGGTGTATGGCTGCTTGTAAATGACACCAATGTGGAGACCGAAAAGGTGAAGTAGCCAGGAAATCTGACATATTTCTAAACGTCTCCTGTGATAGGCAGTCGTTTTGGTGCCGGTCATCGGCTGGCGCTTCCTGGATACCGCGCATAACAGCCCGAACGGCGTGGTAAAATAGGAAGGGGACGGTAGGGTCCTGGAGGGACGTAAAATGTTGTACACCGGTCAGGTATAGCCGGATCGTATTAAAGGATAACGCCAACTGCGAGTGGCAGTAGGAAATGAAGGCTGTGACTTGCTTGACACGGGACGTCTCTGTGCTGTGATACGTGACGAAGTTGGTTAAAGGCCCTCCAGGCTGATTGATAGGCCTTGAGGGTATTGCGGGAAAGGGAGTGATCAAATGAGTTGGGTAGCCGCTAGGAGGTGAGGGGCTAATCCAGGGTCAGTTGAGACCAGTCCGGGATAGCTGCTGATGTTGGTCCGGCTCCGGGTACCTGAACGAAAACGCGACAAGGTTAAAAGCGGGAGAGGGCGTCCGCTGCCTGATTGAATTTACTGGGGATAAAGGAAGAATGGATGTTGAACTGAAACAACAACAAGAGCTGGACCAGTCGACGTAGGAAGTACATAACCAACGGAGAGGGTGCCTTGGCGCAGCCAGGAATTGCCAGTAACTGGGGAGGCCAGGGAGCTGCGAGCCAGAGGTGGCCAAAAACCAACCGCAAGCCCGTGGAGGCCGCTGCGTCGGTCATCACCTGGGGAGAAAGGGAAGACGCGAAGGGAATGAACAGAGAGACGTCATTCCCAGACGATAGGAATTCCTCCCGCATAGCAAGGACCGCTATTGCCGCGGGGACCCGGCTGAGGACTTGCTCTGGATCCTGTGGGAGAGACAGCAAGACCAATCGGCGTGACACAAAGGCGTGACCCCTGAGGGATGATGTGCATAGGGACGCTCGACATGCCGTGAAGGGACTGTAGGTGTCCTCCGGATGACTAAACTGGGGAATATGCGAGGGTATTATATGTCCGTAAAGATGGCAGCCGCAATGGGCGAGCACCGGCCGACGACCATGGGCCGATGCCTCCGGACGCATCGCAGTGGGGATCTTGCTGTATGGGCTGTAACAACAGATGGCTCTCCGAGCATTGTAAGGATAAGAAATGTTGAACGCTGGCTAGAAATAGCCTGGGCGTGCTACAGGAAGAAGCCAGTCGCGTATGACAACATGATCCTGGTGCAGACGGAGGTTGAACTCAACTGCCCCGAGGAAGAGACTGACAGACAGGCAACAGTGAGTGGCTTGTAAGAAAGGCCACAGGAGACGAGTGGCCAATTAAGTGCTCCAGTTAGCGTACCACTGAGAACGTGCTTGCAACAAATGATTGCAAGAAGTTATGCTAAGTCGCGAGCCTCGGCATGACTAAAGGTTGTGTTTGCACGTGTGCTTGCGACAATTGCCCGAGAGTTAGTCGGAGGAGATGTGTGCGTGGTGACTGTGAGCAATTCGTGTTACCGCATGTGCACTGCGAAGACTGCGGGAGTTGTGCTTGCATGTATGTTAGGACGCGTGCTTGCGACGGTAGCAAGATGTTACTCAGTATGCGTGCTTGCCATGATTGCAAGATGTTATGCTAGGACGCGTGCCTGCAGCGATTGCAAGGATTTACAGTAGGCTTCGTGGGTAGCCAGGCCGGGAAAGACAGAAGTCCATCCGGTCCACCCACAAATCGAAATAATAAGGTATCACACCACCCGACACCCCAATTCTACGCCCGCAGCTGATCCAGAGGAAGGCAAAAAACCCCAACAGAGCATGGCCAATTTTGCTACAGTAGGGGAAAAAATTCCTTCCTGACCCCTCGAGAGGCAATCGGATTTTCCCTGGATCAACTATGCCTATAAGTATAAGTACCCTGTAATACAACGAACATTTAGGAAGGTATCCGGGCTTTCCCCAAAGCAACCTATTGAGCAGGCAGAAGTGCCTGCCAGCAATGATTGCCATAAGTTGTGCCCGGACATCAGCTTGCAATGATTGCAAGAGGCCTATGCTTGAATGCGTGCTTTCCATGATTGCAAAAGGTCTACGCTCGAATGCGTGCTTGCACTGATCGCTAGAGGTGTATGCTCGAATGCGTGCTTGCAACGATTGAAAGAGGTCTATGCTCGAATGCATGCTTGCAGCGATTGCAAGAGGTTTATGCTCGAATGCGTGCTTGCAACGACCGCAAGAGGTTTATGCTCGAATGCGTGCTTGCAACGACTGCAAGAGGTCTATGCACGAACGCGTGTTTGTAATGAGTGCCAGAGGTCTATGCTCGAATGCGTGCTTGTAACGAGTGCAAGAGGTCTAGGCTCGAATGCGTGCTTGCAACGACTGCAAGAGGTCTCTGCTCGTATGCGTGCTTGCACTGAGTGCGAGAGGTCTACCATGAATGCGATTAGTCTATCTCTGGATGCGTGCTTGCAACGATTGCAAGAAGTCTACGCTTGGATGTGTATTTACGACGATTGCACGAAGTCTACGCTTGAATGTGGAGAAAAACAACGAAACACGCCTAAACGAAGCTGTGTATTTCCCTGTTAAGGCAACCTTATAATGAAATGAGGCCGAGGAGCAAGGCCCCCCTGGTAGGCATCCAAACCTTGAAAAATCAACTGGACCCAAACCGGGGAGCGGCATGTGACAGTGAGATGAGAGAAGCTGCCATGACAGAGATCCGGATCGCCATGCCACAAGTTGCGACTGAGCACGAAACGGATTCTGGAGCATGTACTGAAATGAGGCCGTTCCTGGGGCACGCCGAGACGAATTTGGTACACCGATGTGACTATTCGTACCGGAACGTGATAGGTGAAATGAAATGAAAACCCATGACAAAGACAAGAATCAGGGGACGAGGCCCTTGAACCAAACGGATGAATCCTGTCCTTGGAGCATGTACTGAAATGAGGCCATTCCTGGGGCACGCCGGGATGAATTTGGTACACAGATGTGACTATTCGTACCGGAACGTGATAGGTGAAATGAAATGAAACCCATGACAAAGACAAGAATCAGAGGACGAGCCCTTGAACCAAACAGATGAATCCTGTCCTTGGAGCATGTACTGAAATGAGGCGTAACAGCTGGGCGCACCGGAACGAATCGGTGCATAAATAAATGCGACAGGATTCGAATCGGAGCGTAATAAGTGACCGAAATGATATGCCATGACAGAGATAAGATTCAACGACTGGACTGATGGTTACAACAAAGAATCCGACTCTGGAGCATGTACTGAAATGAGGCGTAGCAGCTGGGCACACCAGAACAAATCGGTGCATAAAAGAATGCGACAGGATTCGAATTGGAGTGTAATAAGTGACAGAAATGATATCCCATGACAGAGACAAGATTCAACGACTGGACTGATGGTAACAATAAAGAATCCGTCTCTGGAGCATGTACTGAAATGAGGCGTAGCAGCTGGGCACACCAGAACGAACCGGTGCATAAAAGAATGCGACAGGATTCGAATTGGAGTGTAATAAGTGACAGAAATTATATCCCATGACAGAGACAGGATTCAACGACTGGACTGTAGGTTACAAAGAATCCGTCTCTGGAGCATGTACCGAAATGAGGCGTAGCAGCTGGGCACACCAAGACGAATCGGTGCATAAAAGAATGCGACAGGATTCGAATTGGAGCGTAATAAGTGACAGAAATGATATGCCATGACAAAGACAAGAATCAGGGATCGTGCGTGAACCTGCGAGTGATTCAGTCTCTGGAGCATGTACAGAAATGAGGCCAAACCCTGGGGGCACTTCAAAGCGAATCGGTGCACCAGAGGTGCAACAGGATTCGCGCCGGAGCGCGACTAGTGACAGAAATGACTCGAAATGGAAGAAATGACTGGGACTGAAATAAATTGGAATGAGATAGAATGAAATACATAACATAACTGCATGAATGAAGGGATATTCGAATTGAAGCAGGGCAAGCGAAACGTGCGGACTGCTTGCCTTGCCGTAACAAGCAGTCGGCTGTGAGTCGAACGATTCGACCGATACTAATAGAAATGCTCGGGCAGTCGAACGGTTTCGAATGCCGTACCTGCGAATGAATCGCCTGACGTGGCGTAATCGAACGTGTCGAAAAAGTGATAACGACTGCATCGAAAGTAGAAAACAGCGACATGCGTACGAGGGCCACAGAAAACATTCGATTTGAAAGCAGCGAGCGGCTCGTGAGTACAGGGAATGTAGACGGTACATCGAATACATGAATTGAAAAAGGGGGTGCCGAAGCCCTACCTGCGACAGCCAGCCCGACGTGCAACGACAAATTCGATGGGTACGGCGACACTCCGACGGCGAAACCGACGGACGCTGCTGAACGAGAAGACGAGCTGTCAAGACGGGGACGAAAATGCGGGAACTGACGAACGGGCTCACTGCGTCTGGTCTGAATAGCCGGCGCTTGATACCTGACGTATCGGGTATCGCGCACCGGAACCGACGAGGAGGACAGGCGAATGGGCTGGTTATATATTCCACCGGGCTCCTCCCATAATTTCAGGCCAGCATACTGGCCTTTCTATATATAATAAAAAAAAAAAGAAAAATATATATATATATATATATATATATATATATATATATATATATGTATATGTATTACACATACAGTACATACATACATACACACGTGATCCTGCGCACAGCTGCCACCCTGTAGCAGCAGCCCTGTCCCCCATTCTACACGCTGTTACTGGTTCTCATACAGTAAAGGATCCTGTAGTTCCCCGTCCCCTCCTTTCCCCTTGTCCAATCACAAAAAAGTATTGTGGACAAGGGGAAATCCTGTCATTTACCCACCCCTTTCCTCTCCTCTCCCCTTGACCATTCACAAAACGACTTGTATTCCGTGAAAAGAATTCAAGACTTTTGTGAAGGATGAGGGGACAGGATTGGGCGGGTGAACGCCAGGATCCTTTACCATATGAGAGATGGAACTATGAGTTACAGCACCCAAAAGAAGACACAGGGTTGCCAACCCCAGCGCGACTTTTTTTAAACTCCTAAAACATGAAAATATTTCCTGACACTCGCAACAGCCGGTAGCGCTACATTTTGGTGGTGCGATTTGCTCGGGCCTCCAGCCCCATCCATCTGTGTGCGCCCCCGCACTCCAACCCCAGCGTGCTGCCAGTGCTGTGCATGTGAAAGCAAATTATTATTTTTCTTTTTTTTGAACAGCCTCAAAATCAAATAATCTACCTCTAACGATACGTACCTACCCGTTGCTGTCGTTTTATTCATCCCCGATACTACAGGTTGTTACTGTTTTTTTATACAATAAAGGATGTAGTAGTTCAACAACCACTTCCCTCCCCGTGTCCATTCACAAAAAAGTTGTGTATCCTTTTCAAAGGATGCATGGCGTTCTGTGAATGGACAAGGGGAGATCCTGTCATTTGCCCGCCCCTTTCCCCTCCTCTCCCCTTTTCCTTTCACACCTTGCATTCTGCGAAAAAGAATGCAAGACTTTTTTTTTTTTTGTGAAGGACAAGGGGAGAGGATATGGCTGGTGAACCACAGGGATCTTTTACTGTATGAGAAATGGAACTATCTGTTGGAGCACCCATAGAAGAGCACTGTGTGCAGCACAGGGTTGGCAACCCCCTGCGATTCTTCTACACAAAACATGGAACATTTACTGACATGCCCCAGTGGCTAGGAGCACTGCATCTTGGCTGCAACATGGCGCTGCCTGAGCCTCCGGAGACCAGTGAGTGAGCACTGTACACAGAACTCCTCCATCTACCTCACTCTACCCCCTATTTCCCTCTACCCCCTCCTTCCAGCTACCCCCCCTCTACTACCCCCTATTTCCCTCTACCCTCTCCTTCCCTCTACCCCCGCACCCTCTCCTTCCCTCTATTTCCCTCTACTCCCCCCTCTTCTACCCCCCCATTTCCCTCTACCCCCTTCTTCTACCCCCTATTTCCCTCTACCCCCCCTCCCTTCTACCCTCTACCCCCCCTACCCTCTCTTTCCCTCTAACCTCTCCTTCCCTCTACCCCCCCTCTTCTTACCCTCTACCCCCCTTCTACCCTCTCCTTTCCTCTACCCCCCCTCCCTTCTACCCTCCACCCCCCCACCCCCTACTTCGTCCCTCCCTCCTCTACCCTGTCTATACCTCCCGTACTGCATCCCTCCCTATTAAACACTCTACTAAGATGCAAACATACAAATATACCCACCCTACTTAGGTGCAAACACACAAATATAAACAACCTACTGAGGTGTTCTAAAAGGTGAACTTAGCCTTCACGGTGCCTCCTCCCACGGCCTTTTTCATCACGCTGGCCCATATCCAATCTCCGAGTCTCAAATCCTACTTCTGTAGCCAGGGAAAATTTGTAATAGTTAAAGACTGCTCTATTAGATATACATATTATGTACCAAGCTTTGTCAACCAGGGTTCCTCAAGAGGTTGTCAGAAGACCCCTGAGCAGTGAGCATTGGCAAATTAAACTTTCACCCGTTCATCAAATTTATTTCAAGGGTTCCTCTGGGGTAAAAAGATTGGAAAATTCTACTAAGGACTATAGGACTAATTTTTAATAGTTAAAGACTGCTCTATTAGATATACATATTATGTACCAAGCTTTGTCAACCAGGGTTCCTCAAGAGGTTGTCAGAAGACCCCTGGGCAGTGAGCATTGGCAAATTAAACTTTCACCCGCTCATCCAAATTATTTCAAGGGTTCCTCTGGGGTAAAACGTTGAAAATGGGTACCATATATGATGTGACTACATTTTTTTTTCCAAAGCTGCTCTATAAGATATTTCTCAACCAGGGTTCCTCCAGAGGTTATTAGAAGATCCCAATAAGCAATGAGCAGTGGCACATTGATCTCCACCCCCACCCAAATAAATGATTTAAAGGATTCCCTTGGGCTTAAAAGATTGAGAAAGGCTACTATATACTATATGATGATAACATTTTTTTCCAAGGTTGCTCTATAAGCTATACATACTCAGACTCCGAGCTAGATCCGTGTTCACTGAAGCCGGAGCTTTCCCCATCGCTGTCCTGCTGCCTGGCCCCAATGTATTTCTGGACAATGTCCGTCTCCTTTCCCCGGCTTCTAATGATGTGCTTCAGTTGCTTCTTCAGGGCTTCCTTCATCTTCCTCTTCTCAGTCCTCTTTCCCTTCAAGTTCTTCATTGCCTCGATCCAGAGTTCAAGCCGCTCATCACGTCTGAGGAGCAAAAAAAATAGAGAGAAAATGTAAGTAAAAAGTAATAAGAAAAAAAACAAAAACAAAGACTTCCATTCATGCTTTAAGAATGTTAGATGTGTGAAGAAATAGAATGACAAAACTTACAGTTCCTCCTCGAGGTCCACTTTGCAGGCTAATGGACCCATACAGATGACGCAGATGTTGTGTAGGATTTCAAAGCAGTCCTTGCAGTACAGACCTAAGCAACTGTTGGTCGTGCATTCCACAAAGTCCTCAATGGTGGCCGGCGTGGTCATTTTGGCGCACGCCAAGCAGTACCGTTCCGTCGATCCAAAAAGCTTCGTCAGGAAGCCAAATCCAGGAATCCTATAGACAGAAGAACATGTTAGTCGCATTCACTAACTGGCACGGCAATATAGTAAAGTTCCATAGCGGTACCAATAAAAAAAACTTACTGTGCTGCAAGGATCATCAGGGCGTTTGAGTGGCCCACGTCTTCTATATTCAACCGTACGTTCTTCTTCAAAGATCTTTCCAGATTCATCCTTTTGGTCAGCAGCTTGTTGAACAGAAAGCATATCCGTTCCTAAAAGAATACAAATCTTAGTTAATAAAAGTGAACTCTAGACAAGACTAAATATAAAGACTGAAGCTGTTGCAAAGTTTCTCACTTGGAGACCTTACAGGTAACGTCACCTCCTGAAGCAGGATGACAACGCAAAGCTGCTGCCCTTCCCCACCCCCCCCCCCCCCCACAATTAGCAGAAGTGTTGTCAGCCTGCCAAATGGGCCACTTGGCTGCATATGGGTCCTATCAGATTCGAAGCCCAACAGCCTAAGCCCTTGTACACACGGTCGGACATTCCGACGGAAAATGTCCGATCGGACTGTGTTGTCGGATAATCCGACTGTGTGTGGGCTCCATCGGAATGTTTCCGTCGGAATATCCGACGGACAAAGTTTTAGAGCTGGGCTATAAAACTTTCCGACAACATGATCCGATCGGACTTTGTCCGATTGTGTGTAGAGAATTCCGATCGGACAAAGTGGCACGCATGCTCAGATCAAATTCCTAGACCAAAGCTATTGGCTACTAGCCTGAACGCAGTCCCGTCGTAACTAAATACCGTCACCACGTTACCTACGATCGGATTTTCCAACAACTTTGTTCGACCGTGTGTATGCAACACCAGTTTCGGACAAAATCCGTCAGACAAAATCTGACGGATTTTGTTGTCGGAATGTCCGACCGTGTGTACAAGGGCTAACTGGAAGAGCTTGCATGGCAGGCTAACAACGCTGCCGCTAATTGATAGGCAGCTTGCAGCTGAAAGCGTTGTTTCTGGCAGGATCTCCAGGTAGGAAACTTTGCAAAAGGTTCACATTAGAAAAAATAAATAAATAGCGGAACTGCTTTTTAGTCCTCTGCCTGCTGAAGTCATAGACAGAACGTGGTCAACTTACCTGCTCCCTTTCTGGAAAGTAACTCGCGCAAATGGTCCGTTTCAGCCTGTGGATGTAGACTCCAAAGACCGACGCGAAGAAGGCAAAAATGAACAAACCACCTGTGAACAGAGAAAAGAAGAGAGTTAGTCATACTTATGTTTTCTGAGGAAAACTCTGGTGATTGGTTTATATTAGAGGAAGAACAACTTATCCCCCCAGGACCAGTAATTCTCAACCAGGGTTCCTCCAGTGATTGCTTGGGATTACTTGATCTGTGGCTAATAGACCCCCCCCACGATTTTTCATGGTTACTGCATAGTTCAGGGCCAACATCACATGGCACAATCAAGACACTAGTGCTTTTTTTTTAGTTAGGGGGCATTTAGACCACTACTGTAAAGGTACTCTTCCAACTGACCATTGCTGTAAAGGGAATTTTTCCCATTGACTCCCAGTAAATTGGTTTTAGTAGGGGTTTCCCCCTAAGACCTAATAAACTATTTCAAGGGTTCCTCGGGGATAGAAAAGCTGCTCTGGATTATACAACTCCAGTGTAGCAATTAAAGGTGTCTCCTCCAGAAATAAAATTCTCTAGGAGCTTGTCGGAAAACAGTAACTTACCAATTATAATATATCCGTAGTAATTTGGCTCCGAAGGTACAGGGATGCATTGCTTGGAGATCACGGTGTAGTTTTTTTGCCCGATAGCATCCAGTGTGTCCGCCAGCTGGGCAAGGATGTCGTTGATAAAGCGGCTTCCTGTAACATTGACTTTAAGAAAATACGGTGCTGGCGAAGAAAGAAGAATTAGAGGTCGTTATTGTCATATCGGCATTTATACTATTATTATTATTATTATGTGTTCAGCCTCAGGATATGTTGGGGATACTTACCTTTCACAACAATGTCCCCATTCAGGACAGAAGAAATCGCTGCTATGGCCCAATACACACCATAGTCGGCAGCGATAATAAAAGAGACGATTAGCAGGCTCCGGAATATTCAAAAAGTAAGGGGTGGTGTTGCGCTCCTTGTACAAGATTATATATTTTTCTATATATAGTAATTTGTTAGAATTATCAACTAGTGATTATAGCTAGAAAACATTCATCGGTATATTTAGCAAAATAAAGTGCAAATATGTAAATATAATATACTAAAATAATATCATAAATTCATAAATATATACGTTAAAAAGGGACATAGATGTTCATCATAAAAATTCCTACTGTGCAAAATCTTAAAAAATAGATATAAAACATATATCCGACGTGCACAATTGCATAAAAAGATAAGTGGTGTGTGATTTCAAAATTGTGCAACATACGTAAAAAGTGAATAATTCATAAAGTAACTTATTTTATCAAGGAGAAATACGAAAAAAATTATATATGTATATACAAAGAAAAAATATAAATAAATAAAATTATTTTAGCAAACTGAGTGTATCAAGTCTCTTAGTGCAATATTGGACGTATATTTCTTGGTCCAGTTTGCAACAGTAGTGCAGATGTGGAAGTGTTTCACAGGAACACTGTGTGCTGCTATACTGACATTCAGTAATACTGTGCCTTTAAGTGCTAAGATATGAATCTTCAGTGTTACTGACACCTGTGGCTGAAATAAATGATTACCTTACTGCTGTAAGGTAAACAGCATGTAGCAAGATTTAAGGGGATGGATCCCTTCGGATCGGTCTTTTCCTAGGCGTTCCTATGGAATAAAGCCAGGGAGAGGGGGGTCCTTTCCTTGTCTTTCCGCTGGGTGTTAGTAACTTGAATCACTCAGGTCATATAGATGCTCAATGTGTTAGAGAAAAGCTAAAGAGAGGCCTACCATGGTGCAGTATGTTGAAAAAATGTTGGCGTTTATTTAAATAGAACAATAAAAAACTCACATTTTCTTTATGCAAGCTGTACACTGTAAAAACGAGCGCCGAGCTCGTACCTGTGCGTCTGTTCCGGTGTCTAGATTGCCTCTCGTATCCTACGCGTTACGTCACAACACACGTGACTTCGACTGGGATGAGGCTTATGGGCAATGAAGTCTATTTAAATAGGCTCAGGTAGTTTCGTTATTTAGCGGCCATTTTCTTGTAGATTGTATCTAAACCAATGGGGAAGCCATTTTCTTGTGGACCATGTGTAAACCAATGAAGCGGCCATTTTTTTGTAGCTCATATCGTGGACTACAATCGCGGCCATTTTGTTGTATATATTTGGCATTCATATAGAGTGTCTAGTTGTATGGCCAGAGGGCACTTCCGATTTTAAATGTGTATTGGTAATCAAGGTGTCAGCAGAGTATGTCTCGCTCCTATTCAGAGAATATAGCCATAATAGTAGTTTATAATAGATCGGATTACACTATGTAACTGAATAATGTTCATTTTGAACCAGATTGCCAGATAAATAATAAATATTCAGATAATATTCTAAAAAGTTTTTATATTACAGGCCGCAGTAATTTAAGGGATATAATTATTATATAGTCGCAATTTACATTTATATATATATATATATATATACACTTGTGTATACCCATACATATATACATATATACCCGGACTCAAAGGGGATAAATAAATATCATAGAAAAAATTGCAATAGAGGATATGTCAGAGCTAAAAATTCTAGTTGAAAATATAAAAAATTAAAAAAATATTAAAAAATATTTATTATATATTCAGAAAAAATTATAAATAAAAAATAATTTAAAAAATTTAAGGATCTTTAGAATTATATAGACAGACTCCGGAAAAGAAGTTCAGGCAGAGGAGGCGTAAATAAATATATAAAAGCAAGTAATTGGTCTAGAGAACATTTAGAGAATAGTTTAAAAATCATTAATAAAACAGTTGAGATCAAATTCTATATTTAACCCTCGAGGGGTAAGCGTATCAAGAGTGAAGATCCATTTAGATTCCATTTGGCTGAGGGTCCTAACCTTGTGTCCCCCTCGCCAATGTTTTTTATAGGGTTCGATGCCCCAAAATCTTAAATGTGTGGGGTCTTTCTTGTGATGTGTTGCGAAGTGTTTAGAAACACTGTGCTTATCGAAGCCTTTTATAATATTTTGTATGTGTTCCTTAATCCTTATTCGTAAAGTTCTTTTTGTACGTCCAATGTATTGCAGGCCGCAACTACATTCCAGTGAATAAACTGCACCTTCTGTGTTGCAGCAGACAAAATCACTAATCTCGTATGAGTTTCCAGTGCTAGTGGATGTGAATTCAAATATTTTTTCAAATATTTTTTGTCCTGGCTTCTTTGTTTTACTACAAGCAAAGCAACGTTTACATGGGTAAAAACCCTTCCCTGTAAAGAAAGAAAAACCAATAGTGGGAGGATCCGGTACGTTTTTCACTATTTTGTCTCTTAGTGTCGGGGCACGTTTATAGATACATTTCGGTACTAGAGGGAGGATAGGTTTCAAATATGTATCATTTAGTAAAATATGCCAATGTTTCTTGATGATACTCTCTACTTTTTTATATTGGGCATTGTAGTCCAATATGAAGGCTGCATTGTTTGGCTTCAGGTCTGTTTTATTCCTGTCTTTGATTAACTCTTTTTGGTCCATTTCGCTCACTTCATGTATTCCATCTTCAATATGATTGGTCTTGTAGCCTTTTTCTATAAATCTGTTGCCTATTATCTTGGCTTGGTTCAGGAAGATTTATTTTTTACTGCAATTTCTTCGAAGTCGCATAAGTTGCCCTTTTGGTATATTCCATAGCCAATTGAGGTGGTGGCAACTTGTCATGGGTAGATAGCTGTTTCTATCGACGTTTTTAAAGTGCGTTTTCGTGCTCAAAATGTCACCATCTTGTATGATATCTAAATGCAGGAAAGTCACTTGTTTTTGGCTTATATCCCATGTAAGAGTAATATTGCGATCATTTACGTTTAGTTTTTCAAGAAAATTGACTAGACTGTCTTCTTCTCCTTTCCATATAATGAAGATATCATCAATATATCTTTTGAACACTACTAGCTCAGTAGGTGTATTTGTAAAAACTGATTCTTCTTCCCATTTTGCCATAAACAGGCCAGCTACACTTGGTGCAAATTTTGCGCCCATTGCTACGCCTGTTTTTTGATGATAATAGTTCTTATTATACCAAAAATAACTGTTTTTAAGACAGAAATCCAGACATTTAATTAGGTATTTTCTTTGTGCGCATGGTAGTTCTGAGTGCTTCCTTAGGCCCCATTTAGTGGCTTCACATGCTTGATGGTGAAGAATGATCGTGTACAGTGAGGACACGTCTGCTGTTGCTAAAGTCCAGAGACCTTCATGGCTAGGTAGTTCCTCTAGGATTTGTAGTATCTGTTTTGTGTCCCGTAGGTATGCCTTTTGTATTTTTCACTGTAGGTTGTAGGAAATTATCTATATATGCGCCCATTCTTGCCGTGAGAGAATCTATTCCATTGACGATCAGTCTATGTGGCGGATTCTCTTTATTTTTATGAATTTTTGGAAGGGAATAAATCATAGGGGTACGACATGCCTCTGAGATAAGATATTGGGCTTCTTTCTTGTTTAAAATATTTTTCTTTAAGCCAAGATGCACGACTAGTTCAAGTTCTTTTCTACATTTAAAAACAGGATTGCTTGAAAGTTTAAGGTAAGTGTCTGTGTCATTAAGTAGACTTCCCATCCCGTCGTTGTATTGTTTTTTAGATAAGATAACGATGCCTCCTCCCTTATCGGCGGGGCGGATTACAATATCCTTTCTTTTACTAAGTTTTTTGATGCCGTATCTCATGAATTTGGGTTCTTCTTGTTTCTTGATTTTTAATGATTTCAGATCTTCAACTATAGTTTTCTTAAAAACATCTACGTACTTATTACTAATCTGAGGGTTAAAAACCGATTTGTTTCTCAGAGTACTGTGTATTATCCCTTGTTCAGTTGTAGTAGTTCGAGTCTTAATTGGGTTACTTGTAATGTATTTTCTAATGTTGAGGTTTCTCACATATTTCTGGATACCTATATAGGTCTGGAATTTATCCAGATTCCTAACAGGGGCATATTTTAGGCCTTTGTCCAGTACCCCAATCTCTTCTGGTGTTAGTGGTAACCCGCTGAGATTAAAAATGCCTTCTCCTTTCACTCTCTCTTTCTCTTGTTCTCTCTTTCCTGCTCTTCTGCCTCTTTTCTTCCTGGACTTCTTCTCATTTCTCAGGGTTCTTCCGTCTGTCTTGGACTCCTTCTTATCTCTTTTGTATCTTCCATTCGTCTCGGTGGATAGTGTTCTGCTCCTCTCCCTAAAAAAGCCCTATTGTCTTGGGGTTCTGGATAGTATGTCTGGAGATATCTGTCATCTCTCTCTTCTTCCAGGTAATCCTGTAATGGGGCATAATGATTGTGAGTGGGTATATAGTATTGTTCATATGGGCGACTATAGGTCTGGGGTGGACCTTGTTCATATGGGCGGTTGTAGGTCTGTGGTGGGCCCCAGTAATCTCTATCTCTATAGTTGTTTTCATATTAAGGTGCATTATTTCTAGTTTGGTGGCCTTGCGCGGCGTACTGTGGTCCTCTATGCTCATATGGTGGTCTATTCCAATTTTTTCCATAATAGGGTTTTTTGTTATTCTTCCAGTGGGGTTTTTTCCATCCATTACGTGGTGTTTGATTATGTTGGGGTCCTCTCCTCTCTGGTTGGGGTGTTGAGTGTTTGGGGTTGGTGTTCCCCCCATTGGGTTTTGTTCGTCGCGGAGATTCGTTTCTATTACCATTTGCTTGTTCATTTGGTTGGGGAGGTTTATATGTGACATTACGATTAGGAACTATATCTTTTGGTCTGATCATGTTCTCTGATCGTGATGTTTTTTCTGGTGTAGAATAGCTAGAGATCGGATCAAGTTGGCCTAATTTACTTTGCCACTTGAATACTTGATCACTCTTAAAATCGTTAGTATCTCTAGTATACTTCTTGCTTTTTCTGTTTTGGACCTCTTTATCTTTCTTTGTCAGATCTTTGTTTAGTTGTGTGGTTAATGTTACAAATTCTGTGCTTTCTTTATAAATCTCAAGTTCATTTTTGATTTCTCCTATTTTTTGCTCTATTAGCTTAACCACTTTCAGACCGGACCATTTTGCTGGTAAATGACCAGAGGTCTTTTTACACTTTGGCACTGCGCTGCTTTAACTGGTAATTGCGCGGTCATGCAATGTTGTACCCAAACAAAATTTGCGTCCTTTTCTTCCCACAAATAGAGCTTTCTTTTGATGGTATTTGATTGCCTCTGCGATTTTTATTTTTTGCGATATAAACGTAAAAAGACCGCAAATTTTGAAAAAAAATGATATTTTCTACTTTTTGTTATTAGAAAAATCCAATAAACTCAATTTTAGTCATACATTTAGGCCAAAATGTATTCAGCCACATGTCTTTGGTAAAAAAAAGTCAATAATTGTATATTTATTGGTTTGCGCAAAAGTTGTCACATCTACAAACTAAGGTACGTTTTCTGGAATTTACGCAGCTTTTAGTTTACGACTGCCTATCTCATTTCTTGAGGTGCTAAAATGGCAGGGCAGTACAAAACCCCCCCAAATGACCCCATTTTGGAAAGTAGACCCCCTAAGGAAATTGATAAGAGGCATGTTGAGCCCATTGAATATTTTATTTTTTTGCCTCAAGCGATTGAATAATGACAAAAAAAAAATTTTTTTTTTTTTTTTACACAAAGTTGTCACTAAATGATATATTGCTCACACATGCTATGGGCGTATGTGAAATGACACCCCAAAATAAATTCTGCTGCTTCTCCTGAGTATGGGGATACCACATATGTGGGACTTTTTGGGAGCCTAGCCGCGTACGGGGCCCCGAAAACCAAGCACCGCCTTCAGGCTTTCTAAGGGCGTAAATTTTTGAGTTCACTTCTCACTACCTATTACAGTTTTGAAGGCCATAAAATGCCAAGATGGCACAAAACCCCCACAAATGACCCCATTTTAGAAAGTAGACACCCCAAGCTATTTGCTGAGAGGCATGTTGAGTTCATGGAATATTTTATATTTTGCCACAAGTTGCGGGAAAATTACAAACTTTTTTTTTTTTTTTTTTTTTTTAACAAAGTTGTCACTAAATGATATATTGCTCATGCATGCCATGGGCATATGTGAAATGACACCCCAAAATAAATTCTGCTGCTTCTCCTGAGTACGGGGATACCACATATGTGGGACTTTTTGGGAGCCTAGCCGCGTACGGGGCCCCGAAAACCAAGCACCGCCTTCAGGCTTTCTAAGGGCGTAATTTTTTGATTTCACTCCTCACTACCTATTACAGTTTTGAAGGCCATAAAATGCCAAGATGGCACAAAACCCCCACAAATGACCCCATTTTAGAAAGTAGACACCCCAAGCTATTTGCTGAGAGGCATGTTGAGTCCATGGAATATTTTATATTTTGCCACAAGTTGCGGGAAAATTACAAACTTTTTTTTTTTTTTTTTTTTTTTCACAAAGTTGTCACTAAATGATATATTGCTCACGCATGCCATGGGCATATGTGAAATGACACCCCAAAATAAATTCTGCTGCTTCTCCTGAGTATGGGGATACCACATATGTGGGACTTTTTGGGAGCCTAGCCGCGTACGGGGCCCCGAAAACCAAGCACCGCCTTCAGGCTTTCTAAGGGCGTTACAGTTTTGAAGGCCATAAAATGCCAAGATGGCACAAACCCCCCCCAAATGACCCCATTTTGGAAAGTAGACACCCCTAAATTTAGGGGTACACTAGTGAGACTAGGTAATAAATGGCGGGTGCCCTGAAACTATAAAAAAATAACTAACCAACCAGCGTCACCTGTAACAGTTATATGGTGATCACTGGTGAAAGGGTTAACTAGGGGGCAATTAGGGGGCTTTATGCGGTAGTATATGGGGGTCCCTGGCGCTATAAAAAGCTGCAGCGAACCTAAATACCTACCTGCCTAACTAGCGTCACCTGTGACACTAATACAGCGATCAGAAAAACGATCGCTTATTAGGCTGGGTTCACACTGGAGCGATGCGGGAACGCCACGAATGCGCGGCGGGTTCCCGCATCGCATGCCTCCCGGCGGCAGTTCACACTGCCCTATGCGAACTGCTGGGAGTGTCAGTGAAATGTTACTGACACCCCCAGATCAGTTCGCATATCGCAGTGCGATCTGCAAACTCGGATCGCATGGTGTGAACACCCATGCGATCCGATTCTGCTGCGGGCCAAAAAAAGGGTCCCGTGCGAATTTGCGGCGGGTGCGGCGAATGGCTGAACTCGAATCGCACAGAGATCGGATGTGATTTGCACTGCAGTGCGGTGCGAATCACATCCGTTCTCATAAACCGCTGCAATGTGAACCCAGCCTTAGTGACACTGGCGACGGGGGGTGATCACGGGGTTAAACCTTTATTGGGGGGGTTAGGGGGGTACCTTAGAACTAAAGGGGGCTAACCCTAACTGCCCTAACAGTTATTAGTCACAAATGACACCCGCCGGGTGATCAGGGGGTTAAACCTTTATTAGGTAATAAATGGCGGGTGCCCTGAAACTATAAAAAAATAACTAACCAACCAGCGTCACCTGTAACAGTTATATGGTGATCACTGGTGAAAGGGTTAACTAGGGGGCAATCAGGGGGCTTTATGCGGTAGTATATGGGGGTCCCTGGCGCTATAAAAAGCTGCGGCGAACCTAAATACCTACCTGCCTAACTAGCGTCACCTGTGACACTAATACGGCGATCAGAAAAATGATCGCTTATTAGGCTGGGTTCACACTGGAGCGATGCGGAAACGCCGCGAATCCGCGGCGGGTTCCCGCATCGCATGCCTCCCGGCGGCAGTTCACACTGCCCTATGCGAACTGCTGGGAGTGTCAGTGAAATGTTACTGACACCCCCAGATCAGTTCGCATATCGCAGTGCGATCTGCAAACTCGGATCGCATGGTGTGAACACCCATGCGATCCGATTCTGCTGCGGGCCAAAAAAAGGGTCCCGTGCGAATTTGCGGCGGGTGTGGCGGGTGCGGCGGGTGCGGCGAATGGCTGAACTCGAATCGCACAGAGATCGGATGTGATTTGCACTGCAGTGCGGTGCGAATCACATTCGTTCTCATAAACCGCTGCAATGTGAACCCAGCCTTAGTGACACTGGCGACGGGGGGTGATCACGGGGTTAAACCTTTATTGGGGGGGTTAGGGGGGTACATTAGAACTAAAGGGGGCTAACTCTAACTGCCCTAACAGTTATTACAGTCACAAATGACACCAATGCAAAAAAAAAAAAAAAAAAAAAAAAAATGACATTGGTGTCATTGTGACTGGGGGGCAGGGGTAATTGGGGGGGTGATCGGGGGGTAAAGGGGGGGTGTGAGTGTGCCTGGCATGTTCTACTGTGTGTGTGAGTGTTGGTGCAACTTACTGATCCGCTCTCCTCCGTGTCGGAACGAAAAATACCGACACGGAGGAGAGAATACATCACTTCCTCTCCTGTGTTTACATTACAGGAGAGGAAGTGATGTCACCGGGGATTTCTATTCGTCGGGAGCGATCGCGAGGGGGTGGCCATGAATGAATGGCCGTCCCCTCGTCCGGGATCGCTCCCGCACGAATACCGACCGCCGCAGGCACCGGGCGGGGGCCCGATCGGGCCCCCGACCCGCGGGAGGCAAGGGACGTACATGTATGTCCTTATGCCTGCCCGTGCCATTGTACCGACGTACATCGGCGTGCGGCGGTCGGCAACTGGTTAATTTTCCTATGTTTTCTTTTTAATAAAAACTGAATCAACTCAAGTCCCTTTTCATTAAAAAATTTGAACCATTCATCTATTGATTCCTGGTCAATCAGGCCATCATTAGGTGGGATATCCCACCTGAGGCGTCTAGGGACCAGGTTATCTTTTAGATACTGTTCAAACGTGGTTGTGTCCCACCAGAGACTAATTCTCTTTTCCATGTTGTGTCCTAATTTTCTCATTAGGCTTTCTATGTCACCATTTTTTGTACAATAGTCTGTAGTACTAAAGACTTCATCCAGATTAATATTTCTTTTATCCATAAAGAAGAAAACTTCCATAATGGCAGCGGGAGTGTATGTGTTTGTAATAAGGAATGTAAAGTAGGTACTCCTGTGCTAAAAGGAATAAATATAATATACTGAAAAAGGTGCTGCATACACCGTAAGGACCAAACTCGTGTCCAAATGTGTGAGTAATCAAAAAGTAAGGGGTGGTGTTGCGCTACTTGTACAAGATTATATATTTTTCTATATATAGTAATTTGTTAGAATTATCAACTAGTGATTATAGCTAGAAAACATTCATCGGTATATTTAGCAAAATAAAGTGCAAATATGTAAATATAATATACTAAAATAATATCATAAATTCATAAATATATACGTTTAAAAGGGACATAGATGTTCATCATAAAAATTCCTACTGTGCAAAATCTTAAAAAATAGATATAAAACATATATCCAACATGTGCAAAATTGCATAAAAAGATAAGTGGTGTGTGATTTCAAAATTGTGCAACATACGTAAAAAGTGAATAATTCATAAAGTAACTTATTTCATCAAGGAGAAATACGAAAAAAATTATATATGTATATACACAGAAAAAATATAAATAAATAAATAAAATTCTTTTAGCAAACTGAGTGTATCAAGTCTCTTAGTGCAATATTGGACGTATATTTCTTGGTCCAGTGTGCAACAGTAGTGCAGATGTGGAAGTGTTTCACAGGAACACTGTGTGCTGCTATACTGACATTCAGTGATACTGTGCCTTTAAGTGCTAAGATATGAATCTTTAGTGTCACTGACACCCATGGCTGAAATAAATGATTACCTTACTGCTGTAAGGTAAACAGCATGTAGCAAGATTTAAGCCTCATGCACACGAGACGCAGTTAAACGCGCGTTCAGATGCAGTTGGACAGTTTTTTCAACTGCACCTGAACTCATTCAATGTTATCCTATGTGTCCATGCACACAGTCTCGTTTTTTTCCGTTTATATGCAGTTGCGTTTAATCTCGTTTTTCCAGAAGCAAAAAAATGCGTTCAGAAACAAAAATTTCTGCGTTTCAGACGCAAAACGCGGCAAAACGCGGTAAAACGCGGCAAAACGCCGCTACCGCGTTTAGCCGCGTTTGCGTTTATATGCGTTTTTAAAGGTGACCTTTTTTTTTACATTAAAAATCTCAAAAATGATTGCAAATGATGAAAAACCATTAGAAAAATATTTTAAACAATTGCAATTGCAAGTGGACAATCCACAACTTGTGGCAAGTGACGTGGCAAGTGGACAATCCACAACTTGTGGCAAGTGACATGGCAGGTGGCAAGTGATGTGGCAAGTGGACAATCCACAACTTGTGGCAAGTGACATGGCAGGTGAAGTGGCAAGTGACGTGGAAAGTGGACAATAGACAACTTGTGGCAGGTGACGTGGCAAGTGACCTGGCAGGTGACGCGGCAAGTGACTTGGCAGGTGACGTGGCAAGTGGAAAATCAACAACTTGTGGCAGGTGACTGGCATGTGATGTGGCAAGTGGACAATAGACAACTTGTGGCAGGTGACGTGGCAAGTGACCTGGCAGGTGACGCGGCAAGTGACTTGGCAGGTGACGTGGCAAGTGGAAAATCAACAACTTGTGGCAGGTGACTGGCATGTGACGTGGCAAGTGGACAATCCATAACTTGTGGCAGGTGACGTGGCAAGTGACGTGGCAAGTGGACAATCCACTTGTGGCAGGGGACGTGGCAAGTGACGTGGCAAGTGGACAATCCACTTGTGGAAGGTGATGTGGCAAGTGACGTGGCGAGTGGACAATCCACAACTTGTGTCAGGTGACGTGGCAAGTGGACAATCCACAACTTGTGGCAGGTGATGGGGCAAGTGATGTGGCAAGTGGACAATCCACTTGTGGCAGGGGATGTGGCAAGTGACGTGGCGAGTGGACAATCCACAACTTGTGTCAGGTGACGTGGCAAGTGGACAATCCACAACTTGTGGCAGGTGATGTGGCAAGTGATGTGGCAAGTGGACAATCCACTTGTGGCAGGTGACGTGGCAAGGGACGTGGCAAGTGGACAATCCACAACTTGTGGCAGGTGATGTGGCTGGTGACGTGGCAAGTGGACAATCCACATCTTGTGGCAGGTGACGTGGCAGGTGACGTGGAAAGTGGTGTGGCAAGTGGACAATCCACAACTTGTGGCAGGTGATGTGGCTGGTGACGTGGTAAGTGGACAATCCACAACTTGTGGCAGATGGCATGGCAGGTGACGTGGAAAGTGGACAATCCACATCTTGTGGCAAGTGACGTGGCAGGTGATGTGGCAAGTGACGTGGCAAGTGGACAATCCACAACTTGTGGCAGGTGATGTGGCAAGTGATGTGGCAGGTGATGTGACAAGTGGACAATCCACATCTTGTGGCAAGTGACGTGGCAGGTGACGTGGCAAGTGACGTGGCAGGTGACGTGGCAAGTGACATGGCAAGTGGACAATCCACATCTCGTGGCAAGTGACGTGGCAGGTGATGTGGCAAGTGACGTGGCAAGTGGACAATCCACAACTTGTGGCAGGTGACGTGGCAGGTGATGTGGCAAGTGACGTGGCAGCTGACGTGGCAAGTGGACAATCCAAAACTTGTGGCAGGTGACGTGGCAAGTGACGTGGCAGGTGACGTGGCAAGTGATGTGGCAAGTGGACAATCCACAGCTTGTGGCAAGTGACGTGGCAAGTGGACAATCCACAACTTGTGGCAGGTGACGTGGCAGGTGACGTGGCAAGTGAACAATCCACAACTTGTGGCAGGTGACGTGGCAAGTGACGTGGCAGGTGAAGTGGCAAGTGACGCGGCAAGTAGACAATCCACAACTTGTGGCAGGTGATGTGGCAAGTGACGTGGCAGGTGATGTGGCAAGTCACGTGGCAAGTGGACAATCCACAACTTGTGGCAGATGATGTAGCTGGTGACGTGTCAAGTGGACAATCCACAGCTTGTGGCAGGTGGCATGGCAGATGACGTGGAAAGTGGACAATCCACATATCGTGGCAAGTGACGTGGCAGCTGATGTGGCAAGTGACGTGGCAAGTGGACAATCCAAAACTTGTGGCAGGTGACGTGGCAAGTGATGTGGCAGGTGACGTGGCAAGTGATGTGGCAAGTGGACAATCCACAGCTTGTGGCAAGTGACGTGGCAAGTGGACAATCCACAACTTGTGGCAGGTGACGTGGCAGGTGACGTGGCAAGTGAACAATCCACAACTTGTGGCAGGTGACGTGGCAAGTGACGTGGCAGGTGATGTGGCAAGTGACGCGGCAAGTAGACAATCCACAACTTGTGGCAGGTGATGTGGCTGGTGATGTGGCAAGTGGACAATCCACAGCTTGTGGCAGGTGGCATGGCAGATGACGTGGAAAGTGGACAATCCACATCTCGTGGCAAGTGACGTGGCAGGTGATGTGGCAAGTGACGTGGCAAGTGGACAATCCACAATTTGTGGCAGGTGACGTGGCAGGTGATGTGGCAAGTGGACAATCCCCAACTTGTGGCAAGTGACGTGGCAAGTGGACAATCCACAACTTGTGGCAGGTGCCGTGGCAAGTGACACGGCAAATGCAAGTGTACAACTGCTCTCTATGCTGCTGCTGCTCACTCTGATCAAAATAGCAGAAATAGTTAAAAAAAATGCTTTGAGAGCTTGGGGAGGGTCTACATGATGTTATCTTTATAAACGCGTCTAAACGCAAACGCGTCTAAACGCGTCTAAACGCGACATGCAAACGCGGCAAAACGCGCGTTTCTAAACGCGCGTTTCAGCTTTTGTTTCATCTGCGTCTCGTGTGCATGAGGCCTTAAGGGGATGGATCCCTTCGGATCAGTCTTTTCCTAGGCGTTCCTATGGAATAAAGCCAGGGGGAGGGGGGGTCCTTTCCTTGTCTTTCCGCTGGGTGTTAGTAACTTGAATCACTCAGGTCATTTAGATGCTCAATGTGTTAGAGAAAAGAGAGGCCTACCATGGTGCAGTATGTTGAAAAAATGTTGGCGTTTATTTAAATAGAACAATAAAAAACTCACATTTTCTTTATGCAAGCTGTACACTGTAAAAACGAGCGCCGAGCTTGTACCTGTGCGTCTGTTCCGGTGTCTAGATTGCCTCTCGTATCCTACGTGTTACGTCACAACACACGTGACTTCGACTGGGATGAGGCTTATGGACAATGAAGTCTATTTAAATAGGCTCAGGTAGTTTCGTTATTTAGCGGCCATTTTCTTGTAGGCTCCGGAATATGTTCATGATTTCAAATATATATCCCTTTTTCTCCTTTCTGGTCAATGTCCAGGCCACTGTAAAGTAGAACAGAAAAAAAAAAATTATGAGTGACGTTACATCATGATCATCTTATATCGATATCTATTTTTTTTTTTCCATTTCAAATGAAGTAGGGAAAGGGTTTTTTTCTCTGTCAGATTATTTTTGCCATCTTTTTCCTGTTTGAGAGGGTTTTTCTTCACTTCCTGTTTTCTAGACGCAACAGGAAGTGAGAGGAAATGTCTCCAAAGTGGCACATTGCCATGGTGTTACCTGAGTGCCCCCATTAGTGGATTTCCCCTCCTGTTACTGTTCTCAAGACAACTTAAGCCATGTACACACGATCGGACTTTCCAGCGGACCAGAGTCCGTCGGACAATTCGATCGTGTGTGGACTCCAGCGGACTTTTTCTTCCCAAAAGTCCGGCGGACCTAGAAATAAGACTGGCTTCAAATTTTCGGCCGGACTCAGCTTTTAGCGGACAATCCTTTTGTCTGTGTGCTAGTCCGACGGACTAAAACCGACGCTAGGGCAGCTATTGGCTACTGGCTATGAACTTCCTTATTCTACGTCATCACGTTCGAATCCGTCAGACTTTTGGCATGATCATGTGTGGCCAAGTCCATTCGTCTGAAAGTCTGGAGGACCTCAGCTGCAAAGTCCGTCGGATTGTCCGCCAGAAAGTCCGATCGTGTGTACGAGGCATTAGAGTAGTGATGGCGAACCTTGGTACGCCAGATGTTTTGGAACTACATTTCCCACGATGCTCAATTACACTGCAGAGCGCATGAGCATCCTGGGAAATGTAGTTCCAAAACATCTGGGGTGCCAAGGTTTGCCATCACTGACTTTTAGAGTTTTAGATCTTCTCTTACTTTCAGTCCAGGTGACAATGGTCAGTAGGACAGGTAGAGAGTGTAAAACTCCATAGAAGGGAAACAGAAAGCAAAAATAACATGGCAGGGGATCCAACCTTGAATCCGAAGCCCTGACTTCATTTAAAGATGGGTAAAAAAAAGTTAAGACTACTCATGCTTACTTGGTCGGATCAGCCTGTAAGATTCCTTCTTGGAGAGAGGCAGTAGGGTTGTCAAGCCTTGCTTGAGCCTCCTTGCATCTATGCTAATGAATTTCCGTGTAATATAAACGTTGTCAAAGTTGTTATCGTTGGTAAAATTTCGAAGATAACTGAAAGCCCTGGAAAAAAAGAAAGAAAGAAGGCAAGGGTTACAAATGGTATACACGGGACATGGTCTATCTCTAGCTCCAAGGTGGGTTACAATTGGTATACACAGGACATGGTCTATCTCTAGCTCCAAGGCGAGTTACAAATGGTATACACAGGACATGGTCTATCTCTAGCTCCAAGGGGGTTACAAATGGTATACACAGAACATGGTCTATCTCTAGCTCCAAGGCGAGTTACAAATGGTATGCACAGGACATGGTCTATCGCTAGCTCTGAATGCCGGTCAGACGGCGAGGGAACACAGAGGCATGCATATGATAGGCACACATGCTGCATATGATGGACACACAGGCTGCATATGATGGGCACACAGGCTGCATGTGATGGGGCACACAGGCTGCATGTGATGGGACACACAGGCTGCATGTGATGGGGCACAGTGGCTGCATGTGATGGGGCACAGTGAGGCTGCATTTGATGGGCACAGTGAGGCTGCAAATGATTTTTTTCCCCTGAATTTTTTTGTTAGTTTGCTCCCAAACCACCACCCCCAAAAAAAATTACCAATAGTAGGTGACGATGGCGATAATGAAGACAGAGTAGGTGAATATGTGAAAGATCTCCCGGTAAGGTTCGAGATCCAGTTTTACTTACTCCATGATGTCACTAGCAATGGTGAATACACTCTTGCTAGAGTTGACTATTCCACCAAGATCATAGTTGATGGTCATATTGTAATCAAATTTATTCTTTAGATCTTGTAAAATAACCATGACAGCTGCAAGAAGAGAAACAATGTTAGAGATTTATTGCTGATTCTTTTTATGGGTTTACAAAAATTTTGAAGGCTAAGTCCACCTTTTACAAACCAGGGAGAAGAACCACCACACTCCTTTACGGGGTGGATGGTTTGGGTGTGGAGGGGTCCATTTGTAGTATGTTACATCCTAAATATGGGGGTAACATGGTCCAAAAGATGGAGTTAGCCTTTAATTTTGAGAAATGTTGTTATACTTACGAGCTTTAATGTTCTTCTGTATATATTCTCCTACATAGGACGGTATGACACAGATGATGGTGGCAACTGCAAAAGAAAAACAGAAAGCATAAAGATTAGAGTCAAGTCGTAATAAGGTCAATGTAACTCTTCATGAACACCTAAGAATTTGGTTTTCAGGGGATGTGGTGTGTTTTCCAAATACCAACCAACCAACCAAGGCATGTTTGATGCGTCAAAAAAATTTGCCTTGTTTCTCCAAGAGTTAAGTTATCAGAGTATTTTGGTATGTTTTCCCCATACCAGGCAACCAACCAACCAACCAACCAACCAATGAAGGCAAGTTTGCTGGGTCAGATAAATTAGCCTTGTTTCTCCAAGACTTCAGATCAGGGATGAGGTCAATGTAACTCTTCATGAACACCTAAGAATTTGGTTATCAGGGGATGTGGTGTGTTTTCCAAATACCAACCAACCAACCAAGGCATGTTTGATGCGTCAAAAAAATTAGCCTTGTTTCTCCAAGAGTTCAATTATCAGAGTATTTTGGTATGTTTTCCCCATACCAGGCAACCAACCAACCAACCATTGAAGGAAGTTTGATGAGTCGGATGAATTAGCCTTCTTTCTCCTGGAGACAAGTTTCAACTGGAATTTCTTAAAAGACCTTATGAGTCGTGAAATGTGCCAGTTTATGAAGGATTACATATCCCCTTTCATCCATTGCTACATTCGATTTTCAATCAGAAGCAAAATGGTGGTCATGAAAATGAACTTGACCACACTGACAGCCGAGTCCTAATTTTTTTGACAATAAAAAACAAAACAAAAAAAAAGCAAACATACCTTTGGCCACTTCGCATAGCCATGTGAAGCCATCTACAATGTTGCAAAGAACGCCGGCTCCTATGTCCAAGCAATTATTCTTGGCATCTGCGAATGCCCTGGTGCACTTCTTGTGTGGGTTCAAAAGCTCTTCATTGCAGATGTCCCCGATGCTGTGAATGAAGGCCCATATGTGACCGAGTGTCTTGCCTACAAGAAAAAAAAAAAAATCAGTCATGTCATCTACAGGAATGGACAGTAGAAGTAAAATAAAAAAAAAATAAAAAAAAAATAAAAAAAGCCCCCCTCCTAACCTCGTCCACCTCTTCTGGTCTAGTAATTGAGGTGAACTAACCCTTTAAGGAAAGGGTAAAAACTATCATTTGTGGTGCTATATTTATAAAGCATTGAATGTGACATTCACCAAACATTCACTGCATGTATTTTTAATGACAGCGAATATGTGAATGTAACATTGAATGCTTTATAATTATGCCCCCCCCAGGTGTCATCTTTACAGATAATAGACAAATCTAGCGACGTCTGTCTGCTTTTTATTTTCCTTCACTTGAGGAGCCCAATATACGCACCAAACCCCGAAGCTGAAAATGTTACTTACCAATCACTTTCATCCGTGCTCTGACTTTTTGAAAAAAAATTCTTGGCTTTTCAGGCGACAGTTTTTACTTTGCCTGTTATATTTTTCAAGTAGCTCAAAACATCTGCAGGAGAGAAGAAAAATACATCATAAGTTTAAAATGCTCCATTGTCCAATTCCCAAAGCTTCAACGTCAAAATAAGATCTTTATATTGGCCTTTGTGTACCTTTCATTTTCTATCTATCTATCTATCTATCTATCTATCTATCTATCTATCTATCTATCTATCTATCTATCTATCTATCTATCTATCTATCTATCTATCTATTCATCTATCTATCTATCAATCGATCCTTCTATCGATCCCTCTATCTATCCATTGATCCCTCTATCTATCTATCAATCCCTCTATCTATCTATCCCTCCCATATCTATCTATCTATCTATCTATTTATCTATCCCTCACATATCTATCTATTCATATACAGAATTGCTTTGTTATGAACCACTTGAAGCCCACACTATAGCCGAAAGACAGCTACAGCGCAGGCTTAACCGCTTCAGCCCCCGACCAGAGAATTATTTTTGCAATTCGGCACTGTGTCGCTTTAACTGACAATTGCGCGGTCATGCGACGTTGCACCCAAACAAAATTTACGTACTTTTTTTCCCCACAAAAAACAGAGCTTTCTTTTGGTGGTATTTGATCACCTCTGCGGTTTTTATTTTTTGCAATATAAATAAAAAAAGAGCGACAATTTAAAAAAAAAAAAAAAAAACACAATATTTTGTACTTTTTGCTATAATAAATATCCCCATTTAAAAAAAAAAAAAAAGCAAAATTTTTCTCAGTTTAAGCCGATATGTATTTTTCTACATATTTTTGGTAAAAGAAAAAAAAAAATCGCCATAAGCGTATATTGATTGGTTAAGTTATAGCGTCTACAAAATAGGGGATAGATTTATAGCATATTTATTTATTTATTTATTTTTTACTAGTAATGGGGAGATCTGCGATCCTTGACTGCGACATTATGGTGGACGCATTGGACAATTTTGACACGTTTTTGAGACCACTGGCATTGATACAGCGATCAGTGGTATAAAAATACACCGACTTCTGTATAAATGTCACTGGCAGTGAAGGGGTTAACCACTAGGGGGCGATCAAGGGGTTAACTGTGTTCCCTGGGAGGTGATTCTAACTGAAAGGGGAGGGGACTGACTAGAGGAAGTGACGGATCGTGGTTCCTAGCTCATAGGAACACACGATCTGTCACTTCTGTCAGAACAGAGATTTGTGTGTTTACGCACACTTGTCCCTGTTCTGTGTCTCCTGCTCACAATCGCTCGTGGCTGGCGGTCACATCGACCGTCACGCCACGAGCATCGGCACCCCCAGCTGTGCAGCGGGCGGGCGTGCGCGCCTGCTATCCTGCCCCGCGTACCGACATATAGCTGCGACGGTTCACGCAGGGGAGCCAACCTGCCACAGTGTAACTGCGGCGGCTGGTCGGGAAGTGGTTAATTTGCCGGGAGGGCGTCCACAGACGTGCTGCCCGCGTGCCCCTCTCTGTGATCACTGGTCCCGGCCCTTTACCATGTGATCAGCTATCAGCCAATGATCGCCCCTGATGTTAACCCCTTCCCTACCAGTGTCATTAGTACAGTAACAGTGCGTTATTTTAAGCACTGATCAATGTAATAATGTGACTGGTTCCCCAAAAAAGTGCCAGAAGTGTCAGTTAGGTGTCCAATTTGTCCGCTGCAATGTCGCAGTCACGCTAAAAAAAACACTGATTGCTGCCATTACTAGTAAAAAAAAACAGCCATAAAAATATCGCATCGTTTGTAGACACGATAACTTTTGCACAAATGAATCAATATATTGCAATTTTTTTTCTTTTTTACCAAAAATATGTAGAAGAATACATATCGGCCTAAACTGAGGAAAAATTAGCTTTTTTAAGAAAAAATAATTGGGATATTTATTATAGCAAAAAGTACAAAATATTGTGTTTTTTTTTTTTTTTCAAAATCGTCGCTATTTTTTTGTTTATAGCACAAAAATAAAAACCGCAGAGGTGATCAAATACCACCTAAAGAAAGCTCTATTTGTGGGAAAAAAAGGACGTTAATTTTTGTTTGGGTGCAACGCTTATTGGGATTTTTTTTTTTACCAAAAATATGTAGCAGAATACATATAGGCCTAAACTGATGAAGACATTTGCTTTTTCATTTTTTCTTTTTTTTTTTTATTGGATGTGTAAAGTAGAAAATATATATATTTTTTTTCAAAATCGTCAGTTTTGTTTGTTTATAGTGCAAAAAAAAACGCAGGTGATCAAATACCAAGAAAGCTCGTAAGAAAAAAGAAAAAGGAGATCAATTTTATTTGGGTGCAACATTTCACGACCTCGCAATTGCCAGTTAAAGTAACGCAGTGCTGTATCACAAAAAAAAATGGCCTGGTCATTGAAGGGAGGTAAACCTTCCGGGGGCTGAAAGAATCGGCTGCAATGCAACTCAACACCCAAAAAATATGTAGGCTGGTGTTTGTTGCAGCTCAGTGCGCTGCAATTGAGGTGCATGGAGGAGGTTGGTGCATTGCAGTGCAGATTTGTTGTTGCGATGCACTGAGCGCACCAATGCAATTCATCAATCAGGGCTCTGTTATGCAGAGCCGGTACAAGAGGTGGGCGGGAGGGGCGGGTGCCCTGGGCGGCAGAGCCGGTACAAGGGGTGGGTGGGAGGGAGGGGCGGGTGCCCTGGGCGGCAGAGCTGGTACAAGGGGTGGGCGGGTGCCCTGGGCGAAGTGTGAGAGGGGCAATATCAGGGCCGTCTTTAATGCAGGGCAAAAGCAGCTGCCCTGAAGCCCGCGCTGCCTTAGAATAGTTCTCCTGGTGTAGAGGTCACAAACACAGCTGTTCCGTCCTCCCCGTTTGCTCTCCTGGCCGGGTTAACACAAGCTGCCACACTGACGGGAGGAGAAAAGCTGTGGGTTGTGTGTGTGTGTAAGAGCTGACTCATCTTGCTTCTCCCTCTGTCAGGAGCTGCAGGATCAGAGTGGCTGGCCTGTGACAGGGAGAGAGGCAGATCGGTGGTCCGTGCTCCCCTGTCCCGTCATGGATGAGAACTGTGAGAAGGAGGGGGAGGAATTTGTGAAAAGAGGTGAGAACTCTTTAACTCTTTAAAGGGAGGATTACAAATTGTAGCTTTGGGGGGGGGGGGTATACAGAGGAGGCTATGGAAGGGGAGTATAAAAAGGTGGCTATGGAAGTGGGAATATACAGAGAAGGCTATGAAAGGGGGGTATACAGAGGAGGCTATGGAAGGGGGGGTATACAGAGAAGGCTATGGAAGGGGGGTATACAGAGGAGGCTATGGAAGGGGGGGTATACAGAGGAGGCTACAGACAGGGGGGTATACAGAGGTGACTATGGAAGGGGGGTGTACAGAGGTGGCTGTGGACAGGGGGTTATACAGAGGAAGCTATGGAAAGGGAGGTATACAGAGGAGGCTATGGAGGGGGGTATACAGAGGTGGCTGTGGACAGGGGGGTATACAGAGGTGGCTGTGGACAGGGGGGTATACATAGGAGGCTATATAAGGGGGGGTATACATAGGTGGCTGTGGACAGGGGGTTATACAGAGGTGGCTATGGAAGGGGGGTATACATAGGTGGCTGTGGACAGGGGGTTATACAGAGGAGGCTATGGAAGGGGGGTATACAAAGGAAGCTATGGAAGGGGGGGTATACAGAGGAGGCTATATAAGGGGGGGATATACATAGGTGGCTGTGGACAGGGGGTTATACAGAGGTGGCTATGGAAGGGGGGTATACATAGGTGGCTGTGGACAGGGGGTTATACAGAGGAGGCTATGGAAGGGGGGTATACAAAGGAAGCTATGGAAGGGGGGGTATACAGAGGAGGCTATGGAAGGGGGGGTATACAGAGGAGGCTATGGAAGGGGGGTGTACAGAGGAGGCTATGGAAGGGGGGTATACAGAGGTGGCTATGGAAGGGGGGGTATACAGAGGTGGCTATGGAAGGGGGGGTATACAGAGGAGGCTATGGAAGGGGGGTGTACAGAGGAGGCTATGGAAGGGGGTATAGAGAAGAGGCTATGGAAGGGGGAACAGAGGAGTCTATGGAAGGGGGTGTACAGAGGAGGCTATGGAAGGAGGTGTACAGAGGTGGATGTGGAAGGGGGGTATACAAAGGTGGCTGTGGACCAGGGGGGGTGTATACAGAGGTGGATGTGGAAGGGGGGTGTACAGAGGTGGCTGTGGAAGGGGGGGTATACAGAGGAGGCTGTGGACAGGGGGGGTACAGAATTGGCTGTGAACAGGAGGGATACAGATGTATGTGGGGGGTAGAGAGGTGGATGGGGGGGTATAGAGGTGGCCGTGGATGGGGGGGTACAGAGGTGGCTGTGGATGGGGGGTACAGAGGTGGCTGTGGATGGGGGTACAGACGTGGGCGGGGGTATAGAGGTGGACGGGGGGTACAGAGGTGTCCGTGGACAGGGGGGGTATACAGAGTGTGTGTACGTTTTTTTGGGATGTTGGGGTAAAGAGCAAAATTGCATGGGGGAGCCCAGGAAAATGCTTGCCCAGGGTCCAAACAATATTAAAGACAGCCCTGGGCGGGTTGTTAGCAGGCATAAGAGTAACAATAGTGTGTGTGTGTGGGGGGGGGGGGGGTCATGTAAAGGGTGAAATACTGTGTGTGGGGTGATAATTGAATTTGTAGTGTTTTAAGTATATTCTTGTTTTGAAAAGACATTGATTCTTTCTTAAAAACGGGGGGTGGGGGCGCAGATTGTCATCTTCGCCCTGGGCACCAAATGGCCTTGTCCCAGAACTGCCGTCATGAAGAGGGGCCCTAAGGGCCACAATAATTCTACTTACTCCTTAGCGGTTCCTTGACGCGCTCCACGATCTCGATGGTCTGATTCATGACCACTTGCACATCACAGGCGCTGGAATTTGTGACCCGCTGAACGTTCTCCAACATGTTGGCAGCTGGTCCGTTCATGGCCATGGAAAGGATGATGAGCAGGATGATGGTCCTCGCGTATCCTAAGAGAGAGAGAGAGAATTTTTATTTTTTTTTAATTAATACAACAAGACGTTTTTTAGAACAAGAACTGGATTGCATGAAACGTCTGCACCATGCGACTGGGCATGCTGCCTGCATTGGAGGCATCATTAACTTAACATTGACACCATTGCCTTCTGGGACACACATGTCCCAAAAGGAAACGGGGCCACTCAACGAAGAGAAGGAACCGCCGCGGAATAGGAAGAGGCAGATTAGGAAGACTGCTTAGCAACAGCGTTTCAGGTAAGTGAATTTTTTTTCTTTTTTCTTTTATTTTTTATTTTTTATTATTTTATCAATTAATTTTTTTTTTTTTGGGTGGCCCTCCACTTTAAGGTGTCAAAATAAAAAAATAAAAAGAGGAAGAAACGCACAAGTATGCATTGAAAACTTATAAAAATGAGTGTGAGTGCATGGTAAAAATGTGTCGGTAATGCAGAAACTGCAGCGTGAAAAAGCCCCGACTGTGGTAACGTACTGTCTTTGGGTTCATCTACACCAGGTGCTTTCCAGTGCGTTTCTGAAACCGCTTCTGGAACGCATGTGCGGTGTTCGCTGTGTATTCATATGGCCCTGAAGGATAACGACACCCAAAACAGACAGTGATCACCATGTATTGCAATGGCTCTTTGTACTAGAGTTACCACCTCATCCCTTTAAACCCGAACACATATGAATTGCACGGGTTCGGAGGCTAATTTAATGCAGATAAGGCACCAAGCAGGGGCGGACTCACCATTCGGGCTCTCGGGCACTGCCCAAGGGCCCCATGCCACCAAGGGGCCCCATCAGGGTTGCCAGCTTCAATAAAACCAAGGAGAGTATGTAAAAATCTGTGTTTTTAAAAAAAATCCCAAGATTATAGCTGCCCCACCTCACCAGTACCTTTTCAGTGTGTGTATATGTGTATTCTGTGTGTGTATGCTGTGTGTCTGTGTGTGTATACTGTGTGTGTGTGTGTGTATACTGTGTGGCCATAATCTATTGCCCGGGGGCCCCATAATCTCCTATTGCCCGGGGGCCCCATAATCTCCTATTGCCCGGAGGGGCCCCCATAATCTCCTATTGCCGGGGGCCCCATAATCTTCTCCTATTGCCCGGGGGGCCCATAATCTCCTATTGCTAGGGGGCCCCATGAGTTTTCAGTCTGCCCCTGGCACCAAGTGAGTTTAATTACCACCTTAAGTGTCCGTTTAGTATATTTTGATATTTTACATCTCTGGAGTTCTCTGCTCTTCTCAGAGATATTTGTTCTCACCCATGTGGCAGTTTAATATATCATGTAGATCACTTCTCCCACTGAGATTAGAAGTGATCTACAAATGCTCTGAGAACCCTGAACGGCTTCTGTTTCTGTAATCTCACAATAGCTCAGGAGATTTCAGTATCAGAAATCCCAAAGTGAAATACGAAGCACTCCACATACACTGCACATATTAAGTTAATAATAAAGATATAATCCCCCTACCCAATAAACAGACACCCCATAACTGTAAAACATTCTAATTAATACATAACATATGTGCATATTTATGCGAATGGTGTATTCTGAAATGATAGTACCCTATTTGTCATGCAGATATGCACCATTCATATAAAAACGATAAATATATATATTAAATAGTTCAAAGTAATTTAAAAAAAGCATAACAATAAAAATATTAAATTAACAATTAAAATAATAATAAATATAGCGCAGCGTTTTTGGATAACTGCCTTTCAGATAGCATCGACCCTTACGGGAAACTCTATTACACTGGACCCTTCGTTGGCCCTACTCAACTTTACTCCCCCTAACTACACTCGTAGTCAATTGGCCCTGTTTCTGCAACTAACCACAGCAGCTAAGCAAACTATAGCCAAGGCTTGGAAAACCCCCACGCTCCCGGTGGCAGAAATGAAGAATAGGGTTACAAGGGCCAAGATTCACTCCAAATTAGAGGCGAAACGCCTGGACCGTATGCCCCAATTCTACAAAGTTTGGCAACCCTGGATACAACACTTTTTACCCCCGGATTTTGACCCCTGTTTACTTGAGCCCTAAACTACTCACTAAATTGGGGTGGTCTCCAGCTAATGAAGGCCTGGGTCTGTGCGGGCCGGTTGACCGACTCTTCTTCTTTCCTTTCCTCTTATTCTACATCTTTCCTCTCCCTTCTTTCTAACTCTACTGCTATTATTTCTGTTGTGTTCTAGCTGTTCTTTCTTTCTTCTCTCTTTCCTCTTTTTGAAAATTTTGTCCACGCAGTACCATTATTCTTTTACTTGCTACTTATGTAGAGGTTGAGAGTAGCTTAATTCTTTGACCCCGATATTACCGGAGTGTCTCATTTTTTGACTATATGCTTAAGCAAATACTCTCCTAGCAGTCCTATGCGGCATACCCTTTTGCTTGTTTGTAACCGCATTATTCTGTATGATGTCGCAAGTTGTTTGTTCCAATGTTTTATATATTCTGCTATACCCAAACCCTGTTAGCAATGTACTGTGTACTCTGTCTGTAAACTGATAATAAAAATTTTTGAAATAAAAAAAAATAATAAATAAATACATAATAATAATAAATATATATGTGTGTGTGTGTGTGTGTGTGTGTGTGTAAAGTATATATGGCGTTTTTAACACAGGCGTATTAACATATACACTTATGCAAACGCAGTGTGTACTGGACTCATCTGATGCTCTGAATTTTACAGCCACCTTGCGTTATCAGCGATGCATCATCTGCGCAGCTGTCAAAATTACAGCATCAGTTGTACTTCTGTAGCCACAACACTGCCTTTATATATATGCCTATATATATGTGTATATCTGTGTGAGTGTATGTGTGTGTGTGTGTATATATATATATATACTGTAGACATGTCACTGGAGAAGTGATCGAGGGGGTGTACATCTCACCTAGGTTGCTACACAGTGTGAGATGGTAAATCCAGGATGGATCAGTTTCTCAGCGGCGATATGCTGCTGAGTTGTTATTTAATTTTGCCGGGCCTGGGTTTATATGGAATGGCAGGTAGGTTTGGTAGAGGGACCTGTCATTCCACATCCCCCGATCCAGTTCTGGGTTTGGGATCAGGTGAGCTTGGATCCTAATTAGCCTGGGAAGCTAAAGGCTCTGTAGGGTCTGCAGGTGATTGCTTCTCAGCCAGGGAATGAACAATCTGTGTGTTGAAGGAAGCTGCAAGCACAGCCACTGCTGGAGCTAAAACTCACCCTGCGATATCCAGGCGAAAGACGCTGTGTTTGTAAGTGTCAGATAGGTGAGCAGAACCTGTTAGTAAGCGCCCAGCCGGGCTAGGACTTTTATTTTTGTTGTACTTAGAAAGCACGGTGTTGCTGTATATTTTGTTTGCTGGACTGTTTGTACCACGAATAAACGCCAAGATCTGCTTTATCAAATTCCAAGTCTGCTGTGAACTGTGTCCAAACACACCCTACCCCGGGAAGATCCCTTACAATTGGTGGAGGTAGCGGGCAACGCGGTTGCTAGGGGCAACGGTGTGGACAGACTTGGCTACAGCTGCTGATGTCCTGGGTGAAAGCTGCAACTACACTCCAAAAACAGTCCAGCAACATGGAGGAGATGCTGAAGCAGTTTATGCAAGTGAGTTTGCAACAACAGCAGGCTCAGACAGAGGCCAATAGACGACATGAACAGTCCATGGCTGAACAACAGCAGATGATGGCTGCACAACAGCAGGCGCAGACAGAGGCCAATAGACGACATGAACAGTCCATGGCTGCACAACAGCAGATGATGGCTGCACAACAGCAGATGCATAAGGAAGAGTTGCAAGCTTTGCGCCAAAGCCAACAACAACTTATCGAGCACCTGATAGTAAATCGAGAGGCGCCTGTGGTTGCTAATCCACCCACAATGGAGGGAGCCGCTCCAGAGATTTTTTCTGGGAGAAGGACTGTGCAGAAAGCGCTGCAAAAGATGACTGCTGAGGACGATGTTGAGGCCTATCTAACAGTATTTGAGCGCGTGGCTCAGCGAGAGAAGTTACCAGCCGCTGAGTGGGCAGAGGTAATTGCGCCCTATTTAACAGGTGAACCTCAAAAGGCCTACTATGACCTCAGTGAGCAAGAGGTTAAGGACTATACTCGGCTAAAAGAGGAGATGCTTGCCCGACTAGGAGTTACTACTGCAGTCCGTGCCCGGAGGGTACGCAACTGGAGCTACAGTCTGGACAAATCAGCGAGGTCCCAGATGTATGACCTAATCCATTTGGCAAGAAAGTGGTTGGAGCCAGACACTTCTACTCCTGCACAAATCCTAGAGAAGGTCGTGATGGATCGCTACCTCCGAGCCCTTCCTACTGACTTGCAACGCTGGGTGGGACAAGGTGATCCTAAGAATGCAAACGAACTTGTCAACCTTGTGGAGAGGTTCCAGGCGACTGAGGACTACCTCCGTGATGTTCCTGCAGCATCTTCACCTCCCCGGAGCGCCAGATCTGTGCCGTCAGCTGGTAAGAGACTTCCATCTATTGGGGGAGTGTGGAGGGGTGCTGATGGGGGGAAAAGGGCTCAAGTGGTGTCTCAGGGACAAAAGACTGGTGATGGTCCCGGGTGGCTAAGGGGCTCTGAAAAGGACTCCTTGCCAAAGAGACCAGGCCCTATCCAGTGTTGGAGATGCCATGAGGCGGGACACGTGTCGGCCCATTGCCCTCTTACCTCTGAACCCATGGAATGTGACGCTAGCAGGCGTCAGTCGCTATTTGCGGAACCATCTTGTGCTGCAGTTCCTGGACTAGAGACTGAACCGCAAATCTGCAACATCACAATCAATGACTTTCCTGTTAAAGCGTTAATGGACTCAGGAAGCCTTGTAACCTTGGTGCATGCTAGCCTGGTGACTGGGGACTTAGAGTCTAAAAAGCATATGAGTGTTGTGTGCATACATGGTGATACAAAAGTGTACCCTATAGTGCTGGCTAAAGTCGGGACTGAACAAGGCACCGTACAATATGAAGTGGGTGTGGTTAAAAACCTCATGCATAATGTAATATTGGGGCGCGATTTTCCATTATTCTGGGCTCTTTGGGAAAAAAGAAAAATCCCCAAAAGGAGTGAGGATACCTCTAAGGGGGTTGCCTTGTCCACTGTGAATGATAAAAATGTGCAGGATGAAAATGATTGTTTTCCTTTGCAGGTCCTGGCTGGGGAGGAGGAGGCTCCTCCCACTGAGCAAAATATACTAGACTTAGAGGTGTCTAGCGATAATTTTGGGACTGCACAATTACAGGACCCCACTCTCAAAAATGCGAGAGAGCAGGTTGCTGTTATGAACGGGGTACCTCAGGAACCAGATGCTGAAAAAAGATTTCCACATTTTTCGGTGACTAATGATCTTTTCTATAGAGTCAATAAGGTTAAAGATGAGATTGTGGAACAGCTTCTGGTACCTAAGCCGTACCGGCGTCAGGTGCTTGACATGGCACATAACCATGTTCTTGGGGGACACTTGGGGACTGACAAAACGCGAGAGAGGGTTCTCCAGAGGTTTTTTTGGCCGGCCATATATGATGACATTAAAAAATACTGTGAGTCGTGCCCCACATGTCAGGTTAGTGCCCCAGTGTCACATTTTCGCAGTCCTTTGGTTTCGCTCCCTATTATAGAGGTGAACTACAAGGTGCACCAACCAGGTAGAAGGAAGCCTTTCCAAGTTTATCACATAAACTTGATCAAGCCCTGGAAAGACAGGGAATCCTTGGGGGCGACAAATACTGTTAATAATTTGTCACCACCAATCCCTCCAGTCAAGGTAGGTGATACTCTATCAGTGTCACAGAAACAGGAGGCTCAGGAATTTTTACAGAAAAACAAAAACAAGTTCTCTGACCTCCCAGGGCGTACACACCTCATCCATCATCACATTGAAACTGAGCCTAGAAGCAGAGTAAACCTTAAGCCCTATAGGATACCCGAGGCACGTAGGGAAGCCGTATCTGCCGAGGTAAAACGTATGCTTGCTCTGGGGGTAATTGAGGTGTCACAGAGTGAATGGTCCAGCCCAATTGTGCTAATCCCAAAGCCCAATGGAACTTGGAGGTTCTGTAACGATTTCAGAAAGTTGAATGAGATCTCCAAGTTCGATGCGTATCCTATGCCCAGGGTAGATGAGTTGATTGAGAAGTTGGGTAACGCCAGGTACATAACCACCCTCGATCTCACAAAGGTCTATTGGCAGATTCCACTTTCTGACGAGGCTAAAGAGAAAACTGCTTTCTCCACCCCTGATGGGCTATTCCAGTATGTAGTGATGCCGTTCGGGTTACATGGAGCGCCTGCAACTTTCCAGAGGTTGATGGACTTGATTCTGCGACCACATCGTGATTACTCAGCCGCCTACCTCGATGATGTGGTCATTTTTAGCCCTGATTGGGAAAGTCACCTCTGTAAGGTACAGGCCGTGTTGGATGCCATAAGTGATGCAGGGTTGACCATAAATGCCGAGAAGTGTGCTCTAGCCCTAGAAGAGGCCAAATATCTGGGCTACATTGTTGGAAGAGGATTGGTTAGGCCACAGCTAAATAAAATTGAGGCAATACAGAATTGGCCTAGACCCCTGACAAGGAAACAGGTTAGAGCTTTCCTGGGTATTACGGGTTATTACCGTAGATTTGTGCCGAACTTTGCCTCAGTTGCTGCTCCGCTAACTGACTTGACAAAGGGCGGAAAGACAGCAATGGTCACGTGGACCCCAGAGGCCGAGGAGGCTTTCCAAAGCCTTAAGTCTGCCTTGTGCCAACCACCTGTGTTAGTCACCCCCGATTTCAGGCGAGAATTTCTGGTCCAGACAGATGCCTCTAGCACAGGCTTAGGTGCAGTACTCTCACAAGTAGTGAATGGTGAGGAGCATCCGGTGACGTACTTGAGTAGAAAACTAACCCCGGCCGAGAAAAATTATGCCATTGTGGAGCGAGAATGTTTGGCAGTAAAGTGGGCCCTAGAATCTTTAAAGTATTACTTGCTAGGCAGGAAATTCAAGTTGGTGACAGACCATGCCCCCCTAACATGGATGAAGTTAAACAAGGAGAGAAATGCAAGAGTGACTAGATGGTTTCTCTCCCTACAAAACTTTAATTTCACTGTGGAACACAGGCCAGGGAAATTACAGGCAAATGCTGACGCATTGTCAAGGGTAAGTTGTCTGTGGGGACAAAAGGCTCAGCCCTCCGGTCTGAAAAAGAGGGGGGGGATATGTAGACATATCACTGGAGAAGTGATCGAGGGGGTGTACATCTCACCTAGGTTGCTACACAGTGTGAGATGGTAAATCCAGGATGGATCAGTTTCTCAGCGGCGATATGCTGCTGAGTTGTTATTTAATTTTGCCGGGCCTGGGTTTATATGGAATGGCAGGTAGGTTTGGTAGAGGGACCTGTCATTCCACATCCCCCGATCCAGTTCTGGGTTTGGGATCAGGTGAGCTTGGATCCTAATTAGCCTGGGAAGCTAAAGGCTCTGTAGGGTCTGCAGGTGATTGCTTCTCAGCCAGGGAATGAACAATCTGTGTGTTGAAGGAAGCTGCAAGCACAGCCACTGCTGGAGCTAAAACTCACCCTGCGATATCCAGGCGAAAGACGCTGTGTTTGTAAGTGTCAGATAGGTGAGCAGAACCTGTTAGTAAGCGCCCAGCCGGGCTAGGACTTTTATTTTTGTTGTACTTAGAAAGCACGGTGTTGCTGTATATTTTGTTTGCTGGACTGTTTGTACCACGAATAAACGCCAAGATCTGCTTTATCAAATTCCAAGTCTGCTGTGAACTGTGTCCAAACACACCCTACCCCGGGAAGATCCCTTACAATACATATATATATATATATATATATATATATATATATATTAGGGGTGCAACAGATCGTCACTGATCCGTGATTCGAATGGGTCACCCTGTTCGGATCGGCACACGCAGTGATCCGCGGTCTCGGCCTTAGGAAAGGTCGCGGCTTCGGCCTAGCTCTGGAGTGGCAGCTATCTTGGTGCACCCATCAGCCGTTTACGATTTGATCACTCTGTCAAATGATGGAGCGATCATTTGTAAACAAACGTCGGTTCCTCTCTCCCTTCTGTAAAGTCGAGGGGAGAGATCGGATAGAAGCAGCGCTGTGGGCTGGATCTGTAGTGTTCACAGCGCTGCTCTGTAACAATTGCAGTCACAGTCATCCCTCCATACTCTGCCAATACTCTGCGATTCCCTGCCAATACCGTGCCAATAGTCTGCCATACCCTGTCAATACTCTGCCATACCCTGCCAATAGTGCTATACCGTGCCAATACCCTGCCAATACTCTGCAATGCCCTGCCATGCCCTGCCAATAACGTGCCAATACTCTGCCAATACCGTGCCAATACTCTGCCAATACCATGCCAATACTCTGCCAATACTCTGCCAATACTCTGCCAATACCGTGCCAATACTCCGCCAATACCGTGCCAATACTCTGCCATACCCTGCCAATACTGCCATACCCTGCCAATACCCTGCCAATAACGTGCCAATACTCTGCCAATACTCTGCCATACCATGCCAATAGTCTGCCATACCCTGTCAATACTCTGCCATACCCTGCCAATACTGCCATACCCTGCCAATACCCTGCCAATAACGTGCCAATACTCTGCCAATACTCTGCCAATACTCTGCCATACCGTGCCAATACTCTGCCATACCCTGTCAATACTCTGCCATACCCTGCCAATACTGCCATACCGTGCCAATACCCTGCCAATACTCTGCAATACCCTGCCAATAACGTGCCAATACTCTGCCAATACCGTGTCAATACTCTGCCAATACCGTGCCAATACTCTGCCAATACCGTGCCAATACTCTGCCAATACCGTGCCAATACTCCGCCAATACCGTGCCAATACTCTGCCAATCCTCTGCCATACCCTGCCAATACTGTCATACCGTGCCAATACCCTGCCATACCCTGCCAATACTCTGCAATACTCTTCCATACCCTGCCAATACTCTACCATACCCTGCCAATACTCTGCCATACCCTGCCATACCCAGCCAATACTTGCCAATACCCAGCCATACTCGGTAATACCCAGCCATACTCAGCGATACCCAGTCATGCTCAGCCAATTATTATTTGCTGATCCGAAAAATGATCCAATCCGTGACTCTGATCCCAGGAACAATCCGTTCCGTGAGTTTTTTGAAAATATATATACACACACAAATATAAATATACACACACACACACAGATATCTTTATATATATATATATATATATATATATATATGCACATATAAATATATGTATATATATGTGTGTGTATAGTGTGTATATATATATATATATATATATATATATATATATATATATATATATATATATATATATATATATATATATATATATACATATATATACATATATATATATATATATATATATATATATACATATATATACATATATATACTTACAGTGGTGTGAAAAAGTGTTTGCCCCCTTCCTCATTTCCTGTTCCTTTGCATGTTTGTCACACTTAAACGTTTCGGAACATCAAACCAATTTAAACAATAGTCAAGGACAACACAAGTAAACACAAAATGCAATTTGTAAATGAAGGTGTTTATTATTAAAGGTGAAAAAAAATCCAAACCATCATGGCCCTGTGTGAAAAAGTGATTGCCCCCTAAACCTAATAACTGGTTGGGCCACCCTTAGCAGCAACAACTGCAACCAAGCGTTTGCGATAACGTGCAATGAGGCTTTTACAGCGTCCTGGAGGAATTTTGGCCCACTCATCTTTTCAGAATTGTCCTAATTCAGTTACATTAGAGGGTTTTCGAGCATGAACGGCCTTTTTAAGGTCATACCACAACATCTCAATAGGATTCAGGTCAGGACTTTGGCTAGGCCACTCCAAAGTCTTCATTTTGTTTTTCTTCAGCCATTCGGTGGTGGACTTGCTGGTGTGTTTAGGATCATTGTCCTGCTGCAGAACCCAAGTTCGTTTCAGCTTGAGTACACGAACAGATGGTCGGACATTCTCCTTCAGGATCTCTTGGTAGACAGCAGAATTCATAGTTCCTTTTATCACGGCAAGTCTTCCAGGTCCTGAAGCAGCAAAACAGCCCCAGACCATCACACTACCACCACCATATTTTACTGTTGGTATAATGTTCTTTTTATGAAATGCAGTGTTCCTTCTACGCCAGATATACTTGGACACACACCTTCCAAAGAGTTCCACTTTTGTCTCATCGGTCCACAGAATGTTGTCCCAAAAGTCTTGGGGATCATCAAGATGTGTTGTGGAGAAATTGAGACGAGCTTTGATGTTCTTTTTGCTCAGCAGTGGTTTTCTCCTTGGAACTCTGCCATGCAGGCCATTTTTGCCCAGTCTTTTCCTGATGGTGGAGGCATGAACGCTGACCTTAACTGAGGCAAGTGAGGCCTGCAGTTCCTTGGACGTTGTTGTGGGGTCTTTTGTGACCTCTTGGATGAGTCGTCGCTGCGCTCTTGGGGTAATTTTGGGCGGCCGGCCACTCCTGGGAAGGTTCACCACTGTTCCATGTCTTCGCCATTTGTGGATAATGGCTCTCACTGTGGTTCGCTGGATTCCCAAAGCTTTGGAAATGGCTTTATAACCCTTTCCAGACTGATAGATCTCAATTACTTTCTTTCTCAATTGTTCCTGAATTTCTTTGGGTCTCGGCATGATGTGTAGCTTTTAACCACTTCCCGACCAGCGCACGACGATGTACGTCGACAGAATGGCACAGGCAGGCATATTGGCGTACATGTACGTCCAATATTCGTTGCCGCCGTGCCATCGGGAGCGCGCCGCCGGTGGCGCACTCCCGCGCTGGTCGGGACCCCCGTGAGTCCGGTCGCGGGACCCGCGGACTCGATCGCCGCGGGCATCCCCGCGATCGTCTCACGGAGCGGCCGAATGGAGGAAATGCTGTATAAACAACATTTTTCCATTCTGCATAGCAACTAGTGACGCTGATCTCTGCTCCATGTGATTGGAGCAGAGATCAGTGTACACTAAATGAAAGCCCAACCCCCCCACAGTTAGTAACACACCCCTAGGAACACTTAACCCCTACACTGCCACCCACTGGTTAACCCTTTCACTGCCAGTGTCATTTATATAGCAGTGATTACTGTATAAATGACAATGGTCCCAAAAATGTGTCAAAAATGTCCGATGGGTCCCCCACAATGTCGCAGTCACAATAAAAATCGCAGATCGCCGCCATTACTAGTAAAAAAAAAAATAATAAAAAATTATTAATAACAATGCTATAAAACTATCCCTATTTTGTAAACGCTATAACTTTTGCGCAAACCAATCAATAATCGCTTATTGCGATTTTTTTTACCAAAAATATGTAGAAGAATACGTATCGGCCTAAACTGAGGGAAAAAATGTTTTTTTATATATTTTTGGGGGATATTTATTATTACAAAAAGTAAAAAATAATGCGTTTTTTTAAAAATTATCGCTCTATTTTTGTTTATAGCGCAAAAAATAAAAACCGCAGGGGTGATCAAATACCACCAAAAGAAAGCTCTATTTGTGGGAAAAAAAGGACGTTAATTTTGTTTGGGAGCCACGTCGCACGACCGCGCAATTGTCAGTTAAAGCGACGCAGTGCCGAATCGCAAAAAGTGGTCTGGTCTTTGACCAGCAAATTGGTCCGGTCTGAAAGTGGTTAAGGATCTTCTGGTGGACCTTACTGTGTCAAGCATCTCCTATTTAAGTGATGCCTTGATTGTGAACAGGTGTGGCAATAATCAGGCCTGGGTGTGGCTAGAGAAATTGAACTCAGGTGTGGACAACCACAGTTATAGTATGTTTTAACAAGGGGGGCAATCACTTTTTCACACAGGGCCATGATGGTTTGGATTTTTTTTCACCTTTAATAATAAACACCTTCATTTACAAATTGCATTTTGTGTTTACTTGTGTTGTCCTTGACTATTGTTTAAATTGGTTTGATGTTCCGAAACACTTAAGTGTGACAAACATGCAAAGGAACAGGAAATGAGGAAGGGGGGCAAACACTTTTTCACACCACTGTATATATATAATCTCTGTGTGTAATTGTATAGTTAATGTATTTGTAACCTGCTGTTGGTGTATTTTTCACTGCAGTTAAGAAAGTTTTTACTTTCATTTTTGGCCATGGGAGAAGGAAGAAGCTATTCTCTGGCAGAGATCTCCTGATATCTCCACCTCTGGGCTGGAGAAGCCAGAAAGGAGAACTTGAAAGAGAAGCACAGAGATAAAGTGGCATCTCTGTTTACTAAACATGCCGTTTCTGTTGCAGTCAATGCAGCCGTTCTGTGTTCTGAGATGAGAAGAGAAAAAATAGTTCTCCAGCACTCATCTCGGTATATTAAACCTGCAATGCTCTGAGATAAGCAGAGATCATCCTGATCTCAGCTTATCAAAGTTTACTAAACGGACACCTTAATCAGCCCCAGAACCCGTGTAATTAATATGTGTTCAGAGGGATGAGGTGGCAACCCTACCCTGGTTCACACCAGTGCTTCTAACAGAAGTGCAACCTGCACCGGATTGCTTCAAAACGCATGAAAATGCACCAAGGTGCACATTGTCCTAATGAAAATAAAGTGTTTTTAAGTCTCAAAACCCAAAAAAATAAAAAGAGGAAAAAGAATGCCACTGGAACTCTTAAAAACGTATCACGAAAACCCAAAACCTATTGAAGACTTCTAGAAACTCACCAGAAAAGAGATGGGGCATCATCAAGAAGACGGTGACCCGGATCTTGATGGAGAAGGCCATGCCGATGCAGAGGAAGAAGCCCATGGCGATGGTGGAGTAGATGCAGAAGTAGATGTTGTAGCTCTTGTAGAAGATCACCAGATAGCCGTAGATGCTGATGAGGACAAGCCCATCAGGAACGCAAAGAAGCTGGATTTGGCCCACCAGCCCCTCTCCTTCAGCCCTCCGGCTCTTTTGTCGTCGGCGTCAAAATGGTCAAGCCCTGTGATCTGAGTGGGGTCCTTCAGATCGGCGGCTCTGGGGCACCAATCCGGGCAGCAGTCCCGGTCACAGATCTCGGAACACTGGCAACATTGTGAACACGCGCCGCAGCAGGCCCGGAACGCAATGCACGGGTTGACGTAGGAGCAGAACGTCCTACAACACCCGCCCACATACTCACGAGGGCTCTGATAGGTGTGGCTCATTTTTTTGTCGCTTTGGTAAATTACCAATAAAAATACTGAAGATCGCAAAAGAAAAATAAGTAACTATTGTGATGAAGTGGTACCTGTTATTTGACACAATGCGATTTGTAGCTAAAAAACATGTCAAAATTGCACAAATACAAAAACGGTGTTAAGTTGGGTGCTTGGCAATGGAGGCATAAATGATGCTGCCAGTCATCCACCTTAACCGCCCAATGTTCATTAACCCCCTCTGCCAGTCCTTCCACTGGTTTCTGATCATCAAACAAATAAAACTCTAAATACTAACAACATACAAAACTATCCATGACTCTGCCCCAATCTACATCACCAACTTTGTTACAAAACAATACCCAAAATGTCCTCTCCACCCCTCCAAAGATCTCCTGCTCTCTAGCTCCCTTGTCACCTCATCCCATGTTTACATCCACAATTACTCAAGAGCTTCTCATATCCTCTAGATAGAGCCTCCCAAGACCTCCTGCTCTCTAGCTTCCCGTTCACCTCCTCCAATTCTTGCCTCCAAGTCTTCTCCAGAGCCTCTTCTACCCTCTGGATCTTCTCAAGACGTTGTTCTCTCTAACACCCTCATCATCTCCTCCAATGTTCATCTCCACGATTACTCAATAGCTTCTCATATCCTCTAGATAGAGCCTCCCAAGACCTCCTGCTCTCTAGCTTCCCGTTCACCTCCTCCAATGCTTGTCTCCAAGTCTTCTCCAGAGTCTCTTTTACCCTCTGAATCTTCTCAAGACGTTGTTCTCTCTAGCACCCTCATCACCTCCTCCCATGTTCACCTCCACGATTACTCAATAGCTTCTCATATCCTCTAGATAGAGCCTCCCAAGACCTCCTGCTCTCTAGCTTCCCATTCACCTCCTCCAATGCTTGTCTCCAAGTCTTCTCCAGAGCCTCTTCTACCCTCTGGATGCTCTCAAGATGTCATTCTCTCTAGCACCCTCATTACCTCCTCATACAATAGGGATTCCCCCATTAACACTGACTGGTGGAATTGAGTAATTTTTCTTTCCTGAAAACTGCTCCAAAATTGCTCCATCTATAACCAGCTTTAAACTAGAGGGTGCAAAATCTGGTACAGCTCTGCAAAGAAACCGGCTTCCAGGTCTTTTTTTTGTCAAAGCTTAATTGAACAAGCTGAATTTAGAAGCCGATTGGTTTTAATGCACAGCTGCACTGGATTTTGCACTCTCGAGTTTTAGTAAATCACCTCCAAAATGTGAACTTCACTTTGTAGTGCAAGTAAAGAGCAACCCTTTGCTTCATTATCGTGTGATGGCATTCATCCTTAGCAATGGTCTCCAAACTGCGGCCTGGGGGCCAAATGCAGCTCTTTGCTTGCCTTTATCTGGCCCTTTGGGCACTATTCCTCCCACTGGCACAAACAATAGGGCCTTCATTCCTGTACTGACATTACCAATAATGGGGCACTATTCTTTCCACTGACACCAATGATGGGGTACTATTCTTTCCACTGACACCAATGATGGGGTACTATTCTTTCCACTGACACCAATGATGGGGTACTATTCTTTCCACTGACACCATCGATGGGGCACTATTTTCCCATTGACACCAATGATGGGGCGCCATTCCTCCCACTGACACCAGTGATGGGAAAACGATTCTTCCCACTGACACCAATAATGGGGCACTATTATTCCCACTGACACCAATAATGAGGCACTGATAAATCCCCTAATACCAAAGATGGGGCATTGTTTACTCCCACTGATGCTGTGACATTTCCTACTTCCACTGGCCACGGTCCGGGTCCCCTAAAGCAGGGGTAGGCAACCTCAGCCCTCCAGCTGTGGTGAAACTACCAATCCCATCATATCTCTGCCTCTAGGAGTCATGCCTGTGATTGTCAGGGTCTTGCAATGTCTTATGGGAATTGTAGTTTCAAAACAGCTGAAGGGCCGAGGTTGCCTACCCCTGCCCTAAAGTCTGAAGCACAGCAAACTGGCCCTTTGTTTGGATAGTTCGGAGACCCCTGATCTATAGTATAGCTTGCACAGGGCTGGGGACCAGCAATGATTAGGATGAAATGTATTTTGTTGTAAAATGACCGATATCGTTGATGGCCAAATTTAAAATGTTTCAATTCAAATTATTGAGCAGCTTACTTTTTGTTGGGGGGGGAGGTGCTATGTATTTCTAAAGATTTTTTTTCTTTCTTTTTTTTTTTTTTAACTAAATATATTATGTAGTAATGTGTTTGTTTGTTTTTTTTGTTTGTTTTTTTTTTCAAATTTTTTTTTATTTTGTATCTTTTGGTCGTTGATTTGTGTAGTCACTTTGATTTTATTTTTACTTCCTTTTCTTGCTGTGAAAAATGAAGCTCAAAAAGGAAAAAAAAAATTGAGAACTGATCCAGGATAGTTGGCAGGAACTTTCATAACCCTCAGGAGCTATTTAGAGCCTGTTGGACTAAAAAAAAAAAGAAAGAAGAATAAAAAGAAAAAAGAAAAACTTGATTTATTTTATTTTGTTTGCTTATACCCTGTCGACTCCAACCTAAAATCAGATTTTTGCTTAAGTTTCAGAGAGCTATAATCTCTCAATTTTGCTTATCCATAATAAGGACTAACCCTCTGCCCCATCTGACCGCACCGGGCATTCAGCTCACACAAGCGCCATGCGATATTTAAAGTTAAGGTCATTTTTAACATTTTAAAATTTTAAATTTTACATTTTACATTTTTACATTTTTTAAATCTAAGGTAATTAATAAATGTAATTTTTATATTCCCCTAAGCCTAATGAGCATTAGACCCTGAATATGTCACTTTTTTTTCTGCATGCTGTTCGGATTTAATAATATATTCTATGTATAAAATTGAAATGGTTCCTGCTGATTGGTTGAGGACATCCAGCGCAGAGTACATCACCGCCATCTCTCAGCTGATTTGTTACAGTCTTTCCTATAAACAGGAAATGTTTATCACTACTTCTAACCTCCGCCACGTAGTTTATCATCCATCGTCTATATCAACCTTCTCCCATCCTTCCTGTGTAGGGAAACATGGGCCTGGTACAAGTGGTGATAATGGTTTGTGAGGCCGATAAGTGACCCTAGTCTTGTGTTTCAGCCACCCCTGCCAGATAGAATAGCCTAGTCCTTCATCACACTTTTACAGTGCCTTGATAAAAGTTTTCATAGCCCTTGCAATTTTCCACATTTTGTCATGTTACAATCAGCACCCCCCAGCCTGCTGATTGGAGAATGAAAGAGCAGCAGGCAAACTTTTTTAAAAAGGCATTTTACACTGAAGAGCTTATAATATTTTTTTTTTGTTATGAAAATTTTAGTATTTTCTTTATGCTAAGCAAGTGGGTTTGTTTTGTAAACCAACCGATGTGATCACCATGATCAGCTGTTGGAGACCAACGCTATCCGTGAGATCACTCCCAAATCCCTAAATCCTCAGCAGAAAGGTTCCAAATAGCACTCTGGGAAGCAGTGGTCTTTCTGCATACATCCCCTTGCTGAGTTAGAGCTAGAGATCTCTAGTTAGCAGAAAGCAAAAGCTTTGTTGATTGCAGAGGTCTGACTTAGCAGGGGGTGCAAGCACTTTGCTGATTGGAGATCTCAAGCTTGGACCCAACATGGGGTATGTTAGACTTCTGCAGATAGACCACTTCTTGCACACAGAGCAAGGGGACAGGCTTTTCTACTCAGGCTGTGGCCACATTCTAAAGAAAAAACAAAAAATGTAAGACTTTGCCAAACTTTTATTTTGATTCAATTGAATTATAGCGCTACTCCAGTAGAAGCCGCAGGATTATTGTCCCGGTCTTCCCCACAGGCTTTGCCCTGCAGCCAGGCACACAGGCTCATTTACATGTTTATTTGATGACCAGTCTAGGTTGTTTTGTGGTTTTTATTTTTTGAAAACTTGGATAGGTTTGAGGGTAGTAGTGGGATACTCCAAAAAACAAGAACTTTGTATAACTGAGGACTTCTTCGGAACAGGCTATAGTAATGTTTGGCCTTGAAACAAACTGTAGACTTCAGCTTAGTAGTAGTAGTAGTTAGAGTCACAAGAGCAGAGTCCCATTAAGTAGGCGATTAGGTTGACAATGCTTTTTAGGACAGCCGGTGTGCCCTTTAAATAGAGCCATGGCTGACTATATAGTACCAAAGGCATGGGTGTAGCATAAGGGGTTGCAGGGGTCACAATTGCAACCCTGCCCCTAGCTGCAGGGGGCCCCTGCAGGCTCCCTGTCATATTATCATATCCTCCACAAAATCCAGCTCCGATCTGCCCTAGGGCCCCACAGCCATGCTCCAGTACTGGGCTTCTACTTTGACATCCACACCCCTGTGTTCCCATTGACTGTGGAGAAGCTGTGAGCCGTTTCCTCAATGGAGAGGAGCATGAGGTGAAAACAGCCCAGGATGGGGAAGTGTCTGTGCTGTGTGCTGGCAATATGGAATGGTAACTGAGCTCAGCGAGGCAAGAGGAGGAGAGTGCCGTCCTGTAGCCATGATGGGATCGATGTCACTGGTGAGGGCATGACACTGCTCATTGTCTTCTAGTCACCAGCTGGGATTCTCTGTACCACCCACCCGTGATTTCAGCCCTGTGTAGTGTGTGTGTGGGGGGGGGGGCTGTATACAGTGCTGGGATGGGAAAGGAGCTCTGCCAAGTGACCTGCCAGGGGTCCCTGTCCTCTGATTCTCTAGTGGTAATCCCTGTCCTTTGATGTAAAGAGGAACTCATGGAACTCAAAACTCTTAAGCCACTTTGAGTATCTTGACGTGCGGTGGATGTATCTGCACGCATGTTGGAAGTAGTGGGGGGGTGGGGCCCAGGTCAACTTTTGCATCAGGGCCCACGAGCTTCAAGCTATACCTCTGACCAGAGGGGTAGCAAAAGCACAGAGAGGTCCCCAAGATCTCTAAAGCCCAAGGACAGCTACCGTGTTTCCCCGATAGTAAGACACCCCCGATTGTAAGACGTATCGGGAGTTTCAGAGGGGTCGGCTAATATAAGCCGTACCCTGAAAGTAAGACATATGTCTTACTTTCGGGGAAACACGGGGGTATTGCCGCCTCCAGTGGCGTACTAAGAGTGGGGCGGGGGGTGCGGGCCGCACCGGGTGCCACACCCTGGGGGGGGTGCCAGGCCAGCGCCCTCCCCCTCCGACTGAAGAGACAGCGCCGTTCTGATCAGTCTCGGGCAGCGGCTGTCACTCACAGCCGAGCAGAGTGAAGCCGCCTCCCCCTCCTCTTGTATGGCTACACAGTGCTGTCCATGAAGGAGAAGGAGGGGGAGGGGGCTTCACTGAAGCCGCCTCCCCCTCCTCCTCCTCCTCCTCCTCCATACACAGCACTGTGTAGCCATACAAGAGGAGGGGGAGGTGGCTTCACTCTACTCGGCTGTGAGTGACAGCCGCTGCCCGAGACTGATCAGAACGGCGCGACGCAACCACAGAGAAGGGGATTATTGCGCCAGGGGTCGGATCACTGCCGACAGGTGTCACTGGCTCTGTGTCCTCCCAGTACAGGTCAGTGCTGGTCATACAGAGAGAGACCAAGGAGGGGGAGGGGGAGGGGGGGGTGTGAAGAGATTCTCTGCAGCTCTTATTATGTAACCGCAAGATGCAGCTGAGGAGGACTACAAGTCCCAACATACCGGGCTGTGTGGGCTTACAGTTCTCCTCTGCTGAGCATAGCAGCTTTGTATGCTTGGACTTGTAGTCCTCCATAGTGCAGCCTTGCATGCTGGGACTTGTAGGCCTCCTCTGTAGTACAGTGCAGCCTTGCATGCTGGGACTTGTAGTCCTCTGTAATGCAGTGCCGCCTTGCTTGCTGGGACTTGTAGTCCTCTTCTGTAGCGCAGTGCAGCTCTGCATGCTGGGATTTTTTTCTAATATAAGACATACCCCGAAAGTAAGACATAGTGGGGCTTTTGGGGATAAAAAGAAAGTAAGACACTGTCTTACTTTCGGGGAAACACGGTAGTAGCCTCCATCCAACTTCCAAGTGAAACCTTCCCATGATAGCAGACAGGCCCCTCAGTCAGCTCTCTTTGGCTCCCTGGTCTCAGTATTTAAGCCCCTGAGGTATCACCAACAGCAGTTTCCACCTAGGAAGGGCAGCGTGCCCCCCAGGCTGGACTAATCTACTCTGGGAAAAGACCCCAGGCTCAGTGTGCTCACAGAATACTGTATATACAATCTCCCAGCATGCCATCAGAGCTTGCTTCTCTGGGATAGGCCAGGGCTTTATCAATATTCATGTTGGCATCTGCATAGCTCCACACCTAAAGTATCATCCAGAAACTTCTCAAATTCCCTGGACATGGAGGAAGCTATAGACCAGACAGGAAGCAGCTAAACACACTGAGAAGGCCTGACTAGCAGGTTGCAGCTTCACTGACTACAGTGACCAGAATATGCTTTACCTACCAAACCAATACAGCCACACTGACTATAGCGTGGTAACTAAATTTACCTATCAAAACACAACTAAATCTAACTTCTGTCTAGGAGGGTGCTACAGAATGTATTCAGATGTGAGTTGGTATTTTCTGTTTCTGTTTCTGAAGATGCCTTTTTGAGAAATTTACAATGTACTTACCATTTAGCACCCACTGATAAGTTCACTACAATAAACGAATCCTATCCTCAGCAACCACTAACAGCATTTTCTATTTCTTATGAAAAAAGCTCTCAGTGGTTTCCCATTCTTATTTCTCTGTCTGCAGTGGTCACTTTGGCGAGGTGAGGAAATGCAAAGAGAAGACTATGGGGTGTCTGTACGCAGGAAAGTTCATAAAGACCCGCAAATGTAAAGGGAGTCGCCTGGGCCAGGAACGCGATCAGATAGAACGAGAAGTCTTCATCCTCCAGCAACTCGAGCCCCCAATGTCATGAAGCTGTATGATGTCTTCGCCAGCAAGGCCGAGATGGTGCTCATCCTGGAACTGTAAGTAATGGTTGCTGTCCTAGACCCGTTGCTTGTTTTTCCCTTCTAAAACTCCTCACCACACAAGTTACTATCTGGTTGTACAATCTCTTTTAGATCCACCAACAAGTATGCAGTGCAAGAGCCTGATTGATTAGATTGGGTAGGTCCTCATATTGCATAGTTTTGGTAAATCTGAAGTTGATTGTACAGAGATTGCATTGCCAGATTGTATGGTAAACCTAAGATGGGTAAACCTGAAGCAGCCAGGATTGTGATCACATGACCCAGCTAAGGCACGGAGCCCCTATAGCAGCCTTTCTCAACTTTTGTAACATGGAGGAACCAGTAAAGAAACTTTCTAGGCTCAGGGAACCCCTGTTAAAAATGACTATATCTACAACTCCTGGTATATTAGTGTGATGATCACCGAGAGGACTGCTTCTTACATTGGTGATCAGTGGGAAGAATGCTGCTTACATTAGTGGTCAGTGGGAAGAATGTTCCTTACATTGGTGGTCAGTGGGAAGAATTACCCCCTTTACAGAGAGCTAAAAGATCAATGGTGCCAGTGGGAATTCCTCTGAGAGGCAGAAAATAAGACTCCTTGGAGCCCTGGTTGAGAAAGGCTGCTCTATAGCATTCACATCTATGGACAACTGATGGGACCTTTTAGGCTTATATAACATGGATGTATTTGAAGTGACCAAGTGCTTACTCCGGGGTTGAATGGTGACCAGTTAACATCCAATTCACTTCCTGCAAGCCTGGGCTCGTCGTTACATGAGCGCCATTCAACCCAGAGGGAAAGACTGTCCACCACAGCCACTGAGGAAGAGAACTATACTATATGTGCATGCCAGATATAGGCTGTGTGGCCCGCTTCAAGCTCTTCTAGCTGGAACATTGCTTCTCCTGCGAATGGGTAGAAAAATCCCACTAATTTCTAAGGAAAGGAGGTCTATTATGTCAGCAAGTGATAGGTGGCAGAAGAAGCCAGGAACCAATGGAAATAGTTTGCAGCGGTGGCTGTGTAACTCCCCGTAGGCTCTTTACTGCAGAAAAAGTCATGCAATGTATCTTCTGCAATAAAATACACCTACCTGCTGGCTCTTGGCTTTCCCCAGCATGTAAACAGAGGTGTGCACGTGCAGCTGGCCCAATCCCTGTTTGCCAGGATGATATCACTCTTGGGCATCTGCAGGAGCGACTTCATCCTGGACCGGCCAATATAGATGGCTGAAAACTGACGCACAGAAGAATATGCTGGTGCCAGGGACCAGGGCTGTCTTTAATATTGATTGGACCCTGGGCAAAACTTTTCTTTGCCCCCCCCCATTCAGTTTTGCTCTCCACCTCTGAGACATACAATAAATAACAGCTAGACTCAAAATCAGTTTACTGAATCAGATCGGGCAGCTATTGTGATTGGTTGCCAGAGGTTACAGTGTATCGTTACCGCTCACTGACTGGTTGCTAGAGGTCAGAGCACATGATTTCTGCTTGTTGATTGGTTGCTAGAGATTACTGTGGATATGACCTCAGGGGGGCATGATATACATATCAATGCTGCTGGCCGCCCCTATTTACATATGAATGGCGGCAATGTACATGTAAACCCAGGGTCTGCAGGTGAGCCATCTTTACACAACAATAGGGCAGAGCTGGGCAGCATTAGTAGCAGCACTTCACACTGAGATATCAGGACACAGCACAGGACTAAAACCTCAAGGGGTGAGGGAATTTAAACCAGGATAATTGGCAAGTATGAGGCAGCTGCTTTGGGCCCCACAACAATGACAGAGCCCAGGGCAGCTGCCCCTTTTGCCCTGCCTTAAAAACGGTCCTGTCAAGGACCCTTTAGTTCCGCTTTATTAGTATTATTATTTTTATTACATTTCTTTTATAAAGGATTTACATTCACGGGTCTCTCTATTAGGTACACCTGTTCAATTGCTTGGTAACAAAAATTGCTAATCAGCCAATCACATGGCAGCATTTAGGCAGCTAGAGGTGGCAAAGATGACTTGCTGCCGTTTAACCGAGCGTCAAAATGGGGAAGAAAGGGGATTTGAGTGAGTTTGAACGTGGCATGTTTGCCCGACGGGCTGGTCTGAGTATTTCAAAAACTGTTGATCTACTGGGATTTTCACACACAACCATCTCTCGGGTTTACAAAGAATAGCCCAAAAAAAAGAGAGAATATCCAGTGAGCTGCAGTTGTGTCGAGGAAAATGTTGATGTCAGAGGAGAATAGGCAGACTGGTTCTAGATGGTAGAAAGTCAACAGCAACACAACCACTCGTTACAACCAAGGCATGCAGAATACCATCTGTAAGCACACAACACATTGAACTGAAGCAGATGGGCTACAGCAGCAGAAGACCACACCGTGTACCACTCCTGTCAGCTAAGAACAGGAAATCGAGGCTACAATTCGCACAGGCTCACCAAAATTGGACAATAGAAGATCGGGAAAAGTTGCTGATGAGTCCCGATTTCAGTTGCTGCATTCAGATGGTGGGGTCAGAATTTGGTGTAAACAACATGAAAGCATGGATCCATCCTGCCTTGTATCAATGGTTCAGGCTGGTGGTGGTGTAATGGTGTGGGGGATATTTTATTGGCACACTTTGGGCCTCTTAGTACCAATCGAGCATTGTTTAAATGCCACAGACTACCTGAGTATTGTTGCTGACCATGTCCATCCCTTTATGACTACAGTGTCCCCATCTTCTGATCGCTCCTGCCAGCAGGATAATGCACCATGTCACAAAGCTCCAATGATCTCACCACTGGACAATGAGGTCCCTGTACTCCAATGGCCTCCACACTCACCAGATCTCATCCAATGGCCTCCACACTCACCAGATCTCAATCCAATAGAGCGCATTTGAAATGTGGTGGAATGGGAGATTCTCATCATGGATGTACAGCCGACAAATCTGCAGCAAGTGCATGATGTTATCATGTCACTATCGACCAAAATCTCTGAGGAGTGTTTCCAACACCTTGTTGAATCTATACCACGGAGAATGAAGGCAAAAGGGGGTCCAACCCGGTACCTAATAAAGTGGCCAGTGAGTGTATATAGTGCCAACAGTTTGCGCAGCACTTTACAATATAAAGGGAGACAATACATCAACAATACAATTCAAAACAAGAGGGTTATGCCCTGTACACATGGTCGGACATTCCGACCGCAAAATCCGTCAGATTGTTTCCGACCACAAAATCCGTCTGATTTTTTCTGACAGATTTTGGCCCAAACTTGTGTTGCCATTGACACGGTCGCACAAAGTTGTCCGAATTTTCGATCGTTCTGAACGAGGTTACGTCAAACACGTATGTCGGGACTATAAATGGGCCAGTAGCCAATAGCTTTCGTGTCTTTATTTTAATAAGTTTATTCTGAGCATGCGTGGCACTTTGTCCGTCGGATTTGTCTACACACGATCGGAATTTATGCGATCGGATTTTGTTGTCGGAAAATTTTAGATCCTGCTCTCAAACTTCGTGTGTCGGAAAATCCGACGTAAAAAATCCGATGGAGCCCACACACGATCGGATTTTCCGACAACAAGATCCGAACGCACATTTTCCGTTGGAAAGCCTGACCGTCTGCACAGGGGAGGAGCCCTGCTCTTGGGAGATTAAAATCTAATAGGGAACTTTAGTCAACAAGTCCAACCAACACTTCCCCACTTAGACCCCTTTCACACTGCCAGCGCGAGGACATCGGCGGTAAATCGGCGGCTTTACTATCGATTTTGCGGTGCTTTTCGGGCATTTTTAACCACCGCTAGAGGCCAAATAAAATGTTAAAAGCACCGCTGCCGAGGCCCTTTGCAGGTGCATCGGAGGTGCTTCCCATTGATTGAAGGGGGGGGGGGGGGGTAAATCTTCCAGAGCTGAAGTGGTTAAGGGTTTTTTGTTTTTTTTAATAAACCATTTGCAATAGGGTGTGATGGGGAGGAAAGGGTTTGTGGGGGAGGGGGTTTAAAACATTAACACACTCTGATCATGTTAGTCTTATTTGCATGTAAATTTAAAATGTAAAAAAATAATTCTATAAATTTCCTTTTATAGGGCTGCGGATGCTTTTGGCGATGCTGTGTAATGGCCCTGGGAAATTTCTTGGAATTCAGAGCAGTAACGCCCTCTTCTCTATATAGCATTGCTCGTATTTTTATCTCTGCCTTTGCTCTGCATCTTCTAAGCTTCTCTCTTCATCATCTTGGACTCTTGCCCTCCGCTTTGTTACTCGAGCGAGTCAAACGCTTGATCTGTGCCTACAACAAAAAAAAGTTCAATTTCTTGCTCCCTGGCCGTTCCAGAAACCATTATAAAGCCATCCATAATCCTATTTCTATTTACTGCAGTACATTAAAATAAATCTCCTGTGTCAGTTATCTAGAAAACTGAGGATTCACAGAGTCCCGGCGTGATTTGTAACAAATGACGTTCATGAGGGATTAGCCTGTTAACCACTTTAAGACCACCAGGCCCTTTTCTGACATTAGTATTTTTTGCTAGAAAATTTCTTAGAACCCGCAAATATTACCATTTTTTTTTTTTAGTAGAGACCCCGGAGAATAAAATGGCGGTCGTTGCAATATTTTATGTCACACTGTATTAGCACAGCGGTCTGGTTTGAAATAATACAATTTAATGAATTAAAAAAACAAAACAGTTCAGAATTGTCAGTTCTTTTTGTTAATAGCGCAAAAAATAAAAACTACATTGATTTGTGATCAAATACCACAAAAATAAAGTTCTATTTGTGTCAAAAGAAGTTCCATTTCTTCATTTCTTGCTCCCCAGCTGTTCCAGAAACCATTATACATTTCTTAGAACCCGCAAATATTACCATTTTTTTTTTAGTAGAGACCCTGGAGAATAAAATGGCAGTCGTTGCAATATTTTATGTCACACAGTATTTGCACGGCGGTCTGGTTTGAAATAATACACTTTAATTAATTAAAAAACAAAACAGTAAAGTTGGCACAAATATATGAAGAAATTAGAATTTTTTTATTTTTTTTTATTGGCTGTTTTATAGCAGAAAGTAAAAAATATATATATTTTTTTCTGAATTGTCAGTTCTTTTTTGTTAATAGCGCAAAAAATAAAAACTGCATTGATTTGTGATCAAATACCACCAAAATAAAGTTCTATTTGTGGCAAAAGAAGTTCCATTTCTTCATTTCTTGCTCCCCAGCTGTTCCAGAAACCATTATAAAGCCATCTATAATTCTATCTCTTTTTACTGCGGTTCATAAAAAAAATCTCCTGTGTCAGTTATCTAGAAAACTGAGGATTCACAGAGTCCCGGCGTGATTTATAACAAATGACATTCATGAGGGATTAGCCTGTTGACCATATTAAGACCACCAGGCCCTTTTCTGACATTAGTTGTTTACAGGAAAAAAAAATCAGTATTTTTTTTTGCTAGAAAATTTTAAGTAGTAATACGTCTATTTCCCAAACACAACCTCTGGATATGAAGCTGAGCACATACACTCAACTCCTTTGGTGGACCATAGCGAGGCCTGTTCTGAGTGGAACCTGTCCTGTTAAACTGCTGTATGGTCTTTGTCGACGTGCTGCAGCTCATTTTCAGGGTCTTGGCAATCTTCTTATAGCCTAGGCCAGTGATTCTCAACCAGGGAATCCGCCGCAGGGACCACTTTTATCCTGTAGCAGACTGTCCGCTGAAGAAGGGGATACCAGAGTTATGGCAGCTATCTGCTGCCATAACAACAATATCCTCCTTCAAACAGCCGCCGTAAAACTGCGGCGGGCGGTCTGTAAGTGGTTAAACAGTTGTGTGGATGGGCCCATATAAAACACTATACCCCGCTTCAGATCTGTGAAAACGACTTTTTTCACAGCCTTGAGCCCTTTGAACACTAAATATGTATCCAATCAGATCCCTGGTCTTTACACAGTTAAAGATTTTACAATTAGTTTGTAATATGTATGGTCAGCTTTTAACTTTTACACATTAAGTCGAATTTCGTGTTCTTTTTCGCAGGGCTCCAGATGTTTCTTAGAGGCGTAACTTTAGTCGTCGCGTGATTAGCGTCCGGGGATTTGTGTTAAAACCGCGTTGGCTGATGTTATATAAGAAGGGAAAAGTGGGACACAGACGTGTTTACAAGTCTTCAGTCTTATAAAATCCCAGCTGTTCATCTTCAGCCTCCCTCACGGAACAAGCTGGCTGAGCTGAAATCTGGCCAGGCTCTGAGGTAGATGTAGGCCCGAGGCCTGGCTCTGTACACAGCTGCTTATTGTTTGTAGGGCCCATTAAAATGGTTGTTGGGTAAGAGAGGGGACGGGCAATGTTTTCATTCCGGAGATGGAAATGGTTATTCACAGGCTTTACTTTTATGTCTCCTAATCCTGGAAAACGCAATGTTTACATCGGTGAGGGATGACACGTCCCTCTGTTTATTGTTTGTTCGCAGATGGACGGAACATTCTGGAGGAATAGAAATCTTTATGACTGGAATTGACTGCTTTCTTCATGACTGGAAGTGACCGCTTTCTTTGAGGGGCCATCATTTGTGTTTAGCCCTCTGTGGTGCATTTTTTTTTTCAGTTGCTATAGCAACTGCCTCACTCTATTCTATTGTAGGGATTGTTGTGACGGGTTGCCATGGAGATCACAAAATCTTGCGTTTACCACTCTGTGGGGCTTTTTCCCCCCCTTTATCATCCTAATAAGTTATTATTATTATGATTATACAGGTTTTATATAGCGCAAAAACCTGTGTGTTTACTCCTCTGTTGTGCTGTTTTTTTTGTTGCCATAGCAACTGCCTCCCTCTAAGATCCTAATACAGTGATGGTGAACTTTGGCACCCCAGATGTTTTGGAACTACATTTCCCATGATGCTCAACTACACTGCAGAATGCATGAGCATCATGGGAAATGTAGTTCTAAAACATCTGAGGTGCCAAGGTTCGGCATCACTGTCCTAATAAATGAAAGGAATGTTATGCCTAGTTGCCATGGAGCGCAAAAACGTGGGTTTACTCCTGTTGTACTTTTTTTTTTAGTTGCCATAGTAACAGATTCCCGCTATTATATTAATAAATGAAAGGCCATGGAGAGGGAGTGCCCTTGTGTTTACCCCTCTGTAGTGCCTTTTTCAGTTGCCATAGTGACTTGACTACCTCTATTATCCTAAATGAAAGGCTTGGTTGCCATGGAGAGTGAAAACTTGTGTTTACCCCTCTGTGGTGCTTCTTTTTTTTTTAATTACCATAACAGCAAACTCCCGCTTTTCTAATAAATGAAAGCAATATTGTGATTGGTTGCCATGGAGAGCAAAAACGTGTGTTTACTCCTCTGTTGTGCTTTTTCTTTTAACTTCCATAGCAACTGACTCTCTTCATTATCTTAAAGCAGAGTTCCGCAAAAAAATTTTTCTTATTTTTTTTAAAGTCAGCAGTTACAAATACTGCAGCTGCTGACTTTTAAGATATGGACACCTACCGGTCCAGGGCACCTGCGATGTCGGCATCCGAAGCCGATCTGTCCCTTGTCTCTCGGGTGGAGGCACCGCCATCTCTGGTAAGGGAATCAGGAAGTGAAGTTTTGTGGCTTCACAGTCTGGTTCACTACTGCACATTCGCAAGTCGCACTGTGCGATCCCACTGGTCCCTGCTGCAGAAGACAGCACGGGGGGTGGCGGGGGACTGTAGAGGCGCTGGACATTGCATAAATATCCAAGGATACTGCGGCGATCTATGCCCGGAAGTGGAAGCAAATACCTGGATTATACAGGTATCTGCTCCCCCCTCCGCCATGAAAGATGCCAAATGGGACACCGGAGGAGGGGGAGGATTCCAAAAAGCGGAAGTTCCTTTTTTGGGTGGAACTCCGCTTTAATAAATGAATGGCCTGGTTGCCCTAGAGAGCAAAAACCTGTGTGTGTTACTCCTTCTGTTGTGCTTTTTCTTTTAGTTTCCATAGCAACTGACTTCCTCTATTATCTTAATAAATTAAAGGCTGGGTTGCCATGGAGAGCGAATGCCCTTGTGTTTTCCCCTCTGTGGTGCCTTTTTTCAGTCGCCATATTTGACTGATAGGGATGGCCGAACGGTTCGCCCGGCGGTCGTTTCGCGGCGAATTTTGGATGTTCGCGGTCCGCCCGATCGGGCGGACTATTGCAGCTGTTCGCCCTACGGACTTCCGTGTTTACTGTGTAAAAAAACTTTGACCTATGATGACACATCCATCATGTGGTACAGGACAGCCAATTGAGACATTACAGCACATGGACACTTGGACATTCCCCCTAACTTATAAATAGACCCGATCCGGCGGCCATTTTACATTCTTTCGTATGTCACTATAGGGAGAGGTTGCTGTGTGGAGCAGTGAGAGACTGCAGTGACCCAAATCGCTAGCTATTAGGTCCACAAAAGTTCTTTTAAGGACTGGTATGGTATAGGTGTTAGGTGTAGTTCAGGATATAGGTTTAAGGCACTGCTGTGCTGGTGATTGTTGCAGCAGCCTGTCTTTTGTCAGTGCAGAGAGAGGGACAGGACGCTGTGTGCAGCAGGGACAGTCAGTTTAATCATTAGCTGTTACTATTAGGTCCACAAAAGTCCTTTTCAGGACTGGTATGGTAAAGTAGAACAGGATATAGTTTTGAGTGCTATTCAAGTTATTGTTGCAGCAGCCTGTGTTTTGTCAGTTTAAATAGGGACAGGCAGGAAGCTGTGTGTGGCAGTGAGGGACAGTCAGTTTAATCAGTAGCTGTTACTATTAGGTCCACAAAGGTTCTTTTCAGGACTGGTATGGTAATAGGCTTGTACATGTATAATATTCTTTCTTCCAAATATAGAAAGAATATTATACTTGACTGCTGCCCTTCTGCTGCAGTAGTCCTTTATGAGTATAGGGACTGAGGTACAGTCTGCTATTCCTTAAGGACTGGTATAGGTCCACAATATAGGGTTGAGGTGCACTACTGCTGACTGCTGCCCTATACTGCAGCAGTCCTTTATCAGTATAGGGACTGAGGTAGAGTCTGCTAATCACAACCTACTAGTTCCACAAAGGTCCTTATAAGGAAAAACTGCATTGATTTGTGATCAAATACCACCAAAATAAAGTTCTATTTGTGGCAAAAGAAGTTCCATTTCTTCATTTCTTGCTCCCCAGCTGTTCCAGAAACCATTATAAAGCCATCCATAATCCTATTTCTTTTTACTGCAGTACATAAAAAAAATCTCCTGTGTCAGTTATCTAGAAAACAGAGGATTCACAGAGTCCCGGCGTGATTTGTAACAAATGACGTTCATGAGGGATTAGCCTGTTAACCACTTTAAGACCACCAGGCCCTTTTCTGACATTAGTTGTCTAAAAATCTGTATTTTTTGCTAGAAAATTTCTTAGAACCCGCAAATATTACCATTTTTTTTTTAGTAGAGACCCCGGAGAATAAAATGGCGGCCGTTGCAATATTTTATGTTACACAGTATTTGCACGGCGGTCTGGTTTGAAATAATACACTTTAATGAATTAAAAAACAAAACAGTAAAGTTGGCACAAATATATGAAGAATTTTTACTTTTTTTTTTATTGGCTGTTTTATAGCAGAAAGTAAAATATATATATATTTTTTTCAGAATTGTCAGTTCTTTTTTGTTAATAGCGCAAAAAATAAAAACTGCATTGATTTGTGATCAAATACCACCAATATAAAGTTCTATTTGTGGCAAAAGAAGTTCCATTTCTTCATTTCTTGCTCCCCAGCTGTTCCAGAAACCATTATAAAGCCATCTATAATTCTATGTCTTTTTACTGCGGTTCATAAAAAAAATCTCCTGTGTCAGTTATCTAGAAAACTGAGGATTCACAGAGTCCCGGCGTGATTTATAACAAATGACATTCATGAGGGATTAGCCTGTTGACCATATTAAGACCACCAGGCCCTTTTCTGACATTAGTTGTTTACAGGAAAAAAAAATCTGTATTTTTTTTTTGCTAGGAAATTTAAAGTAGTAAAACGTCTATTTCCTGACAGACTCCATGGCAGCCTACGTATGGGTTAATCCCCGCCTCTCATACCTCATAGGACCCCACTCCCATAAATCTTTGCTTCTGAACAGAGACTGTGTTCCTTTTTTGTCCTCCTCCTAGGACCAAGGTGTTTGCTTACCTTATGAAGAGTTCCGGTCCAGTCCTGTTTGCACGAAGATCCTGAGGGTGATCATGGATTCCAGCAGTCCCAGCTATTAGCCGGGTGGAAACGGGCGATATATATGCGATGCCATGAAGAGCTTACTAACCTGCCATTGGCAGGCAAGCGGCAATTTGGCCATACATCCTTTGCTATTAGCAGGAGGCCTCTATTTTGATGTCCCGTGCGTGCAGTGGGTGGAGTACCCCCAGTCAGGATGGATCGGGATCGTGCCGTGGCGGTATCGTATTGTTTTCAATCATTATCATTATGGCAGCCTGTTTGTGTGTGTTGTTTGTCATTTCCTTTTTTCCACTTCCTGGTACGTATGGCGGCTGGAGCGCATTTGCGTTCCAATCCGCCGCCTCTTCCGTTCGTTCTGCGCAGGCGCACGCCTCGTTCGACAGTTCGAACGATCAGATCGTTTGAATGATTGTTGAATTCGTACAATGCGAACGTTCGATGCGCAGTTTTCGAACGAAGGGTAGTGATCGTGCATGCGCGCGAACTCCGCTGACCGACGCCGGGGGGCGTGATGATGTCACCATCGGCGCCAACATTTAAATAGCTGTCAGATACAGCTATGGTTGGGATCGCTCTGCGAGAGAAAGGCAGCTTCCCGGTGTGCTGTGTGTCTTGCTTGGAGGTATGTTCTGTTCGCCAGTGAGCTCTACTATTTGATTCCTGTCAGGTGCTTATGGTGTTTTCGAATCTCTCCAGCATACAGACTTTCTCATTATGGACGTATCATCGCCCCCCAGTGGCCAACCCTTACGCTGCAGGTAGGAATATTATTTCCTTCTGCTGGGTTTGTTTTGGGTAATTACTTTTGGTTTTCTTGCTGTAGTTTTTTCTTCTCTATTTAGCCCTTCTAGGTCTGAACGTCATTTATCGGCACGCAAAGACACTGACCAGTCTAGGTTACATCATCGTCAGTCTACGTCAAGTTCTAGACGCTCTAGATCACCCTCCAGACATCATAGATCAAGATCTGGATCTGGTCGTCATTCAACCCACCGTTCCAGCCGCTCAGAGAAAGCCTGCTGGGGTTGTAAATCTCACGTTCCAGAGGGTAAATCTCTCTGTGAGTCTTGTTATTCCAGAGCTATGAAGGAAAGGGGAGCCGGAGACCAGCAAGTGGAAGCATTGGTCAGGAAGGTGGTTCAAGAATCTCTGAACAAAGCAGAGTCTGATCGGATGTTTAACCCTCCTTCCGTTACAGCTCCTGTCGATGTAGATGCAGACCCTGTAATTCCGGGTCCCTCCAGACACAGTGTCTCTCCAAGTGAATCTTCGAACAGTGAGATTGATGAATCAACTGCAGGTTTTGATTTTTCTCTTGTCCCGCAGTTAGTCAGAGCAGTCAAGGATGCTCTAAAATGGGAAGATCCAGTTGAAGCACCCTCTAAACAGAGGAAGTACTTTAAGCACCTTAAGAAGGATCGCCCGAATTTCCCCTTCTTGGGTGAGCTCGTGAGATTATTTCAGACGAATGGGGGAAAGTGGAGAGGAAGAACTCTTTAATTTCCAAGATTGCCAAAATGTACCCGTTTAAAAGCGAGGACGTTAAATATCTGGATTCAGCCCCTCTTATTGATGCGGCTCTAATGCGTCTAGTCAGACATGTTACACTCCCTCTTGAAGATACCGTTTCGTTCAAGGATGGTTTAGAGAGGAAGATTGACACCGACCTGAAGCGCATTTATATCACCGCAGGCATGGCTTGTAAGCCAGCTCTGGCTCTTGCAGCATTATCTAAAGCCATGGAGTCTTGGACGGATGATGTTGGTGCGACTTTGGGAAGCGTTTCGGAAGAACTTATCCAGAATTCGCCAATACATGAACTGAAGTTAGCATCAGTCTTTTTGGGTGAAGCATCCCTGGATATTATCCGCCTAGTGGCACGTGTCATGCTCTCCTCAGTTACTGCGAAGCGCGCTCTGTGGCTTCGTCCGTGGGTTGCAGATCCTGCCTCTAAACAGGCATGGTGTAAGATTCCCTTTGAGGGACCCTCCCTCTTCGGGAATAAACTTGATTCTGCCATTTCCCGTGCTACTGGGGGTAAATCAGGGTTCTTACCCCAGGATCGTCGCCTCTTGAGTCAGAGGAAAGTTCAGCCCAGACAAGAACAAGAGCGTGCTAGAGATGCTCGCCGTTACAGGCCTGGTCGGGAATATAGGAAGAATTGGTAAAGTGGGCACAATGGAGGATGCGTCCCTTTCAGAAGGGTTTTCTTCTACAATGGGACCAGGGGTCTCGAGACCATCTGGTCAGGATAACCCCCTCCATGCGGGAGAGTCTCTTCTGGTGGCTCCAACGAAAGAACCTCCTAAATTGCCATTCCATAGCTCCCGTCTCTTGGATCACAGTAACGACGGACGCCAGCAACAAGGGCTGGGGCGCCCTGTGTCTGTCAGAAATAGCCCAGGGCGTGTGGGAATTTCCAGCCCAAGAGGTAGTATCCAATGTTCTAGAGCTTCGTGCTGCTCTCCGGGCTCTTCAGACCTTTTCTCACCTGATTTCGGGGACCTCGGTTCTCCTAAGGATGGACAACACGACGGCAGTGTCTTATATCAAGAGACAAGGAGGCACCCGCAGTCTCTCTCTGCTGAGGGAAGTGAGTCCAATCATGTCTTGGGCTCAGATGAACTTGTCAAATCTGACGGCTGTTTATCTCCCCGGAATTCAGAATGTCCAGGCGGACTTCCTATCAAGGTTCTCCCTGGACAACAACGAGTGGTCTCTCCATCCCGAGATATTCACATGGATTCTGTCTCTGGGGATCCTGCCAGAAGTGGACTTATTTGCCTCCCCGTGCAATTTCAAGCTGGAGAAATATTATACGAGGTGTCGTTGTCCTCAGGCCTTCGGTGTGGATGCACTGACGGATCAGTGGAGGTTTCGCACGGCTTATGCCTTTCCCCCAGTCCCGGTCATCCTACGATTCCTTTCGAGACTCAGGTGGGAGAAAGTGACGGTGGTGACGGTTGCTCCATTTTGGCCCAACAGGCCGTGGTTTCCGCTCCTAATGCAGCTGAGTTTTCGGGATCCAGTTCCTCTCCCTTCCAGGGCAGATCTCCTGCTACAAGGAACATCTCTTCACCCATGCCCGGCCCATCTTCATCTGATGGTTTGGTTCTTGAAAGGGGAAGGTTGGAAGCATTAGGGTGTCCAAGTAATGCCATCGCTACTCTACTGAATGCCAGAAGACCAGGTACTAATAAAGTCTATCAAAGAATTTGGGCGAAGTTTGCTGACTATACTTCTTCCGTTGGCAATTCCTGTAGTGATCCGAAGATTCAAGACATTTTGGGTTTCCTACAGACGGGACTAGACCTGTCGCTATCAGTGAGTTCCTTACGAGTTCAAATTTCAGCAATTTCAGCTTTTACTGGCGTTTCCTGGGCCAAACACCGTCTTGTCAGACAGTTTTTCAGGGGAGCAATAAGACTCAGACCCCAGAAAAAAACAAGATTCTCCAAATGGGATCTTCCTTTTGTCCTGGATTCCTTTTCAGAGGAAAGACCTGAGCATATGGTTCAATCATCTATCAAGGCTCTTTCTCTCAAAACTGCCTTTCTGGTGGCTATAACATCGGCCAAGAGGGTCTCCGAGATCAGCTCTCTGGGTTGCAAAGAACCCTTTCTGACGTTTTTCCCGGATCGTGTGGTCTTGGTTCCCATGTTAGGGTCAATTCCTAAGGTCACATCTGTATTTCATGAGAACCAGGAGATTGTTCTCCCTACTTTTCGGACTTCCGGAGATTCTAACATTCATCCTTTAGATGTTGGAGAAGTTCTAAAACAGTATTTAGAATCCACGGCTCCTTTTCGGACTTCTGACCATCTCTTTGTTTACTTCCATGGAAAGAATAAGGGATCGCGTGCTTCTTCAAGAACCATTGCAGCTTGGATTGTTCAAGCTATTCAAGGGGCTTATAAAGCTAAGGGTTTGGCTCCTCCAGAGGCGGTGACAGCTCATTCTACCAGGAGCGTTTCAACATCATGGGCGGCTGCTCGTCATGTTTCTCCAGAAGTAATCTGTAAAGCGGCCTCATGGTCATCAATCAATACCTTTATGACACATTATTGTGTTGAGCCGGCTTCTTTATCGTCGGTTAATTTTGGTTTACATGTCTTATCTGTTGACGGTGCCAATTAAACCTTTTTTCTGTTAACCAGCAATTTCCCACCCGGGTGTGTATGGCTAGTTATTTCCCATACGTAGGCTGCCATGGAGTCTGTCAGGAAAAAGGAAAATTTATATCAAATACTTACCGTAATTTTCCTTTCCTGATGGACTCCATGGCAGCAGGAGTTCCCTCCCATTTGCTGGAGTAGGCTAAGTTACGGAACACAGCCTCTGTTCAGAAGCAAAGATTTATGGGAGTGGGGTCCTATGAGGTATGAGAGGCGGGGATTAACCCATACGTAGGCTGCCATGGAGTCCATCAGGAAAGGAAAATTACGGTAAGTATTTGATATAAATTTTCCTTTTTCCCAAACACAACCTCTGGATATGAAGCTGAGCACGTACACACAACTCCTTTGGTGGACCATAGCGAGGCCTGTTCTGAGTGGAACCTGTCCTGTTAAACTGCTGTATGGTCTTTGTCGACGTGCTGCAGCTCATTTTCAGGGTCTTGGCAATCTTCTTATAGCCTAGGCCAGTGATTCTCAACCAGGGAATCCTCCGCAGGGACCACTTTTATCCTGTAGCAGACTGTCCGCTGAAGAAGGGGATACCAGAGTTATGGCAGCTATCTGCTGCCATAACAACAATATCCTCCTTCAAACAGCCGCCGTAAAACTGCGGGGGGCGGTCTGTAAGTGGTTAAACAGTTGTGTGGATGGGCCCATATAAAACACTATACCCCGCTTCAGATCTGTGAAAACGACTTTTTTCACAGCCTTGAGCCCTTTGAACACTAAATATGTATCCAATCAGATCCCTGGTCTTTACACAGTTAAAGATTTTACAATTAGTTTGTAATATGTATGGTCAGCTTTTAACTTTTACACATTAAGTCGAATTTCGTGTTCTTTTTCGCAGGGCTCCAGATGTTTCTTAGAGGCGTAACTTTAGTCGTCGCGTGATTAGCGTCCGGGATTTTGTGTTAAAACCGCGTTGGCTGATGTTATATAAGAAGGGATCAGTCTTATAAAATCCCAGCTGTTCATCTTCAGCCTCCCTCACGGAGCAAGCTGGCTGAGCTGAAATCTGGCCAGGCTCTCAGGTAGATGTAGGCCCGAGGCCAGGCTCTGTACACAGCTGCTTATTGTTTTTAAAGCCCATTAAAATGGTTGTTGGGTAAGAGAGGGGACAGACAATGTTTTCATTCCGGAGATGGAAATGGTTATTCAAAGGCTTTACTTTTATGTCTCCTAATCCTGGAAAACGCAATGTTTACATCGGTGAGGGATGACACGTCCCTCTGTTTATTGTTTGTTCGCAGATGGACGGAACATTCTGGAGGAATAGAAATCTTCATGACTGGAATTGACTGCTTTCTTCATGACTGGAAGTGACCGCTTTCTTTGAGGGGCCATCATTTGTGTTTAGCCCTCTGTGGTGCCTTTTTTTTTCAGTTGCTATAGCAACTGCCTCACTCTATTCTAATGTAGGGATTGTTGTGACGGGTTGCCATGGAGATCACAAAATCTTGCGTTTACCACTCTGTGGGGCTTTTTTCCCCCCTTTATCATCCTAATAAGTTATTATTATTATGATTATACAGGTTTTATATAGCGCCAACAGTTTGCGCAGCACTTCACAACATGAAATTAAAGGCCTGGTTGCCATGGAGAGCAAAAACCTGTGTGTTTACTCCTCTGTTGTGCTTTTTTTTTTGTTGCCATAGCAACTGCCTCCCTCTAAGAGCCTAATACAGTGATGGGGAACTTTGGCACCCCAGATGTTTTGGAACTACATTTCCCATGATGCTCAACTACACTGCAGAATGCATGAGCATCATGGGAAATGTAGTTCTAAAACATCTGAGGTGCCAAGGTTCGGCATCACTGTCCTAATAAATGAAAGGAATGTTATGCCTAGTTGCCATGGAGCGCAAAAACGTGGGTTTACTCCTGTTTTACTTTTTTTTTTTAGTTGCCATAGTAACAGATTCCCGCTATTATATTAATAAATGAAAGGCCGGTTTGCCATGGAGAGGGAGTGCCCTTGTGTTTACCCCTCTGTAGTGCCTTTTTCAGTTGCCATAGTGACTTGACTACCTCTATTATCCTAAATGAAAGGCTTGGTTGCCATGGAGAGTGAAAACTTGTGTTTACCCCTCTGTGGTGCTTCTTTTTTTTTTAATTACCATAACAGCAAACTCCCGCTTTTCTAATAAATGAAAGCAATATTGTGATCTTTTAACTTCCATAGCAACTGACTCTCTTCATTATCTTAAAGCAGAGTTCCGCTAATTTTTTTTTCTTATTTTTTTTAAAGTCAGCAGTTACAAATACTGCAGCTGCTGACTTTTAAGATATGGACACCTACCTGTCCAGGGCGCCTGCGATGTCGGCACCCGAAGCCGATCTGTCCCTCGCCGCCATCTTTGGTAAGGGAATCAGGAAGTGAAGTTTTGTGGCTTCACAGTCTGGTTCACTACTGCACATTCGCAAGTCGCACTGCGCGATCCCACTGGTCCCTGCTGCAGAAGACAGCACGGGGGGTGGCGGGGGACTGTAGAGGTGCTGGACATTGCATAAATATCCAAGGATACTGCGGCGATCTATGCCCGGAAGTGGAAGCAAATACCTGGATTATACAGGTATCTGCTCCCCCCTCCCCCATGAAAGATGCCAAATGGGACACCGGAGGAGGGGGAGGATTCCAAAAAGCGGAAGTTCCTTTTATGAGTGGAACTCCGCTTTAATAAATGAATGGCCTGGTTGCCCTAGAGAGCAAAAACCTGTGTGTGTTACTCCTTCTGTTGTGCTTTTTCTTTTAGTTTCCATAGCAACTGACTTCCTCTATTATCTTAATAAATGAAAGGCTGGGTTGCCATGGAGAGCGAATGCCCTTGTGTTTTCCCCTCTGTGGTGCCTTTTTTCAGTCGCCATATTTGACTGATAGGGATGGCCGAACGGTTCGCCCGGCGGTCGTTTCGCGGCGAATTTTGGCTGTTCGCGGTCCGCCCGATCGGGCGGACTATTGCAGCTGTTCGCCCGACGGACTTCCGTGTTTACTGTGTAAAAGAACTTTGACCTATGATGGAACATCCATCATGTGGTACAAGACAGCCAATTGAGACATTACAGCACATGGACACTTGGACATTCCCCCTAACTTATAAATAGACCCGATCCGGCGGCCATTTTACATTCTTTCGTATGTCACTATAGGGAGAGGTTGCTGTGTGGGGCAGGGAGAGACTGCAGTGACCTAAATCGCTAGCTATTAGGTCCACAAAAGTTCTTTTAAGGACTGGTATGGTATAGTTGTTAGGTGTAGTTCAGGATATAGGTTTGAGGCACTGCTGTGCTAGTGATTGTTGCAGCAGCCTGTCTTTTGTCAGTGTAGAGAGAGGGACAGGACGCTGTGTGCAGCAGGGACAGTCAGTTTAATCATTAGCTGTTACTATTAGGTCCACAAAAGTCCTTTTCAGGACTGGTATGGTAAAGTAGTACAGGATATAGTTTTGAGTGCTATTCAAGTTATTCTTGCAGCAGCCTGTGTTTTGTCAGTTTAAATAGGGACAGGCAGGAAGCTGTGTGTGGCAGTGAGGGACAGTCAGTTTAATCAGTAGCTGTTACTATTAGGTCCACAAAGGTTCTTTTCAGGACTGGTATGGTAATAGGCTTGTACACGTATAATATTCTTTCTTCCAAATATAGAAAGAATATTATACTTGACTGCTGCCCTTCTGCTGCAGTAGTCCTTTATGAGTATAGGGACTGAGGTACAGTCTGCTAATCACAACCTACTAGTTCCACAAAGGTCCTTATAAGGACTGGTAAGGTATAGTGTACTAAAGTACATAGGGTTGAGTGAGGTACAGTCTGCTATTCCTTAAGGACTGGTATAGGTCCACAATATATAGGGTTGAGGTGCACTACTGCTGACTGCTGCCCTATACTGCAGCAGTCCTTTATCAGTATAGGGACTTAGATAGAGACTGCTAATCACAACCTACTAGTTCCACAAAGGTCCTTATAAGGAAAACTGCATTGATTTGTGATCAAATACCACCAAAATAAAGTTCTATTTGTGGCAAAAGAAGTTCCATTTCTTCATTTCTTGCTCCCCAGCTGTTCCAGAAACCATTATAAAGCCATCCATAATCCTATTTCTTTTTACTGCAGTACATAAAAAAAATCTCCTGTGTCAGTTATCTAGAAAACAGAGGATCCACAGAGTTTCGGCGTGATTTGTAACAAATGACGTTCATGAGGGATTAGCCTGTTAACCACTTTAAGACCACCAGGCCCTTTTCTGACATTAGTTGTCTAAAAATCTGTATTTTTTGCTAGAAAATTTCTTAGAACCCGCAAATATTACCATTTTTTTTTTAGTAGAGACCCTGGAGAATAAAATGGCGGCCGTTGCAATATTTTATGTTACACAGTATTTGCACGGCGGTCTGGTTTGAAATAATACACTTTAATGAATTAAAAAACAAAACAGTAAAGTTGGCACAAATATATGAAGAATTTTTACTTTTTTTTTTTATTGGCTGTTTTATAGCAGAAAGTAAAAAATATATATATTTTTTTCAGAATTGTCAGTTCTTTTTTGTTAATAGCGCAAAAAATAAAAACTGCATTGATTTGTGATCAAATACCACCAATATAAAGTTCTATTTGTGGCAAAAGAAGTTCCATTTCTTCATTTCTTGCTCCCCAGCTGTTCCAGAAACCATTATAAAGCCATCTATAATTCTATGTCTTTTTACTGCGGTTCATAAAAAAAATCTCCTGTGTCAGTTATCTAGAAAACTGAGGATTCACAGAGTCCCGGCGTGATTTATAACAAATGACATTCATGAGGGATTAGCCTGTTGACCATATTAAGACCACCAGGCCCTTTTCTGACATTAGTTGTTTACAGGAAAAAAAAATCTATTTTTTTTGCTAGGAAATTTTAAGTAGTAAAACGTCTATTTCCCAAACACAACCTCTGGATATGAAGCTGAGCACATACACTCAACTCCTTTGGTGGACCATAGCGAGGCCTGTTCTGAGTGGAACCTGTCCTGTTAAACTGCTGTATGGTCTTTGTCGACATGCTGCAGCTCATTTTCAGGGTCTTGGCAATCTTCTTATAGCCTAGGCCAGTGATTCTCAACCAGGGAATCTGCCGCAGGGACCACTTTTATCCTGTAGCAGACTGTCCGCTGAAGAAGGGGATACCAGAGTTATGGCAGCTAGCTGCTGCCATAACAACAATATCCTCCTTCAAACAGCCGCCGTAAAACTGCGGCGGGCGGTCTGTAAGTGGTTAAACAGTTGTGTGGATGGGCCCATATAAAACACTATACCCCGCTTCAGATCTGTGAAAACGACGTTTTTCACAGCCTTGAGCCCTTTGAACACTAAATATGTATCCAATCAGATCCCTGGTCTTTACACAGTTAAAGATTTTACAATTAGTTTGTAATATGTATGGTCAGCTTTTAACTTTTACACATTAAATCGAATTTCGTGTTCTTTTTCGCAGGGCTCCAGATGTTTCTTAGAGGCGTAACTTTAGTCGTCGCGTGATTAGCGTCCGGGGATTTGTGTTAAAACCGCATTGGCTGATGTTATATAAGAAGGGAAAAGTGGGACACAGACGTGTTTACAAGTCTTCAGTCTTATAAAATCCCAGCTGTTCATCTTCAGCCTCCCTCACGGAGCAAGCTGGCTGAGCTGAAATCTGGCCAGGCTCTGAGGTAGATGTAGGCCCGAGGCCTGGCTCTGTACACAGCTGCTTATTGTTTTTAAAGCCCATTAAAATGGTTGTTGAGTAAGAGAGGGGACAGACAATGTTTTCATTCCGGAGATGGAAATGGTTATTCAAAGGCTTTACTTTTATGTCTCCTAATCCTGGAAAACGCAATGTTTACATCGGTGAGGGATGACACGTCCCTCTGTTTATTGTTTGTTCGCAGATGGACGGAACATTCTGGAGGAATAGAAATCTTCATGACTGGAATTGACTGCTTTCTTCATGATTGGAAGTGACCGCTTTCTTTGAGGGGCCATCATTTGTGTTTAGCCCTCTGTGGTGCATTTTTTTTTTCAGTTGCTATAGCAACTGCCTCACTCTATTCTATTGTAGGGATTGTTGTGACGGGTTGCCATGGAGATCACAAAATCTTGCGTTTACCACTCTGTGGGGCTTTTTTCCCCCCTTTATCATCCTAATAAGTTATTATTATTATGATTATACAGGTTTTATATAGCGCAAAAACCTGTGTGTTTACTCCTCTGTTGTGCTTTTTTTGATTGTTGCCATAGCAACTGCCTCCCTCTAAGAGCCTAATACAGTGATGGGGAACTTTGGCACCCCAGATGTTTTGGAACTACATTTCCCATGATGCTCAACTACACTGCAGAATGCATGAGCATCATGGGAAATGTAGTTCTAAAACATCTGAGGTGCCAAGGTTCGGCATCACTGTCCTAATAAATGAAAGGAATGTTATGCCTAGTTGCCATGGAGCGCAAAAACGTGGGTTTACTCCTGTTGTACTTTTTTTTTTTAGTTGCCATAGTAACAGATTCCCGCTATTATATTAATAAATGAAAGGCCGGTTTGCCATGGAGAGGGAGTGCCCTTGTGTTTACCCCTCTGTAGTGCCTTTTTCAGTTGCCATAGTGACTTGACTACCTCTATTATCCTAAATGAAAGGCTTGGTTGCCATGGAGAGTGAAAACTTGTGTTTACCCCTCTGTGGTGCTTCTTTTTTTTTTAATTACCATAACAGCAAACTCCCGCTTTTCTAATAAATGAAAGCAATATTGTGATTGGTTGCCATGGAGAGCAAAAACGTGTGTTTACTCCTCTGTTGTGCTTTTTCTTTTAACTTCCATAGCAACTGACTCTCTTCATTATCTTAAAGCAGAGTTCCGCTAATTTTTTTTTCTTATTTTTTTTAACCACTTGAGGACCGCCGTATTGCCATTGTACGTCAGCACAATGGCACAGGCAGGCATAATCACGTACATCTACGTGATTGCCTTCCAGCGGGTGGGGGGTCCGATCGGACCCCCTCCCGCTGGTTACGGCGGTCCGATTCGGTCCAGGAGCGCTCCGTGATGAGGGGATGGCCGTTGGTTTTCGGCCACCCCCTCTGGATCGCTCCTGGCCAATGAGAAGCTTCCTCCCCTGTGTATTGTTTACACAGGAAGGAGGAAGTGATGTCATTCTCCTCGGGGCGGTCTTTTTGACCGGACTACGAGGAGAAGAGTAAAAGTAAGTCTGCACGAACACTACACTGACATGTAGGTACACACAGGCACACAAACCCCCCCCGATCCCCCCCCCGATCGCCCCCCGATCCCCCCCCGCCCCCCCTCCCCCCCCAGTCACAGTGTCACTGATTGCATTGATCATTTCTTTACTGATCAATGCATTCAGTGTCAGTTGTGACAGTAAAAACTGTCAGGACAGTTAGTGTTAGGTCCAGGGTAGCCCCCTATCACCCCCAATAAAGATTTAACCCCCTGATTGCCCCTAGAGTTAACCCTTTCACCCCCTTTTGCCAGTGTCACTAAGCGATCATTTTTCTGATCGCTGCATGTGTCGCTAGTGTCGCTAGGTAGCTAGTTATTTTTTTAGGTTCACCGCCAGGTTTTTATATCGCTAGGTACCCCGATATACTACCCAATAATGTTTTTAACCCCCTGATTGCCGCTAGTTAACCCTTTCACCCCCTTTTGCCAGTGTCACTAAGCGATCGTTTTTCTGATCGCTGCATTAGTGTCGCTACAGTCGCTAGGTAGCTAGTTATTTTTTTAGGTTCACCGCCAGGTTTTTATAGCGCTAGGTACCCCGATATACTACCCAATAATGTTTTTAACCCCCTGATTGCCGCTAGTTAACCCTTTCACCCCCTTTTGCCAGTGTCACTAAGCGATCATTTTTCTGATCGCTGCATGTGTCGCTAGGTAGCTAGTTATTTTTTTAGGTTCACCGCCAGGCTTTTATATCGCTAGGTACCCCGATATACTACCCAATAATGTTTTTAACCCCCTGATTGCCGCTAGTTAACCCTTTCACCCCCTTTTGCCAGTGTCACTAAGCGATCGTTTTTCTGATCGCTGCATTAGTGTCGCTACAGTCGCTAGGTAGCTAGTTATTTTTTTAGGTTCACCGCCAGGTTTTTATAGCACTAGGTACCCCGATATACTACCCAATAATGGTTTTAACCCCCTGATTTCCGCTAGTTAACCCTTTCACCCCCTTTTGCCAGTGTCACTAAGCGATAATTTTTCTGAACGCTGCATCAGTGTCGCTAGTGTCGCTAGGTAGCTAGTTAACTAGGCTCCCAAAAAGTCCCCCACATGTGGTATCCCCGTACTCGGGAGAAGCAGCAGAATTTATTTTGGGGTGTAATTTGACTTCTGCCCATAGCATGTGTGAGCAATATATCATTTAGTGACAACTTTGTGCAAAAAAAAAAAAGTTTGTACCGTATATACTCGAGTATAGGCCGACCCGAATATAAGCCGAGGCCCCCAATTTACCCCCAAAAAACTGGAAAACTTATTGACTCGTGTATAAGCCGAGGGTGAGACATGGCTGTCCATCCCTGTGTGTCCGTCCATCCCTGTGTGTGTGTCCGTCCATCCATCCCTGTGTGTGTGTCCATCCATCCATCCATCCATCCATCCCTGTGTGTGTGTCCGTCCATCCATCCCTGTGTGTGTATCCATCCATCCATCCATCCCTGTGTGTGTGTGTGTGTGTGTGTGTGTGTGTGTGTGTGTGTATTCATCCATCCATCCATCCCTGTGTGTGTGTGTGTGTGTGTATCCATCCATCCATCCATCCGTGTGTGTGTGTGTGTGTGTGTGTGTGTGTGTGTGTGTGTGTGTGTGTGTGTCCGTGCAGCCTTGTGTGTGTGTCCAGCCTACCTGTGTCCCAAGCCTCCGTCCCGAGCCGCCGTCGTCCCGAGCCTCCTCTGTCCCGTGCCTCCTCTGTCCCGTGCCTCCTCTGTCCCGTGCCTCCTCTGTCCCGTGCCTCCTCCGTCCCGTGCCTCCTCCGTCCCGTGCCTCCTCCGTCCCGTGTCGTGCCGATGGATCGCCGCTCCAGGATCGCCGCTCTTCTCGGCGGCCATTCTACAATTCAAAAGCCGCGCCTCCGTCCTCCGCCTGTGATAGGCGGAACACTCAATTTCCCAGCAGCCTGTGTTCCGCCTATCACGGACATCCTCTCATACTCGTCCGTAGTATGAGAATGAACGGATGTCCGTGATAGGCGGAACACTGACTGCTGGGAAATTCAGTGTTCCGCCTATCACAGGCGGAGAAGGAGGCGCGGCTTTTGAATTTTAATGTCCGCCGTCTGTCTGCTCGATACGCTGATCGAGCAGTCAGACAGCGGTGACTCGAGTATAAGCCGAGGGGGCACTTTCAGCCTCAAAAAAGAGGCTGAAAATCTCGGCTTATACTCGAGTATATACGGTAATATTCCCGCAACTTTTGGCAAAATATAAAATATTCCATGGACTCAACATGCCTCTCAGTAAATAGCTTGGGGTGTCTACTTTCCAAAATGGGGTCATTTGGGGGGGTTTTGTGCTATTTTGGCATTTTATGGCCTTCGAAACTGTGATAGGTAGTGAGGAGTTAAATCAAAAATTTGCACCCTTAGAAATCCTGAAGGTGGTGATTGGTTTTCGGGGTGCCGTGCGCGACTAGACTCCCAAAAAGTCCCACACATGTGGTATCCCCGTACTCGGGAGAAGCAGCAGAATGTATTTTGGGGTGTCATTTCACATATATTTTTTTTTTTTTTTTGTCATTATTCAATCCCTTAGGACAAAAAAAATAAATATTCAATGGGCTCAACATACCCATCAGCAATTTCCTTGGGGTGTCTACTTTCCAAAATGGGGTCATTTGGGGGGGATTTGTACTGCCCTGCCATTTTAGCACCTCAAGAAATGAGATCGGCAGTCATAAATTAAAAGCTGTGTAAATTCCAGAAAATGTACTCTAGTTTGTAGACGCTATAACTTTTGCGCAAACCAAAAAATATACGCTTATTGACATTTTTTTTACTAAAGACATGTGGCTGAATAAATTTTGCCCTCAATGTATGACTAAAATTTAGTTTATTCGATTTTTCTTATAACAAAAAGAAGAAAATATCTTTTTTTTTCAAAATTTTCCCTCTTTTTCCATTTATATCACAAAAAAAAAAAATCGCAGAGGCAATCAAATACCATCAAAAGAAAGCTCTATTTGTGGGAAGAAAAGGACGCAAATTTCGTTTGGGTGCAATATTGCATGACCGCGCAATTACCAGTTAAAGCAGCGCAGTGCGAAATTGCAAAAAGACCTCTGGTCCTTAAGGTGTTTATTGGTCCGGAGCTGAAGTGGTTAAAGTCAGCAGTTACAAATACTGCAGCTGCTGACTTTTAAGATATGGACACCTACCTGTCCAGGGCGCCTGCGATGTCGGCACCCGAAGCCGATCTGTCCCTCGCCGCCATCTTTGGTAAGGGAATCAGGAAGTGAAGTTTTGTGGCTTCACAGTCTGGTTCACTACTGCACATTCGCAAGTCGCACTGCGCGATCCCACTGGTCCCTGCTGCAGAAGACAGCACGGGGGGTGGCGGGGAACTGTAGAGGTGCTGGACATTGCATAAATATCCAAGGATACTGCGGCGATCTATGCCCGGAAATGGAAGCAAATACCTGGATTATACAGGTATCTGCTCCCCCCTCCCCCATGAAAGATGCCAAATAGGACACCGGAGGAGGGGGAGGATTCCAAAAAGCGGAAGTTCCTTTTATGAGTGGAACTCCGCTTTAATAAATGAATGGCCTGGTTGCCCTAGAGAGCAAAAACCTGTGTGTGTTACTCCTTCTGTTGTGCTTTTTCTTTTAGTTTCCATAGCAACTGACTTCCTCTATTATCTTAATAAATGAAAGGCTGGGTTGCCATGGAGAGCGAATGCCCTTGTGTTTTCCCCTCTGTGGTGCCTTTTTTCAGTCGCCATATTTGACTGATAGGGATGGCCGAACGGTTCGCCCGGCGGTCGTTTCGCGGCGAATTTTGGCTGTTCGCGGTCCGCCCGATCGGGCGGACTATTGCAGCTGTTCGCCCGACGGACTTCCGTGTTTACTGTGTAAAAGAACTTTGACCTATGATGACACATCCATCATGTGGTACAGGACAGCCAATTGAGACATTACAGCACATGGACACTTGGACATTCCCCCTAACTTATAAATAGACCCGATCCGGCGGCCATTTTACATTCTTTCGTATGTCACTATAGGGAGAGGTTGCTGTGCGGAGCAGGGAGAGACTGCAGTGACCCAAATCGCTAGCTATTAGGTCCACAAAAGTTCTTTTAAGGACTGGTATGGTATAGGTGTTAGGTGTAGTTCAGGATATAGGTTTGAGGCACTGCTGAGCTAGTGATTGTTGCAGCAGCCTGTCTTTTGTCAGTGTAGAGAGAGGGACAGGACGCTGTGTGCAGCAGGGACAGTCAGTTTAATCATTAGCTGTTACTATTAGGTCCACAAAAGTCCTTTTCAGGACTGGTATGGTAAAGTAGTACAGGATATAGTTTTGAGTGCTATTCAAGTTATTGTTGCAGCAGCCTGTGTTTGGTCAGTTTAAATAGGGACAGGCAGGAAGCTGTGTGTGGCAGTGAGGGACAGTCAGTTTAATCAGTAGCTGTTACTATTAGGTCCACAAAGGTTCTTTTCAGGACTGGTATGGTAATAGGCTTGTACACGTATAATATTCTTTCTTCCAAATATAGAAAGAATATTATACTTAACTGCTGCCCTTCTGCTGCAGTAGTCCTTTATGGGTATAGGGACTGAGGTACAGTCTGCTAATCACAACCTACTAGTTCCACAAAGGTCCTTATAAGGACTGGTAAGGTATAGTGTACTACAGTACATAGGGTTGAGTGAGGTACAGTCTGCTATTCCTTAAGGACTGGTATAGGTCCACAATATATAGGGTTGAGTTGCACTACTGCTGACTGCTGTCCTATACTGCAGCAGTCCTTTATCAGTATAGGGACTGAGGTAGAGTCTGCTAATCACAACCTACTAGTTCCACAAAGGTCCTTATAAGGAAAAACTGCATTGATTTGTGATCAAATACCACCAAAATAAAGTTCTATTTGTGGCAAAAGAAGTTCCATTTCTTCATTTCTTGCTCCCCAGCTGTTCCAGAAACCATTATAAAGCCATCCATAATCCTATTTCTTTTTACTGCAGTACATAAAAAAAATCTCCTGTGTCAGTTATCTAGAAAACAGAGGATTCACAGAGTCCCGGCGTGATTTGTAACAAATGACGCTCATGAGGGATTAGCCTGTTAACCACTTTAAGACCACCAGGCCCTTTTCTGACATTAGTTGTCTAAAAATCTGTATTTTTTGCTAGAAAATTTCTTAGAACCCGCAAATATTACCATTTTTTTTAGTAGAGACCCTGGAGAATAAAATGGCTGTCGTTGCAATATTTTATGTCACACAGTATTTGCACGGCGGTCTGGTTTGAAATAATACACTTTAATGAATTAAAAAAACAAAACAGTAATGTTGGCACAAATATATGAAGAAATTAGAATTTTTACATTTTTTTTATTGGCTGTTTTATAGCAGAAAGTAAAAAATATATATATTTTTTTCAGAATTGTCAGTTCTTTTTTGTTAATAGCGCAAAAAATAAAAACTGCATTGATTTGTGATCAAATACCACCAAAATAAAGTTCTATTTGTGGCAAAAGAAGTTCCATTTCTTCATTTCTTGCTCCCCAGCTGTTCCAGAAACCATTATAAAGCCATCTATAATTCTATCTCTTTTTACTGCGGTTCATAAAAAAATCTCCTGTGTCAGTTATCTAGAAAACTGAGGATTCACAGAGTCCCGGCGTGATTTATAACAAATGACATTCATGAGGGATTAGCCTGTTGACCATATTAAGACCACCAGGCCCTTTTCTGACATTAGTTGTTTACAGGAAAAAAAAATCTGTATTTTTTTTTTGCTAGAAAATTTTAAGTAGTAAAACGTCTATTTCCCAAACACAACCTCTGGATATGAAGCTGAGCACGTACACACAACTCCTTTGGTGGACCATAGCGAGGCCTGTTCTGAGTGGAACCTGTCCTGTTAACCAATTCCCGACCGCCGCACGACGATGTACGTCGACAGAATGGCACGGGCAGGCATAAGGGCTTACATGTACGTCCTTGCCTTCCCGCGGGTCGGGGGCCCGATCGGGCCCCCGCCCGGTGCCTGCGGCGGTCGGTATTCGTTCGGGAGCGATCCCGGGTGAGGGGACGGCCATTCATTCATGGCCACCCCCTCGCGATCGCTCCCGACGAATGAAAATCCTCCGTGACATCACTTCCTCTCCTGTAATGTAAACACAGGAGAGGAAGTGATGTAATCTCTCCTCCGTGTCGGTATTTTTCGTTCCGACACCGAGGAGAGAGGATCGGTGAGTTGCACCAACACGACACTACACAGTAGAACATGCCAGGCACACTCACACCCCCCCGATCACCCCCCCAATTACCCCTGCCCCCCAGTCACAGTGACACCAATGTCCATTTTTTTTTTTTTGCATTGGTGTCATTTGTGACTGTAATAACTGTTAGGGCAGTTAGGGTTAGCCCCCTTTAGTTCTAATGTACCCCCCTAACCCCCCCAATAAAGGTTTAACCCCGTGATCACCCCCCGTCGCCAGTGTCACTAAGGCTGGGTTCACATTGCAGTGGTTTATGAGAACGAATGTGATTCGCACCGCACTGCAGTGCAAATCACATCCGATCTCTGTGCGATGCGAGTTCAGCCATACAGATAGTATGGCTGAATTCGCATCGCACCCGCCGCACCCGCCGCAAACTCGCACGGGACCCTTTTTTTGGTCCGCAGCAGAATCGGATCGCATGGGTGTTCACACCATGCGATCCGAGTTTGCAGATCGCACTGCGATATGCGAACTGATCTGGGGGTGTCATTAACATTTCACTGACACTCCCAGCAGTTCGCATAGGGCAGTGTGAACTGCCGCCGGGAGGCATGTGATGCGGGAACCCGCCGCGGATTTGTGGCGTTCCTGCATCGCTCCAGTGTGAACCCAGCCTAATAAGCGATCGTTTTTCTGATCGCTGTATTAGTGTCACAGGTGACGCTAGTTAGGCAGGTAGGTATTTAGGTTCGCCGCAGCTTTTTATAGCGCCAGGGACCCCCATATACTACCGCATAAAGCCCCCTGATTGCCCCCTAGTTAACCCTTTCACCAGTGATCACCATATAACTGTTACAGGTGACGCTGGTTGGTTAGTTATTTTTTTATAGTTTCAGGGCACCCGCCATTTATTACCTAGTCTCACTAGTGTACCCCTAAATTTAGGGGTGTCTACTTTCCAAAATGGGGTCATTTGGGAGGGGTTTGTGCCATCTTGGCATTTTATGGCCTTCAAAACTGTAACGCCCTTAGAAATCCTGAAGGCGGTGCTTGGTTTTCGGGGCCCCGTACGCGGCTAGGCTCCCAAAAAGTCCCACACATGTGGTATCCCCGTACTCAGGAGAAGCAGCAGAATTTATTTTGGGGTGTCATTTCACATATGCCCATGGCATGCGTGAGCAATATATCATTTAGTGACAACTTTGTGAAAAAAAAAAAAAAGTTTGTAATTTTCCCGCAACTTGTGGCAAAATATAAAATATTCCATGGACTCAACATGCCTCTCAGCAAATAGCTTGGGGTGTCTACTTTCTAAAATGGGGTCATTTGTGGGGGTTTTGTGCCATCTTGGCATTTTATGGCCTTCAAAACTGTAATAGGTAGTGAGGAGTGAAGTCAAATATTTACGCCCTTAGAAAACCTGAAGGCGGTTCTTGGCTTTCGGGGCCCCGTACGCGGCTAGGCTCCCAAAAAGTCCCACATATGTGGTATCCCCGTACTCAGGAGAAGCAGCAGAATTTATTTTGGGGTGTCATTTCACATATGCCCAATCGCTTGAGGCAAAAAAATAAAATATTCAATGGGCTCAACATGCCACTTATCAATTTCCTTAGGGGGTCTACTTTCCAAAATGGGGTCATTTGGGGGGGTTTTGTACTGCCCTGACATTTTAGCACCTTAAGAAATTAGATAGGCAGTCGTAAACTAAAAGCTGCGTAAATTCCAGAAAACGTACCTTAGTTTGTAGATGTGACAACTTTTGCGCAAACCAATAAATATACAATTATTGACTTTTTTTTTACCAAAGACACGTGGCTGAATACATTTTGGCCTAAATGTATGACTAAAATTGAGTTTATTGGATTTTTCTAATAACAAAAAGTAGAAAATATCATTTTTTTTCAAAATTTGCGGTCTTTTTACGTTTGTATCGCAAAAAATAAAAATCGCAGAGGCAATCAAATACCATCAAAAGAAAGCTCTATTTGTGGGAAGAAAAGGACGCAAATTTTGTTTGGGTACAACATTGCATGACCGCGCAATTACCAGTTAAAGCAGCGCAGTGCCAAATTGTAAAAAGACCTCTGGTCATTTACCAGCAAAATGGTCCGGTCTGAAAGTGGTTAAACTGCTGTATGGTCTTTGTCGACATGCTGCAGCTCATTTTCAGGGTCTTGGCAATCTTCTTATAGCCTAGGCCAGTGATTCTCAACCAGGGAATCCGCCGCAGGGACCACTTTTATCCTGTAGCAGACTGTCCGCTGAAGAAGGGGATACCAGAGTTATGGCAGCTATCTGCTGCCATAACAACAATATCCTCCTTCAAACAGCCGCCGTAAAACTGCGGCGGACGGTCTGTAAGTGGTTAAACAGTTGTGTGGATGGGCCCATATAAAACACTATACCCCGCTTCAGATCTGTGAAAACGACGTTTTTCACAGCCTTGAGCCCTTTGAACACTAAATATGTATCCAATCAGATCCCTGGTCTTTACACAGTTAAAGATTTTACAATTAGTTTGTAATATGTATGGTCAGCTTTTAACTTTTACACATTAAGTCGAATTTCGTGTTCTTTTTCGCAGGGCTCCAGATGTTTCTTACAGGCGTAACTTTAGTCGTCGCGTGATTAGCGTCCGGGGATTTGTGTTAAAACCGCGTTGGCTGATGTTATATAAGAAGGGAAAAGTGGGACACAGACGTGTTTACAAGTCTTCAGTCTTATAAAATCCCAGCTGTTCATCTTCAGCCTCCCTCACGGAGCAAGCTGGCTGAGCTGAAATCTGGCCAGGCTCTGAGGTAGATGTAGGCCCGAGGCCTGGCTCTGTACACAGCTGCTTATTGTTTTTAAAGCCCATTAAAATGGTTGTTGGGTAAGAGAGGGGACAGACAATGTTTTCATTCCGGAGATGGAAATGGTTATTCAAAGGCTTTACTTTTATGTCTCCTAATCCTGGAAAACGCAATGTTTACATCGGTAAGTGATGACACGTCCCTCTGTTTATTGTTTGTTCGCAGATGGACGGAACATTCTGGAATAATAGAAATCTTCATGACTGGAATTGACTGCTTTCTTCATGACTGGAAGTGACCGCTTTCTTTGAGGGGCCATCATTTGTGTTTAGCCCTCTGTGGTGTATTTTTTTTTCAGTTGCTATAGCAACTGCCTCACTCTATTCTAATGTAGGGATTGTTGTGACGGGTTGCCATGGAGATCCCAAATTTTTGTGTTTACCACTCTGTGGGGCTTTTCCCCCCCTTTATCATCCTAATAAGTTATTATTATTATGATTATACAGGTTTTATATAGCGCCAACAGTTTGCGCCGCACTTCACAACATGAAATTAAAGGCCTGGTTGCCATGGAGAGCAAAAACCTGTGTGTTTACTCCTCTGTTGTGCTTTTTTTTTTGTTGCCATAGCAACTGCCTCCCTCTAAGAGCCTAATACAGTGATGGTGAACTTTGGCACCCCAGATGTTTTGGAACTACATTTCCCATGATGCTCAACTACACTGCAGAATGCATGAGCATCATGGGAAATGTAGTTCCAAAACATCTGAGGTGCCAAGGTTCGGCATCACTGTCCTAATAAATGAAAGGAATGTTATGCCTAGTTGCCATGGAGCGCAAAAACGTGGGTTTACTCCTGTTGTACTTTTTTTTTTTAGTTGCCATAGTAACAGATTCCCGCTATTATATTAATAAATGAAAGGCCGCTTTGCCATGGAGAGGGAGTGCCCTTGTGTTTACCCCTCTGTAGTGCCTTTTTCAGTTGCCATAGTGACTTGACTACCTCTATTATCCTAAATGAGGCTTGGTTGCCATGGAGAGTGAAAACTTGTGTTTACCACTCTGTGGTGCTTCTTTTTTTTTTAATTACCATAACAGCAAACTCCCGCTTTTCTAATAAATGAAAGCAATATTGTGATTGGTTGCCATGGAGAGCAAAAACGTGTGTTTACTCCTCTGTTGTGCTTTTTCTTTTAACTTCCATAGCAACTGACTCTCTTCATTATCTTAAAGCAGAGTTCCGCTAATTTTTTTTTCTTATTTTTTTTAAAGTCAGCAGTTACAAATACTGCAGCTGCTGACTTTTAAGATATGGACACCTACCTGTCCAGGGCGCCTGCGATGTCGGCACCCGAAGCCGATCTGTCCCTCGTCTCTCGGGTGGAGGCGCCGCCATCTTTGGTAATGGAATCAGGAAGTGAAGTTTTGTGGCTTCACAGTCTGGTTCACTACTGCACATTCGCAAGTCGCACTGCGCGATCCCACTGGTCCCTGCTGCGGAAGACAGCACGGGGGGTGGCGGGGGACTGTAGAGGTGCTGGACATTGCATAAATATCCAAGGATACTGCGGCGATCTATGCCCGGAAGTGGAAGCAAATACCTGGATTATACAGGTATCTGCTCCCCCCTCCCCCATGAAAGGTGCCAAATGGGACACCGGAGGAGGGGGAGGATTCCAAAAAGCGGAAGTTCCTTTTTTGGGTGGAACTCCGCTTTAATAAATGAATGGCCTGGTTGCCCTAGAGAGCAAAAACCTGTGTGTGTTACTCCTTCTGTTGTGCTTTTTCTTTTAGTTTCCATAGCAACTGACTTCCTCTATTATCTTAATAAATGAAAGGCTGGGTTGCCATGGAGAGCGAATGCCCTTGTGTTTTCCCCTCTGTGGTGCCTTTTTTCAGTCGCCATATTTGACTGATACTGATGGCCGAACGGTTCGCCCGGCGGTCGTTTCGTGGCAAATTTTGGCTGTTCGCGGTCCGCCCGATCGGGCGGACTATTGCAGCTGTTCGCCCGACGGACTTCCGTGTTTACTGTGTAAAAGAACTTTGACCTATGATGACACATCCATCATGTGGTACAGGACAGCCAATTGAGACATTACAGCACATGGACACTTGGACATCCCCCCTAACTTATAAATAGACCCGATCCGGCGGCCATTTTACATTCTTTCGTATGTCACTATAGGGAGAGGTTGCTGTGTGGAGCAGGGAGAGACTGCAGTGACCCAAATTGCTAGCTATTAGGTCCACAAAAGTTCTTTTAAGGACTGGTATGGTATAGGTGTTAGGTGTAGTTCAGGATATAGGTTTGAGGCACTGCTGTGCTAGTGATTGTTGCAGCAGTCTGTCTTTTGTCAGTGTAGAGAGAGGGACAGGACGCTGTGTGCAGCAGGGACAGTCAGTTTAATCATTAGCTGTTACTATTAGGTCCACAAAAGTCCTTTTCAGGACTGGTATGGTAAAGTAGTACAGGATATAGTTTTGAGTGCTATTCAAGTTATTGTTGCAGCAGCCTGTGTTTTGTCAGTTTAAATAGGGACAGGCAGGAAGCTGTGTGTGGCAGTGAGGGACAGTCAGTTTAATCAGTAGCTGTTACTATTAGGTCCACAAAGGTTCTTTTCAGGACTGGTATGGTAATAGGCTTGTACACGTATAATATTCTTTCTTCCAAATATAGAAAGAATATTATACTTGACTGCTGCCCTTCTGCTGCAGTAGTCCTTTATGGGTATAGGGACTGAGGTACAGTCTGCTAATCACAACCTACTAGTTCCACAAAGGTCCTTATAAGGACTGGTAAGGTATAGTGTACTACAGTACATAGGGTTGAGTGAGGTACAGTCTGCTATTCCTTAAGGACTGGTATAGGTCCACAATATATAGGGTTGAGGTGCACTACTGCTGACTGCTGCCCTATACTGCAGCAGTCCTTTATCAGTATAGGGACTGAGGTAGAGTCTGCTAATCACAACCTACTAGTTCCACAAAGGTCCTTATAAGGAAAAACTGCATTGATTTGTGATCAAATACCACCAAAATAAAGTTCTATTTGTGGCAAAAGAAGTTCCATTTCTTCATTTCTTGCTCCCCAGCTGTTCCAGAAACCATTATAAAGCCATCCATAATCCTATTTCTTTTTATTGCAGTACATAAAAAAAATCTCCTGTGTCAGTTATCTAGAAAATAGCGGATTCACAGAGTCCCGGCGTGATTTGTAACAAATGACGTTCATGAGGGATTAGCCTGTTAACCACTTTAAGACCACCAGGCCCTTTTCTGACATTAGTTGTCTAAAAATCTGTATTTTTTGCTAGAAAATTTCTTAGAACCCGCAAATATTACCATTTTTTTTAGTAGAGACCCTGGAGAATAAAATGGCGGTCGTTGCAATATTTTATGTCACACTGTATTTGCACGGCGGTCTGGTTTGAAATAATACACTTTAATGAATTAAAAAAAAACAACTGTAAAGTTGGCACAAATATATGAAGAAATTAGAATTTTTACTTTTTTTTTTATTGGCTGTTTTATAGCAGAAAGTAAAAAAAATATATATTGGAGAGCCAATTTCCCTGGGGCCACACGTACGGGAATTGACACAGACAGCGGGACAATGGCTCCTTAATCTGTCCTATGAGATAAGAGCCAGCAGCGGGGGCCTCTGGGCTCATGCACAGTGCTGGAATGAAGGGGGGGGGGGCTGCAGGTAAGAAGCATTGAATGCATTAAGGTGAAAAACATTGACACTATCTACAATCTCTTTAAAGGCAGGGTTCCCCAACGAGGGTTCCTGCAGAGGTTATTAGGGGTTCCTTGAGCAGTTTCTACCTCTCGGATAAGTTCCCACTGGCACCATTGATCTTTTTAGCAATCTGTAAGGGGGTAATTCTTCCCAATGACAATAATATAAGGACCATTCTTCCCACTGACCATCACACTAATGTACCATGAGTTGTGGATCTAGTAATTTTTATCAGGTGTTCCCTGAGCCTGGAATGTTAGGCGTAGGCGTTTGAGCAGCTGCTCCTGAGCTGATGAGACATCCCTCCGAATCTCGAGCATGCGCTGTCCTCTTTCACCTGTTTGCAGTACTGACCACGATGGGAACCTCGTGCCTACAGGAGCCCAGGAGACACGTAGGAACCTGGAGAAGCATGGCTGCTAGAGTACCAAGAGGAGGTGGACTTTTTCCAACATCGCCCAATACAGACAATGATCTCAGATTTGTTTGCATGTGACTGTTTACGGGAACTTTTATTGAAAGAAAAAACAAGCATATCGCATGTTTTAACTTTTATGCCGCTAAGATTTGGCACATACCATCATTTAACCATAGTGGCCTACCAACCTTGCCATGAAATGGAATTGTTACATTGGTGAGTGCTTATACTTTATCGCAACTTATATCCTAGTGATTTCCAGCTGCATGTTTTTAAAAAAACGTTTGGGAGCGTAATCACCTTATGGTAGGTGGAACTTGTACGTTTCTTCACACTGCCATCTTAACACATTAACGCAAACCTGTCGGCCGTTTTAAAAGTATACCACAAGGTGCTGCTGGAATACCCTATTCTGTGTAAATCTCTGTATTAGTTTCACTATGTTATAAGAACTACAACTTCTGGATTTTGTGACACCAACCTTCACCTTTTCCGTTAAGAGTCTTAGTGGCCATTGGATGGTTGGGTGTCAGTTAGGCAGGGCTTACGCCAGTATTTAGGATAGTTATAGGGTTTGCTTTAACTTTTATGGCCCTTTTCCAAAAAATTCCCCAGTGTTCCCAGCATCTTACATACCACTCCTCCACTTTTTAAATAGTTGCTCCTGCCCCCATGCTTGTGTCATGCTCAGCCTGTCCCATAAGTGTCCACTTGAAGACCGCCTAACGTACGTTGGGGATTTCAAGTGGATGACGCCTGCAGCTATTGTTTTGTTTTTGCCGCCTTTTTTTGTTGTAAAAAAGCGAATTAGCCGCTGGATTGCTTTTACAGGCTGTGAGAGGGATGCCCCTCCTGGATCTCTGTCCCACTGGAGAGCCTGGAACTGAAGCTGGCAGTTTCGCTGTCTTACCACAGAGTCCGTGGAGGACTGGAAGGTCTCCAATGGGCTCTATGGTATAGGAAACTGGAAGCGACAAGGACCGGAAGGTCTCCAATGGGCTCTATGGTATAGGAAGCTGGAAGCAACAAGGACCAGAAGGTCTCCAATGGGCTCTATGGTATAGGAAACTGGAAGCGACAAGGACCAAAAGGTCTCCAATGGGCTATATGGTATAGGAAATGGGAAGCAACGAGGACCAGAAGGTCTCCAATGGGCTCTATGGTATAGGAAAGTGGAAGCGACGAGGACCAGAAGGTCTCCAATGGGCTCTATGGTATAGGAAGCTGGAAGCGACAAGGACCAGAAGGTCTCCAATGGGCTCTATGGTATAGGAAACTGGAAGCGACAAGGACCGGAAGGTCTCCAATGGGCTCTATGGTATAGGAAGCTGGAAGCGACAAGGACCAGAAGGTCTCCAATGGGCTCTATGGTATAGGAAATGGGAAGCAACGAGGACCAGAAGGTCTCCAATGGGCTCTATGGTATAGGAAGCTGGAAGCGACAAGGACCAGAAGGTCTCCAATGGGCTCTATGGTATAGGAAACTGGAAGCAACAAGATCCAAAAGGCCTCCAATGGGCTATATGGTATAGGAAATGGGAAGCAACGAGGACCAGAAGGTCTCCAATGGGCTACAAGGTATAGGAAATGGGAAGCAACGAGGACCAGAAGGTCTCCAATGGGCTATATGGTATAGGAAATGGGAAGCAACAAGGACCGGAAGGTCTCCAATGGGCTCTATGGTATAGGAAACTGGAAGCGACAAAGACAAGAAGGTCTCCAATGGGCTCTATGGTATAGGAAATGGGAAGCAACGAGGACCAGAAGGTCTCCAATGGGCTCTATGGTATAGGAAGCTGGAAGCGACAAGGACCAGAAGGTCTCCAATGGGCTCTATGGTATAGGAAACTGGAAGCAACAAGGACCAAAAGATCTCCAATGGGCTATATGGTATAGGAAATGGGAAGCAACGAGGACCGGAAGGTCTCCAATGGGCTCTATGGTATAGGAAACTGGAAGCGACAAGGACCAGAAGGTCTCCAATGGGCTCTATGGTATAGGAAACTGGAAGCGACAAGGACCGGAAGGTCTCCAATGGGCTCTATGGTATAGGAAACTGGAAGCGACAAGGACCAGAAGGTCTCCAATGGGCTATATGGTATAGGAAATGGGAAGCAACGAGGACCAGAAGGTCTCCAATGGGCTATATGGTATAGGAAATGGGAAGCAACGAGGACCGGAAGGTCTCCAATGGGCTCTATGGTATAGGAAACTGGAAGCGACAAGGACCAGAAGGTCTCCAATGGGCTCTATGGTATAGGAAACAGGAAGCGACGCGTACTGTCATCACGTCGGGATGCAAACGGCGCCATTTTTAAATCTTGAAAGTAGTGGTCTATCAAAATGAAAATTACGGTTCAGAAACCAAAGATTCTGGATGCATTTGGCCGAAATTCATGGTTTTTAAAAAAAACTATATTTTTATAAATAATTGTATTATATTCGACTTTTTAATTAATATCATAAATTTAAATTAATATAAATTGTCGGCTTTTTGAAGCGGTGTTAAAAAAAATCCTGCTTGCTGCATTTTTGGTGCATATGTGGTCAGCACCTCCTCATTGAAATGCACCGAAAACACAGCAAGAACGCATCAAAATTGAACCCGTGTTGTGTTTTTGATGCTTTTTTTTTTTTGAGTCACATGACCTACACACCATAAGTACGGTAAAATCGCAGACGTTTTCGGGAGCCATTGCCTGGGTTTTTTTTTGCTTTCAGCAGAACGCTAAAAACCCATAATTTTCGGTGGCCGAACTTTCGGTACATCACTACTTGAAAGCATTTGATCACACCGATCTTTCTGTGATCTGATGCTTTTAGGGCAGAGGAGACATCTGGGGCCTAATAGACCCCAGATCTCTCCATCAAGAGTACCTGTCACTGTATATTTCTGTCACAAGTGATGTTTATATTCCTTGAGACAGCAATAAAAGTGATCATAAAATTTTTTTTTTTAAAGCAAACACGAATGCACGTGTTCGTGAATGATCTGCTGGGGGCGCACCTTTAACATCCGGTCCATCTTGCTGCAAAGGGGGTTAGCTACTAAGGCCGCGTACACACGCGGGGACTGTTCGCCCAACTTTGTCCGCTGAACAGTGTTTCGGCGGACAGTCCGCTCGTGTGTGGGCTTTCAGCGGACAGTTTCAGCGAACAGTCCGCTGAACAAGGTTTTTCGGAAATTCCGTAAAACTGTCCGCTGAAACTTTGTTTCAGCGAACAGTCCCCTCGTGTGTAGGCTTGTTCGTCAAACTAAGTTCCGCGCATGCTCAGAAAGGATTTACACGCCGAAAGTTATAATGCAGTGTATAGGACGTTGTATTTTCCGTCCCGTCGTACGTGCCGTTCACGTCATCGCGCACGGTTTCAGCAAACTGTTCGTTCGTCGTGTGTGGGCAAGTCCGTCCATGCTAATTTTGAGCGGACTGTTTGCTGAAACTGTTTGACGGACAAAGTTGGGCGAACAGTCCCCGCGTGTGTACGCGGCCTAAGGGATTTTTTTTCAGAAGGGTTGCATGTGTCCTATGTCTATTGAGAGAGACATGAGCACCTACTTGAACAGCAGAGTAGTGGTATGCAATGTGATAAGGATGCTGGAATCCACTGAGGATTTTTTTTAAATGTTCCTTAAAAGTGGTCTAACCCTTTAAGATCCCAATAACAAAGAAACGAAAGCAGAAAGGCCCGCTGGTTTTCTGGCTACAAAGTTTAATAAGCAATTATCTTGGGGTGCCTTTTAAGTTTTTAAATGGCTGACAGGTTCATTTTAAAAGGTCTCATATATATATATAAGTAGATGCTATGAAGGGGGAGTGTAAGGAAAGGAGGTCAATGCCATAATGAAGGTTCACATATATGCGAATTGGATGTGGATTTTCTAGCATCCAATTTGCATTACAGGAGACTGGGAGTGGCTCTCAATGGAGCCGATTCACACATCTCGGGGGCGGCCCGCAGTCTGCATTTCAAAAGGGGTCAGGTGCGTCTTTGGTTCCAATTCAGGTGCAAATTCTGGCAAAAATTCGGACCTGATTCACACCTGAATCGGTGAACAGGGAGGCACTGGACCCCATGTTGTGAACCGAGCTTCAGCGAATTTTGAGAGTGTCATGTTTAAACCCTATTGAGTACTATGCCCGTATTTAGTAGGGATCTTAGGTGTGACCGGTAATCATTTAGAGTTCATCCATACATGAGAGTCCCCATCAGAGTCATCCCTTAAATCAGAGTTCCCTTTAGAGTTGACCATACATGAAAGTCCCCATTAGAGTCCCCCTTACACCCAAGTTCCTTTTAGCATCCCCCTGTACATGAAAGTCCATATCAGATTCCTCCTTACATCAGAGTTCCCTTTGAAGTCCACCCATACATTGAAGTCCCCATCAGAGTTCCCCTTACATCAGAGTTCCCTTTGGAGCCCACCCATCAGAGTTCCCTTTGGAGCCCACCCATCAGAGTTCCCTTGGAATCCACCCATACATTGAAGTCCCCATCAGAGTCCCCCCCATACATTGAAGTCCCCATCAGAGTTCCCCTTACATCAGAGTTCCCTTTGGAGCCCACCCATACATGATAGTCCCCTTGGAGTCCACCCATACATGATAGTCCCCTTGGAGTCCACCCATACATGATAGTCCCCTTAGAGTCCACCCATACATGATAGTCCCCTTGGAGCCCACCCATACATTGAAGTCCCCATCAGAGTTCCCCTTACATCAGAGTTCCCTTGGAATCCACCCATACATTGAAGTCCCCATCAGAGTCCCCCCATACATTGAAGTCCCCATCAGAGTTCCCCTTACATCAGAGTTCCCTTTGGAGTCCACCCATACATGATAGTCCCCTTTGAGTCCACCCATACATGATCGTCCCCTTGCAGTCCACCCATACATGATAGTCCCCTTGGAGTCCACCCATACATTGAAGTCCCCATCAGAGCACCCCTTACATCAAAGTTCCCTTTGGAGCCCACCCATACATGATAGTCCCCATCAGAGTCCCCTTGGAATCCACCCATACATTGAAGTCCCCATTAGAGCACCTCTTACATCAGCGTACCCTTTTGAGTCCACCCATACAGAATAATCCTCATCAGAATCCCCTTGGAGTCCACTCATACACTGAAGTCCCCATCAGAGCACCCCTTTACATCAGAGTTCCCTTTGGAGCCCCCCTTTACATGAAAGTCTCCATCATAGTCCACCCATAAACTGAAGTCCCCATCAGAGTTCCCTTGGAGTCCACCCATACATGATAGTCCCCAATAGAGTCCCCTTGGAGTTCACCCATACACTGAAGTCTCCATCAGGGTCCCCCTTAGATCAGAGTTCCCTTTGGAGCCCCCCTTTACATGAGAGTCCCTATTATAGTCCACTCATACATGAATCCCCATCAGAGTCCCCTTTAGAGTACATCCATATATGAAAGTCCCCATCAGAGGTCCTTTTACAGTCCCCTTGTACCCGAGTGCCCCCTCTTACATCTAAATCCCCATCAAAGTTTGCAGTTATATCAGAATCCCCCCGACATCTGCATTCCCTTTAGAGTCCCCATCAGAGCCTTACCTTAAATCAAGATCCCCATTTCTTTACCTCACACTTTTCCAGTGTGGCTTGGACCATAGAGAGACCCTGGTAGTGTAGCTGTATCAGCAGGTGGAGGCAAAGCAGGTCTGGGTAGAGACTGGTTGTCAGAGCGCTGGGGGTCCTAGCAATCAACAATGGTACAATGACAGCATAGCTGTGGGGAAACTGCACTTAAGACCAAGTGGAGGGGATTGTGAATGTTTCAGAGAAATGGAGACCATAGGCTGACCTAAAGACCTGTTTGAGAGGCCACCGATTCTAGCTGCGGGCTGCATTTGGCCCACGGTTCATAGTTGTGTAGACCATCACTGTGCAACAAAGCTCTTCCACAGTTCGATCTCTTACAGTTGGGGCTTAAGGCAGAATTCCAGGTATGGTTTCTGTTCATAGTTTTATTGGTCCAATGCCCAGGTCCTGTGCCAGGTTGCTGCCCTGCTGCCAATGTCTCCCCCTACCTTGTCCTCTTTCACAGACATACTGTTCTCCTCTAAGACTGCATATACAGTGTCTCACAAAAGTTGCGGTTGCTGGTGGGCCTTCTGTACTGCAGGATCATCACACACCTGAATAGTGTATAACACAGTTGTCACTGCCCCGCCCCATTGGAATGGATGAAGAAATTAAAGGGTAGGACAGTGGAAGCATACTCAAGCTGGCCATAGACAGTTTGAATCTCAGCCAGTTCAGCAGGGATTTAGGCAGGCTGCTTGTACCCAATTTGATAGATCAGCTTGGATACTACCAGCCTGTCAAATTTTGCTAGTGGCTATTATAGTCGCTAGCAGTAATCATTGTTTTCTCCCGGCAGAGACGGCTTCCCTCTCCCCCCGCCGGGAGAACACAATAGCAATGACAACCCGTGGTTGCAGGAAAGAAAATCGCTCCATCTATGGCCATTTTTAATTTTCCCACACACCTTTTCTCACTCAACGTAGAATTTTCCTTATTCGGTTGAGAACTTTAAAATTTGTGATCTAAAGCAAACACTGAAGATAGTAAAAAAAAAAAAACTTTGGTGACATCCCTTAACTCTACAATGTCTGCATCCCCTCCCCCCAATGTGCCCCTACATCTCCTAAAAACCCACAACTTCCAGATATGGATCCCTACCCAATCCCACAATGCAGTGATTGGAGCCTGAGCCATTTTTTGCCAAGCCTTGGCAGTATCACGCGGGTAGTGGGAGGAAAGAAGGCGTTCCTAGTCCTATGCAAATAACGACTAACAGGAAGTCAGATTAAGAATACTTTATTGATCCCAAAGGGAAATTATTGGGAAAGTCAGTATTTGCATAGAATTTAGGCAAGTCATAGATCAGTGATGGTGAACTTTGAACCCCAGATTTTTTGGCACTACATTTCCCATGATGCTCAACTACACTGCAGAGTACATGAGCATCATGGGAAATGTAGTTCCAAAACATCTGGGATGCCAAGGCTCACCATCACTGTCATAGACGATGTGTTCTTAAAGCGGAGGTCCACCCTAAAGTGGACCTTCCGCTCATTGGAATCCTCCCCCCCTCCGGCGCCACAATTGGCACCTTTCAGGGGGGAGGGGGGTGCAGGTACCTGTACAGTACAGGTATCTGCACCCACTTCCGGGATAGCTCTCTGCGGAAAGGGGCGTAGATCTACGCCCCTTTCCGAAAGTCCGCCGCTGCCTGCTGGGAAACACACAGATCCCAGAGGCAGCGGGTCCATCCTTATTGCGCAGTGCGACTCGCGCATGCGCAGTAGGGAACCGGGAAATGAAACCGAAAGGCTCCACTTCCTGATTCCCATACCCAAGATGGCGGCAGCAGCACCTGAGAGACGATCGATTGGCTTCGGGTGCCGACATCGTGGGCGCGCTGGACGGGTAAGTGTCCTTATTTTAAAAGTCAGCAGCTGCTGTATTTGTAGCTGCTGGCTTTTAAAAAAATAAAACGGCGGAACTCCCGGCGGACTCCCACTTTAATTCCACTGACTGTGCTGATGGGGGAATCCCTCCCGCAGAGCCATTGATGGATTGACCTGGGTGCAATCAGCCTGCCCATGTATGGATCGAATCTCGGCTGGTCCCTGCTGAACCGCCGAAGATAGGATTTAGGAATGCAGCAGAACATGGAGGGGCAGACATTATAGAGGTAAGCTGTGGCACCAGAATATTCCTGCTATCTGCAATGGTAGTTTTTTCATCATGACCTTCTTACTTTATTTTCTAATCCGCCAACCAGTGAAAACTCCGCCCATTTTACGGGGCGGCTTGGATTTTATGTTACCTGTTTTAATGATCTTTGAATGGTTAGTTTGCAGACATATTTTTGTATCTTTCTGGTGTGTGTGTGTGTGTGTGTGTTTTCCATTGCTCATGGTTACAAGGTATGCTGTGTTTCAAAGAAATATCTTTATCAGAGTGTTTTATTTTGATGGCTTTTATATAAAAAAATACAATAAATATGATTTTTTATATTTTTATATGATTTGTGTATTATTGGAGAAGGAAAATTGAATGAGGGTAGAGTAATGTACCTAAAGGGTGTCCACAGATGGTTAGTTTTCTTTCATTAAGCTGATTCCTCCATCCAGGCAAACAAGGTGGATCAGAAGATCACCTTCTGTCCAGCAGGGGTGGCTACAGTGCAATTATATATTTTTTTTCTTGCAGGGATCAAGGGTTCAATGTCAGGCTTCTGCAGACAAGCCCTGCAGCTTTCAGGCTGTACCTTCAGTCAGGCTGAAAGTTGCTGGGCCCGTGGGCTGAAAAAAAAAAAAATCTAACAGATTCCTTCTTTCACATCGACTGATGTCGAGGAAGACATCTCTGCCAAAAAAAAAAAAAGTGAAAAAAAACATATGCCGAAGCATAGGGGCGATCCACCCACTGACCACCCCAGGCCCCCATGCTTTGGCATATACGTTATTTATTTATTTTAAATACAGATGAGAAATCTCCTACAGCGCTGCAATCACCGACATATATATACTGAAAGCACACCCTGCTGCTGTCAGAATAAACAGATCAGTGCTGCAGCTGAATGGCGTTCCTGGCAAGGCAAACAACAGTTAACAATAAAACACAGTAAGAACCGAACATCAACAAATAAAACGACAACAGTGTTTTTTTTTTATTTTTTTATTAATTTTTCTTACTTTACAAGGGTCGAATTGTTTGGAACCGATCATATCCAGGGTCACCCCCATAGGACGCTTGGCCATGGCAGCAGAGAACATGGGAATATGATGAATCGGGTCTGTGGACCAATCTGACCACAACTCATTCTTTTTAGTAATGACCATGGTTAAGGGTTAGGCCCAAAAAAAAGTTAAATTCAGAAACCGTGATACGTTTCCATGTGAATTGTCTGGCAAGGTTTGAATTTGGATTGGCAGTGATAAATTGCTTGGCATTTAAATTGCTTTCCTTCAAAATCAATCGATACAGATCTTCCGTGAAAAACCTAGGGGAGTTAAATCCCCCCCCCCCCCCCCATCTAAATTTGCTGTTTTCACCTGAATTTCGGGTAGGGCAGTGAATGGGGGAAGTACGGGCGCTGCAGAAACTGGGCTGCCAATCAGCACTTGCAAGCGTGTCAGGAAGGGCACTATGGGCTGAATTCTTGGTGTTTGCAGGACACTACTCGTGTTGGCCACCGCACCAGCTTGGACTGCACTTAGGGGACTCGCCACGTCACCAAGTGTTACTACAGTGCTGGTTTGTCTACGACCAGGGTGTACTGGGCCGCTAGTGGTTGCCAGTTCACCTGAAGGTAGAGCGGCTTTAGTACCGGCACTCTGCTGCATACAGAAATCATCATGCGATTGTAGCACCTCAGCAACCTGGCCACATGGCCGGGTACGCCTGACCTTAGCAGGGACCTCTTCTCCATAGTCAAAGCTATCTATCAGGGTGCTTCTGCTCTCTACAGGTTACATAGTTACATAGTCAGGTTGAAAAAAGACACAAGTCCATCCAGTTCAACCAAAAAAAAAAAAAAAATATATATATATATATATATATAATAAATATCATACCAGCCCATATACCCAATTCTATACCCACAGTTGATCCAGAGGAAGGCAAAAAACCCCAGCAGAGCATGATCCAATTTGCTAAAGCAGGGGAAAAAATTCCTTCCTGATCCCCCGAGAGGCAATCGGATTTTCCCCGGATCAACTTTACCTATAAATTTTAGTACCCAGTTATATTACGTACACTTAGGAAATAATCCAGGCCTTTCTTAAAGCAATCCACTGAGCTGGCCATAACCACCTCTGCAGGGAGTCTATTCCACATTTTCACAGCTCTTACTGTGAAGAAACCTTTCCGTATTTGGAGATGAAATCTCTTCTCCTCTAGACATAAAGAGTGCCCCCTTGTCCTCTTTTTTGACTGTAAAGTGAATAACTCGACACCAAGTTCCCTATATGGACCCCTTATATATTTGTACATGTTGATCACATCCCCCCTTAATCTCCTCTTATCAAGAGTGAATAAATTTAGTTCCTGTAATCTTTCCTCATAGCTGAGTTCCTCCGTGCCTCTTATCAGTTTGGTTGCCCTTCTCTGCACTTTCTCCAGTTCCCCGATATCCTTTTTGAGAACTGGTGCCCAAAACTGAACAGCATATTCCAGATGAGGTCTTACTAATGATTTGTACAGGGGCAAAATTATATCTCTCTCTGGAGTCCATACCTCTCTTAATACAAGAAAGGACATTGCTCGCTTTGGAAACCGCAGCTTGGCATTGCATGCTATTATTGAGCTTATGATCTACCAAAACCCCCAGATCCTTCTCCACTATGGATTCCCCCAGTTGTACTCCCCCTAGCATGTATTATGCATGCATATTCTTAGCCCCCAAGTGCATAACTTTACATTTCTGAACATTAAAACTCATCTGCCACATAGTCGCCCAATTAGACAGAGCATTGAGGTCGGCTTGTAAATTGGTGACATCCTGTAAGGACGTTATTCCACTGCATAGCTTGGTGTCATCTGCAAAGACGGAAATGTTACTTTTGATCCCAGACCCAATATCATTTATAAAGATATTAAAAAGTAAGGGTCCCAGCACTGAACCTTGGGGTACACCACTGATAACCTTAGACCATTCAGAGTAAGAATCATTAACCACGACTCTCTGAATTCTGTCTTTTAGCCAGTTTTCTATCCATCTACAAACTGATGTTTCCAAACCTGTATACTTTACCTTACACATGAGCTGTGTGTGGGGAACTGTATCCAACGCTTTTGCAAAATCCAAATATATCACGTCCACCGCCACCCCTCTGTCCAAGTATACCACATCCACCGCCACCCCTCTGTCCAAGTATACCACATCCACCGCCACCCCTCTGTCCAAGTATACCACATCCACCGCCACCCCTCTGTCCAAGTATACCACATCCACCGCCACCCCTCTGTCCAAGTATACCACATCCACCGCCACCCCTCTGTCCAAGGTTTTACTTACCACCTCATAAAAAGAAATCAGGTTTGTCTGACAACTTCTGTCTTTCATGAATCCATGCTGTCTGTTGCTCAAAATATTTTTTTCCTGCAAGAACTCGTCTATGTGGTCTTTTATTAATCCCTCCAGTATCTTCCCAACTATAGAAGTTAAACTAACGGGTCTATAATTACTTGGTAAAGACTTTGTTCCCTTTTTAAATATAGGCACCACATTGGCCCTGCGCCAATCCAGTGGTACTATTCCTGTCATTGAGTCCCTAAAAATTAGATACAATGGCTTTGAAATTACAGAGCTCAATTCTTTTAGGATCCGTGGGTGGCTGTCATCAGGTTCAGGTGCTTTATCTACCTTTATTCTGTCCAAATATTTCTGGACCATATCACTTATGAGCCATTGTGGATTTGGGGCTGCGTCAGTACCACCCCCATTATGGACATGAGCTCCCCCATGCTCCTTTGTATACACAGAGCTGAAGAAAGTATTTAATAAGTTAGCCTTCTCTTTTTCTCCAGTCACCCACTCCAGATTATTTTGCAAAGGGCCTACATGCTCAGACTTAACCTTTTTACTATTAATATATTTGAAGAATTTTTTGGGGTTTGTCCTACATAGTGAGCCTGATTCTGACAGTGAGGCTTCCCCTTCGTTCTCATCTGTCATGCTCAGTATCCTGGAGGACTCTTTACTAGTGTACCTTTCGTTGGACATTTTGGCCACTACATTTTTAGGTACCTAGTGCAACCCACAGGTAAAAAAGCACCTGGCTGTCAGGGACTGTTTGGACCGCTACAATTTTTTTTACCTGCTAGTACTAGCAGAGATCAGGCCTGACACTGCTAACGCTGCGGTTTTGTATACTGTGTATCTAGGGTGACCACATTTCCAAACTGCCATTCAGGGACACCCCCCCCCCCAATCCCATCCCTACTTTTTTTTAGTTTTTTGTTTTTTTTTTACTTTTTTTGTCAATTCGTCAAAATAATTCGGGCTTTTCAAAATAATTTCAAAACCCTTATCGACAATCTCTCACTTCCTCCTAGCACTCTATGGTAGAGATGGGCCTCCGAACACCCCCCTGTTTCAGTCTGCAGCAGAACACTTGAACAGGGAGGAGTTCTAACCCAAACCCCATTATTTATGGGAGCTGTACAGGAAAAAAATCAAAAGTGGCCATTTTGAAAGCTTATATGGCCATAATACGGGGAATGGGGGTCCGGGTACTGTCCTGGGGGGACAGACCCGGGAGTTCTACCGGGAGTGCTAAGACCCGGTTGTCCGGGAGTGCTAAGACCTGGTTGTCCGGGAGTGCTAAGACCCGGTTGTCCGGGAGCGCTAAGACCCGTTTGGCCGGGAGCTCTAAGACCCGTTTGGCCAGGAGCTCTAAGACCCGTTTGGCCGGGAGCTCTAAGACCTGTTTGGCCGGGAGCTCTAAGACCCGTTTGGCCAGGAGCTCTAAGACCCGTTTGGCCGGGAGCTCTAAGACCCGTTTGATCGGGAGTTCTAAGACCTGGTTGGCCGAGAGTTCTAAGACCTGATTGGCCCAGGAGGAGAAGCAAGCACCAGGGGTCGAAGCCACGACCTGGATAAGGTAAGTGCGGGGACTGGCGAGCGATTGATCGAGCAATGGGGGAGGGGGGCCAGCTTTTTTTGCTGCCCCCCCAAAAAAATTTAGCACCAACCGCCACTGATGTGATCAGCTTGGTACTCAATATCTCTTCTCTCTCTGGAACCGAAAAGGGCTCAACGAGAGAAGATAACATCATTTCCTGTGGCTATGTTTTGTAAACACAGGCGCATGCTGTTTCCTGCTTCGCCAGAGCCGATTAGTAGGTTCAGGCCAAAAATCATTGGCCTGGACCTGTTAAGCGATTGGTGCTGGATTGAATCACAGCACCCCTGGGCTGGCGGGCTTGCGCACATGCACCCCAGTTTGGGAACATGGAGGGAGCACAGATCCCATACAGTGTGTGTGTGTATATATATAATAAAATATATATATATATATATATATATATATATACACACATACCCTGTAGCAGCAGCCCTGCCCCCCATTCTACACGCTGTTACTGGTTCTCATACAGTAAAGGATCCTGTAGTTCCCCGTCCCCTCCTTTCCCCTTGTCCAATCACAAAAAAGTATTGTGGACAAGGGGAAATCCTGTCATTTACCCACCCCTTTCCTCTCCTCTCCCCTTGACCATTCACAAAACGACTTGTATTCCGTGAAAAGAATTCAAGACTTTTGTGAAGGATGAGGGGACAGGATTGGGCGGGTGAACGCCAGGATCCTTTACCATATGAGAGATGGAACTATGAGTTACAGCACCCAAAAGAAGACACAGGGTTGCCAACCCCAGCGCGACTTTTTTTAAACTCCTAAAACATGAAAATATTTCCTGACACTCGCAACAGCCGGTAGCGCTACATTTTGGTGGTGCGATTTGCTCGGGCCTCCAGCCCCATCCATCTGTGTGCGCCCCCGCACTCCAACCCCGGCGTGCTGCCAGTGCTGTGCATGTGAAAGCAAATTATTATTTTTCTTTTTTTTGAACAGCCTCAAAATCAAATAATCTACCTCTAACGATACGTACCTACCCGTTGCTGTCGTTTTATTCATCCCCGATACTACAGGTTGTTACTGGTTCTTATACAATAAAGGATGTAGTAGTTCAACAACCCCTTCTCTCCCCGTGTCCATTCACAAAAAAGTTGTGTATCCTTTTCAAAGGATGCATGGCGTTCTGTGAATGGACAAGGGGAGATCCTGTCATTTGCCCGCCCCTTTCCCCTCCTCTCCCCTTTTCCTTTCACACCTTGCATTCTGCAAAAAAGAATGCAAGACTTTTTTTTTTTTTTGTGAAGGACGAGGGGAGAGGATATGGCTGGTGAACCACAGGGATCTTTTACTGTATGAGAAATGGAACTATCTGTTGGAGCACCCATAGAAGAGCACTGTGTGCAGCACAGGGTTGGCAACCCCCTGCGATTCTTCTACACAAAACATGGAAAATTTACTGACATGCCCCAGTGGCTAGGAGCACTGCATCTTGGCTGCAACATGGCGCTGCCTGAGCCTCCGGAGACCAGTGAGTGAGCACTGTACACAGAACTCCTCCATCTACCTCACTCTACCCCCTATTTCCCTCTACCCCCTCCTTCCAGCTACCCCCCCTCTTCTACCCCCTATTCCCCTCTACCCTCTCCTTCCCTCTACCACCCCCCCCCCCCACCTTCTCCTTCCCTCTCCTTCCCTCTACCCCCCCCCACCCTCTCCTTCCCTCTATTTCCCTCTACCCCCTTCTTCTACCCCCTATTTCCCTCTACTCCCCCCTCTTCTACCCCCCATTTCCCTCTACCCCCTTCTTCTACCCCCTATTTCCCTCTACCCCCCTCCCTTCTACCCTCTACCCCCCTCACCCTCTCTTTCCATCTAACCTCTCCTTCCCTCTACCCCCCCTCTTCTTACCCTCTACCCCCCTTCTACCCTCTCCTTTCCTCTACCCCCCCTCCCTTCTACCCTCTACCCCCCCCACCCCCTACTTCGTCCCTCCCTCCTCTACCCTGTCTATACCTCCCGTAACGCATCCCTCCCTATTAAACACTCTACTAAGATGCAAACATACAAATATACCCGCCCTACTGAGGTGCAAACACACAAATATAAACAACCTACTGAGGTGTTCTAAAAGGTGAACTTAGCCTTCATGGTGCCTCCTCCCACGGCCTTCCTCATCACGCTGGCCCATATCCAATCTCCGAGTCTCAAATCCTACTTCTGTCGCCAGGGAAAAAGATGTGCCGTGGACGGAGATCTGGAGGATCTGGGTCTTCTTCAGGAGCTGGCCCATGTGCCGTCACCCGGGTCTCCAATCTTACCCCTGTTGCCAGGGAATAAGCTGCTTCGGGGAATGAGATCTGGAGGCTCTCTGTATTCTTCAGGCGCTGGCCAGCTTTCCGTCTCTGAATCGCTGGCCTCCGACCTGTACTGGTACTCGTAGTCGTAGTCTGTGAGTCTGTAGTAAGAAAAGTGAAATGTGATATTAGTAATGGCCCCCCAAATAATTCTTAGCAGGTTTTCTCAACCAGGGGTTCCTTCAGATGGAAGACCCCCGCGCAGTGAGCAATGGCAGATTGATCTTTCACCCGGCCATTAAAATTATTTCAAGGGTTCCTCTGGGGTAAAAAGATTGAGAAATTCTACTAAGGACTATAGGACTAATTTTTAATAGTTAAAGATTGCTCTATTAGATATACATATTATGTACCAAGCTTTGTCAACCAGGGTTCCTCAAGAGGTTGTCAGAAGACCCCTGAGCAGTGAGCATTGGCAAATTAAACTTTCACCCGCTCATCCAAATTATTTCAAGGGTTCCTCTGGGGTAAAACATTGAAAATGGGTACCATATATGATGTGACTAAATTTTTTTTTCCAAAGCTGCTCTATAAGATATTTCTCAACCAGGGTTCCTCCAGAGGTTATTAGAAGATCCCCATAAGCAATGAGCAGTGGCACATTGATCTCCACCCCCATCCAAATAAATTATTTAAAGGATTCCCTTGGGCTTAAAAGATTGAGAAAGGCTACTATATACTATATGATGATAAAAAAAAATTCCAAGGTTGCTCTATAAGCTATACATACTCAGACTCCGAGCTAGATCCGTGTTCACTGAAGCCGGAGCTTTCCCCATCGCTGTCCTGCTGCCTGGCCCCAATGTATTTCTGGACAATGTCCGTCTCCTTTCCCCGGCTTCTAACGATGTGCTTCAGTCGCTTCTTCAGGGCTTCCTTCATCTTCCTCTTCTCTGTCCTCTTTCCCTTCAAGTTCTTCATTGCCTCGATCCAGAGTTCAAGCCGCTCATCACGTCTGAGGAGCAAAAAAAATAGAGAGAAAATGTAAGTATTTAAAAAAAACTAAAAACAAAAAAAAAAAAAACAAAGACTTCCATTCATGTTTTAAGAATGTTAGATGTGTGAAGAAATAGAATGACAAAACTTACAGTTCCTCCTCGAGGTCCACTTTGCAGGCTAATGGACCCATACAGATGACGCAGATGTTGTGTAGGATTTCAAAGCAGTCCTTGCAGTACAGACCTAAGCAACTGTTGGTCGTGCATTCCACAAAGTCCTCAATGGTGGCCGGCGTGGTCATTTTGGCGCACGCCAAGCAGTACCGTTCCGTCGATCCGAAAAGCTTAGTCAGGAAGCCAAATCCAGGAATCCTATAGACAGAAGAACATGTTAGTCGCATTCACTAACTGGCACGGCAATATAGTAAAGTTCCATAGCGGTACCAAAAAAAAAACTTACTGTGCTGCAAGGATCATCAGGGCGTTTGAGTGGCCCACGTCTTCTATATTCAACCGTACGTTCTTCTTCAAAGATCTTTCCAGATTCATCCTTTTGGTCAGCAGCTTGTTGAACAGAAAGCATATCCGTTCCTAAAAGAATACAAATCTTAGTTAATAAAAGTGAACTCTAGACAAGACTAAATATAAAGACTGAAGCTGTTGCAAAGTTTCTCACTTGGAGACCTTACAGGTAACGTCACCTCCTGAAGCAGGATGACAACGCAAAGCTGCTGCCCTTCCCCACCCCCCCCCCCCACAATTAGCAGAAGTGTTGTCAGCCTGCCAAATGGGCCACTTGGCTGCATATGGGTCCTAGCAGATAGGAAGCCCAACAGCCTAAGCCCTTGTACACACGGTTGGACATTCCAACGGAAAATGTCCGATCGGACTGTGTTGTCGGATAATCCGACTGTGTGTGGGCTCCATCGGACTGTTTCCGTCGGAATATAAGACGGACAAAGTTTTAGAGCTGGGCTATAAAACTTTCCAACAACATGATCTGATCGGACTTTGTCCGATTGTGTGTAGAGAATTCCGATCGGACAAAGTGCCACGCATGCTCAGATCAAATTCCTAGACCAAAGCTATTGGCTACTAGCCTGAACGTAGTCCCGTCGTAACTAAATAACATCACCACGTTACCTATGATCGGATTTTCCGACAACTTTGTCCGACCGTGTGTATGCAACACCAGTTTCGGACAAAATCCGTCAGACAAAATCTGACGGATTTTGTTGTCGGAATGTCCGGCTGTGTGTACAAGGGCTAACTGGAAGAGCTTGCATGGCAGGCTAACAACGCTGCTGCTAATTGATAGGCAGCTTGCAGCTGAAAGCGTTGTTGCTGGGAGGAAACTTTGCAAAAGGTTCACATTAGAAAAAAAATAATAAATAGCGGAACTGCTTTTTAGTCCTCTGCCTGCTGAAGTCATAGACAGAACGTGGTCAACTTACCTGCTCCCTTTCTGGAAAATAACTCGCGCAAATGGTCCGTTTCAGCCTGTGGATGTAGACTCCAAAGAAGGACGCGAAGAAGGTGAAAATGAACAAACCACCTGTGAACAGAGAAAAGAAGAGGGTTAGTCATACTTATGTTTTCTGAGGAAAACTCTGGTGATTGGTTTATATTAGAGGAAGAACAACTTATCCCCCAGGACCAGTAATTCTCAACCAGGGTTCCTCCAGTGATTGCTTGATTTTTCATGGTTACTGCATAGTTTAGGGCCAACATCACATGGCACAATCAAGACACTAGTGCTTTTTTTTAGTTAGGGGACATTTAGACCACTACTGTAAAGGTATTCTTCCAACTGGCCATTGCTGTAAAGGGCATTTTTCCCATTGACTCCCAGTAAATTGGTTTTAGTAGGGGTTTCCCCCTAAGACCTAATAAACTATTTCAAGGGTTCCTCGGGGATAGAAAAGCTGCTCTGGATTATACAACTCCAGTGTAGCAATTAAAGGTGTCTCCTCCAGAAATAAAATTCTCTAGGAGCTTGTCGGAAAACAGTAACTTACCAATTATAATATATCCAAAGTAATTTGGCTCTGAAGGTACAGGGATGCATTGCTTGGAGATCACGGTGTAGTCTTTTTGCCCGATGGCATCCAGCGTGTCCGCCAGCTGGGCAAGGATGTCGTTGATAAAGCCGCTTCCTGTAACATTGACTTTAAGAAAATACGGTGCTGGCGAAGAAAGAAGAATTAGAGGTCGTTATTGTCATATCGGCATTTATACTATTATTATTATTATGTGTTCAGCCTCAGGATATGTTGGGGATACTTACCTTTCACAATAATGTCCCCATTCAGGACAGAAGATATCGCTGCTATGGCCCAGTACACACCATAGTCGGCAGCGATAATAAAAGAGACGATTAGCAGGCTCCGGAATATGTTCATAATTTCAAACGTACATCCCTTTTTCTCCTTTCTGGTCAATGTCCAGGCCACTGTAAAGTGGAACAGAAAAATAAAAATGATGAGTGATGTTACATCATGATCATCTTATATCGACATCTAATTTTTTTTTTCCCCTTTCAAATGAAGTAGGGAAAGGGTTTTATTCTCTGTCAGATTATTTTTGCCATCTTTGTCCTGTTTGAGAGGGTTTTTCTTCACTTCCTGTTTTCTAGACGTGACAGGAAGTGAGAGGAAATGTCTCCAAAGTGGCACATTGCCATGGTGTTACCTGAGTGCCCCCATTAGTGGATTTCCCCTCCTGTTACTGTTTTCAAGACAACTTAAAGGGGTTGTAAATGTTTTTTCACCTTAATGCATTCTATGCATTAAGGTGAAAAAACATCTGACAGTGTCTGCGCCCCCAGCCCCCCCCCCACCGTTTTACTTACCTCATCCCTCGAAAATCCCGGCTCGCCCCCGTCGTCCTTTCCATCGCTCAGCCTGGCCGCTGATTGGCTGGAGTGGATGGATGGAAAGCAGCGCAGCCATTGGCTCACACTGCTGTCAATCACATCCACTGACGCGGAGCGCCGGGCCGTGTGATACAGCGAGCGGCTATAGCCGCCGGCTGTATCAAGGGAGCGCGCCCGCAGATGCTTCTCACCATGCGAGGGAGCTCGCATGAACGTGAGAAGCACTTTCGGGAGGAAGCCGAGACAGCCGCCGAGGGACCCCAGAAGAGCAGGTTCGGGGCCACTCTGTGCAAAACAAGCTGCACAGTGGAGGTAAGTATAACATGTTTGTTATTTAAAAAAAAAAAAAATCACTTTACAATCCCTTTAAGCCATGTACACACGATCGGACTTTCCAGCGGACCAGAGTCCGTCGGACAATTCGATCGTGTGTGGACTCCAGCGGACTTTTTCTTCCCAAAAGTCCGGCGGACCTAGAAATAAGACTGGCTTCAAATTTTCGGCTGGACTCAGCTTTTAGCGGACAATCCTTTTGTCTGTGTGCTAGTCCGACGGACTAAAACCGACGCTAGGGCAGCTATTGGCTACTGGCTATGAACTTCCTTATTCTACGTCATCACGTTCGAATCCGTCAGACTTTTGGCATGATCGTGTGTGGCCAAGTCCATTCGTCTGAAAGTCCGGAGGACCTCAGCTGCAAAGTCCGTCGGATTGTCCGCCAGAAAGTCCGATCGTGTGTACGAGGCATTAGAGTAGTGATGGCGAACCTTGGTACCCCAGATGTTTTGGAACTACATTTCCCACGATGCTCAATTACACTGCAGAGCGCATGAGCATCGTGGGAAATGTAGTTCCAAAACATCTGGGGTGCCAAGGTTTGCCACCACTGACTTTTAGAGTTTTAGATCTTCTCTTACTTTCAGTCCAGGTGACAATGGTCAGTAGGACAGGTAGAGAGTGTAAAACTCCATAGAAGGGAAACCGAAAGCAAAAATAACATGGCAGGGGATCCAACCTTGAATCTGAAGCCCTGACTTCATTTAAAGATGGGTAAAAAAAAGTTAAGACTACTCATGCTTACTTGGTCGGATCAGCTTGTAAGATTCCTTCTTGGAGAGAGGCAGTAGGGTTGTCAAGCCTTGCTTGAGCCTCCTTGCATCTATACCAATGAATTTCCGTGTAATATAAACGTTGTCAAAGTTGTTATCATTGGTATAATTTCGAAGATAACTGAAAGCCCTGGAAAAAAAAAGAAGGCAAGGGTTACAAATGGTATACACGGGACATGGTCTATCTCTAGCTCCAAGGTGGGTTACAAATGGTATACACAGGACATGGTCTATCTCTAGCTCCAAGGGGGTTACAAATGGTATACACAGGACATGGTCTATCTCTGCCGGTCAGACGGCGAGGGAACACAGAGGCATGCATATGATAGGCACACATGCTGCATATGATGGGCAAACAGGTATGATGGGCACACAGGCTGCATATGATGGGCACACAGGCTGCATGTGATGGGTCACAGAGGCTGCATTTGATGGGCACAGTGAGGCTGCATTTGATGGGCACAGTGAGGCTGCAATTGATTTTTTTCCCCAGAATTTTTTGTTAGTTTGCTCCCAAACCCCCCGCCCCCCCCCCCCCCACCACCCCCCAAAAAATTTTGAGCACCAGCCGCCCCTGGCTGAGGTGTACATGGGGCCTAAAGCTGTTGAGGAGCTAAAAGTCCCAGCTGGTAGCTTATAGGCCCTGTAGATGAAGTGGTAAGAAAAAGATAGCCCATTACTTAAAAAAAAAAAAAAAAAAAAAGGAAAATAAATGGTACTTACCAATAGTAGGTGACGATGGCGATAAGGAAGACAGAGTAGGTGAATATATGAAAGATCTCCCGGTAAGGATCGAGATCCTGTTTCACTTCCTCCATGATGTCACTAGCAATGGTGAATACACTCTTGCTAGAGTTGACTATTCCGCCAAGATCATAGTTGATGGTCATATTGTAGTCAAATTTATTCTTCAGATCTTGTAAAATAACCATGACAGCTGCAAGAAGAGAAACAAGGTTAGAGATTTATTGCTGATTCTTTTTACGGGTTTACAAAAAGTTTGAAGGCTAAGTCCACCTTTTACAAACCAGGGAGAAGAACCACCACACTCCTTTACGGGGTGGATGGTTTGGGTATGGAGGGGTCCATTTGTAGTATGTTACATCCTAAATATGGGGGTAACATGGTCCAAAAGATGGAGTTAGCCTTTAATTTTGAGAAATGTTGTTATACTTACGAGCTTTAATGTTCTTCTGTATATATTCTCCTACATAGGACGGTATGACACAGATGATGGTGGCAACTGCAAAAGAAAAACAGAAAGCATAAAGATTAGAGTCAAGTCGTAATAAGGTCAATGTAACTCTTCATGAACACCTAAGAATTTGGTTATCAGGGGATGTGGTGTGTTTTCCAAATACCAACCAACCAACCAAGGCATGTTTGATGCGTCAAAAAAATTAGCCTTGTTTCTCCAAGACTTCAATCATCAGAGTATTTTGGTATGTTTTCCCCATACCAGGCAACCAACCAACCAACCAACCAATGAAGGAAGTTTGATGGGCCAGATAAATTAGCCTTGTTTCTCCAAGACTTCAGTTCAGGGGTCAATGTAACTCTTCATGAACACCTAAGAATTTGGTTATCAGGGAATATGGTGTGTTTTCCCCATACCAACCAACCAACCAACCAAGGAAAGTTTGATGAGTCGGATGAATTAGCCTTCTTTCTCCTGGAGACAAGTTTCAAGTGGAATTTCTTAAAAGACCTTATGAGTCGTGAAATGTGCCAGTTCATGAAGGATTACATATCCCCTTTCATCCATTGCTACATTCGATTTTCAATCAGAAGCAAAACACAGCCGAGTCCTAATTTTTTTGACAATAAAAAACAAAACAAAAAAGCAAACATACCTTTGGCCACTTCGCATAGCCATGTGAAGCCGTCTACAATGTTGCAAAGAACGCCGGCTCCTATGTCCAAGCAGTTATTCTTGGCATCTGCGAATGCCCTGGTGCACTTCTTGTGTGGGTTCAAAAGCTCTTCATTGCAGATGTCCCCGATGCTGTGAATGAAGGCCCATATGTGACCGAGTGTCTTGCCTACAAGAAAAAAAAAATCAGTCATGTCATCTACAGGAATGGACAGTAGAAGTAAAATAAAAAATAAATAAAAAAAAATAAAAAAGCCCCCCTCCTAGCCTCGTCCACCTCTTCTGGTCTAGTAATTGAGGTGAACTAACCCTTTAAGGAAAGGGTAAAAACTATCATTTGTGGTGCTATATTTATAAAGCATTGAATGTGACATTCACCAAACATTCACTGCATGTATTTTTAATGACAGCGAATATGTGAATGTAACATTGAATGCTTTATAAATATGCCCCCCCAGGTGTCATCTTTACAGATAATAGACAAATCTAGCGACGTCTGTCTGCTTTTTATTTTCCTTCACTTGAGGAGCCCAATATACGCACCAAACCCCGAAGCTGAAAATGTTACTTACCAATCACTTTCATCCGTGCTCTGACTTTTTGGAAAAAATTCTTGGCTTTTCCAGCGACAGTTTTTACTTTGCCCGCTATATTTTTCAAGTAGCTCAAAACATCTGCAGGAGAGAAGAAAAATACATCATAAGTTTAAAATGCTCCATTGTCCAATTCCCAAAGCTTCAACATCAAAATAAGATCTTTATATTGGCCTTTGTGTACCTTTCATTTTCTAATAAATAAATATCTATCTACCTACCTATCAATTTTCTATCTATCTACCTATCTCATATCTTTCTCTCTATCAATCGATTCTTCTATCAATCCATCGATCCCTCTATCTATCCATCGATCCCTCTATCTATCCATCGATCCCTCTATCTATCTATCTCTCTATCAATCGATCCTTCTATCGATCCCTCTATCTATCTATCGATCCCTCTATCTATCCATCGATCCCTCTATCTATCTATCTATCTATCTATCTATCTATCTATCTATCTATCTATCTATCTATCGATCCCTCTATCTATCTATCTATCGATTCCTCTATCTATCTATCTATCTATCTATCGATCCCTCTATCTATCGATCCCTCTATCTATCTATCGATCCCTCTATATATCTATCTCTCTATCAATCGATCCCTCTATCTATCTATCTATTGATCCCTCTATCTATCGATCCCTCTATCTATCTATCGATCCCTCTATCTATCTATCTATCGATCCCTCTATCTATCTATCGATCCCTCTATCTATCTATCTATCTATCGATCGATCCCTCTATCTATCTATCAATCGATCCTTCTATCTATCCATTGATCCCTCTATCTATCCATCGATCCCTCTATCTATCCATTGATCCCTCTATCTATCCATCGATCCCTCTATCTATCCATCGATCCCTCTATCTATCTATCTCTCTATCAATCGATCCTTCTATCGATCCCTCTATCTATCTATCGATCCCTCTATCTATCCATCGATCCCTCTATCTATCTATCTATCTATCTATCTATCTATCTATCTATCTATCTATCTATCTATCGATCCCTCTATCTATCTATCTATCGATTCCTCTATCTATCTATCTATCTATCTATCGATCCCTCTATCTATCGATCCCTCTATCTATCTATCGATCCCTCTATATATCTATCTCTCTATCAATCGATCCCTCTATCTATCTATCTATTGATCCCTCTATCTATCGATCCCTCTATCTATCTATCGATCCCTCTATCTATCTATCTATCGATCCCTCTATCTATCTATCGATCCCTCTATCTATCTATCGATCCCTCTATCTATCTATCTATCTATCGATCGATCCCTCTATCTATCTATCAATCGATCCTTCTATCTATCCATTGATCCCTCTATCTATCCATCGATCCCTCTATCTATCCATTGATCCCTCTATCTATCCATCGATCCCTCTATCTATCTATCTATCTATTTATCTATCCCTCACATATCTATCTATTCATATACAGAATTGCTTTGTTATGAACCACTTGAAGCCCACCCTATAGCCGAAAGACAGCTACAGTGCAGGCTTAACCGTTTCAGCCCCTGACCAGAGCATTATTTTCGGCACTGTGTCGCTTTAACTGACAATTGCGCGGTCGTGCGACGTTGCACCCAAACAAAATTGACATCCTTTTTTCCCCCACAAAAAACAGAGCTTTCTTTTGGTGGTATTTGATCACCCCTGTCGTTTTTATTTTTTGCGATATAAATAAAAAAAAAAGAGCGACAATTTTGAAAAAAAAAAAACACAATATTTTGTACTTTTTGCTAGAATAAATATCCCCATTTAAAAAAAAAAAACAAAAGCTACATTTTTCTCAGTTTAAGCCGATATGTATTTTTCTACATATTTTTGGTAAAAGAAAAAAAAAAAAATCGCCATAAGTGTATATTGATTGGTTTGCGCAAAAGTTATAATGTCTACAAAATAGGGGATAGATTTATAGCATATTTATTTATTTATTTATTTTTTTACTAGTAATGGGGGCGATCTGCGATCCTTGACTGCGACATTATGGTGGACGCATTGGACAATTTTGACATGTTTTTGGGACCACTGGCATTGATACAGCGATCAGTGGTATAAAAATGCACCGACTGCTGTATAAATGTCACTGGCAGTGAAGAGGTTAACCACTAGGGGGCGATCAAGGGGTTAACTGTGTTCCCTGGGAGGTGATTCTAACTGAAAGGGGGAGGGGACTGACTAGAGGAAGTGACGGATTGTGGTTCCTAGCTCATAGTGTGTGTTTACGCACACTTGTCCCTGATCTGTGTCTCCTTCTCACAATCACTCGTGGCTGGCGGTCACCTCGACCGTCGTGCCACGAGCATCGGCACCCCCAGCTGTGCAGCGGGCGAGTGCGTGCCTGCTATCCTGCCCCCCGTGTACCGACATATAGCTGCGACGTTTCACGCAGGGGAGCCAACCTGCCACAGTGTAACTGCGGCGGCTGGTCGGGAAGCGGTTAATTTCCCGGGAGGGCGTCCATAGACGTGCTGCCCGCGTGCCCCGCTCTGTGATCACTGGTCCCGGCCCTTTACCATGTGATCAGCTATCAGCCAATGATCGCCCCTGATGTTAACCCCTTCCCTACCAGTGTCATTAGTACAGTAACAGTGCGTTATTTTAAGCACTGATCAATGTAATAATGTGACTGGTTCCCCCAAAAAGTGCCAGAAGTGTCAGTTAGGTGTCCAATTTGTCCGCTGCAATGTCGCAGTCACGCTAAAAAAAACACTGATTGCTGCCATTACTAGTAAAAAAAAAAACAGCCATAAAAATATCGTTTGTAGACGCGATAACTTTTGCACAAACGAATCAATATATTGCGATTTTTTTTTTCTTTTTTTTAACCAAAAATATGTAGAAGAATACATATCGGCCTAAACTGAGGAAAAATTAGCTTTTTTAAAAAAAAAATTATAAATTGGGATATTTATTATAGCAAAAAGTACAAAATATTGTGTTTGTTTTTTTTTCTTTAAATCGTCGCTATTTTTTTGTTTATAGTGCAAAAAAAAAAAATGCAGGTGATCAAATACCAAGAAAGCTCGTAGGAAAAAAGAAAAAGGAGATCAATTTTATTTGGGTGCAACATTTCACGACCTCGCAATTGCCAGTTAAAGTAACGCAGTGCTGTATCAAAAAAAAAAATGGCCTGATCATTGAAGGGAGGTAAACCTTCCGGGGGCTGAAAGAAACGGCAGTGCAGATTTGTTGTTGCGATGCACTGAGCGCACCAATGCAATTCATCAATCAGCGCTCTGTTATGCAGAGCCGGTACAAGAGGTGGGCGGGAGGGACGGGTGCCCTGGGTGGCAGAGCCGGTACAAGGGGTGGGCGGGAGGGAGGGGTGGGTGCCTTGGGCGGCATAGCTGGTACAAGGGGTGGGAGTGGGAGGGCCTGGTGCCCTGGGCGGCAGAGCTGGTACAAGGGGTGGGCGGGTGCCCTGGGCGAAGTGTGAGAGGGGCAATATCAGGGCCGTCTTTAATGCAGGGCAAAAGCAGCTGCCCCTGAAGCCCGCGCTGCCTTAGAATAGTTCTCTTGGTGTAGAGGTCATGAACACAGCTGTTCCGTCCTCCCCGTTTGCTCTCCCGGCCGGGTTAACACAAGCTGCCACACTGACGGGAGGAGAAGAGCTGTGGGTTGTGTGTGTGTGTGTAAGAGCTGACTCATCTTGCTTCTCCCTCTGTCAGGAGCTACAGGATCAGAGTGGCTGGCCTGTGACAGGGAGAGAGGCAGATCGGTGGTCCGTGCTCCCCTGTCCCGTCATGGATGAGAACTGTGAGAAGGAGGGGGAGGAATTTGTGAAAAGAGGTGAGAACTCTTTAAAGGGAGGATTACAAATTGTAGCTGTGGGGGGGGGGGGGGGGGGTGTATACAGAGGAGGCTATGGAAGAGGGGTATACAGAGGTGGCTATGGAAGGGGGAGTATACAGAGAAGGCTATGGAAGGGGGGTATACAGAGGAGGCTATGGAAGGGGGGGTATACAGAGGAGGCTACAGACAGGGGGGTATACAGAGGTGACTATGGAAGGGGGGTGTACAGAGGTGGCTGTGGACAGGGGGTTATACAGAGGAGGCTATGGAAGGGGAGGTATACAGAGGAGGCTATGGAAGAGGAGGTATACAGAGGAGGCTATGGAGAGGGGTATACAGAGGTGGCTGTGGACAGGGGGGTATACAGAGGAGGCTATATAAGGGAGGGGGTATACATAGGTGGCTGTGGACAGGAGGTTATACAGAGGTGGCTATGGAAGGGGGGGTATACATAGGTGGCTGTGGACAGGGGGTTATACAGAGGAGGCTATGGAAGAGGGGTATACAAAGGAAGCTATGGAAGGGGGGGTATACAGAGGAGGCTATGGAAGGGGGGTATACAGAGGTGGCTATGGAAGGGGGGGTATACAGAGGAGGCTATGGAAGGGGGGTATACAGAGGAGGCTATGGAAGGGGGGTATAGAGAAGAGGCTATGGAAGGGGGAACAGAGAAGTCTATGGAAGGGGGTGTACAGAGGAGGCTATGGAAGGGGGGTGTACAGAGGTGGATGTGGAAGGGGGGTATACAAAGGTGGCTGTGGACGGGGGGTGTATACAGAGGTGGAAGTGGAAGGGGGGTGTACAGAGGTGGCTATGGAAGGGGGGGTATACAGAGGAGGCTGTGGACAAGGGGGGTACAGAATTGGCTGTGGACAGGAGGGATACAGACGTAGGCGGGGGGTAGAGAGGTGGATGGGGGATACAGAGGTGGCTGTGGATGGGGGGTACAGAGGTGGCTGTGGATGGGGGGGTACAGAGGTGGCTGTGGATGGGGGTACAGACGTAGGTGGGGGGTAGAGAGGTGGATGGGGGGTACAGAGGTGGCTGTGGATGGGGGGGTACAGAGGTGGCTGTGGATGGGGGGTGCAGAGGTGGCTGTGGATGGGGGTACAGACGTGGGCGGGGGGTAGAGAGGTGGATGGGGGGTACAGAGGTGGCTGTGGATGGGGGGGTACAGAGGTGGCTGTGGATGGGGGTACAGACGTGGGCGGGGGGTAGGGAGGTGGACGGGGGGTACAGAGGTGTCCGTGGACAGGGGGGCTATACAGAGTGTGTGTATGTTTTTTTGGGATGTTGGGGTGAAGAGCAAAATTGCATGGGGGGGGGGGGGAGCCCAGGAAAATGCTTGCCCAGGGTCCAAACAATATTAAAGACAGCCCTGGGCGGGTTGTTAGCAGGCATAAGAGTAACAATAGTGTGTGTGGGGGGTCATGTAAAGGGTGAAATACTGTGTGTAGGGTGATAATTTAATTTATAGTGTTTTAAGTATATTCTTGTTTTGAAAAGACATTGTCATCTTTGCCCTGGGCACCAAATGGCCTTGTCCCAGCACTGCCGTCATGAAGGGGCCTTAAGGGCCACAATAATTCTACTTACTCCTTAGCGGTTCCTTGACGCGCTCCACGATCTCGATGGTCTGATTCATGACAACTTGCACACCACAGGCGCTGGAATTTGTGACCCGCTGAACGTTCTCCAACATGTTGGCAGCTGGTCCGTTCATGGCCATGGAAAGGATGATGAGCAGGATGATGGTCCTCGCGTATCCTAAGAGAGAGAGAGAGAATTTTTTTTTTAATTAATACAACAAGACATTTTTTAGAACAAGAACTGGATTGCATGAAACGTCTGCACCATGCGACTGGGCATGCGACCTGCATTGGAGGCATCATTAACTTAACATTGACACCATTGCCTTCTGGGACACACATGTCCCAAAAGGAAACGGGGCCGCTCAACGAAGAGGAGGAACCGCCGCGGAATAGGAAGAGGCAGATTAGGAAGACTGCTTAGCAACAGCGTTTCAGGTAAGTGAATTTCTTTTCTTTTTTATTTTATTATTATTTTTTTTTTTTTATTATTTTATCAATTAATTTTTTTTTTTTTTGGGTGGCCCTCCACTTTAAGGTGTCAAAATAAAAAAATAAAAAAGAGGAAGAAACGCACAAGTATGCATTGAAAATGTATAAAAATGAGTGTGAAAGTGCATGGAAAAAATGCGTCGGTAATGCAGAAACTGCAGCGTGAAAAAGCCCCGACTGTGGTAACGTACTGTCTTTGGGTTCATCTACACCAGGTGCTTTCCAGTGCGTTTCTGAAACCGCTTCTGGAACGCATGTGCGGTGTTCGCTGTGTATTCATATGGCCCTGAAGAAAAACGACGCCCAAAACAGACAGTGATCACCATGTATTGCAATGGCCCTTTGTACTAGAGTTGCCACTTCATCCCTTTAAACCCGAACACATATGAATTACACGGGTTCCGAGGCTAATTTAATGCAGATAAGGCACCAAGCAGGGGCGGACTCACAATTCGGGCTCTCGGGCACTGCCCGAGGGCCCCATGCCACCAAGGGGCCCCATCAGGGTTGCCAGCCTCAATAAAACCAGGGACAGTATGTAAAAATCTGCGTTTTAAAAAAAAAAAATCCCAAGATTATAGCTGCCCCGCCTCTCCAGTACCTTTTCAGTGTGTGTATATGTGTATTCTGTGTGTGTATGCTGTGTGTGTATACTGTGTGTGTGTGTGTGTGTGTGTATACTGTGTGGCCATAATCTATTGCCCAGGGGCCCCATAATCTCCTATTGCCCAGGGGCCCATAATCTCCTATTGCCTGGGGGCCCCATAATCTCCTATTGCCCGGGGGGGCCCATAATCTCCTATTGCCCGGGGGGGCCCATAATCTCCTATTGCCCGGGGGCCCCATAATCTCCTATTGCCCGGGGGCCCCATGAGTTTTCAGTCTGCCCCTGGCACCAAGTGAGTTTAATTACCACCTTAATCAGCCCCAGAACCCGTGTAATTAATATGTGTTCGGAGGGATGAGGTGGCAACCCTACCCTGGTTCATACCAGTGCTTTTAACAGAAGTGCAACCTGCACCAGAATGCTTCAAAACGCATGAAAATGCACCAAAGTGCACATTGTCCTAATGAAAATAAAGTGTTTTTAAGTCTCAAAACCCAAAAAAATAAAAAGAGGAAAAAAAATGCCACTGGAACTCTTAAAAACGTATCACGAAAACCCAAAACCTATTGGTGACTTCTAGAAACTCACCGGAAAAGAGATGGGGCATCATCAAGAAGACGGTGACCCGGATGTTGATGGAGAAGGCCATGCCGATGCAGAGGAAGAAACCCATGGCAATGGTGGAGTAGATGCAGAAATAGATGTTGTAGCTCTCGTAGAAGATCACCAGATAGCCGTAGATGCTGATGAGGACCAAGCCCATCAGGAACGCAAAGAAGCTGGATAGGAATTTGGCCCACCGGCCCCTCTCCTTCAGCCCTCCGGCTCTTTTGTCGTCGTCGTCGAAATGGTCAAGCCCTGTGATCTGAGTGGGGTCCTTCAGATCGGCGGCCCTGGGGCACCAATCCGGGCAGCAGTCCCGGTCACAGATCTCGGAACACTGGCAACATTGCGAACACGCGCCGCAGCAGGCCTGGAACGCAATGCACGGGTTGACGTAGGAGCAGAACGTCCTACAACACCCGCCCACATACTCACGAGGGCTCTGATAGGTGCGGCTCATTTTTTTGTATCTTTGGTAAATTACCAATAAAAATACTAAAGATCGCAAAAAAAAAAAAGCAAAGTACTACTGGTTATCACCAGGTACAAATATCAGATACTTCCGCTGAGATTTCCCAAAAAAACTTGAGAATTCCAAAGAATTATGAGAGCGTCACAAAGACACAACCTCACTCTTCCAGCCGTAGCACTAACTGACACTGACAGCCTGCAACCGCTAAAGGTTATCTGTGCCTACTCTGATGTCACTAGTGGGAGGAGCCAATCACTGCGCAGGAAGACAGAGACACTGTTGCCATAGCAACAGTGGCAGTTGGGAGCTCAGAATATGAATCTGGCAGATAGAAAAAAAAACGTAACCCCTTCCTGTCCACAACAAATCTTTTCACCTTTCAAACACTTGTTCAATTCTGCAATTTTTTAAATAGAAAATAATATATTATAAGGTGTTCACCACTCACTGTTATCTCACATGTATATTATTATTTATTATTATTAAGTGTTCTTATAAAGCAGGCTGTTGTTCTGGGATGAGGGCGACCGGGCAAATGTCAGTTAAAGCGACTCAGTGCCGAATCGCAAAAAATCCCTCCAGGGTTGAAATGGTTAAATGGGGGTGGGAGTGGGGGGGGGGTCACACAGTGACGTCACGTGTGATCAAAAGAGGCCTTACTGTGACGACAACGATCGGCCGCGAAATTCAACAACCTAATTTCCGGTCGGAAGTCCCGCCGAGTTCTCCTCCACACCATGTTAAACAAGCTAGAAAGCCCGAGCGTGAGCATTGGCGCTACTGCGCATGTGCGATGTTGGCACGGCCCCGCAGTGCATGATGGGAGTTGTAGTACCGGAGGCCAGCGTCACGTTGCTCAAGGCTGGTGAGCGGGAGATGTGGTGGTAGCCATAATGCCTCTGGTGTCTTACGCTAGCAGTGAGGACAGCGGCTCGGACTCGGAGACGGCACAGGAGCCACGGAAGGAGACTTCACTCCCCCCTCCTCCGGCTCAGGCCAAAGCCGCGGCCTATCCTGCGCCCTACAGCCACCAGGGGGAGCAGCAGCACAGCCCCGGGTACTATGGGCCGCCAGGAGGGGTGTACGGCCTGCCCTACCCGCCTGGATACGGGCCCCCTCCTAACTATGGCCCTGCGGCCTATGGGGCCCCCGCATACCCTGCCAGCCCGGGGCCCCCGGGGTATGGGGCCTATAACAGCCAGGGGCCTGGGGCTGCCAGCTACACCAGTATGGGGTACAGTCCTGCAGGGTACCTCCCACCTGGCATGAACCTGCCTCCACCACAGGGGGCGCCAGTGGGCAACATGCCCCCAGCTCATGGAGGGCCACCATGGATGAACTTGCCACCCCCGTAGGGGGCACCTGGAATGAACTTGCCACCCCCTCAGGGGGCGTCTATAATGAATTTGCCACCCCGCAGGGGGCAGCAAGCATGAGCCTTCCTCCGCCACAGGGGTCATCGAGGGGGAACCTGCCCCCGCCACAGGGGTCATCGGGAATGAGCTTGCCCCCGCCACAGGGGTCATCGGGGATGAACCTGCCCCCGCCACAGGAGTCATCGGGAATGAGCTTGCCCCGCCACAGGAGTCATCGGGAATGAGCTTGCTCCGCCACAGGAGTCATCGGGAATGAGCTTGCCCCGCCACAGGGGTCATCGGGAATGAGCTTGCCCCGCCACAGGGGTCATCGGGAATGAGCTTGCCCCGCCACAGGGGTCATCGGGAATGAGCTTGCCCCCGCCACAGGGGTCATCGGGGATGAGCTTGCCCCCGCCACAGTGGTCATCGGGGATGACCTTGCCCCCGCCGCAAGGGGCATCGGGCATGAACCTTCCCCCACCACAAGGGTCGTCAGGAATTAACTTGCCCCTGCCGCAGGGGTCGTCTGGGATGAACCTCCCCCCGCCGCAAGGGGCATCGGGAATGAACCTCCCCCCGCCACAAGGGGCATCGCGGATGAACTTGCCCCCGCCGCAGGGGTCATCGGGGATGAACTTGCCCCCGCCGCAGGGGTCATCGGGGATGAACTTGCCCCCACCACAAGGTTCATCAGGAATGAACCTTCCCCTGCAGCAGGGGGCATGAACCTACACCCGCCCCAAGCTGGCCAGACTATGAACTTGCCCCCATCCCAGGGGTCCACAGGAATGAACCTCCACCCCTCGCACAGCGGGCCTGGTATGCCCCCTCCCCCTGGCAGCCCAAATATGAACCTCCCACCCCGGCACGGCACTTCGGGACTGAATTTGCCACCACCCCAGGGTGGCTCCGGACTACACATGCCCCCTCCCCAGAACGCACACGGCATGAGCCACCCTCCCCAGCAAGGCGGGCACGGAATGAATCTCCCTCCCCGCATTCTGGTCTCAAGTTGCCTCCCCCGATGGGCGGTCACGCTTTGAACCTTCCACCTCCGCAGGCCGGGTTGGGCCTGCCGCCGGCAATGAACATTCCCCCTCCACAGCTGAGCCCGACGTCCGGAGCTGAGCCGCGTATGCCGACTTCCAAACCCCCCAGCCATGTGCTGAACCTTGTACCCCCGGAGAGCGAGAGCTTGGGGAACTCCAAGCCGAGGAAGCGATCGGAGCCAGTCAGGATCAGCGTCCCGGAGCTCCGCGGTGGAGATGTGAGTATTCCGATATAGATTGGTGGTGTCGACCAATGAGGCTTCAGATATCAGTGGGCGGTGTGAGCTTTATTTTTATTTTTTTCCTTTAACAGTAAGTGCACAGAGAAAGAGATACGTTGACGGTAGGGATGAGCTCAGGAGTGTTCAGAGTCCCAACCTGCCAAGAAAACTGTCTCTGTGGACAGCCAATCGTAAGTGGAGGAGGCATTCAGGTATTCGCACCCCTTGTACATGTGTGGCATCGGGGTGGGAAATGCATCAGCCACTTATGATTGGCTGCCTGCAGTGACCGTTTCCTAAGACGTCTCAGGACTGAGCTCAACATGGGTTTGTTTACTAACAAACCTCATGTGATCACTAAGTCGCAGATGGCCTGGTGATCACATGATCTGGAGCAGTAATGGGGAACCTTGGCACCCCAGATGTTTTGGAACTACATTTGCCATGATGCTCCTGCACTCTGCAGTGTATTTGAGTTTCATGGAAAATGTGGTTCCAAAACATCTGGGGTGCCAAGGTTCTCCATCACTGATCTAGAGTCCTGCTGATTGGATTCTAACTAGTCCACCCGATCTCATGATCTGGTTGGTTAGTAGAGACCAGGAGCTTTTGGGGAGTCGCATGTTCTCGTGGTTGGCAGTGTGCACTCTTAGCATGATGGGGAGAATGAACTTTGGCTCTCCACAGCGAGAGCCAACCTATCGTACGTGGTGGAGGCTTTCAGGTAGACATGTCCTGCTCCCTGGCAGGATAGCTCAGGCGGGTTGGGATTCGTATCTGAACACTACTGAGCTCAACCATGGTTGACAACTGGAACAAAAAAACGATCTCCTGCACCCAGGAACCTAGTCCATAAGTATGTGGTGTAGCCAACCCTTTGGACTAAATGTGGAAAGTCAAAGGTCTTGATGCACTCCTCAGAACAATGGGTGTCCTTGGAGCTGAAACGTATAGAAAGGGCAGGAAGGGCACACCGACCTTGTGCATTACCAGAGATAAAATGTATTTAATTAGTAAAAACAAAAGTCGTGCTCACAAAGAAATGTTTAAAAGAGGCTTGACATTGCTCAAAGAGTTTTGAAGCTGTGTCTTCTAGACATCCTTCAAGCTGGACCGGGTGTATAGGAGGATCCAGATGGTATCTCAAGTGGCTTACATGTTACGAGGGAGTACCCTCTTCATCAGAGCCTTAGCAGTGGTCTCAACTAGAACAAATGGGTTTGTTTACCAACCAAGCTCATGTGTTCACCAAGTCATAGCTCACCTGGTGGTCGTATGATCTAGAGTGGAGGTCTCCAACCTGCGGCCCTTTGCTAGCCTTTATCCGACCCTTGGAGCACTATGCCCTTCCAATTATATGAGGCAATATTCCTCCCACTGGCACCAACAATGAGGCACTATATCTCACACTGATACCAATGATGGGGTACTATTACTACCACTAATGCCAATGGCGGGGCACTACTGATCATAAACCCCGAGGCCATGTTTATTCTCATTGATGTTGGCCTGGGTCATTTTCCACCTCCACTGGCCACAATCCGGCCCCCCCTTATGTCTGAAGGACAGTAAACTGGCCCTTTGTTTGAAAAGTTTGGAGACCCCTGTCCTGGTCTAGAGCCATGCTGATTGGTTTCTAACTAACCCACCAGATCGCATGACCTGGTTGTTTAGTAGAGATTAGGGACTTTTGGGGGCCAGCGCACTCTCGTGTCAGCGGTGTGCACAGCTGTACGCTCTTAGTATAGCATGAAAGGGAATGTCAATTTGGTTTGGTTTATACTACATTCTGTTTTTCTCTGCAAGGAGCCAGTAGATAACCTGTTTACCAGCCCTTACAAGCTCTCCGTCCTGAAATGATCCCCCGCAACAGCCGGCAGGAGAGGAGGGGTAGCTGGAAGTACTGTGAGGGTGGACTTGGGGAGCTCTCGGGAGGGGCTAGGCAGTAGAAGGTTGGGTAAGGGGTGGTGGGGGTGGCGGCATTTAGAGGAACCGATCCCCCTATATTGCTGTATCTGCAACTTGGAATACATTTAGTGTGAAGGTCAGTGAAAAGAATGCCCCTTACATTGGTGGTCCGTGGCAAGAACGTTCCTCAGATTGGTGATCAGTGGCAAGAACGTTCCTCAGATTGGTGATCAGTGGCAAGACAGCTGACAACCTATGTATGGAACGTTCTTGCCACTGATCACCAATCGTTGATGACATAGCAAAACATGGTGGTGTAACGACGTATTCGGTGACCCATCGCAGTTTGCTACTGAAGTAACGCTCAGTCGCCGCCGTCTTACTACACCCCACACTCGTCCACAGTAAACCTACACTAAGAAGGGGAAAAGCGGACATCTTGTTACACCCACTGGTGTTTTTACATGTTTTTATAACAGTAAAGTGAGTTTCTATAGTGAAATAAAGGACTTACAACTTCGTCTGACGATTTAGATCTTGAATTTTAAAATCAGTGGCAATCCCGCTCATCTCACAGGTTCACTGCTTTTAAAATTCAACATCTAAGCAGTCAGACGGAGTTCTAAGTACCGTATTTCACTATAGAAACTCATTTACTGTTTATAAATACGTCTTAAATGCAAAACTCCGGTGGGTGTAACAACATGTCCGCTTTCCCCCTTCTTAGTATATCCTTACTGTGGATGAGTGTGGGGTGTAGCAAGATGGAACGTCACTTCCGTAGCAAACTGTGATGGGTCGCCGATTATGTCCTTACAGCGGCATGGGATCAAGCACTTCCAGAAGAGAGGAGGATCTCAGCTGGACAGCACTGGATCCGTTCGGGGGGTTGAGTATCAAATGTGCTGGGCACATGACCAGGTATGCAGGGGCTTCTTTAAAGCGCACCCCCCCCCCCCTTCCAATTTGAGTCCTGATTACCTGAAGGTGGTATCTGCACATTTCAGATACTTGCCCATCCAGTGGATCCAGCATTGCCCGGAGGGGTGCTTCTTCAGCACCTAGCTTGCTACAGCACCAATGGAGAGCGAAAGTGGATAGTGCCAGAAGAGGAGGCAAGTGATCTTTCTGTGCAATATCGTTGCACAGAGCAAAAAAGTCTTATCTGGATTATTATTACAAAACTAAAAAAGACCTCACGATCACTTTTTAAAATTTTTACAATAACAGGTTGCAAAGTGTTTGTGTGTTGCATTGCCAAGAAATGCTGACGTGCTGCATTTTTATGCACTGCATACCTAAAGACTTGTTTGTGACAAGGGCCCATAGAGAGCAATTGCTTTCTCAGTGTCCATGTGTAGAGCTTACATTGATCGATTTTTCACCCGGTGCGATTGAGCCCTTCTACTTAGCTGTGCATGCTCCTGCCAGGTCCATACTGTAGGAGCTGCACTGCCACGGCTGCTAATTCTCCTGTCCGGTCCCTCCTAATTTTTCTGGGCATGTGTGAAGAAAATCTCAACCATTGCTAACGTGAGACAGAAGTACAGTTATCCATTAAAGAGTCAGCTGGTTAATGTGAATATACATGGGACCGCCTGTGCCAACTACATTGACCCTTCAGCCTCACCAATGTAATTTTTGTGTTTGGAAAGTCATTGCGTGTTATGTTTCTGCTACGAAGCTTAATCTGATGTTATCAGTAATTTTGTTCTTTTTGTCATTTTATTTTGCAGTCCGACTCGGAGGAAGATGAACCATTCCGGCAGAAAGCAGCAAGTCAGGTAAGATTCCGTCGAGTGACCGTTAAAGGGATCCAGCTGATGTTAGAGCAGCGCAACAAAGCAAGACCAATTCAAGAAAATGGGGCGCACATCGATGACGTCTCGGAGAAACCAACTTCCAGCAAATAAATTTCAGCATGCTTAGCAAGCCTTCCATCTTATTTGCATTCCCAACGCATTTCACCCGTGACGATGCTTAATCATAGAGGCACTGTGATTAAAAGTGAAGTGCAGAGTTCATAAATCATACTTCCCTAGGTGGATGCAGCATCTGTCCCTCGCTGCCTCTAAGAACAAGAACTGAGCGATCAAAGACCGCTAATCGCTCAGCTCTTCACCGAGCAGAGAACAGTGTCAGTCATGGATTCTCTGCTCTGCCCCTCCAGCACTCACTGGAACACCGGGCTGTGCAGGGGGACAGGAGCAGCTGGCTTGGGCTGCCACTCAGGAATCTGGGTGGATCCCTCCAGAGTGTGGAGGGGGCTGAGGGAAGTCGGCTGACAGGAAACTTTAGCCACAGGAGTGCACAAAAGTGCCTTCCTGAGATGCATAGGAGAAGTAGGGCCAAATGAGCTTTGACCCTACTTCTCCTTTAAGCCCTGTTACCCATGAAACTTGTTGGGTGTGTAGCTACAGGTGGAAGGCTTTCTGGGTGTGCTGGAAGTTATTTGGTTGCTCAGTAAAACAATTTGGGTTCTCCAGCATGTCATTGGGATTTGTCGCTTCATTTTATTTTTGTCTTTATTTATTTTTTTTGAAGTTTGGTGTGGAACGTGGTTGGGTGGGCTCCTGGACTTTAGCACCTGGCTGGTCCACTAAACTGAGGACAAAAGCAGTTTCTGTAGTGGTGGGATGAGCTGTGATAGCAACAAAGTAGTCGCCACATATTGTCTGAGGGTATCGTCCATCTAGGAATTTCCTGATCCTACGTATACAGCGTAGAGGCCTCGCTTAGAGTTTGGCTTTGCCAAGTTGAAGCTGAAGTTGTTCCTATTTACATGTTATGTTTTCAGACTCCCTGGGCACACAGATCACTATTTGGCTAACCAATTAACAACCGCTACAGGGCGGCCGCTGTGCGCAGGATTGTGTATGTGTGTGTGTATATCGGGTAGGGGGCAGTGATAGGGGATCTTCATTGTTCATTCCCTGCTGTGCCCACCCCTCCCCTCTGCTGCCCATTCTGTGCATTTGTATTTTGGGAATGAGTTCACATAATACAAAGGCTTCTGTGAATGGGCATAGTAGTTTCAGTGACTTTGCACTTGAGAAGGCTCTGAAAGTTTATCTTCTTGGAGCACAATACACCTGTCGGGTGTAAATAATAGAGATAAGTCTATGAGGCAACAGGCACCTCGTTGGACTTAAAGTGGTTGTAAAGGCTCCTGTTTATTTAAAAAAAAAAAAAAAAGTCATACTTGCCTCCACTGTGCAGCTCGTTTTTGCACAGAGTGGCCCCGAACCTCGTCTTCTGGGGTCCCCCGGCGACTCTCTCGGCTCCCCCCCGCATCAGATAACCCCCCCCCCCTAAGAGAAGTGCACTCCGGAGTCCAGCACTCTGCGTCTATAGACACGAATGCCGGACTCCGCGGTGCACGGTCAAAAGGTGAATGGACGTAAGTTAGTGATGATTTGCCCAGGGGAGCCGACTGCGGCGGCTGGCTAGCAAGTGGTTAATGTTGTTTACAGGCCTTGTGAATACTAGTTGGCAGTCAATGCCCATTGAACAGGTAAAGAAGACGTTTTCGTAAACATTACACTACTTTAACTAAACCTCTTTCCTGTGCTTGGGCCTGTAGTTTGTAGGTATCCAAAGAAGGGTTTGGATTGTCGTCCTTACTCCCTGAACCGAAGAATGCCCGTGGGGGGTCTCCAAGCGCACGCTCCTCTCTTACATCTTCACAAAGAAACAATCTGACTCTTCCAACGAATCAAAACTTCCCAAGCAGATGTCCAAGCCCAAGCTCACCGCCAGCTCCGAGGTGTCCCACACACCGTCCCCATCGACCATCAAAGTGGCAGCCAAGAACGCCGCCCTGCAGGTGACCAAGCAGATCACGCAGGAGGAGGACGAGGAGAGCGACGAAAGCGACGAAGAGTTCCAACAGGGTAACTTCTTCTCATTGACGGACAGCAACGAGGCTGCTATGGCTCCTGAGGAGAGCTATACATATCCGCTTCCACCAGTGAATGATGATGGCCCCCCGGGGGTCGATCCTGGTCAGTTACAGAACGATGCATCAAATGCTCCATTGGAGTTCAAGACAGCAGCTGGCCCACAACAGTGGTCAGCCATGTCTACAGAAGACTACGGCGGCCAGGAGTACAGCCAGTATCAGGAGTATAGCAACCCACAAGCTGCTGCATACTATCAGGTATGTTAATGAGCCGTATTCACAAAAGTATCGCTTTTGGTATCAGTGGAACCTGTTGGGCTGAGTCAGTCCCTGTGTTCTTCTGTCCACCTGGGAGAATTGGCTGTCCCTGTCCTCGTTTGTGTGTTCCAGACCCCTTCTTGTCCTGTATTTCAGATCCCCCAATCCAGCAGAGATGTTGGGAGCTGCTCATTTATAGGCACAGCTAGTGTGCAGTCTTAAGAGCTCAGCACAAGTCCAAACCTTTCTTGTCCCTCCTCATTGCTAAAGAAACTAGATCTTTAACCTTTTCGAGCCGGCGCCTCCCGACCCTTTAAGAAATTCAGAATGCCGGGGGGTGGGGCTTAAGATCACGTGATCCAAAAATTCCTGATCGCTAGCAGCGGTAGGGAGCTTTCGATTTGGTGTTAGTCACTGCCAGGAGCACGCAGCATGTGCGCTCTCGGCACCGCTCTAGTGACAGCAATTCACGCAAATATGGGGCTTCTCAACACCAATACGAAGGACCAGGTGCTGGGAGGCTGCATATTTGCTTGCAGCTGGCGCCAAGGGATTAACGACTTGAAAACCAGGCCTTTTTTGGCACTTTTTGTTAAAGCGGACTTCCATCTAATTTTATTTTATGTTTTTTTAAAAGTCAGCAGCTACAAATACTACAGCTGCTGACTTTTAAAATAAGGACACTTACCTGTCCTGGGCGCCCGCGATGTCGGCACCCGAAGCCAAATCGGCTTTCGGGCGGAGGTGCCGCCATCTTCGGGAAGTGAAGCCTTTTGGCTTCACTTCCTGGTTCCCTACTGCGCATGCGTGACCCCACTGGTCCCTGCTGTCTTCTGGGACCTGTGTGTCTCCCAGAAGACAGCGGGGGCGGAGAAGGCGCCAGAAGTGGTGTAGAGACCCGCGGGTGGCTCGGCTATCTATGCCTGTAAGTGGGAGCAAAATACCTGGATTCGACTGGTATCTGCTCCCCCCTGAAAGGTGCCAAATGTGACACCGGGGGGGGGGGGAGGAATGTGAAAAGCGGAAGTTCCATTTTTGGGTGGAACTCTCCTTTAAATTTAAAATGTCCCCTCCTGCCGCTTCTTCTGAAGGCGATAACAGCGGCTAATAAACCTCTTGGACCGCTTTTATAAGCCGGCTGAAGACAAAAATACCGAGGTTATGGCTGGTAGCTTCATCTATAACTGGGTATAGTGGTAAACCACTTGTAAACTACAACATATATAAACGTATTGTGGTCGGAAAGTGGATGCCTCCATTCCAGCAATGAGGTGGCCAGGAGCTGCCTGCCAGCCACTGACTTCTTCAGTGGGTCTTCTGGGTCGATTCACGTTGTATACGATGGCAGACATCTGTCATTATAAGGACACTTGGGAAACGATCAGTTCCTGTGTGTCCCATTTACACTTCAACGTGGCATATAGCCTCACTAGAATGCAGATAATGCTGCGTTTTATCGCAGCGCACCGTGCCGAATAACGGGCGCTGAATCACGCACCACACGACCCCCCTCCCTTCCGACAGCGGAGAGCAGTGAATTGCTGCAGCAGCTCTCTGTTACTGTGTGAATACAGACTCTGTGTTGTGACGTTTTGTTTGGCCGGGCCAAGATGTCACGTGTGCAGGGGGTTCAGGCATTTTGACAGGTGCCGAAATCTTACACCGCGCTGTACAGTGCAAACAGGCAGGCAAGAAATCTTTTACTGCAGAAGAGACGTGGGGGAGATTTACTAAAACTGTTAAGTTGCAAAAAGTGTGAGTGGAGCCCAACTAAAACCGGTGCACACAGAATCTGGTGCAGCTCTGCATAGTAACCAGTCAGCTTCCAGTGTTTGTTTTTTTTTTTTGTTTTTTTTTACCACTTGCTTACTGGGCACCTAACCACCTATACAAAACCATTTTTTTTGTTAATACATTTTGCAAACAGGTAATTTTTTCTCCTTCGTTGATGTAAGCCGATAGGCGGCATTGATGGGCGGTAGTGGGCACTGGTAGGTGACATTGATAGGCAGCACTGGTGGGCACTGATTGCTGGCACTTGCTACTGTGGGCACTGATTTGTGGCACTGGCAGGTGGTACCTGTGGGCACATATGAGGCAGCTTCGCCTCTTGGGGACCGATGTCCCTTCAGAGGCCAGCAATCGGCTTATTTTCCTCTCACGCTGTCGGTGTGAGAAGAAAAATTACTGATCCTCTGTCTACATCACATGATCAGCTGTCATTGGCTGACAGCTGATCGTGTGGTAAGGGGCCGGGATTGGATCTGTGACCAGCCGCGTCTCATTGACTCAGGTAATCAATAGACGTACTCCCGGCAAAGCAGATCCATGCTGTAGCTGTCATTCGGCTATAGCCGAGATCTGAACAAGTTGAAGCTGTTAGCAGCTGATTGGTTACTATGCACAGCTGCAACAGATTCTGTGTGCCAGTTTTAGTCGGGCTCCACTCACGCTTTTAACTGTGGACACATGGGGCTTGATTTACTAAAACTGGAGAGTGCAAAATCTGGTGCAGCTGTGCATGGTAGCCAATCGGCTTCTAACTTCATCTACTGCGGCAGGGCGGCTTGGCTGCATGAAACGACGTACCTGGTCTGGGGCGTGCCGCCAGTGACCCGCTGATGCCCAATCGCGATGGCTGATGGCCTCTCGCGATCGTTCGGGGGGAATGACAGAAAGGTGGTCTGCCAATTTTAAACAAAGCAGACCATTGTTTGGTCACAGGAACGGAAAGATCTGTGATTCCTGCCAATCAGGAACACGATCTCTCTATTCCTGCAATCGGTCCATTCCCCACACAGTTGGTAAGTACACTTGGGCTCTATTCACATCTGTACATGTTGCTTTTGAGCGTTTCTGCAGTGCTTTTTGCTGTGCTTTCCACGCTTGTTGCATTTTTTTTTTTTTTGCGGTATAAAATACGCTACTTGCTTTTCTGCAGCTTCTTCGTTGAAGTCTATTAAACCAAAAAAAGCACAGCTTTTGCGATTGACCACTTGACCGCTGGGCACTTAAACACCCTTAATAACCAGACCAATTTTCAGCTTTCGGTGCTCTCACATTTTGAATGACAATTACTCAGTCATGCAACACTGGACCTATATGAAATTTTTGTTGTTTTTTTTCACACAAATGGAGCTTTCTTTTGGTGATATTTAATCACCGCTCGTTTTTTTATTTTTTGTGCTATAAAAGAAAAAATATAGAAAATTCTGTAAAAAAATGAATTTTTCTTTGTTTCTGTTATAAAATTTAGCAGATTAGTAATTTTTTCTTCATAAATTTTGGCCAAAATTTATACTACTACATATCTTTGGTAAAAATAAGTACAAATTGGTGAATATTATTTGGTCTTTGTGAAAGTTATAGAGTCCACAAGCTATGGTGGCAATATCTGAAAATTGATCACACCTGAAGTACTGACGACCTATTTCAATTCTTGAGACCCTAACATGCCAGAAAAGTACAAATACCCCCCAAATGACCCCTCTTTGGAAAGAAGACATTCCAATGTATTTAGTAAGAGGCATGATGAGTTTTTTGACGTTGTCATTTTTTCCCACAATTCTTTGCAAAATCAAGATTTTTTTGACTTTTTTTTTTTCACAAAATTGTCAAAAAAAAACACAGTAAAGTTAGCCCAATTTTTGCATAATGTGAAAGATAAAGTTATGCTGAGTAAATAGATACCTAACATGTCACTCTTCAAAATTGCACACGCTCGTGGAATGGCGCCAAACGTCGCTACTTAAAAATCCCCAAAGGCGACAATTTACATTTTTTTTTTACTGGTTCTGTTTTGAGTTACAGAGGAGGTCTAGGGCTAGAATTATTGCTCTCGCTCTAACGTTTGCAGCGATACCTCACATGTGTGGTTTGAACACTGTTTTCCTATGTGGGCGGGACTTGCGTATGCGTTCGCTTCTGCATGCGAGCACATGGGGACAGGGGCGCTTTAAAAAAAAAAAATTATTGTTGATTTTACTTTATTTTAGTTTGACATTTTTTTTCCCCAAAAATTAATTTTTTGATCACTTTTATTCCTATTACAAGGAATGTAAACATCCCTTGTAATAGGAATATGGCATGACAGGTCCTCTACAGTGAGATATGGGGTCAATAAGACCCCACATCTCACCTCTTAAGATGGCACATGAGCTGCCATCACCGAGCCCAGTGGGAGCAACGGAACCCACAAAGCCACACTCCAGGCCCTCACCGTCCAGCCTCGTCTTCTACAAGCTGCAAGGAAGAATGGGCAAGAATTTCAGTCTCTCGATGTGCAAAACTGATAGAGACATATCCCATGCGACTTGCAGCTGTAATCGCAGCAAAAGGTGGCTCTACAAAGTATTAACGCAAGGGGGCCGAATAATTTTGCACACCCCACTTTTCCTTTTTTTTATTAGTTAAAAAAGTTTCAAAAATCCAATAGATTTCGTTCCACTTCACAATTGTATCCCACTTGTTGGTGATTCTTCACAAAAAATAAAAATGTTATATCTTTATGTTTGAAGCCTGAAATGTGGCAAAAGGTTGAAAAGTTCAAGGGGGCCGAATACTTTCGCAAAGGCACTGTGTGTGTGTGTGTGTGTGTGTGTGTGTGTGTGTGTGTGTGTGTGTGTGTGTGTGTGTGTGTGTGTGTGTGTGTGTGTGTGTGTGTGTGTGTATATATATATATATATATATATATAGATATATATATAGATATATATATTTATATTTAGGTGTTTTATAAATGTCTTTTTTAATGTTTTTTTTTTTTTTTTTGTTAATAGAGTTATGTGATAAAAATGAACATGAAAGACATTATCAATATACACTCATATAGTGCCAGCCCAACAATGTTCTGTGTTAGCGCAGCCTTGGAATCTAAAAAAAAAAAAGGAAAAAGAATATTCATACATTTAGAAGGAACTTAAACCAAAAATGTTGCTTAATTCATTTTTATTAATCAATGCAAACCCCCCCCCCCCCCCCCCCAATAATAGCAATCAGTGCTATTTAAATGCACTGATTCCTGTGTAAATGACACTGGCAGTGAAGGAGTTAACCACTAGGGGGCAGTGTAGGGGTTAAGTGTGTGTGTGTTTTTTTTTTTTTTTTTTTTTTTAACTGTAGGGGGGCATGGCTTGGCGTCTGACGTCACTGATCGTCTTTCCCTATAACAGGGAACAGACGATCAGTGACAGGCTCAGTAGGAAGCACGAGGAGAGGTTTGTTTACACAGACCTCTCCTCGTTCTTCAGCTCTGTGACCTGATCGCGGGACACCAGTGGTCCCGCAGCCACAGTCACGGAGCTCAGGATGGGGTCGCGACCCACGGCTGGGCACTTAAAGAGCAACGTACAGGTACGTGCTTGTGCCCAGCTGTGCCATTCTGCTGACGTATATGTGCAGGAGGCGGTCCTTAAGCGGTTAAGATGTCGATCTTACCGCAAATCGTATACATATTTAGAGCACTTCCAATCCCCTTCCCACCACACTTTCTCAAATCCGTGTCCACTCTAATGTGGATATTCATATGGGGTGCAAAGAAGGCAAGATGCTCACCAAATAACCTGATTCCACAAAAACAAGTTGGAGAAGCGGGGCTAGTAGACATCCACGATTACATGTAGGCAACTAGACTAGACCAAGTCAAATGCTGGCTTACAGACACTAATACCGCACTCTGGGTTGAAATTGAAAGGGCCTTATCTCCGTTGGAGGAGCGGGGCTAGTAGACATTCTCAATTACATGTAGACAACTAGACTAGACCAAGTCAAATGTTGGCTTACAGACACTAATACCGCACTCTGGGTTGAATTTGAAAGGGCCTTTGCTCCGACATCCGACCTCACAGCTCTCCTAATGGGTGACATCTGGATTCCATGGGACGCTAGAAATATCCCTCCTACTATTCAGGCATCTCTACAAGCATGGAGATTTCTCCTCAACCAAAACCACAAAAAGTGCCCTATAAACAATTACCAATTTCCCTTAAGCCTATTAGAAGCAAAAATACCAATGTTATCTTTGAAACTATTCCCAAAACACGGGATCCGGTTTGTACAGGACCTAATCACAAATGCCAAACCCCTACTGTTTGAAGACCTAATGACCACATATAAACTACCAAACCACATGCATCAGGATTACACACTTCCTAAAAGCCAATGCCATTCCGACAATTAAGATACCACCCACAGCCTGGAAATACCTCACACTAAAAAAAGCCAAAATGTAAGGGTATATCAGTTTTTTACGACCTCCTACAGAAGTGGTCCTCAACCCTGTCCTCAAGGCCCACTAACAGGCCAGGTTTGCAAGATAACTGAAATGCATCACAGGTGATGATATCATTTGCTGCTCAGTGATTTCAGTATTCTAGTCTGCATATTCCCCAAGGTAATAAATAAAACCTGGCCTGTTAGTGGGCCCTGAGGACAGGGTTGATGATCACTGTCCTACAGGACAAAAGAGCCTTCAGGAAAACTATGAACATGAGGAGATGGGAAACATATTTAGATATCACAATCACAGACGACCGGTGGCAGAAAGCGTTTCATACAATCCAAAAATCATGCCATTGTGTAAGCCATTGGGAAATGACTGCTTATGCCCCGTACACACGATCGGAAATTCCGCCATTCAAAGACTGATGAGAGCTTTTGGTTGGAAAATGCGACCGTGTGTAATGCTCCACCGGACTTTTGCTGGCGGAATTCCTGCCAACAAAAGACTGAGAGCAGGTTCTCTATTTTTCGGTTGGAAAAAAGTTCAGATCGTCTGTAGCAATTCCGCCGCGCAAATTTCCTACACATGCTCGGAAACAATTTGACGCATGCTCGGAAGCTTTGAACTTCGTTTTCTCGGCTCGTCGTAGTGTTGTACGTCACCGAGTAATTGGCGGTCGAACGTTCAGAGAACTGTTGTGTGACCGTGTGTATGCAAGTCAAGCTTGAGTGGAATTCCATCGGAAAAAAACGTCCAAGATTTTTCCGACGGAAATTCCGCTCGTGTGTATGGGGCATTAGGGTGACAAACAGATGGCAATACACCCCCTGCAGACTGACAAAATTCTTCCGAAACACTTATATTGGCAGAATTGTGCCCACCGGGGCCACCACCTACATATGTTCTGGGAATGCCCATGCTTAACTAGCTTCTGGAACCAAGTATTCCAGTTGATATCCTCAATCACTGGCATAATTACAACCTGTAATCCTGCACTAGCAATACTCCACATAGGAATAGAAAACATTCCATATGAGATGAGGTCAGTTGTATCACATATCCTCTTATGCCACGTACACACGACCAAACTTTTCAATGGACTTGGTCCGGCGGACTGGAATCCGTCGGACAATTCGATCGTGTGTGGGCTCCAGCGGACCTTTTCTTCCCAAAAGTCTGGCAGACCTAAAAATAAAACATGTTTCAAATCTTTCCGACGGACTCGAGTCCAGTCAAAAAAATCCGCTCATCTGTGTGCTAGTCTGACGGACTAAAACCGATGCTAGGGAAGCTATTGGCTACTGGCTATGAACTTCCTTATTCTACGTCATCACGTTCGAATCCGCCGGACTTTTGGGGTGATCGTGTGTGGCCAAGTCCGTTCGTTTGAAAGTCCGGCGGACCTCAACTGCAAAGTCCATCGGATTGTCTGCTGGACCAAGTCCGTCAAAGTCCAGTCGTGTGTAGGCGGCATTAGTTGCACGCTCCCTAGTACCTAGTAAAATGCCCCAACTGCAAACATTACTGATGTAACCAGATTAGTCCAGCAATGCTACACCTTTGAACGCATACTAGCCATTAACTCTCTAAGCCCTTGTACACACGGTCAGACATTTCGATGAAACATGTCCGATCGGACCGCGTTGTCGGATAATCCGACCGTGTGTGGGCTTCATCTGACTTTTTCCGTCGGAATGTCCGACCAACAAAGTTTGATATAAAAATTTTCCGACAACATGGTCCGATCGGACTTTGTCCGATCGTTTGTAGAGAATTCCGATCGGACAAAGTGCCACGCATGCTCAAATCAAATTCCTAGACCAAAGCTATTGGCTACTAGCCTGAACGTAGTCCCGTCGTAGCTAAATAACATCATCACGTTACGTACGATCAGATTTTCCAACAACTTTGTCCGACTGTGTGTATGCAACACCAGTTTCGGACAAAATCCGTCGGACAAAATCCGATGGATTTTGTTGTCGGACTGGGCTAAAATGTGACAAATTCGATAAAATCTGGAGTATATGGACAGCCAAATATAAGAGTTCATAAATACCTGATAAGTGTACTTTGATAAATCCAAATGAAAATGGTGTGTACGAACATGTGTGCTTACTGTTACTTTATATATTTTTTTGTTTTTTACTTCCTTGTCTTATTTTCTGTACTGTTGATAAAATTTAATAAAAATCTTAATGATAAAAAAAAAAGAAGTCAGCGGACATCTTACTACACCCAGCTACGTCTTGAATTTAAGAGTTCCAGGCTTTTTTTAGTTTATTAAAAGTCAGCAGCTACAAAAAGTGTAGCTGCTGACTTTTAATAAACACAGCGATGCTGCCACCCGAAGCTTCGCTTCTTTCCCCCCCTCCTCTCCACACCGCCGCCATAGAAACTGTTGGCACCCGGTCCGTGACAGCTTACGGCTTCACAGCCGGGGGCGCACTGCGCATGCGTGTGTCGTGCTGCGCTCTCCGAGTGGACAGGCAATCTTCTGGGCCGCAATGGGACAGGCAATCTTAACCTGTCCTGTTAAACCGCTGTATGGTCTTGGCCACTGTGCTGCAGCTAATTTTCAGGGTCTTGGCAATCTTCTTATAGCCTAGGCCAGTGATTCTCCACCAGGGAATCTGCCGCAGGGACCACTTTTATCCTGTAGCAGACTGTCCGCTGAAGAAGGGGATACCGGGGTTATGGCAGCTAGCTGCTGCCATAACAACGATATCCTCCTTAAAACAGCCGCTGCGGCGGGCGGTCTGTAAGTGGTTAAACAGTTGTTTGGATGGGCCCATAGAAAACACTATACCCCGCTTCAGATCTGTAAAAACAACTTTTTTCACGGCCTTGTGCATGAGCCCTTTGAACACTCAATATACAGTATATCCAATCAGGTCCCTGGTCTCTACACAGTTAAAGATTTTACAATTAGTTTGTAATATGTATGGTCAGCTTTTAACTTTTACACATTGGCTCGAATTTCGTTTTCTTTTTCGCAGGGCTCCAGATGTTTTTTAGAGGCGTAACTTTAGTCGTCGCGTAATTAGCGTCCGGGGATTTGTGTTAAAACCGCGTTGGCTGATGTTATATAAGAAGGGAGAAGTGGGACACAGACGTGTTTACAAGTCTTCAGTCTTATAAAATCCCAGCTGTTCATCTTCAGCCTCCCTCACGGAACAAGCTGGCTGAGCTGAAATCTGGCCAGGCTCTGAGGTAGATGTAGGCCCGAGGCCTGGCTCTGTACACAGCTGCCTATTGTTTGTAGGGCCCATTAAAATGGTTGTTGGGTAAGAGAGGGGACGGACAATGTTTTCATTCCGGAGATGGAAATGGTTATTCACAGGCTTTACTTTTATGTCTCCTAATCCTGGAAAACGCAATGTTTACATCGGTGAGGGATGACACGTCCCTCTGTTTATTGTTTGTTCGCAGATGGACGGAACATTCTGGAGGAATAGAAATCTTCATGACTGGAAGTGACTGCTTTCTTTGAGAGGCCATCGTTTGTGTTTAGCCCTCTGTGGTGCCTTTTTTTTTTTAGTTGCTATAGAAACTGCCTCACTCTATTCTAATGTAGGGATTGTTGTGACGGGTTGCCATGGAGATCACAAAATCTTGTGTTTACCACTCTGTGGGGCTTTTTTCCCCCTTTATCATCCTAATAAATTATTATTATGATTAATACAGGTTTTATATAGCACCAACAGCACTTCACAACATGAAATTAAAGGCCTGGTTGCCATGGAGAGTGAAAACCTGTGTGTTTACTCCTCTGTTGTGCTTCTTTTTTTTTTTTTTTTATTTTTTTTGCCATAGCAACTGTCTCCCTCTAAGATTCTAATACAGTGATGGCGAACTTTGGCACCCCAGATGTTTTGTAACTACATTTCCCATGAAGCTCAACTACACTGCAGAATGCATGAGCATCATGGGAAATGTAGTTCCAAAACATCTGTGGTGCCAAGGTTCGGCATCACTGCCCTAATAAATGAAAGGAATGTTATGCCTAGTTGCCATGGAGAGCAAAAACGTGGGTTTACTCCTCTGTTGTACTTTTTTTTTTTTTTTAGTTGCCATAGCAACGGATTCCCGCTGTTATATTAATAAATGAAAGGCCGGTTTGCCATGGAGAGGGAGTGCCCTTGTGTTTACCCCTCTGTAGTGCCTTTTTTCAGTTGCCATAGTGACTTGACTACCTCTATTATCCTAAGAAATGAAAGGCTTGGTTGCCATGGAGAGTGAAAACTTGTGTTTACCCCTCTGTGATGCTTTTTTTTTTTTTTTTTTTCTTTTTCTTTTTTTTTTTTTTAAAGTCAGCAGTTACAAATACTGCAGCTGCTGACTTTTAAGATATGGACACCTACTTGTCCAGGGCACATGCGATGTCGGCAGCTGAAGCCGATCTGTCCCTCGTCTCTCGGGTGGAGGCGCCGCCATCTTTGGTAAGGGAATCAGGAAGTGAAGTTTTGTAGCTTCACAGTCTGGTTTACTACTGCGCATTCGCAAGTCGCACTGCGCGATCCCAATGGTCCCTGCTGCAGAAGACAGCACCGGGGGGAGGGGGCTGTAGAGGCGCTGGACATTGCATAGATATCCACGGATACTGTGGCGATCTATGCCCGGAAGTGGAAGCAAATACCTGGATTATACAGGTATCTGCTCCCCCCTCCCCCATGAAAGGGGCCAAATGTGACACCGAAGGAGGGGGAGGATTCCAAAAAGCATAAGTTCCTTTTTTGGGTGGAACTCCGCTTTAATAAATGAAAGGCCTGGTTGCCCTAGAGAGCAAAAACCTGTGTGTGTTACTCCTCTGTTGGGCTTTTTCTTTGTTTCCATAGCAACTGACTTCCTCTATTAATAAATTAAAGGCTGGGTTGCCATGGAGAGCGAATGCCCTTGTGTTTTCCCCTCTGGTGCCTTTTTTCAGTCGCCATAGTGACTGACTACCTCTATTATCCTAATAAATGATAGGCCTGGTTGCCATGGAGGATAAAAACTCTTGTGTTTACCCCTATGTGGTGTGTGTTTTTTTTTATTTTTGAGCGCACAGTTTTGCACGCATTCTTGCACTGCACATAGTGAAACTCCCTTTAGCGTGGAATTCCATTTAAATTTTCTATTATTAAGGTTTTAAATAGAGCAGGAAAGCAAAGATCTTTGTCAAATTATTATTATTAATTTTTTTTTGCGATCTGTGTCCCCATTGTATAGATCTCCCTTCACTTCCTGTCCTGTGACACAAGAGGAAATGAGTGAAGTTGTCTAAAGAAAAGCCGTTTTACTGGAAAATGTAACGCCATCTCTTGTTGTTCATTTTCCTTTTTGTCCTGGAAATATTGGCGGCCATGACATCTAGTGAGGGTGAAACTCCCCAGTGGGGACGAAAACAGAAATAAATATCTAACAGAGATCTTTTCTCTTCTATAACCTATACAAAATATTTATATTATAAATATTACTGCAGAACTTTTTTTTTCTTGCTTTTTTTTTTTATCCATTATGAAAGATTTAAAGGATTCAAGATATGCATATTTGGCTGACAGCCCGCCCCCTTCTGGTTGGAAGTAGAAATCCCATCTGACCCTACTGTTTTATTTTTTTTCTACAGGATAAGAGGTGGTGAGCTATTTGACTTTATAGCGGAGAAAGAGGCCCTGTCAGAAGAAGATGCCATAGAATTCATGGAGCAGATCCTGAAAGGAGTGGCGTATATCCATACTAGACGTATCGCACACTTTGACCTCAAGGTAACATTTCTCTAGAGGTTTGCTGCCATCTACTGGTCACACTGGGAACTCCACTGTAGCGTGCATTAACCACTTAAGGACCAAGCCTCTTTTTGAGATGTGTTGCTTACAAGCCATTTAGAAAATTACTTAGAAAATTACTTAGAACCCCCAAACATTATAAATTTTTTTCTAACACCCTAGAGAATAAAATGGCGGTCGTTGCAAGACTTTCTGTCTACCGTATTTGCACAGAGGTCTTACAAGCGCATTTTTTGGGGGGGAAAAATACAATATTTGAATTCAAAAATAAGACAACAGTAGAGTTAGCCCAATTTCTTTTCTTATATTGTGAAAGATAATGTTACGCCGAGTAAATTGATACCCAACATGTCATGCTTCAAAATTGCGCCCACTCGTGTAATGGCGACAACCTTTTACCCATAAAAATCTCCATAGGTTACGATTAAAAAAATTCTACAGGTTGCATGTTTTAAATGACAGAGGAGGTCTAGGGCTGGAATTATTGCCCTCGCTCTACCGATCGCGACGACACCTCACATGTGTGGTTTGAACACCGTTTTGATATGTGGGCGCTACTCACGTATGCATTCGCTTCTGCACACGAGCTTGGCGGGACGGGGCACGTTTAAAAAAAATCTTTTTTTTCCTCATTTATTTTACCTTTTATTTTTTATTTTTACACTGTTTTAAAAAAAAAAAAATGGTGTCACTTTTATTTCTATTAACATGTAATCATCACTTGTAATAGAAAAAAAAAGAATGACAGGACCTTTTTAAATATGAGATCTGAGGGTCAAAAAGACCTTGCATCTCATATTTACACTAAAATGCAAAAAAATCAATAAATAAAAAAAAAATGGCATTTAAAAAAAACAAAAAATTTTAAAAAAAATGGCCCTTTAAGAGCTATGGGCGGAAGTGACATTTTGACGTCACTTCTGCCCTGCATTGCATTGTCCCCTCACTCTTCTCCATGCTAAGGAAGGCACAGCTTCCGATCGCCTCCGCCGCTGCCGATGGCTCCGGTAAGTGGCAGAGGGCACCAGAGACTCTCCCGCTACCAATAAAAGTGATCTCACGGCGAATCCGCCGCAGAGACTACTTTTATCTTGAAGCGGACTGCTGGTCGAACATGAGGATACCGGGGTTGTGGCAACTAGCTTCTGCCATAACAACGATATCCCCCAGTCAAAGTCAGAACCGTATATCGGCATGCGGCGGTCCGGAAGTGGTTAAAGAGACCCTGCCTCCAACTTAAAAACTTGTAGGTAAACCACAGAATTAAATATCTGCCTGTAGTGTTTTTTTTTTTTTTTTCCATCCATTTTTTTTTTTTTTTTTTTTATGTGCTAGGAATTTTTACTGTCCCCCTTAAAGTTGCCACCCTAAAAGGCAGCTAAAAAGATATTTGGTGTCATGCTGCTGGCTTTGCGAAGTGGTGCTGAACCTTGAACTCTGTAGGCATCATCAAATAGGTGGTTCATCAACCACAGCTCAAGGAACCCTTAGCAACCTCTGGAGGAACCTCAGGGTTCCACAGAACCCTGGTTGAGAATGGCTGGTCTAAGGGCAAGCTAGTCGTATTGAATTTGATCCATCAATTGACTTAAGTACAACCAGCCTGTTGGATATTTTTTATGTGATCATGACCAGTGGCTATAGCCGCTAACAGTAATCATTGTGTTCTGCCTGCCAGGAAGGCTCTCTGCACCCCCTTCCTGTGGAAGAACGCAATTTGCACTGCAGGAGGCATTCCCTTGTCAACACTGACAGTTGATGGGGGAGTCCAGCAATTTTCTTTCCTTCCAAACGTGGTGCTGGGACCTTAGTTTCCATGGGAGGAGCTGAGACCTCTGTTAAGGTGGGAGGAGCTGAGACCTCTGTTGTGGTGGGAGGAGCAGAGACCTCTGTTGTGGTGGGAGGAGCAGAGACCTCTGCCAGAGGTGGGGGGAGCAGAGACCTCTGCCAGAGGTGGGGGGAGCAGAGACCTCTGCCAGAGGTGGGGGGAGCAGAGACCTCTGCCAGAGGTGGGGGGAGCAGAGACCTCTGCCAGAGGTGGGGGGAGCAGAGACCTCTGCCAGAGGTGGGGGGGAGCAGAGACCTCTGCCAGAGGTGGGGGGGAGCAGAGACCTCTGCCAGAGGTGGGGGGGAGCAGAGACCTCTGCCAGAGGTGGGGGGGAGCAGAGACCTCTGCCAGAGGTGGGGGGAGCAGAGACCTCTGCCAGAGGTGGGGGGAGCAGAGACCTCTGCCAGAGGTGGGGGGAGCAGAGACCTCTGCCAGAGGTGGGGGGAGCAGAGACCTCTGCCAGAGGTGGGGGGAGCAGAGACCTCTGCCAGAGGTGGGGGGAGCAGAGACCTCTGCCAGAGGTGGGGGGAGCAGAGACCTCTGCCAGAGGTGGGGGGAGCAGAGACCTCTGCCAGAGGTGGGGGGAGCAGAGACCTCTGCCAGAGGTGGGGGGAGCAGAGACCTCTGCCAGAGGTGGGGGGAGCAGAGACCTCTGCCAGAGGTGGGGGGAGCAGAGACCTCTGCCAGAGGTGGGGGGAGCTGAGACCTCTGCCAGAGGTGGGGGGAGCTGAGACCTCTGCCAGAGGTGGGGGGAGCTGAGACCTCTGCCAGAGGTGGGGGGAGCTGAGACCTCTGCCAGAGGTGGGGGGAGCTGAGACCTCTGCCAGAGGTGGGGGGAGCTGAGACCTCTGGCAAAGAGATCTCACTGCTGAAGGGTCAGAGATCTTAGAAGCTGCTGGGCAACCTAATATATTCTGTTGAGTTGGGAGGAACTAGGATGTCTGTTGAGTTTGGAGTAGGGATGAGCTTCGTGTTCGAGTCGAACATACGTTCGACTCGAACATCGGCTGTTCGCCCGTTCGGCGAATTCCGAACGTTATGGGCCGTTCGCGCCAAATTCGTGTGGCAGTCACGGCCCACAATGCACTGCGTCATCGCAGTGCATTGCTGGCTCATGATTGGCCAAGCATGCAATGTGACCCCGCATGCTTGGCCAATCACAGCGCCAGCAGCGAGGAGAGCCATGATTGGCCACAGGCAGGATGCCTGTGGCCAATCATAGCTCAGGCTGTGTAGTACACGCCCCACACTATATAAGGCCGCCAGCGCGGCTGCCTTGTGTAGTGTGTTGGCGTCTGAAGCAGTTAGTGGGTGTTCTGTGTACCTTCAACACAGTACACACCGATCGTTATCGGCCGATTTTCGCTCTTGCTCTTCTGTAGTGGTTGTTGTCTGCGTGCCCTGACCGCAGTATACACCACTATATTCACCTCACCTATATAGCTAGTGATCTATCTTTTATAATAGAGCTTGCAGTCAGTAGTGTTAGGAGCTTGTGCGTGCTGTCTGCGTGCTCTGTACCCAGTACACACCGCTATATCCACCTACATAGCTCTTCTCTATTTGAGCCCACTTGCCATCTGCAGGAGTTATTGGAAGTTGTGTGTGCCTCCAGCACAGCACAGTATACATCTGTATATACCCCTTTATCTCTGGTGTTGTATAATAAAGGCATCTGCAGGAGTTAGTGGTTTTTTTGTGCCTCCAGCACAATATACACCTGTATCTACCCTTTATTGCTGTTCTCTAATAGAGCCATCTGCAGGGCTTAGTGGGTGTTGTGTGACTCCATTACAGTATACCCCTTTATCTCTGGTGTTCTATAATAAAGACATCTGCAGGAGTTAGTGGGTGTTGTGTGCCTCCAGCACAATATACACTACCCAATTGCTGTTTTACCCAACTCCCTTCAGGCCATTACCATGTCTGGAAGGCCAGCAAGGAGAGGCAGACAGGCGCGAGCCGATAAAAGAGGGCAAGCAGGCTCTGTGTCTAGAGACAACAGTGCTGGTCGTGGACGCGGTGCATTGTCATCAGCACGTGGCCATGGGACACGCTTGTCCTTCTTTTCGGCAGCTGGACATGTTGAACCGCAACATGCCAACGACTTGGTAGAGTGGATGACCAAGCCCTCTTCATCCTCCTCATCCTCTCTCACCCAGTCTCAGGGTACTAGCAAAGCAGCTGCCAACGCATCGTCTTCCCTCCTCTCAATGTCATCATCAGTGACTCCTTCCCTAGACCCACCACGTCCTCCTGAGGAGTCTCCTGAACTCTTTGAGCACAGTGTTGGGTACATGCTCCAGGAGGATGCCCAGTGTTTTGTAGGCTCTGATGATGACACTCAGCTAGAGGAAGACAGTAGCGTGAATGCAGAGAGAGGGGATGCTCAAGAGCAATCTGGCAGTCATGTTCCACAAGCTGCAGCATATTGCCAGGTTTGCTACAGCGATGAAGAGGGAGGGGATGATGAGGGCACTGACTCCACGTGGGTGCCTGGTAGGAGAGAGGAGGAGGAGGAGGCACATGTCCAACGAGGCAGGATGCCCTCCGGGGGCCAGCTTAGGGGCAGCACACCGACTGAATCACACTGCAGAGCTCCGCCTGTGCAGGGCGCTGCCTCTGCGCGTTATTCTAAAAGTTCTTTGGTGTGGGCCTTTTTTGAGACGAGTGCATCAGATCGCACCGCTGCTATTTGCAACATATGTCTCAAACGTATCTCGCGTGGCCAAAACATCAGCCGCTTGGGCACCACATGCTTGACCAGACATATGTTGACCTGCCATGCAGCTCGTTGGCAAGCGTACCTCAAAGACCCACACCAAAGAACAAAGCGGACCTCTCCTTGCTCCTCATCAGCTGGCATCTCCAACCCCACTAGACCTTCAGTCCTCTCTGAAACCTGCTCTGAGAGGAATGAAGGTGTAGAATTAGGTGTGTCACAGCCAAGTGCTTCCGGGCACTCTGCTAGCAGTACACCCACGTCCGATTATAGCAGGCAAATGTCCCTGCCCCAGCTGCTGGACCGGCAAAAGAAGTTCACTCCCAGCCATCCACATGCCCAGCGGTTGAATGCTAGCTTGGCTAAATTGCTAGCACTTCAACTGCTGCCTTTTCAGTTGGTAGACTCGGCCCCCTTCCGTGAGTTTGTACAATGTGCGGTTCCTCAGTGGCAGGTCCCCAAACGCCACTTTTTCTCACGGAAGGCGATTCCGGCTCTCTACCGGCATGTGGATGTGCATGTCTATGCCTCGCTGGACAGGGCGGTCAGCGGTAAGGTGCATAATACCGCTGACTCATGGTCCAGCAGGCATGGACAGGGACGTTACCTGTCTTTCACGGCCCATTGGGTCACTCTTCTGGCAGCTGGGAAGGATGCAGGACAAGGTGCAGTAGTGTTGGAGGTTGTTCCGCCACCACGCCTCCAAAATGCTACTATTGGTTGTGACACACCTCTCTCCTCCACCCCTCCTCTTCTTCTTCCTCCATGGCCTCTTCCAGTGCTCTGTCCTCAGAACCAGCGGTGCTCCGTAGGCGTTCCAGGGGCTACGCAAGTACGCAGGCAAAACGATGCCATGCCGTGCTTGCGCTGGTTTGTTTGGGGGACAGGAGCCACACTGGGGCGGATGTTTTGTCAGCTCTGCAGGGGCAGGCCGAGAGGTGGTTGACGCCACGCCAGCTTAAGCCAGGAATGGTGGTTTGTGACAATGGCACCAACCTCCTCTCCGCCCTCCGACAGGGACAACTGACCCATGTGCCCTGTGTAGCTCACGTCCTTAACCTTGTGGTTCAGCGGTTCTTGGGCAGGTACCCCGGCTTACAGGATGTCCTGAAGCAGGCCAGGAAAGTCTGTGTGCATTTCCGCCAATCATTTAATGCCTGTGCTTGGGTGGCTGAGCTCCAAAAGGAGTTGAACCTGCCCAAGAACCGCCTTATATGTGACATGCCCACCAGGTGGAACTCAACGTTGGCCATGCTGCAGCGGCTGCACACGCAGCAGAGGGCCATCAATGAGTACCTGTGCGACTACGGCACCAGGACAGGGTCAGGGGAGCTCGGTTTTTTCTCACCACGCCAGTGGGGCATGATCAGGGATGCATGCACTGTCCTGTCAGCGTTTGAGGAGGCCACAAGGATGGTGAGCAGTGACAGTGCATGCATCAGTGACACTGTACTTCTTGTCCACCTCTTGGAGCATACGCTGCGTGGAATAATGGACAGGGCACTTGAGGCAGAACAGAGGCAGGAAGAGGAGGACTTCCTTGCCTCTCAAGGCCCCCTTTATCCAGACAGTGTTCCTGCTGTGCCACCCATCACACAGGAAGAGGATGAGGAGGAGGAGGAAGAGGAGGAGGAGGATGATTGTGTCAGCATGGAGGTGGAGGCTGGCACTCGGCATCAGCAGTCTTGTAGAGATGATTTACAGTCCCAAGAAACACGTGGACTTGTACGTGGCTGGGAGGAGGTAGCTGCGGATCATGTTGCCCTTAGTGACCCAGAGGACTCCGGACCGAATGCCTCAGCTAACCTACGCTGCATGGCCTCCCTGATCCTGCAAAGCCTGCGGAAGGATCCTCGTATTCTTCGGATCAAGGAGAGGGACCATTACTGGCTGGCCACTCTCCTTGATCCACGGTACAAGGGTAAGGTTGCCTTGCAGAAAGGTCTGTGCAACGCGTTCCCAGAGACTGGGAGGTTACAAACTCCTGGTCCTGGACAACGTGTTGCTGAGGCATCGGTCAGAAGGAGCGGTGGAGAAGGTGGCCGTCTGACTGATGCTTTCAGACAATTTTTTAGTCCGCAGCCCCAAGGTATGATCGGTTCCAGCACCCATCGCTAGTGTCTGATTTACATGGTGCAGGAATACCTAGGGGCAAGGTCAGACTTGGACACCTTTCCCACCGAAAATCCTCTGGCTTACTGGGTCTTGAGGATGGATCACTGGCCAGAGCTTGCACAGTATGCAATTGAGCTACTGGCCTGTCCTGCATCCAGCGTTCTTTCGGAACGCACCATCAGTGCTGCTGGTGGCTTTACCGATCACAGGGTGCGCCTGTCCACCGAATCAGTTGATCGACTGACCTTCATCAAGATGAATCAGTCTTGGATCACCCACAGCTACCAAGCACCTGAAGCTGATGTAACCGAATAATTTTTTTTGAAATATCACATCCCTTCAAGACTGCCTATGCTGATGCTGAGTGACTGTCCTGTTATGTTGATTGTCTATCCTCTTCCTCCTCCGCTGATATGTTGGAAGAACATTTCTGGTTCTGGGTGATGCCGTCAGCCCAATTTTTCTGCCCCTGTTTAACAGGGGCGTTTAATTCCAATTTTTGATGCAATGCTTTGCAGCAGGGCTAATTCCTGCAATAAAACTAGAGTATATGGGAGAGGTTGCAGTGTGGTGGCACCAGCACCAGTGCCTAAAGCTCAATTTTTCTGCCCCTGTTTAACAGGGGCGTTTAATTACAATTCTTGATATAATATTTCACAGGAGGGCCCGTTCCTGTGCCCACCCAGAGTAACTGTGAGGACTTATAGTGTTGTGGCACCAGCACCACAACCACCAAAGGTCAATTTTTCTACCACTGTTCAACAATGGCATGTAATTACAATTCTTGATATAATCGTTCACAGCAGGGCGCTCCAGCGCCCACCAAGAGCCACTTTCAGGGCTTACAATGTTGTGGCAAAACCAACACCTTGTTCCGCCAGTTCTGCAGAGCACATAGGGCAGGCCCCTACTTTCAAACATCCAACTTACAAACATCTCCTACTTGCAAACGGAAGGAGACAACAGCAAGTGAAATGAACAAAGATGGACGACAAAACAAATTATACAGGGGTGATAACCCTTCCCTATGTTTTCCAAAAAACTTAAAAATAGTTATTTTGACTGGAGCTACACTTTAAAAATGTACCAGTTGAAAATTACAAACAGATTCAACTTAACACAACAAACCTACACAGTCCCTGTCTTGTTTGCACCGCCTGTATACTGCTGTTCTGAGTATATAGGGCCTGGGGGCTCAGTTCGAAATTGGGGTCCGTTCGAAAGTTCTGGTGCGAACCGAACCGGGGGGTGTTCTGCTCATCCCTAGTTTGGAGGTGCTGAGACCTTGTCGAGGTGGCAGGAGCTGAAACCTCTGTCAAGAAAATCTCACTGCTGAAGGGTCAGATCTTGGGAAGCTGTTAGGTAACCCAACATATTCCTTTTAGGTAGGCTGACATATTAAAATGAATCAATGAAGATATAGGTACAGAAGCTGCTGTTGCTAAATTGATTTCTATAGATGCAGGCCCCAGAACTGTCATCCTGATATCTGGCTTTACTACTCAGTGATCACCTGTCTGGAGCAAGCATCAGAATTCACTGGCTGCATGTTTGCTCCAATCAGTGACTCATTAGTTAGTGAAAGTGAAGTAAAGATGATAGTGCCTTCAAGAGCAAGTTCACATGGACTCCAAGGGGGAGATTTACTAAAACTGGAGAGTTCAAAATCTGGTGCAGTTGTGCATAGTAGCCAATCAGCTTCCAGATTTTTTGTCAAAGCTTAAAGTGGAAGTAAACTCCCCTATCGTTTTCAGCCAAGGAAGCTGCCATCTTTGCCTCTGTTTAATCTTCAACTGCTATGGTGCTGCACATGTGATTCGTTATGACACCAGCCATTGGATGGTTTGATCGTTTGGCTAAGAGCACAGCCAATGTGCAGTTAGCATTCTCGGCATGCCTTTTTTTTTTTTTTTTTAACGGTTTAAACCCATGGGTTTACTTCCACTTTAATTGAACAACTTGAAATTAGAATCTGGCTACCATGCACAGCTGCACCACATTCTGAGTGCTCTAGTTTTAGTAATCTCCCCCGTACATATTTCTGGCCCTACTTGCTGAGCTCTGAATATGCTATCTGTCATGCTGACCCTCTGACTCCAATGCCCCGAGTCACTCTATGGCCATCAGGACATATAGAGAGTAAAAGTGAATTGCCCCAGTGAGGACAATAAAACCTGGCAGGAGGTCCTAACTCTTCCCTACTCCTTCCAAAATTCAAATAAATTGGCTAGAGGTCCACTATGAAGTGGGAATGTTCTGTACTCTGGGGTAGTTATGCACCAACAATGGACTATCCCTTCAACTGAATTCATAAGTAATGACAGAAGCACACAACTGTATTTTCATGCAATTAAAATCTATGTATTAATTGGGTGACTTTATTACACAGCACCAGAAGTTATAAACTACAAACCCCTGGGGCCACCTACAGACATGTGGTAAGTGTGTGATAATTGAATTTTTCTAATGTTCCAGCAGGAAGGGCCTCTTCAATAAGACAAAGTGAATATCCAGTCAAGATGTATTTTTCTTTTCTTTTTTTTTTTTTTTGTTGCAGGAAGAGATCTAATTGGTTGATGCAAGCAACTGACCTTTTCTTTAACCTCTGCCCAGGTCCGGTGTCCCTTTAACTGGATCTGTATGCCCAGAGGTCAGGAAAGATCGGCCAATCATGTGACCATGATGTGGTTTCGCCAGCTTCCAATCTTTAGTACGTACGGAAAGCTGTTTTTGTCCGCTAGGTCACTGTGCTGGGAAGTCCTGAATGAACCCTTTGCATACTGCCATATACCCTTTCTAGCAAACTTTGCATGAAAACAGGGATTTTTGGTTCACATGCATTGCAATACATGTTTAAGCTGACCAACTGCGTCAAAGTAATCCCTCTCTGGCCAGTCCCTACACTACTCTATCCTACTATGCACTGCTCTACTGTACACTACTCTATTCTACTCTACTCTGCGCTGCTCTTCTCTACTCTACTATGTTCTACTCTACTCTGTGCTGCTCTTCTCTACTCTACTATGTTCTACTCTACTCTGCGCTGCTCTTCTCTACTATGTTCTACTCTACTCTGCGCTGCTCTTCTCTACTCTACTATGTTCTACTCTACTCTGCGCTGCTCTTCTCTATTCTACTATGCTCTACTCTACTCTGCGCTGCTCTTCTCTATTCTACTATGCTCTACTCTACGCTGCTCTTCTCTATTCTACTCTGCTCTACTCTACTCTTCTCTATTCTACTATGCTCTACTCTACTCTACGCTGCTCTTCTCTATTCTACTATGCTCTACTCTACTCTTCTCTATTCTACTATGCTCTACTCTACTCTTCTCTATTCTACTATGCTCTACTCTACTCTGCGCTGCTCTTCTCTACTCTACTATATTCTACTCTACTCTGCGCTGCTCTTCTCTATTCTACTATGTTCTACTCTACTCTGCGCTGCTCTTCTCTACTCTACTGTGCTCTGCTCTACTTTACTCATACACTTTTTGCAAACTTTGCATTGAAACAGGGATTTTTCTCTACTGTACTCTGCTCTACTCTACTCATACACTCCTTTGCAAACTTTGCATTAAAACAGGGATTTTTTTTGTTCTCATACATTGCAATACATGTTTAAGCTGGCCAAGTGCATCAAAGTAATCCCTCTTTGGCGAGTCCCTACACTACTCTACCCTACTATGCACTGCTCTACTCTAAACTTCTCTACTCTGCGCTGCTCTTCTCTATTCTACTATGTTCTACTCTACTCTGCGCTGCTCTTCTCTACTCTACTGTGCTCTGCTCTACTTTACTCATACACTTTTTGCAAACTTTGCATTGAAACAGGGATTTTTCTCTACTGTACTCTGCTCTACTCTACTCATACACTCCTTTGCAAACTTTGCATTAAAACAGGGATTTTTTTTGTTCTCATACATTGCAATACATGTTTAAGCTGGCCAAGTGCATCAAAGTAATCCCTCTTTGGCGAGTCCCTACACTACTCTACCCTACTATGCACTGCTCTACTCTAAACTTCTCTGCTCTGTGCTGCTCTTCTCTACTCTACTGCGTTCTTCTCTTCCCTACACTACTCTGTTCTACTTTGCTCTGCCCTGCTCTTCTCTACTGTACTGTACTCTACTCATACACTCATTGCAAACTTTGCATTAAAACAGGGATTTTTTTGTTCTCATACATTGCAATACATGTTTAAGCTGGCCAAGTGCATCAAAGTATACAGTAATTGTCCTAATAATAAAAGTCAGCAGCTACAGAATTTGTAACTGCTGATGTTTAATTTTTTTTATGGGGAGGAGTAGAAGAGCCCTTTTCATTCATAGCTGGAGTTTAGTGCTGTTGATCCTCCTGCAGCCTTTTTTCCGCCACTTCAACATACCAATAATGGCTGCATGGCATTTCCCAGGGCTGGATTACTCATGGTGACAACAGTGGATCATGCCTACGGCATGACTGCTTATACCAGCCTTTGTCAACCTTTTCAACACAGAGGAACCCTTGTAATACATTTCTGGCCCCAGGAAACCCTTGTTGAAAATTACTATATCTACAACTCATGATGCATTAGTGTGATGGGAAAGGGATCTCACCGCTCCAGGAGCACACATGCAGGCTGTAAACTGTCTCTTCGTCTGGGAAGCCACAGGTGCTGGCTATTACCACTAGCAACAGACGAAAAACAAGCTCTGGACTGCCGCACTCTTCAGAAGACCACTTTCTTTTATTGGAAAATCACAGCTCAACAAACACAGCAAACAAGGAAAAATTGCTGATGTTTCGCACTAGCTGTAGTGCTTATTCATCATGTTCACTGTGTTTGTTGAGCTGCGATGTGATTTTCCAATAAAAGAAAGTGGTCTTCTGAAGAGTGCGGCAGTCCAGAGCTTATTTTTCATCTGTTACATTAGTGTGATGGTCAGTGGGAAGAATGCTCCTTACACTTGTGGTCATTGGGAAGAATTACCCCCGACAGATCTCTAAAAAGAAGATCAATGGTGTCAGAGGGAACTTATCTGAGAGACAGAAATTGTTCATTGCTCAAGGAACCCCTAACAACCTCTGGAGCAACCCTAGTTGAGAAACACTGGCTTATATTGGGAGCATTGTGACAGGGTGACAACACAGTCATACTACTGATTGATGGACACTGAGTTGTCACCCGATAACAGGATGTGCCCCGCACATGGGCCTTTATGGCAGGATCACTGGAGTTTACTACAGATTATTAAATAGGTGTCCCTGAATGGCAGTTTGGAAATGTGGTCACCCTATTGCCCACTGGCATGAAGGAAGTGCTGGGGAAAGAGGAGGACTCTGGCTGCATTGCCAGCAAGACTTTTGCCCTGCCCATTTGCAAGGAGGAAGTGCTGGGGAATAAGTAGGACCCTGATTGGCTGCATTGGCAACTGTAGTTTGGCCTTGCCCACTGGCGAAGAGGAAGGCCTATCATAGGAGGAGGACCCTGATTGGCTTCATTGGCAGCTATACTTTGTCCTTGCCCACTGGCAAGGAGGAAGTCCTATGAAAAGAGGAGGACGCTGATTGGCTGCTGTAGTTTGGCATTGCCCACTGGCAAGAAGGAAGTTGCGAGGCAAGAGGAGGACCCTGATTGGCTGCATTGCCAGCTAGACTTTTGCCCTGCCCATTTGCAAGGAGGAAGTGCTGGGGAATAAGTAGGACCCTGATTGGCTGCATTGGCAGCTGGTCTTGCCCACTGGCAAGGAGGAAGTCCTATGAAAGGAGGAGGAACCTGATTGGCCCCTGACTTTATTGGCAGCTGGACTTTGGTCTAGAAGGAAGTCCCGGGGAAAGAGGAGGACCCTAATTGGCTGCATTGTCAGCTGGACTTTGACCCTGCCCACTGTCAAGGAAGAAATGCTGGGGAAAGAGGAACACCCCGATTGGCTTTGTTGGCAGCTGGCCTTTAGCACTGCCCACTGGAGGAAGTGCTGGGGACAATGTGGGGTGCTGGAGGTGATCAGTGGCACCTGCAGCAGGTAAAGAGAGTTCTGGGAGACTGCACAGAGAACAGACAACACAGCCAAATCATCCAGGAGGTCGAAAGCCACGTGACCACGCTGACCAATTTAGAACTTCTTCTGAGCCCCATTCTTCTGGGATGGAATTTCAGAGGCAAGAAGAGATCCCTCATTGGTCAGCACAGTCACGTGGCCTCGCTGATCAATAACTGCTTGCCATTGCGAGCATTATGATGCTTATGGACTCCAGGATTACTAGTTGCAGTGTATGGTGTACGGATCATCTAACCCAGTGGTCCTCAACTCCTGTCCTCAGGACCCACTAACAGGCCACCTCCTCTGAGAGTGATGCAGTGGAAGTGTTGAACATAGAGGAGGACATGGAGGCCTCAGTAGTGTGGTGAAGCTTTTATAGTCCATCTGCCAAGCAAGGGACACAGGAAGCTGCAAAGCCGCTATAGTAAACAGTGATGTCACCCTCGTAACTAGACAGTGGATCACAAGACTGGCTGAACAGGATTATGGAACTTTATGGTGGTAAAGCAAATCACTTAGAAATTATTATAGCACCTTGAATTATCGAGAATGGCGCAGGTTGGGGATACAGCCAAACTATAACTCATTCCTACACATGAATGTGCTGTGGGGGGTATAGGATTATATTTAAAAAGGCCATAGGTCCAAAAATATCTGTGGCATCTCCTCAATGAGACGGAAGTGATCTCTGCAATATATAAAGGAAACAGAGGGCGCCAACTCAACTCAAAAGTGTAGTATATAGGAAACCACTTGATTTATTTTGTAGCTCTTTGGCTGGAGTTACTCTTAAAATGTTGGGCCAACTCAACCCTTATATTCTCTCTTTTTTTTTTTTTCCAGTCTCAGCGGAATGTCGCCATTCCAAGGTGAAACTGATGCAGAAACATTAACAAACGTAGTCGCCGGGAATTATGAATTTGACGATCGCTTCTTTAAAGAAACCAGTGAAATGGCCAAAGACTTCATTCGACAGCTGCTGCTCAAAGATCCCAGGTTTGTCATCCAGACTGAACGCCATTAGCTCCCTGCTGACCACGCACAGGGCGGGTGGGCTTTTTATGGTCACACAGAAAACATATGCATCTATAGGGACTGAGGCATCTGTGCTGAGAGCGTGCCCGCTTTGCGCTCCCGGCACAGGAACTGAGCTGTCGTAGACAGCTTATGGCCTTGGTTTATGATCGGGAGCCGGTGGGACGGGGTCCCGATCATGTTATCACTGTGACAGTCAATCACAGTGATCATGTGATCAGCATTAAAGTGGTTGTAAACCATTCCAGTAAATAAACAAATTTTCCAGCTGTCCTGCTTAACCACTTGCCTACTGGGCACTAGACATGTGCACTGCCGAAAAATTTGTTTGTTTTCGTTTTAATTTGTTGTTGGTTTTTCATTTTTTTTTTTTTCATTTTTTGGATCATTCGTTCTGATCGAAATTCGTTATTTTGAATAAATTCCTAAAAATCCAAAATGTTAAAATCCGAAAATTCGAAATCTGAAAATAAGAACGAAAATCTGAAAATACAAAAATTCGAAAGAACGAAAATTCGAAAATACAAAATATCTAACTAATAATAACTAACTATTAAATTATAGGTATTGGAAATTTCTTTGACACTTGGCTGTTGGTGAATGTAACGAATACAAATTTATCCGAAGTTAGGAATTATCCGAAATAACAAATTCTGCATCTAAATGAATGCAACATAACAAAATAATAATAATAAAAAAAGTATTATTATTAATTATTATTATTATTAATAATTTGTTACGTTACATTCCTTTAGATTCGGCATTTGTTATTTTGGACAATTTGTAACCTCGGATAAATTCGTATCCGTTACGTTCACGAACAGCCAAATTTGAAAGGAAATTCTAATACCTATAATTTAATAGGCAGTAATAGTTATTTAATAGTTCGTTGTTATTTTTGGATTTTCGTTTTTATGTTGAATTTCTGTTTTTTTTTTTTTTTTTTTTTGTTCTTTCTGAATTTTCGGATTTTTTAATTTTTGGATTTAAATTTTGTTTTCACATTTTCAGAAAGATTTGGTAAACAGGTTTTCACTAATTTTAATATTTCCGAATTAACTAATTTTGTCGAAGTTTTGGTTCGTTGAAAAACAAAGTCAGAAAGAAACAAATTGCACATGTCTCCTGGACACTTTTACCCCCAAGACAGCTGCATAATGTGCTAGTATGCATCCCTATGACATGTAGCACCCCCCTCTTTTGCACGTCGTACAATAGACAAGTTACTGCAAACCCCCCCCCCCCAAGAAGATCAGTGCAGTCCTCCATTATTCTGTGCTGTTGGGAATGCTTAGCTGATCTGGTTTGCTCCCGGCTGGCAAAACTGAGAGCAAATGAGCAAAGTTCAGGGACCAATCAAAAGTTGTTTTTTTTGTTTTGTTTTTTTACTGATTGCCCTGAATCGATTTATTTTAGGATTTGTAACAATTCTGCTTTTTGTTTTCTCCACAGCGACAGGATGACAGCGGTGGAGTGTCTGATTCACCCATGGATAAAGGTAAGTGACAATCGGCAACAAGGGTTCACTCACATGGAGGATCCAAAATGCACCAAAAAACAGTAAATCACTGAATTCTTAAAAAAAATATAATTTTATTCAGATAAATTTAAATCCTATTAAATTTCCGTGAAATATATCAAAATATGATAAATATTTGTGTATATGTGTGTATATATATATATGTATATGTATATGTATATATGTATGTGTGTGTGTGTAGAAATAGGCAGTTGACATCCTAGTACTGGACGCGTTTCGTGAAACAATGTTCACTTCTTCAGGACATTGAAGCATTTTATAGGATGTCCACCAACTATACAACATAAGTGAGAATCAAAACTCCTTCTCTGCCAAAAAACAATGGAGTGCAGTGGAGGAGCAACATGGGAGGCGCTCTGTCCGGGGGAAAAACCAATTCCTGTAGAAAGGGCCACCAAACAGGGACCACACAGTGGGGATAATCAACCAAGATGTCCAACATATATATAGTAGGTAACTAGAAGTTGCTATTAACTCTTAAGACCAGGCCACAGACATCAGCAGTATGGACAACCATCACCAGTATGGACAACCATCACCACAGCCAGAAGAAGAGTGAGAAGATCTTCTAACGCTGACTGTCATTGGCCATCAGTGGCCTCCATATCCCTCTGTGGTGAACACAAGTTATTGGTGATTGGTTGATAGCACAGTTCTGCTCTTTGGTGGTCAAGGCATGAAAACTGTTGAACCTTATATGTAAAACAGTGGAGACGCAAAATGGGAGGCCCTCTTTCCGGGGAAAACCCAATTCCTGGAGAAAGGGCCACCAAACAGGGGCCACACAGTGGGAATAATCAGCCAAGATGTCCAACATATAGTAGGTAGCTAGAAGTTGTCATTAACTCTTAAGACCAGGCAACAGACATAAACAGTATGGACAACCATCACCACAGCCAGAAGAAGAGTGAGAAGATCTTCTAACGCTGACTGTCATTGGCCATCAGTGGCCTCCATATCCCTCTGTGATGAACACAAGTTATTGGTGATTGGTTGATATCACAGGTCTGCTTTTTGGTGGTCAAGGCATGAAAACTGTTGATCTGTTTGCATGTAAGACATGTTAATGGTCATAGGGACTGCCTCTGATGACCTCTTCTTGTCCAGTTATGTTGAATCTCAGGTTTCAATGCCTTTTTAAAATCACCAACTTGAAACGCGGACTAAAGTACTAAAGCTAGGGAGAGCCAGGCAGCAAGCATTTTCAGGAGGTGGTCAGCACTGGGAGCCCTTGTGTTTCATAGTTTTCTTTTACAGGGAACTAAACCCTCGCTGTCTTCCTCCCCTACATTCTGCGACAGTCCCCCCCCCCCCCCATCTATCCAATTTTATGTAGTACTCTTTTCTTGTCAGTAGGTGGTACACTAGCTCAGTTTATTTCTACGTTTTAAAAAGTATGTTTCTGTTCCCGTAGCCTCTGAACAGAAAACAAGCCGTCAACAGAAGTCGATCGTCGATCAACATGAAGAACTTCAAGAAATTTAATTCTCGCCGGAAATGGAAGGTGAGTCCTGAAGAAAGGATTTACATGGAATTATCCATCCATAAGATGTGCAAAAGCTGCATCTCTGTTATGCCGCGTACACACGACTGGACTTTTCATCGGAATGAACTCTGGCGGACTTTTCGACGGAGTTCTGCTGAAAAGTCCGGTCATGTGTACACAGCATTAGGCTTTGTTTACAGGTGCAGCTAGGGGGCAGAAAAAAACAGGCGGTTGAGCTGCGGTTTTACCGCCGCCAGAAGCAGGGCATGCAGCCACTGAGGGCTGGACACATGCCGTGGCCATGAAGCAGACCCGAAGCAAAATGAAATTAAAATAGCATGTCACATCGTGACCATAAACCTTGATCCTAGAGAGAGCCCATCCCAGCTCTGTGTGCACATGTAGGGAAGGAAAAGGATGAAGCACTGCCCTCCAAGAAAACAGCCAAGAAATAAAGAAAAGTAAAATTAACCTCAGGCCAACTCCTCCCAGGCCATGCCTACTGACGCGTTTCAACTTGCTCACAGTGCTTAGACATTTCTTGGAATGCGGCGCGTCATCATTTTCCTTCCCTACGTGAGCATGTCACGTTGGCAGGCATTGCCGCTGCTGAATGCTACCCTATGGGGCTGCCCCACAACCACGTGCAACGCACGCAAATGCATTCTGGTGGTTTGCCATTTTCGGGGTTAACCAGGTGGTGAAGAGGTGACATATCCCCTCCTCGCCGCCTGTCAAGCATGCTTTGAAAAGAAATCCACCGTAGATCATTTTGCAGAGGGGGCGGCAAGGGCTGTCGCAACGTTTGAACGATCTCTTGCCCTAAAGCAACCAATCGCCTTTCAGTTTTTATTTTTCAATGAAGTTTAGGGAATGCAAGCAGCTACTTAATAAGCTGCTGTCAGCAATCAAACATTTGGTGTCCTTCCACACTTAGGGCATTTGGGCTCATTTACACGGGTGCAGAGAGACCTACAATGTGAGAAACAAACTCTATTCTCCGTCTGGGGGTGACCGGTAATGACAGGCTGGGGCTGCATGCAGGTAAGTGCACATCTAAACATTTACTTGCGTATAGAGACAGATGGGTGGCCCTGGATGCCAACCGGTTTGCTTCTAGGGCTGCCTATCCATCAGACGTGCAGTTACCAGTTATACATCTGCAGCCTGTCATTGGTTTGTATAGGTAGATTTGCAGAAGCTCTGAACCAGTAAGGAAGAGAATTGGGTTTTGTGTAAATCCAGCTAGAAGGGCGGGGGCATTGTGTTCCTTGGAGGAGGTAAACCCTTGATAAGACCTGGTTGAAGTTCCTCAGCTGCTGCATCTCTGGTCACGATAAGATTGCTCATTAGACATTATAATCCTTGATATGTGGTTAGGAGCACCTAATAAACAATGGTTATCTTGCTTGGAAGTACATTAGAATTATTGGAACAGAAATGTCAGGTACAGCCAACGTGTTTTGTCTAGTTACAAAACATGTTGGAGGTATCTGACCTGACTTTCACTAGGTGCTCCTAACCACTTATCCAAGACTGATATGTACAGAGGGTTGTATGCAAACACTGTACTCCTATGCACAGACACCCTCGTTGTTCATAGTGTGAATGAGCCCTTAGCTACTACCGACACTGTTGGTAATCTCTGAGTATCCAACCTAGAAGTGTGTGGGATTCTAATGCTACCAATTATTATTCATTTATATAGCACTGGCATCTTCTGCAGTGTAAAAGGGGTTCCTTGAGACACAGGTGCAGGCTCTGCAATGGACCAAAGAGCAAGAAAAAATCCTGGACGGTCGCACACTGATACAACACCTTTATTCGTGAATTAAAGTAGCTTACGCGTTTCACACCGTAAGTTGGTGCTTAATCATAGCTATGATAATATAAGCACCAACTCATGGTGTGAAACGCGCAAGCTATTTGCCTCTACCTCTGCATAGCATGGACTGACTGTTTTGGAGTTTAATTCACAAATAAAAGGTGTTGTATTGGTGTGCGGCCATCCAGGATTTTTACTTGCTCTTTGATCTTCTGAAGTGTACATGTAGGTTGTAATTGTATGTGATCATATCTCTCCCTCACCTGTCATACAACATGGTGTCTGCGTGTAATCGACTCTGCCGCATGAAGCTGCTGTGTCATACCGCGAAAAGTGATGAGGATCTGGTAAGTATTGGGGGCAGCCCCCCCAAAATAAAGAACAGTCACTTAGATCGACCACATACTGTCAGGATTATTCAAAAACACAGAGATGGTGATATATGTGACCAATAGCCACCCTTAGGAATTCACATTCCTGTATGCATGTAGTGTATCTAAACCCGATAATATATTATTCTCATATATTTAGTATTGAGAAGATCAGGTTTTTCTAAGTTAGAGGTGTTCTTTACTTGTTTTTCAGAAATTGGTGTTTGATGCAATATGGGAGTAGTTAGGCATCCGCCCCCCATCCGCCCCCCATGGGTCAACATCGCATGATCACTTGTGTAATCAAGTATTACCTTATATGGAAATCGTATGATAACTGTTATCTTGCTGACCTGTCTTTGTTTGTGCATAAATAACTTTGAATAAAAAACCTTAAACTTGGCACGGGACTTCATGCTCGGAGCTGATATACAGAGAACGGTCTCTGTGTCTTATTTCTAAGATAAGAGCATAATAATTGGGAAACAGCAATATAAACTCATTAATGTGACCCATTGATAGTCACACTTAACAATTTTTAGCGCCCGAACACGGACTCGCCAGCGAGACTACAAGAGGTGGACGAATGAGGCTGACGGAACAAAAGGAACAGGCATACCGGGAACCACAGATAAAAACCTGCGCAGGTAAGAAAAAGCTTTATTTTTCTTATATATATTCTGTGCTCCCCTGATTTGTGCCTATCCGTTCTGTCAGTTACGGTTCTCCAGGTAAAATACCAGCCTCTAGTGGTGAGTCTAGAATTACTGTATATTTGGTTTATATTGCTGGAATTATTTGTTGATTGTTGTTTGTCTTGTTGAAAAAGTGAATGAGCCTTGTCAAGGATGGTATGAGTTGGAAGGGGATTGCCGAACTAAGCAACGGAATGCGCCCTTTCGGGGGGGTCTGACGCTTATGCTTAACCTCACATCTAATTCATAAACCATAGGCAGGTTGAGAGTATAAGCCCTGTCTGCTCCATAAAACAGGGATACGAGTCACGAGAGGGGTACCCCAGATACGGGGGGGGGGGGAAGGTCTCCATAAAGTCCGGAGATCTAGTTGGATACCTGGCCACCTAAAGGAATGCTTGTATATGTTGTAGCCGTCAGTCTGGTCATAATATTTGTCAGTTGGCTAGCATATAAAGTAATTCGATTTCAGAAATCTCATCCAGGAGAGGTTTTTAGTATTCTAGCACCCTAAGGGGGGGGGCAACGAGGAGCTGTTGTAGTAGAAGTTTACAGTGTCCCACACGCTACCTAGGCACGGACTGTTAGAATGGGCCAGAAGTGTACAAAACCCCGTCAAGAAACTGTGGTGCATTACACTGTACCACAGATAATTAAGAACATTTATGGGAAGGGGGAGACAAGGAGAGGTGTTGGAGAAACAATGGATGTATCAGGTCCAATGTTTAAATAAGGCCTCGAATAGGGCAAAAGAAGGAGGATGGAAATATGATCCAGATTGTAATGGTTGGGATATGAAAGATAGAAGAAAGGAAAATGATAAGACTCCGATCGCCCTTAAAGCAGGCATCCCACCCCCATATACGGATATGGGAAATAGACCACAAAAAGTATATCCTACCCTTGAGGGAAGAGGGTGGGTTTGTCAGGTATGTGGAGCACAAAACCCAGAATGGGCAATAGAATGTGTGCATTGTGGGGCACAAAAACCTCATTCAGAAACTGTAGCCCCCGTACGCACAGATACACACATTTGTACAGGTAAACAATCCAGACTTTGGAGTAGCCCATCCAGACGCCCCACATACTGTTACTCGTAGGATGCAGATAAGGACATGGGCACCATGGTCAGCAGACACCCTTATGGCATTAATACAGAGCGCCCCAGATCCTGTTGCAAAACCAGCTGCTTTTTGTAGATTCGTGACACAGCTGATCAATACGCATGAAGCAACCTGGCAGGATGGGGAGGATTTGTGTAGACACAAAATGACACTAACCCTATTTAACCAGTTTATGACCGAAATAGGTCCTCGTCGGCCTCCAGATCGAATGGGTGTGGATGGCAATCTGGAGGCAGGGCATGTCAGACACCTAGACTCCAGAGCCCCTTTTATTGCTAGACTAGAAGCATTTTGTCAGGCAAAACAGGAGAGGGGGTCCATATCACCCATGAAACAATCACCAGGACAGACTGTATCAGAATTTTACTTAAACATGGAAAGTATGATGGCAGATGAAGGACTAGATTTGGCTCTACCAGTCACGATCCGAGCTTTCAATAGACAATTTATGGAAGGCTTAATTCCACAAATAAGTGAGAGGTTGAAGGCCTGTACCCCGGAATGGAGGGCAATCAGAGATAGAGGGGCGTTACTACAGAAGGCGCAAGGCATAGAGGCGGATTTGGCAGAAACCAAAGGGAGAAGACAGCATGTAATTAATGTAGTTACAGGTCCACAAGAGCAAAATAGGAGCTCCTCCCGCAAGCCCCTCACTTGTTATTATTGTAACAAGGTTGGTCACATTAAATGAAACTGTAGGAAGAGAATGAGGGATAAGGAGGAAGAAGGTGCCGGTAGGGATCAGATCAGGGACAGACGCAATGACGATAATAGGGGACAAAGAGATGGTCCGAGGGCATGACTCGCTCCTGTCTTAGGAAAATCGCATACAAAAATGTTACACATCCCAATACAAATAGGCAATAAAAACATCTCATGTTTAGTGGACAGTGGAGCTTCGCGCAGCCTGCTTTCAGACTCCGGTGATACGGCCCGGCCAGGAGTCCACTGAAACAGTATTAATAACTGGATATGATGGCATTTTAGCTGACGCCCCGCTGACAAAACCTCTAAAAGTTAAAGTAGGGAACCACATGTTCCTTTCACGCTTTCTGGTATCTAGAGGAGCCCCCACTAATTTGCTAGGAGCTGACATTTTGCAGAAAATAGGAGCTAACATTACCTATCACCCAGATGGCACTGTCACCTTAGCTATAGGGGATAATCAAGAACACATGGAGATGTTTAACCTGATACAATACCTAGAGGAGGAATCGGAACTGTCCGGTCCATCTCCTTCAGACTTAGATCAGATTTTGTCGTCCCTTCCAGAAGGACTATGGGAGAAACATCCAGCTGATATTGGACTTTTGCCCATACCTCCGGTTACCCTACAGCTGGTTCCAGGAGCAGTGCTTCCCCAACAAAAAACAGTATCCACTCAGTGCACCCCAAGAAGCGGCCATAGAAATGCAGGTCCAATCCTTGTTAAAAAGTGGAGCTCTAAAAGAGGTGAAATCACCGGCGAATACTCCTTTGCACCCGGTTAAAAAGAAATCAGTAGTCCGGTTAAGTATAGAATGGTCCAAGACCTTAGAGCGGTCAACAAAATACTAGCCCCGATGACACCTTTAGTACCCAATCCACATACATTACTGTCACAAATACCATCAACCAGTATGTACTTTACGGTTATAGATTTGGCCAACGCTTTCTTTTCCGTCCCACTTGCGGAAGAGTGCCAACTATGGTTTGCATTTTCCCTCAAAAATTGACAACTAACCCGGACACGCCTACCTCAGGGTATGGCGCATTCACCTACCTTGTATTCGCAGGCATTGCAAACGGTATTGGGGGAATGGGTACCACCTGATTCCTGTGTATTGTTACAATATGTGGATGATTTATTGTTATGCTGCCCTGACAAGGAAACTTGTTTAGATACTACCCTTGCACTGTTGCGATTTTTGGCAGAAAAAGGTTGTAAGGTTAATAAGAAAAAGTTGCAAGTGTGTCAGGAAAAGGTTATCTTTTTAGGACATTGTATATCACAGGGTACAAGACATCTCACTGAGGAAAGGGTTCAAGTGATAAAGGGAATGTTACCCCCACGAAATTTCAAACAATTGCGTATGTTTTTAGGTATGGTGTCATATTGTAGACAATGGATACCACATGCTAGCTCTTTGATGCAGCCATTATACGATTGTTTGAAAATTGTGCCATATATGCTTACGGAAGTAGCTTATGAGTCGTTTGTCACTCTGAAAGAGTTGTTGATTTCTGCACCCGCTATTGGTATACCAGATTACACCAAGACATTTCATCTGTACATTGCTGAGATCACTGGACACGCCACAGGTGTTTTGACACAGTCACATATAAAACAAAGACCCGTTGCTTACTTCTCAGCAGCACTAGATCCAGTATCCAGAGGTTCACCGTCCTGTGTACGGGCGGTAGCTGCAGTGTCAATTATCATAGATAAGACATCAGAAATTGTTCTAGACAATCCAGTTGTAGTACACACTACACACGATATACATGCAATCTTGTCTCAGGTACAGCCCAAACACATTTCCATGGCCCGACAACTAAGGTTTCAGTGTACTTTACTCTTACCTCCCAAATGTCACTTTTCAGCGCTGTACAACTTTAAATTTGGCCACCTTTTTGCCTCTTCAGTCACCAGATTTGGCAAGGGGGAATGATGGAGCTAATAAGGAAGGTAATGAGGAAACTGACACTCTTTTGTTTAAAGAGATGGATGAACACGATTGTTTTCAGCTCATGGAACAGGAGACAATGGGGTTCCCACATGTTACAGATACACCAAATTTAAATGCTGAGCACACCTTGTATATAGATGGCAGCAGGTTTGCTGATGATAAAGGTAGATATCTTACAGGATATGCTGTAGTAACTGACACACAGATAATTGAAGCACGGTCCTTACCAGTATATATGTCAGCATAAGAAGCAGAATTAACAGCTTTGGAAAAAGCCCTAGAATACTTAATAGGACGAGAAGGGAATATTTACACTGACTCTGCCTACGCTTACGGTGTAGCGCACGATTATGGCCACATATGGAAAGCTAGAGGTTATCTGACAGCAGCAGGTACACCTGTAAAACATGGAGAAGGGATTAAGAGAGTCCTGAACAATCTTCAAAAGGTTAAACGAGTGGCCATCATGAAGATAGCGGCACACATGAGCGCAAAAACAATTGAGGCAAAGGGAAATGCATTTGCAGATTTGACTGCAAAACAGGCAGCTCTAGGGGAAGGAGGCCCTGAGACCTTAGCAGCCATAGAGGTAAGTATCCCAGACCTAACATGGCAGCAGCTGAGCAGATTACAGGAGCAAGCAGGGGAGAGCGAGAAGGATAGGTGGGTCAGGATGGGAGCTGCACCAGACCTTGACAATGTATGGAGGGAAGGGGGCAAAGTATGCCTACCTGCCTCTATGTATCCAGCAATGGCGGCGGCAGTTCATCTACCCACACACGTCAGTTCCAATTCCATGTATAGGATTGTGAACCAAGGATGGCTCGCCCCTGGATTCAGTAGTACTGCGAGAAACTACTGTGCAGCCTGCCAAATCTGTCTCCTGAATAACCCAGGGCAGAAAGTAAAAACCCCACGAAAACACCAGGTCCGGGTCCAATACCCCTTCCAGAAACTGCAAATTGATTATATACAAATGCCTAAGAGCGGCCCTTTTGAATTCGTTCTCGTGTGCATCGATTTATTTTCAGGCTGGCCTGAAAGTTATCCAGTGAAATCAGCTACAGCAAAAGCCACAGCCAAGAAACTGATCACTGAGCTAATACCTAGGTTTGGTCTTCCTGAAACCATAGAATCAGATAGGGGGACACACTTTACAGGGGAAATCATGCAGAATGTAATGGCTATGTTAGGGATTCAACAGAGTTTTCACACCCCTTACCACCCACAGAGTTCAGGATCAGTAGAAAGAGTAAATGGGACAATAAAGTTAAAAATACAAAAAGCCATGCAGGAGTTAAATAAACCATGGCCTGAGTGCCTACCCTTAGCTTTGTTCTCCATAAGATATACCCCAACAGGAAAAACAGGGTTATCTCCGTATGAAATACTTTTTGGGAGTGCACCCAGACTAGGTTTATACTTTCCCCAGAGTATGCAATTGCAATGTGATAGTTTGACTGCATATGTGATACAATTACAACAACGTCTAACTAAGATCCACAAAAGTGTGTATTCTTCTCTTCCAGACCCTAACTCAATAGCAGGAACACACACACTGCAACCAGGAGATTATGTATATGTAAAGAAAACCCTAGAACCCCGTTTGGAAGGACCATTCCAAGTATTGTTAACCACTCCTACTTCAGTGAAATTGGAGGGAAAACCCACCTGGATACACGCCTCACATTGCAAGAAGGAACCTGGGAAAACAACATTATGAGATACCTACTTGTCTACTGTTTGTTTAAGCTTGCTATTTTACAGTTATATGCCTGGACTCCTGGTATTAATGTGACTGAAGTTTACGACACAGCAGGGATACTTTGGGTTGTAGATGATCAAAAGGTAGCCAATGATTCAGGGTATGCTATGGATGAATATATCACGGTAGGGAATTTCACGGTTGAGGGACACAAAGGACCATTGCACATAGATCAAAACATAGTATGGATAAGGGCAGAACCACCGGCAGAAATAAACATAACATTTCAACTAAACACAAGCATGGGGTGGCCTTTTAGTAATACTAAGAAACATAAATGTCATCAATTAGGACCCTCTCATACGTGGAAACAGGCACAGGAACAAATTTGGGAACAGATGTATAACATTCTGGTAATAGTGGCAGGAGGAGAAAACATATCAGAAGACATGTTCACCCTAACAGATATTGTAGCAATTAATCGGTCCAGTACTTTTCTCTGTGCCTCCTGGTGGAGAGAGGAAAGAATAGATGGGTGGTATTGGAATGCACAGTCCTACGGGTTTAATATACAGATCAGGGAGGAAGTGGCCCTCATATTTGAGTCGTCCATGCTATCACCAATACCTAGCACTTGTATCAATGTGTCAGTATCACAACAGAAAACCAATATTAAGTTTAACATAACCTTTCCAGAAACACCAAAATGTAGATACAAACATGCCTGGTATGACACTGTATTGGGATTAGCAGGCACTGGAATGGGGGTCTTGAACTCAGTAGAAATAGAAGAGATGAATAACAGATGGAGACATGCAGGAGGACATGTGGCTGATGATTACAAGTAAGTGGTTACCAACCACCTTTGAGACTCAACTCCAGGAAATACCCCTGTTACGATACATAGGTGAATTAATAAATCATACGGTAATAACAGACAACATATTGTGGAATCAGAGTCAACAGTTCATAAATTTCACTCAGTGTTCCCTAGATATCTTATCATATCATATACAGATAAACAGAGCTAGAGTAGAGTTGCAGCTGGGAAATTATCATACTTGGATGAAATATTTCAGGGGGTTGAACGATAATGGCATATGGTTCGAGGTAAAAGGGAATGAGATAGAATGTGAACAAAGGTGGTGTACGGGCAAGTTTGTGGCCTATAAAATAGAAGAGGTAGTGAAAATGTGTAAAATGGTGGTAATGCCTCTTATTATAAAAAATAAATTTTGGTATCCTGAAAAATATATGGGAAATATGTGGACAATAAGAATAGAACACACGACCTTAGTTTATGTGAAAAGACAAATAAAGGAATAGTATGTGGGAGAAGTTCTCCTGTATATGAACCTTGTCTGTTGAAACATCAAACTAGCATATGTAAGTTTCAGAGGTCACCTGTTAATGAAAGTAATAGATTCATTGAAATAGGACCTCAACATATATGTATAATCACAAATAATAGTAACATCATGATAGCATTAAATAGATCTGCCCCTTTTTCGGGATGTGTTAAAGACATAAAAATATTAAAATGGGGTAATGATACATATCTTTTTGAACCAGATTCAGAAAAGATATTTTCTTCTGTCTATCAAATATCTAATCTTACCGATACTTCACCCTTCATCATTTCCCTAGACCCACTAAGGCAGATCTTGGAGCAGTTAGAGCTGCTCAGACAATATATAGAAACACTAGAACACACTTTACAAAATAATCTTATATCTGCAGTAATAGACAAAGGCAGACTTGTGCATTTATCTTCACAGATACAACAGGATACTTCTCCACATTGGTATTTGATATTTTTAATGGTATGTCTTCCACGGCAACTAGCATATTCAATTGGTTATTTAGTCCTATGCTAATTGTAATTTCTTTACTAGTAGTACTCACAATTTTAAATATATGTGTATATAGGAAAATTCAAAAGAAGGTAAAGCGGATGGAGAGAAGATATTAAACTGTTGGATTGACATCACCCTTCTCCCACAAACTCCTCTTCAGAATTTAAGATGTTGGTAATACCTGGGGGGATGGGAGCCATTCCCCTCTGGCAACCCGCGGTCAGGGAGAGTACCCTGGGGAAAAACCAACTAGAACTTGTTCATGAGGACCCAGGGGGAGGGAGAGGGATGATGTCAAAGGGGGAAATGAGAAGATCAGGTTTTTCTAAGTTAGAGGTGTTCTTTACTTGTTTTTCAGAAATTGGTGTTTGATGCAATATGGGAGTAGTTACGGCATCCGCCCCCCATGGGTCAACATCGCATGATCACTTGTGTAATCAAGTATTACCTTATATGGAAATCGTATGATAACTGTTATCTTGCTGACCTGTCTTTGTTTGTGCATAAATACCTCTGAATAAAAAACCTTAAACTTGGCATGGGACTTCATGCTCGGAGCTGATATACAGAGAACGGTCTCTGTGTCTTATTTCTAAGATAAGAGCATAATAATTGGGAAACAGCAATATAAACTCATTAATGTGACCCATTGATAGTCACACTTAACAGTATATATGTTCTATATTGCAGCTTATTGGTCCTTAGATGTGGTGGCTGCATTCAATTTCTAGTTTGAGTAGTAGCACACTCTCTGTCCTAGGATGACAACTCTCAACAACTTGTAGCTGGCTAGCCCTAAGGGAAAAGCACCAGCTTTCATAAAGTACAGTTTAAATTTATAACTAAAAATACTTCATAGTTTTCCCCACCCCTCTGCCAATCTCAAACCTCAGATGGTCCTTAGATGTGGTGGCTACACTGCCAATCCCAGACCTCAGATGGTCCGCCAATCCCAGACCTCAGATGGTCCGCCAATCCCAGACCTCAGATGGTCCGCCAATCCCAGACCTCAGATGGTCCTTAGATGTGGTGGCTACACCGCCAATCCCAGACCTCAGATGATCCACCAGTCCCAGACCTCAGATGGTCCTTAGATGTGGTGGCTACATTGCCAATCCCAGACCTCAGATGGTCCGCCAATCCCAGACCTCAGATGGTCTGCCAATCCCAGACCTCAGATGGTCCTTAGATGTGGTGGCTACACCGCCAGTCCCAGACCTCAGATGGTCCGCCAATCCCAGACCTCAGATGGTCCGCCAATCCCAGACCTCAGATGGTCCTTAGATGTGGTGGCCACACCGCCAATCCCAGACCTCAGATGGTCCGCCAATCCCAGACCTCAGATGGTCCGCCAATCCCAGACCTCAGATGTCCTTAGATGTGGTGGCTACATTAATTTTCTACCTTTCATACATTAGTAGGTAAAACAAGGATACACTTACTCTTTCCCCCATCTATTGTGTATCACCACTGCGCTAAACAAAAAACTTTAAACTAAGCCGCCACTTTAAAAAAAACAATATATGTGCAATATTCCTTATCTAAACAGTAGGATAAGCAGCGCTAAATATAAATCCACACCAGTGAATTCAAAAGTATTAAAGATTATAGACCCAGTCCAGTGAACATGAATTGCTAAATGTTACTACACTGTGCAAACCCTGCCCCGAGCATACAGAAAATTAATTAATAGTTTGTATCAAAATTAATTAACACAAATTATTATATAGTGCATGTCACCAGATGAATAGTGATAATTTATACGATCTGTTGAAAAAAATAATATCCTGTGACTAAATATTATTCAACACTAAAAATAAATAAATAAACAAATAACGAGAATCAAATGCATTGTTTCAAGTTCTATCAAGCAATGTCCACTTCCTAACAACATTGTTACAAACACCACTGTGAACGCTCCTGAGACTATAATGTATCCCAGTAAAATTATAGTCCATACGTTGAATCTTCAAATCATAATCCAAATAATGGAATAGTGAAACAAACGTTTAACCAGTGTCTCTTGAATAAACAGCAGATTACATCTACACTCCTCCACCACACCGCTCTAGATGTGACTCCTTTCCCCTTATGTGATTACACTCACCAGCTGTATATGCCTTACACTTTCGTGTTTGGCTGGATGTGCTTTTTCCTTTACAGGGTTTAAATGGGGTATCCAGGTTTCCACTCCAGAATGCAGGGCTAATGCCATGGCTGTTCTCATAGCCGCCACAAATGTTTCCATAGGTGTCACGGCTGTTCCCATAGATATTCTCATGCAACACAGAAAAGATTTGCTTCCATAGCGTGATACAGTATAAAACTTTTTAATCACACTTAAAAAACTCTCACATTGCACTCACATCAAAGGATGAATAAACACGCCAAATATGAAAAAATTCACAGCACTCTTGAGTAACCCATACTGAAGCATAGGTGGTCACGGCGGACCCAGGATATGCGGGAATGATGGATAGTCTCTCACCGCTCCTTAACTGTACCGCCAATTTACAGGGATCAATGTAAGATGTTCAGCATCCTATATGTATCTCTCTCATTCGCCTAGTAGCCAAAATCCGACATGTTTCGTCATAGAATTGACTTAATCATGGACCTGGTCACTAGGCAAGACAAACTAACTTATATTTTCCCCAAACTGCTCTCAATGGGCGGTGTATAATCACCACACATGCGCATCACCTGTGTCCCCAATTCCATCAATGCTTCAGTTCGCACTGCTCATTAATACAGAGTCAATCCATGATGCAATCTAACAAGCTTTTCAAGATTATATGTAAATATCATTCCAACAATCTAAAACTCAATTGCACAAAAGTAAACGTAGATTAATACTCTATATAGATATTGATAGTGAATAGTAGCAGAGAATTTCCACAAGGGGAGTCGCTCTTAACATATCAATCTGCATCAACATATATAGCGTCCTATCTCCCCCAATTTCTATTGCTATCCTATATCAGATGCTACATGCATTGGAGAAGAGGGGTGACCTGCAGACTTAAAATAAACAAATTGGAAATGGGTTTTATTGATATCTATATCTCCATTCAGGAGAACTAGATGCCACACATAAGTCAAATATAATTAATGCATTCAAAAAATGCCTTATGACTTAATAACATCTGACCCATTTACATGGATCATGCCAGTGGGCAGGCAAATATACCTGCATTAACCCACATGTATATATCACTAATTAAGTCACTGGTCCTATTTAAACTAAAATTACAAAACTATATAAAAAAAAAAAAAATTAATATATATATATATATATATAAAAATACATACATTTATATATGTGTGATCACACTGCTTGCAGTGCGCATGCAACACACATATATACAAAATCCTACTAGTGGTGTTCCTCAAAGTGCAATGACACACCATGGTACTGGAATCCCTTCCGGGTGTTTCCTAGATGTTCAGAGATTCGCACTCCTAACATCCGTTTGGTGCGACCCACATAAACCAATCCACAGGGGTACCATAACAAACATTAACCCTTCCTTCTGATAGTAACAGAGGTCAAAAACTCCCACCATGTTTAAGCCTACTGTTCTAGCAGGTGATCAAGATTTTATTTAAAAAATCCCTGATATATCTAACTCCCCTTCACTCATCTCACAATTAGTTGAGATGAGTGACCCATATCCTGGGTCCGCCGTGACCACCTATGCTTCAGTATGGGTTACTCAAGAGTGCTGTGAATTTTTTCATATTTGGCGTGTTTATTCATCCTTTGATGTGAGTGCAATGTGAGAGTTTTTTAAGTGTGATTAAAAAGTTTTATACTGTATCACGCTATGGAAGCAAATCTTTTCTGTGTTGCATGAGAATATCTATGGGAACAGCCGTGACACCTATGGAAACATTTGTGGCGGCTATGAGAACAGCCATGGCATTAGCCCTGCATTCTGGAGTGGAAACCTGGATACCCCATTTAAACCCTGTAAAGGAAAAAGCACATCCAGCCAAACACGAAAGTGTAAGGCATATACAGCTGGTGAGTGTAATCACATAAGGGGAAAGGAGTCACATCTAGAGCGGTGTGGTGGAGGAGTGTAGATGTAATCTGCTGTTTATTCAAGAGACACTGGTTAAACGTTTGTTTCACTATTCCATTATTTGGATTATGATTTGAAGATTCAACGTATGGACTATAATTTTACTGGGATACATTATAGTCTCAGGAGCGTTCACAGTGGTGTTTGTAACAATGTTGTTAGGAAGTGGACATTGCTTGATAGAACTTGAAACAATGCATTTGATTCTCGTTATTTGTTTATTTATTTATTTTTAGTGTTGAATAATATTTAGTCACAGGATATTATTTTTTTCAACAGATCGTATAAATTATCACTATTCATCTGGTGACATGCACTATATAATAATTTGTGTTAATTAATTTTGATACAAACTATTAATTAATTTTCTGTATGCTCGGGGCAGGGTTTGCACAGTGTAGTAACATTTAGCAATTCATGTTCACTGGACTGGGTCTATAATCTTTAATACTTTTGAATTCACTGGTGTGGATTTATATTTAGCGCTGCTTATCCTACTGTTTAGATAAGGAATATTGCACATACATTAGTAGCACATTCCCTGTTCTAGGGTGACAACACTCAACTTCTTGTAGCTGACAAGCCTTAAGAGAAAATGCTGAGTAGGTTTCCCTACCCCTCCACCAATCCCAGACCTCAGATGCAGCGAGGACCTATTCCCCAAGACTGATTTAGATTGATTTCTGCAGAGCCCGTTGTAGCAGCTGTGTACTACAGCATAGGTACCCGGAGAAAAAATAGATGCAAGTACTGCCCAACATGGTGGAGGGACAGGCAGTGGGCCCATAGGAAGAATAGATGTAGCTCATGCCCAAGGTGGTGGAAAGACGGGCAATGTGCACACACTTTATATGAGGTCTGAAGGGGGTCTATAAACCTATTGGGGAGGGTTAGCTAAAACGTAAACTATTAATTAAACAGACCTTTGTGCAACAATCATGCAGATAGTTCTGGGTTTTCTTTTAGAAAAGTTTGCTCTATGGTTTAGGTATCTTGGAGGCCACCTGTGCTTCACTAAAGGGGTTGCAAAGCTTAATTTAAAATAAATAAATAAAATAACAAACATGTTATACTTACCTGCTCTGTGCAAGGGTTTTGCACAGAGCAGCCTTCACTTCTGGGGTTCCCCTGCTGGCGCTTCTGGCCCCCTCACTTCATTGACTGCCCCCACGGAGAGCCAATTTCCCTGGGGCCACACGTACGGGCATTGACACAGACAGCGGGACTCAGGGCCCGAGCCAATGGCTCCTTAATCTGTCCTATGAGATAAGAGCCAGCAGCGGGAGCCTCTGGGCTCATGCACAGTGCTGGAACAAATGGGCTCAGGTAAGGAAAAGGGGGGGGGGGGCGCTGCAGCAAAGAAGTATTGAATGCATTAAGGTGAAAAATGTTGAGACTTTACAATCTCTTCAAAGGCACGGTTCCTAAACCAGGGTTCCTGCAGAGGTTGTTAGGGGTTCCTTGAGCAGTTTTGCCTCTCGGATAAGTTTCCACTGACACCATCAGGTCCTTCAGACTTCATGAAGAGGTGCGTCTGACCTGCAGTTGACCTCTTTCTGACTTGCATTTGACCTGCTTGAGGCAGGACTTGTATGGAAATTCAAAACCTGCCTGATACTAACAAAACTCCATGAATACAGACCCTGTAACCCAACTCTCCATATTCCTGAAAGATCCATCAATGAGGACCCAAGAAGCCACTGTCAACTCCCCAACTGGTCTCTATTCATTAGTATGGAGATGCCACTATCGTTGGTATGCTTAATACACATGCTCTCCATAGGAATGAATGGGTTCAGTTCAAGCCCTAATCAGTCAATAAGCGGGAAACAAATCTCAAAAAGCTTACAATCCTATTTAATCTTTCAGAGACAATGTGAGAGCGATCAAGAGGATGAGAAGACCAAACCCGTCACACTCCTACGTAGGTGTTTGAGCAGCTGCTCCTGAGCTGATGAGACATCCCTCCGAATCTCGAGCATGCGCTGTCCTCTTTCACCTGTTTGCAGTACTGACCACGATGGGAACCTCGTGCCTACAGGAGACACGTAGGAACCTGGAGAAGCATGGCTGCTAGTGTACCAAGAGGAGGTGGGCTTTTTCCAACATCGCCCAATACAGACAATGATCTCAGATTTGTTTGCATGTGACTGTTTACGGGAACTTTTATTTAAAGAAAAAACAAGCATGTCGCATGTTTTAACTTTTATGCCGCTAAGAGTCGGCACATACCATCATTTAACCATAGTGGCCTACCAACCTTGCCATGGAATGGAATTGTTACATTGGTGAGTGCTTATACTTTATCGCAACTTATATCCTAGTGATTTCCAGCTGCATGTTTTTAAGAAAACGTTTGGGAGCGTAATCACCTTATGGTAGGTGGAACTTGTACATTTCTTCACACTGCCATCTTAACACATTAACGCAAACCTGTCGGCCGTTTTAAAATTAAAGTCCTTCCTAAGAGCGTATACCACAAGGTGCTGCTGGAATACCCTATTCTGTGTACATTTCTGTATTAGTTTCACTATGTTATAAGAACTACAACTTCTGGATTTTGTGACACCAACCTTCAGCTTTTCCATTAAGAGTCTTAGTGGCCATTGGATGGTTGGGTGTCAGTTAGGCAGGGCTTACGCCAGAATTTAGGATAGTTATAGGGTTTGCTTTAACTTTTATGGCCCTTTTCCAAAAAATTCCCCAGTGTTCCCAGCATCTTACACACCACTCCTCCACTGTTTAAATAGTTGCTCCTGCCCCCATGCTTGTGTCATGCTCAGCCTGTCCCAAAAGTGTCCACTTGAAGACCGCCTAACGTACGTTGGGGATTTCAAGTGGATGACGCCTGCAGCTATTGTTTTGTTTTTGCCACCTTTTTGTTGTTGTAAAAAAGCGAATTAGCCGCTGGATTGCTTTTACAGGCCGTGAGAGGGGTGCCCCTCCTGGATCTCTGTCCCACTGGAGAGCCTGGAACTGAAGCTGGCAGTTTCGCTGTCTTACCACAGAGTCTGTGGAGGACTGGAAGGTCTCCAATGGGCTCCATGGTATAGGAAACTGGAAGCGACAAGGACCGGAAGGTCTCCAATGGGCTCTATGGTATAGGAAGCTGGAAGCAACAAGGACCAGAAGGTCTCCAATGGGCTCTATGGTATAGGAAACTGGAAATGACAAGGACCAAAGGGTCTCCAATGGGCTATATGGTATAGTAAATGGGAAGCAACGAGGACCAGAAGGTCTCCAATGGGCTCTATGGTATAGGAAAGTGGAAGCGACGAGGACCAGAAGGTCTCCAATGGGCTCTATGCTATAGGAAACAGGAAGCAACGCGTACTGTCGTCACGTCGGGATGCAAACGGCGCCATTTTTAAATCTTGAAAGTAGTGGTCTATCAAAATGAAAATTCCGGTTCAGAAACCAAAGATTCTGGATGCATTTGGCCGAAATTCATGTTTTTTTTAAAAAAACTATATATTTTTATAAATAATTGTATTATATTCGACTTTTTAATTAATATCATAAATTTAAATGAATATAAATTGTCGGCTTTTTGAAGCGGTGTTAAAAAAATCCTGCTTGCTGCATTTTTGGTGCATATGTGGTCAGTACCTCCTCATTGAAATGCACCGAAAACACAGCAAGAACGCATCAAAAATGAACCCGTGTTGTGTTTTTGATGCTTTTTTTTTTAGAGTACATCCATATATGAAAGTCCCCATCAGAGGTCCTTTTAAGCCCCGTACACACGAGCGGACTTTTCAACATCCAAAGTCCGACGGACTGATTCCGTCAGACTATTCGATCGTGTGTGGGCCGCAATGGACTTTTGACTCGCCAAAGTCTGAAGGACTTTAGAATATGGAACATGCTTCAAATTTTTCCGAAGGAACTCCGCCGGACCCGGTCCTTTCGAAAAATTTGCTCGTGTGTATGCTATTCCGACGGACTAAAACCGACGCTAGGGCAGCTATTGGCTACTGGCTATGAACTTCCTTATTCGAATCCAGTCGTACGTCATCACGTTCGAATCCGTCGGAGTTTAGTGTGATTGTGTGTGGCCAAGTCCGCTCAGCCGAAAAGTTCGTCAGAACTCTGTCGGAACTCCGGCAGAACTCCGACGGAACTCCTTCGGAAGTCTGTCGGACATAAGTCCTCTCGTGTGTACGGGGCTTTAGAGTCCCCTTGTACCTGAGTGCCCCCTCTTACATCTAAATCCCCATCAAAGTTTGCAGTTATATCAGAATCACCCCGACATCTGCATTCCCTTTAGAGTCCCCATCAGAACCTTGCCTTACATCAAGATCCCCATTTCTTTACCTCACACTTTTCCAGTGTGGCTTGGAGCATAGAGAGACCCTGGTAGTGTAGCTGTATCAGCAGGTGGAGGCAAAGCAGGTCTGGGTAGAGACTGGTTGTCAGGGCGCTGGGGGTCCTAGCAACCAACAATGGTACAATGACAGCATAGCTGTGGGGAAACTGCACTCAAGACCAAGTGGAGGGGATTGTGAATGTTTCAGAGAAATGGAGACCATAGGCTGAACTAAAGACCTGTTTGAGAGGCCACCGATTCTAGCTGCGGGCTGCATTTGACCCACGGTTCATAGTTGTGTAGACCATCACTGTGCAACAAAGCTCTTCCACAGTTCGATCTCTTACAGTTGGGGCTTAAGGCAGAATTCCAGGTATGGTTTCTGTTCATAGTTTTATTGGTCCAATGCCCAGGTCCTGTGCCAGGTTGCTGCCCTGCTGCCAATGTCTCCCTCTACCTTGTCCTCCTCTTTCACAGCATACTGTTCTCCTCTAAGACTGCATATACAGTGTCTCACAAAAGTTGTGGTTGCTGGTGGGCCTTCTGTACTGCAGGATCATCACACACCTGAACAGTGTATAACACAGTTGTCACTGCCCCTCCCTGTTGGAATGGATGAAGAAATTAAAGGGTAGGACAGTGGAAGCATACCTAAGCTGGCCATAGACAGTTCGAATCTCAGCCAGTTCAGCAGGGACCGCCCGAGATTCGAACCATGTATAGGCAGGCTGCTTGTATCCAATTTGATAGATCAGCTTGTCAAATTTTGCTAGTGGCTATTATAGCCGCTAGCAGTAATCATTGTGTTCTCCCGGCAGAGACGGCTTCCCTCTTCCCCCGCCGGGAGAACACAATAGCAATGACAACCCGTGGTTGCAGGAAAGAAAATCGCTCCATCTATGGCCATTTTTAATTTTCCCACACACCTATTCTCACTCAACGTAGAATTTTCCTTATTCGGTTGAGAACTTTAAAATTTGTGATCTAAAGCAAACATTGAAGATAGTAAAAAAAAATACTTCGTTGACATCCCTTAACTCTACAATGTCTGCATCCCCTCCCCCCAATGTGCCCCTACATCTCCTAAAAACCCACAACTTCCAGATATGGATCCCTCCCCAATCCCACAATGCAGTGATTGGAGCCCGAGCCATTGTTTGCCAAGCCTTGGAAGTATCACGCGGGTATTGGGAGGAGAGAAGGCGTTCCTAGTCCTATGCAAATAACAACTAACAGGAAGTCAGATTCAGAATACTTTATTGATCCCAAAGGGAAATTATTGGGAAAGTCAGTATTTGCATAGAATTTAGGCAAGTCATAGATCAGTGATGGCGAACCTTGGCACCCCAGATGTTTTGGCACTACATTTCCCATGATGCTCAACTACGCTGCAGAGTACATGAGCATCATGGGAAATGTAGTTCCAAAACATCTGGGATGCCAAGGCTCGCCATCACTGTCATAGATGATGCGTTCTTAATTCCACTGACTGTGCTGATGGGGGAATCCCTCCCACAGAGCCATTGATGGACTGACCTGGGTGCAATCAGCCTGCCCATGTATGGATCGAATCTCGGCTGGTCCCTGCTGAACCGTCCGAGGTTCGAACCATCTACGGTAGGCTTTAGGAATGCAGCAGAACATGGAGGGGCAGACATTATAGAGGTAAGCTGTGGCACCAGAATATTCCTGCTATCTGCAATGGTAGTTTGTTCATCATGACCTTCTTACTTTATTTTCTAATCTGCCAACCAGTGAAAACTCCGCCCATTTTACGGGGTGGCTTGGATTTTATGTTACCTGTTTTAATGATCTTTGAATGGTTAGTTTGCAGACATATTTTTGTATCTTTCTGGTGTGTGTGTGTGTGTGTTTTCCATTACTCATGGTTACAAGGTATGCTGTGTTTCAAAGAAATATCTTTATCAGAGTGTTTTATTTTGACGGCTTTTATATAAAAAAAATACAATAAATCTGATTTTAATATTTTTATATGATTTGTGTATTATTGGAGAAGGAAAATTGAATGAGGGTAGAGTAATGTACCTAAAGGGTATCCACAGATGGTTAGTTTTCTTTCATTAAGCTGATTCCTCCATCCAGGCAAACAAGGTGGATCAGAAGATCACCTTCTGTCAAGCAGGGGTGGCTACAGTGCAATTATATTTTTTTTTTCTTGCAGGGATCAAGGGTTCAATGTCAGGCTTCTGCAGACAAGCCCTGCAGCTTTCAGGCTGTACCTCCAGTCAGGCTGAAAGTTGCAGGGCCCGTGGGCTGAAAAAAAAAAAGAAAAAAAGAAGCTAACAGATTCCTTCATTCATATCGACTGATGTGGAGGAAGACATCTCTGCCAAAAAAAAAAAAAAAGTGAAAAAAAACATATGCCGAAGCATAGGGGCGATCCACCCACTGACCACCCCAGACCCCCATGCTTTGGCATATACATTATTTATTTTAAATACAGATGAGAAATCTCATACAGCGCTGCAATCACCGACGTATATATATACTGAAAGCACACCCTGCTGCTGTCAGAATAAACAGATCAGTGCTGCAGCTGAATGGCGTTCCTGGCAAGGCAAACAACAGTTAACAATAAAACACAGTAAGAACCGAACATCAACAAATAAAACGACAACAGTGTTTTTTTTTTTTTTATAATTTTTTTTTACTTTAAAAGGGGTCGAATTGTTTGGAACCGATCATATCCAGGGTCCCCCCCATAGGACGCTTGGCCATGGCAGCAGAGAACATGGAATATGATGAATCGGGTCTGTGGACCAATCTGACCACAACTCATTCCTTTTAGTAATGCCCATGGTTAAGGGTCAGGCCCAAAAAAAAGTTAAATTCGGAAACCGTGATACGTTTCCATGTGAATTGTCTGGCAAGGTTTGAATTTGGATTGGCGGTGATAAATTGCTTGGCATTTAAATTGCTTTCCTTCAAAATCAATCAATACAGATCTTCCATGAAAAACCTAGGGGAGTTAAATCCCCCCCCCATCTAAATGTGCTGTTTCCACCTGAATTTCGGGTAGGGCAGTGAATGGGGGAAGTACGGGTGCTGCAGAAACTGGGCTGCCAATCAGGACTTGCAAGCGTGTCAGGAAGGGCACTATGGGCTGAATTCTTGGTGTATTTGCGGGACACTACTTAGGGGACTCGCCACGTCACCAAGTGTTACTACAGTGCTGGTTTGTCTACGACCAGGCTGTACTGGGCCGCTAGTGGTTGCCAGTTCACCCGAAGGTAGAGCGGCTTTAGTACCGGCACTCTGCTGCATACAGAAATCATCATGCGATTGTAGCACCTCAGCAACCTGGCCACATGATCGGGTACGCCTGACCTTAGCAGGGACCTCTTCTCCATAGTCAGAGCTATCTATCAGGGTGCTTCTGCTCTCTACAGGTTACATAGTCAGGTTAAAAAAAGACACAAAATAAATATCATACCAGCCCATATACCCAATTCTATACCCACAGTTGATCCAGAGGAAGGCAAAAAACCCCAGCAGAGCATGATGCAATTTGCTAAAGCAGGGGAAAAAATTCCTTCCTGATCCCCCGAGAGGCAATCGGATTTTCCCCGGATCAACTTTACCTATAAATTTTAGTACCCAGTTATATTACGTACACTTAGGAAATAATCCAGGCCTTTCTTAAAGCAATCCACTGAGCTGGCCATAACCACCTCTGCAGGGAGTCTATTCCACATTTTCACAGCTCTTACTGTGAAGAAACCTTTCCGTATTTGGAGATGAAATCTCTTCTCCTCTAGACGTAAAGAGTGCCCCCTTGTCCTCTTTGTTGACTGTAAAGTGAATAACTCGACACCAAGTTCCCTATATGGACCCCTTATATATTTGTACATGTTGATCATATCCCCCCTTAATCTCCTCTTAATCAGTGAATAAATTCAGTTCCTCTAATCTTTCCTCATAGCTGAGTTCCTTCATGCCTCTTATCAGTTTGGTTGCCCTTCTCTGCACTTTCTCCAGTTTCCCCGATATCCTTTTTGAGAACTGGTGCCCAAAACTGAACGGCATATTCCAGATGAGGTCTTACTAATGATTTGAACAGGGGCAAAATGATCTCTCTCTCTGTGGAGTACATACCTCTTTTAATACAGGAAAGGACATTGCTCGCTTTGGAAACCGCAGCTTGACATTGCATGCTATTATTGAGCTTATGACACACCAAAACCCCCAGATCCTTCTCCACTATGGATTCCCCCAGTTGTACTCCTCCTAGCATGTATGATGCATGCATATTCTTAGCCCCCAAGTGCATAACTTTACATTTCTCAACATTAAATCTCATCTACCACGTAAATTGGTGACATCCTCTAAGGACGTTATTCCACTGCATAACTTGGTGTCATCTGCAAAGACGGAAATGTTACTTTTGATCCCAGACCCAATATCATTTATAAAGATATTTAAAAGCAAGGGTCCCAGCACTGAACCTTGGGGTACACCACTGATAACCTTAGACCATTCAGAGTAAGAATCATTAACCACTACTCTCTGAATTCTGTCTTTTAGCCAGTTTTCTATCCATCTACAAACTGATGTTTCCAAACCTGTATACTTTACCTTACACATGAGCCGTGTGTGGGGAACTGTGTCGAACGCTTTTGCAAAATCCAAATATATCACGTCCACCGCCACCCCTCTGTCCAAGTATACCACATCCACCGCCACCCCTCTGTCCAAGTATACCACATCCACCGCCACCCCTCTGTCCAAGTATACCACATCCACCGCCACCCCTCTGTCCAAGGTTTTACTTACCACCTCATAAAAAGAAATCAGGTTTGTCTGACAACTTCTGTCTTTCATGAATCCATGCTGTCTGTTGCTCAAAATATTTTTTTCCGGCAAGAACTCGTCTATGTGGTCTTTATTAATCCCTCCAGTATCTTCCCAACTATAGAAGTTAAACTAACGGGTCTATAATTACTTGGTAAAGACTTTGTTCCCTTTTTAAATATAGGCACCACATTGGCCCTGTGCCAATCCAGTGGTACTATTCCTGTCATTAATGAGTCCCTAAAAATTAGATACAATGGCTTTGAAATTACAGAGCTCAATTCTTTTAGGATCCGTGGGTGGCTGCCATCAGGTTCAGGTGCTTTATCCACCTTTATTCTGTCCAAATATTTCTGGACCATATCACTTATGAGCCATTGTGGATTTGGGGCTGCGTCAGTACCACCCCCATTATGGACATGAGCTCCCCCATGCTCCTTTGTATACACAGAGCTGAAGAAAGTATTTAATAAGTTAGCCTTCTCTTTGTCTCCAGTCACCCACTCCAGATTATTTTGCAAAGGTCCTACATGCTCAGACTTAACCTTTTTACTATTAATATATTTGAAGAATTTTTTGGGGTTTGTCCTACATAGTGAGCCTGATTCTGACAGTGAGGCTTCCCCTTCGTTCTCATCTGTCATGCTCAGTATCGTGGAGGACTCTTTACTAGTGTACCTTTCGTTGGACATTTTGGCCACTACATTTTTAGGTACCTAGTGCGACCCACAGGTAAAAAAGCACCTGGCTGTCAGGGACTGTTTGGACCGCTACAATTTTTTTTACCTGCTAGTACTAGCAGAGATCAGGCCTGACTCTGCCTGACACTGCTAACGCTGCGGTTTTGTATACTGTGTATCTAGGGAGACCACATTTCCAAACCGCCATTCTGGGACCCCCCCCCCCCCCCATCCCATCCCTACCTTTTTTTTTTTTTTTTTGTTTTTTTTTTTTTTTTTGTCGAATCGGCAAAATTATTCGGGCTTTTCAAAATAATTTCAAAACCCTTATCGACAATCTGTCACTTCCTCCTAGCACTCTATGGTAGAGATGGGCCTCCGAACACCCCCCTGTTTCAGTCTGCAGCAGAACTCCTGAACAGGGAGGAGTTCTAACCCAAACCCCATTATTTATGGGAGCTGTACAGGAAAAAATCAAAAGTGGCCATTTTGAAAGCTTATACAGCCATAATACGGGGAATGGGGGTCCGGGTACTGTCCTGCGGGGACAGACCCGGTTGTCCGGGAGTTCTACCGGGAGTGCTAAGACCCGGTTGTCCGGGAGTGCTAAGACCCGGTTGTCCGGGAGTGCTAAGACCCGGTTATCTGGGAGTGCTCAGACCCGTTTGGCCGGGAGTGCTAAGACCCGTTTGGCCGGGAGTGCTAAGACCCGTTTGGCCGGGAGTGCTAAGACCCGTTTGGCCGGGAGTTCTAAGACCCGTTTGGCCGGGAGTTCTAAGACCCGTTTGTCCGGGAGTTCTAAGACCCAATTGGCCCAGGAGGAGAAGCAAGCACCAGGGGGGAAGCCGCGACCTGGATAGGGTAAGTGCAGGCACTGGCGAGCGATTGATCGAGCAATGGGGGAGGGGGGCCAGCTTTTTTGCTGCCCCCCCCAAAAAAATTTAGCACCAACCGCCACTGATGTGATCAGCTTGGTACTCAATATCTCTTCTCTCTCTGGAACCGAAAAGGGCTCAACGAGAGAAGATAACATCATTTCCTGTGCCTATGTTTTGTAAACACAGGCGCATGCTGTTTCCTGCTTCGTCAGAGCCGATTAGTAGGTTCAGGCCAAAAATCATTGGCCTGGACCTGTTAAGCGATTGGTGCTGGATTGAATCACAGCACCCCTGGGCTGGCGGGATTGCACACATGCACCCCAGTTTGGGAACATGGAGGGAGCACAGATCCCATACAGTGTGTGTGTGTGTATATATAATAAAAATATATAAATATATATATATATATACAGTGGTGTGAAAAAGTGTTTGCCCCCTTCCTCATTTCCTGTTCCTTTGCATGTTTGTTACACTTAAGTGTTTCGGAACATCAAACCAATTTAAACAATAGTCAAGGACAACACAAGTAAACACAAAATGCAATTTGTAAATGAAGGTGTTTCTTATTAAAGGTGAAAAAAAATCCAAACCATCATGGCCCTGTGTGAAAAAGTGATTGCCCCCTAAACCTAATAACTGGTTGGGCCACCCTTAGCAGCAACAACTGCAACCAAGCGTTTGCGATAACGTGCAATGAGGCTTTTACAGCGTCCTGAAGGAATTTTGGCCCACTCATCTTTGCAGAATTGTCCTAATTCAGTTACATTAGAGGGTTTTCGAGCATGAACGGCCTTTTTAAGGTCATACCACAACATCTCAATAGGATTCAGGTCAGGACTTTGGCTAGGCCACTCCAAAGTCTTCATTTTGTTTTTCTTCAGCCATTCGGTGGTGGACTTGCTGGTGTGTTTAGGATCATTGTCCTGCTGCAGAACCCAAGTTCGTTTCAGCTTGAGTACACGAACAGATGGTCGGACATTCTCCTTCAGGATCTCTTGGTAGACAGCAGAATTCATAGTTCCTTTTATCACGGCAAGTCTTCCAGGTCCTGAAGCAGCAAAACAGCCCCAGACCATCACACTACCACCACCATATTTTACTGTTGGTATAATGTTCTTTTTATGAAATGCAGTGTTCCTTCTACGCCAGATATACTTGGACACACACCTTCCAAAGAGTTCCACTTTTGTCTCATCGGTCCACAGAATGTTGTCCCAAAAGTCTTGGGGATCATCAAGATGTGTTGTGGAGAAATAGAGACGAGCTTTGATGTTCTTTTTGCTCAGCAGTGGTTTTCTCCTTGGAACTCTGCCATGCAGGCCATTTTTGCCCAGTCTTTTCCTGATGGTGGAGGCATGAACGCTGACCTTAACTGAGGCAAGTGAGGCCTGCAGTTCCTTGGACATTGTTGTGGGGTCTTTTGTGACCTCTTGGATGAGTCGTCGCTGCGCTCTTGGGGTAATTTTGGGCGGCCGGCCACTCCTGGGAAGGTTCACCACTGTTCCATGTCTTCGCCATTTGTGGATAATGGCTCTCGCTGTGGTTCGCTGGATTCCCAAAGCTTTGGAAATGGCTTTATAACCCTTTCCAGACTGATAGATCTCAATTACTTTCTTTCTCAATTGTTCCTGAATTTCTTTGGGTCTCGGCATGATGTGTAGCTTTTAAGGATCTTCTGGTGGACCTTACTGTGTCAAGCAGCTCCTATTTAAGTGATGCCTTGATTGTGAACAGGTGTGGCAATAATCAGGCCTGGTTGTGGCTAGAGAAATTGAACTCAGGTGTGGACAACCACAGTTATAGTATGTTTTAACAAGGGGGGCAATCACTTTTTCACACAGGGCCATGATGGTTTGGATTTTTTTTCACCTTTAATAATAAACACCTTCATTTACAAATTGCATTTTGTGTTTACTTGTGTTGTCCTTGACTATTGTTTAAATTGGTTTGATGTTCCGAAACACTTAAGTGTGACAAACATGCAAAGGAACAGGAAATGAGGAGGCAAACACTTTTTCACACCACTGTATATATATATATATATATATATATATATATATATATATATATATATATACACAGTACATACATACAGTACATACATACACACGTGATCCTGCGCATAGCTGCCACCCTGTAGCAGCAGCCCTGCCCCCCATTCTACACGCTGTTACTGGTTCTCATACAGTAAAGGATCCTGTAGTTCCCCGTCCCCTCCTTTCCCCTTGTCCAATCACAAAAAAGTATTGTGGACAAGGGGAAATCCTGTCATTTACCCACCCCTTTCCCCTCCTCTCCCCTTGACCATTCACAAAACGACTTGTATTCCGTGAAAAGAATTCAAGACTTTTGTGAAGGATGAGGGGACAGGATTGGGCGGGTGAAAGCCAGGATCCTTTACCATATGAGAGATGGAACTATGAGTTACAGCACCCAAAAGAAGAGTACTGTGTGTGTGGCACAGGGTTGCCAACCCCAGCGCGACTTTTTTTAAACTCCTAAAACATGAAAATATTTCCTGACACTCGCAACAGCCGGTAGCGCTACATTTTGGTGGTGCGATTTGCTCGGGCCTCCAGCCCCATCCATCTGTGTGCGCCCCCACACTCCAACCCCAGCGTGCTGCCAGTGCTGTGCATGTGTAAGCAAATTATTATTTTTATTTTTTTTGAACAGCCTCAAAATCAAATAATCTACCTCTAACGATACGTACCTACCCGTTGCTGTCGTTTTATTCATCCCCGATACTACAGGTTACATAGTTACATAGTTAGTCAGGTTGAAAAAAGACACAAGTCCATCCAGTTCAACCAAAAAAAAAAATATATATATATTTATTAAATATCATACCAGCCCATATACCCAATTCTATACCCACAGTTGATCCAGAGGAAGGCAAAAAACACCAGCAGAGCATGATCCAATTTGCTGAAGCAGGGGAAAAAATTCCTTCCTGATCCCCCAAGAGCCAATCGGTTTTTCCCCGGATCAACTTTACCTATAAATTTTAGTACCCAGTTATATTATGTACACAGGTTGTTACTGGTTCTTATGCAATAAAGGATGTAGTAGTTCAACAACCCCTTCCCTCCCCGTGTCCATTCACAAAAAAGTTGTGTATCCTTTTCAAAGGATGCACGGCGTTCTGTGAATGGATAAGGGGAGATCCTGTCATTTGCCCGCGCCTTTCCCATCCTCTCCCCTTTTCCTTTCACACCTTGCATTCTGCGAAAAAGAATGCAATACTAGGGGAGAGGATATGGCTGGTGAACCACAGGGATCTTTTACTGTATGAGAAATGGAACTATCTGTTGGAGCACCCATAGAAGAGCACTGTGTGCAGCACAGGGTTGGCAACCCCCTGCGATTCCTGAGCCTCCGGAGACCAGTGAGTGAGCACTGTACACAGAACTCCTCCATCTACCTCACTCTCCCCCCTATCTCTCTCACCTCCTCTTCTACTGCCTATTTCCAGCTACCCCCTATTTCCCTCTACCCTCTCCTTCCCTCTACCCCCCCTTCCCCACCCTCTCCTTATCTCTACCCCCCCCCCCCCACCTTCTCCTTATCTCTACCCCCTATTTCTCTCTACCCTCTATTTCCCTCTACTCCCCCCTCTTCTACCCCCCATTTCCCTCTACCCCCTTCTTCTACCCCCTATTTCCCTCTACCCTCTACCCCCCTACCCTCTCTTTCCCTCTAGCCCCCCTCTTCTAACCTCTCCTTCCCTCTACCCCCCCCCCCCCCCCTCTTCTTACCCTCTACCCCCCTTCTACCCTCTCCTTTCCTCTACCCTACCCCCCACCCCCTACTTCGTCCCTCCCTCCTCTACCCCCCCACCCCCTACTTCGTCCCTCCCTCCTCTACCCTGTCTATACCTCCCCTAACGCATCCCTCCCTATTAAACACTCTACTAAAGATGCAAACATACAAATATAACCACCCTACTGAGGTGCAAATGCACAAATCTAAACAAACTACTGAGGTGTTCTAAAAGGTGAACTTAGCCTTCACGGTGCCTCCTCCCACAGCCTTCTTCATCACGCTGGCCCATATCCAATCTCCGAGTCTCAAATCCTGCTTCTGTAGCCTGGGTCTTCTTCAGGAGATGGCCCATCTCCCGTCACCCGGGTCTCCAATCTTACCCCCGTTGCCAGGGAATAAGCTGCTTCGGGGAATGAGATCTGGAGGCTCTCTGTATTCTTCAGGAGCTGGCCAGCTTTCCGTCTCTGAATCGCTGGCCTCCGACCTGTACTGGTACTCGTAGTCGTAGTCTGTGAGTCTGTAGTAAGAAAAGTGAAATGTGATATTAGTAATGGCCCCCCAAATAATTCTTAGCAGGCTTTCTCAACCAGGGGTTCCTTCAGATGGAAGACCCCCGCGCAGTGAGCAATGGCAGATTGATCTTTCACCCACCCATCAAAATTTTTTCAAGGGTTCCTCTGGGGTAAAAATATTGAGAAATTCTACTAAGGACTATAGGACTAATTTTTAATAGTTAAAGATTGCTCTATTAGATATACATATTATGTACCAAGCTTTGTCAACCAGGGTTCCTCAAGAGGTTGTTAGAAGACCCCTGGGCAGTGAGCATTGGCAAATTAAACTTTCACCCGCTCATCCAAATTATTTCAAGGGTTCCTCTGGGGTAAAACGTTGAAAATGGGTATCATATATGATGTGACTAAATTTTTTTTTCCAAAGCTGCTCTATAAGATATTTCTCAACCAGGGTTCCTCCAGAGGTTATTAGAAGATCCGCATAAGCAATGAGCAGTGGCACATTGATCTCCACCCCCACCCAAATAAATTATTTAAAGGATTCCCTTGGGCTTAAAAGATTGAGAAAGGCTACTATATACTATATGATGATAATTTTTTTTTCCAAGGTTGCTCTATAAGCTATACATACTCAGACTCCGAGCTAGATCCGTGTTCACTGAATCCGGAGCTTTCCCCATCGCTGTCCTGCTGCCTGGCCCCAATGTATTTCTGGACAATGTCCGTCTCCTTTCCCCGGCTTCTAACGATGTGCTTCAGTCGCTTCTTCAGGGCTTCCTTCATCTTCCTCTTCTCTGTCCTCTTTCCCTTCAAGTTCTTCATTGCCTCGATCCAGAGTTCAAGCCGCTCATCACGTCTGAGGAACAAAAAAAATAGAGAGAAAATGTAAGTATTAAAAAAAACAAAAAAAAAACAAAGACTTCCATTCATGCTTTAAGAATATTAGATGTGTGAAGAAATAGAATGACAAAACTTACAGTTCCTCCTCGAGGTCCACTTTGCAGGCTAATGGACCCATACAGATGACGCAGATGTTGTGTAGGATTTCAAAGCAGTCCTTGCAGTACAGACCTAAGCAACTGTTGGTCGTGCATTCCACAAAATCCTCAATGGTGGCCGGTGTGGTCATTTTGGCGCACGCCAAGCAGTACCGTTCCGTCGATCCGAAAAACTTCGTCAGGAGGCCAAATCCAGGAATCCTATAGACAGAAGAACATGTTAGTCGCATTCACTAACTGGCACGGCAATATAGTAAAGTTCCATAGTGGTACCAAAAAAAAAATTTGACTTACTGTGCTGCAAGGATCATCAGGGCGTTTGAGCGGCCCACGTCTTCTGTGTTCAACCGTACGTTCTTCTGCAAAGATCTTTCCAGATTCATCCTTTTTGTCAGCAGCTTGTTGAACAGAAAGCATATCCGTTCCTAAAAGAATACAAATCTTAGTTAATAAAAGTGAACTCTAGACAAGACTAAATATAAAGACTGAAGCTGTTGCAAAGTTTCTCACTTGGAGACCTTACAGGTAACGTCACCTCCTGAAGCAGGATGACAACGCAAAGCTGCTGCCCTTCCCCACCCCCCACAATTAGCAGAAGTGTTGTCAGCCTGCCAAATGGGCCACTTGGCTGCATATGGGTCCTATCAGATAGGAAGCCCAACAGCCTAAGCCCTTGTACACACGGTCGGACATTCCGACGGAAAATGTCCGATCGGACTGTGTTGTCGGATAATCCGACTGTGTGTGGGCTCCATCGGACTGTTTCCGTCGGAATATCCGATGGACAAAGTTTTAGAGCTGGGCTATAAAACGTTCCGACAACATGATCCGATCGGACTTTGTCCGATTGTGTGTAGAGAATTCCGATCGGACAAAGTGCCACGCATGCTCAGATCAAATTCCTAGACCAAAGCTATTGGCTACTAGCCTGAACGTAGTGCCATCGTAACTAAATAACATCACCACGTTACCTATGATCGGATTTTCCGACAACTTTGTCCGACTGTGTGTATGCAACACCAGTTTCGGACAAAATCCGTCAGACAAAATCTGACGGATTTTGTTGTCGGAATGTCCGGCCGTGTGTACAAGGGCTAACTGGAAGAGCTTGCACGGCAGGCTAACAACACTGCTGCTAATTGATAGGCAGCTTGCAGCTGAAAGCGTTGTTGCTGGCAGGAAACTTTGCAAAAGGTTCACATTAGAAAAAAAAAAAAAATAGCGGAACTGCTTTCTAGTCCTCTGCCTGCTGAAGTCATAGACAGAACGTGGTCAACTTACCTGCTCCCTTTCTGGAAAGTAACTCGCGCAAATGGTCCGTTTCAGCCTGTGGATGTAGACTCCAAAGAAGGACGCGAAGAAGGCGAAAATGAACAAACCACCTGTGAACAGAGAAAAGAAGAGGGTTAGTCATACTTATGTTTTCTGAGGAAAACTCTGGTGATTGGTTTATATTAGAGGAAGAACAACTTATCCCCCCAGGACCAGTAATTCTCAACCAGGGTTCCCCCACGATTTTTCATGGTTACTGCATAGTTCAGTACTGTAAAGGTATTCTTCCAACTGGCCATTGCTGTAAAGGGCATTTTTGCCATTGACTCCCAGTAAATTGGTTTTAGTAGGAGTTTCCCCCTAAGACCTAATAAACTATTTCAAGGGTTCCTCGGGGATAGAAAAGCTGCTCTGGATTATACAACTCCAGTGTAGCAATTAAAGGTGTCTCCTCCAGAAATAAAATTCTCTAGGAGCTTGTCGGAAAACAGTAACTTACCAATTATAATATATCCAAAGTAATTTGGCTCTGAAGGTACAGGGATGCATTGCTTGGAGATCACGGTGTAGTCTTTTTGCCCGATGGCATCCAGCGTGTCTGCCAGCTGGGCAAGGATGCCGTTGATAAAGCCGCTTCCTGTTACATTGACTTTCATAAAATACGGTGCTGGCGAAGAAAGAAGAGTTAGAGGTCGTTATTGTCACATCAGCATTTATACTATTATTATTATTATTATGTGTTCAGCCTCAGGAAATGTTGGGGATACTTACCTTTCACAACAATGTCTCCATTCAGGACAGAAGAAATCGCTGCTATGGCCCAGTACGCACCATAATCGGCAGCGATAATAAAAGAGACGATTAGCAGGCTCCGGAATATGTTCATAATTTCAAACGTACATCCCTTTTTCTCCTTTCTGGTCAATGTCCAGGCCACTGTAAAGTGGAACAGAAAAATAAAAATCATGAGTGACGTTACATCATGATCATCTTATATCGACATCTAATTTTTTTTTTTTCCTTTCAAATGAAGTAGGGAAAGGGTTTTATTCTCTGTCAGATTCTTTTTGCCATCTTTGTCCTGTTTGAGAGGGTTTTTCTTCACTTCCTGTTTTCTAGACATGACAGGAAGTGAGAGGAAATGTCTCCAAAGTGGCACATTGCCATGGTGTTACCTGAGTGCCCCCATTAGTGGATTTCCCCTCCTGTTACTGTTTTCAAGACAACTTAAAGGGGTTGTAAATGTTTTTTCACCTTAATGCATTCTATGCATTAAGGTGAAAAAACATCTGACAGTGTCTGCGCCCCCAGCCCCCCCCTCCCGTTTTACTTACCTCATCCCTCGAAAATCCCGGCTCGCCCCCGTCGTCCTTTCCACCGCTCAGCCTGGCCGCTGATTGGCTGGAGTGGATGGATAGAAAGCAGCGCAGCCATTGGCTCACGCTGCTGTCAATCACATCCACTGACGCGGAGCGCCGGGCCGCGTGATACAGCGAGCGGCTATAGCCGCCGGCTGTATCACGGGAGCGCGCCCGCAGATGCTTCTCACCATGCGAGGGAGCTCGCATGAACGTGAGAAGCACTTGCGGGAGGAAGCCGAGACAGCCGCCGAGGGACCCCAGAAGAGCAGGTTCGGGGCCACTCTGTGCAAAACGAGCTGCACAGTGGAGGTAAGTATAACATGTTTGTTATTTAAAAAAAAAAATCACTTTACAATCCCTTTAAGCCATGTACACACGATCGGACTTTCCGGCGGACCAGAGTCCGTCGGACAATTCGATCGTGTGTGGACTCCAGCGGACTTTTTCTTCCCAAAAGTCCGGCGGACCTAGAAATAAGACTGGCTTCAAATTTTCGGCTGGACTCAGCTTTTAGCGGACAATCCTTTTGTCTGTGTGCTAATCCGACGGACTAAAACCGACGCTAGGGCAGCTATTGGCTACTGGCTATGAACTTCCTTATTCTACGTCATCACGTTCGAATCCGTCAGACTTTTGGCATGATCGTGTGTGGCCAAGTCCATTCGTCTGAAAGTCCGGAGGACCTCAGCTGCAAAGTCCATCGGATTGTCCGCCAGAAAGTCCGATCGTGTGTACGAGGCATTAGAGTAGTGATGGCGAACCTTGGTACCCCAGATGTTTTGGAACTACATTTCCCACGATGCTCAATTACACTGCAGAGCGCATGAGCATCGTGGGAAATGTAGTTCCAAAACATCTGGGGTGCCAAGGTTTGCCATCACTGACTTTTAGAGTTTTAGATCTTCTCTTACTTTCAGTCCAGGTGACAATGGTCAGTAGGACAGGTAGAGAGTGTAAAACTCCATAGAAGGGAAACCAAAAGCAAAAATAACATGGCAGGGGATCCAACCTTGAATCTGAAGCCCTGACTTCATTTAAAGATGGGTAAAAAAAAGTTAAGACAACTCATGCTTACTTGGTCGGATCAGCTTGTAAGATTCCTTCTTGGAGAGAGGCAGTAGGGTTGTCAAGCCTTGCTTGAGCCTCCTTGCATCTATACCAATGAATTTCCGTGTAATATAAACGTTGTCAAAGTTGTTATCATTGGTATAATTTCGAAGATAACTGAAAGCCCTGGAAAAAAAAAGAAAGAAAGAAGGCAAGGGTTACAAATGGTATACACGGGACATGGTCTATCTCTAGCTCCAAGGTGGGTTACAAATGGTATACACAGGACATGGTCTATCTCTAGCTCCAAGGGGGTTACAAATGGTATACACAGGACATGGTCTATCTCTGCCGGTCAGACGGCGAGGGAACACAGAGGCATGCATATGATAGGCACACATGCTGCATATGATGGGCAAACAGGTATGATGGGCACACAGGCTGCATATGATGGGCACACAGGCTACATGTGATGGGTCACAGTGGCTGCATGTGATGGGGCACAGTGGCTGCATTTGATGGGCACAGTGAGGCTGCATTTGATGGGCACAGTGAGGCTGCAATTGATTTTTTTCCCCAGAATTTTTTGTTAGTTTGCTCCCAAACCCCCCCCCCCCCAAAAAAAAAATTTGAGCACCAGCCGCCCCTGGCTGAGGTGTACATGGGGCCTAAAGCTGTTGAGGAGCTAAAAGTCCCAGCTGGTAGCTTGTAGGCCCTGTAGATGAAGTGGTAGGAAAAAGATAGCCCATTACTTTAAAAAAAAAAAAAAAAGGAAAATAAATGGTACTTACCAATAGTAGGTGATGATGGCGATAAGGAAGACAGAGTAGGTGAATATATGAAAGATCTCCCGGTAAGGATCGAGATCCTGTTTCACTTCCTCCATGATGTCACTAGCAATGGTGAATACACTCTTGCTAGAGTTGACTATTCCGCCAAGATCGTAGTTGATGGTCATATTGTAGTCAAATTTATTCTTCAGATCTTGTAAAATAACCATGACAGCTGCAAGAAGAGAAACAAGGTTAGAGATTTATTGCTGATTCTTTTTAAGGGTTTACAAAAATTTTGAAGGCTAAGTCCACCTTTTACAAACCAGGGAGAAGAACCACCACACTCCTTTACGGGGTGGATGGTTTGGGTGTGGAGGGGTCCATTTGTAGTATGTTACATCCTAAATATGGGGGTAACATGGTCCAAAAGATGGAGTTAGCCTTTAATTTTGAGAAATGTTGTTATACTTACGAGCTTTAATGTTCTTCTGTATATATTCTCCTACATAGGACGGTATGACACAGATGATGGTGGCAACTGCAAAAGAAAAACAGAAAGCATAAAGATTAGAGTCAAGTCGTAATAAGGTCAATGTAACTCTTCATGAACACCTAAGAATTTGGTTATCAGGGGATGTGGTGTGTTTTCCAAATACCAACCAACCAACCAAGGCATGTTTGATGCGTCAAAAAAAATTGCCTTGTTTCTCCAAGAGTTCAGTTATCAGAGTATTTTGGTATGTTTTCCCCATACCAGGCAACCAACCAACCAACCAATGAAGGCAAGTTTGATGGGTCAGATAAATTAGCCTTGTTTCTCCAAGACTTCAGTTCAGGGGTCAATGTAACTCTTCATGAACACCTAAGAATTTGGTTATCAGGGAATATGGTGTGTTTTCCCCATACCAACCAACCAACCAACCAAGGAAAGTTTGATGAGTCGGATGAATTAGCCTTCTTTCTCCTGGAGACAAGTTTCAAGTGGAATTTCTTAAAAGATCTTATGAGTCGTGAAATGTGCCAGTTCATGAAGGATTACATATCCCCTTTCATCCATTGCTACATTCGATTTTCAATCAGAAGCAAAATGGTGGTCATGAAAATGAACTTGACCACACTGACAGCCGAGTCCTAATTTTTTTGACAATAAAGAAACAAACAAAAAAAAGCAAACATACCTTTGGCCACTTCGCATAGCCATGTGAAGCCGTCTACAATGTTGCAAAGAACGCCGGCTCCTATGTCCAAGCAGTTATTCTTGGCATCTGCGAATGCCCTGGTGCACTTCTTGTGTGGGTTCAAAAGCTCTTTGTTGCAGATGTCCCCGATGCTGTGAATGAAGGCCCATATGTGACCGAGTGTCTTGCCTACAAGAAAAAAAATCAGTCATGTCATCTACAGGAATGGACAGTAGAAGTAAAATAAAATTTTTTTTTTAAAAAAAATAAAAAAAGCCCCCCTCCTAACCTCGTCCACCTCTTCTGGTCTAGTAATTGAGGTGAACTAACCCTTTAAGGAAAGGGTAAAAACTATCATTTGTGGTGCTATATTTATAAAGCATTGAATGTGACATTCACCAAACATTCACTGCATGTATTTTTAATGACAGCGAATATGTGAATGTAACATTGAATGCTTTATAAATATGCCCCCCCCAGGTGTCATCTTTACAGATAATAGACAAATCTAGCGACGTCTGTCTGCTTTTTATTTTCCTTCACTTGAGGAGCCCCATCTACCCACCAAACCCCGAAGCTGAAAATGTTACTTACCAATCACTTTCATCCGTGCTCTGACTTTTTGAAAAAAATTCTTGGCTTTTCCGGCGACAGTTTTTACTTTGCCCGCTATATTTTTCAAGTAGCTCAAAACATCTGCAGGAGAGAAGAAAAATACATCATAAGTTTAAAATGCTCCATTGTCCAATTCCCAAAGCTTCAACGTCAAAATAAGATCTTTATATTGGCCTTTGTGTACCTTTCATTTTCTAATAAATAAATATCTATCTACCTACCTATCAATTTTCTATCTATCTATCTCTCCCTCTATCTATCCTTCCCTCTATCTATCGATCCCTCTATCTATCTATCTATCTATCTATCTATCTATCTATCTATCTATCTATCAATCAATCCTTCTATCGATCCCTCTATCTATCCATCGATCCCTCTATTTATCCATCGATCCCTCTATCTATCCATCGATCCCGCTATCTATCAATCCCTCTATCTATCTATCTATCTATCTCTCTATCAATCGATTCTTCTATCAATCCCTCTATCTATCCATCGATCCCTCTATCTATCCATCGATCCCTCTATCTATCGATCCCTCTATCTATCCATCGATCCCTCTATCTATCTATCTATCTATCTATCTATCTATCTATCTATCTCTCTATCAATCGATCCTTCTATCGATCCCTCTATCTATCCATCGATCCCTCTATCGATCCCTCTATCTATCCATCGATCCCTCTATCTATCTATCTATCTATCGATCCCTCTATCTATCTATCTATCAATCCCTCTATCTATCTATCTATCGATCCCTCTATCTATCTATTGATCCCTCTATCTATCTATCTATCTATCTATCTATCTATCTATCTATCTATCTATCTATCTATCTATCTATCTATCGATCCCTCTATCTATCGATCCCTCTATCTATCTATCTATCTATCGATCCCTCTATCTATCTATCGATCCCTCTATCCATCGATCCCTCTATCTATCTATCGATCCCTCTATTTATCCATCAATCCCTCTATCTATCTATCGATCCCTCTATCTATCTATCGATCCCTCTATCGATCCCTCTATCTATCGATCCCTCTATCTATCTATCTATCGATCCCTCTATCTATCTATCTATCTATCTATCTCTCTATCAATCGATCCATCTATCGATCCCTCTATCTATCCATTGATCCCTCTATCCCTCTATACCTCTATCTATCGATCCCTCTATCTATCTATCTATCTATCTATCTATCTATCTATCTATCTATCTATCTATCTATCTATCTATCTATCTATCTATCTATCTATCGATCCCTCTATCTATCTATCTATCTATCTATCTATCTATCTATCTATCTATCTATCTATCTATCTATCTATCTATCTATCTATCTATCTCTCTATCAATCGATTGTTCTATCAGTCCCTCTATCTATCCATCGATCCCTCTATCTATCCATTGATCCCTCTATCTATCGATCCCTCTATCTATCCATCGATCCCTCTATCTATCTATCTATCGATCCCTCTATCTATCTATCTATCGATCCTTCTATCTATCTATCGATCCCTCTATCTATCCATCGATCCCTCTATCTATCCATCGATCCCTCTATCTATCCATCGATCCCTCTATCTATCTATCTATCTATCTATCTATCTATCTATCTATCTATCAATCGATTCTTCTATCAGTCCCTCTATCTATCCATCGATCCCTCTATCTATCCATCGATCCCTCTATCTATCCATTGATCCCTCTATCTATCGATCCCTCTATTTATCCATCGATCCCTCTATCTATCTATCTATCTATCGATCCTTCTATCTATCTATCTATCGATCCCTCTATCTATCTATCTATCTATCTATCTATCTATCTATCTATCTATCTATCTATCTATCTATCTATCTATCTATCTATCTATCTATCTATCTATCTATCTATCTATCGATCCCTCTATCTATCTATCTATCTATCTATCTATCTATCTATCTATCTATCTATCTATCTATCTATCTATCTATCTATCTATCTATCTCTCTATCAATCGATCCTTCTATCGATCCTTCTATCGATCCCTCTATCGATCCCTCTATCTATCTATCTATCTATCTATCTATCTATCTATCTATCTATCCCTCACATATCTATCTATTCATATACAGAATTGCTTTGTTATGAACCACTTGAAGCCCACCCTATAGCCGAAAGACAGCTACAGCGCAGGCTTAACCGCTTCAGCCCCTGACCAGAGCATTATTTTTGCGATTCGGCACTGCGTCGCTTTAACTGACAATTGCGCGGTCGTGCGACGTTGCACCCAAACAAAATTGACATCCTTTTTTTCCCCACAAAAAACAGAGCTTTCTTTTGGTGGTATTTGATCACCCCTGCGGTTTTTATTTTTTGCAATATAAATAAAAAAAGAGCGACAATTTTGAAAAAAAAAAAAAAAACACAATATTTTGTACTTTTTGCTATAATAAATATACCCATTTTTTCAACAAAAAAAAAAGCTAAATTTTTCTCAGTTTAAGCCGATATGTATTTTTCTACATATTTTTGGTAAAAGAAAAAAAAAAATCGCCATAAGCGTATATTGATTGGTTTGCGCAAAAGTTATAACGTCTACAAAATAGGGGATAGATTTATAGCATATTTATTTATTTATTTATTTTTTTACTAGTAATGGGGGCGATCTGCAATCCTTGACTGCGACATTATGGTGGACGCATTGGACAATTTTGACATGTTTTTGGGACCACTGGCATTGATACAGCGATCAGTGGTATAAAAATGCACCGACTGCTGTATAAATGTCACTGGCAGTGAAGGGGTTAACCACTAGGGGGCGATCAAGGGGTTAACTGTGTTCCCTGGGAGGTGATTCTAACTGAAAGGGGGAGGGGACTGACTAGAGGAAGTGACGGATCGTGGTTCCTAGCTCATAGGAACACACGATCTGTCACTCCTGTCAGAACAGAGATTTGTGTGTTTACGCACACTTGTCCCTGATCTGTGTCTCCTGCTCACAATCGCTCGTGGCTGGCGGTCACCTGGACCGTCGTGCCACGAGCATCGGCACCCCCAGCTGTGCAGCGGGCGAGTGCGTGCCTGCTATCCTGCCCCCCGTGTACCGACATATAGCTGTGACGGTTCACGCAGGGGAGCCAACCTGCCACAGTGTAACTGTGGCGGCTGGTCGGGAAGCGGTTAATTTCCCGGGAGGGCGTCCATAGACGTGCTGCCCGCGTGCCCCGCTCTGTGATCACTGGTCCCGGCCCTTTACCATGTGATCAGCTATCAGCCAATGATCGCCCCTGATGTTAACCCCTTCCCTACCAGTGTCATTAGTACAGTAACAGTGCGTTTTTTTAAGCACTGATCAATGTAATAATGTGACTGGTTCCCCAAAAAAGTGCCAGAAGTGTCAGTTAGGTGTCCAATTTGTCCGCTGCAATGTCGCAGTCACACTAAAAAAAACACTGATTGCTGCCATTACTAGTAAAAAAAAAACAGCCATAAAAATATCGTTTGTAGACGCGATAACTTTTGCACAAACGAATCAATATATTGCGATTTTTTTTTTCTTTTTTTACCAAAAATATGTAGAAGAATACATATCGGCCTAAACTGAGGAAAAATTTGCTTTAAAAAAAAAAAAAATTGGGATATTTATTATAGCAAAAAGTACAAAATATTGTGTTTTTTTTTTCTTTAAATCGTCGCTATTTTTTTGTTTATAGTGCAAAAAAAATAAAAAATGCAGGTGATCAAATACCAAGAAAGCTCGTAAGAAAAAAAGAAAAAGGAGATCAATTTTATTTGGGTGCAACATTTCACGACCTCGCAATTGCCAGTTAAAGTAACACAGTGCTGTATCAAAAAAAAAAAAAAAAGGCCTGGTCATTGAAGGGAGGTAAATCTTCCGGGGGCTGAAAGAAACGGCTGCAATGCAACTCAACACCCAAAACATATGTAGGCTGGTGTTTGTTGCAGCTCAGTGCACTGCAATTGAGGTGCATGGAGGAGTGTTAGGTGTGACCTCAACAAGTCACCTATTTGTCAGGTTATGTTACCGTTTCCCAATTGTTAGTTAGAGTTCTTATCTAAGCAAAGAGACACGGAGGTATTCAGTATTTCTGCTCAGAAGTCCGTTCTTAACTCTGACTCTCTGACTCTGAGCTCTTTATTACTTCTTTTATAGACAGAAAAGAGCAAACATCAGCAATGTAAAAAAAAAACATTTTTGCAAAGAAAAGACAATTCTCCGGGTGTTATCAGCTGATAAGACAATCTTCTGGGCGTAGACTGCTTTTTAGGGCTGATGCGGCCTCTTCTTGATGAGTCCTTATTTTACTGAGAAGGATAAAGAAATACAAGTATTTAGTAAGACATACTGTCAACCATTTTGTTTAGACATACCTTAATCCTTACATTTCCCCCTTTGACATCACCCCTCCCTCTTGCCCTGGGTCCACCTGAACAAGTTCTAGTCGGCCTATATCCAGAGTACTCTCCCTGACCGCGAGTTGTCAGAGGGGTATACACCCATCCCCCTGGACAGTACCAACATCTAAAATTCAGGAAGAGTGGCTTTTCTGACAGATGGGTGATGTCAAGAAACTAAATCCACCTATCTTCACAAAAGTTCCATCTTTTCCGCATCATTTACCTTGGCTTTCTTGCAAAAGCACATGAGCAGTTTAAAGCATGCATAAAAGAAAAATACGAATAAGAGCACCACTATAATCGTCATTGCTGCCTTCTTAACCCAAGAGAATAACCCTGAGAAACTAAAAGTTCCACCAAACGGATCCCAGTCGCGACCAATATTTCGGGCCTTCTCTTGTAAATTCTTTACTTCCGTACGGTGTTGTGCAATGATGTCATAATAATCAGGTACCTCAATGCTGGTGTTATGTATCCAAGTACAGCACTCATAGTCCTCAGTAGTTTCACAGAGTCCTGTCAGTGCTGCACTCATACTTTCAATTGCTAATTCATGTAATTCTAATTGTTGTCTGATGGCTCTGGTCTCCAGATTTAACTTAGTAATATCATCAGAGTTTTTCTCCAAAACATCATTAATAATTCCTGTATAGTTATTTAGTCGTTTCATTAAGTCTATACCCCATCCTGTCCAGGACGGGAACCAAGCCCATGCCATGTCCTTCTTCAGGAATATTTCTCTTTTACTACGATACCTGAGGGGATATCTAGGGTGCATGCTAGCTTCTAATAGGTGATCACCTCGTTCATCACCTACTACTCCCATTACTGGTACTAAACTTGCGAGGTAGCACCATCCCTGAGCTCTTCTAGGTATCCAAGTATAACATTTATCCTCACAACAGATATATATACTATTTCCCAGTGCTACTGATCTATTACCGATATTATTTCTATAAAGGGAGGTGTATCCATAAAGAGATAGGTTACTCACTAACCACCTGGTGTTGTTGTCTGAAATATTACCGAGGAACTCAGCTAACGATTGGTGTGTGTGGGTTATACTAGGGTAGAAGACCGTGTTTTTCCCAGGAGTAGCTTTTGGTATGAAAATGGACAAGTTAAATTTGCTGTCTTGGCATTCTCCATTTCCTCCCGTTGTTTTCCCTAGGTTGAAACACCAATCAGGGGAAAAGGCGAGGCCATTTGACTTAAACATTACTGTCTCGCTGGTATTTGTTCTAATTATGTTAATGCTAGATCAGTATAGTTTATAGGAACTGCCATCAGTGGTATACTTGCTGTGCTGGGGTGTAATTTGCTACAAATCCAACATTTCTCATATCCTGACTTCTGGGCATAAGCATATTTAAACTTCAGTAATAACATTTTTTTTAGAAAATCCTTCATCCTTGTGTATTTTATTCTGTGAGGTAACCAAACTATTAGCCAGGATTACTGAAACAAAAAGAATAAAAAGATACATGTTGTCATTTGCCAACTGGCTCCTTTTTACAGTGAGAAGCGTGGATCCAGGTAGGTTTCCCTTCCAATTTCACTGAGGTTGCTGTAATCAATAGCACCTGGAAAGGACCTTCAAACCTTGGTTCCAGTGTCTTTCTGGTATGTTTCTTTACATACACATAGTCTCCTGGTTGTAGATCGTGAGTACCTGTGACAGAATTAGGGTCTGGAAGAGAAGAATACACACTCTTGTGGATTTTAGTCAGACGCTGTTGCAACTGTATTACATACGTAGTTAACCTATCACATTGCAATTGCATACTTTGAGGAAAATATAAACCTAATCTAGGTGCACTTCCAAACAGTATTTCATATGGGGATAACCCGGTTTTTCCTGTTGGGGTGTACCTAATAGAGAACAAAGCTAAGGGTAGGCACTCAGGCCATGGTTTGTTCAACTCCTGCATGGCCTTTTGTATTTTCAGCTTGATTGTACCATTTACTCTTTCTACTGATCCTGAACTCTGTGGGTGGTAAGGAGTATGAAAACTTTGTTGAACCCCTAACATTGCCATCACATTTTGCATTATTTCTCCCGTGAAATGTGTCCCCCTATCTGATTCTATTGTTTCTGGGAGACCAAACCTAGGTATCAGCTCAGTAATCAGTTTCTTGGCGGTGGCTTTTGCCGTAGCTGATTTTACAGGATAACTTTCGGGCCAGCCTGAAAATAGGCAGATGCACACGAGAACAAATTCAAAGGGGCCGCTCTTAGGCATTTGTATGTAGTCAATCTGCAGTCTCTGAAAGGGATATTGGGCCCGGACCTGATGTTTACGTGGGGTTTTCACTCTCTGTCCTGGGTTATTAATCAGACAGATTTGGCATGCAGCACAGTAGTTCCTTGCAGTACTACTGAATCCAGGGGCTAGCCATCCTTGGCTTACAATCCTATACATAGAATTGGAGCTGACATGAGTGGGTAAGTGGACAGCCGCTGCCATTGCGGGGTATAGAGAAGCGGGTAGACATATTTTGTCTCCTTCTCTCCATACATTGTCAAGGCCTGGTGCAGCTCCCTCCTTAACCCAACGGTCCTTCTCAATAGCCCCTGCTTGTTCCTGTAGTTCGATTAGCTGCTGCCATGTGGTTTCGGGCATACTCACCTGTACCGTGGCTAAGGTCTCAGGGCTTACTTCCCCTAGAGCTGCCTTCTTTGCAGTTAAATCTGCAAATGCGTTTCCTTTTGCCTCAGTTGTTTTTGCGCTCGTGTGTGCCGCTATCTTCATGATGGCTACTCTTATAACCTTTTGAAGATTGTTCAGGACTCTTTTGATTCCTTCACCATGTTTAACAGGTGTGCCTGCTGCTGTAAGGTAACCTCTAGCTTTCCATATGTGGCCATAATCATGTGCCACACCGTAGGCGTATGCGGAATCAGTGTAAATGTTCCCTTCTTGTCCCTCCAAGTGTTCTAGGGCTTTTCTCTAGAGCGGTTAGTTCCGCTTCTTGTGCCGACATGTTTGCTGGTATTGACTTTGCCTCAATTACCTGTGTGTCCGTTACCACAGCATAACCTGTGTGATATTTACCTTTGTCATCGGCAAATCTACTACCATCTATGTACAGTGTGTGTTCTGCATTTGCAATGGGTATGTCTGTGACATGTGGGAACCCCGTGGTTTCTTGTTCCATAAGTTGAAAACAATCTTGTTCATCAGATGTTATGTCCTGAAACGAAAGTGTGTCAGAATCCTGAGTATCTTGTGCTGTGTCTACCCCATTATCATCATTACTCCCCCCTGTCAAATCTGTCTGTAATGGTAAAAGCTGTGCTAAGTTAAAAGAAGTGCATCGCTGAAAGGTAACATTGGGGGGTAGGAGCAAGGTGCATTGTAGACGCAGCTGCCTTGCCATTGATATGTGTTTTGGCTGGACCTGTGACAAGATGGCGTGTATGTCATGTGTGGTATGTACCACTACAGGATTGTCTAAGACAATTTCTGAGGATTTGTCAATGATAATTGACACTGCTGCAACTGCTCGTACACAGGACGGTGATCCTCTAGAGACAGGATCGAGAGCCGCCGAGAAGTATGCTACCGGCCTTTGTTTGATGTGTTGTTGTGTCAACACCCCTGTTGCGTGTCCCGTGATTTCAGCAATGTACAAATGAAATGTTTTGGTATAATCAGGGATCCCGATCGCAGGTGCCGAAATTAGTAACCTTTTTAAAGCGGGAGTCCACCGGGACTCCGCGTTTTTTTTTTTTTTTTTTAAAGCCAGCAGCTACAAATACTGCAGCTGCTGACTTTTAAATAGTGACACTTACCTGTCCAGCGCGCCCGCGATGTCGGCACCCGAAGCCGATCGCTCGCTCGGCTGCCGGGTCCCGCCGCCATCTTGGGTATGGGAATCAGGAAATGGAGCCTTTCGGCTTCATTTCCCGGTTCCCTACTGCGCATGCGCGAGCCGCGCGGCGCAATCCGGACGGTCCCCGCTGCCTCTGGGAGCTGTGTGTTTCCCAGCAGGCAGCGGGGCACTTGCTGAAGGGGGCGGGCGCTTGCGGAACGGAGGCGTAACCTATGCTCGTTCCGCAGAGCGCTAGCCCGGAAGTGGGTGCAGTTACCTGGATTATCCAGGTAACTGCACCCCCCTCCCCCCTGAAAGGTGCCGATTGTGGCGCCGGAGGGGGGGGGGGGATTCCGATGAGCGGAGGTCCATTTTAGGGTGGACCTCCGCTTTAAGGTGCTAAAAGATTCATGACCTGCTTCTGTGAGTACATAGGGTACTATTTTCAAGCAATCATATAATGGCTGCATCAGAGAACTGGCATGTGGTATCCATTGTCTACAATATGACACCATTCCCAGAAACATACGAAGTTGCTTAAAGTTGCGTGGGACATTCATCTGTCTTATGGCCTGGACTCGTTCTTCAGTGAGGTGTCGAGTACCCTGGGATATACAGTGGCCCAAAAAGACAACCTTTTTCTGACATACCTGTAACTTAGTTCTATTCACCTTGCACCCTTTTTCAGCCAGGAATTGTAACAATGATAGAGTGGCTTTTAAACAAGTATCGTTATCCGGACAACATAACAATAGGTCATCTACATATTGCAACAATACACAAGTGTCAGGCGGTTGCCATTCCCCCTATTTTTACTTTTTAAGGTTTAGTCAGTGGGGCATCGGACAAAAGACCGTCGTAACCACTTATGGGTATGGTGTCACGGGACGTCATGTGTGGAGGGACTACTGAATCAGACAACAGACTGCGTGACGCTCCTGTGTCAACCAAACAAGGAATATGTTTACCTTCCACCTTCATCAACATGTGGAGCATTTTGTTCTCTGATTCAGCTAGGACTGGGGCAAGTCATGCGGTTGGATCGTCCCTATCATTGGTACGCCTCTGTCTGTAGTCCCTCGTGTCTCTGTCCGTGTTTCCTTCCTGTTCGTCTTTTATCCTTTTCCTACAGTCTCTTTTTATATGTCCCACCTTGTTGCAGTAATAACAGGTAAGAGGTTTACGGGAGGAATTCCCTCCTTCATTGACCCGGGCAACAGTGTTAACTCCCGGTGTCCTTCTGGGTTTAGTTTCTGCTAAATCAGCCTCTATGCCTTGTGCTTTCTGCAACAATGTTCCTCTGTCCCGTATGGCTCTCCATTCGGGAGTACATGCCTTCAGTTTGTCACCTATTTGGGGTACTAGTCCTTCCATAAACTGTCGATTGAAAGCCCTAATGGTGACGGGTAAGGCTAAATCTAGACCTTCGTCAGCCATCATGCTTTCCATGTTGAGGTAAAATTCTGTAACAGTCTGACCTGGGGCCTGTTTTATGGGCGCTGTCGAACCCCTTTCCTGCTGTTTCCCTTGGCAAAATTCTCGTAACTGAGCAATAAACAGGGGTCTAGAGTCTATATGACGGGGGTGTATTCCTGGTGGATCTGCCGCTGGATCCCCTTGTGGTCTATGTGGAGCAATTTCATTCATAAATTGATTAAACATCGTTAGTGTCATTTTATGTCTACACAAATCTTCCCCATCTTGCCAAGTTGCTTCATGTGTGTCTAGTAATTGTGTCACGAATCTACAGAATGCGGCAGGTTTTGCTACGGGATCAGGAGCATTCTGTATTAATGCCATAAGAGTGTCAGCCGACCAAGGTGTCCATGTCCTCAGAACGACTTGTCGGGTCACTGTAGGTGGCTGTCCTGCTTGACCCGCATTTGGATTATTTACTTGTATTACCCTAGTCCGACTATGGACTGGAGCTACGGGCTCTGGTCTTTGAGCGCCGCAATGCACACATTCCTGTGCCCAGTCTGGGTTCTGGGTACCGCATACTCGGCATACCCACCCTCTTCCTCTTAAGGAAGGATAAAGTTTTGGTCTTTCATTACCTGGTGTGGTGGTGTTATAAGGAGGTGGAGTATCTCCCGTATTTACCCTATCGCCGGGAGCAGAAGGAAGACTTTTGTGTCGGACCTTCATATCCCATCCACCCTTTTCCTGACAATACTCCCATCCCTCCTCTTCAGCCCTGTTGGATACCTTAATTAAACATTGTATTTGTGATACCCATCTGTTCTGCAGGACCTCCCCCTGTCTGTCTCTCTTTATATTCTCCCAACCTTCTACACTTAGCCCATTTTCTCCATCCATTCCAAATTTCTTGAGAACCCTATTCGTGCCCTGTGCCTTATCCTTCCCATACAACATTGTAATTATGTCTTTAACAGCATAACATTTCTGAGATTCCTCCTGGGGTTTACCATGTGTCTGGCCCATTTTGACAGTCCTGCCTAGGTGGCGTTTGGATCACTTACTAAGTGTCTCGTTGCCTTCTCCTCCTAGGGTGCCAAAATACTAAAAACCTCTCCTGGATGAGATTTCTGAAATCGAATTACCTTATATGCTAGCCAACTGACAAATATTATGACCAGACTGACAGCTACAACATATACAAGCATTCCTTTTGGTGGCCAAACACATATAACTAGATCTCCGGGCTTTGTGGAGACCTTATTTCCTTCCCATTACCATGGAATCTCTCAGCATTCGTTTCTTATTCCTGCTTTATCGAGGCAGTCAGGACTTATACTTTCAACCCGTTTTTAGGCTCATGAATCAAAAAGCGTATATCAAACTTAAGTGTTGGACCCCCAAAGTACTCTTACGAGTTAAGGGCGCATTCCGTTACCCATTGGGATGATATATGTTTCAATTCACACCATACAAACAGGGCTCATTTCATTCACAACAGACAGATGACAAGTAGACAGACAAGAAACAACGGTAACATAAGCCAAAATATTAAGTTCAAGACCCGCTTACTACAGAGGTTGGTGTTTACCTGAAGAACAATTCAGACAGATCAGGTGGGCACAAATCTAAGAAGCACAGAGTTTATAAGAAAATAAAGCTTTTCTTACCTGCGCAGGATTTGTCTGTGGTTCTTGATGTGCCCGGCCTTTTTGTTCCGTCCTTATGTTCGTTCGCCTCTTGTAGTTTCTTTCTGCAGGTCCCTGTTTGGGCGCCAGAAATGTTAGGTGTGACCTCAACAAGTCACCTATTTGTCAGGTTATGTTACCGTTTCCCAATTGTTAGTTAGAGTTCTTATCTAAGCAAAGAGACACGGAGGTATTCAGTATTTCTGCTCAGAAGTCCGTTCTTAACTCTGACTCTCTGACTCTGAGCTCTTTATTACTTCTTTTATAGACAGAAAAGAGCAAACATCAGCAATGTAAAAAAACAACATTTTTGCAAAGAAAAGACAATTCTCCGGGTGTTATCAGCTGATAAGACAATCTTCTGGGCGTAGACTGCTTTTTAGGGCTGATGCGGCCTCTTCTTGATGAGTCCTTATTTTACTGAGAAGGATAAAGAAATACAAGTATTTAGTAAGACATACTGTCAACCATTTTGTTTAGACATAACTTAATCCTTACAGGAGGGTGGTGCATTGCAGTGCAGATTTGTTGTTGCGATGCACTGAGCGCACCAATGCAATTCATCAATCAGGGCTCTGTTATGCAGAGCCGGTACAAGAGGTGGGCGGGAGGGGCGGGTGCCCTGGCGGCAGAGCCGGTACAAGGGGTGGGCGGGAGGGAGGGGTGGGTTCCTTGGGCGGCAGAGCTGGTACAAGGGGTGGGCGGGAGGGCCTGGTGCCCTGGGCGGCAGAGCCGGTACAAGGGGTGGGCGGGTGCCCTGGGCAAAGTGTGAGAGGGGCAATATCAGGGCCGTCTTTAATGCAGGGCAAAAGCAGCTGCCCCTGAATCCCGCGCTGCCTTAGAATAGTTCTCTTGGTGTAGAGGTCACGAACACAGCTGTTCCGTCCTCCCCGTTTGCTCTCCCGGCCGGGTTAACACAATCTGCCACACTGACGGGAGGAGAAGAGCTGTGGGTTGTGTGTGTGTAAGAGCTGACTCATCTTGCTTCTCCCTCTGTCAGGAGCTACAGGATCAGAGTGGCTGGCCTGTGACAGGGAGAGAGGCAGATCGGTGGTCCGTGCTCCCCTGTCCCGTCATGATTAGAACTGTGAGAAGGAGGGGGAGGAATTTGTGAAAAGAGGTGAGAACTCTTTAAAGGGAGGATTACAAATTGTAGCTGTGGGGGGGGGGGGGGTATACAGATGAGGCTATGGAAGGGGGTGTACAGAGGAGGCTATGGAAGGGGGGTTTACAGAGGAGGCTATGGAAGGGGGGGTATACAGAGGAGGCTATGGAAGGGGGGTATAGAGAAGAGGCTATGGAAGGGGGAACAGAGGAGTCTATGGAAGGGGGTGTACAGAGGAGGCTATGGAAGGGGGGTGTACAGAGGAGGATGTGGAAGGGGGGTATACAAAGGTGGCTGTGGACGGGGGGGGTGTATACAGAGGTGGAAGTGGAAGGGGGGTGTACAGAGGTGGCTATGGAAGGGGGGGTATACAGAGGAGGCTGTGGATGGGGGGGTACAGAATTGGCTGTGGACAGGAGGGATACAGACATAGGCGGGGGGTGAAGAGGTGGATGGGGAGTACAGAGGTGGCTGTGGATGGGGGGGTACAGAGGTGGCTGTGGATGGGGGTACAGACGTGGGCGGGGGTTAGAGAGGTGGACAGGGGGGGTACAAAAGTGTCCGTGGACAGGGGGGCTATACAGAGTGTGTGTACTTTTTTTGGGATGTTGGGGTGAAGAGCAAAATTGCATGGGGGGGAGCCAAGGAAAATGCTTGCCCAGGGTCCAAACAATATTAAAGACAGCCCTGGGCGGGTTGTTAGCAGGCATAAGAGTAACAATAGTGTGTGTGTGTGTGTGGGGGGGGGGGGGGGGTCATGTAAAGGGTGAAATACTGTGTGTAGGGTGATAATTGAATTTGTAGTGTTTTAAGTATATTCTTGTTTTGAAAAGACATTGATACTTTCTTAAAAACGGGGCACCAAATGGCCTTGTCCCAGAACTGCCGTCATGAAGGGGCCTTAAGGGCCACAATAATTCTACTTACTCCTTAGCGGTTCCTTGACGCGCTCCACGATCTCGATGGTCTGATTCATGACAACTTGCACACCACAGGCGCTGGAATTCGTGACCTGCTGAACGTTCTCCAACATGTTGGAAGCTGGTCCGTTCATGGCCATGGAAAGAATGATGAGCAGGATGATGGTCCTCGCGTATCCTAAGAGAAAGAGAGAATTTTTTTTTTAATTAATACAAGACATTTTCTAGAACTGGATTGCATGAAACGTCTGCACCATGCGACTGGGCATGCGACCTGCATTGGAGGCGTCATTAACTTAACATTGACCCCGTTGCCTTCTGGGACAGACATGTCCCAAAAGGAAACGGGGCCGCTCAACGAAGAGGAGGAACCGCCGCGGAATAGGAAGAGGCAGATTAGGAAGACTGCTTAGCAACAGCGTTTCAGGTAAGTGAATTTTTTTTCTTTTATTATAATTTTTTTTTTTTCGATTATTTTATCAATTAATTATTTATATTTTTTGGGTGGCCCTCCACTTTAAGGTGTCAAAATAAAAAAATAAAAAAGAGGAAGAAACGCACAAGAATGCATTGAAAACGTATAAAAATGAGTGTGAAAGTACATGGAAAAAATGCGTCGGTAATGCAGAAACTGCAGCGTGAAAAAGCCCCGACTGTGGTATCGTACTGTCTTTGGGTTCATCTACACCAGGTGCTTTCCATTGCGTTTCTGAAACTGCTTCTGGAACGCATGTGCGGTGTTCGCTGTGTATTCATATGGCCCTGAAGAAAAACGACGCCCAAAACAGACAGTGATCACCATGTATTGCAATGGCCCTTTGTACTAGAGTTGCCACTTCATCCCTTTAAACCCGAACACATATGAATTACACGGGTTCCGAGGCTAATTTAATGCAGATAAGGCACCAAGCAGGGGCGGACTCACAATTCGGGCTCTCGGGCACTGCCCGAGGGCCCCATGCCACCACGGGGCCCCATCAGGGTTGCCAGCCTCAATAAAACCAGGGACAGTATGTAAAAATCTGCGTTTAAAAAAAAAAAATCCCAAGATTATAGCTGCCCCGCCTCTTCAGTGTGTGTGTATGTGTATTCTGTGTGTGTATGCTGTGTGTCTGTGTGTGTATACTGTGTGTGTGTGTATATACTGTGTGGCCATAATCTATTGCCCAGGGGCCCCATAATCTCCTATTGCCCAGGGGCCCGTAATCTCCTATTGCCTGGGGGCCCCATAATCTCCTATTGCCCAGGGGCTCATAATCTCCTATTGCCTGGGGGCCCCATAATCCCCTATTGCCCGGGGGGGCCCATAATCTCCTATTGCCCAGGGGGGGGCCCATAATCTCCTATTGCCCAGGGGGGGGCCATAATCTCCTATTGCCCGGGGGGCCCATAATCTCCTATTGCCCGGGGGGGCCCATAATCTCCTATTGCCCGGGGGCCCCATGAGTTTTCAGTCTGCCCCTGGCACCAAGTGAGTTTAATTACCACCTTAATCAGCCCCAGAACCCGTGTAATTAATATGTGTTCGGAGGGATGAGGTGGCAACCCGACCCTGGTTCATACCAGTGCTTCTAACAGAAGTGCAACCTGCACCAGAATGCTTCAAAACGCATGAAAATGCACCAAAGTGCACATTGTGCTAATGAAAATAACGTATTTTTAACTCTCAAAACCCAAAAAAATAAAAAGAGGAAAAAAAATGCCACCGGAACTCTTAAAAACGTATCACGAAAACCCAAAACCTATTGGAGACTTCTAGAAACTTACCGGAAAAGAGATGGGGCATCATCAAGAAGACGGTGACCCGGATGTTGATGGAGAAGGCCATGCCAAAGCAGAGGAAGAAGCACATGGCAATGGTGGAGTAGATGCAGAAATAGATGTTGTAGCTCTCGTAGAAGATCACCAGATAGCCGTAGATGCTGATGAGGACCAAGCCCATCAGGAACGCAAAGAAGCTGGATAGGAATTTGGCCCACCGGCCCCTCTCCTTCAGCCCTCCGGCTCTTTTGTCGTCGTCGTCGAAATGGTCAAGCCCTGTGATCTGAGTGGGGTCCTTCAGATCGGCGGCCCTGGGGCACCAATCCGGGCAGCAGTCCCGGTCACAGATCTCGGAACACTGGCAACATTGCGAACACGCGCCGCAGCAGGCCCGGAACGCAATGCACGGGTTGACGTAGGAAAAAAGGGGGTAAGGCTGGGTTCACACTGGAGCGATGCGGGAACGCCGCAAATTCGCGGCGTTTTCCCGCATCGCATGCCTCCCGCCGGCAGTTCACACTGCCCTATGCGGACTGCTGGGAGTGTCAATGAAACGTTAATGACACCCCCAGATCAGTTCGCATATCGCAGTGCGATCTGCAAACTCGGACAGGAATCGGATCGCATGGTGTGAACACCCATGCGATCCGATTCTGCTGCGGACAAAAAAAAGGGTCCTGTGCGAGTTTGCGGCGGGTGCGATGCGAATTCAGCCATACTATCTGTATGGCTGAACTCGCATCGCACAGAGATCAGATGTGATTTGCACTGCAGTGCGGTGCGAATCACATCCGGCTCTCGTAACCGCTCCAGTGTGAACCTAGCCTAAATCCTTCCAGGGTTGAAGTGGTTAAATAAAGAGTGGGGGGGGGGGGGTCACACAGTGACGTCACGTGTGATCAAAAGCAGCCTTAATGTGACGACAACGATCGGCCGTGAAATTCAACAACCTCATTTCCGGTCGGAAGTCCTGCCGAGTTCTCCTCCACACCATGTTAAACAAGCTATAGAAAGCCCGAGCGTGAGCGTTGGCGCTACTGCGCATGTGCGATGTTTGCACGGCCCCGCGGTGCATGATGGGAGTTGTAGTGCCAGTGTGGTAAAATTTCCTGCCACTTATGAAAATCCCTCACCCCGTCACTTCCGGTGTGGCTCCGTCACTGTAACAGCTGACGGCGGGCCTTTACTGCGCATGCGCCAAGTCCGTGATATTATTTTCAAGAGTTTTTTGTAATATATTATGGTAACAAATATATGACATCAACAGTTGTACATAAGTTGTAGGGAGATAATGAATAGATAATGCATTAAACAACATGAGTTACTAGCATAAAAGAATATGGGCCTGGTGCCCATCTGCTGGATATTACGCATACGGCATAGTTAGGTCCGGTAGATCCGGGGGCATTCCGTCCTCCCCCCCCTGGCACCCCAATGGGCTGTGTCCAGTGGGGACACCATGCCAAGGAACAGTGGAGAGGTAGGATAGAGTAGAAAAGAAAGAAAAAGAGACAACTGAGTCAAGTAGACAGAGCTTCAGGAGAATCACAGCTAACTTACATATGATATATAAGAAATAGTACATAAAACCAGTGACTTTCACTGCCGGCTCCATCTGGTCTGGGGGTGATATACAACGAGATTACGTAAGCTTAACACAGCTTGGGTGTGTTAACCAGGAGGACCACTGCTTGTTGAATCTATGTTCTGTCATGTTTATTCTGGAGAAAAGAAATTCCATGCGGCAATGAACATTAAGCGTATTTATAAGCTCAGTAATTGTTGGAGAAAGGGGATTTTTCCACGCACGAGCTATGAGTAGGCGTGCTGTGATTAGTATGTGGTGTACTACAGGTAGACTAGTGGGGGGCCAATATTGGGAATCCAGACCAAAAAGAGCCATTCACGAAGTCAGCTGTTGGGGAGAGTTGGTCAAAGTCTGGACCAGAGAGGAGACTTGAAGCCAAAAGGACATGATAACCGGGCAGCTCCACCAGATGTGGAACATATCTCCGGTAGAATTGCAATTCCTCCAACATTTTGGAGAGTGAGTGGGGAAGATGGTCGCCAACTTTTGCGGTGTATAATACCACTTATGAAACAATTTCATGACCATTTCCCAATGCGTTACATTTTTGGAGATGACTAGTGGGGTGCGTAGTGCGCGATGCCAATCTTCCAGGGGGAAAGAGCAATGCAGTTGGGATTCCCAATAGATCATGTTCGAAGGTTTCGAGGACGTGATAGGTCTGGAGAGAAGCTTGTAGATGAAGGATATGCCTTTTGGGACATTAAGGGGACAGTCGTAGAAATGGAGAAGTTCCTTGGAGGTGGGTTCTGAAGATGTTAAGCTTTGAGAGACGATGTGTCTGATCCTGAGGTAAATGTAAAAGTCCTTATGCGAGAGACGGAATTCTGAAGTCAGTTGTTGAAAACTTTTTAGATCTACACCAAGAAACAGGGCTCCGATGGTTTTGATTCCGGTTTCATGCCAGTGCTTGATCGAGAGATCTGGAGAGAGCAGTTGTAGCGCTAGTAAGGGGAGCTTTTTCAATGCGTCTCTATGAATGCCCCGATGATCTTGGCGTATTGCATTCCATTGAGCTAGACAGGCACGTACTGTGGGAAGGATGGATCGTGTGATAGGGAGAGATAGCCAGATCGCAGCTAGGGTTAGTTTGGTGCCACCTTGTGTTCGGGTCTTGCAACCACAGTTGCTTCCCTTGGTCTAGAATGGCAGCCTTGTAGGACTTTTTAATGTCTGGTGATCCCATCCCTCCTGAGGCTGAGGGAGTGCATAGGACCGAGGATTTCAAGCGGGGTTTACGCCCTGCCCAAATGAATGAGTCTAAGGTACGCTGTAATTTAGCTAGGTCTGCTGAAAGAATTGGAAGCGGGAGGGTCCGAAAGAAATAAAGTACATGTGGGAGGAGAAACATTTTGGTTAGGGCTATCCTACCAACCCATGAGGCTTTTAAGGAGGCCATATTTGAGGTTAAGTTGTTCAATTTCGTAAACAAGGAGGCAAGGTTATTTCGTAACAATGCAGAAGAGGGGGAGACCAGTTGAATGCCCAAATATTGCAAAGAGGAACCACGGGCCCAGGAGAAGGGCGATATTTTGGTAACTTCTGCTTTAAGCGCTGGCGAAATTTCAATGGCAAGCATGGCAGATTTCGAGTGGTTCAATTTGTACAATGATACTTTGCCGAAATCATGGAGAACTTCAGTCAAAACAGGCAAGGACTTCACTGGGTCGGAGATAGCTATGATGACATCGTCCGCATATAGACCTATCTTATGACAGGTTTCTTTCACATCGATGCCAAAAATATGAGGGTGTGAACGAATGGATTGCGCTAATGGCTCCATGACTAGGGCAAAAATCAATGGTGAGAGTGGGCAGCCCTGGCGAGTGCCGTTAGTGATTCTAAAGGGGTTGGAAAGAATGCCTGAAGTGCGGATTCTCGCAGTAGGCGAGGTATAAAGGCCTAGGATAGCTCGTAAGAATTCGCCCTCTATGTCGAATTTCTTTAGGACTGCCTCAAGGTAACCCCAGTGAACTCTGTCGAACGCCTTCTCTGCATCCAGCGAGATCAACAGAGAAGGCGTTCGACCGTGCTCTGCCCAGTGGATAAGATCTACAAACCTAAGGGTACCATCTGAGGCCTGTCGGCGGGGAATAAAACCCACCTGGTCCGGGTGTATGAGGGATGTCATGTGTTGTGAAAGTCGGGTGGCAAGGAGTTTGGCATACATTTTCAGATCGGTGTTAAGTAGCGAAATGGGGCGGTAGTTAGCTGGGTCATGCGAGGCCTTCCCTGTTTTGTGGATGGTGGAAATGGTCGCTTCTAAAGATTCTGTGGGGATCTCCCCGGTGGCCAACATGTGATTAAAGGAGTTACATAAATGTGGGGTCAGTGCATCAATGAATGTCTTGTAATATTCGTTTCCAAAACCGTCTGGTCCCGGGGCTTTATGTAGAGGAAGGCCTTTAATTGCGTTTGTAATTTCCAGGGGAGAGAAAGGTAAGGCTAAGTCCACAGCTTGAGAAGGGGACAAGGAGGGGAGGGCTACTTTAGAGAGAAATGTCTGGATAGTCGCCTCAGTGGGCTGCGCCTCAGTCGTGGAATCTTTTAAGTTATACAGTTGTTGATAAAATGTGCCGAAGCAGTTGGCTATGTCTTTGGGATTAGTCAATCTGTTGCCTTTAGAATCTATTAGGTGGGAGATTGTGGATTGGGCTGTCCTGTGTTTGTATTGTTGGGCCAGAGCTTTCCCAGATTTATTACCCTGAGAGTACCAGGTAAGCTTAAGTTTTCGTAAATAAAATTCATGTTTGTTCTGAAGGTAAGTACTCAGTTCTGACCTCAGTTTACTGAGTTCTGCGTGAGTAGAAGCAGAGGGCGAATTCATATTACTCTTTTCCAGAGACTTTATTCTATCTAGGAAGGCGTTAAGGGTCGCCGAGCGCTTTCTCTTCTCCTGAGCCCCTAGCTTCAATAGAATCCCTCGTAGGACCGCTTTATGAGCGTTCCAGCATATGGTGGGATTGGGGACAGATTGTTGGTTTAGAGCGAAATAATCTTCTATGGCAGTTTTGACCTGTTCCCTAATGTCCTTAGTGCTGATCAGGTTAGGGTTCAGACGCCAAATTGTGAATGGGGTGGTAGGAGGGGATAGATTGAGAACCATAGAAATGGGGGCATGATCAGACCATGATATTACGCCAATGTTAGTGGACGCAACTGCTTGTAGTAGCACTTTGGATGTCAGATCAATCCTAGAATATGTTCTCTGAGCGGTAGAGTAGAACGTATAGTCTCTCTCAGTACCATGTTGACACCTCCAAGGGTCATAGAATTCTTCCAAGTGTAGAAAGGAGGAGAGGGTGGAGGATCTTCTCCTTTGGGGGGATGAGGAGTCAAGTGCGTGATCTGGTACCGCTTTGAAATCCCCACATACAATGATTTGATCTTTCGGGTAATGTTGTATTTTGGCAAGAACGGACTTAAGAAAGGGTTTTTGGTGAGTGTTAGGAGCATAAATGTTCACAATTACCAAGGGTTTGTTGTTAAAACAAGCGGCCAGAATTAGAAACCTTCCTTCGGGGTCTTGCTCTACATTGGAAACCGTGAACGCTACTGTGGAGCGTACTGCTATCAGTACTCCTCTAACTTTTTTGTCTGTGCGGGAATGAAAGATATGGGGGTATCGTTTATTAGTACATTGTGGAGGGTTCCGGGAGGATAGATGGGTCTCCTGTACGCATAGGATATCAGATCGGGAAGTCGCTGCTTCCCTCCATAAGAGGGATCGCTTGAAAGGACTATTTAGTCCCTTCACATTAAGGGATGTGATTGTAAGGGACATAAGCTGCTAAGGGCAGTTGTCAAAATGGTACTGAGGTTGACGGACCTTTACAAAAAAAAGGGAAACAAACAGTAGCTCTGTATACAGAAAATGAACACAAAAACCGTTGACTTCGAGTATAGATAATCAAGTATTATAACAGTAACACAAGAAAAACTAAAAACAATAACGAAATTGCGCTATATAAAATAATCAGTGTTGAAGCTTCTATATCGTTGACCGGGAGATATAGAGGCGTAAGCCACGAACTCAGATAGTTCCTGGAGGAACAAAAGGTGGCTATAAACGTGCTGTGATGGTGAGTTGGGGGTACAAGAATGGGTAATGCCGTGTGCGTGGCACACAGTGGCAGTTCGGCGTGGGGGGTTCAAAAGAAATATAGTAGTCATCCACTTTTTCCTGTGAAGTCAAGCACCTGTTAAGAAAAGGGGGGTGCCCAAGGGGGAGGCCCCCCAGTCCTTGGAGAGTCATGATTTAATTTTTGTAGCCCATTTAGAAGGGATCTTTGTGGATCTAGTATTCAGAGGCGGAGCCGGGGGTACGTGAGGGGAGATACCCCAATTATGTAACTGTTTGAATCCATTTTTGGGAGTCAAAAATGCGACTTGCTGTTGCTGGTAGTTTACAAGAAGCTTGGTGGGAAATCCCCATTTGTATGCGATTTTATGCTCTATGAGTATCGCAGTAATTTGTGAGAAGGCCTTGCGTGCCTGTGAGGTGGCGGCTGAGATATCATTATATAGTTGAATCTTAGCAAAGGGATCAGGGAGGTTGCGTATGGTTCTCGCGGCCCTCATAATCTGCTCCTTGGTGTTAAAGAAGTGTATCCTAGCCAGGATATCTCTGGGTATTGAATCAGGTAAGTGCTGCGGTTTATGGATTCTGTGCGCTCTGTCAATGAGGAGATCCTGCGGTGTAAGGGCCGGTATGATCTTGTGAAACAACTGGTGCAGGTAAGGGACTATATCAGGGGGTGACACAGTCTCTGGGACTCCCTGGATCTTTTTTTTTTTAAAACAACGAGTTTATTGGTATACAAGCCAGTAGACAGGAAAAAAGAAGGAAAAATTCGACATCATAGGTACATCCGGCAGGACAGGACAACAAACTTCAAAATTAGTACAGTGATGTATAGAAATACAGATCAGATCCAGTAGAACGGCAGCAGAATAACAGAGCACTTACACTGTATGGCATATTGTATCAATAAGACAGTAACTCATAGAAACACATCCAGAGTACCCGCCCATCCCTGCTGCTAATCATGAGACAGACCGCATAGAGTCAATCCGCTCAATACAAATAGGGTAATAGGCTCCTCTAGTATCCCATCTTGGTCATACCCAGTATCTGCTGCGACGTTGATGAGCACCACATCCAGTCCCTTGAACCAGGCCAAGAGAACACACCTCACCCCGCACCACCCCGCCCAGGGGGGGCTAGTCCACACAAGTGTCTGGGTTAGTAAGCCAGCGATCCCATATCTTATTAAATTTGTTGGGGCACCCCCTATGCGCGTAAATGACTTTTTTCATGGGCAACGTTAAATTTACCTCAGCTACCCAAGCTCCAAACGTCGGGGCCTCGGACCGCATCCAACACCTGGCAATTACCTTTCTAGCGCTGAATAGAGTTTCCTGTACAAAAACCGCATGGGAAGGGTCGGTCATAGGGACTAGCAGCAAACCCAGGATGCAGGTTTTAGGGTCCACCTGAAGCGGGGAACCCATACGATCATGAAGGAATTGAATAACTTGCTGCCAGAAAGTCTGAACATGTGGACATGACCACAGCAAGTGATAGAAGGAGCATGGGACAGTCCTACAGCGCGGGCACCCCGGGTCTTGAGTAGGTTTATATCTACAAATACGCACGGGAGTAAGATAGGATTTGTGCACAATGTACAATTAAGTCAGCCTGTCAGACATCTTGGGGGAAGTCAGTTTACCATTATCCAACACCTCCTCCCATTCCTCAGTCTTGAGCGGGCCCAGTTCCTCTTCCCACCTGTGTTTAGCTACCTCAGCCAGCTGGACTCAGAGCGGCGTCGAAGTGAACTATATAAAGTGGAGATCAGTTTGGAGGACTCCTCACCAATAAGAATGCCCACCAGTGACAGTTCCTGAGGAACAGGGAAACCCTCCCCGAATTGGGCCCCGAGGGCGTGAGACAGCTGCGCATATTGAAACACCATATGCGAAGGGATCCCAAACTCCCCTTGCAACGCCTGAAAACTGCGCACCCCCCGCGGGGTGACGACCTGGTACAGGTACACCACCCCCCTGGCGGCCCAGAGACCCGCCCCGGGTAGTTCCCGAAGCTCCCCCAGGCAGGGATTGCGCCACAAGGGCATGTGGGAATGTACCCAATCCGCCCCCACCATCCTAAGGGCAATCCCCCACACCCGCCGGTGCTGAAGAAGCAGAGGGGCGCCCCCCCCCCACACGCCTAGTAGTCTCCCTACCCCGAAACAGAACCTGCAGGGGGGAGTGAGCATGGCCATGAGGCACTCTGCAAATCAAAGTACTATATCTGGGGGCATCTGTTTTATGAAGGTGAAAGAAATGGGAAAGTTGGGCAGCAATATAGTATGCATGGAAGTCAGGCAGTGCGGCTCCCCCCAGGTTAGTTGGGTTTTTCAATGTATTCCAGGCTAATTTGTGTCATCCAGAGCCCCAGACGAAGGAATTAAGGATAGAATCCAAGGTTTTAAAATACTTAAGAGGGATTAAAACGGAGGAGTGCCAGAATTTGTATAAAAATTTGGGTAGCAGAATCATTTTAATTAGATTAATCCTGCCCATCACCCCAAGGGGGAGCCTTGCCCAGGATTGGGTTTTACTCTTCAAATATGAAATCAGGGGTTCAATATTATGGGCTATATAGTCGAAGGGCTCCCTCGTGATCTGGATTCCCAAGTACTGAATAGAGGATACTCTGCTCAGCGGAAGGGAGGCCGCGTCATGCATCGGAGGAGACGCATCAATAGGGAGGATCTGCGACTTAGCCCAGTTAATAGTAAGACCTGAATGTTTGCCAAATTCCTCGATAGTACAAAGTGCTGCCCTCAGCGATGGCCCCTCATCTTCGAGGTATAGGAGCATGTCGTCAGCGTATAAGCTAACTGTTTCCACTAACGTACCTATCCTAAGGCCCCTGATGTGGACATTGGTTCTAAGGGATATAGCCAGCGGCTCCGCCACCAAGGCATAGAGGAGCGGGGACAGCGGGCATCCCTGCCTGGTCCCCCGCCCCAAAGGAAGGGGACCCGATAGCCACCCGTTCACCGCCACCCGCGCCTCCGGGGAACAGTATAAAATTTTAACCCACTTCAAAAAATTTAGGGCCAAACCCGAACCGTCGAAGGCACTCCCACAAATATTCCCACTCCACCGAGTCAAATGCCCTAGCCGCATCCAACGCCACCACAACTCTAGTACCCACGTGCTCATGGGAAGCCTGCAGATTCATGTGGAGCCTACGAAGGTTCATTGCCGTGTTCTTGCCAGGCATGAATCCCGTCTGATCCGGATGGATAAGGGACAAAATGTGAGAGTTCAAGCGGGTTGCTAACATCTTGGCTAAAATTTTGACATCCGCCTGAAGCAACGATATCGGGCGGTATGACTCAGGGCGGTGTGGGTTTTTACCCGGTTTCGGAATAACCACTATCGTCGTTTGGCGTAGAGTGTCTGGGAGAGTGGCAGAGTCAAAAAGGGAAGTATACAAATTTAGCAGTTCAGGGGCAAGCACCTAGGGGTACTTGTGGTAAAAATCTAGAGGCAGGCCATCCTGTCCCGGGGCCTTGGACGCGGCCAGGGAGGAGAGCGCCAACACAACCTCATCCAGAGTGAACGGGGCCTCTAAGTCAGCAACCTGTGACACAGAAAGGTGCGGGAAGAGGACCTCTTGTAAGAACGTCTGGGTCTCCCGTGAGGTGGCCTCCACCCGGGAAGCATAAACATCCTCATAGTAGGACCTAAACATTTCGGCTACCGTCGCAGGGTCTGAAATAAGTACCCCACTCTCGTCCATTAAGGACACCACCACCGGCGGCCTCGCGTCCTGATGGGCGAGGAACGCCAGCAGTTTGCCTGCCCTCTCGCCCTGCTCGAAGATGCGCTGCCGCGAAAAAAAATGTTTGCGTCTGGCCTGTTCGAAGCGCAAGTGATCTAGGACCCTAGTCTGGAGCCTAAGCGCCGAGGCAGCTTCTGCCGTGGGGTTCGTCACAAACCGACGGGTAGAAGCTTCCAGCTGCTCGACTGCCTGATCAGCTAGTAATTTGGAAGAGCCCTTCAAGGTATTGATACGCCGAATCAAAGTAGAGCGCGCATAGATCTTAAAGGTGGACTCCCCGGATCTTAATATTATTCCTCCTCGAGTGGTCCTCGAGGTCTGCGACTTTAAGGCGCAGTTGGCGGATAGCAGCGGAATGTTCATCTTGAATGTCAACCACAGTGTTATGGGAGCTAGTGGCGGCAGAGAGATGGTGTTCAATATGATCTATGCGGTCTTCCATGTCATCTACTCTGTCCAACAAGTGATTAACCACTTGCCGACCGCCGCACGACGATGTACGTCGACAGAATGGCACGGGCAGGCATATGGGCGTACCTGTACGTCCCTGCCTTCCTGCGGGTAGGGGGCCCGATCGGGCCCCCCCCGGTGCCTGCGGTGGTCGGTATTCGTTCGGGAGCGATCTGGGATGAGGGGACGGCCATTCATTCATGGCCACCCCCTCGCGATCGCTCCCAACGAATGGAAATGCTCCGTGACATCACTTCCTCTCCTGTAATGTAAACACAGGAGAGGAAGTGATGTAATCTCTCCTCCGTGTCGGTATTTTTCGTTCCGGCACCGAGGAGAGAGGATCGGTGAGTTGCACCAACACGACACTTCACAGTAGAACATGCCAGGCACACTCACACCCCCCCTTCACCCCCCGATCACCCCCCCAATTACCCCTGCCCCCCCAGTCACAGTGACACCAATTGCATTTTTTTTTTTTTTTTTTTGCATTGGTGTCATTTGTGACTGTAATAACTGTTAGGGCAGTTAGGGTTAGCCCCCTTTAGTTCTAATGTACCCCCCTAACCCCCCCAATAAAGGTTTAACCCCGTGATCACCCCCCGTCGCCAGTGTCACTAAGGCTGGGTTCACATTGCAGTGGTTTATGAGAACGGATGTGATTCGCACCGCACTGCAGTGCAAATCACATCTGATCTCTGTGCGATTCGAGTTCAGCCATACAGATAGTATGGCTGAATTTGCGTCGCACCCGCCGCAAATTCGCACGGGACCCTTTTTTTGGTCCGCAGCAGAATCGGATCGCATGGTGTGAACACCATGCGATCCGAGTTTGCAGATCGCACTGCGATATGCGAACTGATCTGGGGGTGTCATTAACATTTCACTGACACTCCCAGCAGTTCGCATAGGGCAGTGTGAACTGCCGCCGGGAGGCATGCGATGCGGGAACCCGCCACGGATTCGTGGCGTTCCCACATTGCTCCAGTGTGAACCCAGCCTAATAAGCGATAATTTTTCTGATCGCTGTATTAGTGTCACAGGTGACGCTAGTTAGGCAGGTAGGTATTTAGGTTCGCCGCAGCTTTTTATAGCGCCAGGGACCCCCATATACTACCGCATAAAGCCCCCTGATTGCCCCCTAGTTAACCCTTTCACCAGTGATCACCATATAACTGTTACAGGTGACGCTGGTTGGTTAGTTATTTTTTTATAGTTTCAGGGCACCCGCCATTTATTACCTAATAAAGGTTTAACCCCCTGATCACCCGGCGGGTGTCATTTGTGACTGTAATAACTGTTAGGGCAGTTACAGTGGTGTGAAAAAGTGTTTGCCCCCTTCCTCATTTCCTGTTCCTTTGCATGTTTGTCACACTTAAGTGTTTCGGAACATCAAACCAATTTAAACAATAGTCAAGGACAACACAAGTAAACACAAAATGCAATTTGTAAATGAAGGTGTTTATTATTAAAGGTGAAAAAAAATCCAAACCATCATGGCCCTGTGTGAAAAAGTGATTGCCCCTAAACCTAATAACTGGTTGGACCACCCTTAGCAGCAACAACTGCAACCAAGCGTTTGCGGTAACGTGCAATGAGGCTTTTACAGCGTCCTGGAGGAATTTTGGCCCACTCATCTTTGCGGAATTGTCCTAATTCAGTTACATTAGAGGGTTTTCGAGCATGAACGGCCTTTTTAAGGTCATACCACAACATCTCAATAGGATTCAGGTCAGGACTTTGGCTAGGCCACTCCAAAGTCTTCATTTTGTTTTTCTTCAGCCATTCGGTGGTGGACTTGCTGGTGTGTTTAGGATCATTGTCCTGCTGCAGAACCCAAGTTCGTTTCAGCTTGAGTACACGAACAGATGGTCGGACATTCTCCTTCAGGATCTCTTGGTAGACAGCAGAATTCATAGTTCCTTTTATCACGGCAAGTCTTCCAGGTCCTGAAGCAGCAAAACAGCCCCAGACCATCACACTACCACCACCATATTTTACTGTTGGTATAATGTTCTTTTTATGAAATGCAGTGTTCCTTCTACACCAGATATACTTGGACACACACCTTCCAAAGAGTTCCACTTTTGTCTCATCGGTCCACAGAATGTTGTCCCAAAAGTCTTGGGGATCATCAAGATGTGTTGTGGAGAAATTGAGACGAGCTTTGATGTTCTTTTTGCTCAGCAGTGGTTTTCTCCTTGGGACTCTGCCATGCAGGCCATTATTGCCCAGTCTTTTCCTGATGGTGGAGGCATGAACGCTGACCTTAACTGAGGCAAGTGAGGCCTGCAGTTCCTTGGACGTTGTTGTGGGGTCTTTTGTGACCTCTTGGATGAGTTGTCGCTGCGCTCTTGGGGTAATTTTGAGCGGCCGGCCACTCCTGGGAAGGTTCACCACTGTTCCATGTCTTCGCCATTTGTGGATAATGGCTCTCACTGTGGTTCGCTGGATTCCCAAAGCTTTGGAAATGGCTTTATAACCCTTTCCAGACTGATAGATCTCAATTACTTTCTTTCTCAATTGTTCCTGAATTTCTTTGGGTCTCGGCATGATGTGTAGCTTTTAAGGATCTTCTGGTGGACCTTACTGTGTCAAGCAGCTCCTATTTAAGTGATGCCTTTATTGTGAACAGGTGTGGCAATAATCAGGCCTGGGTGTGGCTAGAGAAATTGAACTCAGGTGTGGACAACCACAGTTATAGTATGTTTTAACAAGGGGGGCAATCACTTTTTCACACAGGGCCATGATGGTTTGGATTTTTTTTCACCTTTAATAATAAACACCTTCATTTACAAAATTGCATTTTGTGTTTACTTGTGTTGTCCTTGACTATTGTTTAAATTGGTTTGATGTTCCGAAACACTTAAGTGTGACAAACATGCAAAGGAACAGGAAATGAGGAAGGGGGCAAACACTTTTTCACACCACTGTAGGGTTAGCCCCCTTTAGTTCTAAGGTACCCCCCTAACCCCCCCAATAAAGGTTTAACCCCGTGATCACCCCCCGTCGCCAGTATCACTAAGGCTGGGTTCACATTGCAGCAGTTTATGAGAACGGATGTGATTCGCAAAGCACTGCAGTGCAAATCACATCCAATCTCTGTGCGATTCGAGTTCAGCCATACAGATAGTATGGCTGAATTCGCGTCGCACACGCCGCACCCGCCGCAAACTTGCACGGGACCCTTTTTTTGGTCCGCAGCAGAATCGGATCGAATGGGTGTTCACACCATGCGATCCGAGTTTGCAGATCGCACTGCGATATGCGAACTGATCTGGGGGTGTCATTAACATTTCACTGACACTCCCAGCAGTTCGCATAGGGCAGTGTGAACTGCCGCCGGGAGGCATGCGATGCGGGAACCCGCCGCGGATTTGTGGCGTTCCTGCATCGCTCCAGTGTGAACCCAGCCTAATAAGCGATCGTTTTTCTGATCGCTGTATTAGTGTCACAGGTGACGCTAGTTAGGCAGGTAGGTATTTAGGTTCGCCGCAGCTTTTTATAGCGACAGGGACCCCCATATACTACCGCATAAAGCCCCCTGATTGCCCCCTAGTTAACCCTTTCACCAGTGATCACCATATAACTGTTACAGGTGACGCTGGTTGGTTAGTTATTTTTTTATAGTTTCAGGGCACCCGCCATTTATTACCTAGTCTCACTAGTGTACCCCTAAATTTAGGGGTGTCTACTTTCCAAAATGGGGTCATTTGGGCGGGGTTTGTGCCATCTTGGCATTTTATGGCCTTCAAAACTGTAACGCCCTTAGAAAGCCTGAAGGCGGTGCTTGGTTTTCAGGGCCCCGTACGCGGCTAGGCTCCCAAAAAGTCCCACATATGTGGTATCCCCGTACTCAGGAGAAGCAGCAGAATTTATTTTGGGGTGTCATTTCACATATGCCCATGGCATGCGTGAGCAATATATAATTTAGTGACAACTTTGTGAAAAAAAAAAAAAAGTTTGTAATTTTCCCGCAACTTGTGGCAAAATATAAAATATTCCATGGACTCAACATGCCTCTCAGCAAATAGCTTGGGGTGTCTACTTTCTAAAATGGGGTCATTTGTGGGGGTTTTGGGCCATCTTGGCATTTTATGGCCTTCAAAATAGGTAATAGGTAGTGAGGAGTGAAGTCAAATATTTACGCCCTTAGAAAACCTGAAGGCGGTTCTTGGCTTTCGGGCCCCGTACACGGCTAGGCTCCCAAAAAATCCCACACATGTGGTATCCTCGTACTCAGGAGAAGCAGCAGAATTTATTTTGGGGTGTCATTTCACATATGCCCATGGCATGCATGAGCAATATATCATTTAGTGACAACTTTGTGAAAAAAAAAATAAAAAAAAAATTTTTTTTGTCATTATTCAATCGCTTGAGGCAAAAAAATAAAATATTCAATGGGCTCAACATGCCACTTATCAATTTCCTTAGGGGGTCTACTTTCCAAAATGGGGTCATTTGGGGGGGTTTTGTACTGCCCTGCCATTTTAGCACCTCAAGAAATGAGATAGGCAGTCGTAAACTAAAAGCTGCGTAAATTCCAGAAAACGTACCTTAGTTTGTAGATGTGACAACTTTTGCGCAAACCAATAAATATACAGTCATTGACTTTTTTTTTTACCAAAGACATGTGGCTGAATAAATTTTGGCCTAAATGTATGACTAAAATTGAGTTTATTGGATTTTTCTAATAACAAAAAGTAGAAAATATCATTTTTTTTCAAAATTTGCGGTCTTTTTACGTTTATATCGCAAAAAATAAAAATCGCAGAGGCAATCAAATACCATCAAAAGAAAGCTCTATTTGTGGGAAGAAAAGGACGCAAATTTTGTTTGGGTACAACATTGCATGACCGCGCAATTACCAGTTAAAGCAGCGCAGTGCCAAATTGTAAAAAGACCTCTGGTCATTGACCGGCAAAATGGTCCGGTCTGAAAGTGGTTAATGGAGGATCTGAGCTCTTTCTGCATGTCTGCTTGTAATGAGAGCAGCATGGCTTTCAGAGTGTGTTCAGAAGCAGGGCCGTCTGAGGTATTGTAAGCAGCCAGCGAGGAGTCAGAACCACCTAGTGCTGCTGTGGGACTACTGATGCCAGCGCCATGTTGCCTCTTCACTATGGGAGGCTTAGAGGGAGAGTGTGCTGGGGAGATTGCTGCTCTCTTACCTCTGTCAGCCGGTGATATGGCGGGCGAATGCTGCTGTTCCCCAGAGTCCTCCATATCAGAGAGGTGATCCTCAGTGGATGCGGGGGCCGCCGAGGCCGCGGGTGTCTCCTGAGGCGTGTGGCTTTCGTCCCGGTCGGCGCCATCTTGGGCCTGTACACCGGCCGGCTTCATGTAGAAATCGGTGAGTTTCCTCGCTCCGTGGGCGGCGGTTCTGCCGCGGGTCATGTCCCCGGTGGTGCGGGGTGATCCCTATAGCTCCGTGGGATGGATTATGGTATCGGATGGCGCTGGATGCTGATCGTAGCTGCATGGATGTGAGGAGCTCAGCACTTATGCGGCCATTCCGGTCAGCGGCCAAGCCACGCCCCTGCCAAGTCCGTGATATTAACGGCGCATGCGCAAGATCTTTATTTAAGCGGTGGTTAAAAATTATACACAGAGACTTGCGGGTGGGCGGGCAGAGCTGAACAGATGCTTAGAACGCCAGCAGCAGCCCCGCCCACCCCACTAACATGCCCCTGAATCTTAAGCGGTGGTTAAAAATTATACACTCAAGTGGGCGGAGACTTGCAGGTGGGCGGGCGGAGCTGAACAGATGCTTAGAACGTCAGAAGCAGCCCCGCCCACCCCACTAACATGCCCCTGAATCGCTGGATGTTTGTTTATGGTCGAGAAAATGTATGGCTTCAGCTGCTATTAACAGCAATCGCGCATGCGCGGGATCTTTGCTTATGGTCAAGAAAAATTATGGCTTCAGCTGCTATTAACAGCAATCGCAAGAGCGGGATCATTGTTTACTGATCAGAAAAATTATGCACTCAAGCACATTCTTATTGGTGATGAAAATTGATAGACTCGGGCGGGCGATGGCTTTATTATATCATCGGCAGCACCAATATGTATAGTATTTTTTAAATCAGAAGAATATGCAGTGTATTTATTAAATCTGAAGGATATGCACTGTATTTATTACATCAGCAGAATATGGGCACAATGTCTGCGTTTGGGGCACAATGTCTGCGTTTGGGGACAGTGTGTGCGTTTGGGGCACAATGCCTGCGTTTGGGGACAGTGTGTGCGTTTGGGGCACAATGTCTACGTTTGGGGACAGTTTGTGCGTTTGGGGCACAATGCCTGCGTTCTAGCCTCGAGTGGGCGGAGACTTGCGGGTGGGCGGGCAGAGCTGAACAGATGCTTAGAACGTCAGCAGCAGCCCCGCCCACCCCAAGATTTTCTTCACTGGTCAAGAAAAATTATGGCTTCAAGCTGTATTAGCGCATGCGCGGGATATTTGTTCAGCGGTCGACCAAAATTATGGACTCAAGCGGGCGGAAACTTGCTGGGAGGGAGAGATAGAGCGGAGCTTAGAGAGGGGGCGGAACTTGGAGAGGGGGGCGGGGCCCCGTGCATAGCACTGACTACATATACAGTACATTGTTCTGCCAATAAATACGCCTCACTGCGCCCAGCAAACACCACCTCACTGTGACTAGAAATCGCCGCCTCACTGCGCCCAGCAAACGCCACCTCACTGCGACCAGAAATCGCCGCCTCACTGCGACCAGAATTTGCCGCCTCACTGTGCCAAGCAAACGCCACCTCACTGCGACCAGAAATCGCTGCCTCACTGCGACCAGAATTAGCCGCCTCACTGCGCCAAGCAAACGCCACCTCACTGCGCCCAAAAATCGCCACCTCACTGCGCCAAGCAAACGCCACCTCACTGCGCCCATAAATCGCCACCTCACTGCGCCCAGAAATTGCCGCCTCACTGCGCCCAGCAAACGCCACCTCACTGTGCCCAGCAAATGCCTCACTGTGCCCAAAAAATGCCCCTCACTGTGCCCAAACGCCACCTCACTGTGCCCAACAAACGCCACCTCACCATGCCCAGAAAACGCCTCACTGTGCCCAGCAAACGCCTCACTGCACCCAAAAAATGCCGCCTCACTGTGCCCAGCAAACACCTCACTGTGCCCAGCGAACACCGCCTCACCGTGCCCAGCAAACGCTGGCTCACTGTGCCCAACAAACGCAACCACTGTGCCCATAAATTGCCGCCACTGTGCTATCAAACACAGCCACTGTACCCATCAATTGCTGCCAGATTGTCAAGCCGTAGCTGTGCTCCCTGGGGATATGCTGATCACCCATCTGTGCTGCTGGAGGGAGCCCAGACGGGCATAAATGAGGGACCTGCATGTCATGGTAAGTGAGACCATCCCATATCCCACTCCATCTCTCCCGAGAACAGGGACCCCCTTCCAACCCCCCCCCCAGGAGAGGGAACCCCTCCCCCCCTCTGAGGACCCCCTCCCTCAAGACAGAGACCCCCTTCTCCCCCCTGAGGACAGGGAAACCTTCTCCCCCCTGAGGACAGGGACCCCCTTCTCTCCTGAGGACAGGGACCCCCTTCTCTCCTGAGGACAGGGACCCCCTTCTCTCCTGGGGACAGGGACCCCCCTCTCTCCTGGGGACAGGGACCCCCTTCTCTCCTGGGGACAGGGACCTCCTTCTCTCCTGGGGACAGGAACTCCATCTCCCCTGGGAACGGGGACTTCATCTCACCTAGGGACCCCATCTGCCCTGGGGATCAGGACCCCACCTCCCCTAAGAACAGGAACCTGATCACCCTGTGTGCGCCAACCTCACTGCCCTGCCAGCCATGTGTCCTGTGTGAGGGCCCTCCTGTGACAGCTCTTATAAGGACTTCACCCCACTGTGTGATCCCCTACATGACTGATCCCTCTGTGTCCAAAACTTACACGGGGAACCCCTCTGTTTGCTCCCCCTACATGTCTGCATACTCTGACAACCCCCTGTACCATTTCCACATCCACTGACTGCCTCCTGTATCCTGTGCACATGTTCCGACCCCCTCTTGTACCATGTCTGTAGCCTCTAGCCACCTCCTGTGTCCTGTCTGCAATCTCTGACTATCTCTTGTCTTTTAACATGTCTGCAGTCTCTTAGGGGGAGTCTGGAGAGGAATCAAGAGTGAGAGCACCGCCAGGATTGGGATTACGTGAGGAGTCAGATGTGTATGGACTGTGGAGAAGAGACTATAGAATAAAAACCAGAACCACCAACCTGGAGCCGTCTAACTGAGCCCTGCATGCTGCACTGGAGAGGAGGTCAGTGACAAGAGGGCACTCATATAAAGGTTTCCCATTATCTCAGTAACACCCCCCCCCCCAGTGTATTCACTCTGCGGAAGGTGGTTTCTGGTCACCAGAGTCCCCCCCCCCCCCCCACATAACATTTCCCGGCATTCCCCTTTATATCAGAGTCCGCAGGATTCTTCCCCAAGGCAAAGGAAAATGCTACAGAGCATGATCTAAGGAGGAACTCTGATGTAAGGGGTGCTCTGGTCACCAGAGACCACCTTATATCAGAGTCCACTGCATTCCCATTTAAATCAGAGTTCCCACTTACATCAGGGTCTGCAGCATTGCCCTTTGCATCAGGATTTGCAGCGTTCCCCCTGTTAGATTAGAAGGGATGGAGGCCCAGAGACATGTCCAGAGAACACAGAGGATACATGGGATAGATTAGAAGGGATGAAGGCCCAGAGACATGTCCAGAGAACACAGAGGATACATGGGATAGATTAGAAGGGATGAAGACCTACAGATATGTCCAGAGAACACAGAGGATACATGGGATAGATTAGAAGGGATGAAGGCCCAGAGACATGTCCATCCCGCGCATGCGATTGCTGTTAATAGCAGCTGAAGCCATAATTTTTCTTGACTATAAGCAAAGATCCCGCGCATGCGAGATTGCTGTTAATAGCAGCTGAAGCCATAAATTTTCTCGACCATAAACAAACATCCAGCGATTCAGGGGCATGTTAGTGGGGTGGGCAGGGCTGCTGCTGACGTTATAAGCATCTGTTCAGCTCCGCCCGCCCACCCGCAAGTCTCCGTGTATAATTTTTAACCACCGCTTAAATAAAGATCTTGCGCATGCGCCGTAAATATCACGGACTTGGCGCATGCGCAGTAAAGGCCCGCCGTCAGCTGTTACAGTGACGGAGCCGCTCCGGAAGTGACGGGGTGAGGGATTTTCATAAGTCGCAGGAAATTTTACCACACCGGCTTGTTGTCAGAGCTTCCATCAGATTACTGAAATGGGGACCCTTCAGATTGTTCTTATACAGGTTCAGTGTCCTCAGTGTCTGGTTATTTCTTATTCCAGATGCCAGGTGGGGGCAGGAACTGTCTGTCAGGTGATTAGAGGACAATCTGTAGAATAAGAGAAGAATGTTACCAGAAGAAAATTTATTTCTCCCCCAGGAATGAATGTAACTATTCTCTACATATATGGAACTCATTCTCTTTATTGGAATCGTTAATATGAGATCACTTTATAAAAGACAATTGATCATCTACACTATTGGAGGATTTCTCTTTTTGTGGACTCCAATTACTAAATGTGACATGAGAAGTGGATGAGGTGGTGTGATCCATTCCTTATTCCTGTATGGGGATTGGACCATACACACTCACACTGACCTCTAGGCTTTCACCTCCAACCTTCTGCTAAGTCTTGAATTCAGTTGTGGAGATTCACTTTGATGGTCACAGAAGTCTCACTCATGTTGTGGAAACTTCATTGACTAAAAGTGACACCATTGTACTTTGGGATTTCCTTTGAACATCATGGTGGAGGGTTTGATCATATGGTATGGAGAAGATTTTATTATCGTTCTTTATTTGGACCTTTTTTGAAAATTTGCACTATTATTGCTGCACTAATTTTATATATGCTGATTATAAATTCTCTTTATTAGTTATCAGTGAAATAGTCTCCATACCACTGTTATATATATATTTATAGGGAGTTTTGTTTTGAGGAGTCTCACTTTTATTGTTATATTTTCAGATATATATTGTTTGAATTTTATATACTAGTACTGCAGTCTTAGATATTATACTATATGTTAAAATTCCACCAATAGTGATCAGATATAACAATTACATTCACTATAAAAATGCACTTTCATACATGTGAGGAAGGGCAGATCTCCTGTAACCTATTCACAGCTACTTCAATCTATAGAACATATAATATGCAATAAATACATAAACATGAAGAGCAACAAAGTTATCTTTAAAAAAATGCAAACATCAAGAGAAAGTTCATAAATGTGAAAAAGCAGACTTCCTCAATCCTTCACCACTACTTCCATCTCCAATCATCATAATGTGACTTGTGCAGTAAGACCCCTTTCAAACTGTTGAAATAATTATCTGTATCAAGCAATAGAGTGGTCCCGTGGATACAGCAGCAGTATAAAGTGCCACGTCCTATGAATTTGGAACATCAAGAGAAAATGGGACTTGGACTTTTAAGGCACAGTGTCAGGTACCAGGTGTGACCAGAGCTGTGTGGACAGCAACAGAGGAACAAACGCAGGTAAGGTGAAAATATATACTTTGTTAATATGAGTGAATAAATACAACCGCCTCCAATATACTACAATGTGTAACCAAACAACCACCAACAGAAGCCCACAAATAATAACAGACAAATATATACAAGTAAAGGGGAATACCAAAATCATAAACAGGGCCAGGCAAGGGTCATCAACAGGGGGTCAGCAGCTGGGGAAAAGGAAGACAAACAGGACAAGGAGAGGATGGATGGATCACAGGAGGGACGGGTCAGGGTACAAGGCTCAGGGTTAGGGATGAGCTTCGTGTTCGAGTTGAACATACGTTCGACTCGAACATCGGCTGTTTGCCCGTTCGGCAAATTCCGAACGTTATGGACCGTTCGCACCGAATTCGTGTGGGGCTCACGGCCCACAATGCACTGCGCCATCGCAGTGCATTGCTGGCTCATGATTGGCCAAGCATGCACTGTGACCCCGCATGCTTGACCAATCACAGCGCCGGCAGTGAGGAGAGCCATGATTGGCCACAGGCAGGATGCCTGTGGCCAATCATAGCTCAGGCTGTGTAGTACACGCCCCACACTATATAAGGCCGCCAGCGCGGCGGCCTTGTGTAGTGTGTTGGCATCTGTAGGAGTTAGTGGGTGTTCTGTGTACCTTCAACACAGTATACACCGATCGTTATCGGCCGATTTTTCGTTCTTGCTCTTCTGTAGTGGTTGTTGTCTGCGTGCCCTGACTGCAGTATCCACCGCTATATCCACCTATATAGCTAGCTATATTTCTCTTTTTTAATAGAGCTTGCAGTCAGTTGTAGGAGATTGTGCGTGCTGTCTGCGTGCTGTCTGCGTGCTCTGATCCCAGTATACACCGCTATATCCACCTATATAGCTAGCTATCTTGCTCGTTTTAAATAGAGCTTGCAGTCAGTTGTAGGAGATTGTGTGTGCTGTCTGCGTGCTCTGAACCCAGTATACACCGCTATATCCACCTATATAGCTAGCTATCTTGCTCGTTTTAAATAGAGCTTGCAGTCAGTTGTAGGAGATTGTGCGTGCTGTCTGTGTGCTCTGAACCCAGTATACACTGCTATATCCACCTATATAGCTAGCTATCTTGCTTGTTTTAAATAGAGCTTGCAGTCAGTTGTAGGAGATTGTGCGTGCTGTCTGCGTGCTCTGAACCCAGTATACACCGCTATATCCACCTATATAGCTAACTATCTTGCTCTTTTTAAATAGAGATTGCAGTCAGTTGTAGGAGATTGTGCGTGCTGTCTGCGTGCTCTGAACCCAGTATACACCGCTATATCCACCTATATAGCTAGCTATCTTGCTCGTTTTAAATAGAGCTTGCAGTCAGTTGTAGGAGATTGCGCATGCTGTCTGCGTGCCCTGAACCCAGTATACACCGTTATATCCACTGTGAGGGGTTAGCTCGGCAGCGGGTGTGTGTGACCCCCTGGATGGGTTCACAACACAAAATCAGGCACAGCAGACAGCGTTGGAGGTGCAAAAAACAAAAGATGCGGTTTATTTATGCTACATGCAGTGATACATATAACAGCCAAACAAAAATAAAACATGAAAATAAATCCTGGTCAGCTTGACCTCTAACTACACACTTAGATTCCCTGTCTAACAACTGAGTGCAGCCTTGTGCTGCACCAGTCCCTGTCTCTGTTGTAGAGGTTTGCCACACAGGCGTTAACTCACCGCACAGAACAGATATCACACTCCCCAGTCTATACAACACAAAACTGGTTCCAGGATGGAGCATCTCCCTAAGCATGCTGGGGTTTTTTGTAGAGGTCTTAATGAGCCCACTTTCTTCAGCTGGGCTCATTAACTCTTCCCCTCTAATTGTAAAAGTCTGCATAAAGCCTGAATCTAGGGCACACATATTTCCCATCCTGGATACAACCAGGTGACTTTACCTGCGTGCTGCCACATACCCCCCCCCCCTCTTGTTTCAACCTTGGGGTTGTAACACAAGCAGTCAGACACGCATGTATCCGAGACAAAGCATCCACATTCCCCATTTTAACACCAGGGCGATGCTTAACTGTAAAGTTAAATTCTTGTAGGGCCAGGAACCACCTATTTACCCTTCTATTGGTCTCCTTGTTCTGAGCCATCCACTTTAAAGGAGCGTGATCAGTCACCAGGTCAAAGTGCCTACCTAGCAGATAGTACCGAAGGGAATCTAGAGCCCACTTCACTGCTAAACATTCCTTCTCAATCGTGGCGTAATTTATCTCATGGGACTTCAACTTCCTGCTGAGGTAAATGACTGGGTGCTCTTCCCCGTTCCAGACCTGGGATAACACTGCTCCTAACCCAACGTCTGATGCATCAGTTTGTACCACAAAGTCCTTAGAGAAGTCTGGTGAGTACAACACTGGCTGGCTACATAAGGCTGTTTTTAAGGACTGAAATGCTTCTTCAGCCTCTGGGGACCATTTAACCATGACCGACTCTTTCCCTTTTGTCAGGTTGGTGAGGGGCACAGCCTGAGAAGCAAAATGGGGAATGAATCGTCGATAATAGCCAGCGATTCCCAGAAAGGCTCGTACCTGTTTCTTGCTGTTGGGACGTGGCCAACTCTGTATGGCCTCGACTTTATTGACTTGGGGTTTTATCACCCCCCTCCCAATAGTGTACCCAAGATATTTGGCCTCCTCCTGTCCAATGGTACACTTCTTTGGATTGGCCGTAAACCCAGCTTCCCGGATAGAGTCTAGGAATGCTTGTACTTTTGGCAAATGTGAGACCCAGTCTGTGCTATGGATAATCACATCATCCAGGTAAGCTGCAGCATATTTCTGATGGGGCCTCAGAATCTTATCCATTTTCCGCTGGAATGTTGCCGGTGCATTCTGTAACCCAAACGGCATTCTCTTATATTGGAATGCCCCATCTGGGGTTACAAACGCAGTTTTCTCCTTGGCCGACTCGGCCAGGGGAATTTGCCAATACCCTTTGGTGAGATCAAGAGTTGTCATATATCGGGCTGTTCCCAGCCAGTCAATCAACTCATCTATACGCGGCATGGGGTAGGTGTCAAATTTTGTAACTTTATTTAATTGTCGAAATCGTTACAAAACCGCCAGCTCCCATCAGGTTTGGGCACTAGTACGATAGGACTGGACCAGTCACTCTGGGACTCCTCTATCACACCCAATTCCAACATCCTTTGAACCTCCCCACGTATTGCCTCCCGTCGGGCCTCTGGTATTCTATAAGGTTTTAGTTTTACCCTTTCTCCTGGCGGGGTGATAATGTCATGCTCTACGCCAGATGTTTGTCCCGGAAGCTCAGAGAAAATCTCTTTGTTACGAAGTACAAACTCTTTAACCTCCTGTTGTTGGGGTTTCGATAAGGTGTCTGCTATTCCAACCTCAGGAACTAAGCAATCAGGCTGTGCTTGTGACAAAGTCTCTGCGACTAGGGATTCCCTATCCCTCCAGGCTTTCAGCAGATTGACGTGATAGATCTGCTCCGGCTTTCGCTTTCCTGGCTGTCTAATCCTGTAGTTCACCTCACTAATTTTTTCAATTACTTCGTATGGACCTTGCCATTTGGCCAGAAATTTGCTTTCAACCGTAGGGACTAGCACCAAGACCCTATCCCCCGGGGAAAAAGTACGGGTCTTGGCCCCACGGTTGTACACTCTCTGCTGTGCTAACTGTGCTTGGGTTAAATGTTCCTTTACGATTGGCATTACCTGTGCAATTCTATCTTGCATCAAGGCGACATGCTCAATCACACTCCTGTGAGGAGAACTCTAATTTTCCCAAGTTTCCTTGGCGATATCCAGCAGCCCTCTTGGGTGTCTCCCATAGAGCAACTCGAAGGGTGAGAAACCCGTAGAGGATTGGGGTACCTCCCTAATGGCAAACATTAGATAGGGTATTAGACAGTCCCAATTCTTTCCATCTCTATCCACCACCTTCTTTAACATTTGTTTAATGCCCCGTACACACGAGCGGACTTTTCGACATCCAAACTCCGACGGACTGAGTCCGGCGGACTATCCGATCGTGTGTGGGCTGCAACGGACTTTAGCGAAGCTAAAGTCTGACGGACTTTAGAAATGAAGCATGCTTTAAATTTTCCCGACGGAACTCCGCCGGACCCGGTCCCCTTTGAAAAATCCGCTCGTGTGTGTGCTACTCCGACGGACTAAAACCGACGCTAGGGCAGCTATTGGCTACTGTCTAGGAACTTCCTACGTCGAATCCAGTCGTACGTCATCACGTTCGACTCCGTCGGAGTTTGGTGTGATGGTGTGTGGTCAAGTCCGTTCGGTCGAAAAGTCCGCCAGAACTCCGTCGGAACTCCGGCGGAACTCCTTTGGAGGTCTGTCAGACTTAATCCCTCTCGTGTGTACGGGGCATAAGGGTTTTGTTGAATCTTTCAACCAACCCATCTGTTTGGGGGTGATACACAGATGTACGCAATTGCGTCACTTTGTACAACTTGCATAATTCTTTCATAACCCGGGACATAAAGGGTGTACCTTGGTCCGTAAGCAGTTCCTTACAAATACCCACGCGGCTAAAAACAAGAGATAGCTCTTTGGCTATGGTTTTGGCCGAGGTATTTCGGAGAGGAATTGCTTCCGGATAACGGGTGGCATAGTCCAATATAACCAAAATGTACTGATGCCCCCTGGCGGACTTCATTATCGGACCTACCAAATCCATTGCGATCCTTTCAAAGGGGACCTCAATGATAGGTAGAGGTACCAGCGGGTTACGGAAATGTGGCATAGGTGCCGACTTCTGACACACAGGGCAGGAGGAACAATAATTTTCTATTTCCTTCATGACCCCAGGCCAATAGAATCTCTGCAATACCCTCTCTCTGGTTTTCTCTGTCCCCAGATGACCTCCCAGAATGTGCCCATGAGCCAATTCTAATACCAACTTCCTGTAAGGTTTGGGCACTACAAGTTGCTCAATGGTTTCTTCTGCCCTTTGAGCCACTCGATACAGCAGGTCCCTTTCCATAGTGAAGTAAGGATAAGTGCAAGTCTTATCTGGGTTCACTAACTCGCCATCTATTTTCACCACATTTTCCCGTGCCTTTATTAGGGTGGGGTCTTTTAACTGTTCTGTGGCAAAATTTTCCCTGTGAACCTCAAGATCCGAAAACTCCACAGACGGCATGTTTTCATCTGAGGATGTTGGCTCCTCCCCAGTTTCTCGAGTTTCCCCGCCAATACCGACAAGGGAAATTCAGGAGAGTCCTCACCACTCCCAGAGGAATTCTGGTCATCTTCCTGGTTTATAGGGGCACCAGTGGGGGGCTCAGGACAATCCCAGAGTTCCCAGAATTTTGGAAAATCCCTTCCCACAATAGCATCATGTGGTAAGTGAGACACTAACCCCACCTGATGAGAGAGGTTACCTTTGGGGGTCTCAAAAAACATTGAAGTTACAGGATACTCTCGGGTGTCCCTATGCACACAAATAACAGCCACCCTGTTCTTCCCAGAGACCTCTGTAGTAACTAATTCAGCTTTTATCAATGTTACCAGGCTACCTGAATCCAGCAACACATCAACATTTCTACCATTAATACACATTTTACATAAATGTTTCTCAGGTCCCCGAATGGCAGTGCATGCAACTGTCGCAAACAGCGACTGACGTCTCTCCCTTATAAAGTCACATTGCATAGGCTCATCCACAACGGGGCAATAGGCTGCAATATGTCCCTCTTGCCGGCAGCGGTAGCAAATAATCTTTTTCGCTGTCTCTTGCAGCCTGGGCTTCCTGGCCTGCTCCCGCCAGACCTTAGGTAGAAATCCCACCCTCTCACTCTCTCCACCCTCACCCCTTGGAGTCATCTTACCCGCCACTGGGGATGATCTGGTCTTAGGGTGGAAAGTCCGTGAGTCCCTGGAAGAGGTGGTCAGGTTCTCTGTAGCCAAGTACCTCTCAACCAGATCCACAAGTTTATCTGCATTTTCTGGGTCTCCATGGCTTACCCATTTTTGGATGGCAGTAGGAAGAGCTCTCAGGAAACGATCCATAACAACACGTTCCACAATGTTTGGTGCGGTCAAAGTCTCTGGCTGCAGCCACTTCCTGCTCAGGTGAATGAGATCATACATTTGAGACCTGGGGGGTTTTCCAACCTGAAAAGTCCAATTATGCACACGCTGAGCCCGGACGGCCAGGGTGACACCCAGCCGTGCCAATATTTCTGTTTTTAGCAACACATAGTCTTTTGCTTGGTCAGGCTCTAGGTCATAATAAGCTTTCTGCGATTCCCCAGTTAACAGAGGGGCCACCAGTCCAGCCCATTGCTCCTTAGGCCACTTTTCCCTTTCAGCAGTCCTTTCAAATGTGGTCAAAAACACCTCTCCAGTCATTTTTGTCAATAAACTGCTCACACCAAAGGATGCGGTATTATTGTAACCACTTGCTTCATTGGTCTGCGGACGTTGCTGTATTAATGTCTCTATTTTCTGTTGAAAACTCTGCTCTTGCTTTTGCAACAGGTCTATAAAGCGGGCTTCAGATTGCTGCTGTGCTTGTTGCTGAGCTTCCAGACTCTGCAGGTGAGCTTTCTGCTGGGCTGCAAGGTTCTTTTGTAAAGCCGCATTTGTTTGCTGCTGATTTGCATTTGCTAGAGCCAGCTGTCTCAGTATCTCCTCCATGCTGGCCTTTAAAAAAAATTGAAAAAAAAACTGCCAAAATTCTCCACCAACTGTGAGGGGTTAGCTCGGCAGCGGGTGTGTGTGACCCCCTGGATGGGTTCACAACACAAAATCAGGCACAGCAGACAGCGTTGGAGGTGCAAAAAACAAAAGATGCGGTTTATTTATGCTACATGCAGTGATACATATAACAGCCAAACAAAAATAAAACATGAAAATAAATCCTGGTCAGCTTGACCTCTAACTACACACTTAGATTCCCTGTCTAACAACTGAGTGCAGCCTTGTGCTGCACCAGTCCCTGTCTCTGTTGTAGAGGTTTGCCACACAGGCGTTAACTCACCGCACAGAACAGATATCACACTCCCCAGTCTATACAACACAAAACTGGTTCCAGGATGGAGCATCTCCCTAAGCATGCTGGCGTTTTTTGTAGAGGTCATAATGAGCCCACTTACTTCAGCTGGGCTCATTAACTCTTCCCCTCTAATTGTAAAAGTCTGCATAAAGCCTGAATCTAGGGCACACATATTTCCCATCCTGGATACAACCAGGTGACTTTACCTGCGTGCTGCCACACCACCTACATAGCTCTTCTCTAATTGAGCCATCTGCAGGAGTTAGTGGGTGTTGTGCGTGCCTCCAGCACAATATACACTACCCAATTGCTGGTTTTCCCAACTCCCTTCAGGCCATTACCATGTCTGGAAGGCCAGCAAGGAGAGCCAGACAGGCGCGAGCCGATAAAAGAGGGCAAGCAGGCTCTGTGTCTAGAGACAACAATGCTAGTCGTGGATGCGGTGCATCGTCATCATCAGCACGTGGACATGGGACACGCTTGTCCTTCTTTTCGGCAGCTGGACATGTTGAGCCGCAACATGCCAACGACTTGCTAGAGTGGATGACCAAGCCCTCTTCATCCTCCTCATCCTCTCTCTCCCAGGCTCAGGGTACTAGCAAAGCAGCTGCCAACGCATCGTCTTCCCTCCTCTCAATGTCATCATCAGTGACTCCTTCCCTAGACCCACCACGTCCTCCTGAGGAGTCTCCTGAACTCTTTGGGCACAGTGTTGGGTACATGCTCCAGGAGGATGCCCAGTGTTTTGTAGGCTCTGATGATGATACTCAGCTAGAGGAAGGCAGTAGCATGAATGCAGAGAGAGGGGATGCTCAAGAAGGACAGCAATCTGGCAGTCATGTTCCACAAGCTGCAGCATACTGCCAGGTTTGCTCCAGCGATGAAGAGGGAGGGGATGATGAGAGTACTGACTCCACGTGGGTAGGAGAGAGGAGGAGGAGGTACATGTCCAACGAGGCAGGATACCCTCTGGGGGCCAGCTTAGGGGCAGCACACCGACTGAATCACACCGCAGAGCTCCGCCTGTGCAGGGCGCTGCCTCTGCACATTATTCTAAAAGTTCTTTGGTGTGGGCCTTTTTTGAGACGAGTGCATCAGATCGCACCGCTGCTATTTGCAACATATGTCTCAAGCGTATCTCGCGTGGCCAAAACATCAGCTGCTTGGGCACCACATGCTTGACCAGACATATGTTGACCTGCCATGCAGCTCGTTGGCAAGCGTACCTCAAAGACCCACACCAAAGAACAAAGCGGACCTCTCCTTGCTCCTTGTCAGTTGGGATCTCCAACCCCACTAGACCTTCAGTTCTCTCTGAAACCTGCTCTGAGAGGAATGAAGGTGTAGAATTAGGTGTGTCACAGCCAAGTGCTTCCGGGCACTCTGCTAGCAGTACACCCACGTCCGATTATAGCAGGCAAATGTCCCTGTCCCAGCTGCTGGACCGGCGAAAGAAGTTCACTCCCAGCCATCCACATGCCCAGCAGTTGAATGCTAGCTTGGCTAAATTGCTAGCACTTCAACTGCTGCCTTTTCAGTTGGTAGACTCGGCCCCCTTCCGTGAGTTTGTACAATGTGCGGTTCCTCAGTGGCAGGTCCCCAAACGCCACTTTTTCTCACGGAAGCCGATTCCGGCTCTCTACCGGCATGTGGAAGGCAATGTCCTTGCCTCGCTGGACAGGGCGGTCAGCGGTAAGGTGCATATTACCGCTGACTCATGGTCCAGCAGGCATGGACAGGGACGTTACCTGTCTTTCACGGCCCATTGGGTCACTCTTCTGGCAGCTGGGAAGGATGCAGGACAAGGTGCAGTAGTGTTGGAGGTTGTTCCGCCACCACGCCTCCAAAATGCTACTATTGGTTGTGACACACCTCTCTCCTCCACCCCCTCCTCTTCTTCATCCTCCATGGCCTCTTCCAGTGCTCTGTCCTCAGAACCAGCGGTGCTCCGTAGGCGTTCCAGGGGCTACGCAAGTACGCAGGCAAAACGATGCCATGCCGTGCTTGCGCTGTTTTTTTTGGGGGACAGGAGCCACACTGGGGCGGATGTTTTGTCAGCTCTTCAAGGGCAGGCCGAGAGGTGGTTGACGCCACGCCAGCTTAAGCCAGGAATGGTGGTTTGCGACAATAGCACCAACCTCCTCTCCGCCCTCCGACAGGGACAACTGACCCATGTGCCCTGTGTGGCTCACGTCCTTAACCTGGTGGTGCAGCGGTTCTTGGGCAGGTACCCGGGCTTACAGGATGTCCTGAAGCAGGCCAGGAAAGTCTGTGTGCATTTCCGCCGATCATTTAATGCCTGTGCTCGGCTTGCTGAGCTCCAAAAGGAGTTGAACCTGCCCAAGAACCGCCTTATATGTGACATGCCCACCAGGTGGAACTCAACGTTGGCCATGCTGCAGCAGCTGCACATGCAGCAGAGGGCCATCAATGAGTACCTGTGCGACTACGGCACCAGGACAGGGTCAGGGGAGCTCGGGTTTTTCTCACCACGCCAGTGGGGCATGATCAGGGATGCATGCACTGTCCTGTCACCATTTGAGGAGGCCACAAGGATGGTGAGCAGTGACAGTGCATGCATCAGTGACACTGTACCTCTTGTCCACCTCTTGGAGCATACGCTGCGTGGAATAATGGACAGGGCACTTGAGGCAGAACAGAGGCAGGAAGAGGAGGACTTCCTTGCCACTCAAGGCCCCCTTTATCCAGACAGTGTTCCTGCTGTGCCACCCATCACACAGGAAGAGGATGAGGAGGAGGAGGAGGAGGAGGAAGATGATTGTGTCAGCATGGAGGTGGAGGCTGGCACTCAGCATCAGCAGCAGTCTTGTAGGGATGATTTACAGTCCCAAGAAACCCGTGGACTTGTACGTGGCTGGGAGGAGGTAGCTGCGGATCATGTTGTCCTTAGTGACCCAGAGGACTCCGGACCGAATGCCTCAGCTAACCTACACTGCATGGCCTCCCTGATCCTGCAAAGCCTACGGAAGGATCCTCGTATTCTTCGGATCAAGGAGAGGGACCATTACTGGCTGGCCACTCTCCTTGATCCACGGTACAAGGGTAAGGTTGCCGACCTTATCTTGCCGTCGCAGAGTGAGCAGAGGATGAGACATCTCCGGGAGGCCTTGCAGAAAGGTCTGTGCAATGCGTTTCCAGAGACTGGGAGGTTACAAACTCCTGGTCCTGGACAACTTGTTGCTGAGGCATCGGTCAGAAGGAGCGGTGGAGAAGGTGGCCGTCTGACTGATGCTTTCAGACAATTTTTTAATCCGCAGCCCCAAGGTATGATCGGTTCCAGCAACCATCGCCAGCATCTGATTTACATGGTGCAGGAATACCTAGGGGCAAGGCCAGACTTGGACACCTTTCCCACTGAAAATCCTCTGGCTTACTGGGTCTTGAGGATGGATCACTGGCCAGAGCTTGCACAGTATGCAATTGAGCTACTGGCCTGTCCTGCATCCAGCGTTCTTTCGGAACGCACCTTTAGTGCTGCTGGTGGCTTTGTTACCGATCACAGGGTGCGACTGTCCACCGACTCAGTTGATCGACTGACCTTCATCAAGATGAATCAGTCTTGGATCACCCACAGCTACCAAGCACCTGAAGCTGATGTAACCGAATAATTTTTTTTAGAAATATCACATCCCTTCAAGACTTCCTATGCTGATGCTGAGTGACTGTCCTGTTATGTTGATTGTCTATCCTATTCCTCCTCCGCTGATATGTTGGAAGAACATTTTTGGTTCTGGGTGATGCCACCAGCCCAATTTTTCTGCCCCTGTTTAACAGGGGTGTTTAATTACAATTTTTGATGCAATGCTTTGCAGCAAGGCTCATTCCTGCACTACAACTAGAGTGTATGGGAGAGGTTGCAGTGTCGTGGCACCAGTGCCTAAGGCCCAATTTTTCTGCCCTTGTTTAACAGGGGCGTTTAATTACAATTTTTAATGCAATGCTTTGCAGCAGGGCTCATTCCTGCACTACAACTAGAGTATATGGGAGAGGTTGCAGTGTCGTGCCACCAGCACCAGTGCCAGCAGCCCAATTTTTCAGCCCCTGTTTAACAGGGGCATGTAATTAAAATTCTTGATATAATATTTCACAGGAGGGCCCGTTCCTGTGCCCACCCAGAGTAACTGTGAGGACTTATAGTGTTGTGGCACCAGCACCACAACCACCAAAGGTCAATTTTTCTACCACTGTTCAACAATTGCATGTAATTACAATTCTTGATATAATCGTTCACAGCAGGGCGCTCCAGCGCCCACAAAGAGTCACTTTCAGGGCTTACAATGTTGTGGCAAAACCAACACCTTGTTCCGCCATTTCTGCAGAGCATATAGGGCAGGCCCCTACTTTCAAACATCCAACTTACAAACATCTCCTACTTGCAAACGGAAGGAGACAACAGCAACTGAGATGAAAAAAGACAGACGGCAAAACAAATTATACAGGTGTGATAACCCTTCCCTATGTTTTCCAAACAGCTTAAAAATAGATTTTTTGACTGGAGCTACACTTTAAAAATGTACCAGTTGAAAATTACAAACAGATTCTACTTAACACAACAAACCTACACAGTCCCTGTCTTGTTTGCACCACCTGTATACTGCTGTTCTGAGTATATAGGGCCTGGGGGCCACACGTATTTCCTTTTTTTAATATGGGTACGGGGTTCCCCTTAATATCCGTACAAGACCCAAAGGGGTTGGTAATGGGCAGGGAGGGCTACCCATGCCATTTTTCTCAATGATTTCCATATTGCAGGAACCAGATATAACATTAAAAAAGCAAGCAGTTTTAAATGACATATTTTTTCCGTTAAATGTAATTTTGTGCAGAGACTGTTCTAAACACGGGAAACACGTGGCACTTCACAGGCATACTATAGACACCCCCCAGGCATGATATTTAAAGGAATATTTCAGTTTTTTTTCACTTTAATCGTCATTAAAATCAGTGCTCCCGCCAAAACGGCCGTTTTTAAAACTTTTTTTTGCATTGACCCATGTCCCCTGGGGCAGGAGCCAGATCCCCAAACCCTTTTTAGGACAGTATCTTGCATATTAGCAGTTAAAATTAGCACTTTTAATTTTGAACGTTCGAGTCCCATAGACTTCAATGGGGTTCTAACGTTCTAACGAATTTGGGGTCCGTTCGAAAGTTCTGGTGCGAACCGAATCCGGGGGTGTTCGGCTCATCCCTACTCAGGGCACAGGGTTCAGGTGACAGTCAGGATCAGGTTCAGGTACAGGTACATGTACAGAGCTTCACAGGTTCAGGATCAGGGTTCAAGGAAGATACCAAGGCAAGGCATCAGTGTGTCTGTCGGGTACTTGTATACAGTGGTCATCAACCCTGTCCTCAGGGCCCACTAACAGGCCAGGTTTTATGTATTACCTTGGGGAGATGCAGACTAGAATACTGCAATTACTGATCAGCAGATGATACCACCTGTGATGTATTTCAGTTATCTTGCAAACCTGGCCTGTTATGGGCCCTGAGGACAGGGTTATGCTTATAAGCTTACTGCTTATACACATCCCCTGCAATCACTCAGGTGCAGAGATGGCCTTGCAGTTCGCCCGGCGGTCGGTTCGCGGTGAATTTTGCTAGTTCGCGAGGCAGACATATGTGTTTGCATTGTGAAGAACTTTGACTCTTGATGACACATCCATCATGCGGTACAAGACAGCCAATTGAGACATTTCAGCACATGGACAATTGGACATACCCCCTACCTTATAAATAGACCTGATCTGGCGGCCATTTTACATTCTGTCTTTTGTCAGTGTAGGGACAGGACGCTGTGTGGAGCAGGGACAGTCAGTTTAATCACTAGCTATTACTATTAGGTCCACAAAAGTCCTTTTAAGGACTGGTATAGGTGTACAGTATATAGGGTTATAATACACTTAGAATATACTTTCTTTCAAATATACAAAGTATATTCTGGTGCACTGCTGCTGACTGCTGTTCTGCTGAGTGCACTGCTGACCGATTCTGCAGCTGTCTTTTGTCAGTGTAGGGAAAGGACGCTGTGTGGAGCAGGAACAGTCAGTTTAATCACTAGTTATTCCTATTAGGTCCACAAAAGTCCTTTTAAGGACTGGTATAGGTGTACACTAGGGATGAGCCGAACACCCCCCGGTTCGGTTCGCACCAGAACTTGCGAACGACCCCCGCGTTCGGTACGAACGTTAGAACCCCATTGAAGTCTATGGGACTCGAACGTTCGAATTGGAAAGTGCTAATTTTAATGGCTAATATGCAAGATAGTGTCCTAAAAAGGGTTTGGGGACCTGCCTCCTGCCTCAGGGGACATGGGTCACTGCAAAAAAAAGTTTTAAAAACTGCCGTTTTGGCGGGAGCACTGATTTTAATGACGATTAAAGTGAAAAAAAAAATTAAAGTGAAAAGAAAAATATTCCTTTAAATATGGTGCCTGGGGGGTGTCTGTAGTATGCCTGTGAAGTGCCACGTGTTTCCCGTGTTTAGAACAGTCCCTGCACAAAATGACATTAAACGGAAATAACACCATTTAAAACTGCTTGCGGTTTTAATGTTATATCTGGTTCCTGCAATATGGTTGAAAATCATTGAGAAACATGGCATGGGTAGCCCTCCCTGCCCATTACCAGCCTATTTGGGTCTTGTACGCATATTAAGGGGAACCCCGTACCCATATTAAAAAAAGGAAATGCGTGTGGCCCCCAGGCCCTATATACTCAGAACAGCAGTATACAGGCGGTGCAAACAAGACAGGGACTGTGTAGGTTTGTTGTGTTAAGTTGAATCTGTTTGTCATTTTCAACCGGTACATTTTTAAAGTGTAGCTCCAGTCAAAAAAATTATCTTTAAGCTTTTTGGAAAACATAGGGAAGGGTTATCACCCCTGTATAATTTGTTTTGTCGTCCATCTTTTTTCATCTCACTTGCTGCTGTCTCCTTGCGTTTGCAAGTAGGAGATGTTTGCAAGTTGGATGTTTGAAAGTAGGGGCCTGCCCTATATTATAGCGGTATGTACTGGGTACAGAGCACGCAGACAGCACGCACTATCTCCTAACACTACTGACTGCAAGCTCTATTATTAACCACTTGTTAGCCCAATGTTTGCATAAAGTGAAAGATGAAGTTATGCTGAGTAAATAGATATCAAACATGTCACTCTTCAAAATTGCACATGCCCGTGGAATGGCGCCAAACGTCGCTACTTAAAAAATCCCCATAGGCGACGCTTAAATTTTTTTTTTACTGGTTACATGTTTTGAGTTGCAGAGGAGGTCTAGGACTAGAATTATTGCTCTCGCTCTAACATTCTCGGCGATACCTCACATGTGTGGCACATGCGAGCACATGGGGACATGGGCGCTTTAATTTTTATTTTATTTTTTTATTGTTCATTTTACTTTATTTATGTTAGTTTGACATTTTTTTCCCCAAAAATATATTTTTGATCACTTTTATTCCTATTACAAGAAATGTAAACATCCCTTGTAATAGGAATATGGGGTGACAGGTCCTCTTTACAGTGAAATCTGGGGGGTCAATATGACCCCAAATCTCACCTCTAGGCTGGGAAGCCTGAAATAAAAAATAAAAAAAAGATTCTGGCTTTGATCGTACTGGCGAGTTGGTAGAAGCACCGGAGGGCGGTGAGGGGTGGGGGGCGTCTATGGCTGGGTATTTCAGGGTATCACCGAGTATGGCTGGGTATCTCTGGGTTACTGCAGAGTAATGGCGGGTACTGCAGAGTAATGGCGGGTACTGCAGAGTATTGGGAGGTACTGCAGACTATTGGGGGTACTGCAGTGTAATGGCGGGTACTGCAGAGTATTGGGGGGTACTGCAGAGTAATGGGGGTTACTGCAGAGTAATGGGGGGTACTGCAGAGTAATGGCAGGGTACTGCACTGCAGAGTAATGGCAGGGTACTGCACTGCAGAGTAATGGCGGGGTACTGCAGAGTAATGGCAGGGTACTGCAGAGTATGCACTGGTATTGCAGAGTATTGGCAGGGAATTGAGGGGTTAAATTCGGTGAGCAGCGATGTGGGCACTGCAGATGCAGCCCACATCGCTGCTGACACCGATCTCTTTCCCCTCCGCTGTACCGATCGGTACAGAGAGGGGAGGGAGGAACAGGCGTCATAACATGACGCCGGTTTGTTTCCAAGTGATCACTCCGTCATTTGACGGAGCAATCACGTGGTAAACGGTCGCTATGAGCGGCCGTTTACCGTGATCCGTGATGCGACCCGGCGGTCACGGATGCTCTCGAGTGCGCACACCTCGGGGCACGCGAGAGCAGAATTCTGGGAGGCCGTTAATTAACGGCCTCTCAGAGTTAAACAACCCCCCTGAAGCCGTTAATCGGCAATGGGCAATTGTTAAGTGGTTAAAGCTAGATCACTAGCTATATAGGTGAGGTGAATATAGTGGTGTATACTGCAGTCAGGGCACAGACAACAACCACTACACAGCAGCAAGATAGGAAATCAGCCAAAAACGATTGGTGTGTACTGTGTTGAAGGTACACAGAACACCCACTGCTTCAGATGCTAAATAACACACTACACGAAGCCGCCTCAAAGGCGGCCTTATATAGTGTGGGGCGTGCACTACACAGCCTGAGCTATGATTGGCCACAGGCAGGATGCCTGTGGCCAATCATGGCTCTCCTCGCTGCCGGCGCTGCGATTGGCCAAGCATGCGGGGTCACAGTGCATGCTTGGCCAATCATGGGGCAGCAATGCACTGCGCCACCGCAGTGCATTGTGGTCCGCGCGCGCGTCACTCGAATTTTGACGCGAACGGCCCAAACGTTCGGAATTCGCCGAACGCCCGAACAGCCAATGTTCGAGTCGAACGTACGTTCGACTCGAACATGAAGCTCATCCCTAGTGTACACTAAGGATGAGCCGAACACCCCCTGGTTCAGTTCGCACCAGAACCTGCGAACAGACCTAAACTTCGTGTGAACTTTAGAACCCTATTAAAGTCTATGGGACTAGAATGTTCAAAATCTAAAGTGCTAATTTTAAAGGCTAATATGCAAGTTACTGTCCTAAAAAGTGTTTGGGGACATGGGTCCTGCCCCAGGCGACATGGATCAATGCAAAAAAAGTGTTTTAAAAACTGACGTTTTTTTGGGAGCAGTGATTTTAATAATGATTAAAGTGAAACAATAAAAATGTTATATTCCTTTACATTTCGTACCTGGGGGGTGTCTTTAGTATGCCTTTGAAGGGGCGCATGTTTCCCGTGCTTAGAACTTAGAATTATATCGGTGTCGATGATGACATGTCTAGTGATGTCACCTGGGTGCCCACAAGAGAGGAAGAAGAGGGGTGTTCAGAGGGAGATATGGACCAGCAGATAGGGAAGAGAAGCAGGCGGAACTTAGATTGCACAGGAGGGACAAAGCAGACTGCTAATGTATCAGGAGCGAGGCATCAACCATGTACGGTCACATCTGGCGCTCCCAGGACGCCGGCACATGGCTCCGCAGTGTGGGCTTTTTTTAACGTGTCTGACAATAGTGTTGCCATCTGCAATCTTTGCAGTCAACGCATAAGTTGCGGTAAGCCCAACACTCACCTAGGGATGACCGCCTTAAGAAGGCACATGAGTTGCCATCACTGAGCCCAGTGGGAGCAACGGAACCCACAAAGCCACACTCCAGGATCTCACTGTCCAGCCTCGTCTTCTACTTCTCCTTTTCCTCTCTCCTCACAATTGTCCTCCACTCCACCTTCCATCATGCTGTCCTCACATTTTTCTGGAAAAAGGCAGGCTTCCATGAGCCAAATGTTCGAGCGTAAAAAAATGATGATGCCGGATAACCCTCTTGCCCAACGGTTGACGGCTGGCTTGTCAGAACTGATAGCCCACCAAACTACTGCCATATAAACTGGTGGACTCGGAGGCCTTTCGAAAAGTGGTCTAGCAAACACGGGCAGGGAAGGTATATAACTTTTATTGCCCACTGGGTGAACCTTCTGACGGCCGTCAAGCATGTAACCCATGGAACCCATGTAGATTTGGTTTTACCGCCACGGATTGTATGCAGGCCTGCCTTCTTCTCCTCCTTGGCTGACTCCTCCTTTTCCGTTGCTAGCGCCTCTTCCGCTGCGCTGCCCAAGATCCCCAGAACCTATTCGACATGCCAGGTGAGACGTTGCCATGCTGTGCTGTGTCTGTTGTACCTGGAAGCCAAGAGCCACACTGGCCCTGCACTCCTTTCAGATTTGCGTTCACAGGCAGATCAGTGGCTAACACCGCTCAATTTGACAGTTGGTAAAGTGATGTGTGACAACGGTGCCAATCTGCTTAGTGCATTGAAACAGGGCAAAATTACACACGTGCCATGCATGGCACACATCTTAAACTTGGTCGTGCAGTGATTCATTGTCAAATACCCTGGGGTCCAGGACATCTTGCGCCAGGCAAGGAAAATTTCTGCCCATTTCAGAAGATCTTACACGGCCATGGCTCGCCTTGCTGACATTCAGCGGCGACACAATCTGCCGGTCAGACGTCTTATTTGCAATTGCCCGACGTGATGGAACTCAACTTTCTATATGCTTGATAGGCTGCTCCAGCAGAAACGTGCAGTTAACGACTACCTGTATTAACTCTGCGGCAGAACAGGTTCTGGGGAGCTTGGTTTTTTTCACTGCGCCAGTGGCTGCTCATGAGCGACGCATGCAGACTTCTGCGGCCATTTGATGAGATCACCAAACTGGTCAGTCGCAGCCATGGCGCCATCAGTTACATCGTACCTTATGCCTTCTTTATGGAGCGTGCATTGCTGGATGAATTCCCAGGGGGGCTACTCTATCTGAGACAAGTCAACAACAGGAGTCTGAAGAGGAGTCAGAGGAGGATGGTGCCAGGGCAGAGGAGGAGGAGCAAGAAAAGCATGCTTTAAACCATTCTGGGATCCCTGTTGTTGTGCGTGGATGGGGAGAGGAGAACGAGGAGGACAACATTATCCTGGATGATGAGCAGGAGCCAGGCCACCACACTGCTTCCATTTTAGTGCAAATGGAAGCCTTCATGCTCCAGTGTTTTAACAGGGACCCCCGTATAAAAAAGCATAAAGGTCAAGAACCAGTACTGGGGGGCAACGTACGTCCGGTACAAACACAAAATGGCAGAAATGTTACCACCGTCACAGGGGGCTGTCAGAATGGAGAACTTCCAGGCCTTGCTTCGAGAAATGCTGCATTCTGCTTTTTCGTGCGCTGGCAGAGGAGGAATTCCCACTCCCAGAGAAAGAGTTGCGGGTACCAATCCAATAGCGCCTGCAAGAAGAGGCCGGTTTGAAGATGTCTTGGTGCCTTCTGATATGAGGTCATTCTTTCAGCCAACCCATCGACAGGTCTCATCCGGATCCAGCATCAGGGAATGCCTAGACCGACAGGTGTCCGACTACATCGGGTTAACGGCCGATGTGGACGCTCTGAGAAGTGATGAACCCCTGGACTACTGGGTGGGCAGGCTTGACCTCTGACCAGAGCTTTCCCAATTTGCAATGGAACTGTTGGCTTGCCCCTCGTCCAGTGTCCTGTCCGAAAGGACATTCAGTGCAGCAGGGGGGATCATGACCAATAAGCGCACTCGCCTAGCTCACGACAGTGTTGACTACCTCACATTTATGAAAATGAATGAGGCATGGATCTCGGAAGAATTCAACACATGTGACCACTGACCAGTAGACCATGTATATGCATAACTCTATAAACAATTTATTTAATCTAGCACACGGACCTTTTTTCTACATTTGGCTCTCTTCCTTGTACAAAAAAAGCACACCGTACTATATGCCCGTACCCTCCTGTTTGAAGAGGTTGAGCAGTGTCATATTTTTGGGTCCCGCAGCGAGTTGCTGGTATCAGTGCTGGTGTCAGTGCTCTTTACCTCGGTGCTGGTGTCAGTGCTCTCTGTCTCGGTGCTGGTGTCAGTGCTCTCTATCACCGTGCTGGTGTCAGTGCTTTCATGATGCTGGTGTCATTGCTCTCTATCACGGTGCTGGTTTCAGACAGTGAGGGAGATAGCAGCAGAGAAGCCAATCTGCAGGCAGTGCCAGCACCATGGCTGAGGATCAGCACTGGACTGGCACCTCCAGACCACTGCAGTGGAACCCTGCATAGGTGGGGGTAAGGGCCGGGCAGAGGGAGGGGCTCAAGCACAGGTTGGCACACTGGGACACTGCCACAGGACTGCGCTGCCCTGACTGTGACACTGATCATCTCCTGCACCCCCTTCATAGCCTAGCCTGACCTTGCCTCTCCTCTATGGCCTTCATGCGCTTCTGAATTGTCAAAATTTCACAGATAAAAAAAGAATGCTCGTCGTTGTCGATTCACTTAATACTTTTGTTATGTCAGTGCCAATGTTATGGGACTATGTGTGCACAGCTAGTAAGTATTTTGTGGCTGAAAATATGACCTGGAGGTTTTTAAGGTTCGCGGTTCACGTTCGCGAAATGTCCCGTCGGAAGTTCATCCATCACTACTCAGGTGATGCCTAATTGCAGCAGACGATGTTGGCCCCACACTGCCAGGAACCACCCGCTGGTGTATGCCAGTACTGCGGCCCAAGGATCACATAATACCACCAACAGAGGGCAGCTCCCCTGGCAGTTCCAGACTGCCAGGAGACACCTGCTAGTGGACCACAGTACTGCAAGCCAAAAGTCAGACAGTATCATTAGCGGGTGGAACCTTTCCGGCCTCTGGATGCTCCAACTAGCCGCTGCTGAGGAAAGTCCATGATATAAAGCCAGACTACGGATGGAGGTACATCAAGCCGGGCAGCAGGCACATCAAGGCAGACAGACGGGCTCCAGGTCATCGAGCTGGGCAGCGGGCTCCGGGTCAATGAGCTCCGGGTCATCGAGATGGGCAGCGGGCTTTGGGTCAACGAGCTCTGGGTCATCAAGCACAGGCTGGGATTGCACTGGCAACTATCATCCTGGATAAAGTATTCATATTGGATTAAGTATTGCACTTCTGCTCAGCACTTCAGCGATTGCACAAAGCGAAAATACACAACAGACTTCCGCAGAACAGTAAACAGACTACAGGTGACCGGATTCTTCAAACTTTTTCATCTCTCATTCAGGCTTCCTCTCAATTTCACCACTCTGTATCATGCACTCCCAACTTTTCCTTCTCACAGTTGCATCTTCTCTCCTTAAATTGTCACTCCTTCACCCACCTTCTCCACCCCACCGCTTATATATATCACCCTCACTCCTGTCTTCCCCTTATTCCTGCACTCATCAGCTCCTGCTAATTCTGAACCCATATACCAATAAAACTTGCAGCCCACTGGGACGTGTCCCCCCACATAAGTCACACTCCCATATCACCTCTCTCACCCTTCTGCTTTTCCTAACTTCTGGAGATATTTCCCCAAATCCTGGACCACTATCATTTACTTTCAGCCAACATTCCCGGCACCCTTCATCCTCTGATAGCAGCCGCAATCCACACAATCTCATTTCTATTCCTCTTCAGCCTAGAGCCAGCCTCCCCTTCTCCTGTGCCCTTTGGAATGCCCGCTCTGTTTGTAACAAACTCACCACCTTCCATGACCTATCTATCACTAACTCCCTGAACCTACTTGCAATTACTGAGACCTGGATTCAAGAATCTGACCTTTCTTCTCCTTCTTCCCTCTCCTTTAGTGGACTCCTGTGGACTCACTTTCCCAGGCCTAGTGGATGGAAAGGAGGTGCTTTGAGTAGAGGACTCACAGTTCGTGTGGGAATTAAAATATCTCCATGCAAGTATTGAAGCTAGTATAGTAGGGGAGAAACATGCTAGATTGGATGTTTTCCAGCTATCAGCAAGCAGTAAGTGACCTATGTTCATGACATTAGTGAGGGCCAATTCTATGCTCACCCAATGCGGTGTTTCATGCGTTTTAAACCCTTGTTTGATTTGAGTTAAGAGATTGGCCCAGTAATAGTCTTTAATATCTGGCATCCCTATTCCACCTGTTTTCCTATGCTGGATGAGATGTGTGTGAGGGCAACATGCTCTTTCCCTGCCACACATAATATTTAAGCAATCTTTGGAGTTCGTTGAGTTGTGACGCCTTGAATGGGACTGGGAGTGTACGAAAGATATATAGTATTTTCGGGAGGGCAAACATTTTGAAGGCTGCAATTTTTCCGACCCAAGAGACCTCTGTCTTTGATATGCGAGCCAAAAGTGCTTGAATATCGCTTATGAGCAGTTTTATATTTGCGTCAGCTAATTGTGATGCTTTGGCTGTGATTGAAATCCCTAAATATGAGATGGAATCCTCTGCCCAACTATACGGGAGTTGTTGTTTTAGATGGGTGCGAATGTGTTGGTTTATTCCTAAATTCAGAATAACTGATTTATTGAAGTTGACCTTGTAATATGATATATTACTGAATGTGTGGAGGACTTCATGTGCGAAGGGAAGCGACACTAACGGATTGGATAAAAGTAAGATAACATCATCCGCAAATAGATTTATTGTATGTGAAGCTTGGTGAATCTTAAAACCTGATAGATGTGGGTGTGACCTAATAGCTTCCGCCAAGGGTTCCATCATCAAGTTAAAAATAGACGGTGAGAGTGGGCACCCCTGGAGGGTTCCATTGATAATTGTAAATTTTTTTGATAGTAATCCAGACGTAAGGACTTGTGCAGATGGGCTTGAATATAAGGCCATAATAGCAGATAAGAATTGGTCCCTAAAACCGAACTTATAAAGAACTTTTTCCATGTAACCCCAATGTATCCTATCAAACGCTTTCTCTGCATCCAAAGAAAGGAGCAGAGAAGGCGTTTTTTTGGCTTCAGCTAAGTGAATGGTGTTAATAAGGCGTCTTGTGGCATCTGTGGCTTGTCTGCCTTTGGTAAAGCCTGTTTGGTCTCGATTAATTAAAGATGGTAAAATGTCATACAACCTAGAAGCTAATGTTTTAGCATATAGCCAGTGGCGTAACTAGAACCTTCAGGGCCCCGATGCAAGAAACCATGAAGGGCCCCCCTGAATCCCAGCCAGGGCCCTTCCCTCCGAGTCCGGCGGTGGAACTCCAGGGCGTGGTCACAGGTATGACCTTTGTGAGCCCTGTAGTTCCACCACTGGTATCAGTCGTTTTTTTTTATTATTTATTTTTAGGTGCCCCATTGGGGGACTGTCCCTAGGCTGGATGGGGCCCCCGTCCCCAGAAGAGATGAGGTCCTTTTCTCCAGGGCAGATGAAGTTACTGCCCCCAGGTGAGAAGGGGTCCCTGTCCCCACGTGAGAAGGGGTCCCTGTCCCCAGGGGGAGATGGAGGGGGTATGTAATGGTGTGTGGGGGATGGGGTCCTCTCACTCACCATGACCAAGCTGTAGGCTGCGCACTCATCCATGTTGGCCTGGGCTCCATCCAGTGTGCTGGACGGGCGATCAGCATATCTGTGTATGACGGGGGAGGAGGGGGGCTGGCAGAGAAGCCTACAGTGTCCTCCGGGGAGCTGGCTCTCATAGGGCTGAACTGTATCTGTGTGCTTAAAGTTTGTTTACCCGGGAGAAGTATGCAGTGCAGTGTGGGCCGGACTCAGGGGGGTCGGACTGAGCGTCAATGCATGGAGCAGGAGAGGGGTACTCTGAGGAGCCGGCCGAGGACACAGGTCATGCGGGGAATGCACAACTAAAGAGCAGCCAGTGCGATAGTCGAGCATGGAGCTCTGCTAGTCACCCTCCACCTCCAGCTACCCATGTGCATGGTGCACTGGTACCCCTAGCTGCCTATGCTGCTGCCGGCCATATGTAGAGGGAGCTGCATGGGCCCCCTGCATCACAGGGCCCGGTTGCGGTCGCTACTGCTGCACCCCCTATAGTTACGCCCCTGCATATAGCTGAACATCCGTATTTAAAAGGGATATTGGGCGAAAATTAGCTGGCACATCTGGGTTTTTGCCTGGTTTGGGAAGGGTGATTATGTAGGCCTTTAACATCTCCTCTGGTAATTTACCTGTAGTCATTTTTTTTTTTAAATAAGAGAGTCAAATTGGGAAGAGGTGTTTGTCTAAATGTTTTATAATAAGCATTGGTTAGGCCATCTGGGCCGGGGGCTTTATCTGAAGGTGAGGAGAGAATTGTCCTTTCTATTTCCACTGGGGTAAATGGGGCGTTTAACGAATTTAATTGAGTATCTGATAGAGTTGGAAGTTTTAACTGGGACAGAAATTGTTCTATGTCTTCCGATAGGGGTTGAGGTGTGTTGGAGTCTGAGTTTAAGTTATACAGTGCTGAGTAGTAATCTGCAAAAGCATCAGCTATTTCCTGTGGATTTATTCATTTAGATGATGAGGTGGGATGAAAAATGTGGGGTATTCTAGTTCTAATTCTTTGTTTTTTCAACCGGTTGGCTAGCAGTCTACCCGCTCTATTATTGTTTGCGTAATAGTTGAGTTTTAGTTCTCTCATATAGTAATCGTATTGAATACTTAGCATTTCTCTTAAATTATTAAAGTCTGATAGTGCGGATGCTAAGTATGGGGAGGGGCATGCCTGATTTTGTGTTTCCAATGCTTGAATTTTACTGAGGAGCTCTGATAATTTGGATGAATATTTACGTTTTAATCTGGCGTTGATTTTAATGAGAATGCCCCTCATAAATGTCTTATGGGCGTTCCAATTGGTGAATGTACTAGTGGCCTCATCAGTGTTAAAGGTGAAATAGTTTACTATATTTTGGGGGATTTCATTATGGTACTCCGGATCTTGTAACACCCTATTGTTGCACCTCCAAATGCGGGATGCGGCAAAGGAACTCCCCCCCTCAATTTAATTCGAAATTGGAGCATGGTCTGTCCAAGTTATTCCCATTATTTTAGAGTTGGAGATCCTTTGCAACAACACCTTGTCAGCCAGAAACAAATATATTCTTGAATAGGAGTTGTGTCTGGGAGAATAAAAAGTATATGATTTGTCATTAGCATTTTTACACCTCCATACATCAAAAAGCTCTTCCTTGGTAAGGAGATCCCTAAATTGGGGATAATGTTTCCTCGTCGAAGAAGTAGTGTCCATCTTACTGTCCAATATTGTATTGAAATCCCCACATATTAATATGTTCCCCTCTCACACCTGGTAGATTTTTTTTATGAGTTTCCTAATAAATTTAATTTGGTGCGAGTTTGGAACATATACATTGGTTAAAGTTACAGGCATGCTATCAATAATACATATCAAAATTATGAAGCGACCGTCAGGGTCAATCACTGATCGTTTGAGAACAAAGGATACCATGTCCCTTATAGCTAACATCACCCCTCTTTTTTTCACTCGGGCTGAAGCTTGGAAAATATTCGGAAAGTTTGGGTGGGAACACTTTGGAGTGGCCGATATGTGGAAGTGGGTTTCCTGTATACCCAAAATGTCTGCTTTTTGAGAGGTAGCTTCTTTCCAAATCGATCCCCTCTTGGCGGGATGATTTAGGCCTCTTGCGTTTAACGATAGGACCTCAAGTTCCTATTACTTTAGTCCGTGTGTAGTCGACCGTTGCCTTCAAAAGTCTTGTAAAGAAAGATGGAATTGTTTGAAGGTTTGGAGTGGTATAAGAGATATCTGGTGACTTGCGAATTACGATGCAAGGGCAAGTGAGGTCACTGTCGCTCTCCTTGTGTCCATTCAGTATGCTTTGACCGAGCCATAGATGAAAGTTCCACTTTTTGCATACACGTTGAGAGGAAACTACTACGTTCCCAACGGGGAACGTGAGAAATGTTGTAGATAGCAAGAAACAAGGACAAAATGAAGAAGGACAACTAAGAAAGGTCCAAAGGACAGACATCTTTGCCTAATTCAATGGGGTCTGGGTACTGTGTTATGTACCACTAGGGATGAGCTTCGTGTTCGAGTCGAACATATGTTTGACTCAAACATCGGCTGTTCGCCCGTTCGGCGAATTCCAAACGTTATGGGCCGTTCGCGCCAAATTCGTGTGGCGCTCATGGCCCACAATGCACTGCGATGGCGCAGTGCATTGCTGGCTCATGATTGGCCAAGCATGCACTGTGACCCCACATGCTTGGCCAATCACAGCGCCGGCAGCGAGGAGAGCCATGATTGGCCACAGGCAGGATGCCTGTGGCCAATCATAGCTCAGGCTGTGTAGTACACGCCCCACACTATATAAGGCCGCCAGCGCGGCAGCCTTGTGTAGTGCGTTGGCGTCTGTAGCAGTTAGTGGGTGTTCTGTGTACCTTCAACACAGTATACACCGATCGTTATCGGCCGATTTTTCGTTCTTGCTCTTCTGTAGTGGTTGTTGTCTGCGTGCCCTGACCGCAGTATACACCGCTATATCCACCTATATAGCTAACTATCTTGCTCGTTTTAAATAGAGCTTGCAGTCAGCGTTAGGAGATTGTGCGTGCTGTCTGCGTGCTCTGAACCCAGTATACACTGCTATATCCACCTATATAGCGAACTATCTTGCTCGTTTTAAATAGAGCTTGCAGTCAGCGTTAGGAGATTGTGCGTGCTGTCTGCGTGCTCTGAACCCAGTAAACACCGCTATAGCCACCTATATAGCTAACTATCTTGCTCGTTTTAAATAGTGCTTGCAGTCAGCGGTAGGAGATTGTGCGTGCTGTCTGCGTGCTCTGAACCCAGTATACACCGCTATATCGACCTATATAGCTAACTATCTTGCTCGTTTTAAATAGAGCTTGCAGTCAGCGTTAGGAGATTATGCGTGCAGTCTGCGTGCTCTGAACCCAGTATACACCGCTATATCCACCTATATAGATAACTATCTTGCTAGTTTTAAATAGAGCTTGCAGTCAGCGGTAGAAGATTGTGCGTGCTGTCTGCGTGCTCTGAACCCAGTATACACCGCTATATCCACCTATATAGCTAACTATCTTGCTCGTTTTAAATAGAGCTTGCAGTCAGCGGTAGGAGATTGTGCGTGCTGTCTGCGTGCTCTGAACCCAGTATACACCGCTATATCACCTATATAGCTAACTATCTTGCTCGTTTTAAATAGAGCTTGCAGTCAGCGGTAGGAGATTGTGCGTGCTGTCTGCGTGCTCTGAACCCAGTATACACCGCTATATCCACCTATATAGCTAACTATCGTGCTCGTTTTAAATAGAGCTTGCAGTCAGCGTTAGGAGATTGTGCGTGCTGTCTGCGTGCCCTGAACGCAGTACACACCTGGAGAGGCTTTCCAAGAGAGCAGACGTGCGTGGAGGAGCTCTGTGGAGAACCACGGCTGTCCTGGACATCCGGCCTCATGGCATCGGCCAGCCCAGGCCCGGGGCCTCTTTCCCGGCCTGGGTCTCAGACAACCCCCCCTGGGGTGAGAGACCTCTCCAGGGAGGAGAAGTTGTTCCTGGTCACACAGTCTGAGCTAATGGACTGGACCTGGGCCCAGCCGGGAGAGGGCCCAAGCAAGCTCCAGAAGAGGAGAGAAAGGGTAAAAACCCTAATACAGAAGGCCGCGGCAGCTTATGTACAGCGATCGGAGCGACTGGCCGACCTACGAAATCGCAGGGACCGCTCAGCCAGCAGCAAACGTGGCGAATATAGGGAGACCATAGATGGCCTGAAGCATGAATGCAGGGACCTCTGGCGGCTGCTGGGCGGTCTCTGCGAACGTGGAAAGGGTGAGAGAAGGTTTTTGACAGAGGTGAAGAAAGAGCTTCTAAAAGCCAGCCAGGAAGGAACCCAGGCGGTGAGACGAGGAAATACCCCCCTGAAGTCCCCCCTGAAACTCTCACCTGATGCAACAGTGCCACAGACCCCAGTGGAAGTAGCGTTTTCCGGTGACAACCAATCCATGGCCTGTCAGGAAAGTATGGCCCCCGGAGCTGTCAGTGCGGAGGGTCCCCGGATTCCTGTGTTAACACCTGATATGCCTATGGCCGCAGTCCAGGAGGATCCGGGTAGGGTACCCGATGAAGCACGTAAAAGCTCCGGTGGAGATGCAAGTCACAGTCAGCGGAACAGGAAACTGTTGGTGGTCCTCACCAGAGAGCCGTCGGAGGGGCCAGTGAAGGCCAATAGTCAGAGGTCCCCAGCGGAGAGTGCAGTCCGACCCCCCTCCGGGGCCCCCCCGGTGACCCCGACGACTGCTGCCAGACCCATAGCGGTGCGAGGAAAACCGGCCATAATGGCGGCCCCCGCCGCGGCCGCATGGAGAGAGGGGGAGGTGCTGATGGGAACAGACACATGTGCAGTCTTGGATAGACATTGTGGACAAGCATCCTCTGCTGACACTGGGAGGAGTGGTGGGATGGGGGCGGGTGCATCACTTCCTGTTCCGGGTGACGAGACAGGAAGTGACCTCATCGACTTCCGGGAACCGGAAGTGATGTCAGTGGTGACCCCGGAAGTCCCAGGAGGGCCTAAAACGGAAGTGGGGACACCGGGAATTCAGCTAGGGGGGCCGTTGGTGTCGCTCGTTGGAGGAGAGGAGGCGTTGGTATCGGAGACCTCCCTGGAAAAAACAGCTTTAGCGTCCTCTGGGGATTTTCTTCCAGCAGGACAAGTATGCTGGGGTGAGTCCCCGATGGGGGATTTGAGGAGCGAGTGCTCGGCCCTGGATTTCATACGGGGTTTGGAGGGGTCACAGGAGCGGGGTCCTGAAGAAATGGAGGTGGCTCCCCCCCAGGATCATATGGGTGTAGGGGGTACTGCTCCTTCCCCCGTGGTAAGGAGTGAGATGCCGGTTGGTGGGGATGCGGTGGGTAGAGGTACTGAGCCAGGGAGTCCGGTCCGTCAGGGGTCTGGCCCTTCCCCCACAGACCCAGTTTTCATCTTGGGCACACAGGAGGAGGCAAACCTCTTAGGTGCCCTGAAGGCTGGGCGCTCGTTTGCACAGGTGGCAGGTTCCTCTGTCCCCCTGGGTCCCCTGTACGGCCAGTTTGGCGCCCAGAATTTCCGGGCTCCCCCTGGGGATCAGCCCCAGGGTGCGCAGACCTGGACGAGGGGTACGGGGGGCCCTGAGAGGCGCAGACGGAATGTGGTGCAGCTCAGGTGGGAAGGGACGTCTGCATGTCCCAGCAGGGGTCAGGTCATCGACTATCTGCTGGGGCTGCGCTTTAAAGTTTCGGACTTATTTGCAGTCATACACCCCACAAACTCGAAGGAGTTTGATGTGAGTTTTGTCTCCTTGGTCTCCATGGAGCTTTTCCTGACACTGTACGAGCTCGTCAGGAAGTCAGATCCGTGGAAAAGTTTCCGGGTGATACCTCTTTCGAGGCAGGAGGAGATAAAGAATGTGACTGTACTGGTCAGGAACGAGTCCCTCCCACCTGAGGACATCGCGACCTGGCTGGCGCGGTACGGGCAGCTCCAGACAGGGCTGAGGAAAAGTTTGGATGAGCGCGGGGTCTGGACAGGTGCGTGGTTGGTCAGGATCCGGCTCAAGCGCCACAATAATACCGTGGCGCATGTACCTGGCAGCGCCTTTATAGGTAGAGACCGGATCCTGGTCTTCTACCCTGGACAGCCCCGTCGCTGTTTCAAATGCGGCAGTCCCGCGCACCTCAGTGCGGACTGCACAATGCCCCGCTGTGTGAGGTGCAATGGTTTCGGCCATTCACCTGAGGGTTGCAGGCTTATTGTCTGCAACCTCTGTGGGGAAATGGGACACCCCTTTAGTCGGTGCCCCAAGGCGTTCAGGGGGTGCCAGGCTGAGGGGGGTGCCCCAGGCCCGGAGGGTGAGGGGGTCCCTAGACGAAGTGGGGATCCCAACCCCTCAGGGTCACAGAGGGAGGGTTCCCCCCTCCCTCAAAGGGTCAGACCCCCCAGGCGCGGATCAAGGACAGGAACTGGCGTAGTGAGGGAGCCGGCGAGTTCTCCGGCCCCGTCTGACCCTGTGTCAGATGGGGCAACGGTAACAAAAACACCTGGGAAGCCGGCCAAGGCGAAAAAGCCCTCGCCCAAAAATCACCCCCCCCCCCCTCCCCCTGTTTCCCCCCCGTCCTCCTCCCTTTCCCCTGCTCCCCCCCCTTCCCCTCTCCCCCCCCTGGTCTCCCCCCTCCCAGCTTCCCCTTCTTCTCCTTTGCCCCCTTCCCCCCCCCTCCCTTCAGTAATTAAATCTGCGGGTAAACCGCATCCACCCCTGGATCAGGCGGCTATACTAATGCCCCCTCCGGCCTCTTCGGTGGTCGTGAGTGGTCGGCAGGCTAGTGCAGGAGGGGTGACCCCGATGGACATCTCAGGGGCCGGTAAGGGGGTTAATAAGAGGATTAAGGAGATCTCCAGTGGGAGGTCCGATGAAGAGAGTGGGAGGGAACCTCCCAAAGTGGAATGGGAGAAGAAAACTAAAAAGAAGAGGAAGAGGAAGGTTTCGGGGAAGGAGGGTGGTGAGGACCCCCAGCCCAGTACGAGTTCAGGGGCAGGGGGGGGCTCCTCACTGGCCCTATGGAACAGATACGGGATCCTTTCCTCCTCGGACTCCGAGGAGGATTGATTTTTTTTTTTTTTTTTTTTTTTTTAGAAATGTAAAATAGAGAGGAACGTAAAATTCAATCACTAAGGATGGCGGTACCCGCTCCAATACGCCTTGCGACCATTAATGTCGCAAGTGTGCGTTCTGCGGCGGCTAGATTTTCAGCCTTTGATTTTCTTGGCCGGGTTGAAGCCGACATTTTGTTTTTACAAGAGACCTGGCTGGCATCTGTGGCAGAGATGCACCTAGCGAAGAGGGAGTGGAGACATGGGCCCTCCCTCTGGTCTCTTGCGGCTGAGCCCTGCAGTGGTGTTGCGGTCCTTTTTAAGACTGGTTCGGTGGCTTGTCGACGAGTGATTGAATTGGAAATCGGTAGGTGTTTGATTGTGGACGCAGTCGTGAGAGGGGAATCCCTCCGCCTTATCAATTTTTATGGACCTCAGTCCCAGAGGGGGAGGAAGGACCTTCTCACGCTGCTGAAACCATACCTGTTTACATCCCAGCAGGTGGTCTTTGGTGGTGACTTTAACATGGTCACCAGGTCAAAGGACCGGGCAGGCACCTCAGGCCCTCTGGGATATGATAGTATCTTTTTGAATAGAATAGTGAGGGAAGCTGGGTTGGTGGATGTGCACGTTCGCCACTTCCCCAACCTCACTGGTTTCACATATTCCAGAGGTAGTTGTAGGAGTAGGTTAGATAGGTTTTTTTTGAAGGGGGACTCGTCCTTTGCAGCTCCTGCGCTGCATGCGGTTGAGTTCTCTGATCACCGTATGGTGTCGGTCACTCTGAATGTGGCGGACACCCCTCAGAAAGGGAGGGGCCTGTGGCGACTAAATGGGTCGCTACTTGAGGACCCTGAAATCAGATCGGCCTATGAGGACTTCTTTTTAGAACAAGCCTCGCTCCTTGAGAGCGGCTGCTCCCGCCAGGAATGGTGGGAAGTGGTGAAGAAGAGGTCGGAGGGCTTCTTCCGGGAAGTCTCAGGCCGTCGGGCAGCATCCCGGTATCAGGCCTACCAGAAGTTACGCAGGCAGCTAGATCGCTTGGTTTCTGATGGTGGCCCTCAGGACCAGATCTCGGATCTGAAGCTCCAGATGAAGGAGTGTCAGTATGACCGTCTCGCCTCCCTGGTGCTGGAGAGGGATTACGGGAAGTTCACCAACCCAGATCCCTACAAAAGCTGTGGGGACGCGGTGAGTGGGAAGGTCATACATGGACTGAGAGATCCCTCCGGTTCCCTGGTAAGGTCCAAGCCAGGCATCCTGGGGATCATCAGAGCCCATTTTTCAGACATCCTTCGGAAGAAGCCGTTGGATCTGAGGAGAGCCAAGGAATTTCTTGATGGGACTCCACTTGAGGTGGGGTCTGACACTCTAGACTCCTTGGTGGAAGAGATCTCAGTGGCCGAAATTGAGCAGGCTATTGACTCGTTGTCTCTAAAGAAGTCGCCGGGGCCTGATGGGTTCACGGCAGAATTTTATAAAGCCTTTAAGAGCCTTTTGGCTCCTCCTCTGAGGGAGGTGTTCAGTGAGTGTTTGGCATCTGGCCTGCTCCCTCCCTCGATGAGAAGGTCGGCCTTGATCCTTCTGTCCAAGGAGAAGGATCCGTCCGTGGTTGAGAATTGGCGTCCTATCGCCCTTCTCTCCACGGATAGAAAGATTCTGGCAAAGATTTTGTTTACACGTATGTCTGCTGTTGCGGGCAAGCTGCTGTCTGCCTCCCAGCACTGCACAGTTCCCGGCCGTAGCACCTTTAGTGCAGTCCTTAACGTCCGGGAGGCTGTGGAGAGGTGCAGGGCAACGGGTGATGGGCGGTATCTGCTGGCATTAGATCAGGCAAAAGCTTTTGATCGGGTAGACCACGAGTACCTCTGGCTTCTCCTGGGTAGATACGGCCTGCCTGATCGATTTATTGATTGGCTCAGGACTTTGTACAGAGGGGCCGAGAGCTTCCCTCTGGTCAATGGTTGGGTGGGTCCTACCTTTCCGGTGGACTCTGGTGTTAGGCAGGGCTGTCCGCTGAGTCCCCTGCTCTATGTCTTTGCAGTCGACCCCTTCGTAAGAAGGCTAGACTGTGGGCAGCTGAGGGGGGTCCTGATGGAGCCCGGCAGTGGCCCGGATAAGGCGGTGAAGGTGGTGGCCTACGCGGACGACGTCTCGGTGGTGGTGGCTAGCCGAGAGGAGGCCCATTTTGTGGAAACACAGATTGGAGGCTACTCCGAGGCGTCTGGTTCGTTGGTCAACTGGGACAAGAGTGAAGCTCTCTGGTTGGGAAGGGAGGGTGAGCAGTTTGCCCTCCCGGACGTTTTTCCCCCGCCCCGACCAGAAGTTAAGATCTTAGGCATTTATTTCGGCCAGGGTGATTATCCCAAGCTAAATTGGGAGCGCAGGTTGGTAAGTGCCACCCAGAAAGTCAACGCCTGGAAAGGCTGGAAGCTGTCTTTGAGGGAAAGGGTGAGCCTGGTTAAAACCTATTTGCTTCCCGAGTTCCTCTATGTCAGCTACGCATGTCTGTTGCCAGAGTCACTCTATGCGCGGGTCTGCGGTCTGTTTTTTCTGCTTTTGTGGGGAAACAGACTGAACCTGATAAAAAGGGAGGTCACGTATCGACGGAGAGGGGAGGGCGGTTTGGACATGATCAACCCCACGGTTTTCTTTACTGTGGTGTTCCTGAAGTTCAATCTGCAATCCATTTTTGTGGACGAGCCCTCTCTGTGGGAACGTTCATGTAAGAATTGGTTCCTGGTGTTCCTGAGCAGGTGGGAGGGGGGCGGCCGCCCGGGTGACCTTCGGAGGTCCCATGGGTACCTCCCCGCCTATGTCCCAACCGCCCTGAAGGTACTAAGGCGGTGGAGGATAACGGCCTTAGAGGTAGGCTCCCTGGGCCGGCGAGAGCTGTACCAGAGGGTCATGGCCTCGGACGTTTTGAGACCACTGGCCTTAAGGGACTGTCCAGACAGGGTTCTCAGGGAGGGACTAGCCCTCCTGAATTCTAAGAGAATTCCTGCCAAGTTCTGGGATCTCGCATGGAGGGCGTTCCATGGACGACTCTATGTGAGATCGAACTTGAAGTACCGGAGCCCAGAGGACAGAGGCTGTCCTCGCCCTGAGTGTGGTGGGGTACTAGAGACCATGGACCACTTTTTGGTCGAGTGCCCTTTCAACTTGGGGGTTCTGGGGGAGGTTGGAGATGCCATTGGCTATCCCCGTCTCCGGGCCCTTGCCTATTCTGAGAGGGTGTACGGTGACTTCAGAGCCCGGAGGGGTTTTGTGTTATCATCACTGTTTTTAGTTAGTGTCATATGCCTTTACTACACTTGGCACGCTCGGTGTTTAGTGTCCACTAGGGGCAAGTTCCTGCCCATGCATGAGGTGGCGGGTGATATCATTCGGGAATTGGGTAAGGTGAGTTTTCTTGAGGGGGAAAGAATGGGTAGGGAAAGGTGTGCTAGGTTGTGGAGAGGGTTCTCTTTCCGGCCACCTTGATGATCTCCCTCTTCTTTTCCTTTGGTGGGGGTGTGTCTGTCCTTTCACCCCTTTTTTTTTAGCTTTTGGGCAACTTAATTTTAAAAACATGGTATGCACCGTCAGTTTCGTTACGTTCCTGCCTATAGGGGGTATGTAATATAAATGTATATAGTTTGAATAATGATTAGGAATTTTTTATTTTTTTATTTTTATTTTTTCTTCCCAGATGATCATGGGATTAAGGATCGTCTGATATGGGCAGTTTGAATAGATCCGGTCTGTCCAAAAGCATTTATGCAAGTTGTTCTTTAGTTCTTTTTTTGCTCAAGTATGAGTTTTTCTTAAGTTCTTGATTATGTAAATCAGTAGCAGTTTTATTTTAATAAAAATTTCCACCTATATAGCTAACTATCTTGCTCGTTTTAAATAGAGCTTGCAGTCAGCGTTAGGAGATTGTGCGTGCTGTCTGCGTGCTCTGAACCCAGTAAACACCGCTATATCCACCTATATAGCTAACTATCTTGCTCGTTTTAAATAGTGCTTGCAGTCAGCGGTAGGAGATTGTGCGTGCTGTCTGCGTGCTCTGAACCCAGTATACACCGCTATATCCACCTATATAGCTAACTATCTTGCTCGTTTTAAATAGAGCTTGCAGTCAGTGTTAGGAGATTGTGCGTGCAGTCTGCGTGCTCTGAACCCAGTATACACCGCTATATCCACCTATATAGCTAACTATCTTGCTCGTTTTAAATAGAGCTTGCAGTCAGTTGTAGGAGCTTGTGCGTGCTGGCTGCGTGCTCTGATCTCTGAGGACTTCCAGAGTGGTGGAGGAAGGGAGGGAGCTGATGACTTCAGTAAGCCCAGGCCAGGTGCCTGTTTCTCAGCCTAATGAAGGACGTGGAGCCCCTAAGCTCCTGGAGCTCGTCAAGGAGGAGAGGTTGTTTTTGGAGAACCAGCTGGATCTTGCAGATTGGTCTCTGAGACAGCCAGGAGAGGATGCGGAGAAATCTGCAGACAGAAGGAAGAAAGCTAAAAGCTTAATTGTGAAGGCTACCCGCAGCTACTGCGAGAAAATGAAGGTCCTGGCGGAGCTAAGGAACCGGAGAGACAGATCGGGTGTTGTAAAGAGACAGGAGTTCAAGACGGTGATAGACGGGTTGAAGAAGCAGTGCAACTTGATGGGTGAGCTGTTATCCAACCTGATTGACAGTGCTTCTAGTGAGAAAGAATTCCTATCTAATGTGGAGAAGGCGGTGAGAGTAGCGTGTGACGAGGGGTCCCAGGCAGGGAGACGCCGCAGACAGTATCTAGCCCCAAGCACAACGCAAGAGGAGGAAATGGCGGGTCCCTCTGAGGAGGCCACCCGTGAAGAGACAGAAAGAGTAGTGGAAGGAAAGATGGACGGTGAGAAACCAGTGAAAAAGACTGTGGGTGTGGGAAAGCCATTGACCTGCAAAGAGACAGTCCCAGTGCGTAAAGGTGCAGAGAAACCTGGAAAAGTGGAAAGTGTCCCTAAAGACAAAACGGGTAATCAGCCTGTGTGTGAGGCTGTGATCCCGGGTGGCGTTGTAGGTCCCAGTGAAGCAGAAGGAAAGCAGCAAAGGAACAAGAAAGACTCTAAAAAGGTGAAGACACCAGTGGTGCAGTTAACAAGACTGAAAGACAAACAAGAAATGGACTTACCTTGTATGCAGTCCCCAGTGATCCCGGGCGGTAGTTGTAAGCAGGGCATGCCGTCAGCAGAGCTGTCGGCTGCCGCTGCTGCAAGCCGACCTCAGGGAGAGGGGAAGGGGGTTGGTGGTTGTAATGGTGGTGTAAAGAGCCAGGCCAGCTTGGCCGCCGCTGTGGGGAAGGTTACAGTGACGGCCGGCGGCAAGGCTCCTGGTGGTGCGGTAATGGCGGCTGCTGATAGCAAAACGCCGTCTTTTCGCGGGCAAAAGGGCGGGTCTGTTGGGCGTGAGCCTAATGTAAAGACAATGGGGGAGGGTGACGCGCTTCCGGTAGGCGGATCGGCCTCTTGCGGGGTTGATTCAGGGCCGGAAGTGATGTCAGCGGGAGCGGAAGTTGGCCGTGGAAAGCATTTCCGGCCGGTGGTTAACACAGCTTCCGGTCCAGCGCTTCACGCAAATGTTGTTGACAGTTCTAATAGTATGGATATGTCTGATAGTTTGGAACTTGGTCAGGGGATTGCATGGGGAGATTGCCCAATGGGGGAACTGGATGAGGGTAATCCAGCACTGGACTATATTAGAGGTCTAGAAGGATCCCAAAGTGAAGGAGGACAAGTTCCAGTAGACTCCTGCGGGGCTCATATGGAAGTAGAGTGGAAGGAGGTCTGGAACGCGCTTCTTTGTAGTTCAGAGGATGAGACCCCTTTAGGAAATCATCCGAGTGTAGAAGGGGTGGAGGGTAATGCTTCTCGTGCTGGGGAGATAGGGGTGTCACCGTCTGCTCCCCCCTCTGTACCTGTGACAGGAGCCCCTCCCCCTGAGCCTATTTTGAGGGGTTCACCAGAGATAAGGTTACTAACGGCCTTAAGGGAGAAACGGTCTTATGCTAAAGTAGCAGGAGCAAATGTGGCTCTGGACCACATCTATCACCAGTTTGGGGCCGGGAATTTCCGGGTTCCCCCGGCTGATCAGTCCTCAGGGGCCAATTCTTGGTCAAGAGGGACTGGTGGTCCGGAGCGTAAGAGGAGAAATGTGGTACAGTTGCGTTGGGAGGGAGGTGGTCAGTGCCCCACTAGAGGCCAGGTGGTAGATATGGTCCTGTCCTTAGGTATTAAGGTAGAGGAACTTTATGCGGTGATTCACCCGTCTGGTTCCCCTGATTTTGATATCAGCTTCATGAACGCGGTCATCATGGAGCTGTTTATCACAGCCTTTGGCATGATTAGGGGAACCGATCCCTGGAAGGGGTTTCGGGTGATCCCTCTAAGTAGGCAGGAGGATATTAAAACTCTTACAATATTGGTAAGAAATGAGAGTTTGCCCCCAGAGGACATTGCGACTTGGTTGGGGAGATACGGCCAGTTGCAGTGTCCTCTAAACAAGTGTCGTGATGAGAAGGGGGTCTGGACTGGAGCATGGAACACTAGGATCAAGCTAAAAAGAGCTGGCAGCACAGTTGCGCATGTCCCGGGCAGTGCTTTTCTGGGAAGGGACAGGATCCTAGTGTTCTATCCAGGACAGCCCCGTCGGTGTTTTAGGTGTGGGTGCCCGACCCATTTGAGTGCTGACTGCACAGTGGTCCGGTGCATTAAGTGCAACAGGTTCGGGCACTCGGGGGAGGCATGTGATCAGATCTGCTGCAACCTCTGTGGCCAGATGGGACATCCATTTAGTAGATGCCCTAAGGCCTACAGAGGGGAAACAGCAGATGGGAATAAACCAAACAGTAGTAAGGCTCCGCCTCCTGCTGGGCGGGGTCCTGGGAATAAAAAACAAAGTGCTGACCCTGAGGCTGGGGTGAGACGTGGGAAAACCCAGCCTCAGCAAGAAGGTAATATACCTCAGAAGGTTAAAGAGGTCAGGTCTGTGCCTGGGGAGGCTGCTCAAGCACCTGCAAATGAGGTGGAGGAAGAAGGGGTGGTTGGGCTTCCCCCCTCGGAGGGGGTGGTTCAGGTTCCAGCCCCCCAGTCTTCTGGTCCTGTTCCCCTCCCTCGGAGGCGGCGACCAGGTGGACGCCCAGTTAAGGTCTCCTCATCTGACTCTTCGGCAGGGGACAGTCAGACTGTTAGGACCTGGGCTTGAACCTGGGACCTCTGGTGTGTCTGGCGGTGGCTCTGCTTGCTGAGCCACCTGGAATGCTGGACAGCTCCTTGGACAGCTCCTTGGACAGCTCCTTGGACAGCTCCTTGGACAGTTCCTTTAGTGATCATGTCTTGAATCTTGTTTGCCTTGAACCTTGAACCCTTTGCTCCTCCCATGAACTTCCTATATAAGCCATGTCTCTGCACTTTCTGGTTGCCAGAATATTGTGCCTTTACCAGCCAATATCTTGCTCCTATCTCTCCTGCTGCCGACCGTATCCTTGCTACCTTTCGTTACCGACATTTGGCTTGCTCCTGGACTACGCTTCTGCTGAATCCCAATCTGCAACTATTGGTTACCGACTTTTGGCTTGTTTCTCAACTACGCTCCTGCTTGATCTCTACCTGCTATATCTGCTACCAGACCCCCGGCTTGCTCACCTCCTGGTGGGGCTATCCTGAGGACCGCGACCTGGCACTAACACGCAGCCAAGCCCATCTCCACCTTTGGGAGCTCTGGTGAATACCGGTTAGTGCTTAGACCCCGCACCTCAGGTGAACCCGTGCCATCAGCCAGGGTGACCTGTGTGAATATCTGCTCTGCTGCTATAGCTATTGGTCTCTGAGCCTGACTCCAGATCGTGACAGAATATTCTGGCCAAAAACATGGAGGCCGTTGTAGCAGCTGCCGTGGCTCCTCTCAGGGTTCAAATCGCTGAGTTACAGGCATTTGGTGTTGACTACCAGGAAAAATTTTCTGAGTTACAAATTGAAATGAAAGGTCTACAAGAGGAAATCCTTGATCTACACAAACAATTGCGGGATTTTCATGCCCGAGATACTGCTGCCATAGAAATTAATGCACGAATGCCCCTACCACTCAAGTTTAGCGGAGACCGCCGCCATTATAGAGGATTCCTTAATCAATGTCGTATATACTTTCAGATGCAACCTGCTGCATTCACTTTTGACAGGAAAAAGGTGCTGTTTATTATCAACCTCCTGACTGAGGAAGCCTTAGCCTGGGCCTCCCCTTATGTGGAGAAAGATGATGTCATCCTGGATAATTTTGATTCTTTTGTGACTGCGATGAACCAAGTTTTCGATGATCCTAACCGCTGTGCTACTGCTGAGGCAAAATTGCACAATTTACGTCAGGGAAGACGCTCTGTTGCAGAGTACACAACTGAATTCCGACGTTGGATCTCAGATACCAATTGGAATCCAGCAGCACAGAAGAGTCAGTTCCGTCAAGGACTCTCGGAACAAGTAAAAGATGAGCTTGCCAGAGTAGAAAGTCCTGATGACCTTGAAGCTTTTATTAAATTATGTATTCAAATTGATCAGAGACTTACTGAAAGGAGAAAGGAGAGACTGGGAATCCTAGGCAGTAATGGTGGCATGTGTTTTTCTACTACTCAGTATCCTCCTAAGGTTCCAAGAGTTTTTCCTGATTCTGACACTCCTGAACCTATGCAGGTGGATGTTATTAAAAGATCTATTACTACTCAGGAGAAAGAAAGACGACGTTCAGAAAACTTATGTCTTTATTGTGGAGACTCTGGACATTACGCAGTTAATTGTCCCAATAAATTTAAAAGAACAATTGCAGCAATGGATGTTACAGTATCTGAACAAATAAACTCAATTTCTCAGTCCATCTCTCCTTTGATTCAGGAAGCAAATAAAGTTAATTCTTTATCAACTCATTTTGTCATCCCTATAAAGCTTATTGTTGAAAGCAATGAAATACCTTGCTCTGCTATGCTGGACTCAGGGGCTGGGGGAAACTTCATCGACATCGAATTTGCCCAAAGTAATAACATTCAAATAAGAAATAAACTTGCCCCAATTGATATGGAAACTGTGGATGGCTCACCTTTGACTTCAGGCCCTGTTACCCACGAGACAATCCCACTTAAACTCCTAATTGAAACTGACCATCAGGAGACTATCAGCTTTGAGCTGATTACATCACCCAAGTTCCCTATTATCCTGGGCATTCCTTGGTTCTCTATCCATAATCCCTCCATCAACTGGGAGACACGTTCTTTAAGCTTTACATCTGACCATTGCAAGAAACATTGCAAAGAATCTTATCAAATAAGCCCTCCACCAACCCAAGATTTACAAGCAGTTTTGGCAACTATCCAGTCATATGACAAGCTACCTCCACAATATCTTGAGTTTCGGGACGTTTGTGATAAAAAGAACGCAGATCAGCTGCCTCCTCATCGCTCTTATGATTGTCCCATTGAATTGCTTCCAGGGGCAGAAATACCATTTGGTCGCCTTTATTCTTTATCAGAACCTGAACTGAAAGTGCTCAGGGAGTGGATTAATGAGAATCTTGAGAAGGGTTTTATCAGACACTCAACCTCTCCTGCTGGCGCAGCCTTATTCTTCGTGACGAAAAAGGACTCCACCCTGCGTCCGTGTATCGACTACAGAGATTTAAATAAGATCACAATTAAGAATCGCTATCCACTCCCACTGATTCCAGAAATGCTTGAGAGACTCCGCTCTGCCAAGCTCTTTACCAAATTAGATTTACAGGGGGCATACAACCTTGTCCGCATTCGTTCCAGTGATGAATGGAAAACTGCTTTCAGAACCAGATATGGACATTTTGAGTCTTTGGTCATGCCCTTTGGGCTTTGCAATGCTCCTGCAACTTTTCAACATTTTATTAATGATGTCTTTCGAGATTTGCTTGATCAGTTTGTAATAGCATATTTGGATGACATTCTCATTTTCTCTGATACCTTGGAAGAACACCGCAAGCATGTCTGTATTGTTTTCGAGAGATTAAGGCGAAATCAACTTTACATAAAATTAGAGAAATGCGAGTTTGAACAAACTCAGATTCAGTTCTTGGGATACATAATCTCTTCTGAAGGGGTAAGCATGGATCCCGATAAGATCAAAGCTGTGGTGGATTGGCCCGCCCCTAAGAATGTTAAAGAGATACAGCGATTTGTTGGTTTTGCCAACTTTTACAGAAGATTTATAAGGAATTTCTCTAGGGTAATTGCTCCAATCACACAGTTGACAAAGAAAGGGGTGCCCTTTTTGTGGTCTCCTGAGGCACAGGCTGCCTTTAGTAAACTGAAAACTCTCTTCACTTCTGCACCAATCCTGGTACATCCAGATCCAGAACTACCTTTCATCGTAGAAGTTGATGCTTCTAATTCTGCTGTAGGAGCTATCCTTTCTCAGCGAATGGGAGAAAAAATGCAGCTTCATCCTTGTGCTTATTTCTCTCGACTAATGTCTTCAGCCGAGATGAATTATGACATTGGAAACAAGGAGCTGCTGGCAAGTAAGGAAGCATTTTCTGAGTGGAGGCATCTGCTGGAAGGAGCTAAGCACCCTGTAACCGTTCTCACCGATCATAAAAATTTAGAATTTATTAGGTCTGCTAAAAGGTTGTCATCTAGACAAGCACGTTGGACCCTTTTCTTTTCCAGGTTTAATTTTGTTATTTCATACCGCCCTGGGTCAAGGAATGGTAAGGCTGATGCCCTATCACGGATGTTGTCTGGGCCTCTCCAGGAAAGCACCTCTGAATGTACAATCCTGCCTCAAAAGAACTTTCTAGGGGCCATGAGTTCAAAGACATTTGTTAATCTTCTCAAGGAGGGGTATGAGAATGACCCACTTCTTAATAATCCTCCTAAGGACATTAACCTCAAGTACAACAATGGTTTTTGGACTCAAGCGCATTGCCTCTATGTACCTGAATCAGTTCGGGTAGAAGCCCTCAGGTTGGTACATGACTCTAAGCTTGCTGGTCATTTTGGGGTTTCTAAAACAGAAGAACTCTTATCACGTTCCTTTTGGTGGCCTGGGTACAAGAAAGATGTTAAGAGTTATGTGGCTTCATGTCTAACCTGTGCTCGCAATAAGACACCTCGATCTTCTCCTCTGGGGTTACTTCTACCACTACCTGTTCCATCAAGACCATGGGGGTCAATTTCTATGGACTTTGTGGTTGACCTTCCTCTTTCAAAAGGGATGACCACCATTCTGGTAGTCGTTGACCGTCTCACTAAGATGGCTCATTTTATTCCAGTTAAAGGGGTACCCTCCGCCGAACATACTGCTGAGGTAATGGTTAGAGAAGTTTTTAAACTTCATGGAATTCCTGATGATGTGGTGTCTGACAGAGGGGTACAGTTTACCTCAAAATTTTGGAGAAGTTTTTGCTCAGCTTTGGGTGTAACAGTTAATCTGTCCTCGGCTTTTCATCCGCAGTCTAATGGTCAGACCGAGAGGACCAATCAAACTCTGGAGCAATACCTTCGATGCTTCGTGAGTTATCTTCAGGATGACTGGGTGGACTACCTTCCTACGGCAGAGTTTGCTTATAATAACTCTAAACATAGTTCCACATCCCAAAGCCCATTTTTCTTAAACACGGGGTATCATCCAGTTTTTATTCCTGATCTCCCCATCTCAACTTCAATTCCTGCTGTTACCAACAGACTAACTTCATTACATGAGATCCAGGAGAAATTGACTGATACATTGAAGGAGGCGCAGGAATATTACAAGAGGGCTGCTGACAGACATCGTAGGTCAATTCCCACTTTTCAAGTAGGTGAGAAAGTTTGGTTATCTACCAAAAATTTAAAAGTTCAAGTTCCATGTGCTAAGTTGGGTCAAAAGTTTATGGGACCTTTTGAGATTTCTGCTCAAATCAACCCGGTCACTTTTCGCCTAAAACTTCCTGACAATATGAAGATTCACCCTGTGTTTCATATATCACTACTCAAACCATTTCATGAAAATACTTTTTCTGGAAGAATTCATCCTCCTCCCCCACCTGTCGAGGTACAGGGTGAAGAAGAATTTGTGGTGGGAAAAATTCTTGACTCCAGGATCTCTAGGAACAAATTGCAATATTTGGTTCAATGGGAAGGATATGGGCCAGAAGAAAATTCTTGGGAGCCTGAGGAGAATGTTCATGCCCCTAGATTAACAAGGGAATTCCACCAGAGGTTTCCTCAGAAACCTGGCCCTAAGACGTCCAGGGGACGTCCTGGGAGGAGGGGAGTACTGTTAGGACCTGGGCTTGAACCTGGGACCTCTGGTGTGTCTGGCGGTGGCTCTGCTTGCTATGCCACCTGGAATGCTGGACAGCTCCTTGGACAGCTCCTTGGACAGTTCCTTTAGTGATCATGTCTTGAATCTTGTTTGCCTTGAACCTTGAACCCTTTGCTCCTCCCATGAACTTCCTATATAAGCCATGTCTCTGCACTTCCTGGTTGCCAGAATATTGTGCCTTTACCAGCCAATATCTTGCTCCTATCTCTCCTGCTGCCGACCGTATCCTTGCTACCTTTCGTTACCGACATTTGGCTTGCTCCTGGACTACGCTTCTGCTGAATCCCAATCTGCAACTATTGGTTACCGACTTTTGGCTTGTTTCTCAACTACGCTCCTGCTTGATCTCTACCTGCTACCAGACCCCCGGCTTGCTCACCTCCTGGTGGGGCTATCCTGAGGACCGCGACCTGGCACTAACACGCAGCCAAGCCCATCTCCACCTTTGGGAGCTCTGGTGAATACCGGTTAGTGCTTAGACCCCGCACCTCAGGTGAACCCGTGCCATCAGCCAGGGTGACCTGTGTGAATATCTGCTCTGCTGCTATAGCTATTGGTCTCTGAGCCTGACTCCAGATCGTGACACAGACAGGGGAGGAGGAGATGGAGGTTTCGATGAAGGGTGCCCAAAAGCGCCCCAAGGAACAGTCTGATGAAGAGGGGGAGGTTAACTGGGTAACAGTTAAAAAGAAGAGTGGGAAGAAGAAGAAAAAAAAGGCCCCACCCCTTGAGGTGGAATCAAGGCCCCAGTCAGGGTCTAGTAACAAAGGGGATGCTGCGCTTATACTCTTCTCTTCGGGAGAAGAGTATAGTGATGAGGATATGTAAAATTTTATTTCCTTGTATAGCCTAGTATTTTTGTAAGTTTGTATTATGTTCAAGTGGATGTAAACTAATGTTTGGTTTTCTTATGTAAAGTATTGTATATTTCGGTAGCAGTTTTGGATTAAAAAAATATCCACCTATATAGCTAACTATCTTGCTAGTTTTAAATAGAGCTTGCAGTCAGCGGTAGGAGATTCTGCGTGCTCTGAACCCAGCACACAGGAGAGGCTTCCGAGGAGAGCAGACGTGTGTGGTAGAGCTCTGTGGAGAACCGTAGCTGTCTTGGACATCCAGCCTTATGGCGTCGGCCAGCCCAGGCTCGGGGCCCTCTTCCCGGCCTGGGGCTACAGCTCATCCCCCTGGTGGAAAGGAAGGCCTGTCCAGGGAGGAACGATTGTTTTTATCCACCCAAGTGGAGTTAAGCGACTGGACCCGGGCACAGCCGGGTGAAGACGGCTTGAAGCTGCAGAGGCGCAGGGTCAGGGTGAAAACCCTGATCCAGAAGGCAGTAGAGGTATACGGCAAGAAGATGGAAAGGCTGACAGCTCTCAGGAACTCCAGAGACCGTTCAGGAAGCAGGAAGAGAGCAGAGTACAGAGATACCATAGAAGAGCTTAAATCTGAATGCAGAGACCTCTGGCAGCTCCTGGGCGGTCTCTGTGAGAAAGGAGTAGGAGAGAGAGGATTCCTGCTTGAAATAAAACGGGAACTCCTGAGAATGAGCCAGGAGGGCTCCCATGCAGGAAGGAGGGGAACACGGAAGAGCTTACCCGAGCCGGCTGTGGAAGACCCTTTGGCAAGTGTGGAGGAAGAGAGAAGCCAGCATCCCGGTACAGACATCAGTGAGGACGGTGCCCCCCTTGGAGCAGTAAGCACGGAGGGTCCCCGGGTCCATGTAAGTCCGCCTGCCCAGTCTGTGATTGGGGCAAGGGTTGACCCGGGTAGGGTACCCGGTGAAGTGTTGGGAGGCTCCAGGGGAGAGGGAAGAGCGGGAAGTGTGGAGTGCCAAGGGAAAAAACTGGTAGTAGTCCTCACCCGGAGCCATCTGGAAGGGCCGGTACAACCTGTTGTCAGCAAGTCCGCGGCTGATGGTGCAGCACAGGTCCCCCCAGTGATCCAGGGTGATCCGTCGGTCCCCCATGCGGTGCGAGGGTTGCCGGCCATAATGGCGGCCCCCGCCGCGGCCGCACGTGGTAAGGGGTTGGAGTCTGTGGCGCCAATGGTGTCTGTGGCGTCTGTGAAGACATATGTGGAAAGGAGATCTTCTTCTGCTGCGGACACCATGGCGGGACATGTCGCGGGAAAATCCGCGTCATTTCCGGCGCAGGGGGCCGCGACCGGAAGTGGCTCCCGCGGACCGGAAGTGACTGCCGCGACCGGAAGTGGCTCCCGCGGACCGGAAGTGACTGCCGCGACCGGAAGTGGCTCCCGCGAACCGGAAGTGACTGACAATGCGTCCCCGGAAGTGCAGGAAATGTCTGAAAAGACTGTGGAGTCACCACATGATACTGCCCACGGCCTCTCGGTCGAGGCGGAAGGAATGGACGAGGATTTGGGAGACCCACTGGGTACTATCTCGGAGGGGCAGGGGGAATCCCCTGGTGTGGATCTCCCGGCCAGGCAGGGGAGCTGGGGTGAATCCCCTATGGGAGAGTTGGGAGCGGAATGCTCCGCGCTGAAATTTATAAGGGAGCTAGAGGGATCCCAACGGGAGGAGGTGATGGAAGTCGCCTCCCCCCAGGGTCCTGCAGTAGAGGTGGCTAGTGCCCCGCCCCCCATGGTAAGGGTGAGGAGGAAAGTAGGGGTCACAGGTGGGCCAGAGGGTGGGAAAACGGCATCAGCTCAGCCTGGGCCTTCCGGCCTGGTTCACGGGGAGCCTGACCCTTCCCCCGCAGGCCCCAATACCATCTTGGGCACGCAAGCCGAGGCTAACCTCCTGAGTGCCCTGAAAACTGGGCGTTCGTTTGCCCAGGTGGCAGGTGCGTCTGTGCCCCTAAGGCCCCTGTACGGCCAGTTTGGTGCCCAGAACTTCAGGGCCCCCCCCGAGGAGCAGTTCCAAGGGGCGAATGCCTGGTCCAGGGGTACAGGGGGTCCCGAAAGGCGCAGACGCAACGTGGTGCAGCTCAGGTGGGAGGGAGCGACCGCTTGTCCCAGCAGGGGTCAAGTGATTGATTACCTGTTGGAGCTTCGGTTTAAGGTTTCGGACCTGTTCGCAGTGATACATCCTGCGAACTCGAAAGAGTTCGATATTAGCTTTGTCTCCGTGGTCTCCATGGAGCTTTTCCTGACCCTCTACGAGATTGTCGGGAGGTCTGAACCATGGAAAAGTTTCCGGGTAGTGCCTCTCTCGAGGCAGGAGGAAATTAAAAACATCACTGTGCTGGTCAGGAACGAGTCTCTCCCGCCTGAGGACATCGCCACCTGGCTGGCGCGGTACGGACAGCTCCAGTCAGGGCTGAGGAAGAGCCTTGACGAGCGCGGGGTCTGGACGGGTGCGTGGCAGGTCAGGATCCGGCTCAAGCGCCAGGGCAACACCGTGGCGCACGTTCCTGGTAGCGCGTTTATCGGGCGAGACCGGATCCTGGTCTTCTACCCCGGCCAGCCCCGTAGGTGTTTCAAGTGCGGCAGTCCTGCACACCTCAGTGCAGACTGCACAATGCCTTGGTGCGTGAGATGTAATTGCTTCGGCCATTCATCTGATGGTTGCAGGCTGATAGTCTGCAACCTCTGCGGGGAAATGGGGCACCCCTTCAGCCGTTGCCCCAAGGCTTTCCGGGGGCATCAGGCGGGCGGGGCTGCCCCAGGCCCAGGGGGTGATGGTGACCCTAGACAAAGTGGAGCCCCCAATCCCCCAGAGCCACAGAGGGAGGATCCCCCCCTCCCTCAAAGGGTTAGGCCCCCCAGGCGTGAGCAGGGGGTGGGTAGGGTGGTTGAAGACCCAATAGGTGGTTGCCCAGTAGACCCCCCGGCCCAGCCTGGGTCAAGGAGGGATGGAGTAGTGACAGGTAGACCGGCTGATAAGCCGGTAAAAGCCAATAAATCATCCATTAAAAAGCTTTAGACCCCCCCCCCTCCCCCCCCTTCCCATCCTCCCCCAGCTCCCCGTGCTCCCGGCTCCTCCCCTCCTCCCTCCCCTGCCCCCCCCCCCGGCCCATCCCCCCCCCCTCGTACTAAGCTTCCCCCCCCCCCTTTCCCATCCCCCATCCCCTGTGTCCTTGGATACAACCCCCCCAAGCCTAGGCCTGGCTGTTAACCCCATGCCCCCCCCAGATTCTTCTGGGGTGGGTGCCAAATGCCAAGCTTACCTGGCAGCAGAAAATCCTTCAGAGACCCCTATGGACACTACTGGTCCTGGGAAAGGGGCAAATAAACGGCCCAAGGACCTATCAAGTGGTAGATCGGACGGAGAGAGTGGGAGGGAGCCCCCACATATTGAGTGGGAAAAAAAGAAAACAAAGAAAAAGAAGAGAAGGAGCCCGGGGAAGGAGGGCGGCGGGGGTCCTCAGCCTGAAACCAGTTCGGGGGCGGGGGGGATCCCTCGCTTGCCCTCTGGAACCGGTTTGGGGTCCTCTCCTCGGACTCCGAGGTGGATTAATGTTGTAAGTTTAAAGAGAGGAACGTAGACTTTTTTCACTAAGGATGACGGCGCCCTCTCCAATACGCCTTGCGACCATTAATGTCGCAAGTGTGCGTTCTGCGGCGGCTAGGTTTGCAGCCTTTGATTTTCTCGGCCGGGTTGAAGCCGACATTTTGTTTTTGCAAGAGACCTGGCTGGCATCTGTGGCAGAGATGCATCTAGCAAAGAGGGAGTGGAGACATGGGCCCTCCCTCTGGTCTCTTGCGGCTGAGCCCTGCAGTGGAGTTGCGGTCCTTTTTAAGACTGGTTCGGTGGCTTGTCGACGAGTGATCGAATTAGAAATGGGTAGATGTTTGATTGTGGATGCAGTCGTGAGGGGGGAATTCCTCCGCCTCATAAATTTCTATGGTCCTCAGTCCCAGAGGGGGAGGAAGGACCTTCTCACGCTGCTGAAACCATACCTGTTTACATCCCAGCAGGTGGTCTTTGGTGGTGACTTTAACATGGTCACCAGGTCAAAGGACCGGGCAGGCATCTCAGGCCCTCTGGGATATGATAGTATCTTTTTGAATAGAATAGTGAGGGAAGCTGGGTTGGTGGATGTGCACGTTCGCCACTTCCCCAACCTCACTGGTTTCACATACTCCAGAGGTAGCAGTAAGAGTAGAATAGACAGGTTTTTTTTGAAGGGGGACTCGTCCTTTGCGGCTCCTGTGCTGCATGCGGTCGAGTTCTCTGACCACTGTATGATATCGGTCACTCTGAATGTGGTGGACACCCCTCAGAAAGGTAGGGGTCTGTGGCGACTAAATGGGTCGCTACTTGAGGACCCTGAAATTAGGTCGGCCTATGAAGACTTCTTTAAGGAACAAGCCTCGCTCCTTGAGAGCGGCTGCTCCCGCCAGGAATGGTGGGAAGTAGTGAAGAAGAGGTCGGAGGGCTTCTTCCGGGAAGTCTCAGGCCGCCGGGCAGCATCCCGGTACCAGGCCTACCAAAGGTTGCGCAGGCGACTGGATCGCTTGGTTTCCGATGGTGGCCCTCAGGACCAGATCTCAGATCTGAAGCGTCAGATGAAGGAGTGTCAGTATGACCGTCTCGCCGTCCCTGAAGCTGGAGAGGGATTACGGGAAGTTTACCAACCCGGATCCCTACAAAAGCTGCGGGGACGCGGTGAGTGGGAAGGTCATACACGGACTGAAAGATCCCTCGGGTTCCCTGGTGAGGTCCAAACCAGGCATCTTGGGGATCGTCAGAGCCCATTTTTCAGACATCCTTCGGAAGAAGCCGTTGGATCTGAGAAAGGCCAAACAGTTCCTTGACGAGACTCCGCTTGAAGTGGGGTCTGACTCTCGGGACTCTTTGGCAGAAGAGATCTCTGTGGCTGAGATAGAACAGGCCATAGACTCTTTGTCACCAAAGAAGTCGCCGGGGCCCGATGGGTTCACGGCAGAATTCTACAAAACCTTTAAGAGCCTCTTGGCTCCTCGTCTGAAGGAGGTTTTTAACGAGTGTTTGGCATCCGGCCTGCTCCCTCCTTCGATGAGAAGGTCAGCCTTGATCCTTCTGTCCAAAGGGAAGGATCCGTCTGTGGTAGAGAATTGGCGTCCCATTGCCCTTCTCTCTACAGATAGAAAGATTCTGGCAAAAGTATTGTTTGTGCGTATGTCTGCTGTCGCAGACAAGCTACTGTCAGTCTCCCAGCACTGCACAGTTCCCGGCCGCAGCACCTTTAGTGCTGTCCTTAACGTCCAGGAGGCTGTGGAAAGGTGCAGGGCGACGGGTGAAGGGCGGTACCTGCTGGCACTAGATCAGGCGAAAGCTTTTGATCGGGTGAACCACGAGTACCTCTGGCTTCTTCTGGAAAGATACGGCCTGCCTGATCAATTCATTGATTGGCTTAAGATCTTGTACAGGGGGGCTGAGAGCTTCCCTCTGGTCAATGGTTGGGTGGGTCCTACCTTCCCGGTGGACTCTGGTGTTAGGCAGGGTTGTCCGTTGAGTCCCCTTCTCTACGTCTTTGCGGTCGACCCTTTCGTAAGGAGGCTAGACTGCGAGTGTTTGAGGGGGGTCCTGACAGAGCCCGGCAGTGGCCCAGATAAGGCGGTGAGGGTAGTGGCCTACGCGGACGACGTCTCGGTGGTGGTGGCTAGCCGAGAGGAGGCCCAGTTTGTGGAAACACAGATTGGGGGCTACTCCGAGGCGTCCGGTTCGTTGGTCAACTGGGATAAGAGCGAAGCTCTCTGGCTGGGTAGGGAGGGTGAGCAGTTCACCCTCCCGGACGTTTTTCCCACGCCCCGGCCAGAAGTTCGAATTCTTGGCATTTATTTCGGCCCGGGTGATTATCCCAAGCAAAACTGGGAGCGCAGGCTGGTAAGTGCCACCCAGAAAGTTAACGCCTGGAAAGGCTGGAAGCTGACGTTGAGGGAAAGGGTGAGCTTGGTTAAAACCTATCTGCTTCCCGAGTTTCTCTATGTCAGCTACGCTTGTCTTTTGCCAAAGTCTCTCTATGCACGGGTCTGCGGTCTGTTCTTCCTGCTCCTGTGGGGAAACAGACTGAACCTGGTGAGAAGAGAAGTCACGTACCGACGGAGAGAGCAGGGTGGGTTGGACATGGTGAACCCCACGGTCTTTTTCACCGTGGTGTTTATAAAGTTCAACCTACAATCCATCTTTGTGGACGAACCCTCTCTGTGGGAACGTTCGTGTAAGGATTGGTTTCTGGCTTTCCTGAGTGGGTGGGAGGAGGGAGGTCGTCCTGGAGACCTTCGGAGGTCCCATGGATACCTCCCTGCCTATGTTCCAACCGCCCTAAAGGTACTGAGGCGTTGGAGGCTGACGGCCTTGGAGGTGGGCTCCCTGGGGCTGCGTGAGCTGCACCAGAGGGTCATGGCCACGGATGTCCTGAAGCCTCTAGCCTTAAGGGACTGTCCGGACAGGGTTCTCAAGGAGGGGCTAGCCCTCCTGAATTCCAAGAGAATTCCTGCCAAGTTCTGGGATCTCGCATGGAGGGCGTTCCACGGACGCCTCTATGTGAGATCGAACTTGAAGTACCGGAACCTAGAGGACAGAGGCTGTCCTCGCTCTGAGTGTGGAGGGGCGCTGGAGACTATGGACCACTTTTTGGTCGAGTGCCCTTTCAACTCAGAGGTTCTGGGGGAGGTGGGAGATGCCATCGGCTATCCCCGTCTCCAGGCCCTTACCTACTCTGAGAGGGTGTACGGCAACTTTGGAGCCCGAAGGGGTTTTGATTTGTCGTCACTTTACCTAGTTAATGTAGTCTGTCTCTATTACACCTGGCACGCTCGGTGTTTGATTTCCACTAGGGGTAAGTACCTGCCCATGCATGAGGTGGTGGGTGATATCCTTCGGGAATTGGAAAAGGTGAGGTATCTTGAGGGGGAAAGAATGGGGAGAGAGAGGTGTGCCAAGTTGTGGAGGGGGTTCTCTTTCCGGCCGCCTTGATGACCCCCCCCTTCCTTTTCCTTGGTGGTGGGTCTTTCTATCCTATCACTCCCTGTTTAGCTTTTTGGTAACCTTCTTTTAAAAATATGGTAAGCGTTGAGAGTTTCGCTACGTTCCTGCCTTTATCATAATATAATGTAAATAACTGTGTGGTATATGTAGATATAGAGTGTAGTTTTAAGTTGTCAATAGTTTAGGTGACTGTACTTCCCGCTTTGCGGGTAAGTTAAGATGGTCTTTGTTGGCCTGTTTGGGCCTATATAGCCCTGTCTAATTTGTTGCTCAAGTAAGAGCTTATTTTATTTGTCACCTTTTCTCAAAGTCTGAGTCAAATTTATGTTATAAGTTGATGTATTGGTAGCAGTTTACAAATAAAAAAAATATCCACCTATATAGCTAACTATCTTGCTCGTTTTAAATAGAGCTTACAGTCAGCGGTAGGAGATTGTGCGTGCTCTGAACCCAGTATACACCGCTATATCCACCTATATAGCTAACTATCTTGCTCGTTTTAAATAGAGCTTGCAGTCAGCGGTAGGAGATTGTGCGTGCTGTCTGCGTGCTCTGAACCCAGTATACACCGCTATATCCACCTATATAGCTAAATATCTTGCTCGTTTTAAATAGAGCTTGCAGTCAGCGGTAGGAGATTGTGCGTGCTTTCTGCGTGCTCTGAACCCAGTATACACCGCTATATCCACCTACATAGCTCTTCTCTATTTGAGCCATCTGCAGGAGTTAGTGGAAGTTGTGTGTGCCTCCAGCACAATATACACTACCCAATTGCTGGTTTTCCCAACTCCCTTCAGGCCATTACCATGTCTGGAAGGCCAGCAAGGAGAGGCAGACAGGCACGAGCCGATAAAAGAGGGCAAGCAGGCTCTGTGTCTAGAGACAACAGTGCTGATCGTGAACGTGGTGCATCATCATCATCAGCACGTGGCCATGGGACACGCTTGTCCTTTTTTTCGGCAGCTGGACATGTTGAGCCGCAACATGCCAACAACGTCCACCACGTCCTCCTGAGGAGTCTCCTGAACTCTTTGAGCACAGTGTTGAGTACATGCTCCAGGAGGATGCCCACTGTTTTGTAGGCTCTGATGATGATACTCAGCTAGAGGAAGGCAGTAGCGTGAATGCAGAGAGAGGGGATGTTCAAGAAGGACAGCAATCTGGCAGTCATGTTCCAAAAGCTGCAGCATACTGCCAGGTTTGCTCCAGCGATGAAGAGGGAGGGGATGATGCACTGACTCCACGTGGGTGCCTGGTAGGAGAGAGGAGGAGGAGGAAGCACATGTCCAACGAGCCAGAATGCCCCCCAGGGGGCCAGCTTAGGGGCAGCACACTGACTGAATCACACCACAGAGCTCCGCCTGTGCAGGGCGCTGCCTCTGCACGTTATTCTAAAAGTTCTTTGGTGTGGGCCTTTTTTGAGACGAGTGCATCAGATCGCACCGCTGCTATTTGCAACATATGTCTCAAGCGTATCTCGCGTGGCCAAAACATCAGCCGCTTGGGCACCACATGCTTGACCAGACATATGTTGACCTGCCATGCAGCTCGTTGGCAAGCGTACCTCAAAGACCCACACCAAAGAACAAAGCGGACCTCTCCTTGCTCCTCATCAGCTGGGATCTCCAACCCCACTAGACCTTCAGTCCTCTCTGAAACCTGCTCTGAGAGGAATGAAGGTGTAGAATTAGGTGTGTCACAGCCAAGTGCTTCCGGGCACTCTGCTAGCAGTACACCCACGTCCGATTATAGCAGGCAAATGTCCCTGCCCCAGCTGCTGGACCGGCAAAAGAAGTTCACTCCCAGCCATCCACATGCCCAGCGGTTGAATGCTAGCTTGGCTAAATTGCTAGCACTTCAACTGCTGCCTTTTCAGTTGGTAGACTCGGCCCCCTTCCGTGAGTTTGTACAATGTGCGGTTCCTCAGTGGCAGGTCCCCAAACGCCACTTTTTCTCACAGAAGGCGATTCCGGCTCTCTACCGGCATGTGGAAGGCAATGTCCTTGCCTTGCTGGACAGGGCGGTCAGCGGTAAGGTGCATATTACCGCTGACTCATGGTCCAGCAGACATGGACAGGGACGTTATCTGTCTTTCACGGCCCATTGGGTCACTCTTCTGGCAGCTGGGAAGGATGCAGGACAAGGTGCAGTAGTGTTGGAGGTTGTTCCGCCACCACGCCTCCAAAATGCTACTATTGGTTGTGACACACCTCTCTCCTCCACCCCCTCCTCATCTTCTTCTTCCTCCATGGCCTCTTCCAGTGCTCTGTCCTCAGAACCAGCGGTGCTCCGTAGGCGTTCCAGGGGCTACGCAAGTACGCAGGCAAAACGATGCCATGCCGTGCTTGCGCTGGTTTGTTTGGGGGACAGGAGCCACACTGGGGTGGATGTTTTGTCAGCTCTGCAGGGGCAGGCCGAGAGGTGGTTGACGCTTAAGCCAGGAATGGTGGTTTGCGACAATGGCACCAACCTCCTCTCCGCCCTCCGACAGGGACAACTGACCCATGTGCCCTGTGTGGCTCACGTCCTTAACCTGGTGGTGCAGCGGTTCTTGGGCAGGTACCCGGGCTTACAGGATGTCCTGAAGCAGGCCAGGAAAGTCTGTGTGCATTTCCGCCGATCATTTAAAGCCTGTGCTCGGCTGGCTGAGCTCCAAAAGGAGTTGAACCTGCCCAAGAACCACCTTATATGTGACATGCCCACCAGGTGGAACTCAACGTTGGCCATGCTGCAGCGGCTGCACACGCAGCAGAGGGCCATCAATGAGTACCTGTGCGACTACGGCACCAGGACAGGGTCAGGGAAGCTCGTTTTTTTCTCACCACGCCAGTGGGGCATGATCAGGGATGCATGCACTGTCCTGTCACCGTTTAAGGAGGCCACAAGGATGGTGAGCAGTGACAGTGCATGCATCAGTGACACTGTACCTCTTGTCCACCTCTTGGAGCATACACTGCGTGGAATAATGGACAGGGCACTTGAGACAGAACAGAGGAAGGAAGAGAAGGACTTCCTTGCCTCTCAAGGCCCCCTTTATCCAGACAGTGTTCCTGCTGTGCCACCCATCATACAGGAAGAGGATGAGGATGAGGAGGAGGAGGAGGATGATTGTGTCAGCATGGAGGTGGAGGCTGGTACTCAGCATCAGCAGCAGCAGTGTTAGGTTTTCGGATGGTGAGTCTGACTTGGTGGAAGGAGACCTCTCTTACGACTCTGGTTCAAGTCTCTCTGAAGTGGGAACAGAGGGACAGGAGCACAGCGGGGTAGGAGCGTCTGGCCAGATGCAGCAGCAGAAGCTGGTAAAGGTGAAGATCTTCAGATGCAGGAGCTCTCAACAGCAGAAGGCAGCCGATGATGGTTGGCAGACAGGCTGTGGTATCAGACCGGGTAGTGCACGGATCTGGAGAGGCAGAAGCAGGCCCGGAAGGATCTCTGAGCAGGAGAGCAGCAGAATCAGCAGCAAGCAGGAGCCAGCAGAAGAATCAGACAAAAAGCAGGGGTACGGCAACAGGTATCAGTCCAAGAAGGGTCAAACAAGCCGAGCAGGAGAAGACAGCAGAGTCAAACGGAAGCCGGGTCAGGTATCAGGAAGGATTCAGGCAGAATAACGGGTTGCTTCAGGTACTAGCTGCAGCCGAACAGCACAGAACATCTGCAGCTGTACCTTTAAAAAGGGCCACTGGCGCCAATCGCGCTAGCGCGCACACGTGCGTGCGTGTGCCGCGCGCACATACGAACGGCGTGCACCCACGCGCATCTGGCGACGCGCGTGCCCACGATGACCCGCGGCACGAACGCGCGTGCGCGAACGGAGACCCGATCGCACGGGACGGACGGATTCCTGACATTGCCACCCCACCAGGGGCAACCTCCGGGTGCCCCTAGCGACTCTTTTTTCCGGGTGTGCAGAAAAAAAGGCCTGAATTAATCTATCAGCATGCAGGTTAACAGCAGGTTCCCATGAATTATTCTCCGGGCCATAGCCCTTCCATTTAATCAAAAACTGACCTTGTCCCTGTCGTCTTCTGAAGTCCAAAATGGCCTCTACTTCATATTCCTCATTGCCATCAATCAGCACAGGGTCAGGTGGTCTTGTTCCTCTACCGGGGAAGGGATCAGGTACAGCAGGTTTAAGCAAAGTTACATGGAAGACTGGGTGTATTTTCATGGAATCAGGTAAGGACAGTTCATATGACACTTCGTTAATCCTCCTCTTTTTTTTTTTTTTTCTTTTTTTTTTACAATAAAATTTATTAGAAAGAATATAGTAGATACAGAAAATAAAATGTATCACATAAAGGTAAAACAATATGACAATTATGGACATTGACCTTGATCTTGTAATCTCAAGATTGATATCTTACGAATGAAATCACATAGTAAAGAGGTTATAATAACTATGATAGAAGTATGAGATAGAATGGGAATAATCATACAATTGCAATGTATTACTCTGAGTAAGAAAAAGGTTAGGTTACCGGGATTAGGATTCAGAATGAGTGCAATAATGATAAACAAGTGCTATTAGTCTTAGATAAACTTTTTCAAAGGTATTCCAGAAAGGAAAAATGGACTGGTTGAGTTTATATATCATGTTGTGAGAATACGGTATATCTCTGTTTTGGAAAAATTTCGCCAGGGTTCCCAAATTTGCATGAATTGAGTGATAGAGCCCTGTTTGATAGCAATGATTTCTTCCATATCGTAGATATGGTGAATCTTACGAAGCCAGTCTCCAACTGAGGGTAGGGAGCGTGAGTTCCAATGTAGTGGGATCAAGTGTTTAGCTGCATTGAGGAAATGTCTGATCAGTGATTTTTTTATATGTTCTGTATGAAAGGTTGTTTATATGCAATAAACACCAGGCTGCATCAAGAGTTGCGTGTGAACCTGAAATATGGTTGGTCCAGTGTCGGACTTGATTCCAGAAGGGTCTCAGTCGTGTGCAGTTCCACCAAATGTGCAAGAAAGAGCCAGTTTCTGACTCACATCTCCAACAGACCCTGGAATGCTAGTGAGACCAATTGTGTTTGGTGAGTGGTGTAATATACCACTGCGTGCGAACTTTATATGAGATTTCCTGCATTCGTGTGCTGAGTGCACATTTGTGGATGAAAATGTTTGCTTTTTCCCATTGTTTGGTGGAGATCTGAGTATTAAGGTCCCTTTCCCATTTGAGTTTATATGTATCCCTTTCACTTTTATTTTGGGTCAGGAGCCATTTGTATAGAATAGATGTTGTTTTCCTGGTTGGGATTCTCTTTAGACAAATGTGTTCAAATGTGGTCATGGGTCTAAAGATCAAGTCTTTGTGCTTGTTATTGGATATGAAGTCATGAATTTGCAGATGTGACCATTCTGATAGGGGAAGGGTTGGGAGATCTTTATTTAATTCCTGTCTAGATTTCAGCTTATTATTTTGAATGCAGTTTATTATTAGTAGGGGGTCAGAGGGAAAGGTAGTGTACATCTTGGGGTCATTAAGTCCGGGTATAAAATCTGGATTGTTAGCTAAGGTCGAGAGGGGGCCTGGGCTTGTGGATAATCCTAGGGGAACTGCTACCTTCTTGAAAATTTTGAGTGTGTTATTAATAGTAGGGTGTTGTTTAATTGAGAGAGGGAGGTTTAGATAGTTTGACCAGGGGAGGTGTGGTATGTCTAAGGTGGAGTGGGCTTTTTCCAGGTTAACCCAGTCTTTGTGATTGGCATGACAGTGGCAGTCAATAATTCTAGATAATTGTGCGGTCTGGTAATATTTCCTGAAATCCGGTAGTCCAATCCTTCCTTCTTGTTTTAATTTATGTAGGTATGTGAGTTTGATGCGTGATTTTTTGTTTGCCCAGAGAAAATTCCTTTGTATGCGAGAGAGTCGTGCAAAGAAAGACTCGGGTAACTCTATTGGGAGGGTATGGAATAAATATAGAAGTCTCGGTAGCACTGCCATTTTTAGGATCGCAGCCCTACCAAACCATGAGAATTTCCCTTTTGTCCATTTTTTTAGGTCCGTTTCTATTTTTGTCAGGAGAGGGTGAAAGTTGAGCGAGTATAATGAGTGTGGATCTTGGGAGAGATGAATCCCTAGGTACGTCAGGGAGTTTGGTTCCCATTTAAACGGGCAGTTGGACTTGGTCAGTTTTTCTTTTTTTGTGTCTAGATTCAAACCCAGGGCCTCACATTTTTTTTGATTTATTTTAAAATTGGATAGGTGGTTAAAGTCTTGGAATGTTTTCAATAGATTGGGTATTGATATGTGTGGTTGTGTGATGTAGAAGAGCAGGTCGTCTGCGTATGCTGCGATTTTGAACTCTCTGTCTTGGATCCTAACTCCATGGATCGCTTCCTGCTTGTTTATTGTTCTGATTAGTGGTTCGATTGACAGGATGAAGAGCAAGGGTGAGAGTGGACACCCCTGTCTCGTGCCATTTTTGATTAAGACTTTATTGGAAAGAGAGCCATTCACTTTGATGTTGGCACTGGGATTCACATAGATAGCGTGGATCCATTTCATTAGGTTTTGTCCGAATCCCACATATTCGCACACCCTGAACATGAAGTCCCAGGCGACTCGGTCGAAGGCCTTCTCCGCGTCGGTTGACAGGAGAAGGCCCCCCGACTCTTTCCTGCCTCATCCTGTGAATCAGATTAATGGATTTGGTAGTGTTATCTTTTGCCTCGCGATTAGGCATAAATCCCACTTGTTCAGGTCCTATTAAATTGCCTAGTAGTGGTCTCAGTCTATTGGCGATAATTTTAGTTAAAATTTTAAGGTCCAGGTTGAGGAGTGAAATGGGTCTATAGTTTGTGCATTCTGAGGGGTCCTTGTTGGGTTTGGGTATGATAGTTATGTGTGCTGCCAAGAATTCACCGGAAGGACTGCTACCTGATATAATGGAATTAAATGCTGTGGCCAGGTGCTCTGATAGAGTGTGGTCAAAGGTTTTATAATATTGGGCTGTCAGACCATCTGGGCCAGGGCTCTTCCTGTTTGTCAGGTCATGGATAGTTTTGGAGACTTCCGCTGTGGTGATCGGTGATTCTAGGGCGTCAGCGTCTGCTACAGGTAGAGAGGGCATTGCACAGTTAGTTAAGTATGAGGAGATTGCTTGATCTCTAGTAGTGAGGCCTGGTTGTTTTCTTGTTTGTGTCGGGATGTTATATAAAGCTGAATAGTAATTATGGAATGTGTCTGCTATTTTTCGTGTGTCATGAGTGATAGAGCCATTTCTGGTACGAATCCTGTAGATGTTGTTTGAGTTCAAGGTGTCCTTAAGTGCTCTTGCTAGGATTCTCCCTCCCTTGTCTCCGTGTTTGTAATACAAAGATTTTTGAAAGAATAAGTTTCGTTTAGTTTTGTTATCAAGTAAGTCTTGGAGTTCTTTCCTAACTGATGTAAGTTCTGCTAGGCTTGAAAGGGCTAGGGATCTTTTATGTGTTAATTCAAGTCTGTTGATTTTTTGGACTAGGTCAAGTATGTGTTTTTCTTTCTCCTTCTTCTTTCTGGCTCCCCATCTGATCAGTTCTCCTCTTATGACACTTTTGTGTGCTTCCCACACTGTCATTGGAGAGGTTTCGTGAGTGTTATTCTCAGAGAAGTAGTCCTTTAACGCTTTGAGGATCTGGGCCTGAACGGTTGGGTCCGCCAGAAGTGAAGGGTTTAGCCTCCAGTTAAAGGAGGAGGGGCGACTATTGTAGAGGTTAAGTTTAATTGCTACAGGGGCATGGTCTGAAAGGCCAATCGAGCCAATTCCAGCATTAATTAAGTTTTGAATGTCTCTTTGTGTGATGAAAAGGTGATCTATTCTGGTATATCTGTTGTGGACAGAGGAGAAAAATGTAAAATCTTTTTCTGAGGGATGCAGTGATCTCCAGGTGTCAATGAGGGTAAGGGATTTCAAAAGGCCTTTAATTTTTTTTAAGGTGGAGTAGGCTATACTAGATTTGCCTGTAGAGGTGTCTAGGTGCGGTTCTAAGGGAATGTTGAAATCTCCTCCCAGGAGGATACAACCTTCTGCAAACCCTTTGAGTTCGTCCACTATTAGTTTACAGAATGTTACATGAGAGGAGTTGGGAAAATAAACGTTTGCCAGAGTAATCGGCCTGCCGCTTATTGTCCCCTTTAAGAGTAAGTACCTGCCTTCTGGGTCTATTAGTTGGTGTTGGATATCCAATTTAGAGTTCTTGTTTATAAGTATAGAGACTCCTTTTGTTTTGGCTTGTGGGTTTGTTGCATGGTATGCTTGTGTAAAGAGGTTATTTGTTAACTTGGGAACTTGTGTACTTTTAAAATGCGTTTCTTGCAAGAATACAATCTGTGGGTTGCTCTTTTTGAGTTCATGTAAAAGTTTATGTCTTTTTGTAGGGATGTTTAAACCATTTACATTGTGTGATATTATGGTGGGCAGTTTACCTAGTTCTAGGTATGCCATAATTATGAACTGGGAGATGAGAGAATAGAGGGGGGAAGAAAAAAGGTGGGGGATAGGGGTGTGGAAGAGCAAGGGTTAGAGGAGGGAAAAGGAGGGGGTTGAGCGAGAAAGGAAAGAAAGAAAAGAGGGTCCAGACAGAAAGAGGAAAGTGTTGACGTAAGTGACGTAAGCGTTGTATTAATCGTCTTTACGTCAGTATATTTATAAAGAGATAGTTATGAAAGGATATAATCCGTAAGCATGTATAGAAAAAGGAAAACGTTTCTCTGTGGGAACGTGGCGTGGACACACTGAAAGCAATTACTTATAGAAAATCAATAAGTAAATAACAACAATAAGTAAAAAAGAACAATTGAACGTCATGAAAAACCGGGAGAGCAACGGCTCTCTAAGAAGAAAAGAAAAATCAGTGTATTATAAAGTCCAAGTGGACGAAATGCTCAGAACTTTGGGCATATCCACTGATCCTGAAGACAAGAGGATAACATGTAAATTAAGCAGAGGTGTATGCAGAAGATCATAGTAACAAGTTAAGCTGGAATAGTTTCCCTTCCAGCAAAAAGTAGTAAAATACCCTTCTGACAGCGTGTAGGTGAAAGTTTGTAGGGTTCTAGTGTTCCTATAGGGGTAGAAAGTACTGTTCTCAAGCTGTCAATTCGTTTAGCCTTTCAGGCAGAATCGGACGTCCGAAGCCGGGCCTTTAAAAAGTACATCCGAGGCTATTTGGGGTGAACGCTTAGCCCTTAAGTATCTCTGATAAGTAGAGTAAAGGTAGTTAGGGTATCTGAAGTTGCATGTGTTGAGGTTCTGAAAAGAAGGGACCCAGGTAGTCTTATCCTGTGGTTTGGTCATGGGGAAACTGGTGATCCCTGTCAGGTGGTTTTGTTGCTCCCCGGTGCAAGTGCAGAAAAGAAAGGGATGATCAAATGAATGGTTTTACCTTGTGAGCTCTCTATAGGACATAGCCGGTTCCGTGGTGTGCCTCTGTGGTTCATCGTTTAGTCAGGTAAGTCTTCAGCGGGGAGGACGGTGGTATCAACTATTTGGGTAGCAGTGCTCTGGTTGTGTGGTGATGGTCATCGGGGTGTTGTAGAGGGTCCCCGGTGTGGTACCTGAGCGTATCTTGTAAAAATAGAAAGAATATTATTTCACCTGCTCGTGAGAGTCAGTGTAGCAGGTATGAGTAATTTTAAGAGCTCTTCTGTTGCGGAATGCTGCCATCTAGTGGTCAAAACTCAAAAAGTCATGTTGTAGAAAAGGATTTAAGACAGGTTGTCGGTGTTACCTTATGGTTTTGGAGAGCGCTTAATAACAGAATATTGTTAAGAAAGTGATAAAGTCAGGTCTTCGGACCAGTGGATAGTAGAATGGCTTCAACGGCTGTCTCTAATTTTGCTGGATTTATGCGGTGGAGTGGAGAGATTGAAATTGTCGTAGAGCTTCTGTTTCTTTCCACCTAAACCTTTGACAAATGGTGATTTACTTGGTGAGATGTGTAATGGGGAGGCTAGAGCAGTGACCGGGGGAGGGAGTTTAAATTCTTGGTACCAATCTGGTAGCTCAATTTGCTCGATTTGTAGAAAATTACAAAATGCGGGTAGTTCATCTGGTGTGCGCAGCAGGTGTATCTTCCCATTATAGGAGACCTGTATGGCGAAGGGAAATTTCCACCTATACTGTATTCCTTTTTCTCTGAGTACGTCAAGGAGTGGTTTGAGGGCTTTTCTATTTCTGAGGGTGATAGGAGAGAGGTCTTGGAATAGCTGGATTGAAGTGTCGTTGAAAAATATCTGGTCATTTTGTCTCTCTTTTTGAAGGATTTCTTCTTTCAGTGTAAAACTTGTGAGACAGCAAATAATGTCACGAGGTGGAGCAGGATCAGGGGCTCTAGGTCTGAGTGCCCTGTATGCTCTATCAAATTCAATGGGGGATTCTTGAGGCCTTTCTAGTAGCTTATTGAATACTGAGCAGAGTACTGGTCTGATTTGATCAGGGGTGATCGTCTCAGGTATTCCTCTGACTCTAATGTTCGATCTCCGTCCCCTGTTGTCCAGGTCCTCTAAATGTCTGTTAACGTTTATTAGATGAAGGGAATGCTGGTGTGAGACTTCATCTAGCCTTTGAAGAGCTCTATCCCTCTGTCTGCCTGCTCTCTCCCCTGTCGCCATTTGCTCAGTCAGCATTATGATGTCTGCTTTGAGGTCAGTGATAGCCGTGGAGAAGGATGATTTAATGTCTGCAGCAATCTCCATCATTGCTGCGTGTGCGAGAGGGTGGTGGGGTGGTAAAGAGTGTCTTACCAGCTCCTCGGAATTCGCCAGTGACTCCGTGCCAAAGTCCTCTTCCTCCCTCGTGTTTGCCTGCGCCATATTGGCTTCCGCTGGGCCTCTCCTTCCCTGTCCCTGGGACAGGAAAATGTCAGGGATCGCTTTGTTTTTAGACGTTCCCAGTGTCCGGGGGTGATTGTGCTGGGTTCCCCCTTTAGAGAGCCTGCCCATGGTGCTTCGGTTCATCCCGGTGAGCTGCGAGGGCCGTTGTTCTATACCGGAGCTCCGTCTCAGGCTTCCATCGCTCTCGCGTGCCAGGCCACGCCCCCCCAATCCTCCTCTTAACTGGAAATGGCCCCAAAAATTTGGGTGCCGACTTCTTAGAGGGACAAGCTAATTTCAAGTTAGAAGTAGAAAGCCATACCTGATCCCCGACTTGAAGAATCAATTCTCCTCTTCTTCCTTGATCGAAGTTCTTCTTACTGTCTGCCTGAGCCTTAGCTATGGCCTCCTGTATGGTCCGGTTTTTACGCTGGAGAAAAAGACATTGTGTCCTGTACCACTGGAACATGGGATTCTGAAAGGATATCAGGAAGAAAGGACAGGTTAAAACCATAGTTAGCAAAAAACGGGGATTGCCAAGTGGTAGCATGGCTGGCATTGTTATAGGCGAATTCCGCCAGGGGTAAAAGGGAAACCCAATCGTCCTGAACAAAGGATGAAAAGCATCTAATGTACTGCTCGAGGGTTTGGTTGGTACGTTCCGTTTGCCCATTGGTCTGAGGGTGGTAGGCGGAGGACAAGGCCAATTCTATTTTCAAGGCCTCACATAGGGCTCTCCAAAAACGAGAGGTGAACTGGACCCCCCTATCGGATACGATATTGGTGGGTACCCCGTGAAGCCTGACTATCTCCCTAATAAAGATGTGAGCCGTCTCAGATGCGGAGGGGGTTCCCTTCAAGGGTAGGAAATGGGCCATTTTAGACAAGCGGTCACAAACCACAAAGATGGCTGTACAGTTTTCAGAAGGAGGGAGTTCTACAATAAAATCCATAGTAATCATCCGCCAGGGTCGATCAGGTGCGGGGAGTGGTTTAAGCAGACCCCAGGCCCGGTTTCTGGGAACCTTACTCCGACTACACACGGGGCAAGAATTCACATATTGCTTGCAGAATTCCCTCATGCCCGGCCACCAGAAGGTGCGCTGTACAAGCTCTAATGTTTTGCAGACACCAAAGTGCCCTGCGAGGGGATGATCATGAAGGAGACCCAGGATCCTTATTCGGACGTCTTCAGGAACGAAGATTAAATTGTCCTTCCAAAGCAGCCCCTCTCTGGATACCAATGAAATTCCTGGGGGACAGGAGGATATGAGGGAAGCTCTTCTTAACTGGGACAATAGGTCTGGCTGGACGAGCAAAAAGGTGTTAGCAGGGAGGATGGTATCTGGAGGTGCGATGTCCTTGGAGCTATCAAACATGCGAGAAAGCACATCCGGCTTCACATTTCTTGAACCAGGACGATAGGTAATGTGAAAGCAGAACCGAGAGAAGAAGAGGGCCCAGCGGGCCTGCCGAGGTTTCAAACGTTTAGCGGTACGGAGGTACTCAAGGTTCTTGTGATCCGTGTAGATGAGTACGGGGTGTACCGCCCCCTCCAGTAAATATCTCCACTCCTCCAAAGCAGACTTGATGGCAAGTAACTCTCGGTCCCCCACATCATAGTTCCTCTCTGCCGGGGAGAGTTTTCGAGAAAAGAACCCTACGGGGTGCATCAGGTCATCTTTACCTTGACGCTGGGAAACCACCGCCCCTACTGCTACCTCAGAAGCATCTACCTCCAGGATATAGGGTCTTGATGGATCCGGATGGCTGAGAATAGGGGCAGAGGTGAACAAGTTCTTGAGTTTCTCGAAGGCAGCCTGTGCTTCAGGACCCCAATGGAAACGTATGTTTTGCTTAGGGAGCTGGGTGATGGGAGAGATAATGGCCGAAAACCCCTTAATAAACTTTCTATAAAAATTGGCGAAGCCCACAAAGCGCTGGATCCCCTTTTTATCGGTGGGAGCTGGCCATTCAAGAACAGCGGAAACCTTTTGCGGGTCCATTTTGATACCTGCTGGGGTAATTTCAAGGCCAAGAAATTGGATATTCTGCTGCTCAAATTTGCATTTTTCGGCCTTAGCGTATAGTCCGTGTTGCCGGAGCCGAAGCAGCACTCTGCCGACGTGCCCACGATGCTGTTCCAGAGACCCGGAGAAAATCAGAATGTCGTCTAAGTATACAATGACGAAAATGTCCAGAAAGTCCCGGAAAACATCATTAATCAGATGCTGGAAAGTGGCTGGGGCGTTACAAAGCCCGAAAGGCATAACTAAGTACTCGTAGTGCCCAAAACGAGTTCGGAAAGCAGTCTTCCACTCGTCGCCCGCTCGTATACGGACCAGATTATAAGCTCCCCTCAAGTCCAACTTGGTGAAAACAGTAGCCGACCTCAGTTTTTGAAAAAGTTCCGGAATCAGGGGTAGGGGATAACGATTTTTAATTGTAATTCTGTTCAGCTCCCGGTAATCCACACAAGGTCGAAGTGTCTGATCTTTCTTTGTGACGAAAAATATTCCGGCACTGGCAGGAGATGTGGAGTGGCGGATGAACCCCTTCTTGAGGTTCTCGGAGATATAGACCTTCAGGGCTTCTTGCTCTTTCTCAGACAGAGGGAAGACACGTCCGAACGGGATCTCTGCCCCAGGAAGGAGCTCAATGGGGCAATCGTAAGGGCGATGCGGGGGAAGGGAATCAGCCCCCCGTTTACTGAAAACGTCCAGAAACTCGTGGTAAGGTTCGGGAACTGACTGACACAAGTCCAGGTCTGGGTCCAGGCAGAGGAGCGTTCTGGGCTGGACAGGAACCCCAGGAAGGCAGTGATCCCAGCAGTAAGGGGAGAGAAACCTCACTTCCCCGGAGGACCAGTCAACGGAGGGATTATGTGCCTGCAGCCATGGCATGCCTAGGATCACAGGGAAAAGTGGTGATGAGATGACGTCAAGTGTTAACAGTTCCGTATGTTGGCAGGAGGTGGTAGCTAGTAGTGGAAGGGTCTCCTGGGTGACTCGGCCGGATTTAATTTGTGAACCATCGGCCAAGAAGATGAAAAGTTCATGAGACTTTTTCCGAAGAGGAATGGAGTGCAAGTTGGTGAAGGCAGTGTCAATGAAACAACCGCAGGCCCCGGAATCAAGGATAGCGTTGACGTGAACCGTTCTTTCCTGCAGCTGAAATGAGAGTAGAAGGGCAACATGGAAAGTGTTGGAAGGCAAGGTTACGGAACTGTGAGACACAGAAGAGAGGCACTTACGTGTCTTAACAGGGCAGTTGGTCACATAATGTCCGGAACCGCCACAATACAGGCATAAGTTCAAATGTCGGCGACGGGCTCGCTCTTCAGGTGACAGGGTAGGCCGGAGTAATCCGAGCTGCATGGGCTCCTCAGTAGTTTGAGCAACACTGGCAGGCCCCCCTTGAGGGGAAGGAGTGAAGAAAGGTGCTGGAGTAGGGGTTCTAGCGGTCATCCAGGCTGGTCTTTGGGGTTGAGAGGAGCGTTCGGCCCTACGCTCACGAAGTCTCCGATCAATCCGAATGGCCAAGGCAATTAAGTCTTCCAGAGAGTCTGGGGTACCAACACGGGCCAATTCATCCTTAAGGCCCTCAGACAGACCCATGCGGAATTGATGTCTTAGGGCAGACTCGTTCCACTGGGTATCTGCGCTCCAGCGTCTAAAGTCCGAAACGTAGTTCTCAGGCGTCCTACGGCCCTGCTGGAGCGCAGTTAATGCAGATTCCGCGGTGGCAGACCGCTGGGGATCATCATAGAGTTGAGCCATTCCTTCGAAGAAGGAAGAGAGGGTCTGGGTAAGGGGGTTGTCATTTTCCAGAAGGTGATGGGCCCAGGACTGGGGTTCTCCTTGCAGAAGGGAAATAACGAAACCCACTTTAGTTGCCTCCAGAGAGAAGGTCCTAGGCTGAAGGGCAAAATACAACTGGCAGGCGTTGTGAAAGGCCCAGAATTTGGAGCGGTCCCCTGCAAACCTCTCCGGAATTGGAACCCTTGGTTCAGGTGGAAGCATCATAACGGCTGAATGGGTAGCTGGCTGAGCAGGAGGAGGCTGAGGTGCTGTGACTGATGGACCGGAAGTAGATAGATGCTGAACACGCTCTTCTAACCTGGTGTAGCCATCCTAAAGGGATTTCACGGCCTGAGTGAGGGCCGCAAGGTGCGAGCAGATCTCCTTCATGGCGGAGGCCCCTTCCGCAGACTCAGTCATGGCTGTTCGTACTGTTAGGTTTTCGGATGGTGAGTCTGACTTGGTGGAAGGAGACCTCTCTTACGACTCTGGTTCAAGTCTCTCTGAAGTGGGAACAGAGGGACAGGAGCATAGCGGGGTAGGAGCGTCTGGCCAGATGCAGCAGCAGAAGCTGGTAAAGGTGAAGATCTTCAGATGCAGGAGCTCTCAACAGCAGAAGGCAGCCGATGATGGTTGTCAGACAGGCTGTGGTATCAGCCCGGGTAGTGCATGGATCTGGAGAGGCAGAAGCAGGCCCGGAAGGATCTCTGAGCAGGAGAGCAGCAGAATCAGCAGCAAGTAGGAGCCAGCAGAAGAATCAGACAAAAAGCAGGGGTACGGCAACAGGTATCAGTCCAAGAAGGGTCAAACAAGCCGGGGTCGGAGCAGGAGAAGACAGCAGAGTCAAACGGAAGCCGGGTCAGGTATCAGGAAGGATTCAGGCAGAATAACGGGTTGCTTCAGGTACTAGCTGCAGCCGAACAGCACAGAACATCTGCAGCTGTACCTTTAAAAAGGGCCACTGGCGCCAATCTCGCTAGCGCGCACACGTGCGTGCGTGTGCCGCGCGCACATGCGAACGGCGTGCACCCGCGCGCGTCTGGCGACGCGCGTGCCCACGACGACCCGCTGCGCGAACGGAGACCTGATCGCACGGAACGGACGGATTCCTGACAAGCAGCAGTCTTGTAGGGATGATTTTTCAGTTCCAAGAAACCCGTGGACTTGTACGTGGCTGGGAGGAGGTAGCTGCGGATCATGTTGTCCTTAGTGACCCAGAGGACTCCGGACCGAATGCCTCAGCTAACCTACGCTGCATGGCCTCCCTGACCCTGCAAAGCCTGCGGAAGGATCCTCATATTCTTCGGATCAAGGAGAGGGACCATTACTGGCTGGCCACTCTCCTTGATCCACGGTACAAGGGTAAGGTTGCCGACCTTATCTTGCCGTCGCAGAGGGAGAGACATCTCCGGGAGGCCTTGCAGAAAGGTCTGTGCAACGCGTTTCCAGAGACTGGGAGGTTACAAACTCCTGGTCCTGGACAACGTGTTGCTGAGGCATCGGTCAGAAGGAGCGGTGGAGAAGGTGGCCGTCTGACCGATGCTTTCAGGCAATTTTTTAGTCCGCAGCCCCAAGGTATGATCGGTTCCAGCAACCATCGCCAGCGTCTGATTTACATGGTGCAGGAATACCTAGGGGCAAGGGCAGACTTGGACACCTTTCCCACCAAAAATTCTCTGGCTTACTGGGTCTTGAGGATGGATCACTGGCCAGAGCTTGTAAGGTATGCAATTGAGCTACTGGCCTGTCCTGCATCCAGCGTTCTTTCGGAACGCACCTTCAGTGCTGCTGGTGGCTTTGTTACCGATCACAGGGTGCGCCTGTCCACCGAATCAGTTGATCGACTGACCTTCATCAAGATGAATCAGTCTTGGATCACCCACAGCTACCAAGCACCTGAAGCTGATGTAACCGAATAATTTTTTTTGAAATATCACATCCCTTCAAGACTGCCTATGCTGATGCTGAGTGACTGTCCTGTTATGTTGATTGTCTATCCTCTTCTTCCTCTGCTGATATGTTGGAAGAACATTTTTTTTTTTTTTTGTAAAGTCTTTTTTATTGAGTTTTTCATTGACATACAGAATTTCCCACGCAGGGGCCAAACATTACCCACGCAGGGGCAAACTTCCAAATGTGGCAACAGGCCACAAAAGGTGCATTACATAACATACATTCTGCCTCTAATGCAGCAACCGACCGCAACAGGGCAAATCAACCCAAACACAACCTTATCTATCTATACCCAAATGTGGGGAGAGGGTATTGCAGGAGAATTTGTGCTAAGTGTTATAAGGACTGGATAAGGTGTCATAGGAGCAGTTGGGTCAGCCTATAACCATACTACATCCAAAACGATAAACTATGGGTTATTCACTACATCCGTTGCCGTAGTGTTATCATCCAACCAGCAGTTCCACACCTTCTCAAATTTCTGTGGGCAACCCCTGCTTGAATAGGTGGCCTTATAGAGGGGCAAGCTAGGGTTCACCAGGTTTTTCCAGAATTTGATAGAGGAGGGAGACGGTTGCTTCCAGGTCATGGTAATGGCCTTGCGTGCATAGTATAGTAACAGGGATATGAGTGTTTTCCGAGCCCTGAGGATCGACATTTGGTCCACTAGCCCCAGCAGACAGTATTTAGGATCATAAGGAATACTAATCTCAGTAGTCCTAACTATCACCAGGAGAACCTCTTTCCAGTAGCATATAATCGCTGGACAAGCCCAGAAAATGTGAATGAAGTCTCCTGGCTGATATGAGCAGTGCCAGCACGCCGGGGAATGCGCCGGCGACATCTGGTGTAGTCTGTGGGGCGTGTAGTGGGCTCTGTGTACAATTTTGTATTGGGCCAATTTGTCCCTGGCTGAAACCAAAGGGGAGAACGGAAAATCCCAAACCTCCCTCCAGTCATCGTCATCCAGCTCCGGTATGACCACCACCCATTTCCTGCGGAGGGAGGACAGCTCGGGGACGGCAGCAACCAGTAGGGACCCGTAAATCTGAGACATGGGTTTCTCCAGGTCTTTTACCCGAAGGATGGATTCAAGCTCAGAGTAGTCCAGTACGACCGATTGTCCCAAGAATTGACATCGATAAGCATGTGCGATTTGAAGATATCGGAAATGGGCCCATGCAGGTACATTAAATCTATCCCGCAGTATATGAAAGGGAGTCAGTTCCCCGTTGGTAACAACATGTTCGAGCGTCAGTATTTTATACTTGGCCCAGGCCTGCGGGTCCGGGATGGTACTAAACTGCGGAAGGCTAGGATTCAGCCACAGGGGGGTGTGAGGAGACCAGGAGTTTGGCAGGGATGCCCTCAGTGCCTCTCCCACCCTCCATGCCCTTATAGTGGTGCGCATAGAAGGGGTGAGGCAGTGAGGTGTTTTTGGCCCCCTGAATATCAACCCCCTTAAGGCCTCCAGAGACCCCATTATAGCTGCCTCCAGGACAGTTGCAGCGTTGGTCAAGTCCGGCGCAACCAGCAATGGACGGTTACAAGCTGAGTGGCTAGGAAATATTTGTGACAATCAGGAAGAGCCAACCCCCCACCACCCACAGGCCTGGTGAGAGTGGTGTATTTAAATCTAGGGGATTTGGGTCCCCAGATGAAGGAGAGGAAAAGTTTTTTCAGAGAATTAAAGAAGGTTTTAGTCATTGTGGGGAGTTCCTAAATATGTACGTAAGTTTGGGGAGGATCTTCATTTTAAGAAGGTTTATGCGGCCAATAAGGGAGAGAGGGAGATTGCCCCACGCCTTTAATTTGGACTTGATCTCTATCAGAACAGGTTCAAGATTGAGCCGAACAAAGTCCTTGTTCTCTCCTGAAATAACAATACCCAAATAGGTAAACCTATCCACCCATTGAAGCGTGGTGGGGGATGGTGAGGTCCCGGCCCCTTCGTCCACCGGAAAGAGCTGAAATTTATGCCAATTCACCTTCAACCCAGTGAAGGCAGAGAAGGCATCCATGATTCCGAGTGCGCCCCGCAGAGAGTCACCAGGATCATTAAAAAAAAAACAGAAGATCATCCGCATAGAGAGCCACCCTCTCCTCCAGCCAGCCCACCCGAAGACCACGGACCTCGGCCGAACTCCGAAGAGCCTCAGCAATAGGTTCCATGGCTAGGGCGAACAAGGCCGGGGAGAGAGGGCATCCCTGCCTGGTGCCCCTCTGCAGGGGGAACGAAGGCGACAGGGAGCCATTCAGTTTAATGCATGCCAGGGGACCGGTGTATAGTGTGCGTATCCAGGCAATAAACCGCAGTGGGAAACCCATTCTTCTAAGCACCTCCCACAGATACACTGTATCAAATGCCTTCTCCATATCAAGGGTAGCAATGGTCCTAGTGCCTTGATTATCATGGGGGGCATGAATGTTAGAAAACAGTCTACGGATATTGATATCAGTGGACCTACCTGGCATAAAGCCTGTTTGATCAGAGTCAATCAGAGAATTGATTACTTTATTGAGTCTAGTGGTCAGAATTTTGGCCAATATTTTTAAATCACAATTCAGGAGTGCTATTGGCCTGTAAGAGGCGCACTGCTTGGGGTCCTTATTAGGTTTTGGAATGAGAACAATATGGGCCTCTCTCATAGAGGCCAGCAGGGAGCCCTGTTGAAGACAGGCTTGGTACATCTGAGCCAGCCTAGGGGCAAGCAGCTCTACGTGGGCTCTATAATACTCTATGGGTAGTCCATCTGGCCCCGGGGTCTTCCCTGCTGGGAAAGACCCAATGGCCATCACGACCTCCTTTGGTGTGATCTCCGAGACAAGGAGTAGTCGCTCCATGCTGACACAATCATCCTCCTCCTCCTCATCCTCTTCCTGTGTGATGGGTGGCACAGCAGGAACACTGTCTGGATAAAGGGGGCCTTGAGAGGCAAGGAAGTCCTCCTCTTCCTGCCTCTGTTCTGCCTCAAGTGCCCTGTCCATTATTCCATGCAGCGTATGCTCCAAGAGGTGGACAAGAGGTACAGTGTCACTGATGCATGCACTGTCACTGCTCACCATCCTTGTGGCCTCCTTAAACGGTGACAGGACAGTGCATGCATCCCTGATCATGCCCCACTGGCGTGGTAAGAAAAAAACGAGCTCCCCTGACCCTGTCCTGGTGCCGTAGTCCCACAGGTACTCATTGATGGCCCTCTGCTGCATGTGCAGCCGCTGCAGCATGGCCAACGTTGAGTTCCACCTGGTGGGCATGTCACATATAAGGCGGTTCTTGGGCAGGTTCAACTCTTTTTGGAGCTCAGCAAGCCGAGCACAGGTATTAAATGATCGGCGGAAATGCACACAGACTTTCCTGGCCTGCTTCAGGACATCCTGTAAGCCCGGGTACCTGCCCAAGAACCGCTGCACCACCAGGTTAAGGACGTGAGCCACACAGGGCACATGGGTCAGTTGTCCCTGTCGGAGGGCGGAGAGGAGGTTGGTGCCATTGTCGCAAACCACCATTCCTGACTTAAGTTGGCGTGGCGTCAACCACCTCTCGGCCTGCCCCTGCAGAGCTGACAAAACATCCGCCCCAGTGTGGCTCCTGTCCCCCAAACAAACCAGCGCAAGCACGGCATGGCATTGTTTTGCCTGCGTACTTGCGTAGCCCCTGGAACGCCTACGGAGCACCGCTGGTTCTGAGGACAGAGCACTGGAAGAGGCCATGGAGGAAGAAGAAGAGGAGAGGGTGGAGGAGAGAGGTGTGTCACAACCAATAGTAGCATTTTGGAGGCGTGGTGGCGGAACAACCTCCAACACTACTGCACCTTGTCCTGCATCCTTCCTAGCTGCCAGAAGAGTGACCCAATGGGCCGTGAAAGACAGGTAACGTCCCTGTCCATGCCTGCTGGACCATGAGTCAGCGGTAATATGCACCTTACCGCTGACCACCCTGTCCAGCGAGGCAAGGACATTGCCTTCCACATGCCGGTAGAGAGCCGGAATCGCCTTCCGTGAGAAAAAGTGGCGTTTGGGGACCTGCCACTGAGGAACCGCACATTGTACAAACTCACGGAAGGGGGCCGAGTCTACCAACTGAAAAGGCAGCAGTTGAAGTGCTAGCAATTTAGCCAAGCTAGCATTCAACCGCTGGGCATGTGGATGGCTGGCAGTGAACTTCTTTTGCCGGTCCAGCAGCTGGGGCAGGGACATTTGCCTGCTATAATCGGACGTGGGTGTACTGCTAGCAGAGTGCCCGGAAGCACTTGGCTGTGACACACCTAATTCTACACCTTCATTCCTCTCAGAGCAGGTTTCAGAGAGGACTGAAGGTCTAGTGGGGTTGGAGATGCCAGCTGATGAGGAGCAAGGAGAGGTCCGCTTTGTTCTTTGGTGTGGGTCTTTGAGGTATGCTTGCCAACGAGCTGCATGGCAGGTCAACATATGTCTGGTCAAGCATGTGGTGCCCAAGCGGCTGATGTTTTGGCCACGTGAGATACGCTTGAGACATATGTTGCAAATAGCAGCGGTGCGATCTGATGCACTCGTCTCAAAAAAGGCCCACACCAAAGAACTTTTAGAATAACGCTCAGAGGCAGCGCCCTGCACAGGCGGAGCTCTGCGGTGTGATTCGGTCAGTGTGCTGCCCCTAAGCTGGCCCCCGGAGGGCATCCTGCCTCGTTGGACATATGCCTCCTCCTCCTCCTCCTCTCTCCTACCAGGCACCCACGTGGAGTCAGTGCCCTCATCATCCTCTCCCTCTTCATCGCTGGAGCAAACCTGGCAGTATGCTGCAGCTTGTGGAACATGACTGCCAGATTTCTGTCCTTCTTGAGCATCCCCTCTCTCTGCATTCACGCTACTGCCTTCCTCTAGCTGAGTATCATCATCAGAGCCTACAAAACACTGGGCATCCTCCTGGAGCATGTACCCAACACTGTGCTCAAAGAGTTCAGGAGACTCCTCAGGAGGACGTGGTGGGTCTAGGGAAGGAGTCACTGATGATGACATTGAGAGGAGGGAAGACGATGTGTTGGCAGCTGCTTTGCTAGTACCCTGAGCCTGGATGAGAGAGGATGAGGAGGATGAAGAGGGCTTGGTCATCCACTCTACCAAGTCGTTGGCATGTTGCGGCTCAACATGTCCAGCTGCCGAAAAGAAGGACAAGCGTGTCCCATGGCCACGTGCTGATGATGACGATGCACCGCGTCCATGACCAGCACTGTTGTCTCTAGACACAGAGCCTGCTTGCCCTCTTATCGGCTCGCGCCTGTCTGCCTCTCCTTGCTGGCCTTCCAGACATGGTAATGGCCTGAAGGGAGTTGGGAAAACCAGCAATTGGGTAGTGTATATTGTGCTGGGGGCACACACAACTTCCACTAACTCCTGCAGATGGCAGATGGCTCAAATAGAGAAGAGCTATGTAGGTGGATATAGCGGTGTATACTGGGTTCAGAGCACGCAGACAGCACGCACAAGCTCCTACCGCTGACTGACAGCTCTATTTAAAACGAGCAAGATAGTTAGCTATATAGGTGGATATAGCGGTGTATACTGGGTTCAGAGCACGCAGACAGCACGCACAAGCTCCTACCGCTGACTGCAAGCTCTATTTAAAATGAGCAAGATAGTTAGCTATATAGGTGGATATAGCGGTGTATACTGGGTTCAGAGCATGCAGACAGCACGCACAAGCTCCTACCGCTGACTGCAAGCTCTATTTAAAATGAGCAAGATAGTTAGCTATATAGGTGGATATAGCGGTGTATACTGCGGTCAGGGCACACAGACAACAACCACTACAGAAGAGCAAGAATGAAAAATCAGCCGATAACGATCGGTGTATACTGTGTTGAAGGTACACAGAACACCCACTAACTGCTACAGACGCCAACACACTACACAAGGCCGCCGCGCTGGCGGCCTTATATAGTGCGGGGCGTGTACTACACAGCCTAAGCTATGATTGGCTCTCCTCGCTGCCGGCGCTGTGATTGGCCAAGCATGCGGGGTCACAGTGCATGCTTGGCCAATCATGAGCCAGCAATGCACTGCGCCATCGCAGTGCATTGTGGGCCGTGAGCGCCACACGAATTTGGCGCGAACGGCCCATAAAGTTCGGAATTCGCCGAACGGGCGAACAGCCGATGTTCGAGTCGAATGTATGCTCGACTCAAACACGAAGCTCATCCCTAAACAGGACACACGCCGGGGAATGCGGAGCCAACCTCTCATACAAGTTATAGAGGACGTGCATCTGGCTCGGAGGAGGCAGATAGACGTTAACAATGACATATTTCTTATTATAAATGCTCAATACCACCATCTCAAATTTCCCCTGGGGGTCCAGGTGAACCTCATGGAGCACAGAAGGCACTCGCTTACTAATCAGTACTGATACCCCTCGAGAGTACGAGGAGTAGGTCGCATGCAGTGCCCTTTGCACCCAGGGTTTTTTCAGAGCCAGAACCTTACTACCGGTCAAGTGTGTTTCCTGCAACAGGACTATGTGAGGATTATGTAGTTTTAAATATTGAAATAGTAGTGAGCGTTTGTATTTGGAGTTGAGTCCCCTGACGTTCCATGATATAGTAGTCAGCAACTCGGTATCTGAGGGAGCCATCATGGAACCTCAGGGGGAAACAAAATCAGGATGATTTTAGATAACCAGTAGGTGTAGGCCAACCCAAATTCAGTACACATATTCATCAATATTCGAGCAGCACTAAATGTAAACTTAGCTGTAAAGCAAGAAACCCCCTCCCCACAAAACACATAAAACCCTACCCCAACATCATACGAACCAAGTTCAATGACTAAAACATTAGGCCATCGAGCCATACAAACCGATGCGGGTTTCTTCCCATAACTGTAGATTCTTCAGATCACTGAGACCCCTGGATGGTGGGCCACAGATGGGTATAGTCCTTCCCCTTGGAGGGGGAAGCGGGGGCGTAGTAAACAGGGGGTGCGTCCAACCAGAAAGGGGGTTAAGTCAGTGGCTTTCAGTGGAGCTCCTCAGGCAGGAGTAACCGCAGTTTATCCCGCAATGCAAGACAAATAGGCAATCATTAAGGGCAAACCAGGATTTAATGGGGAGGAAAGGGCTGGGGACAGAGAACAAATGGTGTCAGGGGTCCACTCGGGTCAATTCTTTTGATGAAGAAGAGGGATACTTGGCTACCGCCCATCGATCACGCTCAGCCACCTCTTCCCCCGACCACACATAATCAGCGGGCATCCAGCCACGCCGCTGCAGCCTCCGGAGTGTCGAAAAAGCGGGTGCTATCACCGTCAGTAATGCGTAACCTGCTGGGATACAAAAGGCCAAAACAAATTCCTCTTTCTCTAAGCCGCGTCTCACATCGGTAAAGGACTTGCGTCTCTGCTTTATTTCCTGAGAGAAATCCGGAAAAAATAGAAGTTTGGTGTGCTCATATTTGATTTCAGGCATGGTACGAGCCGCCGCCAGGATGCAGTCCCTGTCACAGTAATTTAACAGCCTTAGCAGGAAGGGGCGCGGAGGTGCCCCAGGCCTCGGAGGGAGTGGTGGGACCCTGTGGGCTCTCTCCACCACAAAGGTGGGCGGCAGCTCCCCCAGATTGAACAGGGTGGACAAGAGTCTCTCAGCAAACTCAGCGGGTCTAGGGCCCTCAGCCCTTTCAGGCAGTCCAAGTATGCGGATATTGTTTCGCCTGAGGCGATTTTCAGTATCTATTGCACGGCCTTGTAGCACTTTCATTTGGATCTGTAAGGCCTTCACCTCTCTGGAATCTGAGCGGACCGTATCCTCCACCGCGGAGAGCCTATCCTCCACCTCCGCGACACGCGAGCGGAACTTATCCATGTCTTGGCGGATGAGACCAACATCTACACTCAAGAAGTCGATCTTTGCTGTCAGAGTTTCTTTACAGGATGTTATGGCTGCTAGGATCTCTGCACCTGTGGGAGCCCCCACCTCCCCCGAGTCCACGGTCACCCGTGAGCCGGATGCCATCATAGCGGTGGACCGCCTGGTAGATGAGGCAGCAGCCGGCGGGGGGGGCACGAGGTGAGCTGGAGCCGGACTTGGAACAGCAGGTCTTAGGGCGGCCCATCCGAGGCTCACCCCGAGATGTAAAAGGGTCCTGGGGGGTCTGCTAGCTGAGAACTGAGAGCCTGCGTTTCAGCAACAAAGTGAGGGCTGTATCGGTGGTAGTGGTCCGGGTCAGGAGCAAAATCTCTCCACCAAGGGGCAGCAGTCCAGTGCCCGGGCGCCGGTCACAGGGTAAACTGTAAAGGGGTAGTCCGCTGCCCACACAGGAATGGGGCCCTCAGCAGAGCACAGCCTTCATGGGGGGGGGACGACACAGGGAGGAGAAGGGGTAGTTCCAGGGCACAGAGTGAAACATAGGAGGACACAGCAGTATCACAGCCCTGATCCTGAGGGTAGAGGATGAACCCGGGGGAGCAGGCCTCAAGATGGCGCCTGTGAGCAGGCTCAATGAATCCCCCCAGTCCCAGACCAACCTTGTCCCAGGGCCCCCGATAGAGGTGCAGGAATCCGATGCCTCACCACCCGCAGATTGCGGCTCCGGAGCTCAAGGAAGATGGAGATAGGATAGGCCTCAAGATGGTGATAGGCCCCAGAAGCGCAGATCCGGCCGCGGCCCCGCCGCGATCAATCGGCCGGCCGGGCTCCACAATATTGGATGGGTTGGCTGCAACTAATGCCCAGCGGCCTCCAGGCTGGGCCCGGAGTCTCCCCAGGTGTAAGGGAAGGGAGGGTGGCTCTGGATGATCCGGCCTCAAGATGGCGGCGGCCGCGAGCTCCCGGGAGTGGATACCTCTTCTCCCCGTAAATCTCCAAAGCCTCCTCGCCGTCCTGTATCCCCCAGGGGGGGCAGCCGATGCGGATGATGCCGATGCTTCACGATGCGCCGCTCCGCCTTGCAGATCGCGACACCCGAGCCTGAGGATCCCGGAGCCGATGTAGGCCGCAAGATGGCGGCGGATCCACAGAATGTGAAGCCAGCTACAGCCCTGTAGAGCCTCAATCGGTCGGCCACTCTACACAATTTCTGCCGGGGCCTGTGCAGGAGACTGGGCTGGTTGTGTTGGGAGAGTTTGGAGACTCTCCTGGCGCTTGGAAGGCAGAATGGATGCGGATTATCTCAGGATCTGTGGAGCTCCTCTAAAGTACGTCTTCTTCCGGCTACATCCGGACACGCCACCCCTGGAAGAACATTTTTGGTTCTGGGTGATGCTATCAGCCCAATTTTTCTGCCCCTGTTTAACAGGGGCGTTTAATTACAATTTTTGATGCAATGCTTTGCAGCAGGGCTAATTCCTGCACTACAACAAGAGTATATGGGAGAGGTTGCAGTGTCGTTGGCACCAGCACCAGTGCCTAAGGCACAATTTTTCTGCCCCTGTTTAACAGGGACATGTAATTACAATTCTTGATATAATATTTCACAGGAGGGCCCGTTCCTGTGCCCACCCAGAGTAACTGTGAGGACTTATAGTGTTGTGGCACCAGCACCACAACCACCAAAGGTCAATTTTTCTACCACTGTTCAACAATGACATGTAATTACAATTCTTGATATATTCGTTCACAGCAGGGCGCTCCAGCGCCCACCAAGAGTCACTTTGAGGGCTTACAATGTGGTGGCAAAACCAACACCTTGTTCCGCCATTTCTGCAGAGCATATAGGGCAGGCTCCTACTTTCAAACATCCAACTTACAAACATCTCCTACTGCAAACGGAAGGAGACAACAGCAAGTGAGATGAAAAAAGATGGACGGCAAAACAAATTATACAGGGGTGATAACCCTTCCCTATGTTTTCCAAAAAGCTTAAAAATAGTTTTTTTGACTGGAGCTACACTTTAAAAATGTACCAGTTGAAAATTACAAACAGATTCAACTTAACACAACAAATCTACACAGTCCCGGTCTTGTTTGCACCGCCTGTATACTGCTGTTCTGAGTATATAGGGCCTGGGGGCCACACGTATTTCCTTTTTTTAATATGGTTCCCCTTAATATCCGTACAAGACCCAAAGGGGCTGGTAATGGGCAGGGAGGGCTACCCATGCCATTTTTCTCAATGATTTTCAACCATATTGCAGGAACCAGATATAACATTAAAACCGCAAGCAGTTTTAAATGACGTTATTTCAGTTAAATGTAATTTTGTGCAGGGACTGTTCTAAACACGGGAAACACGTGGCACTTCACAGGCATACTACAGACACCCCCCAGGCACGATATTTAAAGGAATATTTCACTTTTTTTTTCACTTTAATCGTCATTAAAATCAGTGCTCCCGCCAAAACGGCCATTTTTAAAAACATTTTAGGCATTGACCCATGTCCCCTGGGGCAGGAGCCAGGTCCCCAAACCCTTTTTAGGACAGTATCTTGCATATTAGCCGTTAAAATTAGCACTTTTAATTTCAAACGTTCGAGTCCTATAGACTTCAATGGGGTTCTAATGTTCGTACGAATTTGGGGTCCGTTCAAAAGTTCTGGTGCGAACCGAACCGGGGGGGTGTTCGGCTCATCCCTATGTACCACAATGTTTCGGTCATACGCTGGGGGAATATTGGGGAGAGTGAAGCACTTCTGACCCGGCTTGGGTCTGACCATTTGTGTTTAGTTGATGATTTGCGTTGCGGCATAACTTTTCAGTCTGGCAAAATCTTCCCACTAGTGGGTTGGTGTTGTGGAGTTGTGAGCGATCCCTGGTTTTGCTCCGGAATCAAAATTTGCCATTTGTTTAATAGCTGGATCCCATCTTCCAGGGAGTTGACAGTATGATTGGAGCCTTTGTAAGAGATGATGAGCTTGGCTGGGTATTTCCATCTGTATATCAGCTTGTTGTTTCTCGAGGCTTTTGTGAGCGTTGCCATGTTACGGCGCTGTTGGCGTGTATGCTGTGACAGGTCTGGCAAAACTTGGATACTGGTGGCCTGGGCCGGCAAGTTATCTGCTTTGCGGAAGGCCTCTAGAATTCTTTCGCCTGGAAGAAGAGTATTCTTAAAAACACGTCTCTGGATATCTCTTGGGGTAGAAATGCAGGTTTTGGAACTCTGTGAATCCTGTCGATCGTAAGATCCGCTTGAGTGAGGGATGGAACTACTGCGTGAAACATATCTTGTACAAACTGCGGGAGTTGTTGTGCAGATATAGATTCGGGAATTCCTCTAAGTTTCAGGTTGTTTCTGCGAGAGCGATCTTCGAGGTCTGCCAGTTTGGTAAGTATTGTTGATATCGTTTGTTACTGTGCTGAGTGTGAGTCCACAAGGGTGTTAAAGGAGGATGTAACATCACACATGCGGGTTTCAATCTGGTGCACCCTATCCCCTATATCCTGTATTTCCTCTCTGCATTGCTGTACACATGCTATCATGTCCGATTGAATGGATGAACGTAAAGAGAGCAGCATCTCTTTCATGGTACTGTCCAAGAGTGGCTGACCTGTGGTGGGGAATTGCGCCATAGGATGTATTTGGGCTCTAGCATGCGACTTTTGGTATTGTGTACCGCCCACCCCCATTGCCAATATGGAGTCTGAGAAACCCTGCTGTGATTCCACATCCAGCCTGGGTTTGGATTTCACTGGGCTCCTTGTTTGTGGCGATCCACAGTGGGAGAAGGCTGTGCTGGAATCAGTGTTTTCTAATGTGCCCTGTGTCCCCTCCGCGCGCTGTGTAAAGTTGTGCAGCTCTGCCGAGCTTACCTGTGGAGCCTCGCCATGCGTTGCAGCTATGTGTCGCCCATCACCATGTTGTTGATGGCTGTGCTGCACCACTGGGAAGAAGTCCGGTAGTGTAACCACTTGTGGCTGCTCAGGCTGTCTTTTTGCCCATGATCGATCAATCGATCACGGGATACCTCTACAGGCAGTAAAGGTGGATGCCGCTTGCTGTGCTTCCTATAGCCGTTGTGTTTTTGCAAATTCCCCCAGTGCCGAGCGGAGCTCTCTCCTATGCGGCCATCTCGTTCGGCGGTCGCCACGCCCCACCATCTTAATCCTTCTCTTCTTTTTTCTGCTACAGATTGTCTCTATGACAAAATCTTATCCTTGTCCTGCCCCAACTTGGCTACTTCTGTCTACAACAGTTCACTGTCAGCCAACCTGAATACCTTTGCCCCCTCACTACGCACAGAATCAGGCCCCGATCGCTACAACCCTGGCAGACAGACAATACCAGAAGCCTCAAAAAACGTAGCCGTGCTCTTGAGCTTATGTGGCATATAACAAAGTCCCAGCAAGATTTAAGACAATATAAATCTTCCCTCCAAAAATACCATTCCTGCCTCCACACTGCCAAACAGATCTACTTTATCACTCTCATTAACACCCTCTCATGCAGTCCCCGTCAACTCTTTTCTACGTTTACCACTCTACTTCGTCCTCCATTACCCCCACCCACTAACTTACTCACTGCCTAGGAGATTGCTAAACATGTCAAAAATAAGATTGAGACAATTGGTCTCCAGATCTCCGCTCTACAGACATCTCCCTCACTTTACACTACTTGTCCTCCTGCACAATCAATACTTCCCTCTTTTAACCCAGCTACTATAGAGGAAGTCACTAAACTTTTTTTCTAATGCCCACCTCACCTCCTGCCCCCTGGACCCTGTTCCTTCTCAAATACTACGGTCACCATTTGACTCAATCCTATACTCCTTAACTCATATCTTCCACCCCTCACTCTCTACTGGCATCTTTCCAAACCCTCTAAAACATGCGCTAGTCACTCCCATACCAAAAAAAGGCCTCAGACCCCACCAATCTTAACAACTTAAGACCCATCTCTTTACTCCCTTTTGCCTCCAAACTCCTTGAACGTTTAGTCTACAACCGACTGAGTGACCACCTCATTGAGAATAACCTTCTTGATCCCCTTCAGTCTGGATTTCGTCCACAGCACTTCACTGAAACTGCCCTTCTAAAACTCACAAACAACTTACTAACAGCCAAAACCAATGGTCATTATTCCATACTCTTACTCTTGGACCTTTCTGCTGCCTTTGATACAGTCGACCACCCCCCCTCAAAAAAAAAACTAAATTTGCTTGGTCTTCAAGGCTGCACTCTCCGTTGGTTTGAATCTTACCTATCTCATCGCACCTTCAGTGTCACCTACAACTCCACTTCCTCTTTTCCAACTCCCCTTTCCATTGGGGTCCCCCAAGGTTCTGTCCTTGGACCTCTACTATTCTCGATCTACACGTCCTCCCTGGGTCAGCTGATAGCCTCCCATGGCTTTTCACTACCATTTATATGCCGACGACACCCAAATCTATCTCTCTGCCCCTCAGCTCATCCCATCAATCTCCTCACGCATCACTGATCTACTAACAGACATATCAGCCTGGATGTCAAACCACTTCCTCAAACTTAATCTATCTAAAACTTAGCTCTTAATATTTCCTCCCCCACGTGCCCCTTCTCCTGACTTCTCTGTCAAGATTAATGGCACATCTATCAGCCCACATGCCAGGGTGCTAGGGGTAACCATAGACTCTGAACTGTCCTTTCAGGCCCACATATAATCCCTGTCCAAATCATGCCGCCTTTTCCAGAATACGCCCCTTTTTAACTAATGACACCACCAAGCATCTTATTCACTCCTTTGTCCTCTCTCACCTTGACTACTGCAACTCCCTCCTCATTGGATTACCTTTACATAGACTATCCCCCCTTCAGTCCATAATGAATGCCGCTGCCAGACTAATACACTTTAACAGCCATTCAGTGTCCTCCACCCCTCTCTGCCAATCCCTCCACTGGCTTCCATCCACCCAACGAATAAAATTCAAAGTACTAACAATAATTTACAAAGCCATCCACAACTCTGCCCCCCAGCTACATCACTAACCTAGTCCCAAAATACCAACCAAGACGCTCTCTTCGGTCATCCCAAGACCTCCTGCTCGCTAGCTCCCTTGTCACCTCCTCCCATGCTCGCCTCCAGGATTTCTCCAGAGCTTCTCCTATCCTTTGGAACGCCCTACCCCAATCTGTCCGACTGTCCCCTAATCTATCCATCTTTAGGCGATCCCTGAAAACCCTTCTCTTCAAAGAAGCCTATCCTGCTTCTAACTAACACTGTTTTACTTCCTCCATAAGCTCATCTCCCCACAGCTATTACCTTTTGTATCAATTGACCCTTCCTTTTTAGATTGTAAGCTCTAACGAGTAGGGCCCTCTGATTCCTCTTGTATCAAATTGTAATGTAGCTGTAATGTCTGCCCTCATGTTGTAAAGCGTCATGCAAACTGTTGGCGTTATATAAAACTTGTATAATAATAATAAAGCTGGGCAGCAGGCTCCAAGTTGTTGGGCTGGGCAGCAGGCTCTGGGTCATTGGGGTGGGCAGCAGGCTCCCGGTCATCGGGCTGGGTGGCAAACAGGAACGCATCGGGCTGGGTGGCAAACAGGAACGCATCAGGCTGGGCGGCAGACAAGAGCTCATCAGGCTGGGCAGCAGACAAGAGCTCATCAGGCTGGGCAGCAGACAAGAGCTCATCAGGCTGGGCAGCAGACAAGAGCTTATCAGGTTGGGCAGCAGAGGCTCATCAAGCTGAACAGCAGACAGAGGCTCATCAGGCTGGGCAGCAGACAGAGGCGCTCATCAGGCTGGGCAGCAGACAGAGGCTCATCAGGCTGGGCAGCAGACAGAGGCTCATCAGGCTTGAAAGCAGGCACATCAGACTGGAAAGCGGGCACATCAGACTAGCATATAAAACACAAAACTGGGGCTGAAGTGATAAAAGAAGCGGATAAATAATGATAAATAAAATGTTGCAGCTGCTGCTGCAAAAAAAAAAGTGCTATAACTTTAGAATACGATAAACATGTGGGAGAAGCACTAACAAATAGAAAGTGAAACACAACGTGTGTAAATAGGTGAACAAATACCATGAATATAAAATAAGTGAAATTCCTAAAATAATTAATGATAACCAAATGTCATTAGCATGAATCAATCCAAAATTCATATAAGTGCAAAAAGTATATCCCCCTTAGGAGACCACATTCACCAAACAAGAAGAGTCCTCAACTTTTCAGTCCAAGAATCAAGCAAGTAAACAGCCCTAATATTAGTGATGCAAAAGTTTAAAAGATAAAAACGTTCAGTAGGTACGATAATGCCACACTCCACCGGTAAAAAAAAAAAGATATAAAAATATATGGTGAAGCACCATTAAACTTTATGAATGCCGCGCACTATGGCGCTACTTACAAAAATGGAGAATAAGAGCAAACTCTCAGAAAGAACTTCCGCGATCGCTGCTCGTTCAGCATGCATTTCACGGAGGCAGGACATGGCGTCACTGGTTAAGCCGTTGGCTGGAAAAAACGTTGACGCGCTTTACCCTTCCTCCAAGGCGTTATCAAAGACATCACTTCAGGCCGATGGAAGGTCTAATTTATACTGCATTTGGAGAAACTCCTCCCAGATGGTGGAGCATATTAGCCAATCAAGGTCAATGGATAAAGACTCACTCTTAATCCTGCTTCATCATCTCATGTTTGCCTTAAATAAAACTTTATTAACAAAACTATAAAAAAGACAAAAGGAACATCCTTCGTCTGCACATATACATTTACAATTAAAATATATTAAAAAAACATATGTTAGGATAGGAACTTAATCAGTACTAAAATGAACAACAAATATACGACAATTATGAAGAGTCTATAGATATTAATTAACTATCCAATCATAACATTTTTTATTATTCATAAAATACTTAGTAAATTAAAAAATATGAAAAATAAAATAAAAATAGAATTAAAAATAAAAGTTAAAAATGAAAATAAAGTAAATATAAATAAATAAAAAAAATGCAGATAGATGGAATTCAAATATATGGGATTATCAGTTACCAATTAGAAAGAAAACAGTTTAAATCCAGCTCAATGTTGATGCCATGAGGGCTTAAAGTAAGGAATCTATGGATCCATTTTTCATTCTGGGAAATAGATCTTTTGAGATTAGAACCTTGCCAATGTTCTTCCACCCTATCTATCCCACAGAACGGGAGTGTTATATTCTTAATATCTAAATTTTAATTGGCTTTATTATACTTTATTCAGAATATAATCTCTCCATATTGTGTGAAAGAAAACTTTGAGTCAATTGATTCTATGTTATGACTTGCGATAGTTGGAAAAGTAAACATTTAAAAAATTCTACAGTTCATTATATATATGCTTTCAGAAATTTAGCCTATGTAATTGAGAAGCCCTATGTAAGTGAGATGATATTTTTCTTAGAGTCTGAAATTCTACCTTCCCCCCTATTTCCTGCCATTTCATCAGAAGGTAGAATTTTGTTTTAAGTGTTAACATATGGTAGCTTTACTATAATACCCACTCATTAGCCCACACTTTTGTAAAGGAGGAGTTATCTTTCGGGCGGGAGATTAGAGCCTGTTGATATAGTCGAAAGATTGGGAGCAGACTTGCGCTTGAAGATTCAGCAGCCTAGAAGAAAGACACATCTCATGCACACAGAGCTTTCCAGCATACAAAGGGTTATTCCGCCATTATAGACAATAGAAGCCACATGGCAATAACCTTAAATCTTTCATAAGACAATTTTTAAAGATACAAATGATTCTCTGACGGGGGCGTGACCGGATGCCGAGAGAGGTGGTTGTGCGTGTGTGAGCGAGCGGCGTCTCGCTCTCCTCCCCATGCTTCTACACTGTCTTCCCCCTCCAGCCCTGCCCGCCCGCGGTCGGATGATGGCCTGAATTGTGGACCCCACGCCGAGCGGACTCTCTCCCCCCCCCGAGCAGACTCTCTCCCCCCCCCGAGCGGACGCTCTCCCCCCTCTCCCCCCCCTCCGTTGGCTGTTCCGCTGTGTGGCGGAGCTTGTAATCCGGAGGTAGTGGGCGCAACGTTGGAGAAGGGTCAGCTCCCCTCCTGCCCCTCGTGGAACAGATACAGATGAAATTATCCTGGGACTGGAGGGCTGCGAGAAGAGAGGCTGAAAGGGATTTAATGTGACACCAGGTTCATTTGCATATCCACTGCCAAAGAAAGAAAAGGAAAAAAGAGGAGAGGACACGACCGGAGTAACATGCAGGGGTGAGAATCAGCTGAATGATAAGAAAAGAAACGTTTTCTGCACAAACAGGGTGGTGAGTGAATAATGCTCAATGAACTTGGTAATGCTAATAGTGAATAACTTTGTATATTCTCTGGAAGGACGTTGAATAGTTCCTGTAACTCCCACCCTGTATACCTGCTTTTTCCTTTTTTTTTTTTTCTCTTCCCCCCCTGCCTCAGCTCAGATAGCCCAGATAAATTAAGCAGTCCTCACGAGAAATAACTTAAAGAAATGGAGTTTTATTTTCTGGTTTGCTGGAGGAGTTGTTAATCTATTTTCATCTCCAAGAACCTGTTGGGACATAAAAAGCCTGAGCGGAGCTGTTGCGGTTGGACTCCTTTGGATTTGTTGGGTCACTGCCCTCTTTCAAGGTTCCGACTGATGCCGGGATAGCATAATAGTTGTATAATAGCATAATAGTTGTGGAAGTAACTTAGCAGCCTAAAGACTGCAGCTCTTTAAAACAGTTTTATACACTTGTTTGCTTGGTGTTTTTCCACTACCTCAGCTTTGACAACTAAGGCCTCCCCCTTTTTTTTTTTTTTTTTTTTTTTTTTTTTTAAGAGCAATAAAAAGAATTCCACTATATCTACTGGAGGAGCTATTAACATACGGTAAAAAAACGTTTCCATTTATACTATTCTATTATTATCGGCCCGGTATAAAATCAAAGATATCATGCCATCGCATCGTGCAACTAAAGCAAGCCAAGCGGCTGCAGCTGCGAAACTTGAAAAATATGCCCACAACCCTAGTCAGGGTCCGGGCCAGACCCCCCCGAAAGGTATCCAACAAGGACAGCAAAACCAAACTAATAGACTGTCAGGTGCCAAGGGCACTAGGAAAAGCCAAGGGCTAAATCACCCTGGAACGGCATTGGAGGGAGGTGAAGACACGGAAAATACCCAAGGCCAGGCTATTGTTGCAGTCTTGGGGGATGTGTCTGCTCCGGCTGAGGAGGGGGCTCGGGGGGGGGGGGGTGGAATCTGAATCTGAGCCAACACTAAAAGAAGTCTTGATGGCAGTTAATTCATGCAGAGAGTTACTGGGTGCTCAACTCATCTCCATTCAGGAGGAAGTATCCTATGTCAGACAAGATATTCAAAAAATTCAGGAAAGGACTACAGCTTTAGAGGGCCGGATTGGCCAGGTTGAAGACGACCTAGAGCCTTTGATACGGGCAGTCAAGACTATGCAAAAACAGGTAACCAAACAGGAAAGCAAATTGGATGAAATGGAGAACAGGATGAGGAGGAAAAATATTCGGATAGTAGGCTTGCCAGAACACTGTGAGGGTCCAGACCCTATAGCTTTCCTAGTGAAATGGTTTAGAGATATGTTTGGTCAAGAGACATTTTCACCATTGTTTGCTATTGAAAGGGCCCATAGAGTCCCTGCAAGGCCTCCACAATCCGGTGCTCCCCCCAGGCCAATTCTGGCTAAACTACTGTCTTATAAAGACAAAGAAATCATTGCAAGTAAAGCCAGGGAGATGGGCAAGATCGTATACAATGGCTCCCGAGTATCAATCTTTCTGGACTTCTCGCCAGACTTGCAAAGGAGGAGAGCTAAATTTGGGGAAGTAAAATATAAACTCCGACAAAGGAATGTGACTTATTCCTTGCTATATCCAGCAAGACTGCGATTAAATGCATCTGGAGGGACTATGATATTTGAAAGTCCATGAGGGGTTAAGGAATGGTTGGAATCCCACCCTCAGGGGCTATAATGCCGGTGGACGGTTTTCTCCTTTTTCTTCCCCCTCTCCCCTGCCTCCCCCTATTTTGGGGGGGGGGAGAGGGGGGAGAGTGTTGGGTCGTTCTTGGCTGTGGGGGGGGTAGAGGGAGGGGGGAGGTGATTGTTAAAGACGGTATTTCTATTATTAATGATGGGGGGGAATGGGAGGGTGAGTTAGAGAAGAGGGGGAGCGGTAAATATGCTGCTTCTTTATATGTGTGTTGTATGGGGTATATTTTTTGCATGGAGTGTTTGTGGAAGGGGGGTAGAGGAGAGGGGGTGGGAGAGGGAGGGATCTCACGGCAGAATGGTGTGGGAAATTATTGTATGGGAAGGTTACATTAGAAGGCCCCAGGGGATGCCTAGGGAGGCAATGGGTGAAGTGTGTGGTGGAGTATGTAGGGAAGGGTGGGGGAAGCACACTCTAAGAGCACTATATAATGTATACTTAACTATAAGAAAAAGAGATAACCACATAAAATTGAATGTCAATGATGGGATATATGTATTTCTATTTAGGATGATTATTAGAATTTGTAATGAGTGAACCCACAGTGTCAAAGGGGGAAAGTTTTATTGTGTATTCTTGGAATGTAAGAGGTATGGGAGATCCGGGGAAGAGGATGGCGGTTAGGTCAATAGCAAGGTCACAAGGGGTTACACTTCTTTGTTTACAGGAAACGCACTTTACAAATGTTTCTAGTTCACAGTTAAATTGGGGTGAATACCCGAATCAATATCACTCGATACATACTTCTTTTTCTAGGGGGGGTCAGTATTTTTATTAAAGTAGGGACACCTTTTATTTGTTTTCAGGTTAAAGTTGATGAACAGGGGAGGTATGTTTTCTTATATGGTAAGATAGGGGAAAAGGTTTTGATTTTGGCTAATATCTATATACCGCCGCCCTCTTCTATGGATATCCTATATGCACTGGTCGAGTTTGTTCTGGATAAACCGGGGGTCCCACTGATGATAGTGGGAGATTTTAATATGGTGATTGATAACCCATTAGATAGATTCCCCAAGGGGAAGTCACAGCAAGGAAGTGCATTAGAAAGTCGTTTTTCACAGTTTTTGGGAGAAATGGGATTGAAGGACCTCTGGAGGATCCGGAATCCACTAGACCGGTCATTTTCGTGTCTTTCTTCTTCACACTCAACCCTGTCAAGGATAGATATGATCCTAGGGAACGATGAGGCAGTGGGACTAGTAAGCAAAATAAAATATATGCCAAGGAGCCTCTCCGATCACTCGGCAATGATGGCTTCCCTGGAGATGGAGATGGGAAATCAGCAACGAGGGTGGAGATTTAGCCCCCCATGGTTGGAGCTTATGGGAGAACCAAAAGATTTACTTGATGCTTTAAAGGAATATGTTGAATGGAATACAGACACGGCTTCGCAGGGGATGGTGTGGGATGCATTAAAAGCCTATCTTCGAGGTCTCCTGATACAGCAGATCTCTAAAATTAAAAAACAGTCAGGGGAAAGGGAGGTAGGGGCCTCGAGGAGAGTGGCGAAGTTAGAAATCCAGTATATAAATGCGCCAACAATTGAGAACCAGAGACAATGGCTGAGAGCCCAGCAGGAATATCGTCATATAATATTGGAGAATGCCGAAAATAAATACATATTCCAAAAACAACAAGTATTTGGAGAAGGTGAAAGGGTTGGTCGGATGCTAGCGCATCTAGTAAAAACGAACTCGTCACCCTCCATGGTAACTAGGATAAGAATGGCAGAGGGTAGGATATCTACAAATAGGCTAGAAATCCTGGAGAGATTTAGAACTTACTACGAGGATTTATACCACTCGAACCAGGGTGAGAAGGGGGAAGAAATGGATACATTTTTTAGTGGGCTGATAATACCTCACCTCTCTAGGGAAGACAGGGATACACTTGACGACCCAATAACGATAGAAGAGATCCGGCGCACTGTGCAGGAAATGGCAGGTCAAAAAGCCCCAGGCCCTGATGGCCTCCCAGTAGAGGTTTATCGCCATCTTGGCGAGGTGCTACTGCCTGAATTGTTAAAAGTTTTTAACTGGGCATTAAAAACAGGAGTGCTTCCAACTTCAATGATGGAATCAACTATAATAGTGATACCAAAGGAAAACAAAGACCCCCTCAACCCCTCATCATATAGACCCATCTCCTTATTGAATTTGGACGTAAAGATCTTGGCAAAGATCTTGGCAGCTAGATTAAATAAAGTAATAGAAAGCCTTATTCACCCTGATCAATCAGGTTTCATCCCGGGTAGATCCATGAGCATAAATATAAGGAGGGTCTTCTTAAACCTTCAAATACCAGTGGATGGCGAGGGCCAGAGAGCTGTTTTATCTTTAGATGCTGCCAAGGCCTTTGATACCATAGAGTGGAGCTATTTGTGGAGGGTCTTGAGGGAATTTCAGGTAGGCCCTATATTTATAAAGTGGGTGAAAATGCTATATGGGTCCCCGGAAGCACGGATAAGAATAAATAATGGCAATTCGGCAGGGATTCAGTTGAAGAGAGGAACGAGACAGGGATGCCCCCTGTCCCCTCTCTTGTTTGCTATGGCAATTGAACCCCTGGCCATCTCCCTCAGATCAAATAAGGGGATAAAGGGATTTAAGAGAGGGGAGGAGGAAGAAAAAATAGTGTTATTTGCAGATGACCTTCTCCTGCTTCTTGGAGACGCCCAGCATTCTATTGGGGAGGTAATGTGTAGAATCAAAGATTTTGGATACCTTGCAGGAATAAAGATAAACTGGGAGAAATCCTGTATATTGCCTATTGACCCCCTGAATAGTCCTTTACCTTGTGAAGCTGCACATATTCAGATAGTGACACAAATGAAATATCTAGGTATATATATAACTAAAGATCCCAAACAATATATAGTGGACAATTTGGTCCCTTTGCTATCTAAACTCCAACATAAAACTAATATCTGGAAGAGACTACCTCTATCAGCGGCAGGCCGATGTAACTTAATCAAAATGATAGTTCTACCACAACTCCTATATGTCCTACACAACTCTCCCATATGGATCTACAAAAAATGGTTTTATAAGATGGACTCCATATTTAGAGAATTGATTTGGAAAGGGGGTCAAGCACGGATTGGTTTAAAAACGTTGCAACTTCCCAGTGATGGAGGGGGAGTTGCTCTCCCACATCCGTATAATTATTTTTTAGCGGCCCAGCTACAACATCTAGTGGGAGAGGACATAGAGGAGGGAAGATGGGAAAAGAAAACCCCTCTTGAACAATACCTAGGCAGGTCCCTGATAGTGTCATTAGAGGCAGGGACTCAACTGAGGGACATCCCTACCCTGGGCCTTATGATAAAGGTTTGGGAGGTAACTAAAAAACTATTGGAATATAAGGGATTTACGGAGTATTCCCCTCTCTGGGATAATAACAACTTAGTTGAAATACAGAAAATAGGTCAAATAAGGGAATGGGAAAGGAACGGTATAAAATTTACTTATCAGTTGTACCAGAATGATAATCTGAAACAATTTCAAGAATTAAGAGATCAGTTCGCTATTCCGAGGAAGTCTTTCTTTAGATATTTACAGGTTAGACACGCGCTGGGAAAACAGTTTGGGGAAGAGGCAATAAAATGGTGTGAGATACCAGTAATTAAAGATATACTTCGCGCAAAATCAGGGAAAGGGTTAATATCTAAAGTTTATGTAAATCTGTGTAGGAAGACTCAGGTAAGAGTGCAGGAACAAACGAGTAGGGGAAAATGGGAGGAAGATATGGGAAGCATCTCGGAAGACCAATGGGAGAGGATCCTTGAGTTGGCGCCCTGGGTATGCATCTCGCCCCCCCAAAGGTTCTCCCATCTATTCCTGTTGTACAGAGCATATTATACCCCCAAGAAGCTCTTCCAGTTTGGTAGAAGAAGTGATGCGGCTTGCCCTAGGTGTGGAAGGAATGAGGCAGATATGATACACATGTTCTGGAGATGCCCCAAGCTATACCGTTATTGGAGAGAGGTAGTGACGATAATTAAGCAAGTATTTGAGATAGAAATAGAAATGGAACCAATGGGATGTGTGTTGGGGTGGATTGATGGGGGTGGTGATCCCAAAGATAATAAACTGGCGAAAATAAGATCCCTCTTTCAGGCTAGGAAATTGATAGCTCAGAAGTGGCAGTCTCCAATACCCCCCACTAGTGGAGAGTGGATACAGAGTATGAATAGGGTTATTCCTAAGGAAAGGGTTGCCTATATAAAACAGGGGGGTATTAAAAAATTTGATAGGATCTGGAAGATGTGGTATGAGAAAATAAATGGAGGGGTTTATATTTAAAAAGAAGAAGAGTTGCTTGCCAAGGGATAGAGGGAGAAGTGTGCGTGAGCGAATGGGGGAGTTGGTGGTTAAGAAACAGTGCGAGAGGTGGGTTTGATTGGAAGGGGAAATGGGATGAATGCGGGGAATGATAGGATGTAAAATGGTTATAAGTAACTTGTGTGACATTTTGGTTTTATATGACAAGGATGTATGTTATGCTTAAATTGGAAAAAATTTAATAAAGAGATAAAGTACAAAAGATACAAATGATTATTATTGTACTATTTTTGTAAGTATTCTTTTCTATTTAAATGTGTACAAATAAATACACATTTTTGAATTACGCTGACTCAGAACTAATTAAGGAAATTCGTCTCACAATCAATCGGTCTCACCATATATACTTAAGACTTTGAAATATTTGAACATTGCGAGCAATATTTTACAGTGAGGACACTAGGATCCTGCCTATGGAACAACCTGAAATTATTAGAGCGACCATGATGTGTATAACCTTTCTTGATCCTGTTCACATGTTCCCATAGCCTTACCCCTAATTGTCTAGTGATTCTCCCCACGTACTGGAGACTGCACTGACAAGACAGCAGGTAGGTTACATGGGTGGTCCCACATGTGATACATTTCTTAATCTCATAGGTCCTTCCTGTGGAAAGTGAACTAAAGTAGGTAGTTTTCCTTTTCCTGAACCTAGAAGTCCTGCACATCACACATCTACCGCAGCTATAGAAACATGTTTGGTTCAAAAAAGTGAATAACTTTTAAGGGGTATTCACAACATGCAATTGCAGTCTCAATGTTGGTGGCTTGGTATAAAAGTTTGGCTGAGTGGGCAAATCTTTTTTTTTTGCTCTTTATCTTCCAGCAACAGAGACCAATGATTTTTGATAATTTTTCAAACTCTCTGTACTGTCTATTATAGCCAGTCAAGAAAGCTATACCAAAGTCCTGTTGTTTTTTGTCCTTCTTTTTAAACAAATCCTCTCTATTCATTTCCCCAATGTTCTCCTTTGTCCATTGAAGATCTTCCAGACTGTATCCTTTAGCAGAAAAATGATCCACAATCAAATCAGATTGTAAATTATAATCTTCCTTTTTGTTACAGTTTCTTCTGACCCTGAGCATTTGGCTTTTGGGAATACCACCCAACCATCTCGGATGGTGACAACCGGTGGTTGGGATGTAGCCATTCCTGTCTACATCTTTAAAAAAGGTTGTGTAAACAATTTATTTCCTTGCTTGAATAATGTTAGATCCAAAAAATTTACTTCTTGGAAACTAAAAATTTCTGAGAAAGAAATGCCAAATGGGTTATCACCCATTTTTCTCAAAAAATTACTAAAAGAATCTTGCGATCCTGCCCAAATTATTATAATATCATCTATGCATCGTTTACACAATCTCAATCTCAGAATATTTATGTTGTAAATGGTCTCACTCTCCCAAAAACTCATAAAGAGGTTAGTCACTGATGGGGCATACTTGGCCCCCATGGAGATGCCTCTCTTTTGTCTGTATTACTCTTTTTGTGCCAGACGAAATTGTGGCTCATTGCCAGATCTAAAGCTTGTCAAATAAATTCCTTCTGTTTTTGCTTAATATTGATGCTTCCCAAAGCCCACTCAACAGCCTTGAGAGCCTTGAGAGCATGTGGCTGTTGTATGTTGGTATACAAGGAATTAACATCAACACTTGCTAGGATACAATCACCATCCACAGTCATAAGTCCAATTAATTCAATCAGATCCTTGTTGTTTTTAAAATAAGCAAGACATTTTATGGAGAAAATACAAATATTCACCTATTCTCGAAAACAGTGAATTAATTCCACTATTATCAGTCTCCCCGGGGGTTATACTGGATTTTTATGCAATTTTGAAATCTGGTATATCACAGGAACTCTTGGTGCTTCTGGAACCAGATACCTTGCTTCCTTTTTCTTCAGAATTCCATCTTCTGTTGCTTTTTTTTATTAGACTCTTCAGTTTAGCTTTGAATTTCTTGGTTGGATTCCCTTTTAATTTTTCATATGTTTCTTGATCCTCCACCAGTCTATTCAATTCTTCCAGGCAGTCAGTTTTGTTAAGTATTACTACCCATCAGCTGATCTGATGACTATATTTTTATTTTTCTCCAATAGTTCCAAACCATTCTGCAAATCTTTTAGGTCATATAGCAATTTTTATTTTTATTTGTATTTTTATTTTACTTTATTTTCATTTTTATTTTTAATTCTATTTTTATTTATTTATTTTTATTCATTTTTATTTTATTTGTATTCTTATTTTTATTTTTCATATTTTCTAATTTACTAAGAGTATTTTATGAATAATGAAAAATGTTATGTTTGGATAGTTAATTAATATCTATAGACTCTTCATAATTGTTGTATATGTGTTGTTCATTTTAGTACTGATTAAGTTCCTATCCTAACATATGTTTTCTAAATATATTTTAATTGTAAATGTATATGTGCAGACAAAGGATGTTCCATTTGTCTTTTTTATAGTTTTGTTAATAAAGTTTTATTTAAGGCAAACATGAGATGATTAAGCAGGATTAAGAGTGAGTCTTTATCCATTGACTTTGATTGGCTAATATGCTCCACCATCTGGGAGTAGTGATGGCCGAACGGTTCGCCCGGCGGTCGTTTCGCGGCGAATTTCCGACTTTCGCCGTCCGCGGGTTCGAACGCCTTTTTCCGTCGTTCGCCCCGGCGGACTTACGTGTTTAATGTATACAAGAACTTTAACCTTTCGTGACACGTTTATCATGTGTTACAGGACAACCAATTGAGACATGACAGCTCATGGACACTTGGACATTCCCCCTAACCTATAAATACACCCGATCCGGTGGCCATTTTACATTCTTTCTTCTGTCACTGTAGGGAAAGGATCCTGTGTGGAGTAGGGACAGAGAAAACGCTAGCTATTTGGTACACAAAAGTTCTTTTCAGGACTGGTATAGGTGTTAGGTCAGCAGCCTGAGTTTCTTTTGTCAGTTTAGATAAAGGGACAGAGCGCTGTATGCTGCTATTTTAGGGACAGCTCAGCCAGATTAGTCTTTCTTCATCATCATCATCATCATCATCATTAGCTGTTACTATCAGGTCCACAAAAGAGCTGTTCCAGCTAATCGTTCCAGCCTACTCTTTTTTGCCAATTTGTATAGGGACAGGCAGGAAGCAGTGTGTCAGGCAGTGAGGATAATTTTAAAGACTTGCTGTTACTATTAGTTCCACAAAGGTTCTTTTCAGGACTGGTATCAGTGGTACGGTAATAGGCTTGTACACGTATAATATTCTTTCTTCCAAATATAGAAAGAATATTATACTTGACTGCTGCCCTTCTGCTGCAGTCTGCTAATCATTCACAACTCACTTGTTCCACAAAAGTTCTTATAAGGACTGGTAACTTGGTCTGTCTAGGGTGCTACGGTACATAGGCTTGGGTGCGGTACAGTCTGCTGTTCTGTAAGGACCGCTATCGGTCCACAATAGATAGGGTTGCCGTGCACTACTGCTGACCGCTGCCCTATACTGCAGCAGTCCTTCAGCGGTATAGGGACTGACGCACAGTCTGCTAAACACTAATACACAACCTGCTTGGTCCACAAAAGTTCTTATAAGGACTGGTAACTTGGTATAGGGTGCTACGGTACATAGGCCTGAGTGCGTTACAGTCTGCTGTTCTGTAAGGACCGCTATCGGTCCACAATACATAGGGTTGACGTGCACTACTGCTGACCGCTGCCCTATACTGCAGCAGTCCTTCAGCGGTATAGGGACTGACGCACAGTCTGCTAAACACTAACACACAACCTGCTTGGTCCACAAAAGTTCTTATAAGGACTGGTAACTTGGTATAGGGTGCTACGGTACATAGGCCTGAGTGCAGTACAGTCTGCTGTTCTGTAAGGACCGCTATCGGTCCACAATACATAGGGTTGCCGTGCACTACTGCTGACCGCTGCCCTATACTGCAGCAGTCCTTCAGCGGTATAGGGACTGACGCACAGTCTGCTAAACACTAACACACAACCTGCTTGGTCCACAAAAGTTCTTATAAGGACTGGTAACTTGGTATAGGGTGCTACGGTACATAGGCCTGAGTGCAGTACAGTCTGCTGTTCTGTAAGGACCGCTATCGGTCCACAATACATAGGGTTGACGTGCACTACTGCTGACCGCTGCCCTATACTGCAGCAGTCCTTCATTGGTATAGGGACTGACGTACAGTCTGCTAATCACTAACACACAACCTGCTTGGTCCACAAAAGTTCTTATAAGGACTGGTAACTTGGTATAGGGTGCTACGGTACATAGGCCTGAGTGCAGTACAGTCTGCTGTTCTGTAAGGACCGCTATCGGTCCACAATACATAGGGTTGACGTGCACTACTGCTGACCGCTGCCCTATACTGCAGCAGTCCTTCATTGGTATAGGGACTGACGTACAGTCTGCTAATCACTAACACACAACCTGCTTGGTCCACAAAAGTTCTTATAAGGACTGGTAACTTGGTATAGGGTGCTACGGTACATAGGCCTGAGTGCAGTACAGTCTGCTGTTCTGTAAGGACCGCTATCGGTCCACAATACATAGGGTTGCCGTGCACTACTGCTGACCGCTGCCCTATACTGCAGCAGTCCTTCATTGGTATAGGGACTGACGTACAGTCTGCTAATCACTAACACACAACCTGCTTGGTCCACAAAAGTTTTTATAAGGACTGGTAACTTGGTATAGGGTGCTACGGTACATAGGCCTGAGTGCAGTACAGTCTGCTGTTCTGTAAGGACCGCTATCGGTCCACAATACATAGGGTTGCCGTGCACTACTGCTGACCGCTGCCCTATACTGCAGCAGTCCTTCATTGGTATAGGGACTGACGTACAGTCTGCTAATCACTAACACACAACCTGCTTGGTCCACAAAAGTTCTTATAAGGACTGGTAACTTGGTATAGGGTGCTACGGTACATAGGCCTGAGTGCGTTACAGTCTGCTGTTCTGTAAGGACCGCTATCGGTCCACAATACATAGGGTTGCCGTGCACTACTGCTGACCGCTGCCCTATACTGCAGCAGTCCTTCATTGGTATAGGGACTGACGTACAGTCTGCTAATCACTAACACACAACCTGCTTGGTCCACAAAAGTTCTTATAAGGACTGGTAACTTGGTATAGGGTGCTACGGTACATAGGCCTGAGTGCGTTACAGTCTGCTGTTCTGTAAGGACCGCTATCGGTCCACAATACATAGGGTTGCCGTGCACTACTGCTGACCGCTGCCCTATACTGCAGCAGTCCTTCATTGGTATAGGGACTGACGTACAGTCTGCTAATCACTAACACACAACCTGCTTGGTCCACAAAAGTTCTTATAAGGACTGGTAACTTGGTATAGGGTGCTACGGTACATAGGCCTGAGTGCGTTACAGTCTGCTGTTCTGTAAGGACCGCTATCGGTCCACAATACATAGGGTTGCCGTGCACTACTGCTGACCGCTGCCCTATACTGCAGCAGTCCTTCATTGGTATAGGGACTGACGTACAGTCTGCTAATCACTAACACACAACCTGCTTGTTCCACAAAAGTTCTTATAAGGACTGGTAACTTGGTATAGGGTGCTACGGTACATAGGCTTGAGTGCGGTACAGTCTGCTGTTCTGTAAGGACCGCTATCGGTCCACAATAGATAGGGTTGACGTGCACCACTGCTGACCGCTGCCCTATACTGCAGCAGTCCTTCAGCGGTATAGGGACTGACGTACAGTCTGCTAAACACTAATACACAACCTGCTTGGTCCACAAAAGTTCTTATAAGGACTGGTAACTTGGTATAGGGTGCTACGGTACATAGGCTTGAGTGCGGTACAGTCTGCTGTTCTGTAAGGACCGCTATAGGTCCACAATAGATAGGGTTGACGTGCACCACTGCTGACCGCTCACCTATACTGCAGCAGTCCTTCAGCGGTATAGGGACTAAGAGTTTTGTCACAGGGTCATTTAAAAAATGACATGCAGAGGAAGAGGCAGGCCCTTCCGCAGGGGTGGTAGGGGTAGGGCAGGAGCAACAGGCTTGAGCCAAAGTGGGAAGTTGCAGAAGGTGCGTTCAATTACTTTAAAGGATGCACCAGACTTGGTTGAGTGGCTCGCTCAGCCTTACTCTTCTGCACCCTCCTCATCCTCTCGATCTGCACCCTCTTCTTCACTCTCTGCTATGTGCACCCCCAAAGACACTACCACCAACAACACGACCACCACCACCACCACCACATACCTTCCGCTTGAGTCACTGGAATTATTTTCCGATCCATATCAAGAGGACATTTCTGATGCGCAGCCACTCTTGGTATTGGATCAGGAAGAGGAGGTAGCAACAAGCGCTACTCAGCAGTCTGACGCCAGTACCCAGATCAGCCCAAGGAGGAGGTTGGTCCCCGGTGTTGCTGCCTACTCCGAGATCTCTACTTATAGCGGTGGGGAAGGTGACGTTGATGATGACGTGTCTAGTGATGTCACGTGGGTGCCCACAAGAGAGGAAGAGGAGGGGAGTTCAGAGGGAGATATGGACCAGCAGATAGGGAGGAGAAGCAGCAATGACTTACATTGCACAGCAGGGACAAAGCAGACTGCAAATGTATCAGGAGCGAGTCATCGACCATGTACGGTCACATCTGGCGCTCCCAGGACACCGGCACATGGCTCCGCAGTGTGGGCTTTTTTTAACGTGTCCGCTGCTGACAATAGCGTTGCCATCTGCAATCTTTGCAGTCAACGCGTTAGTCGCGGTAAGCCCAATACTCACCTAGGGACGACCGCCTTAAGAAGGCACATGAGCAGCCATCACCGAGCCCAGTGGGAGCAACGGAACACACAAAGCCACACTGCAGGCTCTCACCGTCCAGCCTCGTCTTCTACTTCTCCTTCTCCTCTCTCCTCACAATTGTCCTCCACTCCACCTTCCATCACGCCAAGCTCACATTTTTCTGCAAAAAGGCAGGCTTCCGTGGGCCTAATGTTTGAGCGTAAAAAAATGATGACGCCGGATAACCCTCTTGCCCAACGGTTGGCGGCTGGCTTGTCAGAACTCATAGCCCGCCAACTACTGCCATATAAACTGGTGGACTCGGAGGCCTTTCGCAAATTTGTGGCCATTGGAACACCACAATGGAAGGTCCCAGGAAGGAAGTATTTCTCAGAGAAGGGCATCCCAGAGCTATATGGCCATGTTCAGCGGCAAGTGAATGTATCTCTGGCACACAGTGTCGGTGCCAAGATACATCTGACCACAGACACGTGGTCTAGCAAACACGGGCAGGGAAGGTATATCAGTTTTACTGCCCACTGGGTGAACCTTCTGACGGCCGTCAAGCATGTAACCCGTGGCACCCGTGTAGATTTGGTTTTACCGCCACGGATTGCATGCAGGCCTGACTCTTCTTCTCCTCCTCCTACTCCATCCTCCTCCCTCTCCTCCTCAGCTGCCTCCTCCTTTTCCGCTGCTAGCGTCTCTTCCACTGCACCGCCCAAGCTCCCCAGAACCTATTCCACATGCCAGGTGAGACGTTGCCATGCCGTGCTGCGTCTGTTGTGCCTGGAAGCAAAGAGCCACACTGGCCCGGCACTCCTTTCAGCTTTGCGTTCACAGGCAGATGAGTGGCTAACACCGCTCAATTTGACAGTTGGTAAAGTGGTGTGTGACAACGGTGCCAATCTGCTTAGCGCATTGAAACAGGGCAAAATCACGCACGTGCCGTGCATGGCACACGTCTTAAACTTGGTCGTGCAGCGATTCCTTGTCAAATACCCTGGGGTCCAGGACATCTTGCGGCAGGCAAGGAAAATCTCGGCCCATTTCAGAAGATCTTACACGGCCATGGCTCGCCTTGCTGACATTCAGCGGCGACACCATCTGCCGGTCAGACGTCTTATTTGCGATTGCCCGACGCGATGGAACTCAACCTTCTATATGCTTGATAGGCTGCTCCAGCAGAAACGTGCAGTTAACGTCTACCTGTATGAACTCTGCGAAAGAAACGGTTCTGGGGAGCTGGGTTTTTTTTCACCGCGCCAGTGGCTGCTCATGCGCGACACATGCAGACTTCTGCGGCCATTTGAGGAGATCACCAAACTGGTCAGTCGCAGCCATGGCGCCATCAGTGACATGGTACCTTATGCCTTCTTTCTGGAGCGTGCATTGCGTCGTGTCATTGATCAGGCTGTGGAGGAGCAGGAGCGGGAAGATGAGGAAGTCGCAATGCTGGATGAATTCCCAGGGGGGGCTACTCTATCTGAGACAAGTCAACAACAGGAGTCTGATGAGGAGTCAGAGGAGGATGGTGCCGGGGCGGATGAGCAGGAGCAAGAAGAGCATGCTTTAAACCTTTCTGGGATCCCTGTTGTGCGAGGATGGGGAGAGGAGAATGAAGAGGACGACATTATCCTGGATGATGAGCAGGAGCCAGGCCACCACACCGCTTCCACTTTAGTGCAAATGGGGGCCTTCATGCTCCAGTGTTTTAATAGGGACCCCCGTATAAAAAGCATGAGGGTCAAGGACCAGTACTGGGTGGCAACGTACTTAGACCCCCGGTACAAACACAAAATGGCGGAAATGTTACCGCCGTCGCAGAGGGCTGTCAGAATGCAGCACTTCCAGGCCTTGCTTCGAGAAATGCTGCATTCTGCTTTTGCGTGCGCTGGCAGAGGAGCAATTCCCACTCCCAGAGAAGGATTTGCGGGTACCAATCCAACAGCGCCTGCAAGAAGAGGCCGGTTTGAAGATGTGTTGGTGACTTCGGATATGAGGTCATTCTTTCAGCCGACCCATCGACAGGTGTCATCCGGATCCAGCATCAGGGAACGCCTAGACCGTCAGGTGTCCGACTACATTGGGTTAACGGCCGATGTGGACGCTCTGAGGAGTGATGAACCCCTAGACTACTGGGTGGGCAGGCTTGACCTCTGGCCAGAGCTTGCCCAATTTGCAATCGAACTGTTGGCTTGCCCCTCATCCAGTGTCCTGTCCGAAAGGACGTTCAGCGCAGCAGGGGGGATTGTGACCGATAAGCGTACTCGCCTAGCTCACCACAGTGTTAACTACCTCACATTTCTAAAAATGAATGAGGCATGGATCTCGGAGGAATTCAACACATGTGATCAGTAGACCATGTATATGTCTATAAACAATTTTTGGAATCAAGCACACAGACCTTCTTAATTCATTTGGCTCACTTCCCTGACCCAAAAAAGCACACCGTACTATATGCCCCTACCCTCCTCTTTGAAGAGGTTGAGCGGTGTCATATTTCTACTGGGGCTGCTTATTATGAGGGGTTCCCACCATCCCTGTGCTGTGCTGACTTCCTCCTGGGTGTTCTTATTATGAGGGGCTCCCACCATCCCTGTGCTGTGCTGACTTCCTCCTGGGGGTTCTTATTATGAGGGGATCACACCATCCCTGTGCTGTGCTGACTTCCTCCTGGGGCTGCTTACGGTGCTGCTGTCAGCGCTGTATGTCACGGAGCTGCTGTCAGCGCTGTATGTCACGGAGCTGCTGTCAGCGCTGTATGTCACGGAGCTGCTGTCAGCGCTGTATGTCACGGAGCTGCTGTCAGCGCTGTATGTCACGGAGCTGCTGTCAGCGCTGTATGTCACGGAGCTGCTGTCAGCGCTGTATGTCACGGTGCTGCTGTCAGCGCTGTATGTCACGGAGCTGCTGTCAGCGCTGTATGTCACGGAGCTGCTGTCAGTGCTGTATGTCACGGAGCTGCTGTCAGCGCTGTATGTCACGGAGCTGCTGTCAGCGCTGTATGTCACGGAGCTGCTGTCAGCGCTGTATGTCACGGTGCTGCTGTCAGCGCTGTATGTCACGGAGCTGCTGTCAGCGCTGTATGTCACGGAGCTGCTGTCAGTGCTGTATGTCACGGAGCTGCTGTCAGCGCTGTATGTCACGGAGCTGCTGTCAGCGCTGTATGTCACGGAGCTGCTGTCAGCGCTGTATGTCACGGTGCTGCTGTCAGCGCTGTATGTCACGGAGCTGCTGTCAGCGCTGTATGTCACGGAGCTGCTGTCAGCGCTGTATGTCACGGAGCTGCTGTCAGCGCTGTATGTCACGGAGCTGCTGTCAGCGCTGTATGTCACGGAGCTGCTGTCAGCGCTGTATGTCACGGTGCTGATGTCAGTGCTCTGTATTACGGTGCTGCTGTCAGTGCTCTGTATCTCCTGCACCCTCTTGTTTGCCTACCCTGGTCCCTGACCTTCCCTCTCCTCCATTGCCTTCATTAGCTCCATAGTCCTGAATTGTCAGAACAATTTCCCAAATAAAAAAAAAATGCTTGTAGTTATCGATCCCAAATTCACCTCATACATGTATTATGCTATTGTCCAGGTGGTGGGACTACGTGCTACCCCCTAATAATTACCCCGTGGCCGCAAATTCGACCTAAAGGTTTGCGAAATTCGCCTCCCATTGAAGTCAATGGAGCCCGCGGCGAACGGTCGTTTTCGCGAACGTTTGTGCCCGTTCGCGTTTCGCGTTCGCGAAACGTCCCGTCGGAAGTTCGTCCATCACTATCTGGGAGGAGTTTTTCCAAATGCAGTATAAATTAGACCTTCTGTCGGCCGGAAGTGATGTTTTTGAGAACGCCCTGAAGGAGGGGTGAAACGCATCAATGTAATTTCCGGCCAACGGCTTAACCAGTATGATCTTTCCTGCCTCTATGGAATGCACGCTGAACATTCTGATCACGGAAGTTCTTTCTGAGAGTTTGCTCTTATTCTCAGTTTTTGTAAGTAGCACCATAGTGCGCGGCATTCATAAAGTTTAATGATGCTTCACCATATATTTTTCTATCTTTTTTTTACCGGCGGAGTATGTCATTCTCATATCAAGTACCTACTGAACATTTTATCTTTGAAACTTTTGCATCACTAATATTGGGGCTGTTTACTTGCTTGATTCTTGGACTGAAAAATTGAGGACCCTTCTTGTTTGGTGAGTGTGGTCTCCTAAGGGGGTACACTTTTTGCACTTATATGAATTTTGGATTCATGCAAATGGCATTTGGTTATAATTAATAATTTAAGGAATTTCACTTATTTTATATTTATGTTATTTGTTCAACTATTTACACACGTTGTGTTTCACTTTCTATTTGCTAGCGCTGCATCCCACATCAGACTGGAAAGCGGGCATGAGACATCAGACTGGAAGGCAGGCATCGAGACATCAGGCTGGAAGGCAGGCACCGAGACATCAGGCTGGAAGGCAGGCACCGAGACATCGGACTGGAAAGCGAGCACATCAGACCGGAAAGCAGACACGTCAGAATGGAGAGCGGGCACCAAGACATCAGGCTGGAAGGCAAGCACCGAGACCTCAGACTGGAAGGCAGGCACCGAGACATCAAACTGGAAAGCTGGCACATCAGACCGGAAGGCAGGCACTGAGACAGGCTGGAAGGCAGGCACATCAGACTGGAAGGCAGGCACATCAGACTGGAAGGCAGGCACCAGGACATCAGACTGGAACACTGGCAGCACAACTTCAGGCTGGAATATGGACACAAGGTCATCCGACCGGTCAGTAGGTACTGAAACATCAGACTGGGTAGTAGGCACTGAGGCATCAGACTGCGTAGCAGCCACTGGGACGTCAGACTGAGTAGCAACCACTGGGATGTCAGACTGAGTAGCAACCACTGGGATGTCAGACTGAGTAGCAACCACTGGGATGTCAGACTGAGTAGCAACCACTGGGATGTCAGACTGAGTAGCAGCCACTGGGACATCAGACTGGAGTGGATTAGCTGTTGCGGAGGCAGGTTGGGTTACTGGCAGGATCATATGGGTAGGAAATAACTTCCGTCTCTTTTTAGGTTTAGCTACTGGAGTCCTATAGGTAACTGCAGGATTGTAGGTAGGGAATGAAGCAAAATGGAGAGGAGGATTGGAATAATGCAGGGAAGAGGTAACAGTAGCTGGAGGAAGTTCTTGAGGGATTGCAGGCAGCCGAGAAGAGGCAGGTGGGTTAAAGGCAGGATAGGTGCAGGGAGTAGAAACTGGGTATTGATATTTGGTGGGAAGCAGGGTGTACTGAGCTTCGACTGAAGCTGCCACGGGTGAAGGGGAAAAAGGGATTTGGGCTGGCAGGTGTCTGATGGCAAAAGTGGTTAGTTGTGGGTTGGCTGGGCTGATTGCAGTATATCGGACCATGCTAAGAGTATGGGTTGCACAAACTGTAGTTTACATTCCGCCTGTCTGACCAGGGACTGAACAAACTCAACACACTCTGTTATCACTTGTTGTGAACAGGCTGGGTAGTGTTCACAAAAGTATGTGGGATCATCCTCCAAAAGCCATACCAGGGATACAACTTGATTAATATTAAAAGGTGGAGAAAAGTCATCACGGCCTTTGGGAATAGTGATGGACGAACTTCCGACGGGACGTTTCGCGAACGCGGACCACGAACGCGGCCGATAGTTCGCGAACTGGAACGTTTGCGGCGGGCCCCATTGACTTCAATGGGAGGCGAACTTTGCAAACCTACAGGTCAAATTTGCAGCCACAAAATAATTAATAGCTGTGCAAACATAGTCCCACCACATGGCCAATGACATAACATATGTATGAGGTGAATCTGGGATCGACAACTACAAGCATTGTTTTTTTATATGGGAAATTGTTGTGACAATTCAGGACTGTGGAGCGCATGAAGGCAATGGAGGAGAGGGAAGGTCAGGGTAGGCAAAGAAGAGGGTGCAGGAGATGATCACCAGCAGCGTGACATACAGCAATGACACCTGCACCGTGATAGAGTGATCTGACAACAGCACCGTGATAGAGAGCACTGATATCAGCAGCGTGACATAAAGCACTAACACCAGCACCGTGATATACAGCACTGACAGCAGCACCGTGATAGAGAGCACTGACATCAGCAGCGTGACATCCAGCAATGACACCTGCACCGTGATAGAGTCATCTGACAACAGCACCGTGATAGAGAGCACTGATATCAGCAGCGTGACATAAAGCACTAACACCAGCACCGTGATATACAGCACTGACAGCAGCACCGTGATAGAGAGCACTGACATCAGCAGCGTGACATACAGCAATGACACCTGCACCGTGATAGAGTGATCTGACAACAGCACCGTGATAGAGAGCACTGACATCAGCAGCGTGACATACAGCAATGACACCTGCACCGTGATAGAGTGATCTGACAACAGCACCGTGATAGAGAGCACTGATATCAGCAGCGTTACATAAAGCACTAACACCAGCACCGTGATATACAGCACTGACAGCAGCACCGTGATAGAGAGTACTGACATCAGCACCGTGATATACAGCACTGACACCTGCACCGTAAGCACCCCCAGGAGGAAGTCAGCATAGCACAGGGATGGTGGGAGCCCCTCATAATGAGCATAGCATAGGGATGGTGGGAGCCCCTCATAATGAGCAGCCCCAGGAGGATGTCAGCATAGCACAGGGATGGTGGGAGCCCCTCATAATAAGTAGGCCCAGGAGGAAGTCCGCACAGCACAGGGATGGTGGGAGCCCCTCATAATAAGCATAGCACAGGGATGGTGGGAGCCCCTCATAATATGCACAGCAGAGGTACAGCCCCAGGAGGAAGTCAGCACAGCACAGCACAGGGATGGTGGGAGCCCCTCATAATAGGCAGCCCCAGGAGGATGTCAGCATAGCACAGGGATGGTGGGAGCCCCTCATAATAAGCAGCCCCAGGAGGAAGTCAGCACAGCACAGGGATGGTGGGAGCCCCTCATAATAAGCAGCCCCAGTAGAAATATGACACCGCTCAACCTCTTCAAAGAGGAGGGTACGGGTATATAGTACGGTGTGCTTTTTTTGGACAAGGAAGTGAGCCAAATGAAGAAAGAAGGTCTGTGTGCTCGATTAAAAAAATTGTTTATCGACATATACATGGTCTACTGGTCACATGTGTTGAATTCCTCCGAGATCCATGCCTCATTAATTTTTAGAAATGTGAGGTAGTTAACACTGTCGTGAGCTAGGCGAGTACGCTTATCAGTCACGATCCTCCCTGCTGCGCTGAACGTCCTTTTGGACAGGACACTGGACGAGGGGCAAGCCAACAGTTCGATTGCAAATTGGGCAAGCTCTGGCCAGAGGTCAAGCCTGCCCACCCAGTAGTCCAGGGGTTCATCACTCCTCAGAGCGTCCACATCGGCCGTTAACCCGATGTAGTCGGACACCTGATGGTCTAGGCGTTCCCTGATGCTGGATACGGATGACACCTGTCGATGGGTCGGCTGAAAGAATGACCTCATATCCGAAGTCACCAACACATCTTCAAACCGGCCTCTTCTTCTTGTTGGATTGGTACCCGCAACTCCTTCTCTGGGAGTGGGAATTGCTCCTCTGCCAGCGCACGCAAAAGCAGAATGCAGCATTTCTCGAAGCCAGGCCTGGAAGTGCTCCATTCTGCCAGCCCACTGTGACGGCGGTAACATTTCTGCCATTTTGTGTTTGTATCGGGGGTCTAAGTAGGCCTGGTTCCTGCTCATCATCCAGGATAATGTCGTCCTCTTCATTCTCCTCTCCCCATCCACGCACAACAGGGATCCCAGAAAGGTTTAAAGCATGCTCTTCTTGCTCCTCCTCATCCGCCCCGGCACCATCCTCCTCTGACTCCTCTTCAGACTCCTGTTGTTCACTTGTCTCAGATAGAGTAGCCCCCCCCTGGGAATTCATCCAGCATTGAGACTTCCTCATCTTCCCGCTCCTGCTCCTCCACAGCTTGATCAATGACACGACGCAATGCACGCTCCATAAAGAAGGCATAAGGTACCATGTCACTGATGGCGCCATGGCTGAGACTGACCAGTTTGGTGATCTCCTCAAATGGCCGCAGAAGTCTGCATGCGTCACGCATGAGCAGCCACTGGCGCGGTGAAAAAAAACCCAGCTCCCCAGAACCTGTTCTGCCGCAGAGTTCATACAGGTAGACGTTAACTGCACGTTTCTGCTGGAGCAGCCTATCAAGCATATAGAAGGTTGAGTTCCATCGCGTCGGGCAATCGCAAATAAGACGTCTGACCGGCAGATTGTGTCGCCACTGAATGTCAGCAAGGCAAGCCATGGCCGTGTAAGATCTTCTGAAATGGGCTGAGATTTTCCTTGCCTGCCGCAAGATGTCCTGGACCCCAGGGTATTTGACAACGAATCGCTGCACAACCAAGTTTAAGACGTGTGCCATGCATGGCACGTGCATAATTTTGCCCTGTTTCAATGCGCTAAGCAGATTGGCACCGTTGTCACACACCACTTTACCAACTGTCAAATTGAGCGGTGTTAGCCACTGATCTGCCTGTGAACGCAAAGCTGAAAGGAGAGCCGAGCCAGTGTGGCTCTTGGCTTCCAGGCACAACAGACGCAGCACGGCTTGGCAACGTCTCACCTGGCATGTCGAATAGGTTCTGGGGAGCTTGGGCGGCGCAGCGGAAGAGACACTAGCAGCGGAAAAGGAGGAGTCAGCCGAGGAGGAGAGGGAGGAGAGGGAGGAGGATGGAGTAAGAGGAGAAGAAGGGCCAGGCCTGCATGCAATCCGTGGCGGTAAAAACAAATCTGCACGGGTGCCACGGGTTACATGCTTGACGGCCGTCAGAAAGTTCACCCAGTGGGCAGTAAAAGTGATATACCTTCCCTGCCCGTGTTTGCTAGACCACGTGTCTGTGGTCAGATGTATCTTGGCACCGACACTGTGTGCCAGAGATACATTCACTTGCCGCTGAACATGGCCATATAGCTCTGGGATGCCCTTCTGTGAGAAATACTTCCTTCCTGGGACCTTCCATTGTGGTGTTCCAATGGCCACAAATTTGCGAAAGGCCTCCGAGTCCACCAGTTTATATGGCAGTAATTGGCGGGCTATGAGTTCTGACAAGCCAGCCGTCAACCGTTGGGCAAGAGGGTTATCCGGCGTCATCATTTTTTTATGCTCGAACATTAGGCCCACGGAAGCCTGCCTTTTTGCAGAAAAACGTGAGCTTGGCGTGATGGAAGGTGGAGTGGAGGACAATTGTGAGGAGAGAGGAGAAGGAGAAGTAGAAGATGAGGCTGGACGGTGAGAGCCTGGAGTGTGGCTTTGTGTGTTCCGTTGCTCCCACTGGGCTCGGTGATGGCTGCTCATGTGCCTTCTTAAGGCGGTCGTCCCTAGGTGAGTGTTGGGCTTACCGCGACTAATGTGTTGACTGCAATGATTGCAGATGGCAATGCTATTGTCAGCAGCGGACACGTTAAAAAAAGCCCACACTGCGGAGCCATGTGCCGGTGTCCTGGGAGCGCCAGATGTGACCGTACATGGTCGATGACTCGCTCTTGATACATTTGCAGTCTGCTTTGTCCCTCCTGTGCAATGTAAGTTATTCCTGCTTCTCCACCCTATCTGCTGGTCCATATCTCCCTCTGAACTCCCCTCCTCTTCCTCTCTTGTGGGCACCCACGTGACATCACTAGACACGTCGTCATCGATGTCACCTTCCCCACCGCTATAAGTAGAGATCTCGGAGTAGGCAGCAACACCGGGGACCAACCTCCTCCTTGGGCTGATCTGGGTACTGTCGTCAGACTGCTGAGTAGCGGTTGTTGCTACCTCCTCTTCCTGATCCAATACCAAGAGTGGCTGCGCATCAGAAATGTCTTGATATGGATCGGAAAATAATTCCTGTGACTCAAGCGAAAGGTATGTGGTGGTGGTGGTGTTGTTGGTGGTAGTGTCTTTGGGGATGCATATAGCAGAGAGTGAAGAGGAGGGTGCAGATCGAGAGGATGAGGAGGGTGCAGAAGAGTAAGGCTGAGTGAGCCACTCAACCAAGTCTGGTGCGTCCTTTAAATGAATTGAACGCACCTTCTGCAACTTCCCACTTTGGCTCAAGCCTGTTGCTCCTGCCCTACCCCTACCCACCCATGCGGAAGGGCCTGCCTCTTCCTCTGCCTGTCATTTTTTAAATGACCCTGTGACAAAACTCTCAGTCCCTATATTGATGAAGGACTGCTGCAGTATAGGGCAGCGGTCAGCAGTAGTGCACCTCAACCCTATGTATTGTGGACCTATACCAGTCCTTACGGAATAGCAGACTATACCTCACTCAACCCTATGTACTGTAGCACCCTAGACCAAGTTACCAGTCCTTATAAGGACCTTTGTGAAACAAGTAGGTTGTGACTGATTAGCAGACTGTACGTCAGTCCCTATACTGATGAAGGACTGCTGCAGTATAGGGCAGCGGTCAGCAGTAGTGCACCTCAACCCTATATATTGTGGACCTATACCAGTCCTTATGGAATAGCAGACTGTACCTCACTCCACCCTATGTACTGTAGCACCCTAGACCAAGTTACCAGTCCTTATAAGGACCTTTGTGGAACAAGTAGGTTGTGAATGATTAGCAGACTGTACGTCAGTCCCTATACTGATGAAGGACTGCTGCAGTATAGTGCAGCGGTCAGCAGTAGTGCACCTCAACCCTATGTATTGTGGACCTATACCAGTCCTTACGAAATAGCAGACTGTACCTCACTCAACCCTATGTACTGTAGCACCCTAGACCAAGTTACCAGTCCTTATAAGGACCTTTGTGGAACAAGTAGGTTGTGACTGATTAGCAGACTGCAGCAGAAGGGCAGCAGTCAAGTATAATATTCTTTCTATATTTGGAAGAAAGAATATTATAGGTGTACAAGCCTATTACCATACCAATCCTGAAAAGAACCTTTGTGGACCTAATCGTAGTAACAGCTACTGATTAAACTGACCCTCACTGCCCCACACACAGCTTCCTGCCTGTCCCTATATAAACTGACAAAACAGAGGCTGCTGGAACAATAACTTGAATAGCACTTTTGTGGACTTGATAGTAACAGCTAATGATTAAACTGACTGTCCCTGCAGCACACACCGTCCTGTACCTTTCTCTAAACTGACAAAAGACATTCAGGCTGCTGCAACAATCAGTAGCACAGCAGTGCCTCAAACCTATATCCTGAACTACACCTAACATCTATACCAGTCCTGAAAAGAACTTGTGTACCAATAAGCTAGCGATTTGGGTCACTGCAATCTCTCCCTGCTCCACACAGCATCCTCTCCCTATAGTGACAGAAGAAAGAATGTAAAATGGCCGCCGGATCGGGTCTATTTATAAGTTAGGGGGAATGTCCAAGTGTCCATGTGCTGTAATGTCTCAATTGGCTGTCCTGTACCCCATGATGGATGTGTCATCATAGGTCAAAGTTCTTTTACACAGTAAACACGGAAGTCCGCCGGGCGAACGGCGGCAATAGTCCTCCGATCTGGCGGACCGCGAACAGCCGAAATTTGCCGCGAAACTACCGCCGAGCGAACCGTTCGGCCATCACTATACAACATGTCTCTGAATTAAACAATCAGGTGTTCTTCATCAAGGGATAAATCACAGAACAAAGAAATACGGCAAAGTTGCCAAACATGACATGACCTCTGAATTCTTTTTAATAATGTTGTTATGCTGTTGCTAATCTATGATGAATAAAGTACTTCTTACCGTTAATGTGACTTCTGGTGCTGCATGATTGTGCTGATGGCTTTGTAGTCTGGTTGATACGTGGTGAGGTTAAGCTTCATGCAGGCGTTGAGACTTCCATCCGTTAAACGTGATCCTAATTTCAATGTCATCGTCCCCCCCCCCACTGTAATATCCACATCTCCCCTCCCCCCCCCCCCCACAGCAATATCCACATCTCCCCCACTGTAATATCCCCATCTCCCCCACTGTAATATCCACATCTACCCCTCACTGTAATATCCACATCTACCCCTCACTGTAATATCCACATATCCACACATCTCCCCCACTGCAATATCCACATCTCCCCCACTGCAATATCCACATTCCACCCCACTGTAATATCCACATCTCCCCCTCACTGTAATATCCACATCTCCCCCTCACTGTAATATTCACATCTACCCCACTGTAATATCCACACATCTCCCCCCACTGCAATATCCACATCTCCCCCTCACTATAATATCCACATCTCCCCCCCCACTGCAATATCCACAGCTCACCACATCTCCCCCCACTGCAATATCCACATCTCCCCCCCCCACTGCAATATCCACATCTCCCCCACTGTAATATCCACATCTCCCCCCCACTGTAATGTCCACATATCCACACATCTCCCCCCACTGCAATATCCACATCTCACTCACTGCAATATCCACATCCCCCCCCCCCACTGTAATATCCACATCTCCCCCCCACTGTAATATCCACATCTCCACACATCTCCCCCTCACTGTAATATCCACATCTCCCCTCCAGTGCAATATCCACATCCCCCCCAGTGCAATATCCACATCTCCCCCCCAGTGCAATATCCACATCTCCCCCCACTGTAATTTCCACATCTGCACACATCTCCCCCCACTGCAATATCCACATCTCCCCCACTGCAATATCCACATCTCCACACATCTCCCCCCACTGTAATGTCCACATCTCCCCCACTGTAATATCCACATCTCCCCCCCCCCCCACTGCAATATCCACATCTCCCCCTCACTGTAATATTCACATCTCCCCCCCACTGTAATATCCACATCTCCCCCCCACTGTAATATCCACATCTCCACACATCTCCCCCTCACTGTAATATCCACATCTCCCCTTCAGTGCAATATCCACATCCCCCCCAGTGCAATATCCACATCTCCCCCCCAGTGCAATATCCACATCTCCCCCCACTGTAATTTCCACATCTGCACACATCTCCCCCCACTGCAATATCCACATCTCCCCCACTGCAATATCCACATCTCCACACATCTCCCCCCACTGTAATGTCCACATCTCCCCCACTGTAATATCCACATCTCCCCCCCCCACTGCAATATCCACATCTCCCCCCCCCCACACTGCAATATCCACATCCCCCCCCCACTGCAATATCCACATCTCCCCCCCCCCCCACTGCAATATCCACATCTCCCCCCCACTGCAATATCCACATTTCCCCCCCCCCACTGTAATCTCCCCCCCACTGTAATATCCACATCTCCCCCCCCCCACTGTAATATCCACATCTCCACCCCCACTGTAATCTCCCCCCCCCACTGCAATATCCACATATCCCCCCACTGCAATATCCACATCTCCACACATCTCCCCCACTGTAAAGTCCACATCTGCCCACATCAGAAAGAACCCCCCCCACCCCCCTGAATGGGACTTTAGAAGACCACCAACCCCAAAGTGCGATTAAAACATGTATATACTTTATTAATAATAATATAAAAAAGTAAAAAAATAATTATATATATATATATATATATATATATATATATACACATTTTGTGAATAAATATAATATAATAAATAAGGGTTTATAAAAAAGTAATAATAGTTAAAATAGTTAATAAATATAAAAATAACTATAAATACGGGTGTATAAAATAGTGAATAAAAATAAATATTGACAATAGCCAAATATCAAACAACTCAAGATACACTATTAATGACCTCCCAATTAGTATATCATCACAGCGCTCAAACTCCCCCTCCTCCCAGCTGCCACTTAAAAAACTAAATGAATCTATCAAAAGGTGAAAAAAAGCAAATCTACCACTTGAAATGCTAAAAACACCTAGTGGCGCTATAAAGACTACACACTGCTAGAAAGCAGTGTGCTAAAATCCCCAAAACACCCACATAAAAATAATAAATAACTGTGCATCAATATAATCAACAATAAAATAAATATATCGTGATAATGTGACACTAAAAAATACAAAAAAATATATTATAATAAATACATGCATAAATCGCACAAGAATGATGCAGTGAATATGTGACAAAAGATGAAAAAGAAACATACACAATAACAGAAAGTGCTCTAATGAAAATGTGCAGTTCCAAAGTGCATTAGAAAGGTCTTCAATCCAATCCAATTATTGAAGAGTAATAATCGTGATGATGACAATAGTTCAAAAAAGGAAACAACTTCTAAACAAATGTCCATCAGCTGCAAATCCTCCACCGCACCCTTAGTGGTCGTGCCCCCCTTGTTCAAAGCACTCACCAGAAGTATTGCCCAGCACTCTCGTGTCGGGCAAACAACGCTTATAATGTATACAGATGATGATTATTTCTCCAAGCCACTTCTTATGACAACATCGCAGGTAGAGGTTAATCACTTAATATCTCAGAGTTACCTCAGGGAGACAAAAGAAACTTCCCATAGTGCAATAATGTAAAACTATTTAATCTCAATAAAACGTTCAATTAAAATCACACTCACATGGATCCAATAAAAAACAGGCACTTCAAAAAGACAATCCACTGGTCAATTCAAAGATTCTTCTCTCATGGGCATTGGTGAGTATACTGGAAGCAAGCTAAATTCATATCACAACGCACTGTCTCTATGCAAGGAATCTGTGTGGTACCTGACAGCAGACAACTCGATTTGAAACCAGCGCCAAAATAGTGATATCCAGTCCTTCAACCTGTGTGTTCCCCTTCCTCTGCCTTCTTTCTAATCAGTAACTGTGTAAGCTGGTCGCCCTATAGCCACGCCCCCGACATGTTTCGTCCAATGGACTTCTTCATGGGTTTGGCTATCCAGCTGTAACAACCCCCCTTTTATTTGCAATCTCAGGCGACCAATCACTCCCACTCCAGGTAACCACTCCCCCTTAAGACATCCAATTGGTTGATGAACTAGCCAAATATCCCCTGGGTGCTCTACTTTGTGCTTTCTATGCAAATTCAGTATCTTTTTGTTTATTGGCAATGTTATCATTTTCTTTTTGTGTGTTTATGGAAAAAACGTGATCGCACTTCAAAAAAATAAAAATAAAAATAAATAAATAAAAGGATTAAATCTAAAAACAAAAATAAGGGTGTGTAAATAAAACAATCACATATAAAAATAAATATAAATAAGAGTGCATAAAAATAGGTTAAATTAATATAAACAAATACAAGCAATATAAAATAATCAAGTGTGTATAAAAAAAATTTTGTTAATAATTAAAAAAAAAGAATATAAATAAGGGTTTATAAAAATGTTAAGAAAATATATATTTAGGAATACATTTCATGAATAAATATATAACATAAAAAATAGGGGTGTATAAAAAAAAAATAGTTAAAGCAGTTAATAAATATAAAAATAACTATAAAAAAGTTGTACAAAATAATGAATAACAATAAATAAGGGTGAGCGATTGATAATAGCCAAATACCTCCTGACTATTCTACTTCTATGTGCTTTCTATGCAAATTCAGTAACTTTTTGTTTATTGCCAAAATGTTCTTTTTTTATACGTTGATGGAAAAAACTTAAACACGTTTCAAAAAATAAAAATAAATAAGGGGGTCTTAACAGAAAAAAAAGCAAAAAGTTTAAATTTAAAAACAATAAGGGTTTGTAAATAAACAATCACATACAAATAATAAATATAATAATGAGTAAATCTAAAAATGAAAATAAATGGGTATAAAATAAATAAAAAACACACACACACACATACATATATATATATATATATATATATATATATATATATATATATATATTAAAATATACTTAATAAATAAAAAATAGTGATAAATAATTATCAAATTTCTTCCTCACAAATAACTGCAATTATTACATGTTTTTTACATATATTATGCTGCAATCATTTTTTAAAACAATTGTGAATATGTGATGTAACTTTTTGTTTATTGTCAATGTTATCATTTTCTTTTTGTGTGTTTACGTAAAAAACTTTAACACGTTTAAAAAAATAAAAAATAAAAGGTGTCTAAAACACAAAAGAAAATGGATTAAATATAAAAAAAATAAGGGTGTGTGTAAATAAAAGAATCACTCACATATAAAAACAAATATAAATAAAAGTGCATAAAATAAATAAATTTAATAGTAAATATAGAAAAAAAAATGTAACCAAAGGGGTATAAAATAATAAATCAAAACCTTAAACCCGTCACTCTGATTTAGATAGTGTAGGGAAACCTTTTTTTTATTATATATATACATATATATATATATATATATATATATATATATATATATATATATATATATATATATATATATATATATATATATTTTTTTTTTTTTTTTTTTTTCATATTTTTTATTGCCAATGATAACATTGGTAATGAAATAATAAAAACCTTAAACATAATATTTTTTATTTTCAATTTATGTTATATTATATATTATATTGATGGTTTTTATTTATTATTTTTGTTAATTTTTATTATTTATTATTATGTAGGCTGCTCTACAATAAAAATATAAATAAAGGGATATAAAATAATAAATAAAAACCTTAAACATAATATTTTTTATTTTCAATTTATGTTATATTATATATTATATTGATGGTTTTTATTTATTATTTTTGTTAATTTTTATTATTTATTATTATGTAGGCTGCTCTACAATAAAAATATAAATAAAGGGGTATAAAATAATAAATAAAAACCTTAAACATAATATTTTTTATTTTCAATTTATGTTATATTATATATTATATTGATGGTTTTTATTTATTATTTTTGTTAATTTTTATTATTTATTATTATGTAGGCTGCTCTACAATAAAAAATATAAATAAAGGGGTATAAAATAATAAATAAAAACCTTAAACATAATATTTTTTATTTTCTATTTATTTTATATAAACATTATATTTTTTATTTATTTTTATATTATATTTATTTATTTTATTTTTATTAAGTTTATTTCCATTTTTATTGTAGAGCAATATAAATAAAAAAATAAATAAAAATATATATATATATATAAGAAGATCGAAAAAAAAAAAAAAAAAGGGCTGTGCATCACTGCACTATCCAGGCTGCCTTGCATCAGCTATTCACAGGCGTCCCTAACATCATGGCTTTCTTTCGGGCGGTTAGGCCCATGCCATTGGCCCCATATGCCTTGCAACTTCATGGTCCTCGTGGAGCCACCACATTGCTGAGACAACGATTAGGGATGGCCGAACGGTTCGCCCGGCGGTCGTTTTGCGGCGAATTTCGGCTGTTCGCGGTCTGCCCCATCGGTGGACTATTGCCGCCGTTCGCCTGGCGGACTTCCGTGTTTACTGTGTAAAAGAACTTTGACCTATGATGACACATCCATCATGGGGTACAGGACAGCCAATTGAGACATTACAGCACATGGACACTTGGACATTCCCCCTAACTTATAAATACACCTGATCCGGCGGCCATTTTACATTCTTTCTTCTGTCACTATAGGGAGAGGTTGCTGTGTGGAGCAGGGAGAGATTGCAGTGACCCAAATCGCTAGCTATTTGGTACACAAAAGTTCTTTTCAGAACTGGTATAGGTGTTAGGTGTAGTTCAGGATATAGGTTTGCTGTGCTAGTGATTGTTGCAGCAGCCTGAGTGTCTTTTGTCAGTTTAGAGAAAGGGACAGGACGGTGTGTGCTGCAGGGACAGGCAGTTTAGTCATTAGCTGTTACTATCAGGTCCACAAAAGTGCTATTCCAGTTATTGTTCCAGTAGCCTCTGTTTTGTCAGTCTATATAGGGACAGGCAGGAAGCTGTGTGTGAGGCAGTGAGGGTCAGTTTAATCAGTAGCTGTTACTATATTAGGTCCACAAAGGTTCTTTTCAGGACTGGTATCAGTGGTATGGTAATAGGCTTGTACACGTATAATATTCTTTCTTCCAAATATAGAAAGAATATTATACTTGACTGCTGCCCTTCTGCTGCAGTCTGCTAATCAGTCACAACCTACTTGTTCCACAAAGGTCCTTATAAGGACTGGTAACTTGGTCTAGGGTGCTACAGTACATAGGGTTGAGTGAGGTACAGTCTGCTACTCTATAAGGACTGGTATAGGTCCACAATACATAGGGTTGAGGTGCACTACTGCTGACCGCTGCCCTATACTGCAGCAGTCCTTCATCGGTATAGGGACTGAGAGTTTTGTCACAGGGTCATTTAAAAAATGACAGGCAGAGGAAGAGGCAGGCCCTTCCGCATGGGTGGGTAGGGGTAGGGCAGGAGCAACAGGCTTGAGCCAAAGTGGGAAGTTGCAGAAGGTGCGTTCAATTCATTTAAAGGATGCACCAGACTTGGTTGAGTGGCTCACTCAGCCTTACTCTTCTGCACCCTCCTCATCCTCTCGATCTGCACCCTCTTCTTCACTCTCTGCTATGTGCACCCCCCAAAGACACTACCACCAACAACACCACCACCACAACATACCTTCCGCTTGAGTCACAGGAATTATTTTCCGATCCATATCAAGACATTTCTGATGCGCAGCCACTCTTGGTATTGGATCAGGAAGAGGAGGTAGCAACAACCGCTACTCAGCAGTCTGACGACAGTACCCAGATCAGCCCAAGGAGAAGGTTGGTCCCCGGTGTTGCTGCCTACTCCGAGATCTCTACTTATAGCGGTGGGGAAGGTGACGTCGATGATGACGTGTCTAGTGATGTCACGTGGGTGCCCACAAGAGAGGAAGAGGAGGGGAGTTCACAGGGAGATATGGACCAGCAGATAGGGAGAAGAAGCAGGAATAATTTACATTGCACAGGAGGGACAAAGCAGACTGAAAATGTATCAAGAGCGAGTCATCGACCATGTACGGTCACATCTGGCGCTCCCAGGACGCCGGCACATGGCTCCGCAGTGTGGGCTTTTTTTATCGTGTCCGCTGCTGACAATAGCGTTGCCATCTGCAATCTTTGCAGTCAATGCATTAGTCGCGGTAAGCCCAACACTCACCTAGGGACGACCGCCTTAAGAAGGCACATGAGCAGCCATCACCGAGCCCAGTGGGAGCAACGGAACACACAAAGCCACACTCCAGGCTCTCACCGTCCAGCCTCGTCTTCTACTTCCCCTTCTCCTCTCTCCTCACAATTGTCCTCAACTCCACCTTCCATCACACCAAGCTCACGTTTTTCTACAAAAAGGCAGGCTTCCGTGGGCCTAATGTTCGAGCGTAAAAAAAATGATGACGCCGTATAACCCTCTTGCCCAACGGTTGACGGCTGGCTTGTCAGAACTCATAGCCCGCCAACTACTGCCATATAAACTGGTGGACTCGGAGGCCTTTCGCAAATTTGTGGCCATTGGAACACCACAATGGAAGGTCCCAGGAAGGAAGTATTTCTCAGAGAAGGGCATCCCAGAGCCATATGGCCATGTTCAGTGGCAAGTGAATGTATCTCTGGCACACAGTGTCAGTGCCAAGATACATCTGACCACAGACACGTGGTCTAGCAAACTCAGGCAGGGAAGGTATATCACTTTTACTGCCCACTGGGTGAACCTTCTGACGGCCGTCAAGCATGTAACCCGTGGCACCCGTGTAGATTTGGTTTTACTGCCACGGATTGCATGCAGGCCTGGCCCTTCTTCTCCTCCTCCTCCTCCTACTCCCTCCTCCTCCCTCTCCTCCTCGGCTGACTCCTCCTTTTCCGCTGCTAGCGTCTCTTCCGCTGCGCCGCCCAAGCTCCCCAGAACCTATTCGACATGCCAGGTGAGACGTTGCCATGCCGTGCTGCGTCTGTTGTGCCTGGAAGCCAAGAGCCACACTGGCCCGGCACTCCTTTCAGCTTTGTGTTCACAGGCAGATCAGTGGCTAACACCGCTCAATTTGACAGTTGGTAAAGTGGTGTGTGACAACGGTGCCAATCTGCTTAGCGCATTGAAACAGGGCAAAATCACACACGTGCCATGCATGGCACACGTCTTAAACTTGGTCGTGCAGCGATTCGTTGTCAAATACCCTGGGGTCCAGGACATCTTGCGGCAGGCAAGGAAAATCTCAGCCCATTTCAGAAGATCTTACACGGCCATGGCTTGCCTTGCTGACATTCAGCGGCGACACAATCTGCCGGTCAGACGTCTTATTTGCGATTGCCCGACGCGATGGAACTCAACCTTCTATATGCTTGATAGGCTGCTCCAGCAGAAACGTGCAGTTAACGTCTACCTGTATGAACTCTGCGGCAGAACAGGTTCTGGGGAGCTGGGTTTTTTTTCACCGCGCCAGTGGCTGCTCATGCGCGACGCATGCAGACTTCTGCGGCCATTTGAGGAGATCACCAAACTGGTCAGTCGCAGCCATGACGCCATCAGTGACATGGTACCTTATGCCTTCTTTATGGAGCGTGCATTGCGTCGTGTCATTGATCAAGCTGTGGAGGAGCAGGAGCGGGAAGATGAGGAAGTCGCAATGCTGGATGAATTCCCAGGAGGGGCTACTCTATCTGAGACAAGTGAACAACAGGAGTCTGAAGAGGAGTCAGAGGAGGATGGTGGCGGGGCGGATGAGGAGGAGCAAGAAGAGCATGCTTTAAACATTTCTGGGATCCCTTTTGTGCGTGGATGGGGAGAGGAGAATGAAGAGGACGATATTATCCTGGATGATGAGCAGGAGCCAGGCCACCACACCGCTTCCAGTTTAGTGCAAATGGGGGCCTTCATGCTCCAGTGTTTTAATAGGGACCCCCGTATAAAAAGCATAAGGGTCAAGGGCTAGTACTGGGTGGCAACGTACTTAGACCCCCGGTACAAACACAAAATGGCGGAAATGTTACCGCCGTCACAGAGGGCTGGCAGAATGGAGCACTTCCAGGCCTTGCTTCGAGAAATGCTGCATTCTGCTTTTGCGTGCGCTGGCAGAGGAGCAATTCCCACTCCCAGAGAAGGAGTTGCGGGTACCAATCCAACAGCGCCTGCAAGAAGAGGCCAGTTTGAAGATGTGTTGGTGACTTCGGATATGAGGTCATTCTTTCAGCCGACCCATCGACAGGTGTCATCCGGATCCAGCATCAGGGAACGCCTAGACCGCCAGGTGTCCGACTACATCGGGTTAACGGCCGATGTGGACGCTCTGAGGAGTGATGAACCCCTGAACTACTGGGTGGGCAGGCTTGACCTCTGGCCAGAGCTTGCCCAATTTGCAATCGAACTGTTGGCTTGCCCCTCGTCCAGTGTCCTGTCCGAAAGGACGTTCAGCGCAGCAGGGGGGATCGTGGCCGATAAGTGTACTCGCCTAGCTCACGACAGTGTTAACTACCTCACATTTCTAAAAATTAATGAGGCATGGATCTCAGAGGAATTCAACACATGTGACCAGTAGACCATGTATATGTCGATAAACAATTTTTTTAATCGAGCACACAGACCTTCTTTCTTCATTTGGCTCACTTCCTTGTCCAAAAAAAGCACACCGTACTATATGCCCGTACCCTCCTGTTTGAAGAGGTTGAGCGGTGTCATATTTCTACTGGGGCTGCTTATTATGAGGGGCTCCCACCATCCCTGTGCTGTGCTGACTTCCTCCTGGGGCTGCTTATTATGAGGGGCTCCCACCATCCCTGTGCTATGCTGACATCCTCCTGGGGCTGTACCTCTGCTGTGCATATTATGAGGGGCTCCCACCATCCCTGTGCTGTGCTGTATTCCTCCTGGGGATGCTTATTATGAGGGGCTCCCACCATCCCTGTGCTGTGCTGACTTACTCCTGGGGCTGTACCTCTGCTGTGCATATTATGAGGGGCTCCCACCATCCCTGTGCTATGCTCATTATGAGGGGCTCCCACCATCCCTGTGCTATGCTCATTATGAGGGGCTCCCACCATCCCTGTGCTATGCTCATTATGAGGGGCTCCCACCATCCCTGTGCTATGCTCATTATGAGGGGCTCCCACCATCCCTATGCTATGCTCATTATGAGGGGCTCCCACCATCCCTGTGCTATGCTGACTTCCTCCTGGGGCTGCTTACGGTGCAGGTGTCAGTGCTTTATGACACGCTGCTGATGTCAGTGGACGGATGTACGGATGTATTGTTGCACACAGCATGTATTGGATAGTGGACGGATGTATTGTTGCACACGGCATGTATTGGATAGTGGATGGATGGATAGTGGATGGATGGATGTATTGTTGCACATGCCTTGTATTGGATAATGGATGGATGGATAGTGGATGGATGGATGGATGTATTGTTGCACACAGCTTCCATTGGATAGTGGATGTATTGTTGCACACTGTACATGTGTAAGCAGTTCAAAAGTTTTCTTCAAAAGTTGTGTGGTGTACTTTAACCCCCCCCCCCCCCCATTTTGTGCAATACACATCTCCACCACACATCTACCCCCTCCCCCATTGCAGCCATTTTGTGCAATACACATCCCCTCCACCACACATCTCTCCCCTCCCCCCATGGCAGCCATTTAGTCATTGGACACATCCCCTCTACCACACATCTCTCCCCTCCCCCCATGGCAGCCATTTAGTCATTGGACACATCCCCTCTACCACACATCTCTCCCCTCCCCCCATGGCAGCCATTTAGTCATTGGACACATCCCCTCCACCACACATCTCTCCCCTCCCCCCATGGCAGCCATTTAGTCATTGGACACATCCCCTCCACCACACATCTCTCCCCTCCCCCCATGGCAGCCATTTAGTCATTGGACACATCCCCTCCACCACACATCTCTCCCCTCCCCCCATGGCAGCCATTTAGTCATTGGACACATCCCCTCCACCACACATCTCTCCCCTCCCCCCATGGCAGCCATTTAGTCATTGGACACATCCTCTCTACCACACATCTCTCCCCTCCCCCCATGGCAGCCATTTAGTCATTTGACACATCCCCTCTACCACACATCTCCCCCCTCCCCCCATGGCAGCCATTTAGTCAATGGACACATCCCCTCCCCCACACATCTCCCCCCTCCCCCATGGCAGCCATTTTGTGCAATACACATCCCCCTCCACCACACATCTCACCTAGCAGCCTGTAGGATGCTCATTAAAGTCTCCGCCACAGACTTGTAAGTTACACTTTAGCATCACTGATGGATTGGATGAACTTTAAAGAACCATCATACTGTACCAGTTTCTCTCAGCCGATACGGTTATACCATTTGAGTGTTGATCCAGGTCGCATCCTGCAACTAAGCCTTCAGAGAAGCCAGCCTTGCGCATGGCCTTCTCCTGAAAGGGTCCTCCCCTGGGGTTCTTCAGTTGCTGGGGCTCTCCCTTCAGATGAGACGGCACCAGACCTTCCTTGGATCAGTAGGCTACGAAAGTCATTCGGACCTACCCCTGCAGTTGCGTTGCCTTGGGCCAGCGAGCCCCGAGACACAGGATGCATGGTTCCGCACCCCAGCTCAGGAGGGCCATAAGGCTGGGTGAGGAGGACCACCAGAACCACGCGGATAGGAAAAGAGCTCCCATTCCCATGGTGTCAGTACCTTAAATACCCCCCGCCCCCAGAATGCACAGCAGGAGAACACTCCCACTGGGCTTGTTCCAAGAGGTAAGTGGCATTTATTGCATCCAGCTAGACTGCCTTTCTACTCTTGCCAGCGTCCTGTCAAAAAATGTCCACCTATCAAATACTGTCCACCCCGTACAGCGCAGGCGCGGCGCTTGCGCAGTACAGATCACAAGGAGATTCGGAAAATCTCCAAAGATGAACGGCGCCTGCGCCGTGAGTCCAGGTGCAAGCCCCACCATCCAAGTGGAAATAGGGCTGCGCATAGTTTGAGGGCCCCTCGCGGTCTCGCTTTGCTCGCCACGCTTTGGGCACGGCCTCGCTTCACTCGGCTCTTTTATATTCTAACTCTATGTCCACTTGGATGGTGGGGCTTGAACCCCTGGACTCACGGTGCAGGCGCTGTTCATCTTCGCAGATTATCTGAATCTGCTTGTCATGTGTACTGCGATGGGGGACAGTATTTGACTGTCAAAACAATAGTGCCAGCGCTATATATATATATATATATATATATATATTGTACAGGACGCCAAGGTTGGGTCCTGGACGGGTACTATGTGGCGCCTATATTCGGGATGTGGTCCCTTTAAGGGAATCATGGTAGGCCTCAGGGGGTCACCCAAAAATGGGTGACAGATTCCGGGTGTAGTTTGCGGGAGTTGACTGATTCGCGGTCCTCTCTGTATTTTAAGAGAGGTAGTTGGGACCCGGAATTTGGGAGGCTCCAAAGTGTCATTTGGGTGGGAAAGAGCCTCCCTCCCTGACCACAGGGGGTTAACGGCCTCCAGGAAGACACACAGCCTATAAAGACAGGAAGTAGTCAGAGAGGTGTGATGAGGAGGAGAAGGAGATGAACACCTGTCTGAGAAGCTGTCTGGCTGTGTTGTTATATTTGCTGTTTGCTGTTTGCTGTTTGCTGTTTGCTGTTTGCTGTTTGCTGTACAAGGACTCTTTTTTTGGTGAAGACCTTCTACAGAACTGTAGGTGCTTTTCTTTTTGTATTATTTTGTGCTGAAGACAAGCGGACTTTAATTTATGGTTTACATGCTGGAGAAAAGCTTTATTTTTGATTTATTGATAAATAAATATATTTTGGTTTCACCTGACAACAGTTTATGCACTTAATCCCGCGGAGCTAGTATCCCCAAACTTCACAATATATATATATATATATATATATATATATGGTCGGAGCCCTCCGCTCTAAGAGATATGAAAGAACACATAAACACCTCACAAGACTAACAACATAAAATAGACCTGAATTGTGCCCTTGGTCTGCTGTAAGGTAAGCCCTGGTGAGCTGGGCGGTGAGCCCTGGTCTGCTGGGTGATATGCCAAGAGAAGGCCGCAAAAGACTTGGTTTAGGGAGGTAATTATTTATGTACAACAAGACACTACGGGGCAAAGTTGCTGAAGGCTCAGGACATTTCCACTTGTGGATTGGAGATGTATCGAGTAAAGCAGGTGGATTCCCGCCTGCCCATCTTTGATCGCGTGGACTGGGACCCCGTTTCGTGAGGCTGCTGATGCTGCTCCAATGCAAAAGAATGTCCAAGAAAATGACCAAGGTCCTGGCCTAATTTGCTCAAAAGGAACCTGACGTGACTAATGAACTGGTTGCTGCCTGGGGTATTAATCGGGAACGGTAGTAATGGGCTGTCCTGCGAGGGATGAAACATATGGGCCAAAAATTGATCTAGGATGGACACAGAGAGTTTGGAAAGGTTTGATGTCAACCCCTGGACCGGACTATTGTGTTTTGGACACCCTGAGGAGCAAGATGAAGTAAGTCTGATGGCGAGTGAGGTGGCATCTACGTAACACTTTACAACTGGGATGGTGACAGTATTCACTGGGGTGTAAGAAGCTGTAGAAAGCCAGGTAGATGGCTGCTTGAACGACCAGGCTGAATTTAGCCAAAGGGGAATGTGACAGGATGAAAGACACGTCTCGGAATATGGTGCTGGTGACGGGTAGCCGTTTGATACTGATTTGAGGTCATTGCCTGTGAATACCACACAACATGGTCTTGACCGTATGGGCGGCAAACAAGACTGTTTGTTAGGATCTCATAAGGGGATGAAATACTGGATGTCAGCTGAGTGGGGTCTAAGGTATTGTGTGACAATGCCAACTGTGTGTGGTGGCATAATATGAAGACCAGGATGTGATGGAGAACTCTTTGGTATTGCTCTGGGGTTTGAGGCTAGTAACCTGCCATGCAGTAGAACCTCTAGGCTGCACGGTAGGCCTTCAAGATGTTGTGAGATAATGAAAGATTAATAAGTCAGGTAGCGTCGTGAAAGTGTTGTTTGAATCCGAGGTTAGCTACGAACAGTGTGGGATAAGAGACATGGTCGGGTCGGTTCCAGGTTCCTGCAAAACATGACGAAGCAAAGTTAACGGGTAGTGCGTCGGCCAGATTATTGCGTTTGTCTGGGATGTGGACGCATAGGATGTTAGATTGGTGCTGTGGGGATAGTGGCACCAGCCTGCGCAGGAAGGCCACGATGGCCGGCTACTAGGACCTTCTTTATTCATAATACTGGCTGTGGCTTGGTTGTCTGTGGCGAACGTCACTGTTTGTCCTGCCCAGTTGTTGCACCAGACTTGAGCTGCTGCGACAATGGGGTAGAGGTCGAACAAAGAGGAGGACTAACTGAACCCAGGAATCAAGAGGATTTCTGATGGCCATGGCCCGATAAACCCAAGTTGGCCAAAAATTGAGGCGAGGACCTGTGGAGGCTGTGGTGACCATGACTACCTGAGATGAAGAGAGAGATGCTGAGGGAATACACATTGGCATGCCATTCCAATTTGTGAGAAATTCGACTCCCATGGGCAGATCTGCTATAGCTAGCACATCTTAATTTAAGGATTTAGTCAGGGTCTTTACCTGGAAGAGAAACACTAAAAGGTGGGAGTCTTGAGTCTGGCTGCTGCCTTGGCTGAAAATGAGCGGTGATAGTCAAAGGATGGGCACCCTGCATACTTGTGACCTGCTGCATGCAGATATGGGTCCAATTCTACCCTCCTGTTGGGGTTGCTCTGCCTAGCATGTCTCTGACTGTCCCCAAGGCCAGCACAAACTCTGTGACAGTGAGCTTGCGATTAAGTAAAGGGTCTCTGGCCTTCAGGATGACGGAGACATCTCCTCACGAATATGACTTGTTCTAGACCAAGTTGTGTACTGCTATGAGGAGGGATGCTAAGTTAACGTCGTTGTCATCCAAGATGTCCTCCTAGATGCCCTGCTAGGCCAAGGTCTGCAGGGAAGACGATGGTGCAGAAGTTGGGTGTATCTGTAAGTGAAGGTACGGGAATGACGGTGGTGACTGGAGCTGGTAGGGGCACGGCTGGGCGTACCTCCAGGGCTGTCACTCTGCTTGGACTTCAGCCACTACTGTTGACAGTGTGGTTACCCAGGAGTGCAGCTGAGTAGTCGCAAAGAAGATAGACTGAAGTGGAAACAGTAGCCTAAAGGCTTGGTTTCCTGGCTGCGGCAGGGTAGGATTTACTCCTGCGACACCGTTCTGCTATGAGTTTTTTTTTTTTATTGGTCCAAGCTCTTGTGAGACTGTAAATCGCCGCTTGCTGAGCCCGTAAAGGGTGATGGCAGGGCTGAGGCAAAGTCCTCACTGTCTGCCTGCGACATGGCGTCAACTAAAAGCAAAAGGGGGGGGGTGCGTATGTTTGAGGTAAGTTGCAAAGGTAGGAGGGGATAGTTGCATTTGGGTAGATAAGAAGATAAAAGGCGGAAGGAAACAAGAAGAATAGGACAAGGAACGACAGCCATAGTGACAGTTGGTTTGCGCTCGAGCGCTGTTGAGTGTGACTTTAGAAAACTCAAAAGAATCCGTGACAACTGAGGTGAGCCAGGAGGTGACTAGCTAGGTAACCGATAGCTCGGGTGTAAGTCTGTGCTCGGCACAGACTAATGAACCAGAGCGCCCCAGGGCGGACTGGGGTGGGTAGCTGAAGTCTGGTATACTAAGTAGGAATGTTGCGATCTGTAGTTAATTGACGTGGGTTCGGTCTACTAATGCTTGCACTGCCAGCAAGTATGGAGATTAGGCGACCTTGTCTGCGTATTGAAGGCTTGTGCTTCGAAAACAGAGTGAAGTGCACAGAAGTATGTGACAGTTGCTAACGCCTCAGGAGCAGGTCAAATTCTGTATGTGAAGTAAAAATATGTAGTGAAAGAGTGTTTAAGAGAAAAGGGGGAATCCCATTAAACTAAACACCTGACTTTATGCCCTAGTTGTGAAGTCGACTGGTTGGGTTCGAGAACGGAGTTGACCGGGAGCCTGTAGTAAGGTGACATGAGAATTTTGTTTTGACAAGGGGGATTGCAAAGAGCTGTTTGGGGCAAAGCTGGCCCCCTGGTGAAGATGCAAGCCCTCGACAATGGTTTTTTTTTTTTTTTTTTTTTTTTGGGAGATACTGTCCAAACCTGGTGCAGGGTGGACTAACTGGTGTTCTAACTGGCCTAAAAAGGGGAAAGCGACAGAGAAAATGATGAGCAGCCGTGTTGCTACTGGAGACGATGAGTGGCAGTTTGAGCCACTTGCTGAAATGCTTGCAGCGATTGCAAGGAAGCGGCCTTATTTGAATTATGAGGTGAGAATGAATGAATGAATGAATGGATGAATGAGGTGAGCAGCTGTGTTACTACTGGAGATGAGTGGCCGTATTAAGCTATTGCAGAGATGCTTGCAGCGATTGCAAGAAAGCAGCTTTATTTAAATCTATAAATTAAATTATAAGTGTGTAGGAATGAGGAGAGCAGCCGTGTTGCTACTGGAGATGAGTGGCCGTATTAAGCCATGCATTGATGCTTGCAGCGCTTGCAAGGAGCTTTGTTGAAAGTCGAAAGAAAAGGTTATAGAGGAAATGTGATTATGTAGGAATGACCGTGCGCAACACTGAGCAAATTGGTGGAGAGAATGGTGTATGATCATGTATGGATAGACTGAGAAAGTCAAACGTAAGTACTGCTGAATTCGTACAGTCGATGTGACTAGTTTGAACTGGGTTATAGCTATGGAATAGTCTGCGAAGATTTGAATTATTTGAGTCGGTGATGCAACAGGATTCGGCTTGGTTGTTAGAGTTGCGTTTGGCAAGGACTGGAATCGTTGCGCCGATGCTGCGACTAGACTCGAATGCTCCGTAGATGCGACTGAGAGGCTCGTATATGGGATCCGACCGTATCGCTGAGGATATGGCTGGGTTCGGATTGATTGAATTGTGATGGTGGTTTGAAGGGGCTTGTGATTGCCGAGGATCCGAAACATAAAAGCGAAGTTGCGACTAGATTCGAATTGGCCGTAGATGCGAGGTGAGTAAGGGGCTTGAATGTCGGATTTGACCGCATCGCCGTGAAGTGAACAGCTCGAGTAAACCCACGTTGGGTAGAAAGCATGAAATACATGAAAGATGACATAGAAAGACTTACGGTGGCGTAAGTGCGACTTTTTGCAAAATGAACATGATAAACGAACATGATAACGTAACTACTTGAGTTTAGAGGAGCGGTAACAACAAAGTCCTACCTGCGACAGCGAGTGTGTAGCGGTCCGAGCGTGGGACAATCGATGAAGATATACGACCGATCTCGAAGGTACAACTACGTGGACACACAGTGAGTTGGCAGAGTCAGCCTGTGCAGTGCATTTGACACGAATCAGCTTAAAAAATGTATGAGATGAATCATGATAATTGGCAGTAAGGAGTATCTGATACGAATTGGTTGTAGAGTGTATGCCATTCCTTACTGTGAAACCAAACACCTATCAACCACCCATCCCCCCCAGGCTAGTCAAGTGCAGGAAAACATCAGGTGGGTTTAATTACACCTCAATCAGCCACAGAAACCCATACAAACAATACCTGTTTATCTCAAAAAAGGATGAGAACAGAGAATCTTATAACCAGTGAAGCCTATGGCGAGTGATATTGGAGAACGACCAATAGCGACTCGGAGGCTTGGATCTATGAATGAATCGTATGTTTGGTAGAAGGAATTTACGAAGGTACTATGCCTGTGCCGAAAGATGTCGGGACATGAGTGTCAACAACTCAGAGGTAGGTTTTGCGAAAGGGGTGCAGGATAGTAAGCATGATAAGCCGCAAGTTTGCACATGATATGAAAAGATTCGGATACTACTTATCTGCGACCATGAGCGGGAACCGCCGACGAAGACCACGAATGAAGAAGCCGAAGTGCACCTGTGATTGGACGCACAGATAGTCGACCGTGAGGGAGCTGAGAAGAGTCGGCCCCTTGATGTGCAGTACCTTGCATTGGAACCGACACAGACCGTTGTGGGTGGTCTGATTAAATACCCTCCGGGCTCCTCCCATAATTACGGGCCACCATACTGGCCCTCTTATATATACACACACACACTGATATGTGTTCTCATTACTATTACCATTATTATTACTATTACTATTATTATTAATTTGTATTGTATACAAATAAAGCAAATATTATAAAGATACTATGATACCCATTCAAATATAAAAAATAAAAAGGTTAACGGTTCTGTTGTAATCACTGTGGTGTGGCATTAATCTTGATTTATTTTTTCACTTCCCTTCACAGGCTTTGCTTTTGGTTTCAGTCACTTGCATTGCAGACCCACTCTATCCGACTCCCCGACTAGTGAGTAATATTAAATACAGTACTGCTGTTTCAAATGTTGATGGTCCATCTAACATATAATATCCATTTTATCTATGTATACTCTTATTTTTGTAATAACATTTTATTCACAGGCTTTGCATATGGTTTCTGTCAGTTGCATTGCAGTCCCGATCTACCAGACTCCCCGACTAGTGAGTATCATTTGATTACTGTCCTGCTCATTGCAACGTTGATGGTACATATAGCATCTTTAATAAACCCTTTTATCTATGCATCTTACCCTTTTTTTTATTATTTTTAAATTCACAGGCTTTGCATTGGATTTTGGTCAGTTGCTTTGCAGTCCCGATCTCCCAGACTCCCCGACTAGTGAGTATCATTTGATTACTGTCCTGCTCTTTGCAACGTTGATGATAAACCTTTTTTTTATCTATGCATCTTCCTTTTTTGTTATATTTTTTTCTTACAGGCTTTGCATTTGGTTTCGGTCAGTTGCAGTCCCGATATATCAGACTCCAGCAACTAGTGAGTAATATCAGAATGATTCAAATTTGTGATACGTGTATAATTATTTTTTCAAGGTGTAGATAAAGACTATATTTTTTTTGGATGCTTATTTATTATAGACTTGGTATATTTAGCAGCTGTTAAAATTTAGATTTTTTTTTACAATTTAGTGGCTCCAAAAAATACCACAAAGGTCCTTATAAGGACTGGTAACTTGGTCTAGGGTGCTACAGTACATAGGGTTGAGTGAGGTACAGTCTGCTATTCTATAAGGATTGGTATAGGTCAACAATACATTGGGTTGAGGTGCACTACTGCTGACCGCTGCCCTATACTGCAGCAGTCCTTCATCAGTATATGGACTGACGTACAGTCTGCTAATCAGTCACACACAACCTACTTGGTCCACAAAAGTCCTTATAAGGACTGGTAACTTGGTCTGTCTAGGGTGCTACAGTACATAGGGTTGAGTGAGGTACAGTCTGCTATTCTATAAGGACTGGTATCGGTCCACAATACATAGGGTTGAGGTGCACTACTGCTGACCGCTGCCCTATACTGCAGCAGTCCTTCATCGGTATAGGGACTGACGTACAGTCTGCTAATCACTCACACACAACCTACTTGGTCCACAAAAGTCCTTATAAGGACTGGTAACTTGGTCTGTCTAGGGTGCTACAGTACATAGGGTTGAGTGAGGTACAGTCTGCTATTCTATAAGGACTGGTATCGGTCCACAATACATAGGGTTAAGGTGCACTACTGCTGACCGCTGCCCTATACTGCAACAGTCCTTCATCGGTATAGGGGCTGAGAGTTTTGTCACAGGGTCATTTAAAAAATGACAGGCAGAGGAAGAGGCAGGCCCTTCCGCAGGGGTGGTAGGGGTAGGGCAGGAGCAACAGGCTTGAGCCAAAGTGGGAAGTTGCAGAAGGTGCGTTCAATTACTTTAAAGGACGCACCAGACTTGGTTGAGTGGCTCGCTCAGCCTTACTCCTCTGCACCCTCCTCATCCTCTCGATCTGCACCCTCTTCTTCACTCTCTGCTATGTGCACCCCCAAAGACACTACCACCAACAACACCACCACCATATACCTTCCGCTTGAGTCACAGGAATTATTTTCCGATCCATATCAAGACATTTCTGATGCGCAGCCACTCTTGGTATTGGATCAGGAAGAGGAGGCATTAACAACCGCTACTCAGCTGTCTGACAACAGTACCCAGATCAGCCCAAGGAGGAGGTTGGTCCCCGGTGTTGCTGCCTACTCCGAGATCTCTACTTATAGCGGTGGGGAAGGTGACGTCGATGATGACGTGTCTAGTGATGTCACGTGGGTGCCCACAAGAGATGAAGAGGAGGGGAGTTCAGAGGGAGATATGGACCAGCAGATAGGGAGGAGAAGCAGGAATAATTTACATTGCACAGGAGGGACAAAGCAGACTGCAAATGTATCAGGAGCGAGTCATAGACCATGTACGGTCACATCTGGCGCTCCCAGGACACCGGCACATGGCTCCGCAGTGTGGGCTTTTTTTAACGTGTCCGCTGCTGACAATAGCGTTGCCATCTGCAATCTTTGCAGTCAACGCATTAGTCGCGGTAAGCCCAACACTCACCTAGGGACGACTGCCTTAAGAAGGCACATGAGCAGCCATCACCGAGCCCAGTGGGAGCAACGGAACACACAAAGCCACACTGCAGGCTCTCACCGTCCAGCCTCGTCTTCTACTTCTCCTTCTCCTCTCTCCTCACAATTGTCCTCCACTCCACCTTCCATCATGCCAAGCTCACGTTTTCCTGCAAAAAGACAGGCTTCCGTGGGCCTAATGTTCGAGCGTAAAAAAATGATGACGCCGGATAACCCTCTTGCCCAACGGTTGACGGCTGGCTTGTCAGAACTCATAGCCCGCCAACTACTTCCATATAAACTGGTGGACTCGGAGGCCTTTCGCAAATTTGTGGCCATTGGAACACCACAATGGAAGGTCCCAGGAAGGAAGTATTTCTCAGAGAAGGGCATCCCAGAGCTATATGGCCATGTTCAGCGGCAAGTGAATGTATCTCTGGCACACAGTGTCGGTGCCAAGATACATCTGACCACAGACACGTGGTCTAGCAAACACGGGCAGGGAAGGTATATCACTTTTACTGCCCACTGGGTGAACCTTCTGACGGCCATCAAGCATGTAACCCGTGGCACCCGTGTAGATTTGGTTTTACCGCCACGGATTGCATGCAGGCCTGACTCTTCTTCTCCTCCTCCTCTTACTCCATCCTCCTCCCTCTCCTCCTCAGCTGACTCCACCTTTATATGCTTGATAGGTTGCTCCAGCAGAAACGTGCAGTTAACGTATACCTGTATGAACTCTGTGGCAGAACCGGTTCTGGGGAGCTGTTTTTTTTTTCACCGCGCCAGTGGCTGCTCATGCGTGACGCATGCAGACTTCTGCGGCCATTTGAGGAGATCACCAAACTGGTCAGTCACAGCCATGGCTCCATCAGTGACGTGGTACCTTATGGCTACTTTATGGAGCGTGCATTGCGTCGTGTCATTGATCAAGCTGTGGAGGAGCAGGAGCGGGAAGATGAGGAAGTCGCAATGCTGGATGAATTCCCAGGGGGGGCTACTCTATCTGAGACAAGTGAACAACAGGAGTCTGAAGAGGAGTCAGAGGAGGATGGTGCCGGGGCAGATGAGGAGGAGCAAGAAGAGCATGCTTTAAACCTTTCTGGGATCCCTGTTGTGCGTGGATGGGGAGAGGAGAATGAAGAGGATGACATTATCCTGGATGATGAGCAGGAGCCAGGCCACCACATCGCTTCCAGTTTAGTGCAAATGGGGGCCTTCTTGCTCCAGTGTTTTAATAGGGGCCCCCGTATAAAAAGCATAAGGGTCAAGGACCAGTACTGGGTGGCAACGTACTTAGACCCCCGGTACAAACAAAAAATGGCGGAAATGCTACCGCCGTCACAGAGGCCTGTCAGAATGCAGCACTTCCAGGCCTTGCTTTGAGAAATGCTGCATTCTGCTTTTGCCTGCGCTGGCAGAGGAGCAATTCCCACTCCCAGAGAAGGAGTTGCGGGTACCAATCCAACAGCGCCTGCAAGAAGAGGCCGGTTTGAAGATGTGTTGGTGACTTCGGATATGAGGTCATTCTTTCAGCCGACCCATCGACAGGTGTCATCCAGCATCAGGGAACGCCTAGACCATCAGGTGTCCGACTACATCGGGTTAATGGCCGATGTGGACGCTCTGAGGAGTGATGAACCCCTGGACTACTGGGTGGGCAGGCTTGACCTCTGGCCAGAGCTTGCCCAATTTGCAATCGAACTGTTGGCTTGCCCCTCATCCAGTGTCCTGTCCGAAAGGACGTTCAGCGCAGCAGGGGGGATCGTGACCGATAAGCGTACTCGCCTAGCTCACGACAGTGTTAACTACCTCACATTTCTAAAAATGAATGAGGCATGGATCTCGGAGGAATTCAACACATGTGACCAGTAGACCATGTATATGTCTATAAACAATGTTTTTAATCAAGCACAGAGACCTTCTTTCTTCATTTGGCTCACTTCCTTGTCCAAAAAAAAGCACACTGTACTATATGCCCGTACCCTCCTCTTTGAAGAGGTTGAGCGGTGTCATATTTCTACTGGGGCTGCTTATTATGAGGGGCTCCCACCATCCCTGTGCTGTGCTGACATCCTCCTGGGGCTGTACCTCTGCTGTGCATATCATGAGGGGCTCCCACCATCCCTGTGCTGTGCTGACTTCCTCCTGGGGCTGTACCTCTGCTGTGCATATTTTGAGGGGCTTCCACCATCCCTGTGCTATGCTCATTATTAGGGGCTCCCACCATCCCTGTGCTGTGCTGACTTACTCCTGGGGCTGCTTATTATGAGGGGCTCCCACCATCCCTGTGCTATGCTGACATCCTCCTGGGGCTGCTTATTATGAGGGGCTCCCACCATCCCTGTGCTATGCTGACATCCTCCTGGGGCTGCTTATTATGAGGGGCTCCCACCATCCCTGTGCTATGCTCATTATGAGGGGCTCCCACCATCCCTGTGCTATGCTGACTTCCTCCTGGGGCTGCTTACGGTGCAGGTGTCAGTGCTGTATATCACGGTGCTGGTGTGAGTGCTTTATGTCACGGTGCTGATGCCAGTGCTCTCTATCACGGTGCTGCTGTCAGTGCTGGTTATCACGGTGCTGGTGTGAGTGCTTTATGTCATGCTGCTGATGTCAGTGCTCTCTATCACAGTGCTGCTGTCAGTGCTGTATATCACGGTGCTGGTGTGAGTGCTTTATGTCACGCTGCTGATGTCAGTGCTCTCTATCATGGTGCTGCTGTCAGTGCTGTATATCATGGTGCTGGTGTTAGTGCTTTATGTCACGCTGCTGATGTCAGTGCTCTCTATCACGGTGCTGTTGTCAGATCACTCTATCACGGTGCAGGTGTCATTGCTGTATGTCACGCTGCTGATGTCAGTGCTCTGGTGATCATCTCCTGCACCCTCTTCTTTGCCTACCCTGGTCCCTGACCTTCCCTCTCCTCCATTGCCTTCATGCGCTCCACAGTCCTGAATTGTCACAACAATTTCCCATATAAAAAAAGAATGCTTGTAGTTGTCGATCCCAGATTCACCTCATACATGTGTTATGTCATTGGCCATGTGGTGGGACTATTTTTGCACAGCTATTAATTATTTTGTGGCTGCAAATTTGACCTGTAGGTTTGCGAAGTTCGCCTCCCATTGAAGTCAATGGGGCCCGCCGCGAACGTTCCAGTTCGCGAACTATCAGCCGCGTTCGCAGTCCGCGTTCGCGAAACGTCCCGTCGGAAGTTCGTCCATCACTACTCTGCAGTGTGCTCCAGATTTTACTGGAATGCAATGACGGTACACATTGCAAACTGGGTATGCAATCTAATAGATTTGGTGAATTTACATACACATACACAAATGGTTGTACACATTGTTACCATCTTTTTTTTTTTTTTCAAGATACTTGAATGTGAGCAATGTCAGAAGGTGGGAAAACCATTGAGAGGTACCCAGCCACTGCAGTTTATTAAGGTAAATGTTGTTAAATCTAAATCTATATCATTCATGCATTTACAATTAATTTATTCTATACTATTAGGTGTCAAATGTATGGGATCTCGTTGGCATCGACCTAACAGGACCTCTGCCCAAAACTGTTAATGGAAATGTATATATCCTTACGGCAACTGATTATTTTTCAAAATGGGTGGAGGCGTTCCCACTAAAAACGAAAAGTGCAGCTGAAGTGGGCCAACACCTTTGCTCTATGATATATAGACACGGATGTCCCAAAAGAATCCTGTCTGACCAAGGCAAAGAGTTTGTGAATCAAGTAGGTGTAATTTAAAAATAGCATAGTAGTAGAAATGCTCTAAGAGTTATGTTGCTACCTTCATTTTGTCTTTAAACATGCTTCTTGTTACAGCTAAACAATGGCCTTTGTACGCTTCTGGGAATAGAAAGGAGTGTGACAGCTGCATACCATCCACAAACAAATGGGCTTGATGAGAAAACAAACGACAATATAAAGCGGCAAGATTAATTACTATTTCTATTTGTTACTATTATTTTTTTTGGAATAACATTTGTGTTCGCATTTCACTGCTTTTGCAAGTGTTTAAGCATATAACATATTTCTCTGGAGTATGGGGCTCGCGTCAAGACTGTTTTGCAGAGAGCTGTTAATGTCGTGGTAACGTAACGTGTATTTTTGTATTTTTATTTTTTCTATATAGAGCTCTAATGAAAATGGTCAATGAATGATAAGCAGGATAACTGGGATATGTTTTTGGAAACGACATTATTTTCGTTGCGCTCAAAAATTCAAACCACCACAAAATTTTCACCTTTTCAATTGATGTATGGAAGGGAGGCAGTTTTCCCTGCTGAAGTTCCTGTTGAAATGCTGGTTAGTTAATGTACAACTGTGCTGCAATTCTGTGCTCACATATGCAAACTTATCACTTTATGAGGAGTGGAGGTGATTTAAGGCTGCAGGGCTTATGTATGAATTTATAGGCTGTTCTGTAGACTTACAAACTCCATATAGCTGGTTATTTATTTATTTTTATTTCTTTGGTCAATTACTTCAAATCAAAAATTTTTTTTTTTTTTTTTAGCTTTTAGACATCATTCTCCCACATGAGACTAGTTATGTTTCATTCATGGTGGAGAAGAAAGCTGCAATGAAGATGGTGAAAGCAGCCACAAAGGAAAATATCTCCAAGTCTCAGAACAGACAAAAGGAAGCCCATGATAAAAAAATCCAGCAAAAGTTTCAAAACATTTTTTATACTGTTGGTCAAAAGGTTTGGTTGTACAACATGAGGAAAAAAGGCAGGAAAGGTGGAAGGCTAGAAGCAGACTTTACTGGCCCTTACACAATTGAGACAATATCTGGGAAGCTGGTCACATTGTTGACTGATATTGGAGTTTCTCTAAAGAGAAAATATAATGTTGACCACCTAAAGCCTTTTGTGATCGCAAAAAATGAGGTTAAGGAAGGTGATGAAAAATCGATGACAACGCTTACAGGACACAGCAGTTCGAATACAGCTCAACAGAGACCTTCTGCCCAAAGTGATGCTGCAAAAGTCCCGGAACAGAACATGATGGTCACTATTGAGGTACAAGTAAACTCAGTATCTGCATTAGATATATACAAATATATAATTTTAGGTTTAAGTTTGAACAACATTTTGTCACTGTGCTGAACCTCCATGCAGTATAAAAATGTTTTATTGATTTATACATGTCATTGAACGTCAATGTTGAATTTTAAGCCCTCAATAGATACTTCACGGAATATTGTGCACACCGTAGAAGAGAGAGGTAGTTTTATTAAGTTTGACCCCGTTGGTCATATGTTTGGCCATGCCCTGTTGGTATGGCCTTTTTAGTTTGGGTGTAAAGTTGCCACTGTTTGGCATTGCTTTCATGCACTCTTACTAGTTTGACCCCGTTGGTCATATGTTTGGCCATGCCCTGTTGGTTTGCCCTGTAGTTTGGTTAAAGTTGCCACTGTTTGGCATAGTTTTACTGCATTCTTTTCCTACTTTGATCTGATTGGTCAATATTGGCGTTGCCCTGTTGGTATTGCCTCAGCTATCATTTGGCCATTACGGCATTTCATAAAAACTTCGACATTTCTTTTTTGACAGTCCTTAAATGTTTTGATAATCAAGCTCATTTTTTAACGTTGCTTCCCCAGTTCAAATGTTATGGCAGAGAGAAGATGAGCAATCACAGGTTGTTGTTGTCGGGCCTTACCCGCTTTTTGTCTCCTCATTTAAAACACTGCGATCAACAAAGTGGTTGGTAGATGAGGTAAGAGACTACTTCACTACTCTACAAAATATATTAGTCAAATGTGTTCTTATCTGTATTTTCTTTTGTTTAAAATACAGGTAATTGACGCATACCTACATGTCCTAATAAAAAGCCAGCAGGCAAGTGTGACTTCTGTGAAATATGTGCAATTCTGTTTGAGTTATTATTCAGCGTGATCAATTTTAATTTCATATTACACAGGAATCTGTTCGTCAGATTTGTGCAGTTGTCGCCAGTACATTGTTTGATGGACAAATACAGAGATTTGGAAAGGTGGGTTACTTATCGTGGTTACAGCTATATGTAAGTAATGTATCACATTGATTACTAACTCCATTTCTACACTTTTGCGCAGAATATTTATCCAGAGGACATTTGGGTGTGTCCCATAAATGTTGAACAACACTGGATTTTAGTGGTATTTATTCTAAGTTTACCTTTCCTTCAGGGGCGTAACTAGAAATCACAGGGCCCCATAGCAAAATGTTGCATGGGCCCCCCCCCCCACAAAAAAAAATGAACTAATGCCATTGAACAACAGATTACCACACTCATGTAGCACAGTACCCAGGCAACAGCTTATATTAATTTCATCCAACAAAGTATGCAGTATACTGTATGCAGCCCCTGAAGGACACACATGCATATCCCCATCAGTACAGGCCCCCCCTCAGTGCAGACACCACCCTCAGTGCAGGACATCCCCAGCAGTGCAAACCCACCCCTCTCAGTGCAGACCCCCTCAGTAGTACCGACCCCCCAGCAGTGCAGACACCCCCCTTAGTACATACACCCCACTTAGTGCAGACCCCCCCATCAGTACAGACACTCCCCACCTCAGTGCAGACCCCCCCAGCAGTACAGACACCCCACCTCAGTGCAGACCCCCCCAGCAGTACAGACACCCCCCATTACAGACCCCCCTCAGTGCAGACACCCCCCATCAGTACAGACCCCCCACCCAAGTGCAGACCCCCCAGCAATGCAGACATCCCCCTTAGTACCCACACCCCCCATTACAGACCCCCCCAGCAGTACAGACCCCCCCAGCTTTGCAGACAACCCCCTCAGTACAGACTCCCCCTCAGTAGTGCAGGGCCCCAAGCAGTGCAGGCCCTCCCTCAGTAGTGCAGACCCCCACCTCAGTAGTGCAGACCCCCACCTCAGTAGTGCAGACCCCCACCTCAGTAGTGCAGGCTCCCCCTCAGTAGTGCAGACTCCCCCTCAGTAGTGCAGACTCCCCCTCAGTAGTGCAGACTCCCCCTCAGTAGTGCAGACCCCCACCTCAGTAGTGCAGACTCCCCCTTAGTAGTGCAGACTCCCCCTTAGTAGTGCAGACCCCCACCTCAGTAGTGCAGACTCCCCCTCAGTAGTGCAGACCCCCACCTCAGTAGTGCAGACCCCCACCTCAGTAGTGCAGACCCCCACCTCAGTAGTGCAGACCCCCCCTCAGTAGTGCAGACCCCCCCCTCAGTAGTGCAGACTCCCCCTCAGTAGTGCAGACCCCCCCCCCTCAGTAGTGCAGACCCCCCCCTCAGTAGTGCAGACCCCCCCCCTCAGTAGTGCAGAGCAGACCCCCCCCAGTATTGCAGAGCAGACCCCCCCCCCCAGGAGTGCAGAACAGACCCCCCTCAGTAGTGCAGAGCAGACCCTCCCCCAGTAGTGCAGAACAGACCCCCCTCAGTAGTGCAGAGCAGACCCTCCTAGTAGTGCAGAGCAGACCCCCCCTCAGTAGTGCAGAGCAGACCCCCCCAGTAGTGCAGAGCAGACCCCCCCTCAGTAGTGCAGAGCAGACCCCCCCAGTAGTGCAGAGCAGACCCCCTCCAGTAGTGCAGAGCAGATCCCCCCTCAGTAGTGCAGAGCAGATCCCCCCTCAGTAGTGCAGAGCAGATCCCCCCTCAGTAGTGCAGAGCAGACCCCCCCCTCAGTAGTGCAGAGCAGACCCCCTCAGTAGTGCAGAACAGACCCCCCCCCCAGTAGTGCAGAGCAGACCCCCCCTCAGTAGTGCAGAGCAGACCCTCCTAGTAGTGCAGAGCAGACCCTCCTAGTAGTGCAGAGCAGACCCCCCTCAGTAGTGCAGAGCAGACCCTCCTAGTAGTGCAGAGCAGACCCCCCCCCCTCGTAGTGCAGAGCAGACTCTCCTAGTAGTGCAGAGCAGACCCCCCACTCAGTAGTGCAGAGCAGACCCCCCCCTCAGTAGTGCAGAGCAGACCCCCCCCTCAGTAGTGCAGAGCAGACCCCCCCCCTCAGTAGTGCAGAGCAGACCCCCCTCAGTAGTGCAGAGCAGACCCCCCCCTCAGTAGTGCAGAGCAGACCCCCCCTCAGTAGTGCAGAGCAGACCCCCCTCAGTAGTGCAGAGCAGACCCCCCTCAGTAGTGCAGAGCAGACCCCCCTCAGTAGTGCAGAGCAGACCCCCCCCTCAGTAGTGCAGAGGAGACCCCCCCCCTCAGTAGTGCAGAGGAGACCCCCCCTCAGTAGTGCAGAGCAGACCCCCCCCTCAGTAGTGCAGAGCAGACCCCCCCTCAGTAGTGCAGAGCAGACCCTCCTAGTAGTGCAGAGCAGACCCCCCCTCAGTAGTGCAGAGCAGACCCCCCCCCTCAGTAGTGCAGAGCAGACCCCCCCCTCAGTAGTGCAGAGCAGACCCCCCTCAGTAGTGCAGAGCAGACCCTCCTAGTAGTGCAGAGCAGACCCCCCCTCAGTAGTGCAGAGCAGACCCCCCCCCCTCAGTAGTGCAGAGCAGACCCCCCTCAGTAGTGCAGAGCAGACCCCCCCCTCAGTAGTGCAGAGCAGACCCCCCCCTCAGTAGTGCAGAGCAGACCCCCCCCTCAGTAGTGCAGAGCAGACCCCCCCCTCAGTAGTGCAGAGCAGACCCCCCTCAGTAGTGCAGAGCAGACCCTCCTAGTAGTGCAGAGCAGACCCCCCCTCAGTAGTGCAGAGCAGACCCCCCCCTCAGTAGTGCAGAGCAGACCCCCCCCCCTCAGTAGTGCAGAGCAGACCCCCCCTTACATACCTCACAACAGCGCTGACATTCTCCACATACAGCGGTGTGTGTTCCTCGAGGCTCGAGCGCAGGCTCCTCCTCCTCTGTGCATGTAAACAGAGAGGAGGGGAGGTGGCTTAGGTCCACGCTGCTGCGTCCCTCAGCCTGCGCTCGAGCACAGAAGGCACAGGTGCTAGTGGTGCGGCTGCCGCTACTCAAGGGTGTCACCCCGCTGGCGGGTGTCACCCGGTGCGGCCCGCACCCGCGTAGCAAAGCCACTCACCGGGCCCTCGATCGGCTGCGGGCCCCATAGCGCCCGCATGGGTCGCTATGGCGGTAGTTCCGCCACTGCTTTCCTTACTCTTGTTATTGAACTCTATTATTTAATTATGTCATGTATATAGGTGTTAACTTATCTTGAAAGGAAAATCAGATTAACTTAGCAAACGTCATAAAATGTATACATCTCAATTAATACCAAACTTGTCTTAAATCTTCATGACAACAATGGACACAATTCTAAATCAAAAAAGTCTTGGTCAATCCTTGACATGTTTCAAACTTGTGTGTATATAGATATTCAACTTTTACACAATGACCTTGCAGAGTGCATCTGCTCTATGGATGTGAAATTGTGAATTTTGTTTACCAAAAAGTTCGAACTTTATTTTAGATTTTCAGCATGGCACAGCAGGCCATGTTTGTCATAGACCCAATGGGAGCAGAAATTGCATATGCAGCTACATTGCACCATAACTGGGGGTAAGTGTGTCTCGTGCAAAAGTTATTTAAATAAACACATACAAAGTGTGCAATTTACCAAAATATTTATTTTTTTGGTTATATAGTTTATTCCTGCGGATGGCCACTCGCAAAGACCAGGTTGTCCAATGGAAAATATATGTTCTAAATCACAGCAAACAACAGGACACCAGTAGTTGTGGAGTTCTTATTTTGATGGTAATTGCTTTTTTTTCACATATTCTTTAGTTAAGTCAACAATTAAATCTTTAAGTGTTAACCCCAAAAAATATAACGCATCTGGATCGTAAAAAGCAGATTACAGTGCTTGTGCTGTTATCAGCAGCCTGCGAAAATGAAAAAAAGCTCACTGATTCTGCCACTTTCTGTATGCCATCTTAGCTCTGAAGACAGAAATCAGGGCTGCTCTATTACAGGCTGGCCTAGCACACTATGTAAGTGGATTTAAGCTAGCGTTCGAAATACAAAATGTGAGCTGTGTTGAGGCCAGTCATGTGACTTCTGGCCGCTTTACACCTCCAAGACTGATTTTGTGGAGGAGACGAGGGGGACATGTGATACATCACGTCCTGTCTCTGCCGTCAGCCGGGCAGGACGGCTCCTCCAGAATAAGACTTCATACAGAGATATAAAGCGGGCGTGAGTAATGTGACTGCTCCAAAGCCAGCAGAAAATGGTTATTTTTTTTAAAAAATGTTATTTAATAGATAAGCTATATATTTTATATATAGTTTGACTAAGATATAAGGGTTCCAAAATATTGCATTTAAAAGGTTTCTGTGTTTTACAGTTTGCAAAAGAGTACTTACAAAGTTGAACAATATTCAATGTGAAGACATCACCCGAAGCCATATTGGATGCACGACTCCAACTAGCATGCACCCTACTTGAGTATCAAGGTCAGTAATATCACTAAATGCATGAAAAATGTGTTAGTCTAAAATAATATGGAAAATAATCCACATATATTCTAGGACGTTGTCAAAAATGTATTGAATTTTAAATGATTGCCTGACATTTGAACATGTTGTGAAACATGTTTACCAAACTTACACACTTATTTTAGATCATCACGACTGAGCAGGTGTGGGAAGACGGATAACTAAGCAAGGAACCATGGAATCCAGAAAAATGAAAACATAAGTTGAGTAACTGTTCTGTCCAATTAATGCAATTTTGTCATTTTTTTGTAAGGTATGAGTTGGGTTGTATGTGCAGTTTTTGGATGGTTAGTAAAGCAGTGATACAAGTCAAAATATCACCTGAAGAATCTGGGTTTTCAGTGGTGATTTGTTGCTTGTGCTGGGGGAAGATGCAGCGTACACTGTTTAGGAAGAATAAAGCTGCAAGGTTTTCTGGTATCCATCAGGACTAGAAGGTGTTGCAGCCTTCCTATCATAGCCAGAACTAGTTAGAAGTTGTCTGTTGTTAAGGAGATGGCTGGATGGATATGCTTCTCCTTTGAACAGAGTTTGATATGGACTCCCAGATATTTTCTTCAAAATGTAGTCTCCATTTTTGGGTTCAGGAAGTGAGAGGTGCGGGCAGTTGGTGTGTTAGGCTTGCACTTCCTGCATGCTCTCTAGAATCTGAAAAGAGGGAAAAGGCCGAATTAGAGCTTTACAGAAGGAGTAGCTGGCAGTAGCATAGAAGTGTTTTGAATATACTGCAAGCCAGGCAAGTCGGGTCTTCAAAGTTAAACCTGCAGTGGCTTAGGTGTGTTGAAAACCACTTTATGCTGAGCTACAGATTTAAATGAGCGGTCTGGCACCGTCATGACTAAGTGTAATAACAAAGGGTCCAAGCCTGTAATCATCAGTAGGACATGTGCCACTGTTACTTTCTACAAGCGTGAAGCTGAGGAATTGATCAACTCAAGTGGCTAAGTTCAGTGAGATCCAAGGGAAACCCTCTACCTATGATCTCTAGGAAACGCATGTATTTTGGTTAGGAAGGGGCTCCCTAGAGAGGAAATAGATGGGAATACTACACCAGCATAAGTGAAAGCAAGTGGTTGGTAATGGTAGATTCAGTCACTTTTTAATATTTTTGTTGTGTAAATATGGTGCACTTATCAAACATGTACCATGCTGAGAACACTTGCATGTCTCTACATAGGGCTGCTATTGAGCAGGCCTGTGTTTGTATAGACTTTCCAGTTTATTAGTTGCGTTTGTAGTCGATGCCTTTTTTGTGAAATTGTTCAATGCAACAGTAGGCACCCTACGACAATTTTGCATTAAGCAATGGCCAGATAGAGAAATGTGAGCCATTTTTGGCACAGTTGTAAGGAACATATAATCTGCTTTTTCTCTTACTCTTTTCAGGTACTGAGCATCGAGAGGTGGAGCAGGCAGAGCAGAAGACCATTCTGGATGGGAGGAGGCAGACCAGAAGAGCACCTGAAAAAGATGCGTCTAATTTCATGCTTGTAGAAATGTGTGCTATGTTTATGGTACAGTTGTAGAACTGCCACGATGAATCGTCGTAATCGATTACGTCGACTACAAAAATACGTCGACGTGCGTGCAGGGTGTCGATGCGTCACAGTGCTTAGTATCTACCGCTGTCCTCCGTGTTGCCGCCCCCCTCTCTTCTCCCCCTCCGTGCCGCTGTCCCTAGGGGTGCAACGGATCGTCACCGATCCGTGATCCGTACGGGTCACCCCGCTCGGATCGGCACATGCCGCGATCCGCGGAGCGCTCCGAGGTCTCGGCCTTTCGGAGAGGCCGCGGCTTCGGCCTAGCTCTGAAGCGGCGGCCATCTTTCTACACCCAGGCGTTTACAATGTGATCACTCCGACGGAGCAATCGCTTGTAAACAAACCGGTGTCATGACATGACGCCGGTTTCCCTCTCCCCTCTCTGTACTGATCTGTGCAGTGGAGGGAAGAGGTCATATGGAAGCAGCTATCCCTCCATACCCAGACAATACTCTGCCAGCCCAATACAATACTTTGCCAGCCCAATACAATACTCTGCCAGCACAATACAATACTCTGCCAGCACAATACAATACTCTGCCAGCACAATACTCTCAAGGTTATCCAAAGGATTAATTAGCTAATCAACAAAAAACCACTAGATTCATTAAAAAAGTAAATAAATAAAATAATCGGATAGTCGTTGACTAAACGAAAAATGTATCGATAGATTAGTCGACAGACAAATTAATCGTTAGTTTCAGCTCTAGTTGTAAGGAATATATAATCTGCTTTTTCTCTTAGGTCGCGTACACACGGGCGGACTGTTCGTCCAACTTTGTCCGCTGAACAGTGTTTCAGCGGACAGTCCACTCGTGTGTGGGCTTCAGCGGACAGTTTCAGCGGACAGTCTGACGAACAAAGTTTTTCGGAATTTCCGTAAGACTGTCCGCTGAAACTTGGTTTGAGCGAACAGTCCGCTCGTGTGTAGGCTTGTTCGGCAAACTAAGTCTCGCGCATGCTCAGAAAGAATTTACACGGCGAAGGTTGCATTGCAGTGTATCGGACGCCGAATTTCTCGTCCCGTCGTACGTGCCGTTCACGTCATCGCGCAAGTTTTCAGCGGACTGTTCGTTCGTCGTGTGTGGTCAAGTCCGCTCATGCTAATTTTGAGCGGACTGTTTGTCAAACTGTTTGACGAACAAAGTTGGGCGAACAGTCCACCCGTGTGTACGCGGCCTTACTCTTTTCAGGTACTGAGCATCGAGAAGTGGAGCAGGCAAAGCAGAAGACCATGCTGGATGGGAGGAGGAAGACCAGAAGACAGCCTGAGGAAGATGCGTCTGATTTCCTGATCATGGATGAATTGGAGTGGACTTTCACACGAGTGTTTGCTTATGAGCAATAGAAAAGAATATCATCTGGGACTTTATTTTGAGAGACTGCCAAAGACATAGTTTAAGCCTGATCAATAATAATGTTGCCGCTTTCCAGGGACAATAAAAACAAAGTCTGATCGCCTAGAAAATACAGGGGTCGAAAGGGAATTTTTTTCCTCCCATTTGCAATATGGGGGGTTTATTTCGCCCTTTCCTGGTAATTTTTTGAATTATTTTTGTTTTTATAATAAAGCTCTTATTGCCTTTAACGAGTTTATATAATAAAAGTTACATTTATGTCACTTTACGGATTGCGTATGGTTATTCGGGGGGGGGGTTTGGAATGTGAACATTTATTATAACATAAGGTAGTGGGTTGTGTAGGAGATAACTTTCTTTAGACTCCATGAATCCCATATTTGGTTATCATAAAAAATTATTAGTAAAATAAATTATTTGAAACTGATTATTAATGCACCATGGGTGGTTTGATTTTGGTCTAGCTCTACATAGAAGGCAAACAATTTACATATTTTATTGCTAAAGATTTGTCTCTCAGTGTGACAGATGAAATGACAAAAGTAGGTGAGTGGCAGGCAGTGTGTGTGTTATGGTTTATCAGTCACTGTCTTACAGACATTGAGGGGCTTGCAGATTATGATGGAGCGTGAGGTAGACTGATCAGGAGTGGGGGAGGGGAACAATGCACTCTGCGTCAGGCACAGTCATTTATCAATGAGATGAATTGATGCAGAATGTCACTTACTTCTTGACAAGAAGTGGGACTCGTTCTCGATCTGTTACCCAGAGATTGAGAGATGATAGTGTGTGTGGAGCATTGTAAGGTCAAAGCCTTTCACACTGAGGAGCTTTTAGGGCGAAAAAAATGCTTGGGAAAAATTGAGAGTTGTGGGCTACACATTGTAATAAATTGCTCGCAATGTAAAAATATTTCAAATGTCTTAAGTATATATGGTGAGACCGATTGAGATTGTGAGATGAACTTCCTTAATTAGTTCTGAGTCAGCGTAATTCAAAAATGTGTATTTATTTGTACACATTTAAATAGAAAAGAATACTTACAAAAATAGTACAATGATAATCATTAGTATCTTTCTTTCTTATCAATATATCAAGCCATGTGGTCTATTGTACTTATTTAAAATGGCGGAATAACCCTTTGTATGCTGGAAAAATCTGTATGCATGCCGAGATGTATTTTTAAGGTGTTCCTTCTAGGCTGCTGAATCTTCAAGAGGAAGACCAACTCCCAATCTTACCATTATATTTAACCAAAATTCCTGAGTTTCGGCCGAAAGATAACTCCTCCTTTACAAAAGTGTGGGCTAATGAGTAAAGCTACCATCTGTTAATACTTATGAATTTGAGAAGAGTAAAATCTTAAACAACCTCTCAATTACATATATGAGGTGACAGGAAATGGGAGATGGAAGAATTTCAGACTCTAAGAAAAATATCATCTCAATTACATAAGGCTTCTCACTTACATAGTGCTAAATTTCTAAAAGCATATATATAATGAACTGGAGAATTTTAAACATAAACAACATTTATCAAAATCCTGACAGGTTTTAAATGTTTAGATTTTCAATCATCGCACGTCATAACATAGAATTAATTGACTCAAAGTTTTCTTTCACACAATATGGAATATTCATATTCTGAATAAAGTATAATAAAGCCAATTAAAATTTAGATATTAAGAATATAACATTCCCCTCTGAAATATAAATACTAATCATATTTTTCAGATAAAAATTCATTCATCTAGAACCCGCGCCCTGCTGGAGTCCTGGCATAAAGGCCTGCACTCCTGGTTTGGCAGGTGCAACCTCATCAAGATGTGCATCTTACCCAAATTTTTATATTTACTACATGCACTGCCCGTCCTGGTCCCCGCCTCGTTCTTTCGACAGGTACAGGGGATGTTTACTAGATTTATCTGGGCAAATAAAAAACCGAGACTGGCCCGGACTCTACTCTCCCTACCCAAACTTCACAGGGGCCTCGCAGTCCCGGATGTGAAGAAATACTACCATGCGGTTCATCTCGGTAGGATTATAGACTGGGGTCGCCACCGGGATTTAAAGCTGTGGACCCGGTTAGAACATGCCCAAATGCAGGTGCCACTACAGGAAGCTATCTGGTGCTATGCACACCTCCCTAAGAATATGAAAAGACATCCCCTGATAGGGGTAACGCTGCGAGTGGGGTCGAAGCTCTGTTCAGCCGGGCCACTATCCACATCTAACTCTCCGCTCTACCCTATTATGGGGAACCCACGATTCCCTCCAGGATTGGACCTCCAAATTATGACAGCTATGTTTACTAGGAACTGCACACAAGCATGGCACTTCCGGACGAATGGAGACTGGCCATCTATAGAGATGCTGTGTGACGCATCGGGCCCCTACAAACTAGCTTTCTGGACTGCAGTCCAACTTAGACATTTTCTTCGGGCCCTCCCATCTCCACAGCAGTTTGGTGTACCTTTGACTACATTTGAGGAACACTGTTCGGGGTGCGGGGCACTCCCTAGGACACTGTCAACAATGTACAACCTCCTTATCGCCCCGGTTGATGACACTCATTTAACCTTCTTGACTAAATGGGGGAGGGAGCTGAACTGCACATTTACTTCGAGCCAGACTCAACGTATGTTAACCTTTGCCCTACAAGCTACCATTTGTACCAAAATACAGGAAACTAACTACAAACTCCTGACGAGGTGGTACTTAACCCCTCAGGTTCTGCACTCCTTCTATCCGAACACCTCGGCACTTTGCTGGAGATGTGGGCAGGGGCAGGGCACATTGTTACACATATTTTGGTCCTGTCCGAAGTTGTCCCATTTCTGGTCTACAGTCAGGTCCATTACCCAAAAATTCACGGAATACAACGTCCCCGATGACCCGGCCTTTTTTCTCCTACATGTTAATACCATGTCTACTAAAAAATACAAAAAGTCCATTCTGTGTCACCTGGTGAATGCAGCCAGAGCCTGCATTCCGCTCCACTGGAAAAGCCAGGCCCCACCGTCAGTGGCGTCCTGGATTCGAAGGGTGGAGGACGTTAGTAAGCTAGAAGACCTGGTGCTATCTGGGAGGCAACAACAGGAAACATTTAAAACCACATGGGCACTCTGGCATCAGTTTATTCTCTCCCCTGAAGGAGTATCCCTGAGGACCCTGTGAGATAGTTTGCAACCAACCTGGTCCAAGTATATGACGAGGTGTTCCGGAATCAACCAGATCTCTCCCCCTTCCCCCTCCCCTTTTTTTTCTTCTTCTTTCTCTCTCTCTCTCTCTCCCCCAACCTTCCCCAACCTTCCTCCCTTATGTGTCCTTGTCCCCATTACTGTTAGCCTCTGACCTCGGACGTTTGATTGTTTACCGGGGCAATGGGGTTCTGATGTGGGGAAGAGGGGGGAGGCGGCAAAGAATTAAGCGTCTAGTGAACCTACGGTTTCTTCACACAGTGCTTCGGCCCACATGGGCAGTGGTAACCGGAATGGCGATGAATGTGACCTCACAAGAACTCATGTTAATTTAAGATGTAATGTATGTAAGCTATGTCTGCCTCCCCCTCTATCTCTGTATCGAACTCAATGGGCACTTTCCCTTCCTTCCCCCCATGTATCCCAACTGTATGTCTTATGTTATATGTGCGCCCAGGTTGGGCATTGTTTAAATAAATAAAATCTATATTTGAAAAAAAAAAAAAATTCATTCATCAACATTCATGTCACATTCAAACAAACTTTGATTCAATAACTCCAAATGTTTTGTCATGTACAATTGAATTCGTACCTTCAAAACCCATTTTCCTTTTCAACTTATTTTGTAACAAATCATCTCCTTTCTTAATATCCCTTCTAATTCGATAATATAATTTTTTCATTCTAAACATCAAACATAACTGGAATATAAGAAATAACATAATAATAATAAAAATAATTACAATAGGATGTGATAAAATATTTTCTGCTGCTGAAGTTATCGAAGTTTTTCCCCAAATGGATACACTATTACTAAATTTTTTCCACCAATTACTTCCTGAAAATTCTGACCATTGATGCGATATTTCTTGCAAATTACCTTGTTCATGTTTAAACAATACTTCTGCATTCTGCAATTCCTTAGCCAAAGCTATTAATAAACCTTGATCCTTTTGAATTATATTTGCCCATTTTTCCCATGGAAATTCATCTATTTGGGAAATATTATACTGTGTAGGAAGAGCGCTAATATTTTTCATAAACATATTTGTTAAATTTGTTCTCAACCCATTAATACTTATTGCAACAATATCTCCTTCTATACAATACAACCCTTGATTTAGGTTTTCTGTATTTGTACAAGAAGAGAAAAAAGTTTTAACCCTTTCTGTATCTGACATAATCTGAAAACAAACCTTCCTTTTATCTACACGAGTAATTAATTCAGAACTTATTCTATTTTCAATTCTTGCTGAACATAATGTGTGATTATGATAACAAGAATGAAATATACTTTTATCTTGATTAGGTAAACATATAATTTTAGACTGGAATTGTAAACATGATGACAAATCTAATTGTTCTAATTCAGAATTTTCATTGTTAAATACAAAATCTGTATACTGTAATTTATAGTATAATAATTGTGTATTACTGACAGGTAATCCCAAAACAGTAATTGGAACCAAAATTTGTTCTTTTCCGGCTATTGGAATCATAGAAGAACTATAACATATATCCTGCTTGCATCCTATCCATTTATTTACCCATAAATCTGTATGATTTATCGCATATAAATATTCTTTGGGTAAATACTGTAAAATGCCAAGAGGAGTTATTCCACTCTGAAATGCTTGCGCAATTATTTTAAAATTAGTGGAATATTTCGTTTGAATCTCTAAGCATGCTCTGGCTATATGAGAATGTTGTTCACTTCTCATCAAATCAAGAGTAATATTTTGAAGATGTAAAATAGATGGACCCATTATATTAGCAGTTTTAATTACCATATTTTCTAAAATCTGATTTAAATGTCTTTGTATTTTAATACCATTACTTCCCACTAAACCAGCGGTTTCTAGAGCAGACTTTAAAGTATTAATATCCATACTATTTGTTATACTCTATTATTAATTCCAAACCATCTCTCAATACCCAATTCCATATTAACCAGATGTCCTTGACATTGTGAAAACCTTGTAGAAATTTTCCATTCTGAAACATTAAAGTTCCACAAAATAATAACAAACTTTCCTTCTCTCAAAAGAGTTCTGGATTGGAAATGGTTAATCTGAAAAGGGCTTGCAGAGAAACTTTTCTTATTAACACATGGAGTTTTCCTTGGAGACATAACAATAACACTTGCCTTTGCACATTTCACCGGATAATTTTCTATTGATATGCAACATTCATATATGCCAGTATCATTCAAAGATACTCTCATTTGTTGATAAACAAATGTATCATTGATCCAATTCACACTACCAAAAATTCCTTTATGAATTATAGTAGAACTGTAAAGAAAACTACCCAAAAACTCATCATTCCTTTTCCAAGTTAACAATGAATTTTGAGGTAAAGATATTTTTGTATCACATATCAAATGCAAATTATCTTTATCTTCCATAATTTTCAAAGATTGTGGGAAAATATTAATTTCTGGAACAATCTTATCAACTATAAAGATATCAATTTTGACCCTTATTTGAGTAAATTTCATTGTTACCTTAAAATCCCATGTTCTTACAACATCTCCTTTTTCATCTCCAATGATGTCTAAATGTTCTGGATCTAATATTTTTACGAAACTTTGAAAAAGATAAAAAAATTGATCTAAAGGATAAAGTGATTTTCCAGATCTTGACATACTATTAGTAACATCTCCAGACCACATTGTTGACTCATTACCCTTTAAATATATAGACCAGAAACTCCTCAACAATATGTTACATTCAAAAGTTCCGGTTTTGTTATTTAGTCCATAAGATCCCTGCATTTTAACAAAATTTGTTTTGGATTCTATTTTAACTTTGATTTCAATATTATTGCTGGGAATGAAAAACAATTGTAAACAACAATCATATCCTTGTCCTATACAAATATATCCATACAAATCTTCTGCTGTATTTATATCAACATATCTAAAATCATGGTTTTTATCATGAGCATTAATATCAATATAATTTTTGTCCTTTGTAATGATATCAGCATTGTTATCTTTTTGTTCATCTGTAATGATATCAGTGTCTACATCTCTCTTATTTCTGAATAACATATGATCTTTGTTGTGTAATTCTTCAATCCTTTGCATAACTTGAGCAGTTCTTGATATATCTTATCACAAATAAAATTGTCACTAGGGAAAATATGCATCCTGTGATGATGATACACTTTCTCTCTTTAAAACTTTTCTTTTGTTGATCCGACATCTTTTCATCTTTTTGGGATCCATGATTCCTCCAGATTAGATTTTTATGATTCATTCCTGAAAAAAGGAATGCAGCATCATTATCTCGGAATATAAAATTTGTTATACCCACATTTTTCTTTCTACATACATGTTTCACTGAACTGAGAAAGTATTTGTACCCCTTGAACATTCCAAAATGTCCATGGACCTTCCCAATTACTTTGCCATGTTTCAACTCCTGAAACTCTAGCTTTGCCTGTGACGTGCATTTCACCATCTCTGGGTGTGACCTCACATGTAACAATTCTTTAATCATCTTTATCTTTTCTGTCTTAGACTTGTGTCAACCATATCTAATTTAATTTTAAATAAACCTTTCTGTTCCTGGTCAACTTAATAGACCGCTTATCTTGTACAAAAGATAATTTTGGTTTAACAACAAAATAACAAAATGTTACAAAAAAACAATATCAATTGTAGAATATCAAAAATAGATTATTCTTACAATGAAGATTAAATCCGATATGTACGTGGATTTAATAACAATTCTTCATGATATATATGTGTCTTGTGTGTACTGGAATTAAAATTTCACTGGAATGTGTGTACTCCATTAATTGTCTGTGTCCTGTAACAAAATCACTCCTAAACAACCCAGCCCCCACCTTTTTTTCCTTTCTAAGGTTCTTCTGAGCAGGACAGTGCCACAGAATGACAGAATGAGCATTTTCCCTCCCACCTTTCTAAAACAATGGGTGTTACTCATTCTAAATTCCTAAGGATTGCTATGAATTACCCTTTGTATAAAAACATTTTAAAACATACACAAACCTCTTTACCTTATCAATATATATATATATATATATATATATATATATACAAATTATTTCTTAATAATCTCTTAATCAAGAAACATTGTAATATAAAAACTTATATTTTTAGCTAGAACAAAGGCACTTTTTATCATGAATTAACTTCCTTTGTCAACTGAAAAAGTATAGAGAAACCATTTTGTATAACATCTGCAACCAATTTTGACTTCACGAGGCAACACAAACGCCATTTTCCTTACTCAACTGAAAAAGTATAGAGAAACCATTTTGTATAACATCTGCAACCATTTTGACTTTTCTATCGCCTCTCTTTGAGGTGTAGACAAAAAAGGTTCATGGGGAAATACAAGTGGCATTTTCCTTCCTGTCATTAATTCAAACGGAGAATACTTTGTAGCAGCAGAAATTGTGCTTCTTACACCCATTAAAATAAAAGGAACAACATCAACCCAAGTATTTCCTCTGTCCAACAACATTTTTGCAATTCTAGATTTAATTGTTCGATTCATCCTCTCAACAATACCTGCAGACTGTGGGTGATATGGCACATGAAATCTCTGTTCTATACCCAAAATTTTACACATTGCCTACATGATTTTACCTGTAAAATGGGATCCTCTGTCACTACTGAGGTGTGCTGGTATACCCCAAACTGGAAAAACATGATTAATCAACATCCTAGCAGTTGTTAAAGCATCATCTCTGCGTACTGGGAGTAGTTCTATCCATTTCGAAAAAATGTCCACCAAAACCAAAGCAAATCTATATCCATATTTTCCTGATGGTAATGGACCTATATAATCTATTTGTATAGAAGACCAAGGTCCATCTGCAGGAGGAATTCTTTGCAATGGAGGTTTCTGACCCTTTGGTCTAGGATTCACCTGTGCACAAATTAAACAAGATTTAATTACACTGTCTACTGTCTCCTCCATTTTGTCCCAATAGAATTTCTCTTTAAGAATTTCAAGTAATTTTTGCTTGCCAATGTGACCTGAACTGTCATGGTTACATTTAGTGAATTCCACCTGTAGGTGTTGTGGTATAACAGGACATAGAATTCCGTCTGAGTCATGACATACGATCCCGTTTTCATAAACCAAAGAGCCTGTGTCAACCGGTGAGGAAGAAGAAAGTGACGTGTCCCTTTTGAAAATGAAGGAATCTGTGTGTCTGTTTTCTTCACAACATTAATTGATACCATTTCAGGTTGAACTACTAACTTCCCATGCAAAGCTGCTTCCTTTGCCAATGATAACTCACTATCATCTTTTTTATGTGCTGGAATTTTTACAATAGCATAAGCAAGAGGATTACTCTCTGCAAGGTCAAAAACTGCTTCTAATGTCTCTTTCTGCACAAGAGTCTTATTAGATGAATCCACAAAACCTCTACATTTCCAAATAGGTAAATAATCAGTGAGAGAACGTACAACATATGAGCTATCACTATAAATCACTAATGAACCTCTCTTCTCTTTCTTGTCAATAATCAATGCAGTTTTTACTGCTTCAGTTCTGCTCGTTGAGCTGAAAAAATGTCCTGGCAACTTATGTTTTATGGCAAGATTACGTTTTGGATACCAAATTGAATACCTACTGCAATAATTGCCTGACATACAATATCTTGAACCATCAACAAATACAAGCTCATCAATTTTCTCTGTCTCTCTTTGAAATTACCGAAATATGCTTGTCTTTTGAAGTTACATTATTCTGCAACTCTACTTCATTCTCTAAATGCTCAATATAAGTACAAAAAGTTTCACAACCTGAACAGCTAGGTTCAAAAAATACATTTTCATGTGTTTGTATATTTTCAGTTACATTTTTACTTGCTGCTTGATTCACTACACAAATCATTTGTTTTTCTGGCTCATCAAATATCATATTATTAAAAACTGAAATTAATTTCATTATATTACGTAATTTCCTCTTAGTTTTCGTTAATGAAAATTTAGCTTTCTCAATTTCAGTATTTGCTTGTAAGCATTGACTATACATTGATTTCCATAAAACAGCATCAGAGACCTGTTTCGATAAACCTGTAAATTCTAATTTACTTTCATCAGCCAAAACATCTACAAATTCCATATTACTTTTCTACTCACCAAATATAAAACTCGTCAGTTTTCCCGCTGTCCACCGTCTTTCAAGCCTTCTGTATATCTGAAATTCTCCGGTCTTTCACAATCGATCGAATTTTCTTCTAGGTTCTTTTCAATCTTTGCAAAGTTAATCTCTGTTCATCACTTCTGTCCCCTCTGATCAAAGGATGGAAGTTGAAAAAAAACTTCCGACTTATGATTGACTGGATGGCTGAGCCAATGTAATAAATTGCTCGCAATGTAAAAATATTTCAAATGTCTTAAGTATATATGGTGAGACCGATTGAGATTGTGAGATGAACTTCCTTAACCACTTTCAGACCGGACCAATTTGCTGGTCAAAGACCAGACCACTTTTTGCGATTCGGCACTGCGTCGCTTTAACTGACAATTGCGCGGTCGTGCAACGTGGCTCCCAAACAAAATTAACGTCCTTTTTTTCCCACAAATAGAGCTTTCTTTTGGTGGTATTTGATCACCCCTGCGGTTTTTATTTTTTGCACTATAAACAAAAATAGAGCGATAATTTTGAAAAAACTGCATTATTTTTTACTTTTTGTAATAATAAATATCCCCCAAAAATATATAAAAAAACATTTTTTTCCCTCAGTTTAGGCCGAGACGTATTCTTCTACATATTTTTGTTAAAAAAATCGCAATAAGCGATTATTGATTGGTTTGCGCAAAAGTTATAGCGTTTACAAAATAGGGATAGTTTTATAGCATTTTTATTAATAATTTTTTATTATTTTTTTTTTTTTACTAGTAATGGCGGCGATCTGCGATTTTTATTGTGACTGCGACATTGTGGGGGACCCATCGGACATTTTTGACACATTTTTGGGACCATTGTCATTTATACAGTAATCACTGCTATATAAATGCAGTGATTCCTGTGTAAATGACACTGGCAGTGAAAGGGTTAACCAGTGGGTGGCAGTGTAGGGGTTAAGTGTTCCTAGGGGTGTGTTACTAACTGTGGGGGGGTTGGGCTTTCATTTAGTGTACACTGATCTCTGCTCCAATCACATGGAGCAGAGATCAGCGTCACTAGTTGCTAGGCAGAATGGAAAAATGTTGTTTATACAGCATTTCCTCCATTCGGCCGCTCCGAGAGACGATCGCGGGGATGCCCGCGGCGATCGAGTCCGCGGGTCCCGCGACCGGACTCACGGGGGCGGCGCGCGCTCCCGATGGCACGGCGGCAACGAATATTGGACGTACATGTACGCCAATATCCCTGCCCGTGCCATTCTGTCGACGTACATCGTCGTGCGCTGGTCGGGAAGTGGTTAATTAGTTCTGAGTCAGCGTAATTCAAAAATGTGTATTTATTTGTACACATTTAAATAGAAAAGAATACTTACAAAAATAGTACAATGATAATCATTAGTATCTTTCTTTCTTATCAATATATCAAGCCATGTGGTCTATTGTACTTATTTAAAATGGCGGAATAACTCTTTGTATGCTGGAAAAATCTGTGTGCATGCCGAGATGTATTTCTAAGGTGTTCCTTCTAGGCTGCTGAATCTTCAAGAGGAAGACCAACTCCCAATCTTACCATTATATTTAACCAAAATTCCTGAGTTCCGGCCGAAAGATAACTCCTCCTTTACAAAAGTGTGGGCTAATGAGTAAAGCTACCATCTGTTAATACTTATGAATTTGAGAAGAGTAAAATCTTAAACAACCTCTCAATTACATATATGAGGTGACAGGAAATGGGGGATGGAAGAATTTCAGACTCTAAGAAAAATATCATCTCAATTACATAAGGCTTCTCACTTACATAGTGCTAAATTTCTAAAAGCATATATATAATGAACTGGAGAATTTTAAACATAAACAACATTTATCAAAATCATGACAGGTTTTAAATGTTTAGATTTTCAATCATCGCACGTCATAACATAGAATTAATTGACTCAAAGTTTTCTTTCACACAATATGGAATATTCATATTCTGAATAAAGTATAATAAAGCCAATTAAAATTTAGATATTAAGAATATAACACACATAGCCTATAGCAAGGCCTCAAATATTCAAATTATATTTAGTGTAAATAATTGGTCCATATGGGAAAAAAGCATGGAGGAAGAGTTGATACACGTGATTGCAGGCTGTTACAGCTAATGCCGCATACACACAAACACACAAGCGGGTGGAAAAGTCAGGCAAACTGAAGTCCGCCGGACAATCCCCCCATGTGTAGCCTCATCAGACCCTTGTCTGAGCATGCTACCCGGCCGGCCAGGAAAGGGGGGGGCTAGCATGCGGCCCCCCTCCTGAGCCGTACCAGGCCACGTGCCCTCAACATGGAGGGTGCCTTGGGGAAGGGGGGGCCGGGGGTCTTCTCGCCGGACTCCTCCGCTATCTTCTTGTAGCTCTTTTACTAGCGGAGGAGCCCGGCTTTCTTCCTCGCCGCCGCCCTTCTTCCGACTTCGGGGGTCTTATCCCCCTCTTCGGTTCTTCTGCCGAGCCACCGCACCTTCTTCTAGCTCTTTTACAGGCGGTGGCCCGGTCTTCTGTCGCCGCTGCCGCCTTCTGTTCTTCTGTTCTTGTCTTCTTCTTCTTCAGATGTTGCCTCGTCGAGTCCTCCGCTCACAATGACGGGGACCGGGCACGCGGCAACTTATATAGGGACATCTCCGGATGATGTCCCCGCCATTTGGAACTGCGCATGCGTCATGTGCCCTTATCACCGCCCACACTGTATGACTATCAGAAAGTGTCCGTATGTAAGTGCGCATGCATCATGTGCCCTTATCACCGCCCACACTGTATGGCTATCAGAAAGTGTCCATTTGGAACTGCGCATGCGTCATGTGCCCTTATCACCGCCCACACTGTATGACTATCAGAAAGTGTCCATTTGGAACTGCGCATGCGTCATGTGCCCTTATCACCGCCCACACTGTATGACTATCAGAAAGTGTCCTATGTAAGTGCGCATGCGTCATGTGCCCTTATCACCACCCACACTGTATGGCTATCAGAAAGTGTCCGTTTGGAACTGCGCATGCGTCATGTGCCCTTATCACCGCCCACACTGTATGACTATCAGAAAGTGTCCGTTTGGAACTGCGCATGCGTCATGTGCCCTTATCACCGCCCACACTGTATGGCTATCAGAAAGTGTCCATTTGTAACTGCGCATGCGTCATGTGCCCTTATCACCGCCCACACTGTATGGCTATCAGAAAGTGTCCGTATGTAACTGCGCATGCGTCATGTGCCCTTATCACCGCCCACACTGTATGACTATCAGAAAGTGTCCGTTTGGAACTGCGCATGCGTCATGTGCCCTTATCACCGCCCACACTGTATGACTATCAGAAAGTGTCCGTATGTAACTGCGCATGCGTCATGTGCCTTTATCACCGCCCACACTGTATGACTATCAGAAAGTGTCCATTTGGAACTGCGCATGCGTCATGTGCCCTTATCACCGACCACACTGTATGACTATCAAAAAGTGTCCATTTGGAACTGCGCATGTGTCATGTGCCCTTATCACCGCCCACACTGTATGGCTATCAGAAAGTGTCCGTATGTAACTGCGCATGCGTCATGTGCCCTTATCACCGCCCACACTGTATGGCTATCAGAAAGTGTCCGTTTGGAACTGCGCATGCATCATGTGCCCTTATCACCGCCCACACTGTATGGGTATTAGAAAGTGTCCGTTTGGAACTGCGCATGCGTCATGTGCCCTTATCACCGCCCACACTGTATGGCTATCAGAAAGTGTCCGTATGTAACTGCGCATGCGTCATGTGCCCTTATCACCGCCCACACTGTATGACTATCAGAAAGTGTCCGTTTGGAACTGCGCATGCGTCATGTGCCCTTATCACCGCCCACACTGTATGGCTATCAGAAAGTGTCCATTTGGAACTGCGCATGCGTCATGTGCCCTTATCACCGCCCACACTGTATGACTATCAGAAAGTGTCCGTATGTAACTGCGCATGCGTCATGTGCCCTTATCACCGCCCACACTGTATGACTATCAGAAAGTGTCCATTTGGAACTGCGCATGCGTCATGTGCCCTTATCACCGCCCACACTGTATGACTATCAGAAAGTGTCCGTATGTAACTGCGCATGCATCATGTGCCCTTATCACCGCCCACACTGTATGGCTATCAGAAAGTGTCCGTATGTAACTGCGCATGCGTCATGTGCCCTTATCACCGCCCACACTGTATGACTATCAGAAAGTGTCCGTTTGGAACTGCGCATGCGTCATGTGCCCTTATCACCGCCCACACTGTATGACTATCAGAAAGTGTCCATTTGGAACTGCGCATGCGTCATGTGCCCTTATCACCGCCCACACTGTATGACTATCAGAAAGTGTCCATTTGGAACTGCGCATGCGTCATGTGCCCTTATCACCGACCACACTGTATGACTATCAAAAAGTGTCCATTTGGAACTGCGCATGCGTCATGTGCCCTTATCACCGCCCACACTGTATGGCTATCAGAAAGTGTCCGTATGTAACTGTGCATGTGTCATGTGCCCTTATCACCGCCCACACTGTATGGCTATCAGAAAGTGTCCGTATGTAACTGTGCATGTGTCATGTGCCCTTATCACCGCCCACACTGTATGGCTATCAGAAAGTGTCCGTATGTAACTGCGCATGCGTCATGTGCCCTTATCACCGCCCACACTGTATGGCTATCAGAAAGTGTCCGTTTGGAACTGCGCATGCATCATGTGCCCTTATCACCGCCCACACTGTATGGGTATTAGAAAGTGTCCGTTTGGAACTGCGCATGCGTCATGTGCCCTTATCACCGCCCACACTGTATGGCTATCAGAAAGTGTCCGTATGTAACTGTGCATGCGTCATGTGCCCTTATCACCACCCACACTGTATGGCTATCAGAAAGTGTCCGTATGTAACTGCGCATGCGTCATGTGCCCTTATCACCGCCCACACTGTATGACTATCAGAAAGTGTCCGTTTGGAACTGCGCATGCGTCATGTGCCCTTATCACCGCCCACACTGTATGACTATCAGAAAGTGTCCATTTGGAACTGCGCATGCGTCATGTGCCCTTATCACCGCCCACACTGTATGACTATCAGAAAGTGTCCGTATGTAACTGCGCATGCATCATGTGCCCTTATCACCGCCCACACTGTATGGCTATCAGAAAGTGTCCGTATGTAACTGCGCATGCGTCATGTGCCCTTATCACCGCCCACACTGTATGACTATCAGAAAGTGTCCGTTTGGAACTGCGCATGCATCATGTGCCCTTATCACCGCCCACACTGTATGGCTATCAGAAAGTGTCCGTATGTAACTGCGCATGCGTCATGTGCCCTTATGACTGACCACACTGTATGGCTATCAGAAAGTGTCCATTTGGAACTGCGCATGCATCATGTGCCCTTATCATCGCCCACACTGTATGACTATCAGAAAGTGCCCGTATGTAACTGCGCATGCGTCATGTGCCCTTATCACCGCCCACACTGTATGGCAATCAGAAAGTGTCCGTTTGGAACTGCGCATGCGTCATGTGCCCTTATCACCGCCCACACTGTATGGCAATCAGAAAGTGTCCGTTTGGAACTGCGCATGCGTCATGTGCCCTTATCACCGCCCACACTGTATGACTATCAGAAAGTGTCCGTTTGGAACTGCGCATGCGTCATGTGCCCTTATCACCGCCCACACTGTATGGCTATCAGAAAGTGTCCATTTGGAACTGCGCATGCGTCATGTGCCCTTATCACCACCCACACTGTATGACTATCAGAAAGTGTCGGTTTGGAACTGCGCATGCGTCATGTGCCCTTATCACCGCCCACACTGTATGGCTATCAGAAAGTGTCCATTTGGAACTGCGCATGCGTCATGTGCCCTTATCACCGCCCACACTGTATGGCTATCAGAAAGTGTCCGTATGTAACTGCGCATGCGTCATGTGCCCTTATCACCGCCCACACTGTATGGCTATCAGAAAGTGTCTGTTTGGAACTGCGCATGCGTCATGTGCCCTTATCACCGCCCACACTGTATGGCTATCAGAAAGTGTCCGTTTGGAACTGCGCATGCGTCATGTGCCCTTATCACCGCCCACACTGTATGACTATCAGAAAGTGTCCGTTTGGAACTGCGCATGCGTCATGTGCCTTTATCACCGCCGGCACTGTATGGCTATCAGAAAGTGTCCGTTTGGAACTGCGCATGCGTCATGTGCCCTTATCACCGCCCACACTGTATGGCTATCAGAAAGTGTCCGTATGTAACTGTGCATGTGTCATGTGCCCTTATGACTGACCACACTGTATGGCTATCAGAAAGTGTCCGTATGTAACTGCGCATGCGTCATGTGCCCTTATCACCGCCCACACTGTATGGCTATCAGAAAGTGTCCGTTTGGAACTGCGCATGCATCATGTGCCCTTATCACCGCCCACACTGTATGGGTATTAGAAAGTGTCCGTTTGGAACTGCGCATGCGTCATGTGCCCTTATCACCGCCCACACTGTATGGCTATCAGAAAGTGTCCGTATGTAACTGTGCATGCGTCATGTGCCCTTATCACCACCCACACTGTATGGCTATCAGAAAGTGTCCGTATGTAACTGCGCATGCGTCATGTGCCCTTATCACCGCCCACACTGTATGACTATCAGAAAGTGTCCGTTTGGAACTGCGCATGCGTCATGTGCCCTTATCACCGCCCACACTGTATGACTATCAGAAAGTGTCCATTTGGAACTGCGCATGCGTCATGTGCCCTTATCACCGCCCACACTGTATGACTATCAGAAAGTGTCCGTATGTAACTGCGCATGCATCATGTGCCCTTATCACCGCCCACACTGTATGGCTATCAGAAAGTGTCCGTATGTAACTGCGCATGCGTCATGTGCCCTTATCACCGCCCACACTGTATGACTATCAGAAAGTGTCCGTTTGGAACTGCGCATGCATCATGTGCCCTTATCACCGCCCACACTGTATGGCTATCAGAAAGTGTCCGTATGTAACTGCGCATGCGTCATGTGCCCTTATGACTGACCACACTGTATGGCTATCAGAAAGTGTCCATTTGGAACTGCGCATGCATCATGTGCCCTTATCATCGCCCACACTGTATGACTATCAGAAAGTGCCCGTATGTAACTGCGCATGCGTCATGTGCCCTTATCACCGCCCACACTGTATGGCAATCAGAAAGTGTCCGTTTGGAACTGCGCATGCGTCATGTGCCCTTATCACCGCCCACACTGTATGGCAATCAGAAAGTGTCCGTTTGGAACTGCGCATGCGTCATGTGCCCTTATCACCGCCCACACTGTATGACTATCAGAAAGTGTCCGTTTGGAACTGCGCATGCGTCATGTGCCCTTATCACCGCCCACACTGTATGGCTATCAGAAAGTGTCCATTTGGAACTGCGCATGCGTCATGTGCCCTTATCACCACCCACACTGTATGACTATCAGAAAGTGTCGGTTTGGAACTGCGCATGCGTCATGTGCCCTTATCACCGCCCACACTGTATGGCTATCAGAAAGTGTCCATTTGGAACTGCGCATGCGTCATGTGCCCTTATCACCGCCCACACTGTATGGCTATCAGAAAGTGTCCGTATGTAACTGCGCATGCGTCATGTGCCCTTATCACCGCCCACACTGTATGGCTATCAGAAAGTGTCTGTTTGGAACTGCGCATGCGTCATGTGCCCTTATCACCGCCCACACTGTATGGCTATCAGAAAGTGTCCGTTTGGAACTGCGCATGCGTCATGTGCCCTTATCACCGCCCACACTGTATGACTATCAGAAAGTGTCCGTTTGGAACTGCGCATGCGTCATGTGCCTTTATCACCGCCGGCACTGTATGGCTATCAGAAAGTGTCCGTTTGGAACTGCGCATGCGTCATGTGCCCTTATCACCGCCCACACTGTATGGCTATCAGAAAGTGTCCGTATGTAACTGTGCATGTGTCATGTGCCCTTATGACTGACCACACTGTATGGCTATCAGAAAGTGTCCGTATGTAACTGCGCATGCGTCATGTGCCCTTATCACCGCCCACACTGTATGGCTATCAGAAAGTGTCCGTTTGGAACTGCGCATGCATCATGTGCCCTTATCACCGCCCACACTGTATGGGTATTAGAAAGTGTCCGTTTGGAACTGCGCATGCGTCATGTGCCCTTATCACCGCCCACACTGTATGGCTATCAGAAAGTGTCCGTATGTAACTGTGCATGCGTCATGTGCCCTTATCACCACCCACACTGTATGGCTATCAGAAAGTGTCCGTATGTAACTGCGCATGCGTCATGTGCCCTTATCACCGCCCACACTGTATGACTATCAGAAAGTGTCCGTTTGGAACTGCGCATGCGTCATGTGCCCTTATCACCGCCCACACTGTATGACTATCAGAAAGTGTCCATTTGGAACTGCGCATGCGTCATGTGCCCTTATCACCGCCCACACTGTATGACTATCAGAAAGTGTCCGTATGTAACTGCGCATGCATCATGTGCCCTTATCACCGCCCACACTGTATGGCTATCAGAAAGTGTCCGTATGTAACTGCGCATGCGTCATGTGCCCTTATCACCGCCCACACTGTATGACTATCAGAAAGTGTCCGTTTGGAACTGCGCATGCGTCATGTGCCCTTATCACCGCCCACACTGTATGGCTATCAGAAAGTGTCCGTATGTAACTGCGCATGCGTCATGTGCCCTTATCACCGCCCACACTGTATGACTATCAGAAAGTGTCCGTATGTAACTGCGCATGCGTCATGTGCCCTTATCACCGCCCACACTGTATGGCTATCAGAAAGTGTCCGTATGTAACTGCGCATGCGTCATGTGCCCTTATGACTGACCACACTGTATGGCTATCAGAAAGTGTCCATTTGGAACTGCGCATGCATCATGTGCCCTTATCACCGCCCACACTGTATGACTATCAGAAAGTGCCCGTATGTAACTGCGCATGCGTCATGTGCCCTTATCACCGCCCACACTGTATGGCAATCAGAAAGTGTCCGTTTGGAACTGCGCATGCGTCATGTGCCCTTATCACCGCCCACACTGTATGACTATCAGAAAGTGTCCGTTTGGAACTGCGCATGCGTCATGTGCCCTTATCACTGCCCACAATGTATGGCTATCAGAAAGTGTCCGCTTGGAACTGCGCATGCGTCATGTGCCCTTATCACCGTCCACACTGTATGGCTATCAGAAAGTGTCCGTATGTAACTGCGCATGCGTCATGTGCCCTTATCACCGCCCACACTGTATGGCTATCAGAAAGTGTCCGTTTGGAACTGCGCATGCGTCATGTGCCTTTATCACCGCCCACACTGTATGACTATCAGAAAGTGTCCGTATGTAACTGCGCATGCGTCATGTGCCCTTATCACCGCCCACACTGTATGGCTATCAGAAAGTGTCCATTTGGAACTGCGCATGCGTCATGTGCCCTTATCACCACCCACACTGTATGACTATCAGAAAGTGTCGGTTTGGAACTGCGCATGCGTCATGTGCCCTTATCACCGCCCACACTGTATGGCTATCAGAAAGTGTCCATTTGGAACTGCGCATGCGTCATGTGCCCTTATCACCGCCCACACTGTATGACTATCAGAAAGTGTCCGTATGTAACTGCGCATGCGTCATGTGCCCTTATCACCGCCCACACTGTATGGCTATCAGAAAGTGTCCATTTGGAACTGCGCATGCGTCATGTGCCCTTATCACCACCCACACTGTATGGCTATCAGAAAGTGTCTGTTTGGAACTGCGCATGCGTCATGTGCCCTTATCACCGCCCACACTGTATGGCTATCAGAAAGTGTCCGTTTGGAACTGCGCATGCGTCATGTGCCCTTATCACCGCCCACACTGTATGACTATCAGAAAGTGTCCGTTTGGAACTGCGCATGCGTCATGTGCCCTTATCACCGCCCACACTGTATGACTATCAGAAAGTGTCCGTATGTAACTGCGCATGCGTCATGTGCCCTTATCACCGCCCACACTGTATGACTATCAGAAAGTGTCCGTTTGGAACTGCGCATGCGTCATGTGCCCTTATCACCGCCCACACTGTATGACTATCAGAAAGTGTCCGTATGTAACTGCGCATGCGTCATGTGCCCTTATCACCGCCCACACTGTATGACTATCAGAAAGTGTCCGTTTGGAACTGCGCATGCGTCATGTGCCCTTATCACCGCCCACACTGTATGACTATCAAAAAGTGTCCATTTGGAACTGCGCATGCGTCATGTGCCCTTATCACCGCCCACACTGTATGACTATCAGAAAGTGTCCGTATGTAACTGTGCATGCGTCATGTGCCCTTATCACCGCCCACACTGTATGACTATCAGAAAGTGTCCGTTTGGAACTGCGCATGCGTCATGTGCCCTTATCACCGCCCACACTGTATGACTATCAAAAAGTGTCCATTTGGAACTGCGCATGCGTCATGTGCCCTTATCACCGCCCACACTGTATGACTATCAGAAAGTGTCCGTATGTAACTGCGCATGCGTCATGTGCCCTTATCACCGCCCACACTGTATGGCTATCAGAAAGTGTCCGTATGTAACTGCGCATGCGTCATGTGCCCTTATCACCGCCCACACTGTATGGCTATCAGAAAGTGTCCGTATGTAACTGCGCATGCGTCATGTGCCCTTATCACCGCCCACACTGTATGGCTATCAGAAAGTGTCCGTATGTAACTGCGCATGCGTCATGTGCCCTTATCACCGCCCACACTGTATGGCTATCAGAAAGTGTCCATTTGGAACTGCGCATGCGTCATGTGCCCTTATCACCGCCCACACTGTATGGCTATCAGAAAGTGTCCGTATGTAACTGCGCATGCGTCATGTGCCCTTATCACCGCCCACACTGTATGACTATCAGAAAGTGTCCGTTTGGAACTGCGCATGCGTCATGTGCCCTTATCACCGCCCACACTGTATGACTATCAGAAAGTGTCCGTTTGGAACTGCGCATGCGTCATGTGCCCTTATCACCGCCCACACTGTATGGGTATCAGAAAGTGTCCGTTTGGAACTGCGCATGCGTCATGTGCCCTTATCACCGCCCACACTGTATGACTATCAGAAAGTGTCCGTTTGGAACTGCGCATGCGTCATGTGCCCTTATCACCGCCCACACTGTATGGGTATCAGAAAGTGTCCGTTTGGAACTGCGCATGCGTCATGTGCCCTTATCACCGCCCACACTGTATGACTATCAGAAAGTGTCCGTTTGGAACTGCGCATGCGTCATGTGCCCTTATCACCGCCCACACTGTATGGCTATCAGAAAGTGTCCGTATGTAACTGCGCATGCGTCATGTGCCCTTATCACCGCCCACTTCGTATGACTATCAGAAAGTGTCCGTATGTAACTGCGCATGCGTCATGTGCCCTTATCACCGCCCACACTGTATGGCTATCAGAAAGTGTCCATATGTAACTGCGCATGCGTCATGTGCCCTTATCACCACCCACAATGTATGGCTATCAGAAAGTGTCCGTTTGGAACTGCGCATGCGTCATGTGCCCTTATCACCGCCCACACTGTATGACTATCAGAAAGTGTCCGTTTGGAACTGCGCATGCGTCATGTGCTCTTATCACCGCCCACACTGTATGGCTATCAGAAAGTGTCCGTATGTAACTGCGCATGCGTCATGTGCCTTTATCACCGCCGGCACTGTATGGCTATCAGAAAGTGTCCGTTTGGAACTGCGCATGCGTCATGTGCCCTTATCACCGCCCACACTGTATGGCTATCAGAAAGTGTCCGTATGTAACTGCGCATGCGTCATGTGCCCTTATCACCACCCACACTGTATGGCTATCAGAAAGTGTCCGTTTGGAACTGCGCATGCGTCATGTGCCCTTATCACCGCCCACACTGTATGGCTATCAGAAAGTGTCCGTATGTAAGTGCGCATGCGTCATGTGCCCTTATCACCGCCCACACTGTATGGCTATCAGAAAGTGTCCGTTTGGAACTGCGCATGCGTCATGTGCCTTTATCACCGCCCACACTGTATGACTATCAGAAAGTGTCCGTATGTAACTGCGCATGCGTCATGTGCCCTTATCACCGCCCACACTGTATGGCTATCAGAAAGTGTCCGTTTGGAACTGCGCATGCGTCATGTGCCCTTATCACCGCCCACACTGTATGGCTATCAGAAAGTGTCCGTATGTAACTGCGCATGCGTCATGTGCCCTTATCACCGCCCACACTGTATGGCTATCAGAAAGTGTCCGTTTGGAACTGCGCATGCGTCATGTGCCTTTATCACCGCCCACACTGTATGACTATCAGAAAGTGTCCGTTTGGAACTGCGCATGCGTCATGTGCCTTTATCACCGCCCACACTGTATGACTATCAGAAAGTGTCCGTGTGTAACTGCGCATGCGTCATGTGCCCTTATCACCGCCCACACTGTATGGCTATCAGAAAGTGTCCGTTTGGAACTGCGCATGCGTCATGTGCCCTTATCACCGTCCACACTGTATGACTATCAGAAAGTGTCCGTATGTAACTGCGCATGCGTCATGTGCCTTTATCACCGCCCACACTGTATGACTATCAGAAAGTGTCCGTATGTAACTGCGCATGCGTCATGTGCCCTTATCACCGCCCACACTGTATGGCTATCAGAAAGTGTCCGTTTGGAACTGCGCATGCGTCATGTGCCTTTATCACCGCCCACACTGTATGACTATCAGAAAGTGTCCGTTTGGAACTGCGCATGCGTCATGTGCCCTTATCACCGCCCACACTGTATGGCTATCAGAAAGTGTCCGTATGTAACTGCGCATGCGTCATGTGCCCTTATCACCGCCCACACTGTATGGCTATCAGAAAGTGTCCATTTGGAACTGCGCATGCGTCATGTGCCCTTATCACTGCCCACAATGTATGGCTATCAGAAAGTGTCCGCTTGGAACTGCGCATGCGTCATGTGCCCTTATCACCGCCCACACTGTATGACTATCAGAAAGTGTCCGTTTGGAACTGCGCATGCGTCATGTGCCCTTATCACCGCCCACACTGTATGGCTATCAGAAAGTGTCCGTATGTAACTGCGCATGCGTCATGTGCCCTTATCACCGCCCACACTGTATGGCTATCAGAAAGTGTCCATTTGGAACTGCGCATGCGTCATGTGCCCTTATCACCGCCCACACTGTATGGCTATCAGAAAGTGTCCGTATGTAACTGCGCATGCGTCATGTGCCCTTATCACCGCCCACACTGTATGACTATCAGAAAGTGTCCGTATGTAACTGCGCATGCATCATGTGCCCTTATCACCGCCCACACTGTATGGCTATCAGAAAGTGTCCATTTGGAACTGCGCATGCGTCATGTGCCCTTATCACCGCCCACACTGTATGGCTATCAGAAAGTGTCCATTTGGAACTGCGCATGCGTCATGTGCCCTTATCACCGCCCACACTGTATGGCTATCAGAAAGTGTCCGTATGTAACTGCGCATGCGTCATGTGCCCTTATCACCGCCCACACTGTATGGCTATCACAAAGTGTCCGTTTGGAACTGCGCATGCGTCATGTGCCCTTATCACCGCCCACACTGTATGACTATCAGAAAGTGTCCGTTTGGAACTGCGCATGCGTCATGTGCCTTTATCACCGCCGGCACTGTATGGCTATCAGAAAGTGTCCGTATGTAACTGCGCATGCGTCATGTGCCCTTATCACCGCCCACACTGTATGGCTATCAGAAAGTGTCCGTATGTAACTGCGCATGCGTCATGTGCCCTTATCACCGCCCACACTGTATGGCTATCAGAAAGTGTCCGTTTGGAACTGCGCATGCATCATGTGCCCTTATCACCGCCCAAACTGTATGGGTATTAGAAAGTGTCCGTTTGGAACTGCGCATGCGTCATGTGCCCTTATCACCGCCCACACTGTATGGCTATCAGAAAGTGTCCGTATGTAACTGTGCATGCGTCATGTGCCCTTATCACCACCCACACTGTATGGCTATCAGAAAGTGTCCGTATGTAACTGCGCATGCGTCATGTGCCCTTATCACCGCCCACACTGTATGACTATCAGAAAGTGTCCGTTTGGAACTGCGCATGCGTCATGTGCCCTTATCACCGCCCACACTGTATGACTATCAGAAAGTGTCCATTTGGAACTGCGCATGCGTCATGTGCCCTTATCACCGCCCACACTGTATGACTATCAGAAAGTGTCCGTATGTAACTGCGCATGCATCATGTGCCCTTATCACCGCCCACACTGTATGGCTATCAGAAAGTGTCCGTATGTAACTGTGCATGCGTCATGTGCCCTTATCACCGCCCACACTGTATGACTATCAGAAAGTGTCCGTATGTAACTGCGCATGCGTCATGTGCCCTTATCACCGCCCACACTGTATGACTATCAGAAAGTGTCCGTATGTAACTGCGCATGCGTCATGTGCCCTTATCACCGCCCACACTGTATGACTATCAGAAAGTGTCCGTATGTAACTGCGCATGCGTCATGTGCCCTTATCACCGCCCACACTGTATGACTATCAGAAAGTGTCCGTTTGGAACTGCGCATGCGTCATGTGCCCTTATCACCGCCCACACTGTATGACTATCAGAAAGTGTCCGTATGTAACTGCGCATGCGTCATGTGCCCTTATCACCGCCCACACTGTATGACTATCAGAAAGTGTCCGTATGTAACTGCGCATGCGTCATGTGCCCTTATCACCGCCCACACTGTATGACTATCAGAAAGTGTCCGTTTGGAACTGCGCATGCGTCATGTGCCCTTATCACCGCCCACACTGTATGACTATCAGAAAGTGTCCATTTGGAACTGCGCATGCGTCATGTGCCCTTATCACCGCCCACACTGTATGACTATCAGAAAGTGTCCGTATGTAACTGCGCATGCATCATGTGCCCTTATCACCGCCCACACTGTATGGCTATCAGAAAGTGTCCGTATGTAACTGCGCATGCGTCATGTGCCCTTATCACCGCCCACACTGTATGACTATCAGAAAGTGTCCGTTTGGAACTGCGCATGCGTCATGTGCCCTTATCACCGCCCACACTGTATGGCTATCAGAAAGTGTCCGTATGTAACTGCGCATGCGTCATGTGCCCTTATGACTGACCACACTGTATGGCTATCAGAAAGTGTCCATTTGGAACTGCGCATGCATCATGTGCCCTTATCATCGCCCACACTGTATGACTATCAGAAAGTGCCCGTATGTAACTGCGCATGCGTCATGTGCCCTTATCACCGCCCACACTGTATGGCAATCAGAAAGTGTCCGTTTGGAACTGCGCATGCGTCATATGCCCTTATCACCGCCCACACTGTATGACTATCAGAAAGTGTCCGTTTGGAACTGCGCATGCGTCATGTGCCCTTATCACCACCCACACTGTATGACTATCAGAAAGTGTCGGTTTGGAACTGCGCATGCGTCATGTGCCCTTATCACCGCCCACACTGTATGGCTATCAGAAAGTGTCCGTATGTAACTGCGCATGCGTCATGTGCCCTTATCACCGCCCACACTGTATGGCTATCAGAAAGTGTCCATTTGGAACTGCGCATGCGTCATGTGCCCTTATCACCGCCCACACTGTATGGCTATCAGAAAGTGTCCGTATGTAACTGCGCATGCGTCATGTGCCCTTATCACCGCCCACACTGTATGGCTATCAGAAAGTGTCTGTTTGGAACTGCGCATGCGTCATGTGCCCTTATCACCGTCCACACTGTATGGCTATCAGAAAGTGTCCGTTTGGAACTGCGCATGCGTCATGTGCCCTTATCACCGCCCACACTGTATGACTATCAGAAAGTGTCCGTTTGGAACTGCGCATGCGTCATGTGCCTTTATCACCGCCGGCACTGTATGGCTATCAGAAAGTGTCCGTTTGGAACTGCGCATGCGTCATGTGCCCTTATCACCGCCCACACTGTATGGCTATCAGAAAGTGTCCGTATGTAACTGTGCATGTGTCATGTGCCCTTATCACCGCCCACACTGTATGGCTATCAGAAAGTGTCCGTATGTAACTGCGCATGCGTCATGTGCCCTTATCACCGCCCACACTGTATGGCTATCAGAAAGTGTCCGTTTGGAACTGCGCATGCATCATGTGCCCTTATCACCGCCCACACTGTATGGGTATTAGAAAGTGTCCGTTTGGAACTGCGCATGCGTCATGTGCCCTTATCACCGCCCACACTGTATGACTATCAGAAAGTGTCCGTATGTAACTGCGCATGCGTCATGTGCCCTTATCACCGCCCACACTGTATGGCTATCAGAAAGTGTCCGTATGTAACTGTGCATGCGTCATGTGCCCTTATCACCACCCACACTGTATGGCTATCAGAAAGTGTCCGTATGTAACTGCGCATGCGTCATGTGCCCTTATCACCGCCCACACTGTATGACTATCAGAAAGTGTCCGTTTGGAACTGCGCATGCGTCATGTGCCCTTATCACCGCCCACACTGTATGACTATCAGAAAGTGTCCGTTTGGAACTGCGCATGCGTCATGTGCCCTTATCACCGCCCACACTGTATGACTATCAGAAAGTGTCCATTTGGAACTGCGCATGCGTCATGTGCCCTTATCACCGCCCACACTGTATGGCTATCAGAAAGTGTCCGTATGTAACTGCGCATGCGTCATGTGCCCTTATCACCGCCCACACTGTATGACTATCAGAAAGTGTCCGTTTGGAACTGCGCATGCATCATGTGCCCTTATCACCGCCCACACTGTATGGCTATCAGAAAGTGTCCGTATGTAACTGCGCATGCGTCATGTGCCCTTATGACTGACCACACTGTATGGCTATCAGAAAGTGTCCATTTGGAACTGCGCATGCATCATGTGCCCTTATCATCGCCCACACTGTATGACTATCAGAAAGTGCCCGTATGTAACTGCGCATGCGTCATGTGCCCTTATCACCGCCCACACTGTATGGCAATCAGAAAGTGTCCGTTTGGAACTGCGCATGCGTCATGTGCCCTTATCACCGCCCACACTGTATGACTATCAGAAAGTGTCCGTTTGGAACTGCGCATGCGTCATGTGCCCTTATCACCGCCCACACTGTATGACTATCAGAAAGTGTCCGTTTGGAACTGCGCATGCGTCATGTGCCCTTATCACCGCCCACACTGTGTGACTATCAGAAAGTGTCCGTTTGGAACTGCGCATGCGTCATGTGCCCTTATCACCGCCCACACTGTATGACTATCAGAAAGTGTCCGTTTGGAACTGCGCATGCGTCATGTGCCCTTATCACCGCCCACACTGTATGGCTATCAGAAAGTGTCCGTTTGGAACTGCGCATGCGTCATGTGCCCTTATCACCGCCCACACTGTATGACTATCAGAAAGTGTCCGTATGTAACTGCGCATGCGTCATGTGCCCTTATCACCGCCCACACTGTATGGCTATCAGAAAGTGTCCGTTTGGAACTGCGCATGCGTCATGTGCCTTTATCACCGCCCACACTGTATGGCTATCAGAAAGTGTCCGTATGTAACTGCGCATGCGTCATGTGCCCTTATCACCGCCCACACTGTATGGCTATCAGAAAGTGTCCGTTTGGAACTGCGCATGCGTCATGTGCCCTTATCACCGCCCACACTGTATGACTATCAGAAAGTGTCCGTTTGGAACTGCGCATGCGTCATGTGCCTTTATCACCGCCGGCACTGTATGGCTATCAGAAAGTGTCCGTTTGGAACTGCGCATGCGTCATGTGCCCTTATCACCGCCCACACTGTGTGGCTATCAGAAAGTGTCCGTATGTAACTGCGCATGCGTCATGTGCCCTTATCACCGCCCACACTGTATGACTATCAGAAAGTGTCCATTTGGAACTGCGCATGCGTCATGTGCCTTTATCACCGCCGGCACTGTATGGCTATCAGAAAGTGTCCGTTTGGAACTGCGCATGCGTCATGTGCCCTTATCACCGCCCACACTGTGTGGCTATCAGAAAGTGTCCGTATGTAACTGCGCATGCGTCATGTGCCCTTATCACCGCCGGCACTGTATGGCTATCAGAAAGTGTCCGTTTGGAAATGCGCATGCGTCATGTGCCCTTATCACCGCCCACACTGTATGGCTATCAGAAAGTGTCCGTTTGGAACTGCGCATGCGTCATGTGCCCTTATCACCGCCCACACTGTATGGCTATCAGAAAGTGTCCGTATGTAACTGCGCATGCGTCATGTGCCCTTATCACCGCCCACACTGTATGACTATCAGAAAGTGTCCGTTTGGAACTGCGCATGCGTCATGTGCCCTTATCACCGCCCACACTGTATGACTATCAGAAAGTGTCCGTATGTAACTGCGCATGCGTCATGTGCCCTTATCACCGCCCACACTGTATGACTATCAGAAAGTGTCCGTTTGGAACTGCGCATGCGTCATGTGCCCTTATCACCGCCCACACTGTATGACTATCAGAAAGTGTCCGTATGTAACTGCGCATGCGTCATGTGCCCTTATCACCGCCCACACTGTATGACTATCAAAAAGTGTCCATTTGGAACTGCGCATGCGTCATGTGCCCTTATCACCGCCCACACTGTATGACTATCAAAAAGTGTCCATTTGGAACTGCGCATGCGTCATGTGCCCTTATCACCGCCCACACTGTATGACTATCAGAAAGTGTCCGTATGTAACTGCGCATGCGTCATGTGCCCTTATCACCGCCCACACTGTATGACTATCAGAAAGTGTCCGTTTGGAACTGCGCATGCGTCATGTGCCCTTATCACCGCCCACACTGTATGACTATCAGAAAGTGTCCGTTTGGAACTGCGCATGCATCATGTGCCCTTATCACCGCCCACACTGTATGACTATCAGAAAGTGTCCGTTTGGAACTGCGCATGCGTCATGTGCCCTTATCACCGCCCACACTGTATGACTATCAGAAAGTGTCCGTTTGGAACTGCGCATGCATCATGTGCCCTTATCACCGCCCACACTGTATGACTATCAGAAAGTGTCCGTATGTAACTGCGCATGCATCATGTGCCCTTATCACCGCCCACACTGTATGACTATCAGAAAGTGTCCGTATGTAACTGCGCATGCATCATGTGCCCTTATCACCGCCCACACTGTATGACTATCAGAAAGTGTCCGTTTGGAACTGCGCATGCATCATGTGCCCTTATCACCGCCCACACTGTATGGCTATCAGAAAGTGTCCGTTTGGAACTGCGCATGCATCATGTGCCCTTATCACCGCCCACACTGTATGGCTATCAGAAAGTGTCCGTATGTAACTGCGCATGCGTCATGTGCCCTTATGACTGACCACACTGTATGGCTCTCAGAAAGTTTCCATTTGGAACTGCGCATGCATCATGTGCCCTTATCATCGCCCACACTGTATGAGTATCAGAAAGTGCCCGTATGTAACTGCGCATGCGTCATGTGCCCTTATCACCGCCCACACTGTATGGCAATCAGAAAGTGTCCGTTTGGAACTGCGCATGCGTCATGTGCCCTTATCACCGCCCACACTGTATGACTATCAGAAAGTGTCCGTTTGGAACTGCGCATGCATCATGTGCCCTTATCACCGCCCACACTGTATGGCTATCAGAAAGTGTCCGTATGTAACTGCGCATGCGTCATGTGCCCTTATGACTGACCACACTGTATGGCTCTCAGAAAGTTTCCATTTGGAACTGCGCATGCATCATGTGCCCTTATCATCGCCCACACTGTATGAGTATCAGAAAGTGCCCGTATGTAACTGCGCATGCGTCATGTGCCCTTATCACCGCCCACACTGTATGGCAATCAGAAAGTGTCCGTTTGGAACTGCGCATGCGTCATGTGCCCTTATCACCGCCCACACTGTATGACTATCAGAAAGTGTCCGTTTGGAACTGCGCATGCGTCATGTGCCCTTATCACCGCCCACACTGTATGGCTATCAGAAAGTGTCCATTTGGAACTGCGCATGCGTCATGTGCCCTTATCACCGCCCACACTGTATGACTATCAGAAAGTGTCCGTTTGGAACTGCACATGCGTCATGTGCCCTTATCACCGTCCACACTGTATGGCTATCAGAAAGTGTCCGTATGTAACTGCGCATGCGTCATGTGCCCTTATCACCGCCCACACTTTATGACTATCAGAAAGTGTCCGTATGTAACTGCGCATGCGTCATGTGCCCTTATCACCGCCCACACTTTATGGCTATCAGAAAGTGTCCGTATGTAACTGCGCATGCGTCATGTGCCCTTATCACCGCCCACACTGTATGGCTATCAGAAAGTGTCCGTTTGGAACTGCGCATGCGTCATGTGCCCTTATCACCGCCCACACTGTATGGCTATCAGAAAGTGTCTGTTTGGAACTGCGCATGCGTCATGTGCCCTTATCACCGCCCACACTGTATGGCTATCAGAAAGTGTCCGTTTGGAACTGCGCATGCGTCATGTGCCCTTATCACCGCCCACACTGTATGGCTATCAGAAAGTGTCCGTTTGGAACTGCGCATGCGTCATGTGCCCTTATCACCGCCCACACTTTATGGCTATCAGAAAGTGTCCGTATGTAACTGCGCATGCGTCATGTGCCCTTATCACCGCCCACACTGTATGGCTATCAGAAAGTGTCCGTATGTAACTGCGCATGCATCATGTGCCCTTATCACCGCCCACACTGTATGACTATCAGAAAGTGTCCGTATGTAACTGCGCATGCGTCATGTGCCCTTATCACCGCCCACACTGTATGACTATCAGAAAGTGTTCGTTTGGAACTGCGCATGCGTCATGTGCCCTTATCACCGCCCACACTGTATGGCTATCAGAAAGTGTCCGTTTGTAACTGCGCATGCGTCATGTGCCCTTATCACCGCCCACACTGTATGGCTATCAGAAAGTGTCCGTATGTAACTGCGCATGCGTCATGTGCCCTTATCACCGCCCACACTGTATGGCTATCAGAAAGTGTCCGTTTGGAACTGCGCATGCGTCATGTGCCCTTATCACCGCCCACACTGTATGACTATCAGAAAGTGTCCGTATGTAACTGCGCATGCGTCATGTGCCCTTATCACCGCCCACACTGTATGACTATCAAAAAGTGTCCATTTGGAACTGCGCATGCGTCATGTGCCCTTATCACCGCCCACACTGTATGACTATCAGAAAGTGTCCGTATGTAACTGCGCATGCGTCATGTGCCCTTATCACCGCCCACACTGTATGACTATTAGAAAGTGTCCGTTTGGAACTGCGCATGCGTCATGTGCCCTTATCACCGCCCACACTGTATGACTATCAGAAAGTGTCCGTATGTAACTGCGCATGCGTCATGTGCCCTTATCACCGCCCACACTGTATGACTATCAAAAAGTGTCCATTTGGAACTGCGCATGCGTCATGTGCCCTTATCACCGCCCACACTGTATGACTATCAGAAAGTGTCCGTATGTAACTGCGCATGCGTCATGTGCCCTTATCACCGCCCACACTGTATGACTATCAGAAAGTGTCCGTTTGGAACTGCGCATGCGTCATGTGCCCTTATCACCGCCCACACTGTATGACTATCAAAAAGTGTCCATTTGGAACTGCGCATGCGTCATGTGCCCTTATCACCGCCCACACTGTATGACTATCAGAAAGTGTCCGTATGTAACTGTGCATGCGTCATGTGCCCTTATCACCGCCCACACTGTATGACTATCAGAAAGTGTCCGTTTGGAACTGCGCATGCGTCATGTGCCCTTATCACCGCCCACACTGTATGACTATCAAAAAGTGTCCATTTGGAACTGCGCATGCGTCATGTGCCCTTATCACCGCCCACACTGTATGACTATCAGAAAGTGTCCGTATGTAACTGCGCATGCGTCATGTGCCCTTATCACCGCCCACACTGTATGGCTATCAGAAAGTGTCCGTATGTAACTGCGCATGCGTCATGTGCCCTTATCACCGCCCACACTGTATGGCTATCAGAAAGTGTCCGTATGTAACTGCGCATGCGTCATGTGCCCTTATCACCGCCCACACTGTATGGCTATCAGAAAGTGTCCGTATGTAACTGCGCATGCGTCATGTGCCCTTATCACCGCCCACACTGTATGGCTATCAGAAAGTGTCCATTTGGAACTGCGCATGCGTCATGTGCCCTTATCACCGCCCACACTGTATGGCTATCAGAAAGTGTCCGTATGTAACTGCGCATGCGTCATGTGCCCTTATCACCGCCCACACTGTATGACTATCAGAAAGTGTCCGTTTGGAACTGCGCATGCGTCATGTGCCTTTATCACCGCCGGCACTGTATGGCTATCAGAAAGTGTCCGTTTGGAACTGCGCATGCGTCATGTGCCCTTATCACCGCCCACACTGTATGACTATCAGAAAGTGTCCGTATGTAACTGCGCATGCGTCATGTGCCCTTATCACCGCCCACACTGTATGACTATCAGAAAGTGTCCGTTTGGAACTGCGCATGCGTCATGTGCCCTTATCACCGCCCACACTGTATGACTATCAGAAAGTGTCCGTTTGGAACTGCGCATGCGTCATGTGCCCTTATCACCGCCCACACTGTATGGGTATCAGAAAGTGTCCGTTTGGAACTGCGCATGCGTCATGTGCCCTTATCACCGCCCACACTGTATGACTATCAGAAAGTGTCCGTTTGGAACTGCGCATGCGTCATGTGCCCTTATCACCGCCCACACTGTATGGGTATCAGAAAGTGTCCGTTTGGAACTGCGCATGCGTCATGTGCCCTTATCACCGCCCACACTGTATGACTATCAGAAAGTGTCCGTTTGGAACTGCGCATGCGTCATGTGCCCTTATCACCGCCCACACTGTATGGCTATCAGAAAGTGTCCGTTTGGAACTGCGCATGCGTCATGTGCCCTTATCACCGCCCACACTGTATGGCTATCAGAAAGTGTCCGTATGTAACTGCGCATGCGTCATGTGCCCTTATCACCGCCCACTTCGTATTACTATCAGAAAGTGTCCGTATGTAACTGCGCATGCGTCATGTGCCCTTATCACCGCCCACACTGTATGGCTATCAGAAAGTGTCCATATGTAACTGCGCATGCGTCATGTGCCCTTATCACCACCCACAATGTATGGCTATCAGAAAGTGTCCGTTTGGAACTGCGCATGCGTCATGTGCCCTTATCACCGCCCACACTGTATGACTATCAGAAAGTGTCCGTTTGGAACTGCGCATGCGTCATGTGCCCTTATCACCGCCCACACTGTATGACTATCAGAAAGTGTCCGTTTGGAACTGCGCATGCGTCATGTGCTCTTATCACCGCCCACACTGTATGGCTATCAGAAAGTGTCCGTATGTAACTGCGCATGCGTCATGTGCCTTTATCACCGCCGGCACTGTATGGCTATCAGAAAGTGTCCGTTTGGAACTGCGCATGCGTCATGTGCCCTTATCACCGCCCACACTGTATGACTATCAGAAAGTGTCCATTTGGAACTGCGCATGCGTCATGTGCCCTTATCACCGCCCACACTGTATGGCTATCAGAAAGTGTCCGTATGTAAGTGCGCATGCGTCATGTGCCCTTATCACCGCCCACACTGTATGGCTATCAGAAAGTGTCCGTATGTAACTGCGCATGCGTCATGTGCCCTTATCACCGCCCACACTGTATGGCTATCAGAAAGTGTCCGTTTGGAACTGCGCATGCGTCATGTGCCCTTATCACCGCCCACACTGTATGGCTATCAGAAAGTGTCCGTTTGGAACTGCGCATGCGTCATGTGCCCTTATCACCGCCCACACTGTATGGCTATCAGAAAGTGTCCGTTTGGAACTGCGCATGCGTCATGTGCCCTTATCACCGCCCACACTGTATGGCTATCAGAAAGTGTCCGTTTGGAACTGCGCATGCGTCATGTGCCCTTATCACCGCCCACACTGTATGGCTATCAGAAAGTGTCCGTTTGGAACTGCGCATGCGTCATGTGCCCTTATCACCGCCCACACTGTATGGCTATCAGAAAGTGTCCGTATGTAACTGCGCATGCGTCATGTGCCCTTATCACCACCCACACTGTATGGCTATCAGAAAGTGTCCGTATGTAAGTGCGCATGCGTCATGTGCCCTTATCACCGCCCACACTGTATGGCTATCAGAAAGTGTCCGTTTGGAACTGCGCATGCGTCATGTGCCTTTATCACCGCCCACACTGTATGACTATCAGAAAGTGTCCGTTTGGAACTGCGCATGCGTCATGTGCCTTTATCACCGCCCACACTGTATGACTATCAGAAAGTGTCCGTATGTAACTGCGCATGCGTCATGTGCCCTTATCACCGCCCACACTGTATGGCTATCAGAAAGTGTCCGTTTGGAACTGCGCATGCGTCATGTGCCTTTATCACCGCCCACACTGTATGACTATCAGAAAGTGTCCGTATGTAACTGCGCATGCGTCATGTGCCCTTATCACCGCCCACACTGTATGGCTATCAGAAAGTGTCCGTTTGTAACTGCACATGCGTCATGTGCCCTTATCACCGCCCACACTGTATGGCTATCAGAAAGTGTCCGTTTGGAACTGCGCATGCGTCATGTGCCTTTATCACCGCCCACACTGTATGACTATCAGAAAGTGTCCGTTTGGAACTGCGCATGCGTCATGTGCCCTTATCACCGCCCACACTGTATGGCTATCAGAAAGTGTCCGTATGTAACTGCGCATGCGTCATGTGCCCTTATCACCGCCCACACTGTATGGCTATCAGAAAGTGTCCGTATGTAACTGCGCATGCGTCATGTGCCCTTATCACCGCCCACACTGTATGGCTATCAGAAAGTGTCCGTTTGGAACTGCGCATGCGTCATGTGCCCTTATCACCGCCCACAGTGTATGGCTATCAGAAAGTGTCCGTATGTAACTGCGCATGCGTCATGTGCCCTTATCACCGCCCACACTGTATGGCTATCAGAAAGTGTCCATTTGGAACTGCGCATGCGTCATGTGCCCTTATCACCGCCCACAGTGTATGGCTATCAGAAAGTGTCCGTATGTAACTGCGCATGCGTCATGTGCCCTTATCACCGCCCACACTGTATGGCTATCAGAAAGTGTCCGTTTGGAACTGCGCATGCGTCATGTGCCCTTATCACCGCCCACACTGTATGGCTATCAGAAAGTGTCCTTATGTAAGTGCGCATGCGTCATGTGCCCTTATCACCGTCCACACTGTATGGCTATCAGAAAGTGTCCGTATGTAACTGCGCATGCGTCATGTGCCCTTATCACCGCCCACACTGTATGGCTATCAGAAAGTGTCCGTATGGAACTGCGCATGCGTCATGTGCCCTTATCACCGCCCACACTGTATGACTATCAGAAAGTGTCCGTTTGGAACTGCGCATGCGTCATGTGCCTTTATCACCGCCGGCACTGTATGGCTATCAGAAAGTGTCCGTTTGGAACTGCGCATGCGTCATGTGCCCTTATCACCGCCCACACTGTATGGCTATCAGAAAGTGTCCGTATGTAACTGCGCATGCGTCATGTGCCCTTATCACCGCCCACACTGTATGACTATCAGAAAGTGTCCGTTTGGAACTGCGCATGCGTCATGTGCCCTTATCACCGCCCACACTGTATGGCTATCAGAAAGTGTCCGTTTGTAACTGCGCATGCGTCATGTGCCCTTATCACCGCCCACACTGTATGGCTATCAGAAAGTGTCCGTATGTAACTGCGCATGCGTCATGTGCCCTTATCACCGCCCACACTGTATGACTATCAAAAAGTGTCCATTTGGAACTGCGCATGCGTCATGTGCCCTTATCACCGCCCACACTGTATGACTATCAGAAAGTGTCCGTATGTAACTGCGCATGCGTCATGTGCCCTTATCACCGCCCACACTGTATGACTATCAGAAAGTGTCCGTTTGGAACTGCGCATGCGTCATGTGCCCTTATCACCGCCCACACTGTATGACTATCAAAAAGTGTCCATTTGGAACTGCGCATGCGTCATGTGCCCTTATCACCGCCCACACTGTATGACTATCAGAAAGTGTCCGTTTGGAACTGCGCATGTGTCATGTGCCCTTATCACCGCCCACACTGTATGACTATCAGAAAGTGTCCGTATGTAACTGTGCATGCGTCATGTGCCCTTATCACCGCCCACACTGTATGACTATCAGAAAGTGTCCGTTTGGAACTGCGCATGCGTCATGTGCCCTTATCACCGCCCACACTGTATGACTATCAAAAAGTGTCCATTTGGAACTGCGCATGCGTCATGTGCCCTTATCACCGCCCACACTGTATGGCTATCAGAAAGTGTCCGTATGTAACTGCGCATGCGTCATGTGCCCTTATCACCGCCGGCACTGTATGGCTATCAGAAAGTGTCCGTTTGGAACTGCGCATGCGTCATGTGCCCTTATCACCGCCCACACTGTATGACTATCAGAAAGTGTCCGTATGTAACTGCGCATGCGTCATGTGCCCTTATCACCGCCCACACTGTATGACTATCAGAAAGTGTCCGTTTGGAACTGCGCATGCGTCATGTGCCCTTATCACCGCCCACACTGTATGACTATCAGAAAGTGTCCGTTTGGAACTGCGCATGCGTCATGTGCCCTTATCACCGCCCACACTGTATGGGTATCAGAAAGTGTCCGTTTGGAACTGCGCATGCGTCATGTGCCCTTATCACCGCCCACACTGTATGACTATCAGAAAGTGTCCGTTTGGAACTGCGCATGCGTCATGTGCCCTTATCACCGCCCACACTGTATGACTATCAGAAAGTGTCCGTTTGGAACTGCGCATGCGTCATGTGCCCTTATCACCGCCCACACTGTATGACTATCAGAAAGTGTCCGTTTGGAACTGCGCATGCGTCATGTGCCCTTATCACCGCCCACACTGTATGACTATCAGAAAGTGTCCGTATGTAACTGCGCATGCGTCATGTGCCCTTATCACCGCCCACACTGTATGGCTATCAGAAAGTGTCCGTTTGGAACTGCGCATGCGTCATGTGCCCTTATCACCGCCCACACTGTATGGCTATCAGAAAGTGTCCGTTTGGAACTGCGCATGCGTCATGTGCCCTTATCACCGCCCACACTGTATGGCTATCAGAAAGTGTCCGTTTGGAACTGCGCATGCGTCATGTGCCCTTATCACCGCCCACACTGTATGGCTATCAGAAAGTGTCCGTTTGGAACTGCGCATGCGTCATGTGCCCTTATCACCACCCACACTGTATGGCTATCAGAAAGTGTCCGTTTGGAACTGCGCATGCGTCATGTGCCCTTATCACCGCCCACACTGTATGGCTATCAGAAAGTGTCCGTTTGGAACTGCGCATGCGTCATGTGCCCTTATCACCGCCCACACTGTATGGCTATCAGAAAGTGTCCGTTTGGAACTGCGCATGCGTCATGTGCCCTTATCACCGCCCACACTGTATGGCTATCAGAAAGTGTCCGTATGTAACTGCGCATGCGTCATGTGCCCTTATCACCACCCACACTGTATGGCTATCAGAAAGTGTCCGTTTGGAACTGCGCATGCGTCATGTGCCCTTATCACCGCCCACACTGTATGGCTATCAGAAAGTGTCCGTATGTAAGTGCGCATGCGTCATGTGCCCTTATCACCGCCCACACTGTATGACTATCAGAAAGTGTCCGTTTGGAACTGCGCATGCGTCATGTGCCTTTATCACCGCCCACACTGTATGACTATCAGAAAGTGTCCGTATGTAACTGCGCATGCGTCATGTGCCCTTATCACCGCCCACACTGTATGACTATCAGAAAGTGTCCGTATGTAACTGCGCATGCGTCATGTGCCCTTATCACCGCCCACACTGTATGGCTATCAGAAAGTGTCCGTTTGGAACTGCGCATGCGTCATGTGCCTTTATCACCGCCCACACTGTATGACTATCAGAAAGTGTCCGTATGTAACTGCGCATGCGTCATGTGCCCTTATCACCGCCCACACTGTATGGCTATCAGAAAGTGTCCGTTTGGAACTGCGCATGCGTCATGTGCCTTTATCACCGCCCACACTGTATGACTATCAGAAAGTGTCCGTTTGGAACTGCGCATGCGTCATGTGCCCTTATCACCGCCCACACTGTATGACTATCAGAAAGTGTCCGTATGTAACTGCGCATGCGTCATGTGCCCTTATCACCGCCCACACTGTATGGCTATCAGAAAGTGTCCGTTTGGAACTGCGCATGCGTCATGTGCCTTTATCACCGCCCACACTGTATGGCTATCAGAAAGTGTCCGTATGTAACTGCGCATGCGTCATGTGCCCTTATCACCGCCCACACTGTATGGCTATCAGAAAGTGTCCATTTGGAACTGCGCATGCGTCATGTGCCCTTATCACTGCCCACAATGTATGGCTATCAGAAAGTGTCCGCTTGGAACTGCGCATGCGTCATGTGCCCTTATCACCGCCCACACTGTATGGCTATCAGAAAGTGTCCGTATGTAACTGCGCATGCGTCATGTGCCCTTATCACCGCCCACACTGTATGACTATCAGAAAGTGTCCGTATGTAACTGCGCATGCATCATGTGCCCTTATCACCGCCCACACTGTATGGCTATCAGAAAGTGTCCATTTGGAACTGCGCATGCGTCATGTGCCCTTATCACCGCCCACACTGTATGGCTATCAGAAAGTGTCCGTATGTAACTGCGCATGCGTCATGTGCCCTTATCACCGCCCACACTGTATGACTATCAGAAAGTGTCCGTTTGGAACTGCGCATGCGTCATGTGCCCTTATCACCGTCCACACTGTATGACTATCAGAAAGTGTCCGTATGTAACTGCGCATGCGTCATGTGCCCTTATCACCGCCCACACTGTATGACTATCAGAAAGTGTCCGTTTGGAACTGCGCATGCGTCATGTGCCCTTATCACCGCCCACACTGTATGGCTATCAGAAAGTGTCCATTTGGAACTGCGCATGCGTCATGTGCCCTTATCACCGCCCACACTGTATGACTATCAGAAAGTGTCCGTTTGGAACTGCGCGTGCGTCATGTGCCTTTATCACCGCCGGCACTGTATGGCTATCAGAAAGTGTCCGTATGTAACTGCGCATGCGTCATGTGCCCTTATCACCGCCCACACTGTATGGCTATCAGAAAGTGTCCATTTGGAACTGCGCATGCGTCATGTGCCCTTATCACCGCCCACAGTGTATGGCTATCAGAAAGTGTCCGTATGTAACTGCGCATGCGTCATGTGCCCTTATCACCGCCCACACTGTATGGCTATCAGAAAGTGTCCGTTTGGAACTGCGCATGCGTCATGTGCCCTTATCACCGCCCACACTGTATGGCTATCAGAAAGTGTCCTTATGTAAGTGCGCATGCGTCATGTGCCCTTATCACAGCCCACACTGTATGACTATCAGAAAGTGTCCGTTTGGAACTGCGCATGCGTCATGTGCCCTTATCACCGCCCACACTGTATGGCTATCAGAAAGTGTCCGTTTGGAACTGCGCATGCGTCATGTGCCCTTATCACCGTCCACACTGTATGACTATCAGAAAGTGTCCGTTTGGAACTGCGCATGCGTCATGTGCCCTTATCACCGCCCACACTGTATGGCTATCAGAAAGTGTCCGTATGGAACTGCGCGTGCGTCATGTGCCCTTATCACCGCCCACACTGTATGACTATCAGAAAGTGTCCGTTTGGAACTGCGCATGCGTCATGTGCCCTTATCACCGCCCACACTGTATGACTATCAGAAAGTGTCCGTTTGGAACTGCGCATGCGTCATGTGCCTTTATCACCGCCGGCACTGTATGGCTATCAGAAAGTGTCCGTTTGGAACTGCGCATGCGTCATGTGCCCTTATCACCGCCCACACTGTATGGCTATCAGAAAGTGTCCGTATGTAACTGCGCATGCGTCATGTGCCCTTATCACCGCCCACACTGTATGACTATCAGAAAGTGTCCGTTTGGAACTGCGCATGCGTCATGTGCCCTTATCACCGCCCACACTGTATGACTATCAAAAAGTGTCCATTTGGAACTGCGCATGCGTCATGTGCCCTTATCACCGCCCACACTGTATGACTATCAGAAAGTGTCCGTATGTAACTGCGCATGCGTCATGTGCCCTTATCACCGCCCACACTGTATGACTATCAGAAAGTGTCCGTTTGGAACTGCGCATGCGTCATGTGCCCTTATCACCGCCCACACTGTATGGCTATCAGAAAGTGTCCGTATGTAACTGCGCATGCGTCATGTGCCCTTATCACCGCCGGCACTGTATGGCTATCAGAAAGTGTCCGTTTGGAACTGCGCATGCGTCATGTGCCCTTATCACCGCCGGCACTGTATGGCTATCAGAAAGTGTCCGTTTGGAACTGCGCATGCGTCATGTGCCCTTATCACCGCCCACACTGTATGGCTATCAGAAAGTGTCCGTATGTAACTGTGCATGTGTCATGTGCCCTTATCACCGCCCACACTGTATGGCTATCAGAAAGTGTCCGTATGTAACTGCGCATGCGTCATGTGCCCTTATCACCGCCGGCACTGTATGACTATCAGAAAGTGTCCGTTTGGAACTGCGCATGCGTCATGTGCCCTTATCACCGCCCACACTGTATGACTATCAGAAAGTGTCCGTATGTAACTGCGCATGCGTCATGTGCCCTTATCACCGCCCACACTGTATGACTATCAGAAAGTGTCCGTTTGGAACTGCGCATGCGTCATGTGCCCTTATCACCGCCCACACTGTATGGGTATCAGAAAGTGTCCGTTTGGAACTGCGCATGCGTCATGTGCCCTTATCACCGCCCACACTGTATGACTATCAGAAAGTGTCCGTTTGGAACTGCGCATGCGTCATGTGCCCTTATCACCGCCCACACTGTATGACTATCAGAAAGTGTCCGTTTGGAACTGCGCATGCGTCATGTGCCCTTATCACCGCCCACACTGTATGGCTATCAGAAAGTGTCCGTTTGGAACTGCGCATGCGTCATGTGCCCTTATCACCGCCCACACTGTATGGCTATCAGAAAGTGTCCGTATGTAACTGCGCATGCGTCATGTGCCCTTATCACCACCCACACTGTATGGCTATCAGAAAGTGTCCGTTTGGAACTGCGCATGCGTCATGTGCCCTTATCACCGCCCACACTGTATGGCTATCAGAAAGTGTCCGTATGTAACTGCGCATGCGTCATGTGCCCTTATCACCGCCCACACTGTATGGCTATCAGAAAGTGTCCGTATGTAAGTGCGCATGCGTCATGTGCCCTTATCACCGCCCACACTGTATGGCTATCAGAAAGTGTCCGTATGTAACTTCGCATGCGTCATGTGCCTTTATCACCGCCCACACTGTATGACTATCAGAAAGTGTCCGTATGTAACTGCGCATGCGTCATGTGCCCTTATCACCGCCCACACTGTATGGCTATCAGAAAGTGTCCGTTTGGAACTGCGCATGCGTCATGTGCCTTTATCACCGCCCACACTGTATGGCTATCAGAAAGTGTCCGTTTGGAACTGCGCATGCGTCATGTGCCCTTATCACCGCCCACACTGTATGGCTATCAGAAAGTGTCCGTATGTAACTTCGCATGCGTCATGTGCCTTTATCACCGCCCACACTGTATGACTATCAGAAAGTGTCCGTATGTAACTGCGCATGCGTCATGTGCCCTTATGACTGACCACAGTGTATGGCTATCAGAAAGTGTCCATTTGGAACTGCGCATGCGTCATGTGCCCTTATCACCGCCCACACTGTATGACTATCAGAAAGTGTCCATTTGGAACTGCGCATGCGTCATGTGCCCTTATCACCGCCCACACTGTATGACTATCAGAAAGTGTCCGTATGTAACTGTGCATGCGTCATGTGCCCTTATCACCGCCCACACTGTATGGCTATCAGAAAGTGTCCGTATGTAACTGCGCATGCGTCATGTGCCCTTATCACCGCCCACACTGTATGACTATCAGAAAGTGTCCGTTTGGAACTGCGCATGCGTCATGTGCCCTTATCACCGCCCACACTGTATGGCTATCAGAAAGTGTCCATTTGGAACTGCGCATGCGTCATGTGCCCTTATCACCGCCCACACTGTATGGCTATCAGAAAGTGTCCGTATGTAACTGCGCATGCGTCATGTGCCCTTATCACCGCCCACACTGTATGGCTATCAGAAAGTGTCCGTTTGGAACTGCGCATGCGTCATGTGCCCTTATCACCGCCCACACTGTATGACTATCAGAAAGTGTCCGTTTGGAACTGCGCATGCGTCATGTGCCTTTATCACCGCCGGCACTGTATGGCTATCAGAAAGTGTCCGTATGTAACTGCGCATGCGTCATGTGCCCTTATCACCGCCCACACTGTATGGCTATCAGAAAGTGTCCGTTTGGAACTGCGCATGCGTCATGTGCCTTTATCACCGCCGGCACTGTATGGCTATCAGAAAGTGTCCGTTTGGAACTGCGCATGCGTCATGTGCCCTTATCACCGCCCACACTGTATGACTATCAGAAAGTGTCCGTATGTAACTGTGCATGCGTCATGTGCCCTTATCACCGCCCACACTGTATGACTATCAGAAAGTGTCCGTTTGGAACTGCGCATGCGTCATGTGCCCTTATCACCGCCCACACTGTATGGCTATCAGAAAGTGTCCGTTTGGAACTGCGCATGCGTCATGTGCCCTTATCACCGCCCACACTGTATGACTATCAGAAAGTGTCCGTATGTAACTGCGCATGCGTCATGTGCCCTTATCACCGTCCACACTGTATGACTATCAGAAAGTGTCCGTTTGGAACTGCGCATGCGTCATGTGCCCTTATCACCGCCCACACTGTATGACTATCAGAAAGTGTCCGTATGTAACTGCGCATGCGTCATGTGCCCTTATCACTGCCCACACTGTATGGCTATCAGAAAGTGTCCGTTTGGAACTGCGCATGCGTCATGTGCCCTTATCACCACCCACAATGTGTGGCTATCAGAAAGTGTCCGTATGTAACTGCGCATGCGTCATGTGCCCTTATCACCGCCCACACTGTATGGCTATCAGAAAGTGTCCGTTTGGAACTGCGCATGCGTCATGTGCCCTTATCACCGCCCACACTGTATGGCTATCAGAAAGTGTCCGTTTGGAACTGCGCATACATCATGTGCCCTTATCACCGCCCACACTGTATGGGTATCAGAAAGTGTCCGTTTGGAACTGCGCATGCGTCATGTGCCCTTATCACCGCCCACACTGTATGACTATCAGAAAGTGTCCGTATGTAACTGCGCATGCGTCATGTGCCCTTATCACCGCCCACACTGTATGACTATCAGAAAGTGTCCGTATGTAACTGCGCATGCGTCATGTGCCCTTATCACCGTCCACACTGTATGACTATCAGAAAGTGTCCGTTTGGAACTGCGCATGCGTCATGTGCCCTTATCACCGCCCACACTGTATGACTATCAGAAAGTGTCCGTATGTAACTGCGCATGCGTCATGTGCCCTTATCACTGCCCACACTGTATGGCTATCAGAAAGTGTCCGTTTGGAACTGCGCATGCGTCATGTGCCCTTATCACCGCCCACACTGTATGACTATCAGAAAGTGTCCGTATGTAACTGCGCATGCGTCATGTGCCCTTATCACTGCCCACACTGTATGGCTATCAGAAAGTGTCCGTTTGGAACTGCGCATGCGTCATGTGCCCTTATCACCACCCACAATGTGTGGCTATCAGAAAGTGTCCGTATGTAACTGCGCATGCGTCATGTGCCCTTATCACCGCCCACACTGTATGGCTATCAGAAAGTGTCCGTTTGGAACTGCGCATGCGTCATGTGCCCTTATCACCGCCCACACTGTATGGCTATCAGAAAGTGTCCGTTTGGAACTGCGCATACATCATGTGCCCTTATCACCGCCCACACTGTATGGCTATCAGAAAGTGTCCGTATGTAACTGCGCATGCGTCATGTGCCCTTATCACCACCCACACTGTATGGCTATCAGAAAGTGTCCATATGTAACTGCGCATGCGTCATGTGCCCTTATCACCACCCACAATGTATGGCTATCAGAAAGTGTCCGTTTGGAACTGCGCATGCGTCATGTGCCCTTATCACCGCCCACACTGTATGACTATCAGAAAGTGTCCGTATGTAACTGCGCATGCGTCATGTGCCCTTATCACCGCCCACTTCGTATGACTATCAGAAAGTGTCCGTATGTAACTGCGCATGCGTCATGTGCCCTTATCACCGCCCACACTGTATGGCTATCAGAAAGTGTCCGTATGTAACTGCGCATGCGTCATGTGCCCTTATCACCGCCCACACTATATGACTATCAGAAAGTGTCCATATGTAACTGCGCATGCGTCATGTGCCCTTATCACCGCCCACACTGTATGGCTATCAGAAAGTGTCCGTATGTAACTGCGCATGCGTCATGTGCTCTTATCACCGTCCACACTGTATGGCTATCAGAAAGTGTCCGTATGTAACTGCGCATGCGTCATGTGCCCTTATCACCGCCCACACTATATGACTATCAGAAAGTGTCCGTTTGGAACTGCGCATGCGTCATGTGCCCTTATCACCGCCCACACTGTATGGCTATCAGAAAGTGTCCGTATGTAACTGCGCATGCGTCATGTGCTCTTATCACCGCCCACACTGTATGGCTATCAGAAAGTGTCCGTATGTAACTGCGCATGCGTCATGTGCCCTTATCACCGCCCACACTGTATGGCTATCAGAAAGTGTCCGTATGTAACTGCGCATGCGTCATGTGCCTTTATCACCGCCGGCACTGTATGGCTATCAGAAAGTGTCCGTTTGGAACTGCGCATGCGTCATGTGCCCTTATCACCGCCCACACTGTATGACTATCAGAAAGTGTCCGTTTGGAACTGCGCATGCGTCATGTGCCCTTATCACCGCCCACACTGTATGACTATCAGAAAGTGTCCGTTTGGAACTGCGCATGCGTCATGTGCCTTTATCACCGCCCACACTGTATGACTATCAGAAAGTGTCCGTTTGGAACTGCGCATGCGTCATGTGCCCTTATCACCGCCCACACTGTATGGGTATCAGAAAGTGTCCGTTTGGAACTGCGCATGCGTCATGTGCCCTTATCACCGCCCACACTGTATGACTATCAGAAAGTGTCCGTATGTAACTGCGCATGCGTCATGTGCCCTTATCACCGCCCACACTGTATGACTATCAGAAAGTGTCCGTATGTAACTGCGCATGCGTCATGTGCCCTTATCACTGCCCACACTGTATGGCTATCAGAAAGTGTCCGTTTGGAACTGCGCATGCGTCATGTGCCCTTATCACCGCCCACACTGTATGACTATCAGAAAGTGTCCGTTTGGAACTGCGCATGCGTCATGTGCCTTTATCACCGCCGGCACTGTATGGCTATCAGAAAGTGTCCGTTTGGAACTTCGCATGCGTCATGTGCCCTTATCACCGCCCACACTGTATGACTATCAGAAAGTGTCCGTATGTAACTGTGCATGCGTCATGTGCCCTTATCACCGCCCACACTGTATGACTATCAGAAAGTGTCCGTTTGGAACTGCGCATGCGTCATGTGCCCTTATCACCGCCCACACTGTATGGGTATCAGAAAGTGTCCGTTTGGAACTGCGCATGCGTCATGTGCCCTTATCACCGCCCACACTGTATGACTATCAGAAAGTGTCCGTATGTAACTGCGCATGCGTCATGTGCCCTTATCACCGCCCACACTGTATGACTATCAGAAAGTGTCCGTATGTAACTGCGCATGCGTCATGTGCCCTTATCACCGCCCACACTGTATGGCTATCAGAAAGTGTCCGTTTGGAACTGCGCATGCGTCATGTGCCCTTATCACCGCCCACACTGTATGACTATCAGAAAGTGTCCGTATGTAACTGCGCATGCGTCATGTGCCCTTATCACTGCCCACACTGTATGGCTATCAGAAAGTGTCCGTTTGGAACTGCGCATGCGTCATGTGCCCTTATCACCACCCACAATGTGTGGCTATCAGAAAGTGTCCGTATGTAACTGCGCATGCGTCATGTGCCCTTATCACCGCCCACACTGTATGGCTATCAGAAAGTGTCCGTTTGGAACTGCGCATGCGTCATGTGCCCTTATCACCGCCCACACTGTATGGCTATCAGAAAGTGTCCGTTTGGAACTGCGCGTGCGTCATGTGCCCTTATCACCGCCCACACTGTATGACTATCAGAAAGTGTCCGTATGTAACTGCGCATGCGTCATGTGCCCTTATCACCGCCCACACTGTATGACTATCAGAAAGTGTCCGTATGTAACTGCGCATGCGTCATGTGCCCTTATCACTGCCCACACTGTATGGCTATCAGAAAGTGTCCGTTTGGAACTGCGCATGCGTCATGTGCCCTTATCACCGCCCACACTGTATGACTATCAGAAAGTGTCCGTTTGGAACTGCGCATGCGTCATGTGCCCTTATCACCGCCCACACTGTATGGCTATCAGAAAGTGTCCGTATGTAACTGCGCATGCGTCATGTGCCCTTATCACCGCCCACACTGTATGGCTATCAGAAAGTGTCCGTTTGGAACTGCGCATACATCATGTGCCCTTATCACCGCCCACACTGTATGGCTATCAGAAAGTGTCCGTATGTAACTGCGCATGCGTCATGTGCCCTTATCACCGCCCACACTGTATGGCTATCAGAAAGTGTCCATATGTAACTGCGCATGCGTCATGTGCCCTTATCACCACCCACAATGTATGGCTATCAGAAAGTGTCCGTTTGGAACTGCGCATGCGTCATGTGCCCTTATCACCGCCCACACTGTATGACTATCAGAAAGTGTCCGTATGTAACTGCGCATGCGTCATGTGCCCTTATCACCGCCCACTTCGTATGACTATCAGAAAGTGTCCGTATGTAACTGCGCATGCGTCATGTGCCCTTATCACCGCCCACACTATATGACTATCAGAAAGTGTCCATATGTAACTGCGCATGCGTCATGTGCCCTTATCACCGCCCACACTGTATGGCTATCAGAAAGTGTCCGTATGTAACTGCGCATGCGTCATGTGCCCTTATCACCGCCCACACTGTATGGCTATCAGAAAGTGTCCGTTTGGAACTGCGCATGCGTCATGTGCCCTTATCACCGCCCACACTGTATGGCTATCAGAAAGTGTCCGTATGTAACTGCGCATGCGTCATGTGCCTTTATCACCGCCGGCACTGTATGGCTATCAGAAAGTGTCCGTTTGGAACTGCGCATGCGTCATGTGCCCTTATCACCGCCCACACTGTATGGCTATCAGAAAGTGTCCGTTTGGAACTGCGCATGCGTCATGTGCCCTTATCACCGCCCACACTGTATGGCTATCAGAAAGTGTCCGTATGTAAGTGCGCATGCGTCATGTGCCCTTATCACCGCCCACACTCTATGGCTATCAGAAAGTGTCCGTATGTAACTGCGCATGCGTCATGTGCCCTTATCACCGCCCACACTGTATGGCTATCAGAAAGTGTCCGTTTGGAACTGCGCATGCGTCATGTGCCTTTATCACCGCCGGCACTGTATGGCTATCAGAAAGTGTCCGTATGTAACTGCGCATGCGTCATGTGCCCTTATCACCGCCCACACTGTATGGCTATCAGAAAGTGTCCGTATGTAACTGCGCATGCGTCATGTGCCCTTATCACCGCCCACACTGTATGGCTATCAGAAAGTGTCCATTTGGAACTGCGCATGCGTCATGTGCCCTTATCACTGCCCACAATGTATGGCTATCAGAAAGTGTCCGCTTGGAACTGCGCATGCGTCATGTGCCCTTATCACCGCTCACACTGTATGGCTATCAGAAAGTGTCCGTATGTAACTGCGCATGCGTCATGTGCCCTTATCACCGCCCACACTGTATGGGTATCAGAAAGTGTCCGTATGTAACTGCGCATGCGTCATGTGCCCTTATCACCGCCCACACTGTATGGCTATCAGAAAGTGTCCGTTTGGAACTGCGCATGCGTCATGTGCCCTTATCACCGCCCACACTGTATGACTATCAGAAAGTGTCCGTTTGGAACTGCGCATGCGTCATGTGCCCTTATCACCGCCCACACTGTATGACTATCAGAAAGTGTCCGTTTGGAACTGCGCATGCGTCATGTGCCCTTATCACTGCCCACAATGTATGGCTATCAGAAAGTGTCCGTTTGGAACTGCGCATGCGTCATGTGCCCTTATCACCGCCCACACTGTATGGCTATCAGAAAGTGTCCGTATGTAACTGCGCATGCGTCATGTGCCCTTATCACCGCCCACACTGTATAGCTATCAGAAAGTGTCCGTTTGGAACTGCGCATGCGTCATGTGCCCTTATCACCGCCCACACTGTATGAATATCAGAAAGTGTCCGTTTGGAACTGCGCATGCGTCATGTGCCTTTATCACCGCCGGCACTGTATGGCTATCAGAAAGTGTCCGTATGTAACTGCGCATGCGTCATGTGCCCTTATCACCGCCCACACTGTATGGCTATCAGAAAGTGTCCGTATGTAACTGCGCATGCGTCATGTGCCCTTATCACCGCCCACACTGTATGGCTATCAGAAAGTGTCCATTTGGAACTGCGCATGCGTCATGTGCCCTTATCACCGCCCACACTGTATGGCTATCAGAAAGTGTCCGTATGTAACTGCGCATGCGTCATGTGCCCTTATCACCGCCCACACTGTATGACTATCAGAAAGTGTCCGTTTGGAACTGCGCATGCGTCATGTGCCTTTATCACCGCCGGCACTGTATGGCTATCAGAAAGTGTCCGTTTGGAACTGCGCATGCGTCATGTGCCCTTATCACCGTCCACACTGTATGACTATCAGAAAGTGTCCGTATGTAACTGTGCATGCGTCATGTGCCCTTATCACCGCCCACACTGTATGACTATCAGAAAGTGTCCGTTTGGAACTGCGCATGCGTCATGTGCCCTTATCACCGCCCACACTGTATGACTATCAGAAAGTGTCCGTTTGGAACTGCGCATGCGTCATGTGCCCTTATCACCGCCCACACTGTATGGGTATCAGAAAGTGTCCGTTTGGAACTGCGCATGCGTCATGTGCCCTTATCACCGCCCACACTGTATGACTATCAGAAAGTGTCCGTATGTAACTGCGCATGCGTCATGTGCCCTTATCACTGCCCACACTGTATGGCTATCAGAAAGTGTCCGTTTGGAACTGCGCATGCGTCATGTGCCCTTATCACCGCCCACACTGTATGGCTATCAGAAAGTGTCCGTTTGGAACTGCGCATGCGTCATGTGCCCTTATCACCGCCCACACTGTATGACTATCAGAAAGTGTCCGTTTGGAACTGCGCATGCGTCATGTGCCCTTATCACCACCCACAATGTGTGGCTATCAGAAAGTGTCCGTTTGGAACTGCGCATGCGTCATGTGCCCTTATCACCGCCCACACTGTATGGCTATCAGAAAGTGTCCGTTTGGAACTGCGCATGCGTCATGTGCCCTTATCACCGCCCACACTGTATGACTATCAGAAAGTGTCCATATGTAACTGCGCATGCGTCATGTGCCCTTATCACCGCCCACACTGTATGGCTATCAGAAAGTGTCCGTATGTAACTGCGCATGCGTCATGTGCCCTTATCACCGCCCACACTGTATGGCTATCAGAAAGTGTCCGTTTGGAACTGCGCATGCGTCATGTGCCCTTATCACCGCCCACACTGTATGGCTATCAGAAAGTGTCCGTATGTAACTGCGCATGCGTCATGTGCCTTTATCACCGCCGGCACTGTATGGCTATCAGAAAGTGTCCGTTTGGAACTGCGCATGCGTCATGTGCCCTTATCACCGCCCACACTGTATGGCTATCAGAAAGTGTCCGTTTGGAACTGCGCATGCGTCATGTGCCCTTATCACCGCCCACACTGTATGGCTATCAGAAAGTGTCCGTATGTAAGTGCGCATGCGTCATGTGCCCTTATCACCGCCCACACTCTATGGCTATCAGAAAGTGTCCGTATGTAACTGCGCATGCGTCATGTGCCCTTATCACCGCCCACACTGTATGGCTATCAGAAAGTGTCCGTTTGGAACTGCGCATGCGTCATGTGCCTTTATCACCGCCGGCACTGTATGGCTATCAGAAAGTGTCCGTATGTAACTGCGCATGCGTCATGTGCCCTTATCACCGCCCACACTGTATGGCTATCAGAAAGTGTCCGTATGTAACTGCGCATGCGTCATGTGCCCTTATCACCGCCCACACTGTATGGCTATCAGAAAGTGTCCATTTGGAACTGCGCATGCGTCATGTGCCCTTATCACTGCCCACAATGTATGGCTATCAGAAAGTGTCCGCTTGGAACTGCGCATGCGTCATGTGCCCTTATCACCGCTCACACTGTATGGCTATCAGAAAGTGTCCGTATGTAACTGCGCATGCGTCATGTGCCCTTATCACCGCCCACACTGTATGGGTATCAGAAAGTGTCCGTATGTAACTGCGCATGCGTCATGTGCCCTTATCACCGCCCACACTGTATGGCTATCAGAAAGTGTCCGTTTGGAACTGCGCATGCGTCATGTGCCCTTATCACCGCCCACACTGTATGACTATCAGAAAGTGTCCGTTTGGAACTGCGCATGCGTCATGTGCCCTTATCACCGCCCACACTGTATGACTATCAGAAAGTGTCCGTTTGGAACTGCGCATGCGTCATGTGCCCTTATCACTGCCCACAATGTATGGCTATCAGAAAGTGTCCGTTTGGAACTGCGCATGCGTCATGTGCCCTTATCACCGCCCACACTGTATGGCTATCAGAAAGTGTCCGTATGTAACTGCGCATGCGTCATGTGCCCTTATCACCGCCCACACTGTATAGCTATCAGAAAGTGTCCGTTTGGAACTGCGCATGCGTCATGTGCCCTTATCACCGCCCACACTGTATGAATATCAGAAAGTGTCCGTTTGGAACTGCGCATGCGTCATGTGCCTTTATCACCGCCGGCACTGTATGGCTATCAGAAAGTGTCCGTATGTAACTGCGCATGCGTCATGTGCCCTTATCACCGCCCACACTGTATGGCTATCAGAAAGTGTCCGTATGTAACTGCGCATGCGTCATGTGCCCTTATCACCGCCCACACTGTATGGCTATCAGAAAGTGTCCATTTGGAACTGCGCATGCGTCATGTGCCCTTATCACCGCCCACACTGTATGGCTATCAGAAAGTGTCCGTATGTAACTGCGCATGCGTCATGTGCCCTTATCACCGCCCACACTGTATGACTATCAGAAAGTGTCCGTTTGGAACTGCGCATGCGTCATGTGCCTTTATCACCGCCGGCACTGTATGGCTATCAGAAAGTGTCCGTTTGGAACTGCGCATGCGTCATGTGCCCTTATCACCGTCCACACTGTATGACTATCAGAAAGTGTCCGTATGTAACTGTGCATGCGTCATGTGCCCTTATCACCGCCCACACTGTATGACTATCAGAAAGTGTCCGTTTGGAACTGCGCATGCGTCATGTGCCCTTATCACCGCCCACACTGTATGACTATCAGAAAGTGTCCGTTTGGAACTGCGCATGCGTCATGTGCCCTTATCACCGCCCACACTGTATGGGTATCAGAAAGTGTCCGTTTGGAACTGCGCATGCGTCATGTGCCCTTATCACCGCCCACACTGTATGACTATCAGAAAGTGTCCGTATGTAACTGCGCATGCGTCATGTGCCCTTATCACTGCCCACACTGTATGGCTATCAGAAAGTGTCCGTTTGGAACTGCGCATGCGTCATGTGCCCTTATCACCGCCCACACTGTATGGCTATCAGAAAGTGTCCGTTTGGAACTGCGCATGCGTCATGTGCCCTTATCACCGCCCACACTGTATGACTATCAGAAAGTGTCCGTTTGGAACTGCGCATGCGTCATGTGCCCTTATCACCACCCACAATGTGTGGCTATCAGAAAGTGTCCGTTTGGAACTGCGCATGCGTCATGTGCCCTTATCACCGCCCACACTGTATGGCTATCAGAAAGTGTCCGTTTGGAACTGCGCATGCGTCATGTGCCCTTATCACCGCCCACACTGTATGACTATCAGAAAGTGTCCGTATGTAACTGCGCATGCGTCATGTGCCCTTATCACCACCCACAATGTATGGCTATCAGAAAGTGTCCGTTTGGAACTGCGCATGCGTCATGTGCCCTTATCACCGCCCACACTGTATGACTATCAGAAAGTGTCCGTTTGGAACTGCGCATGCGTCATGTGCCTTTATCAGCGCCGGCACTGTATGGCTATCAGAAAGTGTCCGTTTGGAACTGCGCCTGCGTCATGTGCCCTTATCACCGCCCACACTGTATGGCTATCAGAAAGTGTCCGTATGTAACTGCGCATGCGTCATGTGCCCTTATCACCGCCCACACTGTATGACTATCAGAAAGTGTCCGTTTGGAACTGCGCATGCGTCATGTGCCCTTATCACCGCCCACACTGTATGACTATCAGAAAGTGTCCGTTTGGAACTGCGCATGCGTCATGTGCTCTTATCACCGCCCACACTGTATGGCTATCAGAAAGTGTCCGTATGTAACTGCGCATGCGTCATGTGCCCTTATCACCGCCCACACTGTATGGCTATCAGAAAGTGTCCATTTGGAACTGCGCATGCGTCATGTGCCCTTATCACCGCCCACACTGTATGGCTATCAGAAAGTGTCCGTATGTAACTGCGCATGCGTCATGTGCCCTTATCACCGCCCACACTGTATGGCTATCAGAAAGTGTCCGTATGTAAGTGCGCATGCGTCATGTGCCCTTATCACCGCCCACACTGTATGGCTATCAGAAAGTGTCCGTTTGGAACTGCGCATGCGTCATGTGCCCTTATCACCACCCACACTGTATGACTATCAGAAAGTGTCCGTTTGGAACTGCGCATGCGTCATGTGCCCTTATCACCGCCCACACTGTATGGCTATCAGAAAGTGTCCGTATGTAAGTGCGCATGCGTCATGTGCCCTTATCACCGCCCACACTGTATGACTATCAGAAAGTGTCCGTATGTAACTGCGCATGCGTCATGTGCCCTTATCACCGCCCACACTGTATGGGTATCAGAAAGTGTCCGTTTGGAACTGCGCATGCGTCATGTGCCCTTATCACCGCCCACACTGTATGGGTATCAGAAAGTGTCCGTTTGGAACTGCGCATGCGTCATGTGCCCTTATCACCGCCCACACTGTATGGGTATCAGAAAGTGTCCGTTTGGAACTGCGCATGCGTCATGTGCCCTTATCACCGCCCACACTGTATGGCTATCAGAAAGTGTCCGTATGTAACTGCGCATGCGTCATGTGCCCTTATCACCGCCGGCACTGTATGGCTATCAGAAAGTGTCCGTATGTAACTGCGCATGCGTCATGTGCCCTTATCACCGCCCACACTGTATGGCTATCAGAAAGTGTCCGTATGTAACTGCGCATGCGTCATGTGCCCTTATCACCGCCCACACTGTATGGCTATCAGAAAGTGTCCATTTGGAACTGCGCATGCGTCATGTGCCCTTATCACCGCCCACACTGTATGACTATCAGAAAGTGTCCGTTTGGAACTGCGCATGCGTCATGTGCCCTTATCACCGCCCACACTGTATGACTATCAGAAAGTGTCCTTATGTAACTGCGCATGCGTCATGTGCCCTTATCACCGCCCACACTGTATGGCTATCAGAAAGTGTCCATTTGTAACTGCGCATGTGTCATGTGCCCTTATCACCGCCCACACTGTATGGCTATCAGAAAGTGTCCGTTTGGAACTGCGCATGCGTCATGTGCCCTTATCACCGCCCACACTGTATGGCTATCAGAAAGTGTCCGTATGTAACTGCGCATGCGTCATGTGCCTTTATCACCGCCGGCACTGTATGACTATCAGAAAGTGTCCGTATGTAACTGCGCATGCGTCATGTGCCCTTATCACCGCCCACACTGTATGGCTATCAGAAAGTGTCCATTTGGAACTGCGCATGCGTCATGTGCCCTTATCACCGCCCACACTGTATGGCTATCAGAAAGTGTCCGCTTGGAACTGCGCATGCGTCATGTGCCCTTATCACCGCCCACACTGTATGGCTATCAGAAAGTGTCCGTATGTAACTGCGCATGCGTCATGTGCCCTTATCACCGCCCACACTGTATGACTATCAGAAAGTGTCCGTATGTAACTGCGCATGCATCATGTGCCCTTATCACCGCCCACACTGTATGGCTATCAGAAAGTGTCCATTTGGAACTGCGCATGCTTCATGTGCCCTTATCACCGCCCACACTGTATGACTATCAGAAAGTGTCCGTATGTAACTGCGCATGCGTCATGTGCCCTTATCACCGCCCACACTGTATGGCTATCAGAAAGTGTCCGTATGTAACTTCGCATGCGTCATGTGCCCTTATCACCGCCCACACTGTATGACTATCAGAAAGTGTCCGTTTGGAACTGCGCATGCGTCATGTGCCCTTATCACCGCCCACACTGTATGGCTATCAGAAAGTGTCCGCTTGGAACTGCGCATGCGTCATGTGCCCTTATCATCGCCCACACTGTATGGCTATCAGAAAGTGTCCGTATGTAACTGCGCATGCGTCATGTGCCCTTATCACCGCCCACACTGTATGACTATCAGAAAGTGTCCGTTTGTAACTGTGCATGCGTCATGTGCCCTTATCACCGCCCACAATGTATGACTATCAGAAAGTGTCCGTATGTAACTGCGCATGCGTCATGTGCCCTTATCACCGTCCACACTGTATGGCTATCAGAAAGTGTCCATTTGGAACTGCGCATGCGTCATGTGCCCTTATCACCGCCCACACTGTATGGCTATCAGAAAGTGTCCGTATGTAACTGCGCATGCGTCATGTGCCCTTATCACCGCCCACACTGTATGGCTATCAGAAAGTGTCCGTTTGGAACTGCGCATGCGTCATGTGCCCTTATCACCGCCCACACTGTATGACTATCAGAAAGTGTCCGTTTGGAACTGCGCATGCGTCATGTGCCCTTATCACCGCCCACACTGTATGACTATCACAAAGTGTCCGTTTGGAACTGCGCATGCGTCATGTGCCCTTATCACCGTCCACACTGTATGACTATCAGAAAGTGTCCATATGTAACTGCGCATGCGTCATGTGCCCTTATCACCGCCCACACTGTATGACTATCAGAAAGTGTCCGTTTGGAACTGCGCATGCGTCATGTGCCCTTATCACCGCCCACACTGTATGACTATCAGAAAGTGTCCGTATGTAACTGCGCATGCGTCATGTGCCCTTATCACCGCCCACTTCGTATGACTATCAGAAAGTGTCCGTTTGGAACTGCGCATGCGTCATGTGCCTTTATCACCGCCGGCACTGTATGGCTATCAGAAAGTGTCCGTTTGGAACTGCGCATGCGTCATGTGCCCTTATCACCGCCCACACTGTATGACTATCAGAAAGTGTCCGTATGTAACTGCGCATGCGTCATGTGCCCTTATCACTGCCCACACTGTATGGCTATCAGAAAGTGTCCGTTTGGAACTGCGCATGCGTCATGTGCCCTTATCACCGCCCACACTGTATGGCTATCAGAAAGTGTCCGTTTGGAACTGCGCATACATCATGTGCCCTTATCACCGCCCACACTGTATGGCTATCAGAAAGTGTCCATATGTAACTGCGCATGCGTCAAGAGAAGCACGGATTATGAATGCAATGATATAAGGAGTGCTGGACATGACAGTGTGGATGAGGGACACAGAGGGTTAAGCTTTATGGGTGGAGTTCAGGAAAAGGTTTGCAGGAAACAAGTTCAGTGTAGGGGAGGGGTCACATAAAAGGGAGAGGTGTGGCTTTAAGGAATCATTCGGAGCCCAGTGTGACACAGAGGAGGCAGTTTTTTCGCTGCTCCTCTGCTATGGCGGACCTCGAGGGACTCTTCGCGCGGCTGCGACGGGCGGCGGAGGTGCACGGTGCGGACTGGCTGCGGGAACGTGTGGGTGACCTGACGGACGGCGATGTGGACGGCGGCGGGACAGGTGAGGTTCCACTGCGCGCGCGGAGGTCTCGGCCTCCGGCGCGTTTTTCTCCTGGGCCTACTCCTCGGCCGCCTCGTGACTCCCGGAGCCCGGGGGTGGACCGATCGGTCCCCCCGGCAAAACGACAGGTTATCGGCTCCCCCCGGTCCGGGCGGTCGTTACGCCGCCGAACGGAGGGGGGCGGGGCTTCACGGCCGCATGCAAATGGCGCCGGGACCGCACGGGGCCCGGTGGAGGTGGGGGGGAGTGTGGATGGCTCTGGGTCGGCAGGCCAAGGGGGGGGGGTGCACGTGGCGGGGGATCTGCGGCAGGCTGGGTCTGGGGCCAGCATCCGCGCGGTGGGGGGGAGGGGGGCGCTCCGGGGGGGTCGCGTGCCGGAGGGGGGGGAGGGTGGGTCGCAGAAGGCTGCCAAGGTGCCTGGCAGGGCTGGTTTTAGACGCCGGCATGCCGGGGGCGGCGGGGGGAGGAGGACATTGCCTGCAGTCCCGGATCGCAGGGACCGGATGGACCGCGCGGAGCACAGGGGGATTGCCGCGTCCCCGGTGCGCGTTGGAGAGGTCGGTTCGGAGAGCGAGCTGTCCCAGGAGGAGGAGGGGTCCTTTTCTACACCCGGACCGGTACCGGTCGCCGAGGCCCCTGGGGGCCCGGGTAAGTTGCGGGAGTCTACATTGCTGGCGGATGCCTTGCGGGATCTGATGGGGGTGGCGCAGGGGGGTGCGGTGCCCACGGGATCCCGGGATGTAGTGGGGGGGGTTGCGGCAGGTTCAGCGCAGGGGGCGGGGCCTGTGGCCCCGGGGGGGCCGTCAGGTCAGTTGCAGGAGCTGTTGGGGGGGCTGCAGGCCCTGGTTGGTAAGTTTGCTGGGGGCTCCGGGTCGCCTCAGGTGGCCCCCTGGATGGGTACTGTGGGGGGGGCCGGGGGGGCGGAGGTCATTCCTGCGCGGGATGCACCGCCTGCCGCGGTGTCGGGGAGCACGGATGCGGGGGCTGTGGGCCCGGGGGTCCCCCCGGTGCCCGCGGACCCGGGGGCGCGGTCTGACCTGGTTAGGATCGCGGATGCTGCCCGGTGCGAAGTCTATGTTTGTTTCGAAGGCCCATTGGGGGCGCATTTGAAGCAGGAGGTGCGGGACAAGATCGGCAAGGGTGAGTATGTGGAGATTTTCTCCTTGCTCCCCCTCGAGAAATTTAATTTGGACAGGGTTAAGCCGGACAGTTCCAAGAAGGACGACGAGGAAAAACGTAGGTATCGGCTGATCCCGCGCACATTTGCAAATTGGCTTCAGGCGTTCGCTATATTGGCTAGCGTGATAGGGGAAAAGAACCCCGAGCATTGCTCGGCGTTATTTTGTTACCTGGACGCGATTGGGGAGGCTCACCGAGTGTATGGAGGGCTGGCTTGGCTGCGCTATGATGAGCAGTTTCGTCAGCGTAAGGCAGTGCGGGCTGACCTGCGGTGGGATCACAAGGACATAAGCCTCTGGATGAGGCTTATGTCTGCTCCGCGGGCCCCCACTCCGTTTCTTCAGGGGGGGGCCGGGAGTGCGTCTTCCTCGGGACTGCCGGCCGGAAAGAAGTGGGGGGTGTGCTGGCCCTTTAATGAAGGGGCTTGTAAATTCGGAGGCGCGTGCCGCTTCAAGCATGAGTGCTCCGGGTGCGGCGGCACCCACCCCCTGTCTCGCTGTTTCAAAAAAGGTCAGCGTGCCAGTGCCGCCGGTCACAAAAGGGATGACGCCGGTGAACCTGGGAAGGATGCTTCCTTTCCTACATAGGTATCCGGATGGTGCGGCGGCGCGTGGGTTAATTCTGGGTTTTCGGGACGGTTTTAGGATTCCCTGTTCTTTGGGAGGGGTGCCGCCGTTGGCCAGGAATTTGCGATCGGCTTTAGAGCACCCGGGGGTTGTGGATGAAAAATTGGGTAAAGAGGTGGCGCTGGGCCGGATGGGTGGCCCTTTCGAAGTGCAGCCGTGGGGGGACCTGGTGGTCTCCCCGTTGGGTGTAGTTCCTAAGAAGGAGCCGGGGAAGTTTCGCTTGATTCATCACCTGTCTTTTCCGAAAGGGGGGTCGGTCAATGATTTCATTGACCCGGAGGCGTGTACGGTTTCCTACACTTCTTTTGACGCGGCGGTACGGTGGGTCAGGCGGTATGGTCGTGGGGCTCTCATGGCCAAGGCGGATGTGGAATCGGCGTTTCGCCTTCTGCCGGTCCACCCGGACAGCTTCCGGCTGTTGGGATGCCATTGGCGGGGCAAGTTTTATGTGGACTTGTGCCTGCCCATGGGTTGTTCCATTTCATGCGCCTACTTTGAAGCTTTTAGTTCATTCTTGGAATGGGTGGTGAGAGATGTTTCGGGCCTGGAGTCGGTCATCCACTATTTGGATGATTTTCTGTGCGTGGGCCCGCCTGCCTCCAGTGTGTGTGCGATTCTTCTGTCCACGTTGCAGCACATTGCGGGCAGGTTCGGGGTGCCGTTGGCGGGGGATAAGACGGAGGGCCCGGTGACGGAATTGAGTTTTCTGGGAATCGTGATTGATTCTGTGGCAATGGAGTGTCGATTGCCAGAGAATAAATTACGGGATCTGCAGGCGGAGTTGGCAGGCATGCAGGGCCGGCCGAAGGTTCAGCTTCGGGCCCTGCAGTCCCTGTTGGGCAAGCTGAATTTCGCTTGCCGGATCATCCCTATGGGCCGTGTGTTCTGCCGACGGCTGTCGGGGGCCACTGCCGGGGTAACCGCCCCTACCCACTTCGTGCGTTTGCGAAGGGAACACCGGGAGGACCTGCGGGCTTGGCATGAATTTTTGGAGTCGTATAATGGGCGGGCTATGTGGATGTCGGGGCCAGTGAGCAACTTCGATGTGGAGTTGGTTACTGACGCGGCTGGCTCAACGGGTTATGGGGCATTTTTCCGGGGTCGGTGGAGTGCGGAACCTTGGCCACGCTCATGGGAGGTTGCGGGGTTGTTGGGCAATTTGGTTTTGCTAGAATTGTTCCCGATAGTGGTGGCATTGGAGTTATGGGGGGCGGAGTTTCGTAATTTGAAGTTGCGCATCAATTGCGATAACATGGGGGTGGTCCAGGTCCTCAATCGGATGACTGCTTCTTCCCCCCCGGTCATCCGGCTGCTGCGACACCTGGTCTTTCGATGTTTGCGGCTCAATGTTTACGTTTATGCTGTGCACATACCTGGGGTGGAGAATTCTTTGGCTGACTCGCTCTCTCGTTTTCAGTGGGACAAGTTCCGGCAGCTGGCGCCGGGAGCGGAGGAGTCGGGGGCGCCATGCCCCGGGTGGATGTGGGAACTTCCCTTGGAATCGCCGCAGGTTGGTTAAAAAGGTCGTTGAGTGAGGCTACATGGTCCGCTTACTCTAGAGTGTGGGCGGAATGGTGGGCGTTCCTGCGGGAGGTTGGAGTGGCTGGTCGGGGCTCCGACCGGCGCTGGGTGGTATTGTACTGGGTTGCCCGGAACATTGAGACGGGCCTGTCTCCCGCATCTATTGAGCGGAAGCTGGCGGGGTTGGCCTTTTTTGTTCAAACTGTGGGGGGAGCCGGACGGGACGAAGGATTTTTGGGTGAGGCAAACGTTGAAGGGGTACAGGAGGGATTGGAAGGGTAGGGATGCGCGCCGGCCGGTGTCATTTGACAATCTGGTGGCAATTTGTTCTCGGCTGGTGGACGTTTGCTCGTCTGCTTACGAGACCGTCCTGTTTACGGCAGCGTTTTCGCTGGCGTTTTATGGGGCTTTTAGGATTGGGGAGTTGGTGTGTCGCTCAAAACGGGTGGCTGGGGGTCTGTTGGATCAGGACGTGCAGGTGGTTGCGGATCGGGTGAGTATACGGTTGCGTAGGTCTAAGACTGATCAACGGGGCAAGGGAGTGGCGATTACGCTGCTCGCCCTGCCGGGCTCGGTAGTGTGCCCGGTGGCGGCGGTACGGGCTTTCCGGGCGGTGCGGCCTGGGAGGGCGGGCCCCTTTTTGGTGCACGAGGAGGGCTCTTTTCTATCCCGTTTTCAGTTTGTGTCGGTCTTTCGGCAATGCCTGAGGGCGGTGGGTTTGGATGAGCGGGACTACGCGTCCCACTCTTTTCGGATTGGGGCGGCCACGGAGGCGGCTCGATGTGGGCTGGAGGAGGCGGTGGTTCGCCGGATTGGTAGATGGGAGTCCCGGAGGTTCCGGTCCTATGTCCGGCCGCAGTTGCTACTGGGGTAAGGATGGTGCGGCTGGGGGTTGTTTGCTGTGGGATTTATGGGGGGGAGGACTGTGCTTGTAACATTCCTTTGGTTGTTGTGTTATTTCTCTTGTTTTCATTCCAGATGGAGGTTCTCAACGCCTCGTTTGGATCCTGGGGCATTCGTACGTCTGCTGGGGGGCCAGGAGAGGTGATTCTCTACCAGCAGGCAGGCAATTAGGTATCCCCAGGGAGGTAGCTAGGGTGATGTGGTTGGGTTTCCCGGGCATGAGGTGGGAGCGTGCCATGAGGGAGGTGGAGCGTTTCGCTTTGAGGGATAGGCCCCCGGATGTGCTGGTCGTTCATGCGGGGGGCAATGACCTGGGAGTTCGAAAAGTGAAGGACATTTTGGCGGATATCAAGGCTGATGTGTTGCGCATGCGAGTCCTTTTCCCGGGCACCATTTTGGTGTGGTCAGACATTGTGGCCAGAACGGTGTGGCGGGGGGCCAGGTCTTTAGCCAGCCTTGAGAAAACCAGGATTAGGGTTAATAAGGTTGTTGGGCGGTTTGTAGTGAAGAACGGGGGCATTGTGGTAAGACACAGGGAATTGGAGGTGAATGTAGGGCTTTATCTTAGGCGGGATGGCGTTCATCTATCGGATGTGGGGATTGACCTCTGGTCCTTTGGCTTACAGGAGGGCATACAGAAAGCTCTTCGGGTGTGGGGCGGCCCTCAAGGTTGAGGGGGTCACCCTTTCGGGCTGTGGCGGTGTGTTTTCTGGTGGTTTCTGACGGTAGACAGGTACTCAGAAGGGATCTGAGGGTGTGGGGGGCTCATCTAACGATCGGCCCCTCTGGGTATTCCTGAACGTTGGAGGGAATACGGTTATGTTCACTGGCGGAAGTTGTCTCCGACCGGTCACAGGTGGAGGCCTTTGGGAAGTTGGTCAGGTGTACCGCAGTGATTGGGTATTGGCTTAAGTGTGGTCACCGTCAGAGATCACCAGAATGGGCAGTTAATGTTAATTTAAATGTGGTTTAATGTTAATAAAGTTATTTATATTTATATATTTATATATATATTTATATATTTATATATTTTCATATTTACAAGTTATTGGAGTAATTTTGAGTTATGTTTAATAAAGGCTGTTGTGGCCAGTTTACTCCAACCTATGGTGTGGTCTCGTTTCTAATAGATAAGGAATAGTATAAGGGGAACATTCAGACTACACTAGTCAAGAGAAGCACGGATTATGAATGCAATGATATAAGGAGTGCTGGACATGACAGTGTGGATGAGGGACACAGAGGGTTAAGCTTTATGGGTGGAGTTCAGGAAAAGGTTTGCAGGAAACAAGTTCAGTGTAGGGGAGGGGTCACATAAAAGGGAGAGGTGTGGCTTTAAGGAATCATTCGGAGCCCAGTGTGACACAGAGGAGGCAGTTTTTCCCACCCTCCCGCCCTATTGTTATGTGTTTGTTTTGTGGTGTTTTGTTGCTGGTCTTTTTCTTCTTTTGCAGGTTTCATCGGTTGTCACGGCAGCTGAAAGTTTTTCGTGTTGGCGGTGTGTTTTCTGGTGGTTTCTGACGGTAGACAGGTACTCAGAAGGGATCTGAGGGTGTGGGGGGCTCATCTAACGATCGGCCCCTCTGGGTATTCCTGAACGTTGGAGGGAATACGGTTATGTTCACTGGCGGAAGTTGTCTCCGACCGGTCACAGGTGGAGGCCTTTGGGAAGTTGGTCAGGTGTACCGCAGTGATTGGGTATTGGCTTAAGTGTGGTCACCGTCAGAGATCACCAGAATGGGCAGTTAATGTTAATTTAAATGTGGTTTAATGTTAATAAAGTTATTTATATTTATATATTTATATATATATTTATATATTTATATATTTTCATATTTACAAGTTATTGGAGTAATTTTGAGTTATGTTTAATAAAGGCTGTTGTGGCCAGTTTACTCCAACCTATGGTGTGGTCTCGTTTCTAATAGATAAGGAATAGTATAAGGGGAACATTCAGACTACACTAGTCATGTGCCCTTATCACCGCCCACACTGTATGACTATCAGAAAGTGTCCGTTTGGAACTGCGCATGCGTCATGTGCCCTTATCACCGCCCACACTGTATGGCTATCAGAAAGTGTCCGTATGTAACTGCGCATGCGTCATGTGCCCTTATCACCGCCCACACTGTATGACTATCAGAAAGTGTCCGTATGTAACTGCGCATGCGTCATGTGCCCTTATCACCGCCCACACTGTATGGCTATCAGAAAGTGTCCATATGTAACTGCGCATGCGTCATGTGCCCTTATCACCGCCCACTTCGTATGACTATCAGAAAGTGTCCGTATGTAACTGCGCATGCGTCATGTGCCCTTATCACCGCCCACACTGTATGACTATCAGAAAGTGTCCGTATGTAACTGCGCATGCGTCATGTGCCCTTATCACCGCCCACTTCGTATGACTATCAGAAAGTGTCCATATGTAACTGCGCATGCGTCATGTGCCCTTATCACCGCCCACACTGTATGGCTATCAGAAAGTGTCTGTTTGGAACTGCGCATGCGTCATGTGCCCTTATCACCACCCACAATGTATGGCTATCAGAAAGTGTCCGTTTGGAACTGCGCATGCGTCATGTGCCCTTATCACCACCCACACTGTATGGCTATCAGAAAGTGTCCGTTTGGAACTGCGCATGCGTCATGTGCCCTTATCACCGCCCACACTGTATGGCTATCAGAAAGTGTCCGTATGTAACTGCGCATGCGTCATGTGCCCTTATCACCGCCCACTTCGTATGACTATCAGAAAGTGTCCGTATGTAACTGCGCATGCGTCATGTGCCCTTATCACCGCCCACACTGTATGACTATCAGAAAGTGTCCGTATGTAACTGCGCATGCGTCATGTGCCCTTATCACCGCCCACTTCGTATGACTATCAGAAAGTGTCCGTATGTAACTGCGCATGCGTCATGTGCCCTTATCACCGCCCACACTGTATGGCTATCAGAAAGTGTCCGTATGTAACTGCGCATGCGTCATGTGCCTTTATCACCGCCGGCACTGTATGGCTATCAGAAAGTGTCCGTTTGGAACTGCGCATGCGTCATGTGCCCTTATCACCACCCACACTGTATGGCTATCAGAAAGTGTCCGTATGTAACTGCGCATGCGTCATGTGCCTTTATCACCGCCGGCACTGTATGGCTATCAGAAAGTGTCCGTTTGGAACTGCGCATGCGTCATGTGCCTTTATCACCGCCGGCACTGTATGGCTATCAGAAAGTGTCCGTATGTAACTGCGCATGCGTCATGTGCCCTTATCACCGCCCACACTGTATGGCTATCAGAAAGTGTCCGTTTGGAACTGCGCATGCGTCATGTGCCCTTATCACCGCCCACACTGTATGACTATCAGAAAGTGTCCGTATGTAACTGTGCATGCGTCATGTGCCCTTATCACCGCCCACACTGTATGGCTATCAGAAAGTGTCCGTTTGGAACTGCGCATGCGTCATGTGCCCTTATCACCGCCCACACTGTATGACTATCAGAAAGTGTCCGTATGTAACTGCGCATGCGTCATGTGCCCTTATCACCGCCCACACTGTATGACTATCAGAAAGTGTCCGATTGGAACTGCGCATGCGTCATGTGCCCTTATCACCGCCCACACTGTATGACTATCAGAAAGTGTCCGTTTGGAACTGCGCATGCGTCATGTGCCCTTATCACCGCCCACACTGTATGGGTATCAGAAAGTGTCCGTTTGGAACTGCGCATGCGTCATGTGCCCTTATCACCGCCCACACTGTATGACTATCAGAAAGTGTCCGTATGTAACTGCGCATGCGTCATGTGCCCTTATCACCGCCCACACTGTATGGCTATCAGAAAGTGTCCGTATGTAACTGCGCATGCATCATGTGCCCTTATCACCGCCCACACTGTATGACTATCAGAAAGTGTCCGTTTGGAACTGCGCATGCGTCATGTGCCTTTATCACCGCCCACACTGTATGACTATCAGAAAGTGTCCGTATGTAACTGCGCATGCGTCATGTGCCCTTATCACCGCCCACACTGTATGGCTATCAGAAAGTGTCCGTTTGGAACTGCGCATGCGTCATGTGCCCTTATCACCGCCCACACTGTATGACTATCAGAAAGTGTCCGTATGTAACTGCGCATGCGTCATGTGCCCTTATCACTGCCCACACTGTATGGCTATCAGAAAGTGTCCGTTTGGAACTGCGCATGCGTCATGTGCCCTTATCACCGCCCACACTGTATGGCTATCAGAAAGTGTCCATTTGGAACTGCGCATGCGTCATGTGCCCTTATCACCACCCACAATGTGTGGCTATCAGAAAGTGTCCGTATGTAACTGCGCATGCGTCATGTGCCCTTATCACCGCCCACACTGTATGGCTATCAGAAAGTGTCCGTTTGGAACTGCGCATGCGTCATGTGCCCTTATCACCGCCCACACTGTATGGCTATCAGAAAGTGTCCATTTGGAACTGCGCATGCGTCATGTGCCCTTATCACCGCCCACACTGTATGGCTATCAGAAAGTGTCCTTATGTAACTGTGCATGCGTCATGTGCCTTTATCACCACCCACACTGTATGACTATCAGAAAGTGCCCGTATGTAACTGTGCATGTGTCATGTGCCCTTATCACCGCCCACACTGTATGGCTATCAGAAAGTGTCCGTATGTAACTGTGCATGCGTCATGTGCCTTTATCACCACCCACACTGTATGACTATCAGAAAGTGCCCGTATGTAACTGTGCATGTGTCATGTGCCCTTATCACCGCCCACACTGTATGGCTATCAGAAAGTGTCCGTATGTAACTGTGCATGCGTCATGTGCCCTTATCACCGCCCACACTGTATGGCTATCAGAAAGTGTCCGTATGTAACTGCGCATGCGTCATGTGCCCTTATCACCGCCCACACTGTATGACTATCAGAAAGTGTCCGTATGTAACTGCGCATGCGTCATGTGCCCTTATCACCGCCCACACTGTATGACTATCAGAAAGTGTCCGTTTGGAACTGCGCATGCGTCATGTGCCCTTATCACCACCCACACTGTATGGCTATCAGAAAGTGTCCGTTTGGAACTGCGCATGCGTCATGTGCCTTTATCACCGCCCACACTGTATGACTATCAGAAAGTGTCCGTATGTAACTGCGCATGCGTCATGTGCCCTTATCACCGCCCACACTGTATGACTATCAGAAAGTGTCCGTATGTAACTGCGCATGCGTCATGTGCCCTTATCACCGCCCACACTGTATGGCTATCAGAAAGTGTCCGTATGTAACTGCGCATGCGTCATGTGCCCTTATCACCGCCCACACTGTATGACTATCAGAAAGTGTCCGTTTGGAACTGCGCATGCGTCATGTGCCCTTATCACCGCCCACACTGTATGGCTATCAGAAAGTGTCCGTTTGGAACTGCGCATGCGTCATGTGCCCTTATCACCACCCACAATGTATGGCTATCAGAAAGTGTCCGTTTGGAACTGCGCATGCGTCATGTGCCTTTATCACCGCCCACACTGTATGACTATCAGAAAGTGTCCGTATGTAACTGCGCATGCGTCATGTGCCCTTATCACCGCCCACACTGTATGGCTATCAGAAAGTGTCCGTTTGGAACTGCGCATGCGTCATGTGCCTTTATCACCGCCCACACTGTATGACTATCAGAAAGTGTCCGTTTGGAACTGCGCATGCGTCATGTGCCCTTATCACCGCCCACACTGTATGGCTATCAGAAAGTGTCCGTTTGGAACTGCGCATGCGTCATGTGCCCTTATCACCACCCACAATGTATGGCTATCAGAAAGTGTCCGTATGTAACTGCGCATGCGTCATGTGCCCTTATCACCGCCCACACTGTATGACTATCAGAAAGTGTCCGTATGTAACTGCACATGCGTCATGTGCCCTTATCACCGCCCACACTGTATGGCTATCAGAAAGTGTCCGTTTGGAACTGCGCATGCGTCATGTGCCCTTATCACTGCCCACAATGTATGGCTATCAGAAAGTGTCCGCTTGGAACTGCGCATGCGTCATGTGCCCTTATCACCGCCCACACTGTATGGCTATCAGAAAGTGTCCGTATGTAACTGCGCATGCGTCATGTGCCCTTATCACCGCCCACACTGTATGGCTATCAGAAAGTGTCCGTATGTAACTGCGCATGCGTCATGTGCCCTTATCACCGCCCACACTGTATGGCTATCAGAAAGTGTCCATTTGGAACTGCGCATGCGTCATGTGCCCTTATCACTGCCCACAATGTATGGCTATCAGAAAGTGTCCGCTTGGAACTGCGCATGCGTCATGTGCCCTTATCACCGCCCACACTGTATGGCTATCAGAAAGTGTCCGTATGTAACTGCGCATGCGTCATGTGCCCTTATCACCGCCCACACTGTATGGCTATCAGAAAGTGTCCGTATGTAACTGCGCATGCGTCATGTGCCCTTATCACCGCCCACACTGTATGGCTATCAGAAAGTGTCCATTTGGAACTGCGCATGCGTCATGTGCCCTTATCACCGCCCACACTGTATGGCTATCAGAAAGTGTCCGTTTGGAACTGCGCATGCGTCATGTGCCCTTATCACCGCCCACACTGTATGGCTATCAGAAAGTGTCCATTTGGAACTGCGCATGCGTCATGTGCCCTTATCACCGCCCACACTGTATGGCTATCAGAAAGTGTCCGTATGTAACTGCGCATGCGTCATGTGCCCTTATCACCGCCCACACTGTATGAATAACAGAAAGTGTCCGTTTGGAACTGCGCATGCGTCATGTGCCCTTATCACCGCCCACACTGTATGACTATCAGAAAGTGTCCGTTTGGAACTGCGCATGCGTCATGTGCCTTTATCACCGCCGGCACTGTATGGCTATCAGAAAGTGTCCGTTTGGAACTGCGCATGCGTCATGTGCCCTTATCACCGCCCACACTGTATGACTATCAGAAAGTGTCCGTATGTAACTGTGCATGCGTCATGTGCCCTTATCACCGCCCACACTGTATGGCTATCAGAAAGTGTCCGTATGTAACTGCGCATGCGTCATGTGCCCTTATCACCGCCCACACTGTATGGCTATCAGAAAGTGTCCGTTTGGAACTGCGCATGCGTCATGTGCCCTTATCACCGCCCACACTGTATGACTATCAGAAAGTGTCCGTTTGGAACTGCGCATGCGTCATGTGCCCTTATCACCGCCCACACTGTATGGCTATCAGAAAGTGTCCGTATGTAACTGCGCATGCGTCATGTGCCCTTATCACCGCCCACTTCGTATGACTATCAGAAAGTGTCCGTATGTAACTGCGCATGCGTCATGTGCCCTTATCACCACCCACACTGTATGGCTATCAGAAAGTGTCCGTTTGGAACTGCGCATGCGTCATGTGCCCTTATCACCGCCCACACTGTATGGCTATCAGAAAGTGTCCATTTGGAACTGCGCATGCGTCATGTGCCCTTATCACCGCCCACACTGTATGGCTATCAGAAAGTGTCCGTTTGGAACTGCGCATGCGTCATGTGCCCTTATCACCGCCCACACTGTATGGCTATCAGAAAGTGTCCATTTGGAACTGCGCATGCGTCATGTGCCCTTATCACCGCCCACACTGTATGGCTATCAGAAAGTGTCCGTATGTAACTGCGCATGCGTCATGTGCCCTTATCACCGCCCACACTGTATGAATAACAGAAAGTGTCCGTTTGGAACTGCGCATGCGTCATGTGCCCTTATCACCGCCCACACTGTATGACTATCAGAAAGTGTCCGTTTGGAACTGCGCATGCGTCATGTGCCTTTATCACCGCCGGCACTGTATGGCTATCAGAAAGTGTCCGTTTGGAACTGCGCATGCGTCATGTGCCCTTATCACCGCCCACACTGTATGACTATCAGAAAGTGTCCGTATGTAACTGTGCATGCGTCATGTGCCCTTATCACCGCCCACACTGTATGGCTATCAGAAAGTGTCCGTATGTAACTGCGCATGCGTCATGTGCCCTTATCACCGCCCACACTGTATGGCTATCAGAAAGTGTCCGTTTGGAACTGCGCATGCGTCATGTGCCCTTATCACCGCCCACACTGTATGACTATCAGAAAGTGTCCGTTTGGAACTGCGCATGCGTCATGTGCCCTTATCACCGCCCACACTGTATGGCTATCAGAAAGTGTCCGTATGTAACTGCGCATGCGTCATGTGCCCTTATCACCGCCCACTTCGTATGACTATCAGAAAGTGTCCGTATGTAACTGCGCATGCGTCATGTGCCCTTATCACCACCCACACTGTATGGCTATCAGAAAGTGTCCGTTTGGAACTGCGCATGCGTCATGTGCCCTTATCACCGCCCACACTGTATGGCTATCAGAAAGTGTCCGTATGTAACTGCGCATGCGTCATGTGCCCTTATCACCACCCACACTGTATGGCTATCAGAACGCGCATGCGTCATTTGCCCTTATCACCGCCCACACTGTATGGCTATCAGAAAGTGTCCGTTTGGAACTGCGCATGCGTCATGTGCCCTTATCACCGCCCACACTGTATGACTATCAGAAAGTGTCCGTATGTAACTGCGCATGCGTCATGTGCCCTTATCACCACCCACACTGTATGGCTATCAGAAAGTGTCCGTTTGGAACTGCGCATGCGTCATGTGCCCTTATCACCGCCCACACTGTATGGCTATCAGAAAGTGTCCGTATGTAACTGCGCATGCGTCATGTGCCCTTATCACCGCCCACACTGTATGGCTATCAGAAAGTGTCCGTATGTAACTGCGCATGCGTCATGTGCCCTTATCACCACCCACACTGTATGGCTATCAGAAAGTGTCCGTTTGGAACTGCGCATGCGTCATGTGCCCTTATCACCGCCCACACTGTATGGCTATCAGAAAGTGTCCGTATGTAACTGCGCATGCGTCATGTGCCCTTATCACCGCCCACACTGTATGGCTATCAGAAAGTGTCCGTATGTAACTGCGCATGCGTCATGTGCCCTTATCACCGCCCACACTGTATGGCTATCAGAAAGTGTCCGTATGTAACTGCGCATGCGTCATGTGCCTTTATCACCGCCGGCACTGTATGGCTATCAGAAAGTGTCCGTTTGGAACTGCGCATGCGTCATGTGCCCTTATCACCACCCACACTGTATGGCTATCAGAAAGTGTCCGTTTGGAACTGCGCATGCGTCATGTGCCCTTATCACCGCCCACACTGTATGGCTATCAGAAAGTGTCCGTATGTAAGTGCGCATGCGTCATGTGCCCTTATCACCGCCCACACTGTATGGCTATCAGAAAGTGTCCGTTTGGAACTGCGCATGCGTCATGTGCCTTTATCACCGCCGGCACTGTATGGCTATCAGAAAGTGTCCGTATGTAACTGCGCATGCGTCATGTGCCCTTATCACCGCCCACACTGTATGGCTATCAGAAAGTGTCCGTATGTAACTGCGCATGCGTCATGTGCCCTTATCACCGCCCACACTGTATGGCTATCAGAAAGTGTCCATTTGGAACTGCGCATGCGTCATGTGCCCTTATCACTGCCCACAATGTATGGCTATCAGAAAGTGTCCGCTTGGAACTGCGCATGCGTCATGTGCCCTTATCACCGCCCACACTGTATGGCTATCAGAAAGTGTCCGTATGTAACTGCGCATGCGTCATGTGCCCTTATCACCGCCCACACTGTATGGCTATCAGAAAGTGTCAGTTTGGAACTGCGCATGCGTCATGTGCCCTTATCACCGCCCACACTGTATGACTATCAGAAAGTGTCCGTTTGGAACTGCGCATGCGTCATGTGCCCTTATCACCGCCCACACTGTATGACTATCAGAAAGTGTCCGTATGTAACTGCGCATGCGTCATGTGCCCTTATCACCGCCGGCACTGTATGGCTATCAGAAAGTGTCCGTTTGGAACTGCGCATGCGTCATGTGCCCTTATCACCGCCCACACTGTATGACTATCAGAAAGTGTCCGTATGTAACTGCGCATGCGTCATGTGCCCTTATCACCGCCCACACTGTATGACTATCAGAAAGTGTCCGTTTGGAACTGCGCATGCGTCATGTGCCCTTATCACCGCCCACACTGTATGACTATCAGAAAGTGTCCGTTTGGAACTGCGCATGCGTCATGTGCCCTTATCACCGCCCACACTGTATGGGTATCAGAAAGTGTCCGTTTGGAACTGCGCATGCGTCATGTGCCCTTATCACCGCCCACACTGTATGACTATCAGAAAGTGTCCGTATGTAACTGCGCATGCGTCATGTGCCCTTATCACCGCCCACACTGTATGGCTATCAGAAAGTGTCCGTATGTAACTGCGCATGCGTCATGTGCCCTTATCACCGCCCACACTGTATGACTATCAGAAAGTGTCCGTATGTAACTGCGCATGCGTCATGTGCCCTTATCACCGCCCACACTGTATGGCTATCAGAAAGTGTCCGTATGTAAGTGCGCATGCATCATGTGCCCTTATCACCGCCCACACTGTATGACTATCAGAAAGTGTCCGTTTGGAACTGCGCATGCGTCATGTGCCCTTATCACTGCCCACACTGTATGGCTATCAGAAAGTGTCCGTTTGGAACTGCGCATGCGTCATGTGCCCTTATCACCGCCCACACTGTATGACTATCAGAAAGTGTCCGTATGTAACTGCGCATGCGTCATGTGCCCTTATCACTGCCCACACTGTATGGCTATCAGAAAGTGTCCGTTTGGAACTGCGCATGCGTCATGTGCCCTTATCACCGCCCACACTGTATGGCTATCAGAAAGTGTCCATTTGGAACTGCGCATGCGTCATGTGCCCTTATCACCACCCACAATGTGTGGCTATCAGAAAGTGTCCGTATGTAACTGCGCATGCGTCATGTGCCCTTATCACCGCCCACACTGTATGGCTATCAGAAAGTGTCCGTTTGGAACTGCGCATGCGTCATGTGCCCTTATCACCGCCCACACTGTATGGCTATCAGAAAGTGTCCGTATGTAACTGCGCATGCGTCATGTGCCCTTATCACCACCCACACTGTATGACTATCAGAAAGTGCCCGTATGTAACTGTGCATGCGTCATGTGCCCTTATCACCGCCCACACTGTATGGCTATCAGAAAGTGTCCGTATGTAACTGCGCATGCGTCATGTGCCCTTATCACCGCCCACACTGTATGGCTATCAGAAAGTGTCCGTTTGGAACTGCGCATGCGTCATGTGCCCTTATCACCGCCCACACTGTATGGCTATCAGAAAGTGTCCGTATGTAACTGTGCATGCGTCATGTGCCCTTATCACCGCCCACACTGTATGGCTATCAGAAAGTGTCCGTATGTAACTGCGCATGCGTCATGTGCCCTTATCACCGCCCACACTGTATGGCTATCAGAAAGTGTCCGTTTGGAACTGCGCATGCGTCATGTGCCCTTATCACCGCCCACACTGTATGGCTATCAGAAAGTGTCCGTATGTAACTGCGCATGCGTCATGTGCCCTTATCACCACCCACACTGTATGGCTATCAGAAAGTGTCCGTTTGGAACTGCGCATGCGTCATGTGCCCTTATCACCGCCCACACTGTATGGGTATCAGAAAGTGTCCGTTTGGAACTGCGCATGCGTCATGTGCCCTTATCACCGCCCACACTGTATGACTATCAGAAAGTGTCCGTTTGGAACTGCGCATGCGTCATGTGCCTTTATCACCGCCCACACTGTATGACTATCAGAAAGTGTCCGTTTGGAACTGCGCATGCGTCATGTGCCCTTATCACCGCCCACACTGTATGGGTATCAGAAAGTGTCCGTTTGGAACTGCGCATGCGTCATGTGCCCTTATCACCACCCACAATGTATGGCTATCAGAAAGTGTCCGTATGTAACTGCGCATGCGTCATGTGCCCTTATCACCGCCCACACTGTATGACTATCAGAAAGTGTCCGTATGTAACTGCACATGCGTCATGTGCCCTTATCACCGCCCACACTGTATGGCTATCAGAAAGTGTCCGTTTGGAACTGCGCATGCGTCATGTGCCCTTATCACCGCCCACACTGTGTGACTATCAGAAAGTGTCCGTATGTAACTGCGCATGCGTCATGTGCCCTTATCACTGCCCACAATGTATGGCTATCAGAAAGTGTCCGCTTGGAACTGCGCATGCGTCATGTGCCCTTATCACCGCCCACACTGTATGGCTATCAGAAAGTGTCCGTATGTAACTGCGCATGCGTCATGTGCCCTTATCACCGCCCACACTGTATGGCTATCAGAAAGTGTCCGTATGTAACTGCGCATGCGTCATGTGCCCTTATCACCGCCCACACTGTATGGCTATCAGAAAGTGTCCATTTGGAACTGCGCATGCGTCATGTGCCCTTATCACTGCCCACAATGTATGGCTATCAGAAAGTGTCCGCTTGGAACTGCGCATGCGTCATGTGCCCTTATCACCGCCCACACTGTATGGCTATCAGAAAGTGTCCGTATGTAACTGCGCATGCGTCATGTGCCCTTATCACCGCCCACACTGTATGGCTATCAGAAAGTGTCCGTATGTAACTGCGCATGCGTCATGTGCCCTTATCACCGCCCACACTGTATGGCTATCAGAAAGTGTCCATTTGGAACTGCGCATGCGTCATGTGCCCTTATCACCGCCCACACTGTATGGCTATCAGAAAGTGTCCGTTTGGAACTGCGCATGCGTCATGTGCCCTTATCACCGCCCACACTGTATGGCTATCAGAAAGTGTCCATTTGGAACTGCGCATGCGTCATGTGCCCTTATCACCGCCCACACTGTATGGCTATCAGAAAGTGTCCGTATGTAACTGCGCATGCGTCATGTGCCCTTATCACCGCCCACACTGTATGAATAACAGAAAGTGTCCGTTTGGAACTGCGCATGCGTCATGTGCCCTTATCACCGCCCACACTGTATGACTATCAGAAAGTGTCCGTATGTAACTGTGCATGCGTCATGTGCCCTTATCACCGCCCACACTGTATGACTATCAGAAAGTGTCCGTTTGGAACTGCGCATGCGTCATGTGCCCTTATCACCGCCCACACTGTATGGCTATCAGAAAGTGTCCGTATGTAACTGCGCATGCGTCATGTGCCCTTATCACCACCCACACTGTATGACTATCAGAAAGTGCCCGTATGTAACTGTGCATGCGTCATGTGCCCTTATCACCGCCCACACTGTATGGCTATCAGAAAGTGTCCGTATGTAACTGTGCATGCGTCATGTGCCCTTATCACCGCCCACACTGTATGGCTATCAGAAAGTGTCCGTATGTAACTGCGCATGCGTCATGTGCCCTTATCACCGCCCACACTGTATGGCTATCAGAAAGTGTCCGTTTGGAACTGCGCATGCGTCATGTGCCCTTATCACCGCCCACACTGTATGGCTATCAGAAAGTGTCCGTATGTAACTGTGCATGCGTCATGTGCCCTTATCACCGCCCACACTGTATGGCTATCAGAAAGTGTCCGTATGTAACTGCGCATGCGTCATGTGCCCTTATCACCGCCCACACTGTATGGCTATCAGAAAGTGTCCGTTTGGAACTGCGCATGCGTCATGTGCCCTTATCACCGCCCACACTGTATGGCTATCAGAAAGTGTCCGTATGTAACTGCGCATGCGTCATGTGCCCTTATCACCACCCACACTGTATGGCTATCAGAAAGTGTCCGTTTGGAACTGCGCATGCGTCATGTGCCCTTATCACCGCCCACACTGTATGGGTATCAGAAAGTGTCCGTTTGGAACTGCGCATGCGTCATGTGCCCTTATCACCGCCCACACTGTATGACTATCAGAAAGTGTCCGTTTGGAACTGCGCATGCGTCATGTGCCTTTATCACCGCCCACACTGTATGACTATCAGAAAGTGTCCGTTTGGAACTGCGCATGCGTCATGTGCCCTTATCACCGCCCACACTGTATGGGTATCAGAAAGTGTCCGTTTGGAACTGCGCATGCGTCATGTGCCCTTATCACCACCCACAATGTATGGCTATCAGAAAGTGTCCGTATGTAACTGCGCATGCGTCATGTGCCCTTATCACCGCCCACACTGTATGACTATCAGAAAGTGTCCGTATGTAACTGCACATGCGTCATGTGCCCTTATCACCGCCCACACTGTATGGCTATCAGAAAGTGTCCGTTTGGAACTGCGCATGCGTCATGTGCCCTTATCACCGCCCACACTGTATGGCTATCAGAAAGTGTCCGTATGTAACTTCGCATGCGTCATGTGCCCTTATCACCGCCCACACTGTATGACTATCAGAAAGTGTCCGTATGTAACTGCACATGCGTCATGTGCCCTTATCACCGCCCACACTGTATGGCTATCAGAAAGTGTCCGTTTGGAACTGCGCATGCGTCATGTGCCCTTATCACTGCCCACAATGTATGGCTATCAGAAAGTGTCCGCTTGGAACTGCGCATGCGTCATGTGCCCTTATCACCGCCCACACTGTATGGCTATCAGAAAGTGTCCGTATGTAACTGCGCATGCGTCATGTGCCCTTATCACCGCCCACACTGTATGGCTATCAGAAAGTGTCCGTATGTAACTGCGCATGCGTCATGTGCCCTTATCACCGCCCACACTGTATGGCTATCAGAAAGTGTCCATTTGGAACTGCGCATGCGTCATGTGCCCTTATCACTGCCCACAATGTATGGCTATCAGAAAGTGTCCGCTTGGAACTGCGCATGCGTCATGTGCCCTTATCACCGCCCACACTGTATGGCTATCAGAAAGTGTCCGTATGTAACTGCGCATGCGTCATGTGCCCTTATCACCGCCCACACTGTATGGCTATCAGAAAGTGTCCGTATGTAACTGCGCATGCGTCATGTGCCCTTATCACCGCCCACACTGTATGGCTATCAGAAAGTGTCCATTTGGAACTGCGCATGCGTCATGTGCCCTTATCACCGCCCACACTGTATGGCTATCAGAAAGTGTCCGTTTGGAACTGCGCATGCGTCATGTGCCCTTATCACCGCCCACACTGTATGGCTATCAGAAAGTGTCCATTTGGAACTGCGCATGCGTCATGTGCCCTTATCACCGCCCACACTGTATGGCTATCAGAAAGTGTCCGTATGTAACTGCGCATGCGTCATGTGCCCTTATCACCGCCCACACTGTATGAATAACAGAAAGTGTCCGTTTGGAACTGCGCATGCGTCATGTGCCCTTATCACCGCCCACACTGTATGACTATCAGAAAGTGTCCGTTTGGAACTGCGCATGCGTCATGTGCCTTTATCACCGCCGGCACTGTATGGCTATCAGAAAGTGTCCGTTTGGAACTGCGCATGCGTCATGTGCCCTTATCACCGCCCACACTGTATGACTATCAGAAAGTGTCCGTATGTAACTGTGCATGCGTCATGTGCCCTTATCACCGCCCACACTGTATGGCTATCAGAAAGTGTCCGTATGTAACTGCGCATGCGTCATGTGCCCTTATCACCGCCCACACTGTATGGCTATCAGAAAGTGTCCGTTTGGAACTGCGCATGCGTCATGTGCCCTTATCACCGCCCACACTGTATGACTATCAGAAAGTGTCCGTTTGGAACTGCGCATGCGTCATGTGCCCTTATCACCGCCCACACTGTATGGCTATCAGAAAGTGTCCGTATGTAACTGCGCATGCGTCATGTGCCCTTATCACCGCCCACTTCGTATGACTATCAGAAAGTGTCCGTATGTAACTGCGCATGCGTCATGTGCCCTTATCACCACCCACACTGTATGGCTATCAGAAAGTGTCCGTTTGGAACTGCGCATGCGTCATGTGCCCTTATCACCGCCCACACTGTATGGCTATCAGAAAGTGTCCGTATGTAACTGCGCATGCGTCATGTGCCCTTATCACCACCCACACTGTATGGCTATCAGAACGCGCATGCGTCATTTGCCCTTATCACCGCCCACACTGTATGGCTATCAGAAAGTGTCCGTTTGGAACTGCGCATGCGTCATGTGCCCTTATCACCGCCCACACTGTATGGCTATCAGAAAGTGTCCGTATGTAACTGCGCATGCGTCATGTGCCCTTATCACCACCCACACTGTATGGCTATCAGAAAGTGTCCGTTTGGAACTGCGCATGCGTCATGTGCCCTTATCACCGCCCACACTGTATGGCTATCAGAAAGTGTCCGTATGTAACTGCGCATGCGTCATGTGCCCTTATCACCGCCCACACTGTATGGCTATCAGAAAGTGTCCGTATGTAACTGCGCATGCGTCATGTGCCCTTATCACCGCCCACACTGTATGGCTATCAGAAAGTGTCCGTATGTAACTGCGCATGCGTCATGTGCCTTTATCACCGCCGGCACTGTATGGCTATCAGAAAGTGTCCGTTTGGAACTGCGCATGCGTCATGTGCCCTTATCACCACCCACACTGTATGGCTATCAGAAAGTGTCCGTTTGGAACTGCGCATGCGTCATGTGCCCTTATCACCGCCCACACTGTATGGCTATCAGAAAGTGTCCGTATGTAAGTGCGCATGCGTCATGTGCCCTTATCACCGCCCACACTGTATGGCTATCAGAAAGTGTCCGTTTGGAACTGCGCATGCGTCATGTGCCTTTATCACCGCCGGCACTGTATGGCTATCAGAAAGTGTCCGTATGTAACTGCGCATGCGTCATGTGCCCTTATCACCGCCCACACTGTATGGCTATCAGAAAGTGTCCGTATGTAACTGCGCATGCGTCATGTGCCCTTATCACCGCCCACACTGTATGGCTATCAGAAAGTGTCCATTTGGAACTGCGCATGCGTCATGTGCCCTTATCACTGCCCACAATGTATGGCTATCAGAAAGTGTCCGCTTGGAACTGCGCATGCGTCATGTGCCCTTATCACCGCCCACACTGTATGGCTATCAGAAAGTGTCCGTATGTAACTGCGCATGCGTCATGTGCCCTTATCACCGCCCACACTGTATGGCTATCAGAAAGTGTCAGTTTGGAACTGCGCATGCGTCATGTGCCCTTATCACCGCCCACACTGTATGACTATCAGAAAGTGTCCGTTTGGAACTGCGCATGCGTCATGTGCCCTTATCACCGCCCACACTGTATGACTATCAGAAAGTGTCCGTATGTAACTGCGCATGCGTCATGTGCCCTTATCACCGCCGGCACTGTATGGCTATCAGAAAGTGTCCGTTTGGAACTGCGCATGCGTCATGTGCCCTTATCACCGCCCACACTGTATGACTATCAGAAAGTGTCCGTATGTAACTGCGCATGCGTCATGTGCCCTTATCACCGCCCACACTGTATGACTATCAGAAAGTGTCCGTTTGGAACTGCGCATGCGTCATGTGCCCTTATCACCGCCCACACTGTATGACTATCAGAAAGTGTCCGTTTGGAACTGCGCATGCGTCATGTGCCCTTATCACCGCCCACACTGTATGGGTATCAGAAAGTGTCCGTTTGGAACTGCGCATGCGTCATGTGCCCTTATCACCGCCCACACTGTATGACTATCAGAAAGTGTCCGTATGTAACTGCGCATGCGTCATGTGCCCTTATCACCGCCCACACTGTATGGCTATCAGAAAGTGTCCGTATGTAACTGCGCATGCGTCATGTGCCCTTATCACCGCCCACACTGTATGACTATCAGAAAGTGTCCGTATGTAACTGCGCATGCGTCATGTGCCCTTATCACCGCCCACACTGTATGGCTATCAGAAAGTGTCCGTATGTAAGTGCGCATGCATCATGTGCCCTTATCACCGCCCACACTGTATGACTATCAGAAAGTGTCCGTTTGGAACTGCGCATGCGTCATGTGCCCTTATCACTGCCCACACTGTATGGCTATCAGAAAGTGTCCGTTTGGAACTGCGCATGCGTCATGTGCCCTTATCACCGCCCACACTGTATGACTATCAGAAAGTGTCCGTATGTAACTGCGCATGCGTCATGTGCCCTTATCACTGCCCACACTGTATGGCTATCAGAAAGTGTCCGTTTGGAACTGCGCATGCGTCATGTGCCCTTATCACCGCCCACACTGTATGGCTATCAGAAAGTGTCCATTTGGAACTGCGCATGCGTCATGTGCCCTTATCACCACCCACAATGTGTGGCTATCAGAAAGTGTCCGTATGTAACTGCGCATGCGTCATGTGCCCTTATCACCGCCCACACTGTATGGCTATCAGAAAGTGTCCGTTTGGAACTGCGCATGCGTCATGTGCCCTTATCACCGCCCACACTGTATGGCTATCAGAAAGTGTCCGTATGTAACTGCGCATGCGTCATGTGCCCTTATCACCACCCACACTGTATGACTATCAGAAAGTGTCCGTTTGGAACTGCGCATGCGTCATGTGCCTTTATCACCGCCCACACTGTATGACTATCAGAAAGTGTCCGTTTGGAACTGCGCATGCGTCATGTGCCCTTATCACCGCCCACACTGTATGGGTATCAGAAAGTGTCCGTTTGGAACTGCGCATGCGTCATGTGCCCTTATCACCACCCACAATGTATGGCTATCAGAAAGTGTCCGTTTGGAACTGCGCATGCGTCATGTGCCCTTATCACCGCCCACACTGTATGACTATCAGAAAGTGTCCGTTTGGAACTGCGCATGCGTCATGTGCCTTTATCACCGCCCACACTGTATGACTATCAGAAAGTGTCCGTTTGGAACTGCGCATGCGTCATGTGCCCTTATCACCGCCCACACTGTATGGGTATCAGAAAGTGTCCGTTTGGAACTGCGCATGCGTCATGTGCCCTTATCACCACCCACAATGTATGGCTATCAGAAAGTGTCCGTATGTAACTGCGCATGCGTCATGTGCCCTTATCACCGCCCACACTGTATGACTATCAGAAAGTGTCCGTATGTAACTGCACATGCGTCATGTGCCCTTATCACCGCCCACACTGTATGGCTATCAGAAAGTGTCCGTTTGGAACTGCGCATGCGTCATGTGCCCTTATCACCGCCCACACTGTATGGCTATCAGAAAGTGTCCGCTTGGAACTGCGCATGCGTCATGTGCCCTTATCACCGCCCACACTGTATGGCTATCAGAAAGTGTCCGTATGTAACTGCGCATGCGTCATGTGCCCTTATCACCGCCCACACTGTATGGCTATCAGAAAGTGTCCGTATGTAACTGCGCATGCGTCATGTGCCCTTATCACCGCCCACACTGTATGGCTATCAGAAAGTGTCCGTATGTAACTGCGCATGCGTCATGTGCCCTTATCACCGCCCACACTGTATGGCTATCAGAAAGTGTCCGTATGTAACTGCGCATGCGTCATGTGCCCTTATCACCGCCCACACTGTATGGCTATCAGAAAGTGTCCATTTGGAACTGCGCATGCGTCATGTGCCCTTATCACCGCCCACACTGTATGGCTATCAGAAAGTGTCCGTTTGGAACTGCGCATGCGTCATGTGCCCTTATCACCGCCCACACTGTATGGCTATCAGAAAGTGTCCATTTGGAACTGCGCATGCGTCATGTGCCCTTATCACCGCCCACACTGTATGGCTATCAGAAAGTGTCCGTATGTAACTGCGCATGCGTCATGTGCCCTTATCACCGCCCACACTGTATGAATAACAGAAAGTGTCCGTTTGGAACTGCGCATGCGTCATGTGCCCTTATCACCGCCCACACTGTATGACTATCAGAAAGTGTCCGTTTGGAACTGCGCATGCGTCATGTGCCTTTATCACCGCCGGCACTGTATGGCTATCAGAAAGTGTCCGTTTGGAACTGCGCATGCGTCATGTGCCCTTATCACCGCCCACACTGTATGACTATCAGAAAGTGTCCGTATGTAACTGTGCATGCGTCATGTGCCCTTATCACCGCCCACACTGTATGACTATCAGAAAGTGTCCGTTTGGAACTGCGCATGCGTCATGTGCCCTTATCACCGCCCACACTGTATGGCTATCAGAAAGTGTCCGTATGTAACTGCGCATGCGTCATGTGCCCTTATCACCACCCACACTGTATGACTATCAGAAAGTGCCCGTATGTAACTGTGCATGCGTCATGTGCCCTTATCACCGCCCACACTGTATGGCTATCAGAAAGTGTCCGTATGTAACTGTGCATGCGTCATGTGCCCTTATCACCGCCCACACTGTATGGCTATCAGAAAGTGTCCGTATGTAACTGCGCATGCGTCATGTGCCCTTATCACCGCCCACACTGTATGGCTATCAGAAAGTGTCCGTTTGGAACTGCGCATGCGTCATGTGCCCTTATCACCGCCCACACTGTATGGCTATCAGAAAGTGTCCGTATGTAACTGTGCATGCGTCATGTGCCCTTATCACCGCCCACACTGTATGGCTATCAGAAAGTGTCCGTATGTAACTGCGCATGCGTCATGTGCCCTTATCACCGCCCACACTGTATGGCTATCAGAAAGTGTCCGTTTGGAACTGCGCATGCGTCATGTGCCCTTATCACCGCCCACACTGTATGGCTATCAGAAAGTGTCCGTATGTAACTGCGCATGCGTCATGTGCCCTTATCACCACCCACACTGTATGGCTATCAGAAAGTGTCCGTTTGGAACTGCGCATGCGTCATGTGCCCTTATCACCGCCCACACTGTATGGGTATCAGAAAGTGTCCGTTTGGAACTGCGCATGCGTCATGTGCCCTTATCACCGCCCACACTGTATGACTATCAGAAAGTGTCCGTTTGGAACTGCGCATGCGTCATGTGCCTTTATCACCGCCCACACTGTATGACTATCAGAAAGTGTCCGTTTGGAACTGCGCATGCGTCATGTGCCCTTATCACCGCCCACACTGTATGGGTATCAGAAAGTGTCCGTTTGGAACTGCGCATGCGTCATGTGCCCTTATCACCACCCACAATGTATGGCTATCAGAAAGTGTCCGTATGTAACTGCGCATGCGTCATGTGCCCTTATCACCGCCCACACTGTATGACTATCAGAAAGTGTCCGTATGTAACTGCACATGCGTCATGTGCCCTTATCACCGCCCACACTGTATGGCTATCAGAAAGTGTCCGTTTGGAACTGCGCATGCGTCATGTGCCCTTATCACTGCCCACAATGTATGGCTATCAGAAAGTGTCCGCTTGGAACTGCGCATGCGTCATGTGCCCTTATCACCGCCCACACTGTATGGCTATCAGAAAGTGTCCGTATGTAACTGCGCATGCGTCATGTGCCCTTATCACCGCCCACACTGTATGGCTATCAGAAAGTGTCCGTATGTAACTGCGCATGCGTCATGTGCCCTTATCACCGCCCACACTGTATGGCTATCAGAAAGTGTCCATTTGGAACTGCGCATGCGTCATGTGCCCTTATCACTGCCCACAATGTATGGCTATCAGAAAGTGTCCGCTTGGAACTGCGCATGCGTCATGTGCCCTTATCACCGCCCACACTGTATGGCTATCAGAAAGTGTCCGTATGTAACTGCGCATGCGTCATGTGCCCTTATCACCGCCCACACTGTATGGCTATCAGAAAGTGTCCGTATGTAACTGCGCATGCGTCATGTGCCCTTATCACCGCCCACACTGTATGGCTATCAGAAAGTGTCCATTTGGAACTGCGCATGCGTCATGTGCCCTTATCACCGCCCACACTGTATGGCTATCAGAAAGTGTCCGTTTGGAACTGCGCATGCGTCATGTGCCCTTATCACCGCCCACACTGTATGGCTATCAGAAAGTGTCCATTTGGAACTGCGCATGCGTCATGTGCCCTTATCACCGCCCACACTGTATGGCTATCAGAAAGTGTCCGTATGTAACTGCGCATGCGTCATGTGCCCTTATCACCGCCCACACTGTATGAATAACAGAAAGTGTCCGTTTGGAACTGCGCATGCGTCATGTGCCCTTATCACCGCCCACACTGTATGACTATCAGAAAGTGTCCGTTTGGAACTGCGCATGCGTCATGTGCCTTTATCACCGCCGGCACTGTATGGCTATCAGAAAGTGTCCGTTTGGAACTGCGCATGCGTCATGTGCCCTTATCACCGCCCACACTGTATGACTATCAGAAAGTGTCCGTATGTAACTGTGCATGCGTCATGTGCCCTTATCACCGTCCACACTGTATGACTATCAGAAAGTGTCCGTTTGGAACTGCGCATGCGTCATGTGCCCTTATCACCGCCCACACTGTATGACTATCAGAAAGTGTCCGTTTGGAACTGCGCATGCGTCATGTGCCCTTATCACCGCCCACACTGTATGACTATCAGAAAGTGTCCGTTTGGAACTGCGCATGCGTCATGTGCCCTTATCACCGCCCACACTGTATGGGTATCAGAAAGTGTCCGTTTGGAACTGCGCATGCGTCATGTGCCCTTATCACCGCCCACACTGTATGACTATCAGAAAGTGTCCATTTGGAACTGCGCATGCGTCATGTGCCCTTATCACCACCCACAATGTGTGGCTATCAGAAAGTGTCCGTATGTAACTGCGCATGCGTCATGTGCCCTTATCACCGCCCACACTGTATGGCTATCAGAAAGTGTCCGTATGTAACTGCGCATGCGTCATGTGCCCTTATCACCGCCCACACTGTATGGCTATCAGAAAGTGTCCATATGTAACTGCGCATGCGTCATGTGCCCTTATCACCACCCACAATGTATGGCTATCAGAAAGTGTCCGTATGTAACTGCGCATGCATCATGTGCCCTTATCACCGCCCACACTGTATGGCTATCAGAAAGTGTCCATATGTAACTGCGCATGCGTCATGTGCCCTTATCACCGCCCACACTGTATGACTATCAGAAAGTGTCCGTTTGGAACTGCGCATGCGTCATGTGCCCTTATCACCGCCCACACTGTATGGCTATCAGAAAGTGTCCGTATGTAACTGCGCATGCGTCATGTGCCCTTATCACCGCCCACACTGTATGACTATCAGAAAGTGTCCGTTTGGAACTGCGCATGCGTCATGTGCCCTTATCACCGTCCACACTGTATGGCTATCAGAAAGTGTCCGTATGTAACTGCGCATGCGTCATGTGCCCTTATCACCGCCCACACTGTATGACTATCAGAAAGTGTCCGTTTGGAACTGCGCATGCGTCATGTGCTCTTATCACCGCCCACACTGTATGGCTATCAGAAAGTGTCCGTATGTAACTGCGCATGCGTCATGTGCCTTTATCACCGCCGGCACTGTATGGCTATCAGAAAGTGTCCGTTTGGAACTGCGCATGCATCATGTGCCCTTATCATCGCCCACACTGTATGGCTATCAGAAAGTGTCCATTTGGAACTGCGCATGCGTCATGTGCCCTTATCACCGCCCACACTGTATGGCTATCAGAAAGTGTCCGTATGTAACTGCGCATGCGTCATGTGCCCTTATCACCACCCACACTGTATGGCTATCAGAAAGTGTCCGTTTGGAACTGCGCATGCGTCATGTGCCCTTATCACCGCCCACACTGTATGGCTATCAGAAAGTGTCCGTATGTAACTGCGCATGCGTCATGTGCCCTTATCACCACCCACACTGTATGGCTATCAGAAAGTGTCCGTTTGGAACTGCGCATGCGTCATGTGCCCTTATCACCGCCCACACTGTATGGCTATCAGAAAGTGTCCGTTTGGAACTGCGCATGCGTCATGTGCCCTTATCACCGCCCACACTGTATGGCTATCAGAAAGTGTCCGTATGTAACTGCGCATGCGTCATGTGCCCTTATCACCGCCCACACTTTATGGCTATCAGAAAGTGTCCGTTTGGAACTGCGCATGCGTCATGTGCCCTTATCACCGCCCACACTGTATGACTATCAGAAAGTGTCCGTATGTAACTGCGCATGCGTCATGTGCCCTTATCACCGCCCACACTGTATGGCTATCAGAAAGTGTCAGTTTGGAACTGCGCATGCGTCATTTGCCCTTATCACCGCCCACACTGTATGGCTATCAGAAAGTGTCCGTTTGGAACTGCGCATGCGTCATGTGCCCTTATCACCGCCCACACTGTATGGCTATCAGAAAGTGTCCGTATGTAACTGCGCATGCGTCATGTGCCCTTATCACCGCCCACACTTTATGGCTATCAGAAAGTGTCCGTTTGGAACTGCGCATGCGTCATGTGCCCTTATCACCGCCCACACTGTATGACTATCAGAAAGTGTCCGTATGTAACTGCGCATGCGTCATGTGCCCTTATCACCGCCCACACTGTATGGCTATCAGAAAGTGTCAGTTTGGAACTGCGCATGCGTCATTTGCCCTTATCACCGCCCACACTGTATGGCTATCAGAAAGTGTCCGTTTGGAACTGCGCATGCGTCATGTGCCCTTATCACCGCCCACACTGTATGGCTATCAGAAAGTGTCCGTTTGGAACTGCGCATGCGTCATGTGCCCTTATCACCGCCCACACTGTATGGCTATCAGAAAGTGTCCGTTTGGAACTGCGCATGCGTCATTTGCCCTTATCACCGCCCACACTGTATGGCTATCAGAAAGTGTCAGTTTGGAACTGCGCATGCGTCATTTGCCCTTATCACCGCCCACACTGTATGGCTATCAGAAAGTGTCCGTTTGGAACTGCGCATGCGTCATGTGCCCTTATCACCGCCCACACTGTATGGCTATCAGAAAGTGTCCGTATGTAACTGCGCATGCGTCATGTGCCCTTATCACCACCCACACTGTATGGCTATCAGAAAGTGTCCGTTTGGAACTGCGCATGCGTCATGTGCCCTTATCACCGCCCACACTGTATGACTATCAGAAAGTGTCCGTATGTAACTGCGCATGCGTCATGTGCCCTTATCACCGCCCACACTGTATGGCTATCAGAAAGTGTCAGTTTGGAACTGCGCATGCGTCATTTGCCCTTATCACCGCCCACACTGTATGGCTATCAGAAAGTGTCCGTTTGGAACTGCGCATGCGTCATGTGCCCTTATCACCGCCCACACTGTATGGCTATCAGAAAGTGTCCGTATGTAACTGCGCATGCGTCATGTGCCCTTATCACCGCCCACACTTTATGGCTATCAGAAAGTGTCCGTTTGGAACTGCGCATGCGTCATGTGCCCTTATCACCGCCCACACTGTATGACTATCAGAAAGTGTCCGTATGTAACTGCGCATGCGTCATGTGCCCTTATCACCGCCCACACTGTATGGCTATCAGAAAGTGTCAGTTTGGAACTGCGCATGCGTCATTTGCCCTTATCACCGCCCACACTGTATGGCTATCAGAAAGTGTCCGTTTGGAACTGCGCATGCGTCATGTGCCCTTATCACCGCCCACACTGTATGGCTATCAGAAAGTGTCCGTTTGGAACTGCGCATGCGTCATGTGCCCTTATCACCGCCCACACTGTATGGCTATCAGAAAGTGTCCGTTTGGAACTGCGCATGCGTCATTTGCCCTTATCACCGCCCACACTGTATGGCTATCAGAAAGTGTCAGTTTGGAACTGCGCATGCGTCATTTGCCCTTATCACCGCCCACACTGTATGGCTATCAGAAAGTGTCCGTTTGGAACTGCGCATGCGTCATGTGCCCTTATCACCGCCCACACTGTATGGCTATCAGAAAGTGTCCGTATGTAACTGCGCATGCGTCATGTGCCCTTATCACCGCCCACACTTTATGGCTATCAGAAAGTGTCCGTTTGGAACTGCGCATGCGTCATGTGCCCTTATCACCGCCCACACTGTATGACTATCAGAAAGTGTCCGTATGTAACTGCGCATGCGTCATGTGCCCTTATCACCGCCCACACTGTATGGCTATCAGAAAGTGTCAGTTTGGAACTGCGCATGCGTCATTTGCCCTTATCACCGCCCACACTGTATGGCTATCAGAAAGTGTCCGTTTGGAACTGCGCATGCGTCATGTGCCCTTATCACCGCCCACACTGTATGGCTATCAGAAAGTGTCCGTTTGGAACTGCGCATGCGTCATGTGCCCTTATCACCGCCCACACTGTATGGCTATCAGAAAGTGTCCGTTTGGAACTGCGCATGCGTCATTTGCCCTTATCACCGCCCACACTGTATGGCTATCAGAAAGTGTCCGTTTGGAACTGCGCATGCGTCATGTGCCCTTATCACCGCCCACACTGTATGGCTATCAGAAAGTGTCCGTTTGGAACTGCGCATACATCATGTGCCCTTATCACCGCCCACACTGTATGGGTATCAGAAAGTGTCCGTTTGGAACTGCGCATGCGTCATGTGCCCTTATCACCACCCACAATGTATGGCTATCAGAAAGTGTCCGTTTGGAACTGCGCATGCGTCATGCGCCCTTATCACCGCCCACACTGTATGGCTATCAGAAAGTGTCCGTTTGGAACTGCGCATACATCATGTGCCCTTATCACCGCCCACACTGTATGGGTATCAGAAAGTGTCCGTTTGGAACTGCGCATGCGTCATGTGCCCTTATCACCGCCCACACTGTATGGCTATCAGAAAGTGTCCGTATGTAACTGCGCATGCATCATGTGCCCTCATCACCGCCCACACTGTATGACTATCAGAAAGTGTCCGTATGTAACTGCGCATGCGTCATGTGCCCTTATGACTGACCACACTGTATGGCTATCAGAAAGTGTCCATTTGGAACTGCGCATGCGTCATGTGCCCTTATCACCGCCCACACTGTATGGCTATCAGAAAGTGTCCGTATGTAACTGCGCATGCGTCATGTGCCCTTATCACCGCCCACACTGTATGGCTATCAGAAAGTGTCCATTTGGAACTGCGCATGCGTCATGTGCCCTTATCACCGCCCACACTGTATGGCTATCAGAAAGTGTCCGTATGTAACTGCGCATGCGTCATGTGCCCTTATCACCGCCCACACTGTATGACTATCAGAAAGTGTCCGTTTGGAACTGCGCATGCGTCATGTGCCCTTATCACCGCCCACACTGTATGGCTATCAGAAAGTGTCCTTATGTAAGTGCGCATGCGTCATGTGCCCTTATCACCGCCCACACTATATGACTATCAGAAAGTGTCCGTATGTAACTGTGCATGCGTCATGTGCCCTTATCACCGTCCACACTGTATGACTATCAGAAAGTGTCCGTATGTAACTGTGCATGCGTCATGTGCCCTTATCACCGCCCACACTGTGTGACTATCAGAAAGTGTCCGTATGTAACTGCGCATGCGTCATGTGCCCTTATCACCGCCCACACTGTATGACTATCAGAAAGTGTCCGTTTGGAACTGCGCATGCGTCATGTGCCCTTATCACCGTCCACACTGTATGACTATCAGAAAGTGTCCGTTTGGAACTGCGCATGCGTCATGTGCCCTTATCACCGCCCACACTGTATGACTATCAGAAAGTGTCCGTTTGGAACTGCGCATGCGTCATGTGCTCTTATCACCGCCCACACTGTATGGCTATCAGAAAGTGTCCGTATGTAACTGCGCATGCGTCATGTGCCTTTATCACCGCCGGCACTGTATGGCTATCAGAAAGTGTCCGTTTGGAACTGCGCATGCGTCATGTGCCCTTATCACCGCCCACACTGTATGGCTATCAGAAAGTGTCCATTTGGAACTGCGCATGCGTCATGTGCCCTTATCACCACCCACAATGTATGGCTATCAGAAAGTGTCAGTTTGGAACTGCGCATGCGTCATGTGCCCTTATCACCGCCCACACTATATGACTATCAGAAAGTGTCCGTATGTAACTGCGCATGCGTCATGTGCCCTTATCACCGCCCACACTGTATAACTATCAGAAAGTGTCCGTTTGGAACTGCGCATGCGTCATGTGCCCTTATCACCGCCCACACTGTATGACTATCAGAAAGTGTCCATTTGGAACTGCGCATGCGTCATGTGCCCTTATCACCGCCCACACTGTATGACTATCAGAAAGTGTCCATTTGGAACTGCGCATGCGTCATGTGCCCTTATCACCGCCCACACTGTATGGCTATCAGAAAGTGTCCGTATGTAACTGCGCATGCGTCATGTGCCCTTATCACCGCCCACACTGTATGGCTATCAGAAAGTGTCCGTATGTAACTGCGCATGCGTCATGTGCCCTTATCACCGCCCACACTGTATGGCTATCAGAAAGTGTCCATTTGGAACTGCGCATGCGTCATGTGCCCTTATCACCGCCCACACTGTATGGCTATCAGAAAGTGTCCGTTTGGAACTGCGCATGCGTCATGTGCCCTTATCACCGCCCACACTGTATGACTATCAGAAAGTGTCCGTATGTAACTGCGCATGCGTCATGTGCCCTTATCACCGCCCACACTGTATGAATAACAGAAAGTGTCCGTTTGGAACTGCGCATGCGTCATGTGCCCTTATCACCGCCCACACTGTATGACTATCAGAAAGTGTCCGTTTGGAACTGCGCATGCGTCATGTGCCTTTATCACCGCCGGCACTGTATGGCTATCAGAAAGTGTCCGTTTGGAACTGCGCATGCGTCATGTGCCCTTATCACCGCCCACACTGTATGACTATCAGAAAGTGTCCGTATGTAACTGCGCATGCGTCATGTGCCTTTATCACCGCCCACACTGTATGACTATCAGAAAGTGTCCGTATGTAACTGTGCATGCGTCATGTGCCCTTATCACCGCCCACACTGTATGACTATCAGAAAGTGTCCGTTTGGAACTGCGCATGCGTCATGTGCCCTTATCACCGCCCACACTGTATGACTATCAGAAAGTGTCCGTTTGGAACTGCGCATGCGTCATGTGCCCTTATCACCGCCCACACTGTATGGGTATCAGAAAGTGTCCGTTTGGAACTGCGCATGCGTCATGTGCCCTTATCACCGCCCACACTGTATGACTATCAGAAAGTGTCCATTTGGAACTGCGCAAGCGTCATGTGCCCTTATCACCGTCCACACTGTATGACTATCAGAAAGTGTCCGTATGTAACTGCGCATGCGTCATGTGCCCTTATCACCGCCCACACTGTATGGCTATCAGAAAGTGTCCGTATGTAACTGCGCATGCGTCATGTGCCCTTATCACCGCCCACACTGTATGGCTATCAGAAAGTGTCCGTTTGGAACTGCGCATGCGTCATGTGCCCTTATCATCGCCCACACTGTATGACTATCAGAAAGTGTCCGTTTGGAACTGCGCATGCGTCATGTGCCCTTATCACCGCCCACACTGTATGGCTATCAGAAAGTGTCCGTATGTAACTACGCATGCGTCATGTGCCCTTATCACCGCCCACTTCGTATGACTATCAGAAAGTGTCCGTATGTAACTGCGCATGCGTCATGTGCCCTTATCACCGCCCACACTGTATGGCTATCAGAAAGTGTCCATATGTAACTGCGCATGCGTCATGTGCCCTTATCACCACCCACAATGTATGGCTATCAGAAAGTGTCCGTTTGGAACTGCGCATGCGTCATGTGCCCTTATCACCGCCCACACTGTATGACTATCAGAAAGTGTCCGTTTGGAACTGCGCATGCGTCATGTGCCCTTATCACCGCCCACACTGTATGGCTATCAGAAAGTGTCCGTATGTAACTGCGCATGCGTCATGTGCCCTTATCACCGCCCACACTGTATGACTATCAGAAAGTGTCCGTTTGGAACTGCGCATGCGTCATGTGCCCTTATCACCGCCCACACTGTATGACTATCAGAAAGTGTCCGTATGTAACTGCGCATGCGTCATGTGCCCTTATCACCGCCCACACTGTATGACTATCAGAAAGTGTCCATATGTAACTGCGCATGCGTCATGTGCCCTTATCACCGCCCACACTGTATGACTATCAGAAAGTGTCCGTTTGGAACTGCGCATGCGTCATGTGCTCTTATCACCGCCCACACTGTATGGCTATCAGAAAGTGTCCGTATGTAACTGCGCATGCGTCATGTGCCTTTATCACCGCCGGCACTGTATGGCTATCAGAAAGTGTCCGTTTGGAACTGCGCATGCATCATGTGCCCTTATCATCGCCCACACTGTATGGCTATCAGAAAGTGTCCATTTGGAACTGCGCATGCGTCATGTGCCCTTATCACCGCCCACACTGTATGGCTATCAGAAAGTGTCCGTATGTAACTGCGCATGCGTCATGTGCCCTTATCACCACCCACACTGTATGGCTATCAGAAAGTGTCCGTTTGGAACTGCGCATGCGTCATGTGCCCTTATCACCGCCCACACTGTATGGCTATCAGAAAGTGTCCGTATGTAACTGCGCATGCGTCATGTGCCCTTATCACCACCCACACTGTATGGCTATCAGAAAGTGTCCGTTTGGAACTGCGCATGCGTCATGTGCCCTTATCACCGCCCACACTGTATGGCTATCAGAAAGTGTCCGTTTGGAACTGCGCATGCGTCATGTGCCCTTATCACCGCCCACACTGTATGGCTATCAGAAAGTGTCCGTATGTAACTGCGCATGCGTCATGTGCCCTTATCACCGCCCACACTTTATGGCTATCAGAAAGTGTCAGTTTGGAACTGCGCATGCGTCATTTGCCCTTATCACCGCCCACACTGTATGGCTATCAGAAAGTGTCCGTTTGGAACTGCGCATGCGTCATGTGCCCTTATCACCGCCCACACTGTATGGCTATCAGAAAGTGTCCGTTTGGAACTGCGCATGCGTCATGTGCCCTTATCACCGCCCACACTGTATGGCTATCAGAAAGTGTCCGTTTGGAACTGCGCATGCGTCATTTGCCCTTATCACCGCCCACACTGTATGGCTATCAGAAAGTGTCCGTTTGGAACTGCGCATGCGTCATGTGCCCTTATCACCGCCCACACTGTATGACTATCAGAAAGTGTCCGTATGTAACTGCGCATGCGTCATGTGCCCTTATCACCGCCCACACTGTATGGCTATCAGAAAGTGTCCGTTTGGAACTGTGCATGCGTCATGTGCCCTTATCACCGCCCACACTGTATGGCTATCAGAAAGTGTCCGTTTGGAACTGCGCATACATCATGTGCCCTTATCACCGCCCACACTGTATGGGTATCAGAAAGTGTCCGTTTGGAACTGCGCATGCGTCATGTGCCCTTATCACCACCCACAATGTATGGCTATCAGAAAGTGTCCGTTTGGAACTGCGCATGCGTCATGTGCCCTTATCACCGCCCACACTGTATGGCTATCAGAAAGTGTCCGTTTGGAACTGTGCATGCGTCATGCGCCCTTATCACCGCCCACACTGTATGGCTATCAGAAAGTGTCCGTTTGGAACTGCGCATACATCATGTGCCCTTATCACCGCCCACACTGTATGGCTATCAGAAAGTGTCCGTTTGGAACTGCGCATGCGTCATGTGCCCTTATCACCACCCACAATGTATGGCTATCAGAAAGTGTCCGCTTGGAACTGCGCATGCGTCATGTGCCCTTATCACCGCCCACACTGTATAACTATCAGAAAGTGTCCGTTTGGAACTGCGCATGCGTCATGTGCCCTTATCACCGCCCACACTGTATGACTATCAGAAAGTGTCCATTTGGAACTGCGCATGCGTCATGTGCCCTTATCACCGCCCACACTGTATGGCTATCAGAAAGTGTCCGTTTGGAACTGCGCATGCGTCATGTGCCCTTATCACCGCCCACACTGTATGGCTATCAGAAAGTGTCCGTTTGGAACTGCGCATGCGTCATTTGCCCTTATCACCGCCCACACTGTATGGCTATCGGAAAGTGTCCGTTTGGAACTGCGCATGCGTCATGTGCCCTTATCACCGCCCACACTGTATGGCTATCAGAAAGTGTCCGTTTGGAACTGCGCATGCGTCATGTGTCCTTATCACCGCCCACACTGTATGGCTATCAGAAAGTGTCCGTATGTAACTGCGCATGCGTCATGTGCCCTTATCACCGCCCACACTGTATGGCTATCAGAAAGTGTCCGTTTGGAACTGCGCATACATCATGTGCCCTTATCACCGCCCACACTGTATGGGTATCAGAAAGTGTCCGTTTGGAACTGCGCATGCGTCATGCGCCCTTATCACCGCCCACACTGTATGGCTATCAGAAAGTGTCCGTATGTAACTGCGCATGCGTCATGTGCCCTTATCACCACCCACACTGTATGGCTATCAGAAAGTGTCCGTTTGGAACTGCGCATGCGTCATGTGCCCTTATCACCGCCCACACTGTATGGCTATCAGAAAGTGTCCGTATGTAACTGCGCATGCGTCATGTGCCCTTATCACCACCCACACTGTATGGCTATCAGAAAGTGTCCGTTTGGAACTGCGCATGCGTCATGTGCCCTTATCACCGCCCACACTGTATGGCTATCAGAAAGTGTCCGTTTGGAACTGCGCATGCGTCATGTGCCCTTATCACCGCCCACACTGTATGGCTATCAGAAAGTGTCCGTATGTAACTGCGCATGCGTCATGTGCCCTTATCACCGCCCACACTTTATGGCTATCAGAAAGTGTCCGTTTGGAACTGCGCATGCGTCATGTGCCCTTATCACCACCCACACTGTATGACTATCAGAAAGTGTCCGTATGTAACTGCGCATGCGTCATGTGCCCTTATCACCGCCCACACTGTATGGCTATCAGAAAGTGTCAGTTTGGAACTGCGCATGCGTCATTTGCCCTTATCACCGCCCACACTGTATGGCTATCAGAAAGTGTCCGTTTGGAACTGCGCATGCGTCATGTGCCCTTATCACCGCCCACACTGTATGGCTATCAGAAAGTGTCCGTATGTAACTGCGCATGCGTCATGTGCCCTTATCACCGCCCACACTTTATGGCTATCAGAAAGTGTCCGTTTGGAACTGCGCATGCGTCATGTGCCCTTATCACCGCCCACACTGTATGACTATCAGAAAGTGTCCGTATGTAACTGCGCATGCGTCATGTGCCCTTATCACCGCCCACACTGTATGGCTATCAGAAAGTGTCAGTTTGGAACTGCGCATGCGTCATTTGCCCTTATCACCGCCCACACTGTATGGCTATCAGAAAGTGTCCGTTTGGAACTGCGCATGCGTCATGTGCCCTTATCACCGCCCACACTGTATGGCTATCAGAAAGTGTCCGTTTGGAACTGCGCATGCGTCATGTGCCCTTATCACCGCCCACACTGTATGGCTATCAGAAAGTGTCCGTTTGGAACTGCGCATGCGTCATTTGCCCTTATCACCGCCCACACTGTATGGCTATCAGAAAGTGTCCGTTTGGAACTGCGCATGCGTCATGTGCCCTTATCACCGCCCACACTGTATGGCTATCAGAAAGTGTCCGTTTGGAACTGCGCATACATCATGTGCCCTTATCACCGCCCACACTGTATGGGTATCAGAAAGTGTCCGTTTGGAACTGCGCATGCGTCATGTGCCCTTATCACCACCCACAATGTATGGCTATCAGAAAGTGTCCGTTTGGAACTGCGCATGCGTCATGCGCCCTTATCACCGCCCACACTGTATGGCTATCAGAAAGTGTCCGTTTGGAACTGCGCATACATCATGTGCCCTTATCACCGCCCACACTGTATGGGTATCAGAAAGTGTCCGTTTGGAACTGCGCATGCGTCATGTGCCCTTATCACCACCCACAATGTATGGCTATCAGAAAGTGTCCGCTTGGAACTGCGCATGCGTCATGTGCCCTTATCACCGCCCACACTGTATAACTATCAGAAAGTGTCCGTTTGGAACTGCGCATGCGTCATGTGCCCTTATCACCGCCCACACTGTATGACTATCAGAAAGTGTCCATTTGGAACTGCGCATGCGTCATGTGCCCTTATCACCGCCCACACTGTATGGCTATCAGAAAGTGTCCGTTTGGAACTGTGCATGCGTCATGTGCCCTTATCACCGCCCACACTGTATGGCTATAAGAAAGTGTCCGTTTGGAACTGCGCATGCGTCATGTGCCCTTATCACCGCCCACACTGTATGGCTATCAGAAAGTGTCCGTATGTAACTGCGCATGCGTCATGTGCCCTTATCACCGCCCACACTTTATGGCTATTAGAAAGTGTCCGTTTGGAACTGTGCATGCGTCATGTGCCCTTATCACCGCCCACACTGTATGGCTATCAGAAAGTGTCAGTTTGGAACTGCGCATGCGTCATTTGCCCTTATCACCGCCCACACTGTATGGCTATCAGAAAGTGTCCGTTTGGAACTGCGCATGCGTCATGTGCCCTTATCACCGCCCACACTGTATGGCTATCAGAAAGTGTCCGTTTGGAACTGCGCATGCGTCATGTGCCCTTATCACCGCCCACACTGTATGGCTATCAGAAAGTGTCCGTTTGGAACTGCGCATGCGTCATGTGCCCTTATCACCGCCCACACTGTATGGCTATCAGAAAGTGTCCGTTTGGAACTGCGCATGCGTCATTTGCCCTTATCACCGCCCACACTGTATGGGTATCAGAAAGTGTCCGTTTGGAACTGCGCATGCGTCATGTGCCCTTATCACCACCCACAATGTATGGCTATCAGAAAGTGTCCGTTTGGAACTGCGCATGCGTCATGCGCCCTTATCACCGCCCACACTGTATGGCTATCAGAAAGTGTCCGTTTGGAACTGCGCATACATCATGTGCCCTTATCACCGCCCACACTGTATGGCTATCAGAAAGTGTCCGTTTGGAACTGCGCATACATCATGTGCCCTTATCACCGCCCACACTGTATGGGTATCAGAAAGTGTCCGTTTGGAACTGCGCATGCGTCATGTGCCCTTATCACCACCCACAATGTATGGCTATCAGAAAGTGTCCGTTTGGAACTGCGCATGCGTCATGCGCCCTTATCACCGCCCACACTGTATGGCTATCAGAAAGTGTCCGTTTGGAACTGCGCATACATCATGTGCCCTTATCACCGCCCACACTGTATGGGTATCAGAAAGTGTCCGTTTGGAACTGCGCATGCGTCATGTGCCCTTATCACCGCCCACACTGTATGGCTATCAGAAAGTGTCCGTATGTAACTGCGCATGCATCATGTGCCCTCATCACCGCCCACACTGTATGGCTATCAGAAAGTGTCCGTATGTAACTGCGCATGCGTCATGTGCCCTTATCACCGCCCACACTGTATGGCTATCAGAAAGTGTCCATTTGGAACTGCGCATGCGTCATGTGCCCTTATCACCGCCCACACTGTATGGCTATCAGAAAGTGTCCGTATGTAACTGCGCATGCGTCATGTGCCCTTATCACCGCCCACACTGTATGACTATCAGAAAGTGTCCGTTTGGAACTGCGCATGCGTCATGTGCCCTTATCACCGCCCACACTGTATGGCTATCAGAAAGTGTCCTTATGTAAGTGCGCATGCGTCATGTGCCCTTATCACCGCCCACACTATATGACTATCAGAAAGTGTCCGTATGTAACTGTGCATGCGTCATGTGCCCTTATCACCGTCCACACTGTATGACTATCAGAAAGTGTCCGTATGTAACTGTGCATGCGTCATGTGCCCTTATCACCGCCCACACTGTGTGACTATCAGAAAGTGTCCGTATGTAACTGCGCATGCGTCATGTGCCCTTATCACCGCCCACACTGTATGACTATCAGAAAGTGTCCGTTTGGAACTGCGCATGCGTCATGTGCCCTTATCACCGTCCACACTGTATGACTATCAGAAAGTGTCCGTTTGGAACTGCGCATGCGTCATGTGCCCTTATCACCGCCCACACTGTATGACTATCAGAAAGTGTCCGTTTGGAACTGCGCATGCGTCATGTGCTCTTATCACCGCCCACACTGTATAACTATCAGAAAGTGTCCGTTTGGAACTGCGCATGCGTCATGTGCCCTTATCACCGCCCACACTGTATGACTATCAGAAAGTGTCCGTTTGGAACTGCGCATGCGTCATGTGCTCTTATCACCGCCCACACTGTATGGCTATCAGAAAGTGTCCGTATGTAACTGCGCATGCGTCATGTGCCTTTATCACCGCCGGCACTGTATGGCTATCAGAAAGTGTCCGTTTGGAACTGCGCATGCGTCATGTGCCCTTATCACCGCCCACACTGTATGGCTATCAGAAAGTGTCCATTTGGAACTGCGCATGCGTCATGTGCCCTTATCACCACCCACAATGTATGGCTATCAGAAAGTGTCAGTTTGGAACTGCGCATGCGTCATGTGCCCTTATCACCGCCCACACTATATGACTATCAGAAAGTGTCCGTATGTAACTGCGCATGCGTCATGTGCCCTTATCACCGCCCACACTGTATAACTATCAGAAAGTGTCCGTTTGGAACTGCGCATGCGTCATGTGCCTTTATCACCGCCCACACTGTATGACTATCAGAAAGTGTCCATTTGGAACTGCGCATGCGTCATGTGCCCTTATCACCGCCCACACTGTATGACTATCAGAAAGTGTCCATTTGGAACTGCGCATGCGTCATGTGCCCTTATCACCGCCCACACTGTATGGCTATCAGAAAGTGTCCGTATGTAACTGCGCATGCGTCATGTGCCCTTATCACCGCCCACACTGTATGGCTATCAGAAAGTGTCCGTATGTAACTGCGCATGCGTCATGTGCCCTTATCACCGCCCACACTGTATGGCTATCAGAAAGTGTCCATTTGGAACTGCGCATGCGTCATGTGCCCTTATCACCGCCCACACTGTATGACTATCAGAAAGTGTCCATTTGGAACTGCGCATGCGTCATGTGCCCTTATCACCGCCCACACTGTATGGCTATCAGAAAGTGTCCGTATGTAACTGCGCATGCGTCATGTGCCCTTATCACCGCCCACACTGTATGGCTATCAGAAAGTGTCCGTATGTAACTGCGCATGCGTCATGTGCCCTTATCACCGCCCACACTGTATGGCTATCAGAAAGTGTCCATTTGGAACTGCGCATGCGTCATGTGCCCTTATCACCGCCCACACTGTATGGCTATCAGAAAGTGTCCGTTTGGAACTGCGCATGCGTCATGTGCCCTTATCACCGCCCACACTGTATGACTATCAGAAAGTGTCCGTATGTAACTGCGCATGCGTCATGTGCCCTTATCACCGCCCACACTGTATGAATAACAGAAAGTGTCCGTTTGGAACTGCGCATGCGTCATGTGCCCTTATCACCGCCCACACTGTATGACTATCAGAAAGTGTCCGTTTGGAACTGCGCATGCGTCATGTGCCTTTATCACCGCCGGCACTGTATGGCTATCAGAAAGTGTCCGTTTGGAACTGCGCATGCGTCATGTGCCCTTATCACCGCCCACACTGTATGACTATCAGAAAGTGTCCGTATGTAACTGCGCATGCGTCATGTGCCTTTATCACCGCCCACACTGTATGACTATCAGAAAGTGTCCGTATGTAACTGTGCATGCGTCATGTGCCCTTATCACCGCCCACACTGTATGACTATCAGAAAGTGTCCGTTTGGAACTGCGCATGCGTCATGTGCCCTTATCACCGCCCACACTGTATGACTATCAGAAAGTGTCCGTTTGGAACTGCGCATGCGTCATGTGCCCTTATCACCGCCCACACTGTATGGGTATCAGAAAGTGTCCGTTTGGAACTGCGCATGCGTCATGTGCCCTTATCACCGCCCACACTGTATGACTATCAGAAAGTGTCCATTTGGAACTGCGCATGCGTCATGTGCCCTTATCACCGCCCACACTGTATGGCTATCAGAAAGTGTCCGTATGTAACTGCGCATGCGTCATGTGCCCTTATCACCGCCCACACTGTATGGCTATCAGAAAGTGTCCGTTTGGAACTGCGCATGCGTCATGTGCCCTTATCATCGCCCACACTGTATGACTATCAGAAAGTGTCCGTTTGGAACTGCGCATGCGTCATGTGCCCTTATCACCGCCCACACTGTATGGCTATCAGAAAGTGTCCGTATGTAACTGCGCATGCGTCATGTGCCCTTATCACCGCCCACTTCGTATGACTATCAGAAAGTGTCCGTATGTAACTGCGCATGCGTCATGTGCCCTTATCACCGCCCACACTGTATGGCTATCAGAAAGTGTCCATATGTAACTGCGCATGCGTCATGTGCCCTTATCACCACCCACAATGTATGGCTATCAGAAAGTGTCCGTTTGGAACTGCGCATGCGTCATGTGCCCTTATCACCGCCCACACTGTATGACTATCAGAAAGTGTCCGTTTGGAACTGCGCATGCGTCATGTGCCCTTATCACCGCCCACACTGTATGGCTATCAGAAAGTGTCCGTATGTAACTGCGCATGCGTCATGTGCCCTTATCACCGCCCACACTGTATGACTATCAGAAAGTGTCCGTTTGGAACTGCGCATGCGTCATGTGCCCTTATCACCGCCCACACTGTATGACTATCAGAAAGTGTCCGTATGTAACTGCGCATGCGTCATGTGCCCTTATCACCGCCCACACTGTATGACTATCAGAAAGTGTCCATATGTAACTGCGCATGCGTCATGTGCCCTTATCACCGCCCACACTGTATGACTATCAGAAAGTGTCCGTTTGGAACTGCGCATGCGTCATGTGCTCTTATCACCGCCCACACTGTATGGCTATCAGAAAGTGTCCGTATGTAACTGCGCATGCGTCATGTGCCTTTATCACCGCCGGCACTGTATGGCTATCAGAAAGTGTCCGTTTGGAACTGCGCATGCATCATGTGCCCTTATCATCGCCCACACTGTATGGCTATCAGAAAGTGTCCATTTGGAACTGCGCATGCGTCATGTGCCCTTATCACCGCCCACACTGTATGGCTATCAGAAAGTGTCCGTATGTAACTGCGCATGCGTCATGTGCCCTTATCACCACCCACACTGTATGGCTATCAGAAAGTGTCCGTTTGGAACTGCGCATGCGTCATGTGCCCTTATCACCGCCCACACTGTATGGCTATCAGAAAGTGTCCGTATGTAACTGCGCATGCGTCATGTGCCCTTATCACCACCCACACTGTATGGCTATCAGAAAGTGTCCGTTTGGAACTGCGCATGCGTCATGTGCCCTTATCACCGCCCACACTGTATGGCTATCAGAAAGTGTCCGTTTGGAACTGCGCATGCGTCATGTGCCCTTATCACCGCCCACACTGTATGGCTATCAGAAAGTGTCCGTATGTAACTGCGCATGCGTCATGTGCCCTTATCACCGCCCACACTTTATGGCTATCAGAAAGTGTCAGTTTGGAACTGCGCATGCGTCATTTGCCCTTATCACCGCCCACACTGTATGGCTATCAGAAAGTGTCCGTTTGGAACTGCGCATGCGTCATGTGCCCTTATCACCGCCCACACTGTATGGCTATCAGAAAGTGTCCGTTTGGAACTGCGCATGCGTCATGTGCCCTTATCACCGCCCACACTGTATGGCTATCAGAAAGTGTCCGTTTGGAACTGCGCATGCGTCATTTGCCCTTATCACCGCCCACACTGTATGGCTATCAGAAAGTGTCCGTTTGGAACTGCGCATGCGTCATGTGCCCTTATCACCGCCCACACTGTATGACTATCAGAAAGTGTCCGTATGTAACTGCGCATGCGTCATGTGCCCTTATCACCGCCCACACTGTATGGCTATCAGAAAGTGTCCGTTTGGAACTGCGCATACATCATGTGCCCTTATCACCGCCCACACTGTATGGGTATCAGAAAGTGTCCGTTTGGAACTGCGCATGCGTCATGTGCCCTTATCACCACCCACAATGTATGGCTATCAGAAAGTGTCCGTTTGGAACTGCGCATGCGTCATGTGCCCTTATCACCGCCCACACTGTATGGCTATCGGAAAGTGTCCGTTTGGAACTGCGCATGCGTCATGTGCCCTTATCACCGCCCACACTGTATGGCTATCAGAAAGTGTCCGTTTGGAACTGCGCATGCGTCATGTGTCCTTATCACCGCCCACACTGTATGGCTATCAGAAAGTGTCCGTATGTAACTGCGCATGCGTCATGTGCCCTTATCACCGCCCACACTGTATGGCTATCAGAAAGTGTCCGTTTGGAACTGCGCATACATCATGTGCCCTTATCACCGCCCACACTGTATGGGTATCAGAAAGTGTCCGTTTGGAACTGCGCATGCGTCATGTGCCCTTATCACCACCCACAATGTATGGCTATCAGAAAGTGTCCGTTTGGAACTGCGCATGCGTCATGCGCCCTTATCACCGCCCACACTGTATGGCTATCAGAAAGTGTCCGTTTGGAACTGCGCATACATCATGTGCCCTTATCACCGCCCACACTGTATGGGTATCAGAAAGTGTCCGTTTGGAACTGCGCATGCGTCATGTGCCCTTATCACCACCCACAATGTATGGCTATCAGAAAGTGTCCGCTTGGAACTGCGCATGCGTCATGTGCCCTTATCACCGCCCACACTGTATAACTATCAGAAAGTGTCCGTTTGGAACTGCGCATGCGTCATGTGCCCTTATCACCGCCCACACTGTATGACTATCAGAAAGTGTCCATTTGGAACTGCGCATGCGTCATGTGCCCTTATCACCGCCCACACTGTATGGCTATCAGAAAGTGTCCGTTTGGAACTGTGCATGCGTCATGTGCCCTTATCACCGCCCACACTGTATGGCTATAAGAAAGTGTCCGTTTGGAACTGCGCATGCGTCATGTGCCCTTATCACCGCCCACACTGTATGGCTATCAGAAAGTGTCCGTATGTAACTGCGCATGCGTCATGTGCCCTTATCACCGCCCACACTTTATGGCTATCAGAAAGTGTCCGTTTGGAACTGTGCATGCGTCATGTGCCCTTATCACCGCCCACACTGTATGGCTATCAGAAAGTGTCAGTTTGGAACTGCGCATGCGTCATTTGCCCTTATCACCGCCCACACTGTATGGCTATCAGAAAGTGTCCGTTTGGAACTGCGCATGCGTCATGTGCCCTTATCACCGCCCACACTGTATGGCTATCAGAAAGTGTCCGTATGTAACTGTGCATGCGTCATGTGCCCTTATCACCGCCCACACTGTATGGCTATCAGAAAGTGTCCGTTTGGAACTGCGCATGCGTCATGTGCCCTTATCACCGCCCACACTGTATGGCTATCAGAAAGTGTCCGTTTGGAACTGCGCATGCGTCATTTGCCCTTATCACCGCCCACACTGTATGGCTATCGGAAAGTGTCCGTTTGGAACTGCGCATGCGTCATGTGCCCTTATCACCACCCACAATGTATGGCTATCAGAAAGTGTCCGTTTGGAACTGCGCATGCGTCATGCGCCCTTATCACCGCCCACACTGTATGGCTATCAGAAAGTGTCCGTTTGGAACTGCGCATACATCATGTGCCCTTATCACCGCCCACACTGTATGGGTATCAGAAAGTGTCCGTTTGGAACTGCGCATGCGTCATGTGCCCTTATCACCGCCCACACTGTATGGCTATCAGAAAGTGTCCGTATGTAACTGCGCATGCATCATGTGCCCTCATCACCGCCCACACTGTATGACTATCAGAAAGTGTCCGTATGTAACTGCGCATGCGTCATGTGCCCTTATGACTGACCACACTGTATGGCTATCAGAAAGTGTCCATTTGGAACTGCGCATGCGTCATGTGCCCTTATCACCGCCCACACTGTATGGCTATCAGAAAGTGTCCGTATGTAACTGCGCATGCGTCATGTGCCCTTATCACCGCCCACACTGTATGGCTATCAGAAAGTGTCCATTTGGAACTGCGCATGCGTCATGTGCCCTTATCACCGCCCACACTGTATGACTATCAGAAAGTGTCCGTATGTAACTGCGCATGCGTCATGTGCCCTTATCACCGCCCACACTGTATGACTATCAGAAAGTGTCCGTTTGGAACTGCGCATGCGTCATGTGCCCTTATCACCGCCCACACTGTATGGCTATCAGAAAGTGTCCTTATGTAAGTGCGCATGCGTCATGTGCCCTTATCACCGCCCACACTATATGACTATCAGAAAGTGTCCGTATGTAACTGTGCATGCGTCATGTGCCCTTATCACCGCCCACACTGTATGACTATCAGAAAGTGTCCGTTTGGAACTGCGCATGCGTCATGTGCCCTTATCACCGTCCACACTGTATGACTATCAGAAAGTGTCCGTTTGGAACTGCGCATGCGTCATGTGCCCTTATCACCGCCCACACTGTATGACTATCAGAAAGTGTCCGTTTGGAACTGCGCATGCGTCATGTGCCCTTATCACTGCCCACACTGTATGACTATCAGAAAGTGTCCGTTTGGAACTGCGCATGCGTCATGTGCTCTTATCACCGCCCACACTGTATGGCTATCAGAAAGTGTCCGTATGTAACTGCGCATGCGTCATGTGCCTTTATCACCGCCGGCACTGTATGGCTATCAGAAAGTGTCCGTTTGGAACTGCGCATGCGTCATGTGCCCTTATCACCGCCCACACTGTATGGCTATCAGAAAGTGTCCATTTGGAACTGCGCATGCGTCATGTGCCCTTATCACCGCCCACACTGTATGGCTATCAGAAAGTGTCCATTTGGAACTGCGCATGCGTCATGTGCCCTTATCACCACCCACAATGTATGGCTATCAGAAAGTGTCAGTTTGGAACTGCGCATGCGTCATGTGCCCTTATCACCGCCCACACTATATGACTATCAGAAAGTGTCCGTATGTAACTGCGCATGCGTCATGTGCCCTTATCACCGCCCACACTGTATAACTATCAGAAAGTGTCCGTTTGGAACTGCGCATGCGTCATGTGCCCTTATCACCGCCCACACTGTATGACTATCAGAAAGTGTCCATTTGGAACTGCGCATGCGTCATGTGCCCTTATCACCGCCCACACTGTATGACTATCAGAAAGTGTCCATTTGGAACTGCGCATGCGTCATGTGCCCTTATCACCGCCCACACTGTATGACAATCAGAAAGTGTCCATTTGGAACTGCGCATGCGTCATGTGCCCTTATCACCGCCCACACTGTATGACTATCAGAAAGTGTCCATTTGGAACTGCGCATGCGTCATGTGCCCTTATCACCGCCCACACTGTATGACAATCAGAAAGTGTCCATTTGGAACTGCGCATGCGTCATGTGCCCTTATCACCGCCCACACTGTATGACAATCAGAAAGTGTCCATTTGGAACTGCGCATGCGTCATGTGCCCTTATCACCGACCACACTGTATGACTATCAGAAAGTGTCCGTATGTAACTGCGCATGCGTCATGTGCCCTTATCACCGCCCACACTGTATGGCTATCAGAAAGTGTCCGTATGTAACTGCGCATGTGTCATGTGCCCTTATCACCGCCCACACTGTATGGCTATCAGAAAGTGTCCGTTTGGAACTGCGCATGCGTCATGTGCCCTTATCACCGCCCACACTGTATGGCTATCAGAAAGTGTCCGTATGTAACTGCGCATGCGTCATGTGCCCTTATCACCACCCACACTGTATGGCTATCAGAAAGTGTCCGTTTGGAACTGTGCATGCGTCATGTGCCCTTATCACCGCCCACACTGTATGGCTATCAGAAAGTGTCCGTTTGGAACTGCGCATGCGTCATGTGCCCTTATCACCGCCCACACTGTATGGCTATCAGAAAGTGTCAGTTTGGAACTGCGCATGCGTCATTTGCCCTTATCACCGCCCACACTGTATGGCTATCAGAAAGTGTCCGTTTGGAACTGCGCATGCGTCATGTGCCCTTATCACCGCCCACACTGTATGGCTATCAGAAAGTGTCCGTTTGGAACTGCGCATGCGTCATGTGCCCTTATCACCGCCCACACTGTATGGCTATCAGAAAGTGTCCGTTTGGAACTGCGCATGCGTCATTTGCCCTTATCACCGCCCACACTGTATGGCTATCAGAAAGTGTCCGTTTGGAACTGCGCATGCGTCATGTGCCCTTATCACCGCCCACACTGTATGGCTATCAGAAAGTGTCCGTTTGGAACTGCGCATGCGTCATGTGTCCTTATCACCGCCCACACTGTATGGCTATCAGAAAGTGTCCGTATGTAACTGCGCATGCGTCATGTGCCCTTATCACCGCCCACACTGTATGGCTATCAGAAAGTGTCCGTTTGGAACTGCGCATACATCATGTGCCCTTATCACCGCCCACACTGTATGGGTATCAGAAAGTGTCCGTTTGGAACTGCGCATGCGTCATGTGCCCTTATCACCACCCACAATGTATGGCTATCAGAAAGTGTCCGTTTGGAACTGCGCATGCGTCATGCGCCCTTATCACCGCCCACACTGTATGGCTATCAGAAAGTGTCCGTTTGGAACTGCGCATACATCATGTGCCCTTATCACCGCCCACACTGTATGGGTATCAGAAAGTGTCCGTTTGGAACTGCGCATGCGTCATGTGCCCTTATCACCACCCACAATGTATGGCTATCAGAAAGTGTCCGCTTGGAACTGCGCATGCGTCATGTGCCCTTATCACCGCCCACACTGTATGGCTATCAGAAAGTGTCCGTATGTAACTGCGCATGCATCATGTGCCCTCATCACCGCCCACACTGTATGGCTATCAGAAAGTGTCCGTATGTAACTGCGCATGCGTCATGTGCCCTTATCACCACCCACACTGTATGACTATCAGAAAGTGTCCGTTTGGAACTGCGCATGCGTCATGTGCCCTTATCACCGCCCACACTGTATGACTATCAGAAAGTGTCCGTATGTAACTGCGCATGCGTCATGTGCCCTTATGACTGACCACACTGTATGGCTATCAGAAAGTGTCCGTTTGGAACTGCGCATGCGTCATGTGCCCTTATCACCGCCCACACTGTATGGGTATCAGAAAGTGTCCGTTTGGAACTGCGCATGCGTCATGTGCCCTTATCACCGCCCACAATGTATGGCTATCAGAAAGTGTCCGTTTGGAACTGCGCATGCGTCATGTGCCCTTATCACCGCCCACACTGTATGACTATCAGAAAGTGTCCGTATGTAACTGCGCATGCGTCAAGTGAGGCCCGGAGTGAAATGACTGCAAGGAGAATAACGGAGGGCCGGGCATGACAGGGGTGGATAAGGGCAGCAGGGGGTTAATTGGGATTCAGAGGCTGGGAGGAGGAGCTGGGAGAACTTGTTGCTGGAGGGGGGCGGAGCGGTATAAAATGTGGAGGGGGCGGAGCTTGTAGCCAGTCCGACGGAGGTGAACCAGAGAGGAGGCAGTTGTCTCGCTGCTCCTCTGAAGATGTCTGAGGTGGACCGGCTACTCGCGGAACTGCGGCGTCAGGCGGAGGAGCGTGGACCGGACTGGCTGCGGGCGCGGATCGGTGGACTGGCGGGAGCGGTCGGAACGGACGGAGTGGTGAGATGCTGCCGCACGCGCGGGGGTCTAGGCCTCCGGCACGTTTTTCTCCCGGGCCTGTCCCTCGGCCGCCTCGTATGGTTCGCAGCCCCGGGGAGGATCGTTCCCTCCCGCCGGCGAAGAGATCCCAGGGGACTTCAGGGGGTGCTGAGCGGCCTTCACGCCGCATACCCGGGGGGGGGGGGGAGGGGCGGGCGGGCCTCGTGGACGGCGGGCGGCCATATTGCCTGCGGGGGGGGGAGATGCTGTGATCACTGCTGGACGCTCTGCTGAGGGGGGGAGGGCGGCCATCCTGCCTGCGGGGGGGGGTGGACTGCTGGTTGCTGCTGGACGCTCTGCAGAGGGGGGGAGGGCGGCCATCATGCCTGCGGGGGGGGGGGGGTGGACTTCGGGTTGCTGCTGAACGCTCTGCTGACGGGGGGAGGGCGGCTCGGGGTGGCTCAACTTTGGCTGCGGCTGCTCGGGACAGGGAGGATGTCAGGTGCGTGGATCGCCTGCGGGCTGTTCTACCCGGCGTGGATCAGGGAGCGCCCGGGGGTCTGCTGCACGTGGGGCTGGCAGGGCTGGTCCGCATCGCCAGGCTGCTGCGGATGGATCGGCCGTGCGTGTGGCTGCTCCCCTGCGGGCTGCAACTTCGGCCTCCGGGGTCTCTTCCCCCGGGGGGCTTACACCCCCGCCTACATGGGGACCGGAGGATCGCTCGGAAGGGGAGGTCTCGGACGAGGACGAAATACCGGATCCTAGCGGTGCTGTCGCCGGTCCGGCGGTGAGGAACGCCCCGGGGCCGCCAGGTGAGTCCCCTGATGCGTTGGCACTGTCGCATGCATTGCAGGGCCTGTTGGGGGGAGTGCAAGCGGGCGCGGGGTGGCCGGTGCCGCCAGTGGGGGGGGAGCTGGGGGGGGCGGGCGCCTCGGGTGGGGGGGTGCCGGGGGGGGGACCCTGCCGGGGCTTTGTGGGATCTGATGGATGGGCTGCGGGCGTTGGTTGGTCGCTTCGACCGGGGACAGGCCCCACCGCCTGTTGCCCCGTGGGGGGTTCCCCCGGCGGAGGTGCCGGAGACGGCCCTGGGGGCCGCCGTGGCAGCTCCCGCGGTGGCCCCTGAGGCGCCCGCGTCGGCGCCAGTGGCGGCGGCGGACGGAGGGAAGAAGGAGGCGATTGTGCGTGAGGACATCGTGCGGTTGGCTGACGCGGCGCGGTGCGAGGTTTACGTGTGTTTTGAGGGCCCGCTGGGGGCTCATTTGAAACAGGACGTCCGGGAAAAAATTTGGAAGGGGGAGTTTGTGGAGATTTTCTCGCTTCTCCCGTTGGAGAAGTTCAACTTGGATAGGGTCAAGCCCGACGATTCCAAGAAGGAGGACGAAGAGAAGCGGCGGTATCGGCTGATTCCGCGCACGTTCTCCAACTGGCTTCAGGCGTTTGCCATCTTGGCGAGTGTCATCGGTGAGAAAAGCCCCGAGCATTGTTCGGCGCTTTTCTGTTACATGGATGCGATCGGTGAAGCCCATCGGGCGTATGGGGGGGTGCCGTGGCTCCGGTACGACGAGCAGTTTCGGCAGCGCAAGGCGGTGCGGCCGGAACTGCGTTGGGACCATAAGGACATCAGCCTTTGGATGAGGCTGATGTCATCGGCGAGGGCTGCGCCACAGTTTTTTCAGGGGGGGGCCGGGAGTGCGCCTACCTCGGGACTGTCGGCCGGAAAAAAGTGGGGGGTTTGCTGGCAATATAACGAGGGTGCCTGCAAGTTCGGGGGCACGTGCAAGTTCAAGCACGAGTGTTCCGGTTGTGGTGGGGCCCACGCATTGTCCCGTTGTTTCCGAAAAGGGAAGCGGGCCGGGGATGCCGCTCAGAAGAGGGAGGACGCCGGTGATGCTGGCAAGGATGCTCCCTTTTCTAAGTAGGTATCCGGATAGGGCGGCGGCTCGGTTGTTGGAGGCGGGGTTTCGGGATGGCTTTCCGATTCCGTGCTCGTTGCCGGGGGTACCGCGGGTTGCCAGGAATTTGAAGTCGGCGTTGGAACGTCAAGGGGTGGTGGACGAGAAGCTGCGGAAGGAGGTGGCGTTGGGGCGCATGTGGGGGCCGCTTGCGGACAAACCTTGGCCCGACTTGGTGGTTTCCCCTTTGGGGGTAGTCCCCAAGAAGGAGCCGGGGAAGTTTCGGCTCATTCATCACCTGTCCTTTCCGAAGGTTGGCTTTTCGGCTGCTTCCGGTTCATCCTGATAGCTTTCGGCTGTTGGGATGCTGCTGGCGCGACGAGTATTTTGTCGACATGTGCCTGCCGATGGGGTGTTCGATCTCCTGTGCGTACTTTGAAACGTTTAGCTCCTTTTTGGAATGGGTGGTGCGGGATGCGGCGGGTCTGGAGTCGGTCATTCATTATTTGGATGATTTTCTCTGCGTGGGCCCCCCTGCCTCCGCTGTGTGTGCGATCTTGTTGTCCACGTTGCAGCACATCGCGGGCAGGTTTGGGGTTCCCCTGGCGGCTGATAAGACGGAGGGTCCGACGTCTGAACTGAGTTTCCTGGGGATCGTGATTGATTCACAGGCAATGGAGTGTCGGCTGCCAGAGGCCAAGCTGTTGGATTTGCAGCGGGAGATTCAGGGTCGGCGTAAGGTCCAGTTGCGGACCTTGCAGTCGCTTTTGGGTAAACTGAATTTCGCCTGCAGAATTATTCCCATGGGGCGGATATTTTGCCGGCGGCTGTCGGCGGCAACGGCGGGGGTCAGCGTCCCTACTCACTTCGTACGGCTGGGGGGGGAGCATCGTGAGGATCTGCGTGTCTGGCATGAATTTTTGGCCTCTTACAATGGCCGGGCCATGTGGATGGCGGGCCCGGTCAGTAACTTTGATTTGGACTTGGTTACGGATGCGGCGGGTTCCTCGGGTTACGGGGCGTTTTTCCGGGGACGGTGGAGTGCGGAGCCTTGGCCGGAGGCTTGGCGGACGGCGGGGTTCCTGGGCAACCTGGTCCTGTTGGAACTTTTTCCGATTGTGTTGGCTTTGGAGCTGTGGGGGGAGGAGTGTCGGAATTTGAAGTTGCGCATTAATTGCGACAACATGGGGGTGGTGCAGGTGGTGAACCGGGTGTCGGCTTCTTCCCCTCCTGTTATTCGTTTGATGCGACAGTTGGTCCTGCGTTGTTTGCAGCTTAATGTCTTTGTTTACGCTGTGCATATCCCGGGCGTGGAAAACGAGTTGGCTGACTCCCTGTCTCGTTTTCAGTGGGACCGGTTCCGGGAGCTGGCGCCGGGCGCGGAGGCGGACGGGGCGCCTTGCCCGGAGTGGATCTGGAAGCTGCCCTTGGAGTCGCGGCCGGATGGATTCGGCGGTCAGTGAGAGTGGGCCCACCTGGTTGGCCTATTCAAAGGTTTGGTCGGAATGGTATGGTCTGGTTCGGGAGGCGGGGGTGGTCGATCAGGGCGCTGATTGGCGGTTGTTAGTAATCTACTTTCTGGCTCGGAATATGGAGGGTGGGGCGTCGGTCTCTGCGATCGGTCAGAAGTTGGCGGGTTTGGCCTTTTTGTTTAAACTGTTGCGGGTGGAGGACTGGACGAAGGATTTTTGGGTGCGTCAGGCGTTGAAGGGTTATCGCAGGCGCGGCGGGGCGCAGGATACGAGGAGGCCGGTGACGTTTGCTATCTTGCAGGCGATATGCGCTCAGTTGGGGGGGGTGTGTTCTTCGGAATATGAGGTGCGATTGTTTCGGGCTGCTTTTTCTTTGGCGTTCTATGGGGCTTTTCGCGTCAGTGAGTTGGTTAGCCCGTCCAAGCACGTGGCCGGGGGGTTGTTTGACGGGGAGGTTCGCTTTGGGGCGGACAGAGTTGGCCTCTGGCTGCGCAGGTCCAAAACGGATCAGCTGGGAAAAGGGGTGCTGGTGTCGCTGTTTGCTTTACCAGGATCCGGGGTGTGCCCGGTGTCGGCGGTGCGGGATTTTCGCGCTGTCCGTGGTGGGGTGGAGGGTCCATTCCTGTGTCACGCGGAGGGGTCCTTCTTGTCTAGATACCAGTTTGTTTCGGTTTTTCGTAAGTGTTTACGGGCGGTGGGCCTGAATGGGAGAGAATTTGCGTCCCATTCGTTCCGGATCGGGGCGGCCACAGAGGCGGCCCGGTGCGGTTTGGATGAAGCTGCGGTTCGCAGGATTGGGAGGTGGGAGTCGCGGCGGTTTCGTTCTTACGTTAGGCCGCACTTGGTTTTACTTTAATTATAGTGGTATGGGCTTTTGATGTACAAAAAAAAAGAAAAAAAAAAAAATGAAAAAGGGGATGGCAATCCAGCGTAGGATGGGCACGGGACTCTGTTGGGGATTTTCCTGCCCTACATGTGCTGGGATTGCGGGTGTGGTTCTGTTTTCATATCTGTTTGCTACTGTGTGGGAATGTTTGCTCTGCTCGATGTTTTTGTTCCTTTCCCTGGGGGTTTTTTGCTGGGTGGGTTGTTTGGGTGGTTTGAGGTGGTGTCAATTTCGCTGGGGTTACGCTGGGGTTGGGATGCTTTTACGTGTTGTTTTTTCTTTCAGATGGAGGTCCGGCTCGCCTCGTCTGGATCGTGGGCCACTCCTACGTGTGTTGGGGGGCCAGGAGAGGAGATCAGCGTCCAGAGGGCAGGCAACTGGGTATTTCTAGGGGGGAGGCGTGTTTGCGGTGGTTGGGCGTCCCAGGGCTGCGTTGGGGTAGTTTGGTGGCGGAGATTGAGAGACATGTGTCTCGGGGGGGGGTCCCCCGGCGGTGCTGGTGATTCACGCGGGGGGGAATGACCTGGGGGTCGTGAAGATCCGGGACTTGCTTGCGGATATCAAGTCGGACTTTCTGCGGCTGCGTTCCCGCTTTCCGGGTACGGTACTGGTGTGGTCGGACATCGTGGCGCGGACGGCGTGGCGGTGGGCTCGTTCGGTGTCGAGCATTCAGAGGACCCGTATTCGGGTCAACAAGGTTATTGGGCGATTTGTGGCTAGTCAGGGCGGGATCGTGGTTCGCCACCGGGAACTGGAGTGCAATGTGGGCATGTACCTTAGGCGGGATGGGGTGCTTTTGTCTGATGTGGGGATTGACTTGTGGTCCTTGGGTTTACAGGAGGGCATCCGAAGGGCGTTGCGGGTGTGGGGTGGCCCGCAAGGGTAAGGTAGTCACCCTTTTGGGCCGTGGCGGTGTGTGTCTGGTGGTCTTTGACGGTTGGCGGTAAAAATCAGAAGTCATATGATATGGGGTGGGGGGCCCATTGCTAAGATGGGTCCCTCCGGTGTATTCCTGAACGTTGGAGGGAATACCGGTATGGTTGTCGCTGCGGAGGTTGTCTCCGAGCGGTCACAGCTGGAGGCCTGGAGAAGTGGGAAGTGGGTACCGCAGTGACTTGTTGGGTTGGTAAAGTTATGGGTCACCGTCAGAGATCACCAGACCGGGCATGTTAGCTATATGCTATTTCGTTACCAGACGTGTGTTATTGGTTATATGTTTATGTTATAAGTATATTTTATATTGTACATTATTTCGGTTATATATATATATTTATGGAGATATATATTTATATATTTTTGGTTGGAGTATTTTGAGGATTATAATAAAGGCTGTTGTGGCCATTTTACTCCAAAGCAAGGTGTGGTCTCTTAATTAGGGAATAGCATGGGGGGGTGGGGGTTGGAGTGTAATGGGCAACAGGTAATGGTGGGGGCCTTTAGACTACCCTGGTCATGTGCCCTTATCACCGCCCACACTGTATGGCTATCAGAAAGTGTCCGTATGTAACTGCGCATGCATCATGTGCCCTTATCACCGCCCACACTGTATGACTATCAGAAAGTGTCCGTATGTAACTGCGCATGCGTCATGTGCCCTTATCACCGCCCACACTGTATGACTATCAGAAAGTGTCAGTTTGGAACTGCGCATGCGTCATGTGCCCTTATCACCGCCCACACTGTATGACTATCAGAAAGTGTCCGTATGTAACTGCGCATGCGTCATGTGCCCTTATCACCGCCCACACTGTATGGCTATCAGAAAGTGTCCGTATGTAACTGCGCATGCGTCATGTGCCCTTATCACCGCCCACACTGTATGACTATCAGAAAGTGTCCGTATGTAACTGCGCATGCGTCATGTGCCCTTATCACCGCCCACACTGTATGGCTATCAGAAAGTGTCCGTATGTAAGTGCGCATGCGTCATGTGCCCTTATCACCGCCCACACTGTATGGCTATCAGAAAGTGTCCGTATGTAACTTCGCATGCGTCATGTGCCCTTATCACCGCCCACACTGTATGACTATCAGAAAGTGTCAGTTTGGACCTGCGCATGCGTCATGTGCCCTTATCACCGTCCACACTGTATGACTATCAGAAAGTGTCCATTTGGAACTGCGCATGCGTCATGTGCCCTTATCACCGCCCACACTGTATGGCTATCAGAAAGTGTCCGTATGTAACTGCGCATGCGTCATGTGCCCTTATCACCGCCCACACTGTATGACTATCAGAAAGTGTCCGTTTGGAACTGCGCATGCGTCATGTGCCCTTATCACCGCCCACACTGTATGACTATCAGAAAGTGTCCATTTGGAACTGCGCATGCGTCATGTGCCCTTATCACCGCCCACACTGTATGGCTATCAGAAAGTGTCCTTATGTAAGTGCGCATGCGTCATGTGCCCTTATCACCGCCCACACTGCATGGCTATCAGAAAGTGTCCATTTGGAACTGCGCATGCGTCTTGTGCCCTTATCACCGCCCACACTGTATGGCTATCAGAAAGTGTCCTAATGTAAGTGCGCATGCGTCATGTGCCCTTATCACCGCCCACACTGTATGGCTATCAGAAAGTGTCCTTATGTAAGTGCGCATGCGTCATGTGCCCTTATCACCGCCCACACTGTATGGCTATCAGAAAGTGTCCGTTTGGAACTGCGCATGCGTCATGTGCCCTTATCACCGCCCACACTGTATGACTATCAGAAAGTGTCCGTTTGGAACTGCGCGTGCGTCATGTGCCTTTATCACCGCCGGCACTGTATGGCTATCAGAAAGTGTCCGTTTGGAACTGCGCATGCGTCATGTGCCCTTATCACCGCCCACACTGTATGACTATCAGAAAGTGTCCGTTTGGAACTGCGCATGCGTCATGTGCCTTTATCACCGCCGGCACTGTATGGCTATCAGAAAGTGTCCGTATGTAACTGCGCATGCGTCATGTGCCCTTATCACCGCCCACACTGTATGGCTATCAGAAAGTGTCCGTATGTAACTGTGCATGCGTCATGTGCCCTTATCACCGCCCACACTGTATGACTATCAGAAAGTGTCCGTTTGGAACTGCGCATGCGTCATGTGCCCTTATCACCGCCCACACTGTATGGCTATCAGAAAGTGTCCGTATGTAACTGTGCATGCGTCATGTGCCCTTATCACCGCCCACACTGTATGACTATCAGAAAGTGTCCGTTTGGAACTGCACATGCGTCATGTGCCTTTATCACCGCCCACACTGTATGGCTATCAGAAAGTGTCCGTTTGGAACTGCGCATGCGTCATGTGCCCTTATCACCGCCCACACTGTATGGCTATCAGAAAGTGTCCGTTTGGAACTGCGCATGCGTCATGTGCCCTTATCACCGCCCACACTGTATGACTATCAGAAAGTGTCCGTTTGGAACTGCACATGCGTCATGTGCCTTTATCACCGCCCACACTGTATGGCTATCAGAAAGTGTCCGTTTGGAACTGCGCATGCGTCATGTGCCCTTATCACCGCCCACACTGTATGACTATCAGAAAGTGTCCGTATGTAACTGTGCATGCGTCATGTGCCCTTATCACCGCCCACACTGTATGACTATCAGAAAGTGTCCGTATGTAACTGTGCATGCGTCATGTGCCCTTATCACCGCCCACACTGTATGACTATCAGAAAGTGTCCGTATGTAACTGCGCATGCGTCATGTGCCCTTATCACCGCCCACACTGTATGACTATCAGAAAGTGTCCGTTTGGAACTGCGCATGCGTCATGTGCCCTTATCACCGCCCACACTGTATGACTATCAGAAAGTGTCCGTTTGGAACTGCGCATGCGTCATGTGCCCTTATCACCGTCCACACTGTATGACTATCAGAAAGTGTCCGTTTGGAACTGCGCATGCGTCATGTGCCCTTATCACCGCCCACACTGTATGGCTATCAGAAAGTGTCCGTATGTAACTGCGCATGCGTCATGTGCCCTTATCACCGCCCACACTGTATGACTATCAGAAAGTGTCCGTATGTAAGTGCGCATGCGTCATGTGCCCTTATCACCGCCCACACTGTATGACTATCAGAAAGTGTCAGTTTGGAACTGCGCATGCGTCATGTGCCCTTATCACCGCCCACACTGTATGACTATCAGAAAGTGTCCATTTGGAACTGCGCATGCGTCATTTGCCCTTATCACCGCCCACACTGTATGGCTATCAGAAAGTGTCCGTATGTAACTGCGCATGCGTCATGTGCCCTTATCACCGCCCACACTGTATGACTATCAGAAAGTGTCCGTATGTAACTGCGCATGCATCATGTGCCCTTATCACCGCCCACACTGTATGACTATCAGAAAGTGTCCATTTGGAACTGCGCATGCGTCATGTGCCCTTATCACCGCCCACACTGTATGGCTATCAGAAAGTGTCCGTATGTAACTGCGCATGCGTCATGTGCCCTTATCACCGCCCACACTGTATGACTATCAGAAAGTGTCCGTATGTAACTGCGCATGCGTCATGTGCCCTTATCACCGCCCACACTGTATGGCTATCAGAAAGTGTCCGTATGTAACTGCGCATGCGTCATGTGCCCTTATCACCGCCCACACTGTATGACTATCAGAAAGTGTCAGTTTGGAACTGCGCATGCGTCATGTGCCCTTATCACCGCCCACACTGTATGACTATCAGAAAGTGTCCATTTGGAACTGCGCATGCGTCATGTGCCCTTATCACCGCCCACACTGTATGACTATCAGAAAGTGTCAGTTTGGAACTGCGCATGCGTCATGTGCCCTTATCACCGCCCACACTGTATGACTATCAGAAAGTGTCCATTTGGAACTGCGCATGCGTCATGTGCCCTTATCACCGCCCACACTGTATGGCTATCAGAAAGTGTCCGTATGTAAGTGCGCATGCGTCATGTGCCCTTATCACCGCCCACACTGTATGGCTATCAGAAAGTGTCCGTATGTAACTGCGCATGCGTCATGTGCCCTTATCACCGCCCACACTGTATGACTATCAGAAAGTGTCCGTTTGGAACTGCGCATGCGTCATGTGCCTTTATCACCGCCGGCACTGTATGGCTATCAGAAAGTGTCAGTTTGGAACTGCGCATGCGTCATGTGCCCTTATCACCGCCCACACTGTATGACTATCAGAAAGTGTCCGTTTGGAACTGCGCGTGCGTCATGTGCCTTTATCACCGCCGGCACTGTATGGCTATCAGAAAGTGTCCGTTTGGAACTGCGCATGCGTCATGTGCCCTTATCACCGCCCACACTGTATGACTATCAGAAAGTGTCCGTATGTAACTGTGCATGCGTCATGTGCCCTTATCACCGCCCACACTGTATGACTATCAGAAAGTGTCCATATGTAACTGCGCATGCGTCATGTGCCCTTATCACCGCCCACACTGTATGGCTATCAGAAAGTGTCCGTATGTAACTGCGCATGCGTCATGTGCCCTAATCACCGCCGGCACTGTATGACTATCAGAAAGTGTCCGTATGTAACTGCGCATGCGTCATGTGCCCTTATCACCGCCCACACTGTATGACTATCAGAAAGTGTCAGTTTGGAACTGCGCATGCGTCATGTGCCCTTATCACCGCCCACACTGTATGACTATCAGAAAGTGTCCGTATGTAACTGCGCATGCGTCATGTGCCCTTATCACCGCCCACACTGTATGGCTATCAGAAAGTGTCCGTATGTAACTTCGCATGCGTCATGTGCCCTTATCACCGCCCACACTGTATGACTATCAGAAAGTGTCAGTTTGGAACTGCGCATGCGTCATGTGCCCTTATCACCGCCCACACTGTGTGACTATCAGAAAGTGTCCATTTGGAACTGCGCATGCGTCATGTGCCCTTATCACCGCCCACACTGTATGGCTATCAGAAAGTGTCCTTATGTAAGTGCGCATGCGTCATGTGCCCTTATCACCGCCCACACTGCATGGCTATCAGAAAGTGTCCATTTGGAACTGCGCATGCGTCATGTGCCCTTATCACCGCCCACACTGTATGGCTATCAGAAAGTGTCCTTATGTAAGTGCGCATGCGTCATGTGCCCTTATCACCGCCCACACTGTATGGCTATCAGAAAGTGTCCGTTTGGAACTGCGCATGCGTCATGTGCCCTTATCACCGCCCACACTGTATGACTATCAGAAAGTGTCCGTTTGGAACTGCGCGTGCGTCATGTGCCTTTATCACCGCCGGCACTGTATGGCTATCAGAAAGTGTCCGTTTGGAACTGCGCATGCGTCATGTGCCCTTATCACCGCCCACACTGTATGACTATCAGAAAGTGTCCGTTTGGAACTGCGCATGCGTCATGTGCCTTTATCACCGCCGGCACTGTATGGCTATCAGAAAGTGTCCGTATGTAACTGCGCATGCGTCATGTGCCCTTATCACCGCCCACACTGTATGGCTATCAGAAAGTGTCCGTATGTAACTGTGCATGCGTCATGTGCCCTTATCACCGCCCACACTGTATGACTATCAGAAAGTGTCCGTATGTAACTGCGCATGCGTCATGTGCCCTTATCACCGCCCACACTGTATGACTATCAGAAAGTGTCCGTTTGGAACTGCACATGCGTCATGTGCCCTTATCACCGCCCACACTGTATGGCTATCAGAAAGTGTCCGTATGTAACTGCGCATGCGTCATGTGCCCTTATCACCGCCCACACTGTATGACTATCAGAAAGTGTCCGTATGTAACTGTGCATGCGTCATGTGCCCTTATCACCGCCCACACTGTATGACTATCAGAAAGTGTCCGTATGTAACTGCGCATGCGTCATGTGCCCTTATCACCGCCCACACTGTATGACTATCAGAAAGTGTCCGTATGTAACTGTGCATGCGTCATGTGCCCTTATCACCGCCCACACTGTATGACTATCAGAAAGTGTCCGTTTGGAACTGCGCATGCGTCATGTGCCCTTATCACCGTCCACACTGTATGACTATCAGAAAGTGTCCGTTTGGAACTGCGCATGCGTCATGTGCCCTTATCACCGCCCACACTGTATGACTATCAGAAAGTGTCCGTTTGGAACTGTGCATGCGTCATGTGCCCTTATCACCGCCCACACTGTATGGCTATCAGAAAGTGTCCGTATGTAACTGCGCATGCATCATGTGCCCTTATCACCGCCCACACTGTATGACTATCAGAAAGTGTCCGTATGTAAGTGCGCATGCGTCATGTGCCCTTATCACCGCCCACACTGTATGACTATCAGAAAGTGTCCGTATGTAACTGCGCATGCGTCATGTGCCCTTATCACCGCCCACACTGTATGACTATCAGAAAGTGTCAGTTTGGAACTGCGCATGCGTCATGTGCCCTTATCACCGCCCACACTGTATGACTATCAGAAAGTGTCCATTTGGAACTGCGCATGCGTCATTTGCCCTTATCACCGCCCACACTGTATGGCTATCAGAAAGTGTCCGTATGTAACTGCGCATGCGTCATGTGCCCTTATCACCGCCCACACTGTATGACTATCAGAAAGTGTCCATTTGGAACTGCGCATGCGTCATGTGCCCTTATCACCGCCCACACTGTATGACTATCAGAAAGTGTCCGTATGTAACTGCGCATGCGTCATGTGCCCTTATCACCGCCCACACTGTATGGCTATCAGAAAGTGTCCGTATGTAACTGCGCATGCGTCATGTGCCCTTATCACCGCCCACACTGTATGACTATCAGAAAGTGTCCGTATGTAACTGCGCATGCGTCATGTGCCCTTATCACCGCCCACACTGTATGGCTATCAGAAAGTGTCCGTATGTAACTTCGCATGCGTCATGTGCCCTTATCACCGCCCACACTGTGTGACTATCAGAAAGTGTCCATTTGGAACTGCGCATGCGTCATGTGCCCTTATCACCGCCCACACTGTATGGCTATCAGAAAGTGTCCTTATGTAAGTGCGCATGCGTCATGTGCCCTTATCACCGCCCACACTGTATGGCTATCAGAAAGTGTCCGTTTGGAACTGCGCATGCGTCATGTGCCCTTATCACCGCCCACACTGTATGACTATCAGAAAGTGTCCGTTTGGAACTGCGCGTGCGTCATGTGCCCTTATCACCGCCCACACTGTATGGCTATCAGAAAGTGTCCGTTTGGAACTGCGCATGCGTCATGTGCCCTTATCACCGCCCACACTGTATGGCTATCAGAAAGTGTCCTTATGTAAGTGCGCATGCGTCATGTGCCCTTATCACCGCCCACACTGTATGGCTATCAGAAAGTGTCCGTTTGGAACTGCGCATGCGTCATGTGCCCTTATCACCGCCCACACTGTATGACTATCAGAAAGTGTCCGTTTGGAACTGCGCGTGCGTCATGTGCCTTTATCACCGCCGGCACTGTATGGCTATCAGAAAGTGTCCGTTTGGAACTGCGCATGCGTCATGTGCCCTTATCACCGCCCACACTGTATGACTATCAGAAAGTGTCCGTTTGGAACTGCGCATGCGTCATGTGCCTTTATCACCGCCGGCACTGTATGGCTATCAGAAAGTGTCCGTATGTAACTGCGCATGCGTCATGTGCCCTTATCACCGCCCACACTGTATGGCTATCAGAAAGTGTCCGTATGTAACTGTGCATGCGTCATGTGCCCTTATCACCGCCCACACTGTATGACTATCAGAAAGTGTCCGTTTGGAACTGCACATGCGTCATGTGCCCTTATCACCGCCCACACTGTATGACTATCAGAAAGTGTCCGTATGTAACTGTGCATGCGTCATGTGCCCTTATCACCGCCCACACTGTATGACTATCAGAAAGTGTCCGTATGTAACTGCGCATGCGTCATGTGCCCTTATCACCGCCCACACTGTATGGCTATCAGAAAGTGTCCGTTTGGAACTGCGCATGCGTCATGTGCCCTTATCACTGCCCACACTGTATGACTATCAGAAAGTGTCCGTATGTAACTTCGCATGCGTCATGTGCCCTTATCACCGCCCACACTGTATGACTATCAGAAAGTGTCCGTTTGGAACTGCGCATGCGTCATGTGCCCTTCTCACCGTCCACACTGTATGACTATCAGAAAGTGTCAGTTTGGAACTGCGCATGCGTCATGTGCCCTTATCACCGCCCACACTGTATGACTATCAGAAAGTGTCCGTTTGGAACTGCGCATGCGTCATGTGCCCTTCTCACCGTCCACACTGTATGACTATCAGAAAGTGTCCGTTTGGAACTGCGCATGCGTCATGTGCCCTTATCACCGCCCACACTGTATGACTATCAGAAAGTGTCCGTTTGGAACTGCGCATGCGTCATGTGCCCTTATCACCGTCCACACTGTATGACTATCAGAAAGTGTCCGTTTGGAACTGCGCATGCGTCATGTGCCCTTATCACCGTCCACACTGTATGACTATCAGAAAGTGTCCGTTTGGAACTGCGCATGCGTCATGTGCCCTTATCACCGCCCACACTGTATGGCTATCAGAAAGTGTCCGTATGTAACTGCGCATGCATCATGTGCCCTTATCACCGCCCACACTGTATGACTATCAGAAAGTGTCCGTATGTAAGTGCGCATGCGTCATGTGCCCTTATCACCGCCCACACTGTATGACTATCAGAAAGTGTCCGTATGTAACTGCGCATGCGTCATGTGCCCTTATCACCGCCCACACTGTATGACTATCAGAAAGTGTCCGTATGTAACTGCGCATGCGTCATGTGCCCTTATCACCGCCCACACTGTATGACTATCAGAAAGTGTCCATTTGGAACTGCGCATGCGTCATGTGCCCTTATCACCGCCCACACTGTATGGCTATCAGAAAGTGTCCGTATGTAACTGCGCATGCGTCATGTGCCCTTATCACCGCCCACACTGTATGACTATCAGAAAGTGTCCGTATGTAACTGCGCATGCGTCATGTGCCCTTATCACCGCCCACACTGTATGGCTATCAGAAAGTGTCCGTATGTAACTGCGCATGCGTCATGTGCCCTTATCACCGCCCACACTGTATGACTATCAGAAAGTGTCCGTATGTAACTGCGCATGCGTCATGTGCCCTTATCACCGCCCACACTGTATGGCTATCAGAAAGTGTCCGTATGTAACTGCGCATGCGTCATGTGCCCTTATCACCGCCCACACTGTATGACTATCAGAAAGTGTCCGTTTGGAACTGCGCATGCGTCATGTGCCCTTATCACCGCCCACACTGTATGACTATCAGAAAGTGTCCGTTTGGAACTGCGCATGCGTCATGTGCCCTTATCACCGCCCACACTGTATGACTATCAGAAAGTGTCCGTTTGGAACTGCGCATGCGTCATGTGCCTTTATCACCGCCGGCACTGTATGGCTATCAGAAAGTGTCCGTTTGGAACTGCGCATGCGTCATGTGCCCTTATCACCGCCCACACTGTATGACTATCAGAAAGTGTCCGTTTGGAACTGCGCATGCGTCATGTGCCTTTATCACCGCCGGCACTGTATGGCTATCAGAAAGTGTCCGTATGTAACTGCGCATGCGTCATGTGCCCTTATCACCGCCCACACTGTATGGCTATCAGAAAGTGTCCGTATGTAACTGTGCATGCGTCATGTGCCCTTATCACCGCCCACACTGTATGACTATCAGAAAGTGTCCGTTTGGAACTGCACATGCGTCATGTGCCCTTATCACCGCCCACACTGTATGGCTATCAGAAAGTGTCCGTATGTAACTGTGCATGCGTCATGTGCCCTTATCACCGCCCACACTGTATGACTATCAGAAAGTGTCCGTTTGGAACTGCGCATGCGTCATGTGCCCTTATCACCGCCCACACTGTATGACTATCAGAAAGTGTCCGTTTGGAACTGCGCATGCGTCATGTGCCCTTATCACCGCCCACACTGTATGGCTATCAGAAAGTGTCCGTATGTAACTGCGCATGCATCATGTGCCCTTATCACCGCCCACACTGTATGACTATCAGAAAGTGTCCGTATGTAAGTGCGCATGCGTCATGTGCCCTTATCACCGCCCACACTGTATGACTATCAGAAAGTGTCAGTTTGGAACTGCGCATGCGTCATGTGCCCTTATCACCGCCCACACTGTATGACTATCAGAAAGTGTCCATTTGGAACTGCGCATGCGTCATTTGCCCTTATCACCGCCCACACTGTATGGCTATCAGAAAGTGTCCGTATGTAACTGCGCATGCGTCATGTGCCCTTATCACCGCCCACACTGTATGACTATCAGAAAGTGTCCGTATGTAACTGCGCATGCATCATGTGCCCTTATCACCGCCCACACTGTATGACTATCAGAAAGTGTCCATTTGGAACTGCGCATGCGTCATGTGCCCTTATCACCGCCCACACTGTATGGCTATCAGAAAGTGTCCGTATGTAACTGCGCATGCGTCATGTGCCCTTATCACCGCCCACACTGTATGACTATCAGAAAGTGTCCGTATGTAACTGCGCATGCGTCATGTGCCCTTATCACCGCCCACACTGTATGGCTATCAGAAAGTGTCCGTATGTAACTGCGCATGCGTCATGTGCCCTTATCACCGCCCACACTGTATGACTATCAGAAAGTGTCAGTTTGGAACTGCGCATGCGTCATGTGCCCTTATCACCGCCCACACTGTATGACTATCAGAAAGTGTCCATTTGGAACTGCGCATGCGTCATGTGCCCTTATCACCGCCCACACTGTATGACTATCAGAAAGTGTCAGTTTGGAACTGCGCATGCGTCATGTGCCCTTATCACCGCCCACACTGTATGACTATCAGAAAGTGTCCATTTGGAACTGCGCATGCGTCATGTGCCCTTATCACCGCCCACACTGTATGACTATCAGAAAGTGTCCGTATGTAAGTGCGCATGCGTCATGTGCCCTTATCACCGCCCACACTGTATGGCTATCAGAAAGTGTCCGTATGTAACTGCGCATGCGTCATGTGCCCTTATCACCGCCCACACTGTATGGCTATCAGAAAGTGTCCGTATGTAAGTGCGCATGCGTCATGTGCCCTTATCACCGCCGGCACTGTATGGCTATCAGAAAGTGTCAGTTTGGAACTGCGCATGCGTCATGTGCCCTTATCACCGCCCACACTGTATGACTATCAGAAAGTGTCCGTTTGGAACTGCGCGTGCGTCATGTGCCTTTATCACCGTCGGCACTGTATGGCTATCAGAAAGTGTCCGTTTGGAACTGCGCATGCGTCATGTGCCCTTATCACCGCCCACACTGTATGGCTATCAGAAAGTGTCCGTATGTAACTGTGCATGCGTCATGTGCCCTTATCACCGCCCACACTGTATGACTATCAGAAAGTGTCCATATGTAACTGCGCATGCGTCATGTGCCCTTATCACCGCCGGCACTGTATGACTATCAGAAAGTGTCCGTATGTAACTGCGCATGCGTCATGTGCCCTTATCACCGCCGGCACTGTATGACTATCAGAAAGTGTCCGTATGTAACTGCGCATGCGTCATGTGCCCTTATCACCGCCCACACTGTATGGCTATCAGAAAGTGTCAGTTTGGAACTGCGCATGCGTCATGTGCCCTTATCACCGCCCACACTGTATGACTATCAGAAAGTGTCAGTTTGGAACTGCGCATGCGTCATGTGCCCTTATCACCGCCCACACTGTATGACTATCAGAAAGTGTCAGTTTGGAACTGCGCATGCGTCATGTGCCCTTATCACCGCCCACACTGTATGACTATCAGAAAGTGTCCGTATGTAACTTCGCATGCGTCATGTGCCCTTATCACCGCCCACACTGTATGACTATCAGAAAGTGTCAGTTTGGAACTGCGCATGCGTCATGTGCCCTTATCACCGCCCACACTGTGTGACTATCAGAAAGTGTCCATTTGGAACTGCGCATGCGTCATGTGCCCTTATCACCGCCCACACTGTATGGCTATCAGAAAGTGTCCGTATGTAACTGCGCATGCGTCATGTGCCCTTATCACCGCCCACACTGTATGGCTATCAGAAAGTGTCCTTATGTAAGTGCGCATGCGTCATGTGCCCTTATCACCGCCCACACTGCATGGCTATCAGAAAGTGTCCATTTGGAACTGCGCATGCGTCATGTGCCCTTATCACCGCCCACACTGTATGGCTATCAGAAAGTGTCCTTATGTAAGTGCGCATGCGTCATGTGCCCTTATCACCGCCCACACTATATGACTATCAGAAAGTGTCCGTATGTAACTGCGCATGCGTCATGTGCCCTTATCACCGCCCACACTGTATGGCTATCAGAAAGTGTCCGTTTGGAACTGCGCATGCGTCATGTGCCCTTATCACCGCCCACACTGTATGACTATCAGAAAGTGTCCGTTTGGAACTGCGCGTGCGTCATGTGCCTTTATCACCGCCGGCACTGTATGGCTATCAGAAAGTGTCCGTTTGGAACTGCGCATGCGTCATGTGCCCTTATCACCGCCCACACTGTATGACTATCAGAAAGTGTCCGTTTGGAACTGCGCATGCGTCATGTGCCCTTATCACCGCCCACACTGTATGGCTATCAGAAAGTGTCCGTATGTAACTTCGCATGCGTCATGTGCCCTTATCACCGCCCACACTGTATGACTATCAGAAAGTGTCAGTTTGGAACTGCGCATGCGTCATGTGCCCTTATCACCGCCCACACTGTGTGACTATCAGAAAGTGTCCATTTGGAACTGCGCATGCGTCATGTGCCCTTATCACCGCCCACACTGTATGGCTATCAGAAAGTGTCCTTATGTAAGTGCGCATGCGTCATGTGCCCTTATCACCGCCCACACTGCATGGCTATCAGAAAGTGTCCATTTGGAACTGCGCATGCGTCATGTGCCCTTATCACCGCCCACACTGTATGGCTATCAGAAAGTGTCCTTATGTAAGTGCGCATGCGTCATGTGCCCTTATCACCGCCCACACTGTATGGCTATCAGAAAGTGTCCGTTTGGAACTGCGCATGCGTCATGTGCCCTTATCACCGCCCACACTGTATGACTATCAGAAAGTGTCCGTTTGGAACTGCGCGTGCGTCATGTGCCTTTATCACCGCCGGCACTGTATGGCTATCAGAAAGTGTCCGTTTGGAACTGCGCATGCGTCATGTGCCCTTATCACCGCCCACACTGTATGACTATCAGAAAGTGTCCGTTTGGAACTGCGCATGCGTCATGTGCCTTTATCACCGCCGGCACTGTATGGCTATCAGAAAGTGTCCGTTTGGAACTGCACATGCGTCATGTGCCCTTATCACCGCCCACACTGTATGACTATCAGAAAGTGTCCGTTTGGAACTGCACATGCGTCATGTGCCCTTATCACCGCCCACACTGTATGACTATCAGAAAGTGTCAGTTTGGAACTGCGCATGCGTCATGTGCCCTTATCACCGCCCACACTGTATGACTATCAGAAAGTGTCCATTTGGAACTGCGCATGCGTCATGTGCCCTTATCACCGCCCACACTGTATGACTATCAGAAAGTGTCCGTATGTAACTGCGCATGCGTCATGTGCCCTTATCACCGCCCACACTGTATGGCTATCAGAAAGTGTCCGTATGTAACTGCGCATGCGTCATGTGCCCTTATCACCGCCCACACTGTATGGCTATCAGAAAGTGTCCGTATGTAACTTTGCATGCGTCATGTGCCCTTATCACCGCCCACACTGTGTGACTATCAGAAAGTGTCCATTTGGAACTGCGCATGCGTCATGTGCCCTTATCACCGCCCACACTGTATGGCTATCAGAAAGTGTCCTTATGTAAGTGCGCATGCGTCATGTGCCCTTATCACCGTCCACACTGTATGGCTATCAGAAAGTGTCCGTTTGGAACTGCGCATGCGTCATGTGCCCTTATCACCGCCCACACTGTATGACTATCAGAAAGTGTCCGTTTGGAACTGCGCGTGCGTCATGTGCCTTTATCACCGCCGGCACTGTATGGCTATCAGAAAGTGTCCGTTTGGAACTGCGCATGCGTCATGTGCCCTTATCACCGCCCACACTGTATGGCTATCAGAAAGTGTCCGTATGTAACTGCGCATGCATCATGTGCCCTTATCACCGCCCACACTGTATGACTATCAGAAAGTGTCCGTATGTAAGTGCGCATGCGTCATGTGCCCTTATCACCACCCACACTGTATGGCTATCAGAAAGTGTCCGTATGTAACTGCGCATGCATCATGTGCCCTTATCACCGCCCACACTGTATGGCTATCAGAAAGTGTCCTTATGTAAGTGCGCATGCGTCATGTGCCCTTATCACCGCCCACACTGTATGACTATCAGAAAGTGTCCGTATGTAACTGCGCATGCGTCATGTGCCCTTATCACCGCCCACACTGTATGACTATCAGAAAGTGTCAGTTTGGAACTGCGCATGCGTCATGTGCCCTTATCACCGCCCACACTGTATGACTATCAGAAAGTGTCCGTTTGGAACTGCGCGTGCGTCATGTGCCTTTATCACCGCCGGCACTGTATGGCTATCAGAAAGTGTCCGTTTGGAACTGCGCATGCGTCATGTGCCCTTATCACCGCCCACACTGTATGGCTATCAGAAAGTGTCCGTATGTAACTGTGCATGCGTCATGTGCCCTTATCACCGCCCACACTGTATGACTATCAGAAAGTGTCCGTTTGGAACTGCACATGCGTCATGTGCCCTTATCACCGCCCACACTGTATGACTATCAGAAAGTGTCCGTATGTAACTGTGCATGCGTCATGTGCCCTTATCACCGCCCACACTGTATGACTATCAGAAAGTGTCCGTATGTAACTGCGCATGCGTCATGTGCCCTTATCACCGTCCACACTGTATGACTATCAGAAAGTGTCCGTTTGGAACTGCGCATGCGTCATGTGCCCTTATCACCGTCCACACTGTATGGCTATCAGAAAGTGTCCGTATGTAACTGCGCATGCGTCATGTGCCCTTATCACCGCCCACACTGTATGACTATCAGAAAGTGTCCGTTTGGAACTGCGCATGCGTCATGTGCCCTTATCACCGCCCACACTGTATGGCTATCAGAAAGTGTCCGTTTGGAACTGCGCATGCGTCATGTGCCCTTATCACCGCCCACACTGTATGACTATCAGAAAGTGTCCGTTTGGAACTGTGCATGCGTCATGTGCCCTTATCACCGCCCACACTGTATGGCTATCAGAAAGTGTCCGTATGTAACTTCGCATGCGTCATGTGCCCTTATCACCGCCCACACTGTATGACTATCAGAAAGTGTCAGTTTGGAACTGCGCATGCGTCATGTGCCCTTATCACCGCCCACACTGTATGACTATCAGAAAGTGTCCATTTGGAACTGCGCATGCGTCATGTGCCCTTATCACCGCCCACACTGTATGGCTATCAGAAAGTGTCCGTATGTAACTTCGCATGCGTCATGTGCCCTTATCACCGCCCACACTGTATGGCTATCAGAAAGTGTCCGTATGTAACTTCGCATGCGTCATGTGCCCTTATCACCGCCCACACTGTATGACTATCAGAAAGTGTCCATTTGGAACTGCGCATGCGTCATGTGCCCTTATCACCGCCCACACTGTATGGCTATCAGAAAGTGTCCTTATGTAAGTGCGCATGCGTCATGTGCCCTTATCACCGCCCACACTGCATGGCTATCAGAAAGTGTCCATTTGGAACTGCGCATGCGTCTTGTGCCCTTATCACCGCCCACACTGTATGGCTATCAGAAAGTGTCCTTATGTAAGTGCGCATGCGTCATGTGCCCTTATCACCGCCCACACTGTATGGCTATCAGAAAGTGTCCGTTTGGAACTGCGCATGCGTCATGTGCCCTTATCACCGCCCACACTGTATGACTATCAGAAAGTGTCCGTTTGGAACTGCGCGTGCGTCATGTGCCTTTATCACCGCCGGCACTGTATGGCTATCAGAAAGTGTCCGTTTGGAACTGCGCATGCGTCATGTGCCCTTATCACCACCCACACTGTATGACTATCAGAAAGTGTCCGTTTGGAACTGCGCATGCGTCATGTGCCCTTATCACCGCCCACACTGTATGACTATCAGAAAGTGTCCGTTTGGAACTGCGCATGCGTCATGTGCCTTTATCACCGCCGGCACTGTATGGCTATCAGAAAGTGTCCGTATGTAACTGCGCATGCGTCATGTGCCCTTATCACCGCCCACACTGTATGGCTATCAGAAAGTGTCCGTTTGGAACTGCACATGCGTCATGTGCCCTTATCACCGCCCACACTGTATGACTATCAGAAAGTGTCCGTATGTAACTGCGCATGCGTCATGTGCCCTTATCACCGCCCACACTGTATGACTATCAGAAAGTGTCCGTTTGGAACTGCGCATGCGTCATGTGCCCTTATCACCGCCCACACTGTATGACTATCAGAAAGTGTCCGTATGTAACTGCGCATGCGTCATGTGCCCTTATCACCGCCCACACTGTATGACTATCAGAAAGTGTCCGTTTGGAACTGCGCATGCGTCATGTGCCCTTATCACCGCCCACACTGTATGACTATCAGAAAGTGTCCGTATGTAACTGCGCATGCGTCATGTGCCCTTATCACCGCCCACACTGTATGGCTATCAGAAAGTGTCCGTATGTAACTGTGCATGCGTCATGTGCCCTTATCACCGTCCACACTGTATGACTATCAGAAAGTGTCCGTTTGGAACTGCGCATGCGTCATGTGCCCTTATCACCGCCCACACTGTATGGCTATCAGAAAGTGTCCGTATGTAACTGCGCATGCATCATGTGCCCTTATCACCGCCCACACTGTATGACTATCAGAAAGTGTCCGTATGTAAGTGCGCATGCGTCATGTGCCCTTATCACCGCCCACACTGTATGACTATCAGAAAGTGTCCGTATGTAACTGCGCATGCGTCATGTGCCCTTATCACCGCCCACACTGTATGACTATCAGAAAGTGTCAGTTTGGAACTGCGCATGCGTCATGTGCCCTTATCACCGCCCACACTGTATGACTATCAGAAAGTGTCCATTTGGAACTGCGCATGCGTCATTTGCCCTTATCACCGCCCACACTGTATGGCTATCAGAAAGTGTCCGTATGTAACTGCGCATGCGTCATGTGCCCTTATCACCGCCCACACTGTATGACTATCAGAAAGTGTCCGTTTGGAACTGCGCATGCGTCATGTGCCTTTATCACCGCCGGCACTGTATGGCTATCAGAAAGTGTCCGTATGTAACTGCGCATGCGTCATGTGCCCTTATCACCGCCCACACTGTATGACTATCAGAAAGTGTCCGTTTGGAACTGCGCATGCGTCATGTGCCCTTATCACCGTCCACACTGTATGACTATCAGAAAGTGTCCGTTTGGAACTGCGCATGCGTCATGTGCCCTTATCACCGCCCACACTGTATGGCTATCAGAAAGTGTCCGTATGTAACTGCGCATGCATCATGTGCCCTTATCACCGCCCACACTGTATGACTATCAGAAAGTGTCCGTATGTAAGTGCGCATGCGTCATGTGCCCTTATCACCGCCCACACTGTATGACTATCAGAAAGTGTCAGTTTGGAACTGCGCATGCGTCATGTGCCCTTATCACCGCCCACACTGTATGACTATCAGAAAGTGTCCATTTGGAACTGCGCATGCGTCATTTGCCCTTATCACCGCCCACACTGTATGGCTATCAGAAAGTGTCCGTATGTAACTGCGCATGCGTCATGTGCCCTTATCACCGCCCACACTGTATGACTATCAGAAAGTGTCCGTATGTAACTGCGCATGCATCATGTGCCCTTATCACCGCCCACACTGTATGACTATCAGAAAGTGTCCATTTGGAACTGCGCATGCGTCATGTGCCCTTATCACCGCCCACACTGTATGGCTATCAGAAAGTGTCCGTATGTAACTGCGCATGCGTCATGTGCCCTTATCACCGCCCACACTGTATGACTATCAGAAAGTGTCCGTATGTAACTGCGCATGCGTCATGTGCCCTTATCACCGCCCACACTGTATGGCTATCAGAAAGTGTCCGTATGTAACTGCGCATGCGTCATGTGCCCTTATCACCGCCCACACTGTATGACTATCAGAAAGTGTCCGTATGTAACTGCGCATGCGTCATGTGCCCTTATCACCGCCCACACTGTATGGCTATCAGAAAGTGTCAGTTTGGAACTGCGCATGCGTCATGTGCCCTTATCACCGCCCACACTGTATGACTATCAGAAAGTGTCCATTTGGAACTGCGCATGCGTCATGTGCCCTTATCACCGCCCACACTGTATGGCTATCAGAAAGTGTCCGTATGTAAGTGCGCATGCGTCATGTGCCCTTATCACCGCCCACACTGTATGGCTATCAGCAGAGGCGGCTCTAGACTTTCTGAGGCCTTAGGCAAAACTTAGACATGAGGCCCCACTCACGCCCATAATGGGAAAAATATTATAAAAATGATAAAAATTAACTGTATGAATGCATATATTAACTTAATTCCTATGAACTATGAATTCACCGTTTCTATAAATTTCTCTAGCCAATTATTCTTTAATCAAATATCATTAAACATAGGGTGGGTGGGTATATATGTTACACGCACACAGATATAGATCAAATTGTGCAGCTGCCTACTCATTATCCTTTGTGCTGTCTCATAAATGTGAAATTAATTTGTCAACAAAGTATAAAACAAAAAAAAAAGTAATTTTACAACATATTCTAAAACATAACCTGTTTAATGCAACAAGTCCAATCCAGCTAAGGAGCAGTCCCAGCTGAGGGATATAGTCATAGTCCAACCCAGCTGATAGACATAGTCCGACCCATCCAATCCAGCTAAGGGACAGTCCCAGATAAGAGACAGCCCAGCTAAGAGACAGTCCAATCCAGCTAAAGGACAGTCACCGACCTCACATCCATGATACAAGAGATGGTCAGAGACTGTGTACGGGCAATAATACAGGAGATGGTCAGAGACTGTGTGTGGACAATGATACAGGAGATGGTCAGAGACTGTGTGTGGACAATGATACAGGAGATGGTCAGAGTCTATGCAGACAATTATACAGGAGACGGTCAGAGACTGTGCAGACAATGATACAGGCAAGGGTCAGAGACTGTGGACAATGATACAGGAGATGGTTTTATTATGGTAATGACAAGCAAACTCTTACCTGGCTAACATGGTATCAAACGTTGGAGCCACTGACAGGGTGCTGACAGACAATCATGCAGGAGATGGTCATAGACTGCGGAAAATTATACAGGAGATGGTCAGAGACTGTGTGTGGACAATGAATCAGGAGATGGTCAGAGACTGTGTGTGGACAATGAATAAGGAGATGGCCAGAGACTGTGTGTGGACAATGATACAGGAGACGGTCAGAGACTGTGTGTGGACAATGATACAGGAGACGGTCAGAGACTGTGTGTGGACAATGATACAGGAGACGGTCAGAGACTGTGTGTGGACAATGATACAGGAGACGGTCAGAGACTGTGTGTGGACAAGGATACAGGAGACGGTCAGAGACTGTGTGTGGACAAGGATACAGGAGACGGTCAGAGACTTGCAGAGACAATGATACAGGAGACGGTTTTATTATGGTAATAACAAGCAAACTCTTACCTGGCTAACACGGTATGAAAAGTTGGAGCCACTGACAGGGTGCTGACAGACAATCATGCCACAAAGATGCAGGAGATGGTCAGATACTGTGCGCAGATAATGATACAGGAAATGGTCAGAGACTGTGGGCGGACAATGATACAGGAGCCACTGTGCCATCAAAAGCAGCCACCGTGCCAGTAATCGCAGCCACTGTGTCATCAAACACAGCCACTGTGTCATCAAACGCAGCCACTGTGCCCTCAAACGCAGCCACTGTGCCAAAACGCAGCCACTGTGCCCATCAATTGCAGCCACTGTGCCCATCAAACTCAGCCACTGTGCCCATCAAATGCAGCCACTGCGCCATCAAACGCAGCCACTGTGCCATCAAACGCAACCACTGTGCCATCAAACGCAGCCACTGTGCCCTCAAACGCAGCCACTGTGCCCTCAAACGCAGCGACTGTGCCCTCAAACGCAGCCACTGTGCTCATCAATTGCAGCCACTGTGCCCATCAAATGCAGCCACTGCGCCATCAAACACAGCCACTGTGCCATCAAACGCATCCACTGTGCCATCAAACGCAGCCACTGTGCCCATCAAACGCAGCCACTGCGACATCAAACGCAGCCACCGTGCCAACAAAAGCAGCCACCGTGCCATCAAACACAGCCACTGTGCCCATCAATTGCAGCCACTGTGCCATCAAACTCAGCCACTGTGCCCATCAAATGCAGCCACCGTGCCCATCAAATGCAGCCACTGCGCCATCAATTGCAGCCACCGTGCCATCAAACTCAGCCACTGTGCCCATCAAATGCAGTCACTGCGCCATCAAACGTAGCCACTGTGCCCATCAAACGCAGCCACTGTGCCATCAAATGCAGCCACTGTGCCATCAAACGCAGCCACTGTGCCATCAAACACAGCCACCGTGCCCATCAAATGCAGCCACTGTGCCCATCAATTGCAGCCACCGTGCCCATCAATTGCAGCCACCGTGCCATCAAACTCAGCCACTGTGCCCATCAATTGCAGCCACCGTGCCATCAAACTCAGCCACTGTGCCCATCAATTGCAGCCACCGTGCCATCAAACTCAGCCACTGTACCCATCAAATGCAGTCATTGCGCCATCAAACGCAGCCACTGTGCCATCAAACGCCGCCACTGTGCCATCAAACGCAGCCACTGTGCCCATCAATTGCAGCCACTGTGCCATCAAACACAGCCACCGTGCCCATCAAATGCAGCCACCGTGTCATCAAACTCAGCCACTGTGCCCATCAAATGCAGCCACTGTGCCATCAATTGCAGCCACCGTGCCATCAAACTCAGCCACTGTGCCCATCAAATGCAGTCACTGCGCCATCAAATGCAGCCACTGTGCCAGCAAACGCAGCCACTGTGCCCATCAAACGCAGCCACTGTGCCATCAAACGCAGCCACTGTGCCCATCAAACTCAGCCACTGTGCCATCAAACGCAGCCACTGTGCCATCAAACACAGCCACCGTGCCCATCAAATGCAGCCACTGTGCCATCAAACGCAGCCACTGTGCTCAATAATTGCAGCCACTGTGCCATTAAACCCAGCCACTGTGCCATCAATTGCAGCCACCATGCCATCAAACACAGCCACTGTAAAGCATCCTCAGTAAAGCAGATGAAAAGTTATTTTTAGAATGTGTGAAAATAAAACTGTCTTGTCAATGCAGAGTTAATATGGCCTTTGGACTCTTAGATTTGGTGGGGGTGCATTGTTGTTAGGTTTTTCATATATATATATATATATATATATATATATATATATATATATATATATATATATATATATATATATATATATATATGAAAAACCTATATATAAACTGTACCTGATGATCCTGCTCCTCGCCTTGGTGACAAATTGGTAAAGGCAGCAGGACTCAGTTGGAGAAGCAACACATGATGTTCTAGCTCTGCCCTGCAGTGCAATCTGGGAGTTGTAGTCTCTGCAGAGCACAGGCACCAGACGGCCATGTTAAAGTCTATGTGCCTGTGCTCTGTGGGAGAACTACAATTCCCGGCATGCAATGGGGCCGCCGTTAGGGGAAGGAAGGGCTAGGACTCGGAGGACAGCGCTGCTGCTATTGGACACACAGGCAGCCTAAGCCATGCATATTAGACAGTCGGACATACTCTTATCACCCCCCTCATCCACCGCCGCGGAGCTCACTCTGTCTGCAGCTGTGTGCAGCGCGCCCGCCGCTCGCTCACCCCGCCGTTTGAGAGACACTCCACACAGCAGCAGACAGTGCAGCACAACACCTCAGAGACAAATTAGGCAATCGCTCGATGGCGAGGCCCTTCCTGTGGGCGAGGCCTAAGGCAATCGCCTAATTTGCCTAATTAAAGAGCCGCCTCTGGCTATCAGAAAGTGTCCGTATGTAACTTCGCATGCGTCATGTGCCCTTATCACCGCCCACACTGTATGACTATCAGAAAGTGTCCGTTTGGAACTGCGCGTGCGTCATGTGCCTTTATCACCGCCGGCACTGTATGGCTATCAGAAAGTGTCAGTTTGGAACTGCGCATGCGTCATGTGCCCTTATCACCGCCCACACTGTATGACTATCAGAAAGTGTCCGTTTGGAACTGCGCGTGCGTCATGTGCCTTTATCACCGCCGGCACTGTATGACTATCAGAAAGTGTCCGTTTGGAACTGCGCATGCGTCATGTGCCCTTATCACCGCCCACACTGTATGGCTATCAGAAAGTGTCCGTATGTAACTGTGCATGCGTCATGTGCCCTTATCACCGCCCACACTGTATGACTATCAGAAAGTGTCCGTTTGGAACTGCACATGCGTCATGTGCCCTTATCACCGCCCACACTGTATGACTATCAGAAAGTGTCCGTATGTAACTGCGCATGCGTCATGTGCCCTTATCACCGCCCACACTGTATGACTATCAGAAAGTGTCCGTTTGGAACTGCGCATGCGTCATGTGCCCTTATCACCGTCCACACTGTATGACTATCAGAAAGTGTCCGTTTGGAACTGTGCATGCGTCATGTGCCCTTATCACCGCCCACACTGTATGGCTATCAGAAAGTGTCCGTATGTAACTTCGCATGCGTCATGTGCCCTTATCACCGCCCACACTGTATGACTATCAGAAAGTGTCAGTTTGGAACTGCGCATGCGTCATGTGCCCTTATCACCGCCCACACTGTATGACTATCAGAAAGTGTCCATTTGGAACTGCGCATGCGTCATGTGCCCTTATCACCGCCCACACTGTATGGCTATCAGAAAGTGTCCGTATGTAACTTCGCATGCGTCATGTGCCCTTATCACCGCCCACACTGTATGACTATCAGAAAGTGTCCATTTGGAACTGCGCATGCGTCATGTGCCCTTATCACCGCCCACACTGTATGGCTATCAGAAAGTGTCCTTATGTAAGTGCGCATGCGTCATGTGCCCTTATCACCGCCCACACTGTATGACTATCAGAAAGTGTCCGTATGTAACTTCGCATGCGTCATGTGCCCTTATCACCGCCCACACTGTATGACTATCAGAAAGTGTCAGTTTGGAACTGCGCATGCGTCATGTGCCCTTATCACCGCCCACACTGTATGACTATCAGAAAGTGTCCATTTGGAACTGCGCATGCGTCATGTGCCCTTATCACCGCCCACACTGTATGGCTATCAGAAAGTGTCCGTATGTAACTTCGCATGCGTCATGTGCCCTTATCACCGCCCACACTGTATGACTATCAGAAAGTGTCCATTTGGAACTGCGCATGCGTCATGTGCCCTTATCACCGCCCACACTGTATGGCTATCAGAAAGTGTCCTTATGTAAGTGCGCATGCGTCATGTGCCCTTATCACCGCCCACACTGCATGGCTATCAGAAAGTGTCCATTTGGAACTGCGCATGCGTCTTGTGCCCTTATCACCGCCCACACTGTATGGCTATCAGAAAGTGTCCGTATGTAACTGCGCATGCGTCATGTGCCCTTATCACCGCCCACACTGTATGGCTATCAGAAAGTGTCCGTTTGGAACTGCGCATGCGTCATGTGCCCTTATCACCGCCCACACTGTATGACTATCAGAAAGTGTCTGTTTGGAACTGCGCGTGCGTCATGTGCCTTTATCACCGCCGGCACTGTATGGCTATCAGAAAGTGTCCGTTTGGAACTGCGCATGCGTCATGTGCCCTTATCACCGCCCACACTGTATGACTATCAGAAAGTGTCCGTTTGGAACTGCGCATGCGTCATGTGCCCTTATCACCGCCCACACTGTATGGCTATCAGAAAGTGTCCGTATGTAACTGCGCATGCGTCATGTGCCCTTATCACCGCCCACACTGTATGGCTATCAGAAAGTGTCCGTATGTAACTGTGCATGCGTCATGTGCCCTTATCACCGCCCACACTGTATGACTATCAGAAAGTGTCCGTTTGGAACTGCACATGCGTCATGTGCCCTTATCACCGCCCACACTGTATGACTATCAGAAAGTGTCCGTATGTAACTGTGCATGCGTCATGTGCCCTTATCACCGCCCACACTGTATGGCTATCAGAAAGTGTCCGTATGTAACTGCGCATGCGTCATGTGCCCCTATCACCGCCCACACTGTATGACTATCAGAAAGTGTCCGTTTGGAACTGCGCATGCGTCATGTGCCCTTATCACCGTCCACACTGTATGACTATCAGAAAGTGTCCGTTTGGAACTGCGCATGCGTCATGTGCCCTTATCACCGCCCACACTGTATGACTATCAGAAAGTGTCCGTTTGGAACTGCGCATGCGTCATGTGCCCTTATCACCGTCCACACTGTATGACTATCAGAAAGTGTCCGTTTGGAACTGCGCATGCGTCATGTGCCCTTATCACCGCCCACACTGTATGGCTATCAGAAAGTGTCCGTATGTAACTGCGCATGCATCATGTGCCCTTATCACCGCCCACACTGTATGACTATCAGAAAGTGTCCGTATGTAAGTGCGCATGCGTCATGTGCCCTTATCACCGCCCACACTGTATGACTATCAGAAAGTGTCCGTATGTAACTGCGCATGCGTCATGTGCCTTTATCACCGCCCACACTGTATGACTATCAGAAAGTGTCCGTATGTAACTGCGCATGCGTCATGTGCCCTTATCACCGTCCACACTGTATGGCTATCAGAAAGTGTCCGTATGTAACTGCGCATGCGTCATGTGCCCTTATCACCGCCCACACTGTATGACTATCAGAAAGTGTCCATTTGGAACTGCGCATGCGTCATGTGCCCTTATCACCGCCCACACTGTATGGCTATCAGAAAGTGTCCGTATGTAACTGCGCATGCGTCATGTGCCCTTATCACCGCCCACACTGTATGACTATCAGAAAGTGTCCGTATGTAACTGCGCATGCGTCATGTGCCTTTATCACCGCCCACACTGTATGGCTATCAGAAAGTGTCCGTATGTAACTGCGCATGCGTCATGTGCCCTTATCACCGCCCACACTGTATGGCTATCAGAAAGTGTCCGTATGTAACTGCGCATGCGTCATGTGCCCTTATCACCGCCCACACTGTGTGACTATCAGAAAGTGTCCGTATGTAACTGCGCATGCGTCATGTGCCCTTATCACCGCCCACACTGTATGACTATCAGAAAGTGTCAGTTTGGAACTGCGCATGCGTCATGTGCCCTTATCACCGCCCACACTGTATGACTATCAGAAAGTGTCAGTTTGGAACTGCGCATGCGTCATGTGCCCTTATCACCGCCCACACTGTATGACTATCAGAAAGTGTCCATTTGGAACTGCGCATGCGTCATGTGCCCTTATCACCGCCCACACTGTATGGCTATCAGAAAGTGTCCGTATGTAACTGCGCATGCGTCATGTGCCCTTATCACCGCCCACACTGTATGGCTATCAGAAAGTGTCCGTATGTAACTGCGCATGCGTCAAGTGCCCTTATCACCGCCCACACTGTATGACTATCAGAAAGTGTCCGTTTGGAACTGCGCGTGCGTCATGTGCCTTTATCACCGCCGGCACTGTATGGCTATCAGAAAGTGTCAGTTTGGAACTGCGCATGCGTCATGTGCCCTTATCACCGCCCACACTGTATGACTATCAGAAAGTGTCCGTTTGGAACTGCGCGTGCGTCATGTGCCCTTATCACCGCCCACACTGTATGGCTATCAGAAAGTGTCCGTATGTAACTGTGCATGCGTCATGTGCCCTTATCACCGCCCACACTGTATGACTATCAGAAAGTGTCCATATGTAACTGCGCATGCGTCATGTGCCCTTATCACCGCCGGCACTGTATGACTATCAGAAAGTGTCCGTATGTAACTGCGCATGCGTCATGTGCCCTTATCACCGCCCACACTGTATGGCTATCAGAAAGTGTCCGTATGTAACTTCGCATGCGTCATGTGCCCTTATCACCGCCCACACTGTATGACTATCAGAAAGTGTCAGTTTGGAACTGCGCATGCGTCATGTGCCCTTATCACCGCCCACACTGTGTGACTATCAGAAAGTGTCCATTTGGAACTGCGCATGCGTCATGTGCCCTTATCACCGCCCACACTGTATGGCTATCAGAAAGTGTCCTTATGTAAGTGCGCATGCGTCATGTGCCCTTATCACCGCCCACACTGCATGGCTATCAGAAAGTGTCCATTTGGAACTGCGCATGCGTCATGTGCCCTTATCACCGCCCACACTGTATGGCTATCAGAAAGTGTCCTTATGTAAGTGCGCATGCGTCATGTGCCCTTATCACCGCCCACACTGTATGGCTATCAGAAAGTGTCCGTTTGGAACTGCGCATGCGTCATGTGCCCTTATCACCGCCCACACTGTATGGCTATCAGAAAGTGTCCGTATGTAACTTCGCATGCGTCATGTGCCCTTATCACCGCCCACACTGTATGACTATCAGAAAGTGTCCGTTTGGAACTGCGCGTGCGTCATGTGCCTTTATCACCGCCGGCACTGTATGGCTATCAGAAAGTGTCCGTTTGGAACTGCGCATGCGTCATGTGCCCTTATCACCGCCCACACTGTATGGCTATCAGAAAGTGTCCGTATGTAACTGTGCATGCGTCATGTGCCCTTATCACCGCCCACACTGTATGACTATCAGAAAGTGTCCGTATGTAAGTGCGCATGCGTCATGTGCCCTTATCACCGCCCACACTGTATGACTATCAGAAAGTGTCCGTATGTAACTGTGCATGCGTCATGTGCCCTTATCACCGCCCACACTGTATGACTATCAGAAAGTGTCCGTATGTAACTGCGCATGCGTCATGTGCCCTTATCACCGCCCACACTGTATGACTATCAGAAAGTGTCCGTTTGGAACTGCGCATGCGTCATGTGCCCTTATCACCGCCCACACTGTATGACTATCAGAAAGTGTCCGTTTGGAACTGCGCATGCGTCATGTGCCCTTATCACCGCCCACACTGTATGACTATCAGAAAGTGTCCGTTTGGAACTGTGCATGCGTCATGTGCCCTTATCACCGCCCACACTGTATGGCTATCAGAAAGTGTCCGTATGTAACTGCGCATGCGTCATGTGCCCTTATCACTGCCCACAATGTATGGCTATCAGAAAGTGTCCGTATGTAAGTGCGCATGCGTCATGTGCCCTTATCACCGCCCACACTGTATGACTATCAGAAAGTGTCCGTATGTAACTGCGCATGCGTCATGTGCCCTTATCACCGCCCACACTGTATGACTATCAGAAAGTGTCAGTTTGGAACTGCGCATGCGTCATGTGCCCTTATCACCGCCCACACTGTATGACTATCAGAAAGTGTCCATTTGGAACTGCGCATGCGTCATTTGCCCTTATCACCGCCCACACTGTATGGCTATCAGAAAGTGTCCGTATGTAACTGCGCATGCGTCATGTGCCCTTATCACCGCCCACACTGTATGACTATCAGAAAGTGTCCATTTGGAACTGCGCATGCGTCATGTGCCCTTATCACCGCCCACACTGTATGACTATCAGAAAGTGTCCGTATGTAACTGCGCATGCGTCATGTGCCCTTATCACCGCCCACACTGTATGGCTATCAGAAAGTGTCCGTATGTAACTGCGCATGCGTCATGTGCCCTTATCACCGCCCACACTGTATGACTATCAGAAAGTGTCCGTATGTAACTGCGCATGCGTCATGTGCCCTTATCACCGCCCACACTGTATGGCTATCAGAAAGTGTCCGTATGTAACTTCGCATGCGTCATGTGCCCTTATCACCGCCCACACTGTGTGACTATCAGAAAGTGTCCATTTGGAACTGCGCATGCGTCATGTGCCCTTATCACCGCCCACACTGTATGGCTATCAGAAAGTGTCCTTATGTAAGTGCGCATGCGTCATGTGCCCTTATCACCGCCCACACTGTATGGCTATCAGAAAGTGTCCGTTTGGAACTGCGCATGCGTCATGTGCCCTTATCACCGCCCACACTGTATGACTATCAGAAAGTGTCCGTTTGGAACTGCGCGTGCGTCATGTGCCTTTATCACCGCCGGCACTGTATGGCTATCAGAAAGTGTCCGTATGTAACTGCGCATGCGTCATGTGCCCTTATCACCGCCCACACTGTATGGCTATCAGAAAGTGTCCGTATGTAACTGCGCATGCGTCATGTGCCCTTATCACCGCCCACACTGTATGACTATCAGAAAGTGTCCGTATGTAACTGCGCATGCGTCATGTGCCCTTATCACCGCCCACACTGTATGACTATCAGAAAGTGTCCGTATGTAACTGCGCATGCGTCATGTGCCCTTATCACCGCCCACACTGTATGACTATCAGAAAGTGTCCGTATGTAACTGCGCATGCGTCATGTGCCCTTATCACCGCCCACACTGTATGACTATCAGAAAGTGTCCGTTTGGAACTGCGCATGCGTCATGTGCCCTTATCACCGCCCACACTGTATGACTATCAGAAAGTGTCCGTTTGGAACTGCGCATGCGTCATGTGCCCTTATCACCGCCCACACTGTATGACTATCAGAAAGTGTCCGTTTGGAACTGCGCATGCGTCATGTGCCCTTATCACCGTCCACACTGTATGACTATCAGAAAGTGTCCGTTTGGAACTGTGCATGCGTCATGTGCCCTTATCACCGCCCACACTGTATGGCTATCAGAAAGTGTCCGTATGTAACTGCGCATGCATCATGTGCCCTTATCACCGCCCACACTGTATGACTATCAGAAAGTGTCCGTATGTAAGTGCGCATGCGTCATGTGCCCTTATCACCGCCCACACTGTATGACTATCAGAAAGTGTCCGTATGTAACTGCGCATGCGTCATGTGCCCTTATCACCGCCCACACTGTATGACTATCAGAAAGTGTCAGTTTGGAACTGCGCATGCGTCATGTGCCCTTATCACCGCCCACACTGTATGACTATCAGAAAGTGTCCATTTGGAACTGCGCATGCGTCATGTGCCCTTATCACCGCCCACACTGTATGGCTATCAGAAAGTGTCCGTATGTAACTTCGCATGCGTCATGTGCCCTTATCACCGCCCACACTGTATGACTATCAGAAAGTGTCAGTTTGGAACTGCGCATGCGTCATGTGCCCTTATCACCGCCCACACTGTGTGACTATCAGAAAGTGTCCGTATGTAACTGCGCATGCGTCATGTGCCCTTATCACCGCCCACACTGTATGACTATCAGAAAGTGTCCGTATGTAAGTGCGCATGCGTCATGTGCCCTTATCACCGCCCACACTGTATGACTATCAGAAAGTGTCCGTATGTAACTGCGCATGCGTCATGTGCCCTTATCACCGCCGGCACTGTATGACTATCAGAAAGTGTCCGTTTGGAACTGCGCATGCGTCATGTGCCCTTATCACCGCCCACACTGTATGACTATCAGAAAGTGTCCGTTTGGAACTGCGCGTGCGTCATGTGCCTTTATCACCGCCGGCACTGTATGGCTATCAGAAAGTGTCCGTATGTAACTGCGCATGCGTCATGTGCCCTTATCACCGTCCACACTGTATGACTATCAGAAAGTGTCCGTTTGGAACTGCGCATGCGTCATGTGCCCTTATCACCGTCCACACTGTATGACTATCAGAAAGTGTCCGTTTGGAACTGCGCATGCGTCATGTGCCCTTATCACCGCCCACACTGTATGACTATCAGAAAGTGTCCGTTTGGAACTGTGCATGCGTCATGTGCCCTTATCACCGCCCACACTGTATGGCTATCAGAAAGTGTCCGTATGTAACTGCGCATGCGTCATGTGCCCTTATCACCGCCCACACTGTATGGCTATCAGAAAGTGTCCGTATGTAACTGCGCATGCGTCATGTGCCCTTATCACCGCCCACACTGTATGACTATCAGAAAGTGTCCGTATGTAACTGCGCATGCGTCATGTGCCCTTATCACCGCCCACACTGTATGACTATCAGAAAGTGTCAGTTTGGAACTGCGCATGCGTCATGTGCCCTTATCACCGCCCACACTGTATGACTATCAGAAAGTGTCCGTATGTAACTGCGCATGCGTCATGTGCCCTTATCACCGCCCACACTGTATGACTATCAGAAAGTGTCCATTTGGAACTGCGCATGCGTCATGTGCCCTTATCACCGCCCACACTGTATGGCTATCAGAAAGTGTCCGTATGTAACTGCGCATGCGTCATGTGCCCTTATCACCGCCCACACTGTATGGCTATCAGAAAGTGTCCGTTTGGAACTGCGCATGCGTCATGTGCCCTTATCACCGCCCACACTGTATGGCTATCAGAAAGTGTCAGTTTGGAACTGCGCATGCGTCATGTGCCCTTATCACCGCCCACACTGTATGACTATCAGAAAGTGTCCATTTGGAACTGCGCATGCGTCATGTGCCCTTATCACCGCCCACACTGTATGGCTATCAGAAAGTGTCCGTATGTAACTTCGCATGCGTCATGTGCCCTTATCACCGCCCACACTGTATGACTATCAGAAAGTGTCAGTTTGGAACTGCGCATGCGTCATGTGCCCTTATCACCGCCCACACTGTATGGCTATCAGAAAGTGTCCGTATGTAACTGCGCATGCGTCATGTGCCCTTATCACCGCCCACACTGTGTGACTATCAGAAAGTGTCCGTATGTAACTGCGCATGCGTCATGTGCCCTTATCACCGCCCACACTGTATGACTATCAGAAAGTGTCCGTATGTAACTGCGCATGCGTCATGTGCCCTTATCACCGCCGGCACTGTATGACTATCAGAAAGTGTCCGTATGTAACTGCGCATGCGTCATGTGCCCTTATCACCGCCCACACTGTATGACTATCAGAAAGTGTCAGTTTGGAACTGCGCATGCGTCATGTGCCCTTATCACCGCCCACACTGTATGACTATCAGAAAGTGTCCGTATGTAACTGCACATGCGTCATGTGCCCTTATCACCGCCCACACTGTATGGCTATCAGAAAGTGTCCGTATGTAACTTCGCATGCGTCATGTGCCCTTATCACCGCCCACACTGTATGACTATCAGAAAGTGTCAGTTTGGAACTGCGCATGCGTCATGTGCCCTTATCACCGCCCACACTGTGTGACTATCAGAAAGTGTCCATTTGGAACTGCGCATGCGTCATGTGCCCTTATCACCGCCCACACTGTATGGCTATCAGAAAGTGTCCTTATGTAAGTGCGCATGCGTCATGTGCCCTTATCACCGCCCACACTGTATGGCTATCAGAAAGTGTCCGTTTGGAACTGCGCATGCGTCATGTGCCCTTATCACCGCCCACACTGTATGACTATCAGAAAGTGTCCGTATGTAACTGTGCATGCGTCATGTGCCCTTATCACCGCCCACACTGTATGACTATCAGAAAGTGTCCGTTTGGAACTGCGCGTGCGTCATGTGCCTTTATCACCGCCGGCACTGTATGGCTATCAGAAAGTGTCCGTATGGAACTGCGCATGCGTCATGTGCCCTTATCACCACCCACACTGTATGGCTATCAGAAAGTGTCCGTATGTAACTGTGCATGCGTCATGTGCCCTTATCACCGCCCACACTGTATGACTATCAGAAAGTGTCCGTTTGGAACTGCGCATGCGTCATATGCCCTTATCACCGTCCACACTGTATGACTATCAGAAAGTGTCCGTTTGGAACTGCGCATGCGTCATGTGCCCTTATCACCGCCCACACTGTATGGCTATCAGAAAGTGTCCGTTTGGAACTGCGCATGCGTCATGTGCCCTTATCACCGCCCACACTGTATGGCTATCAGAAAGTGTCCGTATGTAACTGCGCATGCATCATGTGCCCTTATCACCGCCCACACTGTATGACTATCAGAAAGTGTCCGTATGTAAGTGCGCATGCGTCATGTGCCCTTATCACCGCCCACACTGTATGACTATCAGAAAGTGTCCGTATGTAACTGCGCATGCGTCATGTGCCCTTATCACCGCCCACACTGTATGACTATCAGAAAGTGTCAGTTTGGAACTGCGCATGCGTCATGTGCCCTTATCACCGCCCACACTGTATGACTATCAGAAAGTGTCCATTTGGAACTGCGCATGCGTCATTTGCCCTTATCACCGCCCACACTGTATGGCTATCAGAAAGTGTCCGTATGTAACTGCGCATGCGTCATGTGCCCTTATCACCGCCCACACTGTATGACTATCAGAAAGTGTCCGTATGTAACTGCGCATGCGTCATGTGCCCTTATCACCGCCCACACTGTATGGCTATCAGAAAGTGTCCGTATGTAACTTCGCATGCGTCATGTGCCCTTATCACCGCCCACACTGTATGACTATCAGAAAGTGTCCGTATGTAACTGCGCATGCGTCATGTGCCCTTATCACCGCCCACACTGTATGGCTATCAGAAAGTGTCCGTATGTAACTTCGCATGCGTCATGTGCCCTTATCACCGCCCACACTGTATGACTATCAGAAAGTGTCAGTTTGGAACTGCGCATGCGTCATGTGCCCTTATCACCGCCCACACTGTGTGACTATCAGAAAGTGTCCATTTGGAACTGCGCATGCGTCATGTGCCCTTATCACCGCCCACACTGTATGGCTATCAGAAAGTGTCCTTATGTAAGTGCGCATGCGTCATGTGCCCTTATCACCGCCCACACTGTATGGCTATCAGAAAGTGTCCATTTGGAACTGCGCATGCGTCATGTGCCCTTATCACCGCCCACACTGTATGGCTATCAGAAAGTGTCCTTATGTAAGTGCGCATGCGTCATGTGCCCTTATCACCGCCCACACTGTATGGCTATCAGAAAGTGTCCATTTGGAACTGCGCATGCGTCATGTGCCCTTATCACCGCCCACACTGTATGGCTATCAGAAAGTGTCCGTTTGGAACTGCGCATGCGTCATGTGCCCTTATCACCGCCCACACTGTATGACTATCAGAAAGTGTCCGTTTGGAACTGCGCATGCGTCATGTGCCTTTATCACCGCCGGCACTGTATGGCTATCAGAAAGTGTCCGTTTGGAACTGCGCATGCGTCATGTGCCCTTATCACCGCCCACACTGTATGGCTATCAGAAAGTGTCCGTATGTAACTGTGCATGCGTCATGTGCCCTTATCACCGCCCACACTGTATGACTATCAGAAAGTGTCCATTTGGAACTGCGCATGCGTCATGTGCCCTTATCACCGTCCACACTGTATGGCTATCAGAAAGTGTCCGTATGTAACTGCGCATGCGTCATGTGCCCTTATCACCGCCCACACTGTATGACTATCAGAAAGTGTCCGTATGTAACTGCGCATGCGTCATGTGCCCTTATCACCGCCCACACTGTATGACTATCAGAAAGTGTCCGTATGTAACTGCGCATGCGTCATGTGCCCTTATCACCGCCCACACTGTATGGCTATCAGAAAGTGTCCTTATGTAAGTGCGCATGCGTCATGTGCCCTTATCACCGCCCACACTGTATGGCTATCAGAAAGTGTCCGTATGTAACTGCGCATGCGTCATGTGCCCTTATCACCGCCCACACTGTATGGCTATCAGAAAGTGTCCGTATGTAACTGCGCATGCGTCAAGTGCCCTTATCACCGCCGGCACTGTATGGCTATCAGAAAGTGTCCGTATGTAACTGCGCATGCGTCATGTGCCCTTATCACCGCCCACACTGTATGGCTATCAGAAAGTGTCCGTATGTAACTGTGCATGCGTCATGTGCCCTTATCACCGCCCACACTGTATGACTATCAGAAAGTGTCCGTTTGGAACTGCACATGCGTCATGTGCCCTTATCACCGCCCACACTGTATGGCTATCAGAAAGTGTCCGTATGTAACTGCGCATGCGTCATGTGCCCTTATCACCGCCCACACTGTATGACTATCAGAAAGTGTCAGTTTGGAACTGCGCATGCGTCATGTGCCCTTATCACCGCCCACACTGTATGACTATCAGAAAGTGTCCATTTGGAACTGCGCATGCGTCATGTGCCCTTATCACCGCCCACACTGTATGGCTATCAGAAAGTGTCCGTATGTAACTGCGCATGCGTCATGTGCCCTTATCACCGCCCACACTGTATGACTATCAGAAAGTGTCCGTATGTAACTGCGCATGCGTCATGTGCCCTTATCACCGCCCACACTGTATGGCTATCAGAAAGTGTCCGTATGTAACTGCGCATGCGTCATGTGCCCTTATCACCGCCCACACTGTATGGCTATCAGAAAGTGTCCGTATGTAACTGCGCATGCGTCATGTGCCCTTATCACCGCCCACACTGTATGACTATCAGAAAGTGTCAGTTTGGAACTGCGCATGCGTCATGTGCCCTTATCACCGCCCACACTGTATGACTATCAGAAAGTGTCCGTATGTAAGTGCGCATGCGTCATGTGCCCTTATCACCGCCCACACTGTATGGCTATCAGAAAGTGTCCGTATGTAAGTGCGCATGCGTCATGTGCCCTTATCACCGCCCACACTGTATGGCTATCAGAAAGTGTCCGTATGTAAGTGCGCATGCGTCATGTGCCCTTATCACCGCCCACACTGTATGGCTATCAGAAAGTGTCCGTATGTAACTGCGCATGCGTCATGTGCCCTTATCACCGCCCACACTGTATGACTATCAGAAAGTGTCAGTTTGGAACTGCGCATGCGTCATGTGCCCTTATCACCGCCCACACTGTATGACTATCAGAAAGTGTCCGTATGTAAGTGCGCATGCGTCATGTGCCCTTATCACCGCCCACACTGTATGACTATCAGAAAGTGTCCATTTGGAACTGCGCATGCGTCATGTGCCCTTATCACCGCCCACACTGTATGGCTATCAGAAAGTGTCCGTATGTAACTTCGCATGCGTCATGTGCCCTTATCACCGCCCACACTGTATGACTATCAGAAAGTGTCCATTTGGAACTGCGCATGCGTCATGTGCCCTTATCACCGCCCACACTGTATGGCTATCAGAAAGTGTCCTTATGTAAGTGCGCATGCGTCATGTGCCCTTATCACCGCCCACACTGTATGGCTATCAGAAAGTGTCCGTTTGGAACTGCGCATGCGTCATGTGCCCTTATCACCGCCCACACTGTATGACTATCAGAAAGTGTCCGTTTGGAACTGCGCGTGCGTCATGTGCCTTTATCACCGCCGGCACTGTATGGCTATCAGAAAGTGTCCGTTTGGAACTGCGCATGCGTCATGTGCCCTTATCACCGCCCACACTGTATGACTATCAGAAAGTGTCCGTTTGGAACTGCGCGTGCGTCATGTGCCTTTATCACCGCCGGCACTGTATGGCTATCAGAAAGTGTCCGTATGTAACTGCGCATGCGTCATGTGCCCTTATCACCGCCCACACTGTATGGCTATCAGAAAGTGTCCGTATGTAAGTGCGCATGCGTCATGTGCCCTTATCACCGCCCACACTGTATGACTATCAGAAAGTGTCCGTATGTAACTGTGCATGCGTCATGTGCCCTTATCACCGCCCACACTGTATGACTATCAGAAAGTGTCCGTTTGGAACTGCGCATGCGTCATGTGCCCTTATCACCGTCCACACTGTATGACTATCAGAAAGTGTCCGTTTGGAACTGCGCATGCGTCATGTGCCCTTATCACCGCCCACACTGTATGACTATCAGAAAGTGTCCGTTTGGAACTGCGCATGCGTCATGTGCCCTTATCACCGTCCACACTGTATGACTATCAGAAAGTGTCCGTTTGGAACTGCGCATGCGTCATGTGCCCTTATCACCGCCCACACTGTATGACTATCAGAAAGTGTCCGTTTGGAACTGCGCATGCGTCATGTGCCCTTATCACCGTCCACACTGTATGACTATCAGAAAGTGTCCGTTTGGAACTGTGCATGCGTCATGTGCCCTTATCACCGCCCACACTGTATGGCTATCAGAAAGTGTCCGTATGTAACTGCGCATGCATCATGTGCCCTTATCACCGCCCACACTGTATGACTATCAGAAAGTGTCCGTATGTAAGTGCGCATGCGTCATGTGCCCTTATCACCGCCCACACTGTATGACTATCAGAAAGTGTCCGTATGTAACTGCGCATGCGTCATGTGCCCTTATCACCGCCCACACTGTATGACTATCAGAAAGTGTCAGTTTGGAACTGCGCATGCATCATGTGCCCTTATCACCGCCCACACTGTGTGACTATCAGAAAGTGTCCATATGTAACTGCGCATGCGTCATGTGCCCTTATCACCGCCCACACTGTATGACTATCAGAAAGTGTCCGTATGTAACTGCGCATGCGTCATGTGCCCTTATCACCGCCCACACTGTATGGCTATCAGAAAGTGTCCGTATGTAACTTCGCATGCGTCATGTGCCCTTATCACCGCCCACACTGTATGACTATCAGAAAGTGTCAGTTTGGAACTGCGCATGCGTCATGTGCCCTTATCACCGCCCACACTGTATGACTATCAGAAAGTGTCCGTATGTAACTGCGCATGCGTCATGTGCCCTTATCACCGCCCACACTGTATGACTATCAGAAAGTGTCCGTATGTAAGTGCGCATGCGTCATGTGCCCTTATCACCGCCCACACTGTATGACTATCAGAAAGTGTCCGTATGTAACTGCGCATGCGTCATGTGCCCTTATCACCGCCCACACTGTATGACTATCAGAAAGTGTCAGTTTGGAACTGCGCATGCGTCATGTGCCCTTATCACCGTCCACACTGTATGACTATCAGAAAGTGTCCGTATGTAACTGCGCATGCGTCATGTGCCCTTATCACCGCCCACACTGTATGGCTATCAGAAAGTGTCCGTATGTAACTTCGCATGCGTCATGTGCCCTTATCACCGCCCACACTGTATGACTATCAGAAAGTGTCAGTTTGGAACTGCGCATGCGTCATGTGCCCTTATCACCGCCCACACTGTGTGACTATCAGAAAGTGTCCATTTGGAACTGCGCATGCGTCATGTGCCCTTATCACCGCCCACACTGTATGGCTATCAGAAAGTGTCCTTATGTAAGTGCGCATGCGTCATGTGCCCTTATCACCGCCCACACTGTATGGCTATCAGAAAGTGTCCGTTTGGAACTGCGCATGCGTCATGTGCCCTTATCACCGCCCACACTGTATGACTATCAGAAAGTGTCCGTTTGGAACTGCGCATGCGTCATGTGCCCTTATCACCGCCCACACTGTATGGCTATCAGAAAGTGTCCGTTTGGAACTGCGCATGCGTCATGTGCCCTTATCACCGCCCACACTGTATGACTATCAGAAAGTGTCCGTTTGGAACTGCGCGTGCGTCATGTGCCTTTATCACCGCCGGCACTGTATGGCTATCAGAAAGTGTCCGTATGTAACTGCGCATGCGTCATGTGCCCTTATCACCGCCCACACTGTATGGCTATCAGAAAGTGTCCGTATGTAACTGTGCATGCGTCATGTGCCCTTATCACCGCCCACACTGTATGGCTATCAGAAAGTGTCCGTTTGGAACTGCACATGCGTCATGTGCCTTTATCACCGCCCACACTGTATGGCTATCAGAAAGTGTCCGTTTGGAACTGCGCATGCGTCATGTGCCCTTATCACCGCCCACACTGTATGGCTATCAGAAAGTGTCCGTTTGGAACTGCGCATGCGTCATGTGCCCTTATCACCGCCCACACTGTATGGCTATCAGAAAGTGTCCGTTTGGAACTGCGCATGCGTCATGTGCCCTTATCACCGCCCACACTGTATGACTATCAGAAAGTGTCCGTTTGGAACTGCGCATGCGTCATGTGCCCTTATCACCGCCCACACTGTATGACTATCAGAAAGTGTCCGTATGTAACTGCACATGCGTCATGTGCCTTTATCACCGCCCACACTGTATGGCTATCAGAAAGTGTCCGTTTGGAACTGCGCATGCGTCATGTGCCCTTATCACCGCCCACACTGTATGGCTATCAGAAAGTGTCCGTATGTAACTGTGCATGCGTCATGTGCCCTTATCACCGCCCACACTGTATGACTATCAGAAAGTGTCCGTATGTAACTGTGCATGCGTCATGTGCCCTTATCACCGCCCACACTGTATGACTATCAGAAAGTGTCCGTATGTAACTGCGCATGCGTCATGTGCCCTTATCACCGCCCACACTGTATGACTATCAGAAAGTGTCCGTTTGGAACTGCGCATGCGTCATGTGCCCTTATCACCGTCCACACTGTATGACTATCAGAAAGTGTCCGTTTGGAACTGCGCATGCGTCATGTGCCCTTATCACCGCCCACACTGTATGACTATCAGAAAGTGTCCGTTTGGAACTGCGCATGCGTCATGTGCCCTTATCACCGCCCACACTGTATGACTATCAGAAAGTGTCCGTATGTAACTGCGCATGCGTCATGTGCCCTTATCACCGTCCACACTGTATGACTATCAGAAAGTGTCCGTTTGGAACTGCGCATGCGTCATGTGCCCTTATCACCGCCCACACTGTATGACTATCAGAAAGTGTCAGTTTGGAACTGCGCATGCGTCATGTGCCCTTATCACCGCCCACACTGTATGGCTATCAGAAAGTGTCTGTTTGGAACTGCGCATGCGTCATGTGCCCTTATCACCGCCCACACTGTATGACTATCAGAAAGTGTCCGTATGTAAGTGCGCATGCGTCATGTGCCCTTATCACCGCCCACACTGTATGACTATCAGAAAGTGTCAGTTTGGAACTGCGCATGCGTCATGTGCCCTTATCACCGCCCACACTGTATGGCTATCAGAAAGTGTCTGTTTGGAACTGCGCATGCGTCATGTGCCCTTATCACCGCCCACACTGTATGACTATCAGAAAGTGTCCATTTTGAACTGTGCATGCGTCATTTGCCCTTATCACCGCCCACACTGTATGGCTATCAGAAAGTGTCCGTATGTAACTGCGCATGCGTCATGTGCCCTTATCACCGCCCACACTGTATGACTATCAGAAAGTGTCCATTTGGAACTGCGCATGCGTCATGTGCCCTTATCACCGCCCACACTGTATGGCTATCAGAAAGTGTCCGTATGTAACTGCGCATGCGTCATGTGCCCTTATCACCGCCCACACTGTATGACTATCAGAAAGTGTCCGTATGTAACTGCACATGCGTCATGTGCCCTTATCACCGCCCACACTGTATGGCTATCAGAAAGTGTCCGTATGTAACTGCGCATGCGTCATGTGCCCTTATCACCGCCCACACTGTATGACTATCAGAAAGTGTCCGTATGTAACTGCGCATGCGTCATGTGCCCTTATCACCGCCCACACTGTATGGCTATCAGAAAGTGTCCGTATGTAACTGCGCATGCGTCATGTGCCCTTATCACCGCCCACACTGTATGACTATCAGAAAGTGTCAGTTTGGAACTGCGCATGCGTCATGTGCCCTTATCACCGCCCACACTGTATGACTATCAGAAAGTGTCCATTTGGAACTGCGCATGCGTCATGTGCCCTTATCACCGCCCACACTGTATGACTATCAGAAAGTGTCAGTTTGGAACTGCGCATGCGTCATGTGCCCTTATCACCGCCCACACTGTATGACTATCAGAAAGTGTCCATTTGGAACTGCGCATGCGTCATGTGCCCTTATCACCGCCCACACTGTATGGCTATCAGAAAGTGTCCGTATGTAAGTGCGCATGCGTCATGTGCCCTTATCACCGCCCACACTGTATGGCTATCAGAAAGTGTCCGTATGTAACTGCGCATGCGTCAAGTGCCCTTATCACCGCCCACACTGTATGACTATCAGAAAGTGTCCGTTTGGAACTGCGCGTGCGTCATGTGCCTTTATCACCGCCGGCACTGTATGGCTATCAGAAAGTGTCAGTTTGGAACTGCGCATGCGTCATGTGCCCTTATCACCGCCCACACTGTATGACTATCAGAAAGTGTCCGTTTGGAACTGCGCATGCGTCATGTGCCCTTATCACCGCCCACACTGTATGGCTATCAGAAAGTGTCCGTTTGGAACTGCGCATGCGTCATGTGCCCTTATCACCGCCCACACTGTATGGCTATCAGAAAGTGTCCGTATGTAACTGTGCATGCGTCATGTGCCCTTATCACCGCCCACACTGTATGACTATCAGAAAGTGTCCATTTGGAACTGCGCATGCGTCATGTGCCCTTATCACCGTCCACACTGTATGACTATCAGAAAGTGTCCATTTGGAACTGCGCATGCGTCATGTGCCCTTATCACCGCCCACACTGTATGACTATCAGAAAGTGTCCATATGTAACTGCGCATGCGTCATGTGCCCTTATCACCGCCCACACTGTATGGCTATCAGAAAGTGTCCGTATGTAACTGCGCATGCGTCATGTGCCCTTATCACCGCCGGCACTGTATGACTATCAGAAAGTGTCCGTATGTAACTGCGCATGCGTCATGTGCCCTTATCACCGCCCACACTGTATGACTATCAGAAAGTGTCCGTATGTAACTGCGCATGCGTCATGTGCCCTTATCACCGCCCACACTGTATGGCTATCAGAAAGTGTCAGTTTGGAACTGCGCATGCGTCATGTGCCCTTATCACCGCCCACACTGTGTGACTATCAGAAAGTGTCCATTTGGAACTGCGCATGCGTCATGTGCCCTTATCACCGCCCACACTGTATGGCTATCAGAAAGTGTCCTTATGTAAGTGCGCATGCGTCATGTGCCCTTATCACCGCCCACACTGCATGGCTATCAGAAAGTGTCCATTTGGAACTGCGCATGCGTCATGTGCCCTTATCACCGCCCACACTGTATGGCTATCAGAAAGTGTCCTTATGTAAGTGCGCATGCGTCATGTGCCCTTATCACCGCCCACACTGTATGGCTATCAGAAAGTGTCCGTTTGGAACTGCGCATGCGTCATGTGCCCTTATCACCGCCCACACTGTATGACTATCAGAAAGTGTCCGTTTGGAACTGCGCGTGCGTCATGTGCCTTTATCACCGCCGGCACTGTATGGCTATCAGAAAGTGTCCGTTTGGAACTGCGCATGCGTCATGTGCCCTTATCACCGCCCACACTGTATGACTATCAGAAAGTGTCCGTTTGGAACTGCGCATGCGTCATGTGCCTTTATCACCGCCGGCACTGTATGGCTATCAGAAAGTGTCCGTTTGGAACTGCGCATGCGTCATGTGCCCTTATCACCGCCCACACTGTATGACTATCAGAAAGTGTCCGTTTGGAACTGCGCATGCGTCATGTGCCCTTATCACCGCCCACACTGTATGGCTATCAGAAAGTGTCCGTATGTAACTGCGCATGCGTCATGTGCCCTTATCACCGCCCACACTGTATGGCTATCAGAAAGTGTCCGTATGTAACTGTGCATGCGTCATGTGCCCTTATCACCGCCCACACTGTATGACTATCAGAAAGTGTCCGTATGTAACTGCGCATGCGTCATGTGCCCTTATCACCGCCCACACTGTATGACTATCAGAAAGTGTCCGTTTGGAACTGCACATGCGTCATGTGCCCTTATCACCGCCCACACTGTATGACTATCAGAAAGTGTCCGTATGTAACTGTGCATGCGTCATGTGCCCTTATCACCGCCCACACTGTATGACTATCAGAAAGTGTCCGTATGTAACTGCGCATGCGTCATGTGCCCTTATCACCGCCCACACTGTATGGCTATCAGAAAGTGTCCGTATGTAACTGCGCATGCGTCATGTGCCCTTATCACCGCCCACACTGTATGACTATCAGAAAGTGTCCGTTTGGAACTGCGCATGCGTCATGTGCCCTTATCACCGCCCACACTGTATGACTATCAGAAAGTGTCCGTTTGGAACTGTGCATGCGTCATGTGCCCTTATCACCGCCCACACTGTATGGCTATCAGAAAGTGTCCGTATGTAACTGCGCATGCATCATGTGCCCTTATCACCGCCCACACTGTATGACTATCAGAAAGTGTCCGTATGTAAGTGCGCATGCGTCATGTGCCCTTATCACCGCCCACACTGTATGACTATCAGAAAGTGTCCGTATGTAACTGCGCATGCGTCATGTGCCCTTATCACCGCCCACACTGTATGACTATCAGAAAGTGTCAGTTTGGAACTGCGCATGCGTCATGTGCCCTTATCACCGCCCACACTGTATGACTATCAGAAAGTGTCCATTTGGAACTGCGCATGCGTCATGTGCCCTTCTCACCGTCCACACTGTATGACTATCAGAAAGTGTCAGTTTGGAACTGCGCATGCGTCATGTGCCCTTATCACCGCCCACACTGTATGACTATCAGAAAGTGTCCGTTTGGAACTGCGCATGCGTCATGTGCCCTTCTCACCGTCCACACTGTATGACTATCAGAAAGTGTCCGTTTGGAACTGCGCATGCGTCATGTGCCCTTATCACCGCCCACACTGTATGACTATCAGAAAGTGTCCGTTTGGAACTGCGCATGCGTCATGTGCCCTTATCACCGTCCACACTGTATGACTATCAGAAAGTGTCCGTTTGGAACTGCGCATGCGTCATGTGCCCTTATCACCGCCCACACTGTATGGCTATCAGAAAGTGTCCGTATGTAACTGCGCATGCATCATGTGCCCTTATCACCGCCCACACTGTATGACTATCAGAAAGTGTCCGTATGTAAGTGCGCATGCGTCATGTGCCCTTATCACCGCCCACACTGTATGACTATCAGAAAGTGTCCGTATGTAACTGCGCATGCGTCATGTGCCCTTATCACCGCCCACACTGTATGACTATCAGAAAGTGTCCGTATGTAACTGCGCATGCGTCATGTGCCCTTATCACCGCCCACACTGTATGACTATCAGAAAGTGTCCATTTGGAACTGCGCATGCGTCATGTGCCCTTATCACCGCCCACACTGTATGGCTATCAGAAAGTGTCCGTATGTAACTGCGCATGCGTCATGTGCCCTTATCACCGCCCACACTGTATGACTATCAGAAAGTGTCCGTATGTAACTGCGCATGCGTCATGTGCCCTTATCACCGCCCACACTGTATGGCTATCAGAAAGTGTCCGTATGTAACTGCGCATGCGTCATGTGCCCTTATCACCGCCCACACTGTATGACTATCAGAAAGTGTCCGTATGTAACTGCGCATGCGTCATGTGCCCTTATCACCGCCCACACTGTATGACTATCAGAAAGTGTCCATTTGGAACTGCGCATGCGTCATGTGCCCTTATCACCGCCCACACTGTATGGCTATCAGAAAGTGTCCGTATGTAACTGCGCATGCGTCATGTGCCCTTATCACCGCCCACACTGTATGACTATCAGAAAGTGTCCGTTTGGAACTGCGCATGCGTCATGTGCCCTTATCACCGCCCACACTGTATGACTATCAGAAAGTGTCCGTTTGGAACTGCGCGTGCGTCATGTGCCTTTATCACCGCCGGCACTGTATGGCTATCAGAAAGTGTCCGTTTGGAACTGCGCATGCGTCATGTGCCCTTATCACCGCCCACACTGTATGACTATCAGAAAGTGTCCGTTTGGAACTGCGCATGCGTCATGTGCCTTTATCACCGCCGGCACTGTATGGCTATCAGAAAGTGTCCGTATGTAACTGTGCATGCGTCATGTGCCCTTATCACCGCCCACACTGTATGACTATCAGAAAGTGTCCATATGTAACTGCGCATGCGTCATGTGCCCTTATCACCGCCGGCACTGTATGACTATCAGAAAGTGTCCGTATGTAACTGCGCATGCGTCATGTGCCCTTATCACCGCCGGCACTGTATGACTATCAGAAAGTGTCCGTATGTAACTGCGCATGCGTCATGTGCCCTTATCACCGCCCACACTGTATGACTATCAGAAAGTGTCAGTTTGGAACTGCGCATGCGTCATGTGCCCTTATCACCGCCCACACTGTATGACTATCAGAAAGTGTCCGTATGTAACTGCGCATGCGTCATGTGCCCTTATCACCGCCCACACTGTATGGCTATCAGAAAGTGTCCGTATGTAACTTCGCATGCGTCATGTGCCCTTATCACCGCCCACACTGTATGACTATCAGAAAGTGTCAGTTTGGAACTGCGCATGCGTCATGTGCCCTTATCACCGCCCACACTGTGTGACTATCAGAAAGTGTCCATTTGGAACTGCGCATGCGTCATGTGCCCTTATCACCGCCCACACTGTATGGCTATCAGAAAGTGTCCTTATGTAAGTGCGCATGCGTCATGTGCCCTTATCACCGCCCACACTGTATGGCTATCAGAAAGTGTCCGTTTGGAACTGCGCATGCGTCATGTGCCCTTATCACCGCCCACACTGTATGGCTATCAGAAAGTGTCCGTTTGGAACTGCGCATGCGTCATGTGCCCTTATCACCGCCCACACTGTATGGCTATCAGAAAGTGTCCGTATGTAACTGCGCATGCGTCATGTGCCCTTATCACCGCCCACACTGCATGGCTATCAGAAAGTGTCCATTTGGAACTGCGCATGCGTCATGTGCCCTTATCACCGCCCACACTGTATGGCTATCAGAAAGTGTCCTTATGTAAGTGCGCATGCGTCATGTGCCCTTATCACCGCCCACACTGTATGGCTATCAGAAAGTGTCCGTTTGGAACTGCGCATGCGTCATGTGCCCTTATCACCGCCCACACTGTATGACTATCAGAAAGTGTCCGTTTGGAACTGCGCGTGCGTCATGTGCCTTTATCACCGCCGGCACTGTATGGCTATCAGAAAGTGTCCGTTTGGAACTGCGCATGCGTCATGTGCCCTTATCACCGCCCACACTGTATGACTATCAGAAAGTGTCCGTTTGGAACTGCGCATGCGTCATGTGCCTTTATCACCGCCGGCACTGTATGGCTATCAGAAAGTGTCCGTATGTAACTGCGCATGCGTCATGTGCCCTTATCACCGCCCACACTGTATGGCTATCAGAAAGTGTCCGTATGTAACTGTGCATGCGTCATGTGCCCTTATCACCGCCCACACTGTATGACTATCAGAAAGTGTCCGTTTGGAACTGCACATGCGTCATGTGCCCTTATCACCGCCCACACTGTATGACTATCAGAAAGTGTCCGTATGTAACTGTGCATGCGTCATGTGCCCTTATCACCGCCCACACTGTATGACTATCAGAAAGTGTCCGTATGTAACTGCGCATGCGTCATGTGCCCTTATCACCGCCCACACTGTATGACTATCAGAAAGTGTCCGTTTGGAACTGCGCATGCGTCATGTGCCCTTATCACCGTCCACACTGTATGACTATCAGAAAGTGTCCGTTTGGAACTGCGCATGCGTCATGTGCCCTTATCACCGCCCACACTGTATGACTATCAGAAAGTGTCCGTTTGGAACTGTGCATGCGTCATGTGCCCTTATCACCGCCCACACTGTATGGCTATCAGAAAGTGTCCGTATGTAACTGCGCATGCATCATGTGCCCTTATCACCGCCCACACTGTATGACTATCAGAAAGTGTCCGTATGTAAGTGCGCATGCGTCATGTGCCCTTATCACCGCCCACACTGTATGACTATCAGAAAGTGTCCGTATGTAACTGCGCATGCGTCATGTGCCCTTATCACCGCCCACACTGTATGACTATCAGAAAGTGTCAGTTTGGAACTGCGCATGCGTCATGTGCCCTTATCACCGCCCACACTGTATGACTATCAGAAAGTGTCCATTTGGAACTGCGCATGCGTCATGTGCCCTTATCACCGCCCACACTGTATGACTATCAGAAAGTGTCCGTATGTAACTGCGCATGCGTCATGTGCCCTTATCACCGCCCACACTGTATGGCTATCAGAAAGTGTCCGTATGTAACTGCGCATGCGTCATGTGCCCTTATCACCGCCCACACTGTATGACTATCAGAAAGTGTCCGTATGTAACTGCGCATGCGTCATGTGCCCTTATCACCGCCCACACTGTATGGCTATCAGAAAGTGTCCGTATGTAACTTCGCATGCGTCATGTGCCCTTATCACCGCCCACACTGTGTGACTATCAGAAAGTGTCCATTTGGAACTGCGCATGCGTCATGTGCCCTTATCACCGCCCACACTGTATGGCTATCAGAAAGTGTCCTTATGTAAGTGCGCATGCGTCATGTGCCCTTATCACCGCCCACACTGTATGGCTATCAGAAAGTGTCCGTTTGGAACTGCGCATGCGTCATGTGCCCTTATCACCGCCCACACTGTATGACTATCAGAAAGTGTCCGTTTGGAACTGCGCGTGCGTCATGTGCCTTTATCACCGCCGGCACTGTATGGCTATCAGAAAGTGTCCGTTTGGAACTGCGCATGCGTCATGTGCCCTTATCACCGCCCACACTGTATGACTATCAGAAAGTGTCCGTTTGGAACTGCGCGTGCGTCATGTGCCTTTATCACCGCCGGCACTGTATGGCTATCAGAAAGTGTCCGTATGTAACTGCGCATGCGTCATGTGCCCTTATCACCGCCCACACTGTATGACTATCAGAAAGTGTCCGTATGTAACTGTGCATGCGTCATGTGCCCTTATCACCGCCCACACTGTATGACTATCAGAAAGTGTCCGTTTGGAACTGCGCATGCGTCATGTGCCCTTATCACCGCCCACACTGTATGACTATCAGAAAGTGTCCGTTTGGAACTGCGCATGCGTCATGTGCCCTTATCACCGTCCACACTGTATGACTATCAGAAAGTGTCCGTTTGGAACTGCGCATGCGTCATGTGCCCTTATCACCGCCCACACTGTATGGCTATCAGAAAGTGTCCGTATGTAACTGCGCATGCATCATGTGCCCTTATCACCGCCCACACTGTATGACTATCAGAAAGTGTCCGTATGTAAGTGCGCATGCGTCATGTGCCCTTATCACCGCCCACACTGTATGACTATCAGAAAGTGTCCGTATGTAACTGCGCATGCGTCATGTGCCCTTATCACCGCCCACACTGTATGACTATCAGAAAGTGTCAGTTTGGAACTGCGCATGCGTCATGTGCCCTTATCACCGCCCACACTGTATGACTATCAGAAAGTGTCCATTTGGAACTGCGCATGCGTCATGTGCCCTTATCACCGCCCACACTGTATGGCTATCAGAAAGTGTCCGTATGTAACTTCGCATGCGTCATGTGCCCTTATCACCGCCCACACTGTATGACTATCAGAAAGTGTCCGTTTGGAACTGCGCGTGCGTCATGTGCCTTTATCACCGCCGGCACTGTATGGCTATCAGAAAGTGTCAGTTTGGAACTGCGCATGCGTCATGTGCCCTTATCACCGTCCACACTGTATGACTATCAGAAAGTGTCCGTTTGGAACTGCGCATGCGTCATGTGCCCTTATCACCGCCCACACTGTATGACTATCAGAAAGTGTCCGTTTGGAACTGCGCATGCATCATGTGCCCTTATCACCGTCCACACTGTATGACTATCAGAAAGTGTCCGTTTGGAACTGCGCATGCGTCATGTGCCCTTATCACCGCCCACACTGTATGACTATCAGAAAGTGTCCGTTTGGAACTGCGCATGCGTCATGTGCCCTTATCACCGTCCACACTGTATGACTATCAGAAAGTGTCCGTTTGGAACTGCGCATGCGTCATGTGCCCTTATCACCGCCCACACTGTATGGCTATCAGAAAGTGTCCGTATGTAACTGCGCATGCATCATGTGCCCTTATCACCGCCCACACTGTATGACTATCAGAAAGTGTCCGTATGTAAGTGCGCATGCGTCATGTGCCCTTATCACCGCCCACACTGTATGACTATCAGAAAGTGTCCGTATGTAACTGCGCATGCGTCATGTGCCCTTATCACCGCCCACACTGTATGACTATCAGAAAGTGTCAGTTTGGAACTGCGCATGCGTCATGTGCCCTTATCACCGCCCACACTGTATGACTATCAGAAAGTGTCCATTTGGAACTGCGCATGCGTCATTTGCCCTTATCACCGCCCACACTGTATGGCTATCAGAAAGTGTCCGTATGTAACTGCGCATGCGTCATGTGCCCTTATCACCGCCCACACTGTATGACTATCAGAAAGTGTCCATTTGGAACTGCGCATGCGTCATGTGCCCTTATCACCGCCCACACTGTATGGCTATCAGAAAGTGTCCGTATGTAACTGCGCATGCGTCATGTGCCCTTATCACCGCCCACACTGTATGACTATCAGAAAGTGTCCGTATGTAACTGCGCATGCGTCATGTGCCCTTATCACCGCCCACACTGTATGGCTATCAGAAAGTGTCCGTATGTAACTGCGCATGCGTCATGTGCCCTTATCACCGCCCACACTGTATGACTATCAGAAAGTGTCCGTATGTAACTGCGCATGCGTCATGTGCCCTTATCACCGCCCACACTGTATGGCTATCAGAAAGTGTCCGTATGTAACTGCGCATGCGTCATGTGCCCTTATCACCGCCCACACTGTATGACTATCAGAAAGTGTCCGTTTGGAACTGCGCATGCGTCATGTGCCCTTATCACCGCCCACACTGTATGACTATCAGAAAGTGTCCGTTTGGAACTGCGCGTGCGTCATGTGCCTTTATCACCGCCGGCACTGTATGGCTATCAGAAAGTGTCCGTTTGGAACTGCGCATGCGTCATGTGCCCTTATCACCGCCCACACTGTATGACTATCAGAAAGTGTCCGTTTGGAACTGCGCATGCGTCATGTGCCTTTATCACCGCCGGCACTGTATGGCTATCAGAAAGTGTCCGTATGTAACTGCGCATGCGTCATGTGCCCTTATCACCGCCCACACTGTATGGCTATCAGAAAGTGTCCGTATGTAACTGCGCATGCGTCATGTGCCCTTATCACCGCCCACACTGTATGGCTATCAGAAAGTGTCCGTATGTAACTGCGCATGCGTCATGTGCCCTTATCACCGCCCACACTGTATGACTATCAGAAAGTGTCCGTTTGGAACTGCACATGCGTCATGTGCCCTTATCACCGCCCACACTGTATGACTATCAGAAAGTGTCCGTTTGGAACTGCACATGCGTCATGTGCCCTTATCACCGCCCACACTGTATGACTATCAGAAAGTGTCCGTATGTAACTGTGCATGCGTCATGTGCCCTTATCACCGCCCACACTGTATGACTATCAGAAAGTGTCCGTATGTAACTGCGCATGCGTCATGTGCCCTTATCACCGCCGGCACTGTATGACTATCAGAAAGTGTCCGTTTGGAACTGCGCATGCGTCATGTGCCCTTATCACCGCCCACACTGTATGACTATCAGAAAGTGTCCGTTTGGAACTGCGCATGCGTCATGTGCCCTTATCACCGTCCACACTGTATGACTATCAGAAAGTGTCCGTTTGGAACTGCGCATGCGTCATGTGCCCTTATCACCGCCCACACTGTATGGCTATCAGAAAGTGTCCGTATGTAACTGCGCATGCATCATGTGCCCTTATCACCGCCCACACTGTATGACTATCAGAAAGTGTCCGTATGTAAGTGCGCATGCGTCATGTGCCCTTATCACCGCCCACACTGTATGACTATCAGAAAGTGTCAGTTTGGAACTGCGCATGCGTCATGTGCCCTTATCACCGCCCACACTGTATGACTATCAGAAAGTGTCCATTTGGAACTGCGCATGCGTCATTTGCCCTTATCACCGCCCACACTGTATGACTATCAGAAAGTGTCCGTATGTAACTGCGCATGCATCATGTGCCCTTATCACCGCCCACACTGTATGACTATCAGAAAGTGTCCATTTGGAACTGCGCATGCGTCATGTGCCCTTATCACCGCCCACACTGTGTGACTATCAGAAAGTGTCCGTATGTAACTGCGCATGCGTCATGTGCCCTTATCACCGCCCACACTGTATGACTATCAGAAAGTGTCCGTATGTAAGTGCGCATGCGTCATGTGCCCTTATCACCGCCCACACTGTATGACTATCAGAAAGTGTCCGTATGTAACTGCGCATGCGTCATGTGCCCTTATCACCGCCGGCACTGTATGACTATCAGAAAGTGTCCGTTTGGAACTGCGCGTGCGTCATGTGCCTTTATCACCGCCGGCACTGTATGGCTATCAGAAAGTGTCCGTATGTAACTGCGCATGCGTCATGTACCCTTATCACCGCCCACACTGTATGACTATCAGAAAGTGTCCGTTTGGAACTGCGCATGCGTCATGTGCCCTTATCACCGTCCACACTGTATGACTATCAGAAAGTGTCCGTTTGGAACTGCGCATGCGTCATGTGCCCTTATCACCGCCCACACTGTATGACTATCAGAAAGTGTCCGTTTGGAACTGTGCATGCGTCATGTGCCCTTATCACCGCCCACACTGTATGGCTATCAGAAAGTGTCCGTATGTAACTGCGCATGCGTCATGTGCCCTTATCACCGCCCACACTGTATGACTATCAGAAAGTGTCCGTATGTAACTGCGCATGCGTCATGTGCCCTTATCACCGCCCACACTGTATGACTATCAGAAAGTGTCAGTTTGGAACTGCGCATGCGTCATGTGCCCTTATCACCGCCCACACTGTATGACTATCAGAAAGTGTCCGTATGTAACTGCGCATGCGTCATGTGCCCTTATCACCGCCCACACTGTATGACTATCAGAAAGTGTCCATTTGGAACTGCGCATGCGTCATGTGCCCTTATCACCGCCCACACTGTATGGCTATCAGAAAGTGTCCGTATGTAACTGCGCATGCGTCATGTGCCCTTATCACCGCCCACACTGTATGGCTATCAGAAAGTGTCCGTTTGGAACTGCGCATGCGTCATGTGCCCTTATCACCGCCCACACTGTATGGCTATCAGAAAGTGTCAGTTTGGAACTGCGCATGCGTCATGTGCCCTTATCACCGCCCACACTGTATGACTATCAGAAAGTGTCCATTTGGAACTGCGCATGCGTCATGTGCCCTTATCACCGCCCACACTGTATGGCTATCAGAAAGTGTCCGTATGTAACTGCGCATGCGTCATGTGCCCTTATCACCGCCGGCACTGTATGACTATCAGAAAGTGTCCGTATGTAACTGCGCATGCGTCATGTGCCCTTATCACCGCCCACACTGTATGACTATCAGAAAGTGTCAGTTTGGAACTGCGCATGCGTCATGTGCCCTTATCACCGCCCACACTGTGTGACTATCAGAAAGTGTCCATTTGGAACTGCGCATGCGTCATGTGCCCTTATCACCGCCCACACTGTATGGCTATCAGAAAGTGTCCTTATGTAAGTGCGCATGCGTCATGTGCCCTTATCACCGCCCACACTGTATGGCTATCAGAAAGTGTCCGTTTGGAACTGCGCATGCGTCATGTGCCCTTATCACCGCCCACACTGTATGACTATCAGAAAGTGTCCGTTTGGAACTGCGCGTGCGTCATGTGCCTTTATCACCGCCGGCACTGTATGGCTATCAGAAAGTGTCCGTATGGAACTGCGCATGCGTCATGTGCCCTTATCACCACCCACACTGTATGGCTATCAGAAAGTGTCCGTATGTAACTGTGCATGCGTCATGTGCCCTTATCACCGCCCACACTGTATGACTATCAGAAAGTGTCCGTTTGGAACTGCGCATGCGTCATGTGCCCTTATCACCGTCCACACTGTATGACTATCAGAAAGTGTCCGTTTGGAACTGCGCATGCGTCATGTGCCCTTATCACCGCCCACACTGTATGGCTATCAGAAAGTGTCCGTTTGGAACTGCGCATGCGTCATGTGCCCTTATCACCGCCCACACTGTATGGCTATCAGAAAGTGTCCGTATGTAACTGCGCATGCATCATGTGCCCTTATCACCGCCCACACTGTATGACTATCAGAAAGTGTCCGTATGTAAGTGCGCATGCGTCATGTGCCCTTATCACCGCCCACACTGTATGACTATCAGAAAGTGTCCGTATGTAACTGCGCATGCGTCATGTGCCCTTATCACCGCCCACACTGTATGACTATCAGAAAGTGTCAGTTTGGAACTGCGCATGCGTCATGTGCCCTTATCACCGCCCACACTGTATGACTATCAGAAAGTGTCCATTTGGAACTGCGCATGCGTCATTTGCCCTTATCACCGCCCACACTGTATGGCTATCAGAAAGTGTCCGTATGTAACTGCGCATGCGTCATGTGCCCTTATCACCGCCCACACTGTATGACTATCAGAAAGTGTCCGTATGTAACTGCGCATGCGTCATGTGCCCTTATCACCGCCCACACTGTATGGCTATCAGAAAGTGTCCGTATGTAACTTCGCATGCGTCATGTGCCCTTATCACCGCCCACACTGTATGACTATCAGAAAGTGTCCGTATGTAACTGCGCATGCGTCATGTGCCCTTATCACCGCCCACACTGTATGGCTATCAGAAAGTGTCCGTATGTAACTTCGCATGCGTCATGTGCCCTTATCACCGCCCACACTGTATGACTATCAGAAAGTGTCAGTTTGGAACTGCGCATGCGTCATGTGCCCTTATCACCGCCCACACTGTGTGACTATCAGAAAGTGTCCATTTGGAACTGCGCATGCGTCATGTGCCCTTATCACCGCCCACACTGTATGGCTATCAGAAAGTGTCCTTATGTAAGTGCGCATGCGTCATGTGCCCTTATCACCGCCCACACTGTATGGCTATCAGAAAGTGTCCATTTGGAACTGCGCATGCGTCATGTGCCCTTATCACCGCCCACACTGTATGGCTATCAGAAAGTGTCCGTTTGGAACTGCGCATGCGTCATGTGCCTTTATCACCGCCGGCACTGTATGGCTATCAGAAAGTGTCCGTTTGGAACTGCGCATGCGTCATGTGCCCTTATCACCGCCCACACTGTATGGCTATCAGAAAGTGTCAGTTTGGAACTGCGCATGCGTCATGTGCCCTTATCACCGCCCACACTGTGTGACTATCAGAAAGTGTCCATTTGGAACTGCGCATGCGTCATGTGCCCTTATCACCGCCCACACTGTATGGCTATCAGAAAGTGTCCTTATGTAAGTGCGCATGCGTCATGTGCCCTTATCACCGCCCACACTGTATGGCTATCAGAAAGTGTCCGTTTGGAACTGCGCATGCGTCATGTGCCCTTATCACCGCCCACACTGTATGACTATCAGAAAGTGTCCGTTTGGAACTGCGCATGCGTCATGTGCCTTTATCACCGCCGGCACTGTATGGCTATCAGAAAGTGTCCGTTTGGAACTGCGCATGCGTCATGTGCCCTTATCACCGCCCACACTGTATGGCTATCAGAAAGTGTCCGTATGTAACTGTGCATGCGTCATGTGCCCTTATCACCGCCCACACTGTATGACTATCAGAAAGTGTCAGTTTGGAACTGCGCATGCGTCATGTGCCCTTATCACCGTCCACACTGTATGACTATCAGAAAGTGTCCGTATGTAACTGCGCATGCGTCATGTGCCCTTATCACCGTCCACACTGTATGACTATCAGAAAGTGTCCGTATGTAACTGCACATGCGTCATGTGCCCTTATCACCGTCCACACTGTATGGCTATCAGAAAGTGTCCGTATGTAACTGCGCATGCGTCATGTGCCCTTATCACCGCCCACACTGTATGACTATCAGAAAGTGTCCGTATGTAACTGCGCATGCGTCATGTGCCCTTATCACCGCCCACACTGTATGACTATCAGAAAGTGTCCGTATGTAACTGCGCATGCGTCATGTGCCCTTATCACCGCCCACACTGTATGGCTATCAGAAAGTGTCCTTATGTAAGTGCGCATGCGTCATGTGCCCTTATCACCGCCCACACTGTATGGCTATCAGAAAGTGTCCGTATGTAACTGCGCATGCGTCATGTGCCCTTATCACCGCCCACACTGTATGGCTATCAGAAAGTGTCCGTATGTAACTGCGCATGCGTCAAGTGCCCTTATCACCGCCGGCACTGTATGGCTATCAGAAAGTGTCCGTTTGGAACTGCGCATGCGTCATGTGCCCTTATCACCGCCCACACTGTATGACTATCAGAAAGTGTCCGTTTGGAACTGCGCATGCATCATGTGCCCTTATCACCGCCCACACTGTATGACTATCAGAAAGTGTCCGTATGTAACTGTGCATGCGTCATGTGCCCTTATCACCGCCCACACTGTATGACTATCAGAAAGTGTCCGTATGTAAGTGCGCATGCGTCATGTGCCCTTATCACCGCCCACACTGTATGACTATCAGAAAGTGTCCGTTTGGAACTGCGCATGCGTCATGTGCCCTTATCACCGCCGGCACTGTATGACTATCAGAAAGTGTCCGTATGTAACTGCGCATGCGTCATGTGCCCTTATCACCGCCCACACTGTATGACTATCAGAAAGTGTCAGTTTGGAACTGCGCATGCGTCATGTGCCCTTATCACCGCCCACACTGTATGACTATCAGAAAGTGTCCATTTGGAACTGCGCATGCGTCATGTGCCCTTATCACCGCCCACACTGTATGGCTATCAGAAAGTGTCCGTATGTAACTGCGCATGCGTCATGTGCCCTTATCACCGCCCACACTGTATGACTATCAGAAAGTGTCCGTATGTAACTGCGCATGCGTCATGTGCCCTTATCACCGCCCACACTGTATGGCTATCAGAAAGTGTCCGTATGTAAGTGCGCATGCGTCATGTGCCCTTATCACCGCCCACACTGTATGGCTATCAGAAAGTGTCCGTATGTAACTGCGCATGCGTCATGTGCCCTTATCACCGCCCACACTGTATGACTATCAGAAAGTGTCAGTTTGGAACTGCGCATGCGTCATGTGCCCTTATCACCGCCCACACTGTATGACTATCAGAAAGTGTCCGTATGTAAGTGCGCATGCGTCATGTGCCCTTATCACCGCCCACACTGTATGGCTATCAGAAAGTGTCCGTATGTAACTTCGCATGCGTCATGTGCCCTTATCACCGCCCACACTGTATGACTATCAGAAAGTGTCCATTTGGAACTGCGCATGCGTCATGTGCCCTTATCACCGCCCACACTGTATGGCTATCAGAAAGTGTCCATTTGGAACTGCGCATGCGTCATGTGCCCTTATCACCGCCCACACTGTATGGCTATCAGAAAGTGTCCGTTTGGAACTGCGCATGCGTCATGTGCCCTTATCACCGCCCACACTGTATGACTATCAGAAAGTGTCCGTTTGGAACTGCGCATGCGTCATGTGCCCTTATCACCGCCCACACTGTATGACTATCAGAAAGTGTCCGTTTGGAACTGCGCGTGCGTCATGTGCCCTTATCACCGCCCACACTGTATGGCTATCAGAAAGTGTCCTTATGTAAGTGCGCATGCGTCATGTGCCCTTATCACCGCCCACACTGTATGGCTATCAGAAAGTGTCCGTTTGGAACTGCGCATGCGTCATGTGCCCTTATCACCGCCCACACTGTATGGCTATCAGAAAGTGTCCGTTTGGAACTGCGCATGCGTCATGTGCCCTTATCACCGCCCACACTGTATGACTATCAGAAAGTGTCCGTTTGGAACTGCGCGTGCGTCATGTGCCCTTATCACCGCCCACACTGTATGGCTATCAGAAAGTGTCCGTATGTAACTGCGCATGCGTCATGTGCCCTTATCACCGCCGGCACTGTATGGCTATCAGAAAGTGTCCGTATGTAACTGCGCATGCGTCATGTGCCCTTATCACCGCCCACACTGTATGGCTATCAGAAAGTGTCCGTTTGGAACTGCGCATGCGTCATGTGCCCTTATCACCGCCCACACTGTATGACTATCAGAAAGTGTCCGTTTGGAACTGCGCGTGCGTCATGTGCCTTTATCACCGCCGGCACTGTATGGCTATCAGAAAGTGTCCGTTTGGAACTGCGCATGCGTCATGTGCCCTTATCACCGCCCACACTGTATGACTATCAGAAAGTGTCCGTTTGGAACTGCGCGTGCGTCATGTGCCTTTATCACCGCCGGCACTGTATGGCTATCAGAAAGTGTCCGTATGTAACTGCGCATGCGTCATGTGCCCTTATCACCGCCCACACTGTATGGCTATCAGAAAGTGTCCGTATGTAAGTGCGCATGCGTCATGTGCCCTTATCACCGCCCACACTGTATGGCTATCAGAAAGTGTCCGTATGTAACTGCGCATGCGTCATGTGCCCTTATCACCGCCCACACTGTATGACTATCAGAAAGTGTCCGTATGTAACTGTGCATGCGTCATGTGCCCTTATCACCGCCCACACTGTATGACTATCAGAAAGTGTCCGTATGTAACTGTGCATGCGTCATGTGCCCTTATCACCGCCCACACTGTATGACTATCAGAAAGTGTCCGTTTGGAACTGCGCATGCGTCATGTGCCCTTATCACCGTCCACACTGTATGACTATCAGAAAGTGTCCGTTTGGAACTGCGCATGCGTCATGTGCCCTTATCACCGCCCACACTGTATGACTATCAGAAAGTGTCCGTTTGGAACTGCGCATGCGTCATGTGCCCTTATCACCGTCCACACTGTATGACTATCAGAAAGTGTCCGTTTGGAACTGCGCATGCGTCATGTGCCCTTATCACCGCCCACACTGTATGACTATCAGAAAGTGTCCGTTTGGAACTGCGCATGCGTCATGTGCCCTTATCACCGTCCACACTGTATGACTATCAGAAAGTGTCCGTTTGGAACTGCGCATGCGTCATGTGCCCTTATCACCGCCCACACTGTATGGCTATCAGAAAGTGTCCGTATGTAACTGCGCATGCATCATGTGCCCTTATCACCGCCCACACTGTATGACTATCAGAAAGTGTCCGTATGTAAGTGCGCATGCGTCATGTGCCCTTATCACCGCCCACACTGTATGACTATCAGAAAGTGTCCGTATGTAACTGCGCATGCGTCATGTGCCCTTATCACCGCCCACACTGTATGACTATCAGAAAGTGTCAGTTTGGAACTGCGCATGCATCATGTGCCCTTATCACCGCCCACACTGTATGACTATCAGAAAGTGTCAGTTTGGAACTGCGCATGCATCATGTGCCCTTATCACCGCCCACACTGTATGACTATCAGAAAGTGTCCATATGTAACTGCGCATGCGTCATGTGCCCTTATCACCGCCCACACTGTATGACTATCAGAAAGTGTCCGTATGTAACTGCGCATGCGTCATGTGCCCTTATCACCGCCCACACTGTATGGCTATCAGAAAGTGTCCGTATGTAACTTCGCATGCGTCATGTGCCCTTATCACCGCCCACACTGTATGACTATCAGAAAGTGTCAGTTTGGAACTGCGCATGCGTCATGTGCCCTTATCACCACCCACACTGTATGACTATCAGAAAGTGTCCGTATGTAACTGCGCATGCGTCATGTGCCCTTATCACCGCCCACACTGTATGACTATCAGAAAGTGTCCGTATGTAACTGCGCATGCGTCATGTGCCCTTATCACCGCCGGCACTGTATGACTATCAGAAAGTGTCCGTATGTAACTGCGCATGCGTCATGTGCCCTTATCACCGCCCACACTGTATGACTATCAGAAAGTGTCAGTTTGGAACTGCGCATGCGTCATGTGCCCTTATCACCGTCCACACTGTATGACTATCAGAAAGTGTCCGTATGTAACTGCGCATGCGTCATGTGCCCTTATCACCGCCCACACTGTATGGCTATCAGAAAGTGTCCGTATGTAACTGCGCATGCGTCATGTGCCCTTATCACCGCCCACACTGTATGACTATCAGAAAGTGTCAGTTTGGAACTGCGCATGCGTCATGTGCCCTTATCACCGCCCACACTGTGTGACTATCAGAAAGTGTCCATTTGGAACTGCGCATGCGTCATGTGCCCTTATCACCGCCCACACTGTATGGCTATCAGAAAGTGTCCTTATGTAAGTGCGCATGCGTCATGTGCCCTTATCACCGCCCACACTGTATGGCTATCAGAAAGTGTCCGTTTGGAACTGCGCATGCGTCATGTGCCCTTATCACCGCCCACACTGTATGACTATCAGAAAGTGTCCGTTTGGAACTGCGCATGCGTCATGTGCCCTTATCACCGCCCACACTGTATGGCTATCAGAAAGTGTCCGTTTGGAACTGCGCATGCGTCATGTGCCCTTATCACCGCCCACACTGTATGACTATCAGAAAGTGTCCGTTTGGAACTGCGCGTGCGTCATGTGCCTTTATCACCGCCGGCACTGTATGGCTATCAGAAAGTGTCCGTATGTAACTGCGCATGCGTCATGTGCCCTTATCACCGCCCACACTGTATGGCTATCAGAAAGTGTCCGTATGTAACTGTGCATGCGTCATGTGCCCTTATCACCGCCCACACTGTATGACTATCAGAAAGTGTCCGTTTGGAACTGCACATGCGTCATGTGCCCTTATCACCGCCCACACTGTATGACTATCAGAAAGTGTCCGTATGTAACTGTGCATGCGTCATGTGCCCTTATCACCGCCCACACTGTATGACTATCAGAAAGTGTCCGTTTGGAACTGCGCATGCGTCATGTGCCCTTATCACCGTCCACACTGTATGACTATCAGAAAGTGTCCGTTTGGAACTGCGCATGCGTCATGTGCCCTTATCACCGTCCACACTGTATGACTATCAGAAAGTGTCCGTATGTAACTGCGCATGCGTCATGTGCCCTTATCACCGCCCACACTGTATGACTATCAGAAAGTGTCCGTTTGGAACTGTGCATGCGTCATGTGCCCTTATCACCGTCCACACTGTATGACTATCAGAAAGTGTCCGTATGTAACTGCGCATGCATCATGTGCCCTTATCACCGCCCACACTGTATGACTATCAGAAAGTGTCCGTATGTAACTGCGCATGCGTCATGTGCCCTTATCACCGCCCACACTGTATGACTATCAGAAAGTGTCCGTATGTAACTGCGCATGCGTCATGTGCCCTTATCACCGCCCACACTGTATGACTATCAGAAAGTGTCAGTTTGGAACTGCGCATGCGTCATGTGCCCTTATCACCGCCCACACTGTATGACTATCAGAAAGTGTCCGTTTGGAACTGCGCATGCGTCATTTGCCCTTATCACCGCCCACACTGTATGGCTATCAGAAAGTGTCCGTATGTAACTGCGCATGCGTCATGTGCCCTTATCACCGCCCACACTGTATGACTATCAGAAAGTGTCCGTATGTAACTGCGCATGCGTCATGTGCCCTTATCACCGCCCACACTGTATGACTATCAGAAAGTGTCCGTATGTAACTGTGCATGCGTCATGTGCCCTTATCACCGCCCACACTGTATGGCTATCAGAAAGTGTCCGTATGTAACTTCGCATGCGTCATGTGCCCTTATCACCGCCCACACTGTATGACTATCAGAAAGTGTCCGTATGTAACTGCGCATGCGTCATGTGCCCTTATCACCGCCCACACTGTATGACTATCAGAAAGTGTCCGTATGTAACTTCGCATGCGTCATGTGCCCTTATCACCGCCCACACTGTATGACTATCAGAAAGTGTCAGTTTGGAACTGCGCATGCGTCATGTGCCCTTATCACCGCCCACACTGTGTGACTATCAGAAAGTGGCCATTTGGAACTGCGCATGCGTCATGTGCCCTTATCACCGCCCACACTGTATGGCTATCAGAAAGTGTCCTTATGTAAGTGCGCATGCGTCATGTGCCCTTATCACCGCCCACACTGTATGGCTATCGGAAAGTGTCCATTTGGAACTGCGCATGCGTCATGTGCCCTTATCACCGCCCACACTGTATGGCTATCAGAAAGTGTCCTTATGTAAGTGCGCATGCGTCATGTGCCCTTATCACCGCCCACACTGTATGGCTATCAGAAAGTGTCCTTATGTAAGTGCGCATGCGTCATGTGCCCTTATCACCGCCCACACTGTATGGCTATCAGAAAGTGTCCATTTGGAACTGCGCATGCGTCATGTGCCCTTATCACCGCCCACACTGTATGGCTATCAGAAAGTGTCCTTATGTAAGTGCGCATGCGTCATGTGCCCTTATCACCGCCCACACTGTATGGCTATCAGAAAGTGTCCGTTTGGAACTGCGCATGCGTCATGTGCCCTTATCACCGCCCACACTGTATGACTATCAGAAAGTGTCCGTTTGGAACTGCGCATGCGTCATGTGCCTTTATCACCGCCCACACTGTATGGCTATCAGAAAGTGTCCGTTTGGAACTGCGCATGCGTCATGTGCCCTTATCACCGCCCACACTGTATGGCTATCAGAAAGTGTCCGTATGTAACTGTGCATGCGTCATGTGCCCTTATCACCGCCCACACTGTATGACTATCAGAAAGTGTCCGTTTGGAACTGCACATGCGTCATGTGCCCTTATCACCGCCCACACTGTATGACTATCAGAAAGTGTCCGTATGTAACTGCGCATGCGTCATGTGCCCTTATCACCGCCCACACTGTATGGCTATCAGAAAGTGTCCTTATGTAAGTGCGCATGCGTCATGTGCCTTTATCACCGCCCACACTGTATGGCTATCAGAAAGTGTCCGTATGTAACTGCGCATGCGTCAAGTGCCCTTATCACCGCCCACACTGTATGACTATCAGAAAGTGTCCGTTTGGAACTGCGCGTGCGTCATGTGCCTTTATCACCGCCGGCACTGTATGGCTATCAGAAAGTGTCCGTTTGGAACTGCGCATGCGTCATGTGCCCTTATCACCGCCCACACTGTATGGCTATCAGAAAGTGTCCGTATGTAACTGTGCATGCGTCATGTGCCCTTATCACCGCCCACACTGTATGACTATCAGAAAGTGTCCGTATGTAACTGCGCATGCGTCATGTGCCCTTATCACCGCCCACACTGTATGACTATCAGAAAGTGTCCGTATGTAACTGCGCATGCGTCATGTGCCCTTATCACCGCCCACACTGTATGACTATCAGAAAGTGTCCGTATGTAACTGCGCATGCGTCATGTGCCCTTATCACCGCCCACACTGTATGACTATCAGAAAGTGTCCGTTTGGAACTGCGCATGCGTCATGTGCCCTTATCACCGTCCACACTGTATGACTATCAGAAAGTGTCCGTTTGGAACTGCGCGTGCGTCATGTGCCTTTATCACCGCCGGCACTGTATGGCTATCAGAAAGTGTCCGTTTGGAACTGCGCATGCGTCATGTGCCCTTATCACCGCCCACACTGTGTGACTATCAGAAAGTGTCCATTTGGAACTGCGCATGCGTCATGTGCCCTTATCACCGCCCACACTGTATGGCTATCAGAAAGTGTCCGTATGTAACTTCGCATGCGTCATGTGCCCTTATCACCGCCCACACTGTATGACTATCAGAAAGTGTCAGTTTGGAACTGCGCATGCGTCATGTGCCCTTATCACCGCCCACACTGTGTGACTATCAGAAAGTGTCCGTATGTAACTGCGCATGCGTCATGTGCCCTTATCACCGCCCACACTGTATGACTATCAGAAAGTGTCCGTATGTAAGTGCGCATGCGTCATGTGCCCTTATCACCGCCCACACTGTATGACTATCAGAAAGTGTCCGTATGTAACTGCGCATGCGTCATGTGCCCTTATCACCGCCGGCACTGTATGACTATCAGAAAGTGTCCGTTTGGAACTGCGCGTGCGTCATGTGCCTTTATCACCGCCGGCACTGTATGGCTATCAGAAAGTGTCCGTATGTAACTGCGCATGCGTCATGTGCCCTTATCACCGTCCACACTGTATGACTATCAGAAAGTGTCCGTTTGGAACTGCGCATGCGTCATGTGCCCTTATCACCGTCCACACTGTATGACTATCAGAAAGTGTCCGTTTGGAACTGCGCATGCGTCATGTGCCCTTATCACCGCCCACACTGTATGACTATCAGAAAGTGTCCGTATGTAACTGCGCATGCGTCATGTGCCCTTATCACCGCCCACACTGTATGACTATCAGAAAGTGTCCATTTGGAACTGCGCATGCGTCATGTGCCCTTATCACCGCCCACACTGTATGGCTATCAGAAAGTGTCCGTATGTAACTGCGCATGCGTCATGTGCCCTTATCACCGCCCACACTGTATGGCTATCAGAAAGTGTCCGTTTGGAACTGCGCATGCGTCATGTGCCCTTATCACCGCCCACACTGTATGGCTATCAGAAAGTGTCAGTTTGGAACTGCGCATGCGTCATGTGCCCTTATCACCGCCCACACTGTATGACTATCAGAAAGTGTCCATTTGGAACTGCGCATGCGTCATGTGCCCTTATCACCGCCCACACTGTATGGCTATCAGAAAGTGTCCGTATGTAACTTCGCATGCGTCATGTGCCCTTATCACCGCCCACACTGTATGACTATCAGAAAGTGTCAGTTTGGAACTGCGCATGCGTCATGTGCCCTTATCACCGCCCACACTGTGTGACTATCAGAAAGTGTCCGTATGTAACTGCGCATGCGTCATGTGCCCTTATCACCGCCCACACTGTATGACTATCAGAAAGTGTCCGTATGTAACTGCGCATGCGTCATGTGCCCTTATCACCGCCGGCACTGTATGACTATCAGAAAGTGTCCGTATGTAACTGCGCATGCGTCATGTGCCCTTATCACCGCCCACACTGTATGACTATCAGAAAGTGTCAGTTTGGAACTGCGCATGCGTCATGTGCCCTTATCACCGCCCACACTGTATGACTATCAGAAAGTGTCCGTATGTAACTGCGCATGCGTCATGTGCCCTTATCACCGCCCACACTGTATGGCTATCAGAAAGTGTCCGTATGTAACTTCGCATGCGTCATGTGCCCTTATCACCGCCCACACTGTATGACTATCAGAAAGTGTCAGTTTGGAACTGCGCATGCGTCATGTGCCCTTATCACCGCCCACACTGTGTGACTATCAGAAAGTGTCCGTTTGGAACTGCGCGTGCGTCATGTGCCTTTATCACCGCCGGCACTGTATGGCTATCAGAAAGTGTCCGTATGGAACTGCGCATGCGTCATGTGCCCTTATCACCACCCACACTGTATGGCTATCAGAAAGTGTCCGTATGTAACTGTGCATGCGTCATGTGCCCTTATCACCGCCCACACTGTATGACTATCAGAAAGTGTCCGTTTGGAACTGCGCATGCGTCATGTGCCCTTATCACCGTCCACACTGTATGACTATCAGAAAGTGTCCGTTTGGAACTGCGCATGCGTCATGTGCCCTTATCACCGCCCACACTGTATGGCTATCAGAAAGTGTCCGTATGTAACTGCGCATGCGTCATGTGCCCTTATCACCGCCCACACTGTATGGCTATCAGAAAGTGTCCGTTTGGAACTGCGCATGCGTCATGTGCCCTTATCACCGCCCACACTGTATGGCTATCAGAAAGTGTCCGTATGTAACTGCGCATGCATCATGTGCCCTTATCACCGCCCACACTGTATGACTATCAGAAAGTGTCCGTATGTAAGTGCGCATGCGTCATGTGCCCTTATCACCGCCCACACTGTATGACTATCAGAAAGTGTCCGTATGTAACTGCGCATGCGTCATGTGCCCTTATCACCGCCCACACTGTATGACTATCAGAAAGTGTCAGTTTGGAACTGCGCATGCGTCATGTGCCCTTATCACCGCCCACACTGTATGACTATCAGAAAGTGTCCATTTGGAACTGCGCATGCGTCATTTGCCCTTATCACCGCCCACACTGTATGACTATCAGAAAGTGTCCGTATGTAACTGCGCATGCGTCATGTGCCCTTATCACCGCCCACACTGTATGGCTATCAGAAAGTGTCCGTATGTAACTTCGCATGCGTCATGTGCCCTTATCACCGCCCACACTGTATGACTATCAGAAAGTGTCCGTATGTAACTGCGCATGCGTCATGTGGCCTTATCACCGCCCACACTGTATGGCTATCAGAAAGTGTCCGTATGTAACTTCGCATGCGTCATGTGCCCTTATCACCGCCCACACTGTATGACTATCAGAAAGTGTCAGTTTGGAACTGCGCATGCGTCATGTGCCCTTATCACCGCCCACACTGTGTGACTATCAGAAAGTGTCCATTTGGAACTGCGCATGCGTCATGTGCCCTTATCACCGCCCACACTGTATGGCTATCAGAAAGTGTCCTTATGTAAGTGCGCATGCGTCATGTGCCCTTATCACCGCCCACACTGTATGGCTATCAGAAAGTGTCCATTTGGAACTGCGCATGCGTCATGTGCCCTTATCACCGCCCACACTGTATGGCTATCAGAAAGTGTCCTTATGTAAGTGCGCATGCGTCATGTGCCCTTATCACCGCCCACACTGCATGGCTATCAGAAAGTGTCCATTTGGAACTGCGCATGCGTCATGTGCCCTTATCACCGCCCACACTGTATGGCTATCAGAAAGTGTCCTTATGTAAGTGCGCATGCGTCATGTGCCCTTATCACCGCCCACACTGTATGGCTATCAGAAAGTGTCCGTTTGGAACTGCGCATGCGTCATGTGCCCTTATCACCGCCCACACTGTATGACTATCAGAAAGTGTCCGTTTGGAACTGCGCGTGCGTCATGTGCCTTTATCACCGCCGGCACTGTATGGCTATCAGAAAGTGTCCGTTTGGAACTGCGCATGCGTCATGTGCCCTTATCACCGCCCACACTGTATGACTATCAGAAAGTGTCCGTTTGGAACTGCGCATGCGTCATGTGCCTTTATCACCGCCGGCACTGTATGGCTATCAGAAAGTGTCCGTTTGGAACTGCGCATGCGTCATGTGCCCTTATCACCGCCCACACTGTATGACTATCAGAAAGTGTCCGTTTGGAACTGCGCATGCGTCATGTGCCCTTATCACCGCCCACACTGTATGGCTATCAGAAAGTGTCCGTATGTAACTGCGCATGCGTCATGTGCCCTTATCACCGCCCACACTGTATGGCTATCAGAAAGTGTCCGTATGTAACTGTGCATGCGTCATGTGCCCTTATCACCGCCCACACTGTATGACTATCAGAAAGTGTCCGTATGTAACTGCGCATGCGTCATGTGCCCTTATCACCGCCCACACTGTATGACTATCAGAAAGTGTCCGTTTGGAACTGCACATGCGTCATGTGCCCTTATCACCGCCCACACTGTATGACTATCAGAAAGTGTCCGTATGTAACTGTGCATGCGTCATGTGCCCTTATCACCGCCCACACTGTATGACTATCAGAAAGTGTCCGTATGTAACTGCGCATGCGTCATGTGCCCTTATCACCGCCCACACTGTATGGCTATCAGAAAGTGTCCGTATGTAACTGCGCATGCGTCATGTGCCCTTATCACCGCCCACACTGTATGACTATCAGAAAGTGTCCGTTTGGAACTGCGCATGCGTCATGTGCCCTTATCACCGCCCACACTGTATGACTATCAGAAAGTGTCCGTTTGGAACTGTGCATGCGTCATGTGCCCTTATCACCGCCCACACTGTATGGCTATCAGAAAGTGTCCGTATGTAACTGCGCATGCATCATGTGCCCTTATCACCGCCCACACTGTATGACTATCAGAAAGTGTCCGTATGTAAGTGCGCATGCGTCATGTGCCCTTATCACCGCCCACACTGTATGACTATCAGAAAGTGTCCGTATGTAACTGCGCATGCGTCATGTGCCCTTATCACCGCCCACACTGTATGACTATCAGAAAGTGTCAGTTTGGAACTGCGCATGCGTCATGTGCCCTTATCACCGCCCACACTGTATGACTATCAGAAAGTGTCCATTTGGAACTGCGCATGCGTCATTTGCCCTTATCACCGCCCACACTGTATGGCTATCAGAAAGTGTCCGTATGTAACTGCGCATGCGTCATGTGCCCTTATCACCGCCCACACTGTATGACTATCAGAAAGTGTCCATTTGGAACTGCGCATGCGTCATGTGCCCTTATCACCGCCCACACTGTATGGCTATCAGAAAGTGTCCGTATGTAACTGCGCATGCGTCATGTGCCCTTATCACCGCCCACACTGTATGACTATCAGAAAGTGTCCGTATGTAACTTCGCATGCGTCATGTGCCCTTATCACCGCCCACACTGTGTGACTATCAGAAAGTGTCCATTTGGAACTGCGCATGCGTCATGTGCCCTTATCACCGCCCACACTGTATGGCTATCAGAAAGTGTCCTTATGTAAGTGCGCATGCGTCATGTGCCCTTATCACCGCCCACACTGTATGGCTATCAGAAAGTGTCCGTTTGGAACTGCGCATGCGTCATGTGCCCTTATCACCGCCCACACTGTATGACTATCAGAAAGTGTCCGTTTGGAACTGCGCGTGCGTCATGTGCCTTTATCACCGCCCACACTGCATGGCTATCAGAAAGTGTCCATTTGGAACTGCGCATGCGTCTTGTGCCCTTATCACCGCCCACACTGTATGGCTATCAGAAAGTGTCCTTATGTAAGTGCGCATGCGTCATGTGCCCTTATCACCGCCCACACTGTATGGCTATCAGAAAGTGTCCGTTTGGAACTGCGCATGCGTCATGTGCCCTTATCACCGCCCACACTGTATGACTATCAGAAAGTGTCCGTTTGGAACTGCGCGTGCGTCATGTGCCTTTATCACCGCCGGCACTGTATGGCTATCAGAAAGTGTCCGTTTGGAACTGCGCATGCGTCATGTGCCCTTATCACCGCCCACACTGTATGACTATCAGAAAGTGTCCGTTTGGAACTGCGCATGCGTCATGTGCCTTTATCACCGCCGGCACTGTATGGCTATCAGAAAGTGTCCGTATGTAACTGCGCATGCGTCATGTGCCCTTATCACCGCCCACACTGTGTGACTATCAGAAAGTGTCCGTTTGGAACTGCGCATGCGTCATGTGCCTTTATCACCGCCGGCACTGTATGGCTATCAGAAAGTGTCCGTTTGGAACTGCGCATGCGTCATGTGCCCTTATCACCGCCCACACTGTATGACTATCAGAAAGTGTCCGTTTGCAACTGCGCGTGCGTCATGTGCCTTTATCACCGCCCACACTGCATGGCTATCAGAAAGTGTCCATTTGGAACTGCGCATGCGTCTTGTGCCCTTATCACCGCCCACACTGTATGGCTATCAGAAAGTGTCCTTATGTAAGTGCGCATGCGTCATGTGCCCTTATCACCGCCCACACTGTATGGCTATCAGAAAGTGTCCGTTTGGAACTGCGCATGCGTCATGTGCCCTTATCACCGCCCACACTGTATGACTATCAGAAAGTGTCCGTTTGGAACTGCGCGTGCGTCATGTGCCTTTATCACCGCCCACACTGTATGACTATCAGAAAGTGTCCTTATGTAAGTGCGCATGCGTCATGTGCCCTTATCACCGCCCACACTGTATGGCTATCAGAAAGTGTCCGTTTGGAACTGCGCATGCGTCATGTGCCCTTATCACCGCCCACACTGTATGACTATCAGAAAGTGTCCGTTTGGAACTGCGCATGCGTCATGTGCCTTTATCACCGCCGGCACTGTATGGCTATCAGAAAGTGTCCGTATGTAACTGCGCATGCGTCATGTGCCCTTATCACCGCCCACACTGTATGGCTATCAGAAAGTGTCCGTATGTAACTGTGCATGCGTCATGTGCCCTTATCACCGCCCACACTGTATGGCTATCAGAAAGTGTCCTTATGTAAGTGCGCATGCGTCATGTGCCCTTATCACCGCCCACACTGTATGGCTATCAGAAAGTGTCCGTTTGGAACTGCGCATGCGTCATGTGCCCTTATCACCGCCCACACTGTATGGCTATCAGAAAGTGTCCGTATGTAACTGTGCATGCGTCATGTGCCCTTATCACCGCCCACACTGTATGACTATCAGAAAGTGTCCGTTTGGAACTGCACATGCGTCATGTGCCCTTATCACCGCCCACACTGTATGACTATCAGAAAGTGTCCGTATGTAACTGTGCATGCGTCGTGTGCCATTATCACCGCCCACACTGTATGACTATCAGAAAGTGTCCGTATGTAACTGCGCATGCGTCATGTGCCCTTATCACCGCCCACACTGTATGGCTATCAGAAAGTGTCCGTTTGGAACTGCGCATGCGTCATGTGCCCTTATCACTGCCCACACTGTATGACTATCAGAAAGTGTCCGTATGTAACTTCGCATGCGTCATGTGCCCTTATCACCGCCCACACTGTATGACTATCAGAAAGTGTCCGTTTGGAACTGCGCATGCGTCATGTGCCCTTCTCACCGTCCACACTGTATGACTATCAGAAAGTGTCAGTTTGGAACTGCGCATGCGTCATGTGCCCTTATCACCGCCCACACTGTATGACTATCAGAAAGTGTCCGTTTGGAACTGCGCATGCGTCATGTGCCCTTCTCACCGTCCACACTGTATGACTATCAGAAAGTGTCCGTTTGGAACTGCGCATGCGTCATGTGCCCTTATCACCGCCCACACTGTATGACTATCAGAAAGTGTCCGTTTGGAACTGCGCATGCGTCATGTGCCCTTATCACCGTCCACACTGTATGACTATCAGAAAGTGTCCGTTTGGAACTGCGCATGCGTCATGTGCCCTTATCACCGCCCACACTGTATGGCTATCAGAAAGTGTCCGTATGTAACTGCGCATGCATCATGTGCCCTTATCACCGCCCACACTGTATGACTATCAGAAAGTGTCCGTATGTAAGTGCGCATGCGTCATGTGCCCTTATCACCGCCCACACTGTATGACTATCAGAAAGTGTCCGTATGTAACTGCGCATGCGTCATGTGCCCTTATCACCGCCCACACTGTATGACTATCAGAAAGTGTCCGTATGTAACTGCGCATGCGTCATGTGCCCTTATCACCGCCCACACTGTATGACTATCAGAAAGTGTCCGTATGTAACTGCGCATGCGTCATGTGCCCTTATCACCGCCCACACTGTATGACTATCAGAAAGTGTCCATTTGGAACTGCGCATGCGTCATGTGCCCTTATCACCGCCCACACTGTATGGCTATCAGAAAGTGTCCGTATGTAACTGCGCATGCGTCATGTGCCCTTATCACCGCCCACACTGTATGACTATCAGAAAGTGTCCGTATGTAACTGCGCATGCGTCATGTGCCCTTATCACCGCCCACACTGTATGGCTATCAGAAAGTGTCCGTATGTAACTGCGCATGCGTCATGTGCCCTTATCACCGCCCACACTGTATGACTATCAGAAAGTGTCCGTATGTAACTGCGCATGCGTCATGTGCCCTTATCACCGCCCACACTGTATGACTATCAGAAAGTGTCCATTTGGAACTGCGCATGCGTCATGTGCCCTTATCACCGCCCACACTGTATGGCTATCAGAAAGTGTCCGTATGTAACTGCGCATGCGTCATGTGCCCTTATCACCGCCCACACTGTATGACTATCAGAAAGTGTCCGTTTGGAACTGCGCATGCGTCATGTGCCCTTATCACCGCCCACACTGTATGACTATCAGAAAGTGTCCGTTTGGAACTGCGCGTGCGTCATGTGCCTTTATCACCGCCGGCACTGTATGGCTATCAGAAAGTGTCCGTTTGGAACTGCGCATGCGTCATGTGCCCTTATCACCGCCCACACTGTATGACTATCAGAAAGTGTCCGTTTGGAACTGCGCATGCGTCATGTGCCTTTATCACCGCCGGCACTGTATGGCTATCAGAAAGTGTCCGTATGTAACTGTGCATGCGTCATGTGCCCTTATCACCGCCCACACTGTATGACTATCAGAAAGTGTCCATATGTAACTGCGCATGCGTCATGTGCCCTTATCACCGCCGGCACTGTATGACTATCAGAAAGTGTCCGTATGTAACTGCGCATGCGTCATGTGCCCTTATCACCGCCGGCACTGTATGACTATCAGAAAGTGTCCGTATGTAACTGCGCATGCGTCATGTGCCCTTATCACCGCCCACACTGTATGACTATCAGAAAGTGTCAGTTTGGAACTGCGCATGCGTCATGTGCCCTTATCACCGCCCACACTGTATGACTATCAGAAAGTGTCCGTATGTAACTGCGCATGCGTCATGTGCCCTTATCACCGCCCACACTGTATGGCTATCAGAAAGTGTCCGTATGTAACTTCGCATGCGTCATGTGCCCTTATCACCGCCCACACTGTATGACTATCAGAAAGTGTCAGTTTGGAACTGCGCATGCGTCATGTGCCCTTATCACCGCCCACACTGTGTGACTATCAGAAAGTGTCCATTTGGAACTGCGCATGCGTCATGTGCCCTTATCACCGCCCACACTGTATGGCTATCAGAAAGTGTCCTTATGTAAGTGCGCATGCGTCATGTGCCCTTATCACCGCCCACACTGTATGGCTATCAGAAAGTGTCCGTTTGGAACTGCGCATGCGTCATGTGCCCTTATCACCGCCCACACTGTATGGCTATCAGAAAGTGTCCGTTTGGAACTGCGCATGCGTCATGTGCCCTTATCACCGCCCACACTGTATGGCTATCAGAAAGTGTCCGTATGTAACTGCGCATGCGTCATGTGCCCTTATCACCGCCCACACTGCATGGCTATCAGAAAGTGTCCATTTGGAACTGCGCATGCGTCATGTGCCCTTATCACCGCCCACACTGTATGGCTATCAGAAAGTGTCCTTATGTAAGTGCGCATGCGTCATGTGCCCTTATCACCGCCCACACTGTATGGCTATCAGAAAGTGTCCGTTTGGAACTGCGCATGCGTCATGTGCCCTTATCACCGCCCACACTGTATGGCTATCAGAAAGTGTCCGTTTGGAACTGCGCATGCGTCATGTGCCCTTATCACCGCCCACACTGTATGACTATCAGAAAGTGTCCGTTTGGAACTGCGCGTGCGTCATGTGCCTTTATCACCGCCGGCACTGTATGGCTATCAGAAAGTGTCCGTTTGGAACTGCGCATGCGTCATGTGCCCTTATCACCGCCCACACTGTATGACTATCAGAAAGTGTCCGTTTGGAACTGCGCATGCGTCATGTGCCTTTATCACCGCCGGCACTGTATGGCTATCAGAAAGTGTCCGTATGTAACTGCGCATGCGTCATGTGCCCTTATCACCGCCCACACTGTATGGCTATCAGAAAGTGTCCGTATGTAACTGTGCATGCGTCATGTGCCCTTATCACCGCCCACACTGTATGACTATCAGAAAGTGTCCGTTTGGAACTGCACATGCGTCATGTGCCCTTATCACCGCCCACACTGTATGACTATCAGAAAGTGTCCGTATGTAACTGTGCATGCGTCATGTGCCCTTATCACCGCCCACACTGTATGACTATCAGAAAGTGTCCGTATGTAACTGCGCATGCGTCATGTGCCCTTATCACCGCCCACACTGTATGACTATCAGAAAGTGTCCGTTTGGAACTGCGCATGCGTCATGTGCCCTTATCACCGTCCACACTGTATGACTATCAGAAAGTGTCCGTTTGGAACTGCGCATGCGTCATGTGCCCTTATCACCGCCCACACTGTATGACTATCAGAAAGTGTCCGTTTGGAACTGTGCATGCGTCATGTGCCCTTATCACCGCCCACACTGTATGGCTATCAGAAAGTGTCCGTATGTAACTGCGCATGCATCATGTGCCCTTATCACCGCCCACACTGTATGACTATCAGAAAGTGTCCGTATGTAAGTGCGCATGCGTCATGTGCCCTTATCACCGCCCACACTGTATGACTATCAGAAAGTGTCCGTATGTAACTGCGCATGCGTCATGTGCCCTTATCACCGCCCACACTGTATGACTATCAGAAAGTGTCAGTTTGGAACTGCGCATGCGTCATGTGCCCTTATCACCGCCCACACTGTATGACTATCAGAAAGTGTCCATTTGGAACTGCGCATGCGTCATGTGCCCTTATCACCGCCCACACTGTATGACTATCAGAAAGTGTCCGTATGTAACTGCGCATGCGTCATGTGCCCTTATCACCGCCCACACTGTATGGCTATCAGAAAGTGTCCGTATGTAACTGCGCATGCGTCATGTGCCCTTATCACCGCCCACACTGTATGACTATCAGAAAGTGTCCGTATGTAACTGCGCATGCGTCATGTGCCCTTATCACCGCCCACACTGTATGGCTATCAGAAAGTGTCCGTATGTAACTTCGCATGCGTCATGTGCCCTTATCACCGCCCACACTGTGTGACTATCAGAAAGTGTCCATTTGGAACTGCGCATGCGTCATGTGCCCTTATCACCGCCCACACTGTATGGCTATCAGAAAGTGTCCTTATGTAAGTGCGCATGCGTCATGTGCCCTTATCACCGCCCACACTGTATGGCTATCAGAAAGTGTCCGTTTGGAACTGCGCATGCGTCATGTGCCCTTATCACCGCCCACACTGTATGACTATCAGAAAGTGTCCGTTTGGAACTGCGCGTGCGTCATGTGCCTTTATCACCGCCGGCACTGTATGGCTATCAGAAAGTGTCCGTTTGGAACTGCGCATGCGTCATGTGCCCTTATCACCGCCCACACTGTATGACTATCAGAAAGTGTCCGTTTGGAACTGCGCGTGCGTCATGTGCCTTTATCACCGCCGGCACTGTATGGCTATCAGAAAGTGTCCGTATGTAACTGCGCATGCGTCATGTGCCCTTATCACCGCCCACACTGTATGACTATCAGAAAGTGTCCGTATGTAACTGTGCATGCGTCATGTGCCCTTATCACCGCCCACACTGTATGACTATCAGAAAGTGTCCGTTTGGAACTGCGCATGCGTCATGTGCCCTTATCACCGCCCACACTGTATGACTATCAGAAAGTGTCCGTTTGGAACTGCGCATGCGTCATGTGCCCTTATCACCGTCCACACTGTATGACTATCAGAAAGTGTCCGTTTGGAACTGCGCATGCGTCATGTGCCCTTATCACCGCCCACACTGTATGGCTATCAGAAAGTGTCCGTATGTAACTGCGCATGCATCATGTGCCCTTATCACCGCCCACACTGTATGACTATCAGAAAGTGTCCGTATGTAAGTGCGCATGCGTCATGTGCCCTTATCACCGCCCACACTGTATGACTATCAGAAAGTGTCCGTATGTAACTGCGCATGCGTCATGTGCCCTTATCACCGCCCACACTGTATGACTATCAGAAAGTGTCAGTTTGGAACTGCGCATGCGTCATGTGCCCTTATCACCGCCCACACTGTATGACTATCAGAAAGTGTCCATTTGGAACTGCGCATGCGTCATGTGCCCTTATCACCGCCCACACTGTATGGCTATCAGAAAGTGTCCGTATGTAACTTCGCATGCGTCATGTGCCCTTATCACCGCCCACACTGTATGACTATCAGAAAGTGTCCGTTTGGAACTGCGCGTGCGTCATGTGCCTTTATCACCGCCGGCACTGTATGGCTATCAGAAAGTGTCAGTTTGGAACTGCGCATGCGTCATGTGCCCTTATCACCGTCCACACTGTATGACTATCAGAAAGTGTCCGTTTGGAACTGCGCATGCGTCATGTGCCCTTATCACCGCCCACACTGTATGACTATCAGAAAGTGTCCGTTTGGAACTGCGCATGCATCATGTGCCCTTATCACCGTCCACACTGTATGACTATCAGAAAGTGTCCGTTTGGAACTGCGCATGCGTCATGTGCCCTTATCACCGCCCACACTGTATGACTATCAGAAAGTGTCCGTTTGGAACTGCGCATGCGTCATGTGCCCTTATCACCGTCCACACTGTATGACTATCAGAAAGTGTCCGTTTGGAACTGCGCATGCGTCATGTGCCCTTATCACCGCCCACACTGTATGGCTATCAGAAAGTGTCCGTATGTAACTGCGCATGCGTCATGTGCCCTTATCACCGCCCACACTGTATGACTATCAGAAAGTGTCCGTATGTAAGTGCGCATGCGTCATGTGCCCTTATCACCGCCCACACTGTATGACTATCAGAAAGTGTCCGTATGTAACTGCGCATGCGTCATGTGCCCTTATCACCGCCCACACTGTATGACTATCAGAAAGTGTCAGTTTGGAACTGCGCATGCGTCATGTGCCCTTATCACCGCCCACACTGTATGACTATCAGAAAGTGTCCATTTGGAACTGCGCATGCGTCATTTGCCCTTATCACCGCCCACACTGTATGGCTATCAGAAAGTGTCCGTATGTAACTGCGCATGCGTCATGTGCCCTTATCACCGCCCACACTGTATGACTATCAGAAAGTGTCCATTTGGAACTGCGCATGCGTCATGTGCCCTTATCACCGCCCACACTGTATGGCTATCAGAAAGTGTCCGTATGTAACTGCGCATGCGTCATGTGCCCTTATCACCGCCCACACTGTATGACTATCAGAAAGTGTCCGTATGTAACTGCGCATGCGTCATGTGCCCTTATCACCGCCCACACTGTATGGCTATCAGAAAGTGTCCGTATGTAACTGCGCATGCGTCATGTGCCCTTATCACCGCCCACACTGTATGACTATCAGAAAGTGTCCGTATGTAACTGCGCATGCGTCATGTGCCCTTATCACCGCCCACACTGTATGGCTATCAGAAAGTGTCCGTATGTAACTGCGCATGCGTCATGTGCCCTTATCACCGCCCACACTGTATGACTATCAGAAAGTGTCCGTTTGGAACTGCGCATGCGTCATGTGCCCTTATCACCGCCCACACTGTATGACTATCAGAAAGTGTCCGTTTGGAACTGCGCGTGCGTCATGTGCCTTTATCACCGCCGGCACTGTATGGCTATCAGAAAGTGTCCGTTTGGAACTGCGCATGCGTCATGTGCCCTTATCACCGCCCACACTGTATGACTATCAGAAAGTGTCCGTTTGGAACTGCGCATGCGTCATGTGCCTTTATCACCGCCGGCACTGTATGGCTATCAGAAAGTGTCCGTATGTAACTGCGCATGCGTCATGTGCCCTTATCACCGCCCACACTGTATGGCTATCAGAAAGTGTCCGTATGTAACTGCGCATGCGTCATGTGCCCTTATCACCGCCCACACTGTATGGCTATCAGAAAGTGTCCGTATGTAACTGCGCATGCGTCATGTGCCCTTATCACCGCCCACACTGTATGACTATCAGAAAGTGTCCGTTTGGAACTGCACATGCGTCATGTGCCCTTATCACCGCCCACACTGTATGACTATCAGAAAGTGTCCGTATGTAACTGTGCATGCGTCATGTGCCCTTATCACCGCCCACACTGTATGACTATCAGAAAGTGTCCGTATGTAACTGCGCATGCGTCATGTGCCCTTATCACCGCCGGCACTGTATGACTATCAGAAAGTGTCCGTTTGGAACTGCGCATGCGTCATGTGCCCTTATCACCGCCCACACTGTATGACTATCAGAAAGTGTCCGTTTGGAACTGCGCATGCGTCATGTGCCCTTATCACCGTCCACACTGTATGACTATCAGAAAGTGTCCGTTTGGAACTGCGCATGCGTCATGTGCCCTTATCACCGCCCACACTGTATGGCTATCAGAAAGTGTCCGTATGTAACTGCGCATGCATCATGTGCCCTTATCACCGCCCACACTGTATGACTATCAGAAAGTGTCCGTATGTAAGTGCGCATGCGTCATGTGCCCTTATCACCGCCCACACTGTATGACTATCAGAAAGTGTCAGTTTGGAACTGCGCATGCGTCATGTGCCCTTATCACCGCCCACACTGTATGACTATCAGAAAGTGTCCATTTGGAACTGCGCATGCGTCATTTGCCCTTATCACCGCCCACACTGTATGACTATCAGAAAGTGTCCGTATGTAACTGCGCATGCGTCATGTGCCCTTATCACCGCCCACACTGTATGACTATCAGAAAGTGTCCGTATGTAACTGCGCATGCATCATGTGCCCTTATCACCGCCCACACTGTATGACTATCAGAAAGTGTCCATTTGGAACTGCGCATGCGTCATGTGCCCTTATCACCGCCCACACTGTGTGACTATCAGAAAGTGTCCGTATGTAACTGCGCATGCGTCATGTGCCCTTATCACCGCCCACACTGTATGACTATCAGAAAGTGTCCGTATGTAAGTGCGCATGCGTCATGTGCCCTTATCACCGCCCACACTGTATGACTATCAGAAAGTGTCCGTATGTAACTGCGCATGCGTCATGTGCCCTTATCACCGCCCACACTGTATGACTATCAGAAAGTGTCCGTTTGGAACTGCGCATGCGTCATGTGCCCTTATCACCGTCCACACTGTATGACTATCAGAAAGTGTCCGTTTGGAACTGCGCATGCGTCATGTGCCCTTATCACCGCCCACACTGTATGACTATCAGAAAGTGTCCGTTTGGAACTGTGCATGCGTCATGTGCCCTTATCACCGCCCACACTGTATGGCTATCAGAAAGTGTCCGTATGTAACTGCGCATGCGTCATGTGCCCTTATCACCGCCCACACTGTATGACTATCAGAAAGTGTCCGTATGTAACTGCGCATGCGTCATGTGCCCTTATCACCGCCCACACTGTATGACTATCAGAAAGTGTCAGTTTGGAACTGCGCATGCGTCATGTGCCCTTATCACCGCCCACACTGTATGACTATCAGAAAGTGTCCGTATGTAACTGCGCATGCGTCATGTGCCCTTATCACCGCCCACACTGTATGACTATCAGAAAGTGTCCATTTGGAACTGCGCATGCGTCATGTGCCCTTATCACCGCCCACACTGTATGGCTATCAGAAAGTGTCCGTATGTAACTGCGCATGCGTCATGTGCCCTTATCACCGCCCACACTGTATGGCTATCAGAAAGTGTCCGTTTGGAACTGCGCATGCGTCATGTGCCCTTATCACCGCCCACACTGTATGGCTATCAGAAAGTGTCAGTTTGGAACTGCGCATGCGTCATGTGCCCTTATCACCGCCCACACTGTATGACTATCAGAAAGTGTCCATTTGGAACTGCGCATGCGTCATGTGCCCTTATCACCGCCCACACTGTATGGCTATCAGAAAGTGTCCGTATGTAACTGCGCATGCGTCATGTGCCCTTATCACCGCCGGCACTGTATGACTATCAGAAAGTGTCCGTATGTAACTGCGCATGCGTCATGTGCCCTTATCACCGCCCACACTGTATGACTATCAGAAAGTGTCAGTTTGGAACTGCGCATGCGTCATGTGCCCTTATCACCGCCCACACTGTGTGACTATCAGAAAGTGTCCATTTGGAACTGCGCATGCGTCATGTGCCCTTATCACCGCCCACACTGTATGGCTATCAGAAAGTGTCCTTATGTAAGTGCGCATGCGTCATGTGCCCTTATCACCGCCCACACTGTATGGCTATCAGAAAGTGTCCGTTTGGAACTGCGCATGCGTCATGTGCCCTTATCACCGCCCACACTGTATGACTATCAGAAAGTGTCCGTTTGGAACTGCGCGTGCGTCATGTGCCTTTATCACCGCCGGCACTGTATGGCTATCAGAAAGTGTCCGTATGGAACTGCGCATGCGTCATGTGCCCTTATCACCACCCACACTGTATGGCTATCAGAAAGTGTCCGTATGTAACTGTGCATGCGTCATGTGCCCTTATCACCGCCCACACTGTATGACTATCAGAAAGTGTCCGTTTGGAACTGCGCATGCGTCATGTGCCCTTATCACCGTCCACACTGTATGACTATCAGAAAGTGTCCGTTTGGAACTGCGCATGCGTCATGTGCCCTTATCACCGCCCACACTGTATGGCTATCAGAAAGTGTCCGTTTGGAACTGCGCATGCGTCATGTGCCCTTATCACCGCCCACACTGTATGGCTATCAGAAAGTGTCCGTATGTAACTGCGCATGCATCATGTGCCCTTATCACCGCCCACACTGTATGACTATCAGAAAGTGTCCGTATGTAAGTGCGCATGCGTCATGTGCCCTTATCACCGCCCACACTGTATGACTATCAGAAAGTGTCCGTATGTAACTGCGCATGCGTCATGTGCCCTTATCACCGCCCACACTGTATGACTATCAGAAAGTGTCAGTTTGGAACTGCGCATGCGTCATGTGCCCTTATCACCGCCCACACTGTATGACTATCAGAAAGTGTCCATTTGGAACTGCGCATGCGTCATTTGCCCTTATCACCGCCCACACTGTATGGCTATCAGAAAGTGTCCGTATGTAACTGCGCATGCGTCATGTGCCCTTATCACCGCCCACACTGTATGACTATCAGAAAGTGTCCGTATGTAACTGCGCATGCGTCATGTGCCCTTATCACCGCCCACACTGTATGGCTATCAGAAAGTGTCCGTATGTAACTTCGCATGCGTCATGTGCCCTTATCACCGCCCACACTGTATGACTATCAGAAAGTGTCCGTATGTAACTGCGCATGCGTCATGTGCCCTTATCACCGCCCACACTGTATGGCTATCAGAAAGTGTCCGTATGTAACTTCGCATGCGTCATGTGCCCTTATCACCGCCCACACTGTATGACTATCAGAAAGTGTCAGTTTGGAACTGCGCATGCGTCATGTGCCCTTATCACCGCCCACACTGTGTGACTATCAGAAAGTGTCCATTTGGAACTGCGCATGCGTCATGTGCCCTTATCACCGCCCACACTGTATGGCTATCAGAAAGTGTCCTTATGTAAGTGCGCATGCGTCATGTGCCCTTATCACCGCCCACACTGTATGGCTATCAGAAAGTGTCCATTTGGAACTGCGCATGCGTCATGTGCCCTTATCACCGCCCACACTGTATGGCTATCAGAAAGTGTCCGTTTGGAACTGCGCATGCGTCATGTGCCTTTATCACCGCCGGCACTGTATGGCTATCAGAAAGTGTCCGTTTGGAACTGCGCATGCGTCATGTGCCCTTATCACCGCCCACACTGTATGGCTATCAGAAAGTGTCAGTTTGGAACTGCGCATGCGTCATGTGCCCTTATCACCGCCCACACTGTGTGACTATCAGAAAGTGTCCATTTGGAACTGTGCATGCGTCATGTGCCCTTATCACCGCCCACACTGTATGACTATCAGAAAGTGTCAGTTTGGAACTGCGCATGCGTCATGTGCCCTTATCACCGTCCACACTGTATGACTATCAGAAAGTGTCCGTATGTAACTGCGCATGCGTCATGTGCCCTTATCACCGTCCACACTGTATGACTATCAGAAAGTGTCCGTATGTAACTGCACATGCGTCATGTGCCCTTATCACCGTCCACACTGTATGGCTATCAGAAAGTGTCCGTATGTAACTGCGCATGCGTCATGTGCCCTTATCACCGCCCACACTGTATGACTATCAGAAAGTGTCCGTATGTAACTGCGCATGCGTCATGTGCCCTTATCACCGCCCACACTGTATGACTATCAGAAAGTGTCCGTATGTAACTGCGCATGCGTCATGTGCCCTTATCACCGCCCACACTGTATGGCTATCAGAAAGTGTCCTTATGTAAGTGCGCATGCGTCATGTGCCCTTATCACCGCCCACACTGTATGGCTATCAGAAAGTGTCCGTATGTAACTGCGCATGCGTCATGTGCCCTTATCACCGCCCACACTGTATGGCTATCAGAAAGTGTCCGTATGTAACTGCGCATGCGTCAAGTGCCCTTATCACCGCCGGCACTGTATGGCTATCAGAAAGTGTCCGTTTGGAACTGCGCATGCGTCATGTGCCCTTATCACCGCCCACACTGTATGACTATCAGAAAGTGTCCGTTTGGAACTGCGCATGCATCATGTGCCCTTATCACCGCCCACACTGTATGACTATCAGAAAGTGTCCGTATGTAACTGTGCATGCGTCATGTGCCCTTATCACCGCCCACACTGTATGACTATCAGAAAGTGTCCGTATGTAAGTGCGCATGCGTCATGTGCCCTTATCACCGCCCACACTGTATGACTATCAGAAAGTGTCCGTTTGGAACTGCGCATGCGTCATGTGCCCTTATCACCGCCGGCACTGTATGACTATCAGAAAGTGTCCGTATGTAACTGCGCATGCGTCATGTGCCCTTATCACCGCCCACACTGTATGACTATCAGAAAGTGTCAGTTTGGAACTGCGCATGCGTCATGTGCCCTTATCACCGCCCACACTGTATGACTATCAGAAAGTGTCCATTTGGAACTGCGCATGCGTCATGTGCCCTTATCACCGCCCACACTGTATGGCTATCAGAAAGTGTCCGTATGTAACTGCGCATGCGTCATGTGCCCTTATCACCGCCCACACTGTATGACTATCAGAAAGTGTCCGTATGTAACTGCGCATGCGTCATGTGCCCTTATCACCGCCCACACTGTATGGCTATCAGAAAGTGTCCGTATGTAAGTGCGCATGCGTCATGTGCCCTTATCACCGCCCACACTGTATGGCTATCAGAAAGTGTCCGTATGTAACTGCGCATGCGTCATGTGCCCTTATCACCGCCCACACTGTATGACTATCAGAAAGTGTCAGTTTGGAACTGCGCATGCGTCATGTGCCCTTATCACCGCCCACACTGTATGACTATCAGAAAGTGTCCGTATGTAAGTGCGCATGCGTCATGTGCCCTTATCACCGCCCACACTGTATGGCTATCAGAAAGTGTCCGTATGTAACTTCGCATGCGTCATGTGCCCTTATCACCGCCCACACTGTATGACTATCAGAAAGTGTCCATTTGGAACTGCGCATGCGTCATGTGCCCTTATCACCGCCCACACTGTATGGCTATCAGAAAGTGTCCATTTGGAACTGCGCATGCGTCATGTGCCCTTATCACCGCCCACACTGTATGGCTATCAGAAAGTGTCCTTATGTAAGTGCGCATGCGTCATGTGCCCTTATCACCGCCCACACTGTATGGCTATCAGAAAGTGTCCGTTTGGAACTGCGCATGCGTCATGTGCCCTTATCACCGCCCACACTGTATGACTATCAGAAAGTGTCCGTTTGGAACTGCGCATGCGTCATGTGCCCTTATCACCGCCCACACTGTATGACTATCAGAAAGTGTCCGTTTGGAACTGCGCGTGCGTCATGTGCCCTTATCACCGCCCACACTGTATGGCTATCAGAAAGTGTCCTTATGTAAGTGCGCATGCGTCATGTGCCCTTATCACCGCCCACACTGTATGGCTATCAGAAAGTGTCCGTTTGGAACTGCGCATGCGTCATGTGCCCTTATCACCGCCCACACTGTATGGCTATCAGAAAGTGTCCGTTTGGAACTGCGCATGCGTCATGTGCCCTTATCACCGCCCACACTGTATGACTATCAGAAAGTGTCCGTTTGGAACTGCGCGTGCGTCATGTGCCCTTATCACCGCCCACACTGTATGGCTATCAGAAAGTGTCCGTATGTAACTGCGCATGCGTCATGTGCCCTTATCACCGCCGGCACTGTATGGCTATCAGAAAGTGTCCGTATGTAACTGCGCATGCGTCATGTGCCCTTATCACCGCCCACACTGTATGGCTATCAGAAAGTGTCCGTTTGGAACTGCGCATGCGTCATGTGCCCTTATCACCGCCCACACTGTATGACTATCAGAAAGTGTCCGTTTGGAACTGCGCGTGCGTCATGTGCCTTTATCACCGCCGGCACTGTATGGCTATCAGAAAGTGTCCGTTTGGAACTGTGCATGCGTCATGTGCCCTTATCACCGCCCACACTGTATGACTATCAGAAAGTGTCCGTTTGGAACTGCGCGTGCGTCATGTGCCTTTATCACCGCCGGCACTGTATGGCTATCAGAAAGTGTCCGTATGTAACTGCGCATGCGTCATGTGCCCTTATCACCGCCCACACTGTATGGCTATCAGAAAGTGTCCGTATGTAAGTGCGCATGCGTCATGTGCCCTTATCACCGCCCACACTGTATGGCTATCAGAAAGTGTCCGTATGTAACTGCGCATGCGTCATGTGCCCTTATCACCGCCCACACTGTATGACTATCAGAAAGTGTCCGTATGTAACTGTGCATGCGTCATGTGCCCTTATCACCGCCCACACTGTATGACTATCAGAAAGTGTCCGTATGTAACTGTGCATGCGTCATGTGCCCTTATCACCGCCCACACTGTATGACTATCAGAAAGTGTCCGTTTGGAACTGCGCATGCGTCATGTGCCCTTATCACCGTCCACACTGTATGACTATCAGAAAGTGTCCGTTTGGAACTGCGCATGCGTCATGTGCCCTTATCACCGCCCACACTGTATGACTATCAGAAAGTGTCCGTTTGGAACTGCGCATGCGTCATGTGCCCTTATCACCGTCCACACTGTATGACTATCAGAAAGTGTCCGTTTGGAACTGCGCATGCGTCATGTGCCCTTATCACCGCCCACACTGTATGACTATCAGAAAGTGTCCGTTTGGAACTGCGCATGCGTCATGTGCCCTTATCACCGTCCACACTGTATGACTATCAGAAAGTGTCCGTTTGGAACTGCGCATGCGTCATGTGCCCTTATCACCGCCCACACTGTATGGCTATCAGAAAGTGTCCGTATGTAACTGCGCATGCATCATGTGCCCTTATCACCGCCCACACTGTATGACTATCAGAAAGTGTCCGTATGTAAGTGCGCATGCGTCATGTGCCCTTATCACCGCCCACACTGTATGACTATCAGAAAGTGTCCGTATGTAACTGCGCATGCGTCATGTGCCCTTATCACCGCCCACACTGTATGACTATCAGAAAGTGTCAGTTTGGAACTGCGCATGCATCATGTGCCCTTATCACCGCCCACACTGTATGACTATCAGAAAGTGTCAGTTTGGAACTGCGCATGCATCATGTGCCCTTATCACCGCCCACACTGTATGACTATCAGAAAGTGTCCATATGTAACTGCGCATGCGTCATGTGCCCTTATCACCGCCCACACTGTATGACTATCAGAAAGTGTCCGTATGTAACTGCGCATGCGTCATGTGCCCTTATCACCGCCCACACTGTATGGCTATCAGAAAGTGTCCGTATGTAACTTCGCATGCGTCATGTGCCCTTATCACCGCCCACACTGTATGACTATCAGAAAGTGTCAGTTTGGAACTGCGCATGCGTCATGTGCCCTTATCACCACCCACACTGTATGACTATCAGAAAGTGTCCGTATGTAACTGCGCATGCGTCATGTGCCCTTATCACCGCCCACACTGTATGACTATCAGAAAGTGTCCGTATGTAACTGCGCATGCGTCATGTGCCCTTATCACCGCCGGCACTGTATGACTATCAGAAAGTGTCCGTATGTAACTGCGCATGCGTCATGTGCCCTTATCACCGCCCACACTGTATGACTATCAGAAAGTGTCAGTTTGGAACTGCGCATGCGTCATGTGCCCTTATCACCGTCCACACTGTATGACTATCAGAAAGTGTCCGTATGTAACTGCGCATGCGTCATGTGCCCTTATCACCGCCCACACTGTATGGCTATCAGAAAGTGTCCGTATGTAACTGCGCATGCGTCATGTGCCCTTATCACCGCCCACACTGTATGACTATCAGAAAGTGTCAGTTTGGAACTGCGCATGCGTCATGTGCCCTTATCACCGCCCACACTGTGTGACTATCAGAAAGTGTCCATTTGGAACTGCGCATGCGTCATGTGCCCTTATCACCGCCCACACTGTATGGCTATCAGAAAGTGTCCTTATGTAAGTGCGCATGCGTCATGTGCCCTTATCACCGCCCACACTGTATGGCTATCAGAAAGTGTCCGTTTGGAACTGCGCATGCGTCATGTGCCCTTATCACCGCCCACACTGTATGACTATCAGAAAGTGTCCGTTTGGAACTGCGCATGCGTCATGTGCCCTTATCACCGCCCACACTGTATGGCTATCAGAAAGTGTCCGTTTGGAACTGCGCATGCGTCATGTGCCCTTATCACCGCCCACACTGTATGACTATCAGAAAGTGTCCGTTTGGAACTGCGCGTGCGTCATGTGCCTTTATCACCGCCGGCACTGTATGGCTATCAGAAAGTGTCCGTATGTAACTGCGCATGCGTCATGTGCCCTTATCACCGCCCACACTGTATGGCTATCAGAAAGTGTCCGTATGTAACTGTGCATGCGTCATGTGCCCTTATCACCGCCCACACTGTATGACTATCAGAAAGTGTCCGTTTGGAACTGCACATGCGTCATGTGCCCTTATCACCGCCCACACTGTATGACTATCAGAAAGTGTCCGTATGTAACTGTGCATGCGTCATGTGCCCTTATCACCGCCCACACTGTATGACTATCAGAAAGTGTCCGTTTGGAACTGCGCATGCGTCATGTGCCCTTATCACCGTCCACACTGTATGACTATCAGAAAGTGTCCGTTTGGAACTGCGCATGCGTCATGTGCCCTTATCACCGTCCACACTGTATGACTATCAGAAAGTGTCCGTATGTAACTGCGCATGCGTCATGTGCCCTTATCACCGCCCACACTGTATGACTATCAGAAAGTGTCCGTTTGGAACTGTGCATGCGTCATGTGCCCTTATCACCGTCCACACTGTATGACTATCAGAAAGTGTCCGTATGTAACTGCGCATGCATCATGTGCCCTTATCACCGCCCACACTGTATGACTATCAGAAAGTGTCCGTATGTAACTGCGCATGCGTCATGTGCCCTTATCACCGCCCACACTGTATGACTATCAGAAAGTGTCCGTATGTAACTGCGCATGCGTCATGTGCCCTTATCACCGCCCACACTGTATGACTATCAGAAAGTGTCAGTTTGGAACTGCGCATGCGTCATGTGCCCTTATCACCGCCCACACTGTATGACTATCAGAAAGTGTCCGTTTGGAACTGCGCATGCGTCATTTGCCCTTATCACCGCCCACACTGTATGGCTATCAGAAAGTGTCCGTATGTAACTGCGCATGCGTCATGTGCCCTTATCACCGCCCACACTGTATGACTATCAGAAAGTGTCCGTATGTAACTGCGCATGCGTCATGTGCCCTTATCACCGCCCACACTGTATGACTATCAGAAAGTGTCCGTATGTAACTGTGCATGCGTCATGTGCCCTTATCACCGCCCACACTGTATGGCTATCAGAAAGTGTCCGTATGTAACTTCGCATGCGTCATGTGCCCTTATCACCGCCCACACTGTATGACTATCAGAAAGTGTCCGTATGTAACTGCGCATGCGTCATGTGCCCTTATCACCGCCCACACTGTATGACTATCAGAAAGTGTCCGTATGTAACTTCGCATGCGTCATGTGCCCTTATCACCGCCCACACTGTATGACTATCAGAAAGTGTCAGTTTGGAACTGCGCATGCGTCATGTGCCCTTATCACCGCCCACACTGTGTGACTATCAGAAAGTGGCCATTTGGAACTGCGCATGCGTCATGTGCCCTTATCACCGCCCACACTGTATGGCTATCAGAAAGTGTCCTTATGTAAGTGCGCATGCGTCATGTGCCCTTATCACCGCCCACACTGTATGGCTATCGGAAAGTGTCCATTTGGAACTGCGCATGCGTCATGTGCCCTTATCACCGCCCACACTGTATGGCTATCAGAAAGTGTCCTTATGTAAGTGCGCATGCGTCATGTGCCCTTATCACCGCCCACACTGTATGGCTATCAGAAAGTGTCCTTATGTAAGTGCGCATGCGTCATGTGCCCTTATCACCGCCCACACTGTATGGCTATCAGAAAGTGTCCATTTGGAACTGCGCATGCGTCATGTGCCCTTATCACCGCCCACACTGTATGGCTATCAGAAAGTGTCCTTATGTAAGTGCGCATGCGTCATGTGCCCTTATCACCGCCCACACTGTATGGCTATCAGAAAGTGTCCGTTTGGAACTGCGCATGCGTCATGTGCCCTTATCACCGCCCACACTGTATGACTATCAGAAAGTGTCCGTTTGGAACTGCGCATGCGTCATGTGCCTTTATCACCGCCCACACTGTATGGCTATCAGAAAGTGTCCGTTTGGAACTGCGCATGCGTCATGTGCCCTTATCACCGCCCACACTGTATGGCTATCAGAAAGTGTCCGTATGTAACTGTGCATGCGTCATGTGCCCTTATCACCGCCCACACTGTATGACTATCAGAAAGTGTCCGTTTGGAACTGCACATGCGTCATGTGCCCTTATCACCGCCCACACTGTATGACTATCAGAAAGTGTCCGTATGTAACTGCGCATGCGTCATGTGCCCTTATCACCGCCCACACTGTATGGCTATCAGAAAGTGTCCTTATGTAAGTGCGCATGCGTCATGTGCCTTTATCACCGCCCACACTGTATGGCTATCAGAAAGTGTCCGTATGTAACTGCGCATGCGTCAAGTGCCCTTATCACCGCCCACACTGTATGACTATCAGAAAGTGTCCGTTTGGAACTGCGCGTGCGTCATGTGCCTTTATCACCGCCGGCACTGTATGGCTATCAGAAAGTGTCCGTTTGGAACTGCGCATGCGTCATGTGCCCTTATCACCGCCCACACTGTATGGCTATCAGAAAGTGTCCGTATGTAACTGTGCATGCGTCATGTGCCCTTATCACCGCCCACACTGTATGACTATCAGAAAGTGTCCGTATGTAACTGCGCATGCGTCATGTGCCCTTATCACCGCCCACACTGTATGACTATCAGAAAGTGTCCGTATGTAACTGCGCATGCGTCATGTGCCCTTATCACCGCCCACACTGTATGACTATCAGAAAGTGTCCGTATGTAACTGCGCATGCGTCATGTGCCCTTATCACCGCCCACACTGTATGACTATCAGAAAGTGTCCGTTTGGAACTGCGCATGCGTCATGTGCCCTTATCACCGTCCACACTGTATGACTATCAGAAAGTGTCCGTTTGGAACTGCGCGTGCGTCATGTGCCTTTATCACCGCCGGCACTGTATGGCTATCAGAAAGTGTCCGTTTGGAACTGCGCATGCGTCATGTGCCCTTATCACCGCCCACACTGTGTGACTATCAGAAAGTGTCCATTTGGAACTGCGCATGCGTCATGTGCCCTTATCACCGCCCACACTGTATGGCTATCAGAAAGTGTCCGTATGTAACTTCGCATGCGTCATGTGCCCTTATCACCGCCCACACTGTATGACTATCAGAAAGTGTCAGTTTGGAACTGCGCATGCGTCATGTGCCCTTATCACCGCCCACACTGTGTGACTATCAGAAAGTGTCCGTATGTAACTGCGCATGCATCATGTGCCCTTATCACCGCCCACACTGTATGACTATCAGAAAGTGTCCGTATGTAAGTGCGCATGCGTCATGTGCCCTTATCACCGCCCACACTGTATGACTATCAGAAAGTGTCCGTATGTAACTGCGCATGCGTCATGTGCCCTTATCACCGCCGGCACTGTATGACTATCAGAAAGTGTCCGTTTGGAACTGCGCGTGCGTCATGTGCCTTTATCACCGCCGGCACTGTATGGCTATCAGAAAGTGTCCGTATGTAACTGCGCATGCGTCATGTGCCCTTATCACCGTCCACACTGTATGACTATCAGAAAGTGTCCGTTTGGAACTGCGCATGCGTCATGTGCCCTTATCACCGTCCACACTGTATGACTATCAGAAAGTGTCCGTTTGGAACTGCGCATGCGTCATGTGCCCTTATCACCGCCCACACTGTATGACTATCAGAAAGTGTCCGTATGTAACTGCGCATGCGTCATGTGCCCTTATCACCGCCCACACTGTATGGCTATCAGAAAGTGTCCGTTTGGAACTGCGCATGCGTCATGTGCCCTTATCACCGCCCACACTGTATGACTATCAGAAAGTGTCCGTATGTAACTGCGCATGCGTCATGTGCCCTTATCACCGCCCACACTGTATGACTATCAGAAAGTGTCCATTTGGAACTGCGCATGCGTCATGTGCCCTTATCACCGCCCACACTGTATGGCTATCAGAAAGTGTCCGTATGTAACTGCGCATGCGTCATGTGCCCTTATCACCGCCCACACTGTATGGCTATCAGAAAGTGTCCGTTTGGAACTGCGCATGCGTCATGTGCCCTTATCACCGCCCACACTGTATGGCTATCAGAAAGTGTCAGTTTGGAACTGCGCATGCGTCATGTGCCCTTATCACCGCCCACACTGTATGACTATCAGAAAGTGTCCATTTGGAACTGCGCATGCGTCATGTGCCCTTATCACCGCCCACACTGTATGGCTATCAGAAAGTGTCCGTATGTAACTTCGCATGCGTCATGTGCCCTTATCACCGCCCACACTGTATGACTATCAGAAAGTGTCAGTTTGGAACTGCGCATGCGTCATGTGCCCTTATCACCGCCCACACTGTGTGACTATCAGAAAGTGTCCGTATGTAACTGCGCATGCGTCATGTGCCCTTATCACCGCCCACACTGTATGACTATCAGAAAGTGTCCGTATGTAACTGCGCATGCGTCATGTGCCCTTATCACCGCCGGCACTGTATGACTATCAGAAAGTGTCCGTATGTAACTGCGCATGCGTCATGTGCCCTTATCACCGCCCACACTGTATGACTATCAGAAAGTGTCAGTTTGGAACTGCGCATGCGTCATGTGCCCTTATCACCGCCCACACTGTATGACTATCAGAAAGTGTCCGTATGTAACTGCGCATGCGTCATGTGCCCTTATCACCGCCCACACTGTATGGCTATCAGAAAGTGTCCGTATGTAACTTCGCATGCGTCATGTGCCCTTATCACCGCCCACACTGTATGACTATCAGAAAGTGTCAGTTTGGAACTGCGCATGCGTCATGTGCCCTTATCACCGCCCACACTGTGTGACTATCAGAAAGTGTCCGTTTGGAACTGCGCGTGCGTCATGTGCCTTTATCACCGCCGGCACTGTATGGCTATCAGAAAGTGTCCGTATGGAACTGCGCATGCGTCATGTGCCCTTATCACCACCCACACTGTATGGCTATCAGAAAGTGTCCGTATGTAACTGTGCATGCGTCATGTGCCCTTATCACCGCCCACACTGTATGACTATCAGAAAGTGTCCGTTTGGAACTGCGCATGCGTCATGTGCCCTTATCACCGTCCACACTGTATGACTATCAGAAAGTGTCCGTTTGGAACTGTGCATGCGTCATGTGCCCTTATCACCGCCCACACTGTATGGCTATCAGAAAGTGTCCGTATGTAACTGCGCATGCGTCATGTGCCCTTATCACCGCCCACACTGTATGGCTATCAGAAAGTGTCCGTTTGGAACTGCGCATGCGTCATGTGCCCTTATCACCGCCCACACTGTATGGCTATCAGAAAGTGTCCGTATGTAACTGCGCATGCATCATGTGCCCTTATCACCGCCCACACTGTATGACTATCAGAAAGTGTCCGTATGTAAGTGCGCATGCGTCATGTGCCCTTATCACCGCCCACACTGTATGACTATCAGAAAGTGTCCGTATGTAACTGCGCATGCGTCATGTGCCCTTATCACCGCCCACACTGTATGACTATCAGAAAGTGTCAGTTTGGAACTGCGCATGCGTCATGTGCCCTTATCACCGCCCACACTGTATGACTATCAGAAAGTGTCCATTTGGAACTGCGCATGCGTCATTTGCCCTTATCACCGCCCACACTGTATGACTATCAGAAAGTGTCCGTATGTAACTGCGCATGCGTCATGTGCCCTTATCACCGCCCACACTGTATGGCTATCAGAAAGTGTCCGTATGTAACTTCGCATGCGTCATGTGCCCTTATCACCGCCCACACTGTATGGCTATCAGAAAGTGTCCGTATGTAACTTCGCATGCGTCATGTGCCCTTATCACCGCCCACACTGTATGACTATCAGAAAGTGTCAGTTTGGAACTGCGCATGCGTCATGTGCCCTTATCACCGCCCACACTGTGTGACTATCAGAAAGTGTCCATTTGGAACTGCGCATGCGTCATGTGCCCTTATCACCGCCCACACTGTATGGCTATCAGAAAGTGTCCTTATGTAAGTGCGCATGCGTCATGTGCCCTTATCACCGCCCACACTGTATGGCTATCAGAAAGTGTCCATTTGGAACTGCGCATGCGTCATGTGCCCTTATCACCGCCCACACTGTATGGCTATCAGAAAGTGTCCTTATGTAAGTGCGCATGCGTCATGTGCCCTTATCACCGCCCACACTGTATGGCTATCAGAAAGTGTCCGTTTGGAACTGCGCATGCGTCATGTGCCCTTATCACCGCCCACACTGTATGACTATCAGAAAGTGTCCGTTTGGAACTGCGCATGCGTCATGTGCCTTTATCACCGCCGGCACTGTATGGCTATCAGAAAGTGTCCGTTTGGAACTGCGCATGCGTCATGTGCCCTTATCACCGCCCACACTGTATGGCTATCAGAAAGTGTCCGTATGTAACTGTGCATGCGTCATGTGCCCTTATCACCGCCCACACTGTATGACTATCAGAAAGTGTCCATTTGGAACTGCGCATGCGTCATGTGCCCTTATCACCGTCCACACTGTATGACTATCAGAAAGTGTCCGTATGTAACTGCGCATGCGTCATGTGCCCTTATCACCGTCCACACTGTATGACTATCAGAAAGTGTCCGTATGTAACTGCACATGCGTCATGTGCCCTTATCACCGTCCACACTGTATGGCTATCAGAAAGTGTCCGTATGTAACTGCGCATGCGTCATGTGCCCTTATCACCGCCCACACTGTATGACTATCAGAAAGTGTCCGTATGTAACTGCGCATGCGTCATGTGCCCTTATCACCGCCCACACTGTATGACTATCAGAAAGTGTCCGTATGTAACTGCGCATGCGTCATGTGCCCTTATCACCGCCCACACTGTATGGCTATCAGAAAGTGTCCTTATGTAAGTGCGCATGCGTCATGTGCCCTTATCACCGCCCACACTGTATGGCTATCAGAAAGTGTCCGTATGTAACTGCGCATGCGTCATGTGCCCTTATCACCGCCCACACTGTATGGCTATCAGAAAGTGTCCGTATGTAACTGCGCATGCGTCAAGTGCCCTTATCACCGCCCACACTGTATGACTATCAGAAAGTGTCCGTTTGGAACTGCGCGTGCGTCATGTGCCTTTATCACCGCCGGCACTGTATGGCTATCAGAAAGTGTCCGTTTGGAACTGCGCATGCGTCATGTGCCCTTATCACCGCCCACACTGTATGGCTATCAGAAAGTGTCCGTATGTAACTGTGCATGCGTCATGTGCCCTTATCACCGCCCACACTGTATGACTATCAGAAAGTGTCCGTTTGGAACTGCACATGCGTCATGTGCCCTTATCACCGCCGGCACTGTATGACTATCAGAAAGTGTCCGTATGTAACTGCGCATGCGTCATGTGCCCTTATCACCGCCCACACTGTATGACTATCAGAAAGTGTCAGTTTGGAACTGCGCATGCGTCATGTGCCCTTATCACCGCCCACACTGTATGACTATCAGAAAGTGTCCATTTGGAACTGCGCATGCGTCATGTGCCCTTATCACCGCCCACACTGTATGGCTATCAGAAAGTGTCCGTATGTAACTGCGCATGCGTCATGTGCCCTTATCACCGCCCACACTGTATGACTATCAGAAAGTGTCCGTATGTAACTGCGCATGCGTCATGTGCCTTTATCACCGCCCACACTGTATGGCTATCAGAAAGTGTCCGTATGTAAGTGCGCATGCGTCATGTGCCCTTATCACCGCCCACACTGTATGGCTATCAGAAAGTGTCCGTATGTAACTGCGCATGCGTCATGTGCCCTTATCACCGCCCACACTGTATGACTATCAGAAAGTGTCAGTTTGGAACTGCGCATGCGTCATGTGCCCTTATCACCGCCCACACTGTATGACTATCAGAAAGTGTCCGTATGTAAGTGCGCATGCGTCATGTGCCCTTATCACCGCCCACACTGTATGGCTATCAGAAAGTGTCCGTATGTAACTTCGCATGCGTCATGTGCCCTTATCACCGCCCACACTGTATGACTATCAGAAAGTGTCCATTTGGAACTGCGCATGCGTCATGTGCCCTTATCACCGCCCACACTGTATGGCTATCAGAAAGTGTCCATTTGGAACTGCGCATGCGTCATGTGCCCTTATCACCGCCCACACTGTATGGCTATCAGAAAGTGTCCTTATGTAAGTGCGCATGCGTCATGTGCCCTTATCACCGCCCACACTGTATGGCTATCAGAAAGTGTCCGTTTGGAACTGCGCATGCGTCATGTGCCCTTATCACCGCCCACACTGTATGACTATCAGAAAGTGTCCGTTTGGAACTGCGCATGCGTCATGTGCCCTTATCACCGCCCACACTGTATGACTATCAGAAAGTGTCCGTTTGGAACTGCGCGTGCGTCATGTGCCCTTATCACCGCCCACACTGTATGGCTATCAGAAAGTGTCCTTATGTAAGTGCGCATGCGTCATGTGCCCTTATCACCGCCCACACTGTATGGCTATCAGAAAGTGTCCGTTTGGAACTGCGCATGCGTCATGTGCCCTTATCACCGCCCACACTGTATGGCTATCAGAAAGTGTCCGTTTGGAACTGCGCATGCGTCATGTGCCCTTATCACCGCCCACACTGTATGACTATCAGAAAGTGTCCGTTTGGAACTGCGCATGCGTCATGTGCCCTTATCACCGCCCACACTGTATGACTATCAGAAAGTGTCCGTATGTAACTGCGCATGCGTCATGTGCCCTTATCACCGCCCACACTGTATGGCTATCAGAAAGTGTCCGTATGTAACTGCGCATGCGTCATGTGCCCTTATCACCGCCGGCACTGTATGGCTATCAGAAAGTGTCCGTATGTAACTGCGCATGCGTCATGTGCCCTTATCACCGCCCACACTGTATGACTATCAGAAAGTGTCCGTATGTAACTGCGCATGCGTCATGTGCCCTTATCACCGCCCACACTGTATGGCTATCAGAAAGTGTCCGTATGTAACTTCGCATGCGTCATGTGCCCTTATCACCGCCCACACTGTATGACTATCAGAAAGTGTCAGTTTGGAACTGCGCATGCGTCATGTGCCCTTATCACCGCCCACACTGTGTGACTATCAGAAAGTGTCCATTTGGAACTGCGCATGCGTCATGTGCCCTTATCACCGCCCACACTGTATGGCTATCAGAAAGTGTCCTTATGTAAGTGCGCATGCGTCATGTGCCCTTATCACCGCCCACACTGTATGGCTATCAGAAAGTGTCCGTTTGGAACTGCGCATGCGTCATGTGCCCTTATCACCGCCCACACTGTATGGCTATCAGAAAGTGTCCATTTGGAACTGCGCATGCGTCATGTGCCCTTATCACCGCCCACACTGTATGGCTATCAGAAAGTGTCCTTATGTAAGTGCGCATGCGTCATGTGCCCTTATCACCGCCCACACTGTATGGCTATCAGAAAGTGTCCGTTTGGAACTGCGCATGCGTCATGTGCCCTTATCACCGCCCACACTGTATGACTATCAGAAAGTGTCCGTTTGGAACTGCGCGTGCGTCATGTGCCTTTATCACCGCCGGCACTGTATGGCTATCAGAAAGTGTCCGTTTGGAACTGCGCATGCGTCATGTGCCCTTATCACCGCCCACACTGTATGACTATCAGAAAGTGTCCGTTTGGAACTGCGCGTGCGTCATGTGCCTTTATCACCGCCGGCACTGTATGGCTATCAGAAAGTGTCCGTATGTAACTGCGCATGCGTCATGTGCCCTTATCACCGCCCACACTGTATGGCTATCAGAAAGTGTCCGTATGTAAGTGCGCATGCGTCATGTGCCCTTATCACCGCCCACACTGTATGGCTATCAGAAAGTGTCCGTATGTAACTGCGCATGCGTCATGTGCCCTTATCACCGCCCACACTGTATGACTATCAGAAAGTGTCCGTATGTAACTGTGCATGCGTCATGTGCCCTTATCACCGCCCACACTGTATGACTATCAGAAAGTGTCCGTATGTAACTGTGCATGCGTCATGTGCCCTTATCACCGCCCACACTGTATGACTATCAGAAAGTGTCCGTTTGGAACTGCGCATGCGTCATGTGCCCTTATCACCACCCACACTGTATGGCTATCAGAAAGTGTCCGTTTGGAACTGCGCATGCATCATGTGCCCTTATCACCGCCCACACTGTATGACTATCAGAAAGTGTCCGTATGTAACTGTGCATGCGTCATGTGCCCTTATCACCGCCCACACTGTATGACTATCAGAAAGTGTCCGTATGTAACTGTGCATGCGTCATGTGCCCTTATCACCGCCCACACTGTATGACTATCAGAAAGTGTCCGTATGTAACTGTGCATGCGTCATGTGCCCTTATCACCGCCCACACTGTATGACTATCAGAAAGTGTCCGTATGTAACTGTGCATGCGTCATGTGCCCTTATCACCGCCCACACTGTATGACTATCAGAAAGTGTCCGTTTGGAACTGCGCATGCGTCATGTGCCCTTATCACCACCCACACTGTATGGCTATCAGAAAGTGTCCGTTTGGAACTGCGCATGCGTCATGTGCCCTTATCACCGTCCACACTGTATGACTATCAGAAAGTGTCCGTTTGGAACTGCGCATGCGTCATGTGCCCTTATCACCGCCCACACTGTATGACTATCAGAAAGTGTCCGTTTGGAACTGCGCATGCGTCATGTGCCCTTATCACCGTCCACACTGTATGACTATCAGAAAGTGTCCGTTTGGAACTGCGCATGCGTCATGTGCCCTTATCACCGCCCACACTGTATGACTATCAGAAAGTGTCCGTTTGGAACTGCGCATGCGTCATGTGCCCTTATCACCGTCCACACTGTATGACTATCAGAAAGTGTCCGTTTGGAACTGTGCATGCGTCATGTGCCCTTATCACCGCCCACACTGTATGGCTATCAGAAAGTGTCCGTATGTAACTGCGCATGCATCATGTGCCCTTATCACCGCCCACACTGTATGACTATCAGAAAGTGTCCGTATGTAAGTGCGCATGCGTCATGTGCCCTTATCACCGCCCACACTGTATGACTATCAGAAAGTGTCCGTATGTAACTGCGCATGCGTCATGTGCCCTTATCACCGCCCACACTGTATGACTATCAGAAAGTGTCAGTTTGGAACTGCGCATGCATCATGTGCCCTTATCACCGCCCACACTGTATGACTATCAGAAAGTGTCAGTTTGGAACTGCGCATGCATCATGTGCCCTTATCACCGCCCACACTGTATGACTATCAGAAAGTGTCCATATGTAACTGCGCATGCGTCATGTGCCCTTATCACCGCCCACACTGTATGACTATCAGAAAGTGTCCGTATGTAACTGCGCATGCGTCATGTGCCCTTATCACCGCCCACACTGTATGGCTATCAGAAAGTGTCCGTATGTAACTTCGCATGCGTCATGTGCCCTTATCACCGCCCACACTGTATGACTATCAGAAAGTGTCAGTTTGGAACTGCGCATGCGTCATGTGCCCTTATCACCGCCCACACTGTGTGACTATCAGAAAGTGTCCGTATGTAACTGCGCATGCATCATGTGCCCTTATCACCGCCCACACTGTATGACTATCAGAAAGTGTCCGTATGTAACTGCGCATGCGTCATGTGCCCTTATCACCGCCGGCACTGTATGACTATCAGAAAGTGTCCGTATGTAACTGCGCATGCGTCATGTGCCCTTATCACCGCCCACACTGTATGACTATCAGAAAGTGTCAGTTTGGAACTGCGCATGCGTCATGTGCCCTTATCACCGTCCACACTGTATGACTATCAGAAAGTGTCCGTATGTAACTGCGCATGCGTCATGTGCCCTTATCACCGCCCACACTGTATGGCTATCAGAAAGTGTCCGTATGTAACTTCGCATGCGTCATGTGCCCTTATCACCGCCCACACTGTATGACTATCAGAAAGTGTCAGTTTGGAACTGCGCATGCGTCATGTGCCCTTATCACCGCCCACACTGTATGGCTATCAGAAAGTGTCCTTATGTAAGTGCGCATGCGTCATGTGCCCTTATCACCGCCCACACTGTATGGCTATCAGAAAGTGTCCGTTTGGAACTGCGCATGCGTCATGTGCCCTTATCACCGCCCACACTGTATGACTATCAGAAAGTGTCCGTTTGGAACTGCGCATGCGTCATGTGCCCTTATCACCGCCCACACTGTATGACTATCAGAAAGTGTCCGTTTGGAACTGCGCGTGCGTCATGTGCCTTTATCACCGCCGGCACTGTATGGCTATCAGAAAGTGTCCGTATGTAACTGCGCATGCGTCATGTGCCCTTATCACCGCCCACACTGTATGGCTATCAGAAAGTGTCCGTATGTAACTGTGCATGCGTCATGTGCCCTTATCACCGCCCACACTGCATGACTATCAGAAAGTGTCCGTTTGGAACTGCACATGCGTCATGTGCCCTTATCACCGCCCACACTGTATGACTATCAGAAAGTGTCCGTATGTAACTGTGCATGCGTCATGTGCCCTTATCACCGCCCACACTGTATGACTATCAGAAAGTGTCCGTTTGGAACTGCGCATGCGTCATGTGCCCTTATCACCGTCCACACTGTATGACTATCAGAAAGTGTCCGTTTGGAACTGCGCATGCGTCATGTGCCCTTATCACCGCCCACACTGTATGACTATCAGAAAGTGTCTGTTTGGAACTGTGCATGCGTCATGTGCCCTTATCACCGCCCACACTGTATGGCTATCAGAAAGTGTCCGTATGTAACTGCGCATGCATCATGTGCCCTTATCACCGCCCACACTGTATGACTATCAGAAAGTGTCCGTATGTAAGTGCGCATGCGTCATGTGCCCTTATCACCGCCCACACTGTATGACTATCAGAAAGTGTCCGTATGTAACTGCGCATGCGTCATGTGCCCTTATCACCGCCCACACTGTATGACTATCAGAAAGTGTCAGTTTGGAACTGCGCATGCGTCATGTGCCCTTATCACCGCCCACACTGTATGACTATCAGAAAGTGTCCGTTTGGAACTGCGCATGCGTCATTTGCCCTTATCACCGCCCACACTGTATGGCTATCAGAAAGTGTCCGTATGTAACTGCGCATGCGTCATGTGCCCTTATCACCGCCCACACTGTATGACTATCAGAAAGTGTCCGTATGTAACTGCGCATGCGTCATGTGCCCTTATCACCGCCCACACTGTATGACTATCAGAAAGTGTCCGTATGTAACTGCGCATGCGTCATGTGCCCTTATCACCGCCCACACTGTATGGCTATCAGAAAGTGTCCGTATGTAACTGCGCATGCGTCATGTGCCCTTATCACCGCCCACACTGTATGGCTATCAGAAAGTGTCCGTATGTAACTTCGCATGCGTCATGTGCCCTTATCACCGCCCACACTGTATGACTATCAGAAAGTGTCCGTATGTAACTGCGCATGCGTCATGTGCCCTTATCACCGCCCACACTGTATGGCTATCAGAAAGTGTCCGTATGTAACTTCGCATGCGTCATGTGCCCTTATCACCGCCCACACTGTATGACTATCAGAAAGTGTCCGTATGTAACTTCGCATGCGTCATGTGCCCTTATCACCGCCCACACTGTATGACTATCAGAAAGTGTCAGTTTGGAACTGCGCATGCGTCATGTGCCCTTATCACCGCCCACACTGTGTGACTATCAGAAAGTGTCCATTTGGAACTGCGCATGCGTCATGTGCCCTTATCACCGCCCACACTGTATGGCTATCAGAAAGTGTCCTTATGTAAGTGCGCATGCGTCATGTGCCCTTATCACCGCCCACACTGTATGGCTATCAGAAAGTGTCCATTTGGAACTGCGCATGCGTCATGTGCCCTTATCACCGCCCACACTGTATGGCTATCAGAAAGTGTCCTTATGTAAGTGCGCATGCGTCATGTGCCCTTATCACCGCCCACACTGTATGGCTATCAGAAAGTGTCCTTATGTAAGTGCGCATGCGTCATGTGCCCTTATCACCGCCCACACTGTATGGCTATCAGAAAGTGTCCATTTGGAACTGCGCATGCGTCATGTGCCCTTATCACCGCCCACACTGTATGGCTATCAGAAAGTGTCCTTATGTAAGTGCGCATGCGTCATGTGCCCTTATCACCGCCCACACTGTATGGCTATCAGAAAGTGTCCGTTTGGAACTGCGCATGCGTCATGTGCCCTTATCACCGCCCACACTGTATGACTATCAGAAAGTGTCCGTTTGGAACTGCGCATGCGTCATGTGCCTTTATCACCGCCCACACTGTATGACTATCAGAAAGTGTCCGTTTGGAACTGCACATGCGTCATGTGCCCTTATCACCGCCCACACTGTATGACTATCAGAAAGTGTCCGTATGTAACTGCGCATGCGTCATGTGCCCTTATCACCGCCCACACTGTATGGCTATCAGAAAGTGTCCTTATGTAAGTGCGCATGCGTCATGTGCCTTTATCACCGCCCACACTGTATGGCTATCAGAAAGTGTCCGTATGTAACTGCGCATGCGTCAAGTGCCCTTATCACCGCCCACACTGTATGACTATCAGAAAGTGTCCGTTTGGAACTGCGCGTGCGTCATGTGCCTTTATCACCGCCGGCACTGTATGGCTATCAGAAAGTGTCCGTATGTAACTGTGCATGCGTCATGTGCCCTTATCACCGCCCACACTGTATGACTATCAGAAAGTGTCCGTATGTAACTGCGCATGCGTCATGTGCCCTTATCACCGCCCACACTGTATGACTATCAGAAAGTGTCCGTATGTAACTGCGCATGCGTCATGTGCCCTTATCACCGCCCACACTGTATGACTATCAGAAAGTGTCCGTATGTAACTGCGCATGCGTCATGTGCCCTTATCACCGCCCACACTGTATGACTATCAGAAAGTGTCCGTTTGGAACTGCGCATGCGTCATGTGCCCTTATCACCGTCCACACTGTATGACTATCAGAAAGTGTCCGTTTGGAACTGCGCATGCGTCATGTGCCCTTATCACCGCCCACACTGTATGACTATCAGAAAGTGTCCGTTTGGAACTGCGCATGCGTCATGTGCCCTTATCACCGCCCACACTGTATGACTATCAGAAAGTGTCCGTTTGGAACTGTGCATGCGTCATGTGCCCTTATCACCGCCCACACTGTATGGCTATCAGAAAGTGTCCGTATGTAACTGCGCATGCATCATGTGCCCTTATCACCGCCCACACTGTATGACTATCAGAAAGTGTCAGTTTGGAACTGCGCATGCGTCATGTGCCCTTATCACCGCCCACACTGTATGACTATCAGAAAGTGTCCATTTGGAACTGCGCATGCGTCATGTGCCCTTATCACCGCCCACACTGTATGACTATCAGAAAGTGTCCGTATGTAACTGCGCATGCGTCATGTGCCCTTATCACCGCCCACACTGTATGGCTATCAGAAAGTGTCCGTATGTAAGTGCGCATGCGTCATGTGCCCTTATCACCGCCCACACTGTATGGCTATCAGAAAGTGTCCGTATGTAACTTCGCATGCGTCATGTGCCCTTATCACCGCCCACACTGTATGACTATCAGAAAGTGTCAGTTTGGAACTGCGCATGCGTCATGTGCCCTTATCACCGCCCACACTGTATGGCTATCAGAAAGTGTCCTTATGTAAGTGCGCATGCGTCATGTGCCCTTATCACCGCCCACACTGTATGGCTATCAGAAAGTGTCCATTTGGAACTGCGCATGCGTCATGTGCCCTTATCACCGCCCACACTGTATGGCTATCAGAAAGTGTCCTTATGTAAGTGCGCATGCGTCATGTGCCCTTATCACCGCCCACACTGTATGGCTATCAGAAAGTGTCCGTTTGGAACTGCGCATGCGTCATGTGCCCTTATCACCGCCCACACTGTATGACTATCAGAAAGTGTCCGTTTGGAACTGCGCGTGCGTCATGTGCCTTTATCACCGCCCACACTGTATGACTATCAGAAAGTGTCCGTATGTAACTGTGCATGCGTCATGTGCCCTTATCACCGCCCACACTGTATGACTATCAGAAAGTGTCCGTTTGGAACTGCACATGCGTCATGTGCCCTTATCACCGTCCACACTGTATGGCTATCAGAAAGTGTCCGTATGTAACTGCGCATGCGTCATGTGCCCTTATCACCGCCCACACTGTATGACTATCAGAAAGTGTCCGTATGTAACTGCGCATGCGTCATGTGCCCTTATCACCGCCCACACTGTATGACTATCAGAAAGTGTCCATTTGGAACTGCGCATGCGTCATGTGCCCTTATCACCGCCGGCACTGTATGACTATCAGAAAGTGTCCGTATGTAACTGCGCATGCGTCATGTGCCCTTATCACCGCCCACACTGTATGGCTATCAGAAAGTGTCCGTATGTAACTGCGCATGCGTCATGTGCCCTTATCACCGCCCACACTGTATGACTATCAGAAAGTGTCCGTATGTAACTGCGCATGCGTCATGTGCCCTTATCACCGCCCACACTGTATGACTATCAGAAAGTGTCCGTATGTAACTGCGCATGCGTCATGTGCCCTTATCACCGCCCACACTGTATGACTATCAGAAAGTGTCCATTTGGAACTGCGCATGCGTCATGTGCCCTTATCACCGCCGGCACTGTATGACTATCAGAAAGTGTCCGTATGTAACTGCGCATGCGTCATGTGCCCTTATCACCGCCCACACTGTATGGCTATCAGAAAGTGTCCGTATGTAACTGCGCATGCGTCATGTGCCCTTATCACCGCCCACACTGTATGACTATCAGAAAGTGTCCGTATGTAACTGCGCATGCGTCATGTGCCCTTATCACCGCCCACACTGTATGGCTATCAGAAAGTGTCCGTATGTAACTTCGCATGCGTCATGTGCCCTTATCACCGCCCACACTGTATGACTATCAGAAAGTGTCAGTTTGGAACTGCGCATGCGTCATGTGCCCTTATCACCGCCCACACTGTATGGCTATCAGAAAGTGTCCGTATGTAACTGCGCATGCATCATGTGCCCTTATCACCGCCCACACTGTGTGACTATCAGAAAGTGTCCATTTGGAACTGCGCATGCGTCATGTGCCCTTATCACCGCCCACACTGTATGGCTATCAGAAAGTGTCCTTATGTAAGTGCGCATGCGTCATGTGCCCTTATCACCGCCCACACTGTATGGCTATCAGAAAGTGTCCTTATGTAAGTGCGCATGCGTCATGTGCCCTTATCACCGCCCACACTGTATGGCTATCAGAAAGTGTCCATTTGGAACTGCGCATGCGTCATGTGCCCTTATCACCGCCCACACTGTATGGCTATCAGAAAGTGTCCTTATGTAAGTGCGCATGCGTCATGTGCCCTTATCACCGCCCACACTCTATGGCTATCAGAAAGTGTCCATTTGGAACTGCGCATGCGTCATGTGCCCTTATCACCGCCCACACTGTATGGCTATCAGAAAGTGTCCTTATGTAAGTGCGCATGCGTCATGTGCCCTTATCACCGCCCACACTGTATGGCTATCAGAAAGTGTCCGTTTGGAACTGCGCATGCGTCATGTGCCCTTATCACCGCCCACACTGTATGACTATCAGAAAGTGTCCGTTTGGAACTGCGCGTGCGTCATGTGCCTTTATCACCGCCGGCACTGTATGGCTATCAGAAAGTGTCCGTTTGGAACTGCGCATGCGTCATGTGCCCTTATCACCGCCCACACTGTATGGCTATCAGAAAGTGTCCGTATGTAACTGTGCATGCGTCATGTGCCCTTATCACCGCCCACACTGTATGACTATCAGAAAGTGTCCGTTTGGAACTGCACATGCGTCATGTGCCCTTATCACCGCCGGCACTGTATGGCTATCAGAAAGTGTCCGTGTGTAACTGTGCATGCGTCATGTGCCCTTATCACCGCCCACACTGTATGACTATCAGAAAGTGTCCGTATGTAACTGTGCATGCGTCATGTGCCCTTATCACCGCCCACACTGTATGACTATCAGAAAGTGTCCGTATGTAACTGCGCATGCGTCATGTGCCCTTATCACCGCCCACACTGTATGACTATCAGAAAGTGTCCGTTTGGAACTGCGCATGCGTCATGTGCCCTTATCACCGTCCACACTGTATGACTATCAGAAAGTGTCCGTTTGGAACTGCGCATGCGTCATGTGCCCTTATCACCGCCCACACTGTATGGGTATCAGAAAGTGTCCGTTTGGAACTGCGCATGCGTCATGTGCCCTTATCACCGCCCACACTGTATGGCTATCAGAAAGTGTCCGTATGTAACTGTGCATGCGTCATGTGCCCTTATCACCGCCCACACTGTATGACTATCAGAAAGTGTCCGTTTGGAACTGCACATGCGTCATGTGCCCTTATCACCGCCGGCACTGTATGGCTATCAGAAAGTGTCCGTGTGTAACTGTGCATGCGTCATGTGCCCTTATCACCGCCCACACTGTATGACTATCAGAAAGTGTCCGTATGTAACTGTGCATGCGTCATGTGCCCTTATCACCGCCCACACTGTATGACTATCAGAAAGTGTCCGTATGTAACTGCGCATGCGTCATGTGCCCTTATCACCGCCCACACTGTATGACTATCAGAAAGTGTCCGTTTGGAACTGCGCATGCGTCATGTGCCCTTATCACCGTCCACACTGTATGACTATCAGAAAGTGTCCGTTTGGAACTGCGCATGCGTCATGTGCCCTTATCACCGCCCACACTGTATGGGTATCAGAAAGTGTCCGTTTGGAACTGCGCATGCGTCATGTGCCCTTATCACCGCCCACAATGTATGGCTATCAGAAAGTGTCCGTATGTAACTGTGCATGCGTCATGTGCCCTTATCACCGCCCACAATGTATGACTATCAGAAAGTGTCCGTATGTAACTGCGCATGCGTCATGTGCCCTTATCACCACCCACACTGTATGGCTATCAGAAAGTGTCCGTATGTAACTGCGCATGCATCATGTGCCCTTATCACCGCCCACACTGTATGGCTATCAGAAAGTGTCCGTATGTAACTGCGCATGCGTCATGTGCCCTTATCACCGCCCACACTGTATGACTATCAGAAAGTGTCCGTTTGGAACTGTGCATGCGTCATGTGCCCTTATCACCGCCCACACTGTATGGCTATCAGAAAGTGTCCGTATGTAACTGCGCATGCATCATGTGCCCTTATCACCGCCCACACTGTATGACTATCAGAAAGTGTCCGTATGTAACTGCGCATGCGTCATGTGCCCTTATCACCGCCCACACTGTATGACTATCAGAAAGTGTCCGTATGTAACTGCGCATGCATCATGTGCCCTTATCACCGCCCACACTGTATGGCTATCAGAAAGTGTCCGTATGTAACTGCGCATGCGTCATGTGCCCTTATCACCGCCGGCACTGTATGACTATCAGAAAGTGTCCGTATGTAACTGCGCATGCGTCATGTGCCCTTATCACCGCCCACACTGTATGACTATCAGAAAGTGTCAGTTTGGAACTGCGCATGCGTCATGTGCCCTTATGACTGACCACACTGTATGACTATCAGAAAGTGTCCGTTTGGAACTGCGCATGCGTCATGTGCCCTTATCACCGCCCACACTGTATGACTATCAGAAAGTGTCCATTTGGAACTGCGCATGCGTCATGTGCCCTTATCACCGCCCACACTGTATGGCTATCAGAAAGTGTCCGTATGTAACTGCGCATGCGTCATGTGCCCTTATCACCGCCCACACTGTATGACTATCAGAAAGTGTCCGTATGTAACTGCGCATGCGTCATGTGCCCTTATCACCGCCCACACTGTATGGCTATCAGAAAGTGTCCATTTGGAACTGCGCATGCGTCATGTGCCCTTATCACCGCCCACACTGTATGGCTATCAGAAAGTGTCCGTATGTAACTGCGCATGCGTCATGTGCCCTTATCACCGCCCACACTGTATGACTATCAGAAAGTGTCCGTATGTAACTGCGCATGCGTCATGTGCCCTTATCACCGCCCACACTGTATGACTATCAGAAAGTGTCCATTTGGAACTGCGCATGCGTCATGTGCCCTTATCACCACCCACACTGTATGGCTATCAGAAAGTGTCCGTATGTAACTGCGCATGCGTCATGTGCCCTTATCACCGCCCACACTGTGTGACTATCAGAAAGTGTCCATTTGGAACTGCGCATGCGTCATGTGCCCTTATCACCGCCCACACTGTATGGCTATCAGAAAGTGTCCTTATGTAAGTGCGCATGCGTCATGTGCCCTTATCACCGCCCACACTGTATGGCTATCAGAAAGTGTCCATTTGGAACTGCGCATGCGTCATGTGCCCTTATCACCGCCCACACTGTATGGCTATCAGAAAGTGTCCTTATGTAAGTGCGCATGCGTCATGTGCCCTTATCACCGCCCACACTGTATGGCTATCAGAAAGTGTCCATTTGGAACTGCGCATGCGTCATGTGCCCTTATCACCGCCCACACTGTATGGCTATCAGAAAGTGTCCTTATGTAAGTGCGCATGCGTCATGTGCCCTTATCACCGCCCACACTGTATGGCTATCAGAAAGTGTCCGTTTGGAACTGCGCATGCGTCATGTGCCCTTATCACCGCCCACACTGTATGACTATCAGAAAGTGTCCGTTTGGAACTGCGCGTGCGTCATGTGCCTTTATCACCGCCGGCACTGTATGGCTATCAGAAAGTGTCCGTTTGGAACTGCGCATGCGTCATGTGCCCTTATCACCGCCCACACTGTATGGCTATCAGAAAGTGTCCGTATGTAACTGCGCATGCGTCATGTACCCTTATCACCGCCCACACTGTATGACTATCAGAAAGTGTCCGTTTGGAACTGCGCATGCGTCATGTGCCCTTATCACCGCCCACACTGTATGACTATCAGAAAGTGTCCGTTTGGAACTGCACATGCGTCATGTGCCCTTATCACCGCCCACACTGTATGACTATCAGAAAGTGTCCGTATGTAACTGTGCATGCGTCATGTGCCCTTATCACCGCCCACACTGTATGACTATCAGAAAGTGTCCGTATGTAACTGCGCATGCGTCATGTGCCCTTATCACCGCCCACACTGTATGGCTATCAGAAAGTGTCCGTATGTAACTTCGCATGCGTCATGTGCCCTTATCACCGCCCACACTGTATGACTATCAGAAAGTGTCAGTTTGGAACTGCGCATGCGTCATGTGCCCTTATCACCGCCCACACTGTATGACTATCAGAAAGTGTCAGTTTGGAACTGCGCATGCGTCATGTGCCCTTATCACCGCCCACACTGTATGACTATCAGAAAGTGTCCGTTTGGAACTGCACATGCGTCATGTGCCCTTATCACCGCCCACACTGTATGACTATCAGAAAGTGTCCGTATGTAACTGTGCATGCGTCATGTGCCCTTATCACCGCCCACACTGTATGACTATCAGAAAGTGTCCGTATGTAACTGCGCATGCGTCATGTGCCCTTATCACCGCCCACACTGTATGGCTATCAGAAAGTGTCCTTATGTAAGTGCGCATGCGTCATGTGCCCTTATCACCGCCCACACTGTATGGCTATCAGAAAGTGTCCATTTGGAACTGCGCATGCGTCATGTGCCCTTATCACCGCCCACACTGTATGGCTATCAGAAAGTGTCCTTATGTAAGTGCGCATGCGTCATGTGCCCTTATCACCGCCCACACTGTATGGCTATCAGAAAGTGTCCGTTTGGAACTGCGCATGCGTCATGTGCCCTTATCACCGCCCACACTGTATGACTATCAGAAAGTGTCCGTTTGGAACTGCGCGTGCGTCATGTGCCTTTATCACCGCCCACACTGTATGACTATCAGAAAGTGTCCGTATGTAACTGTGCATGCGTCATGTGCCCTTATCACCGCCCACACTGTATGACTATCAGAAAGTGTCCGTTTGGAACTGCACATGCGTCATGTGCCCTTATCACCGTCCACACTGTATGGCTATCAGAAAGTGTCCGTATGTAACTGCGCATGCGTCATGTGCCCTTATCACCGCCCACACTGTATGACTATCAGAAAGTGTCCGTATGTAACTGCGCATGCGTCATGTGCCCTTATCACCGCCCACACTGTATGACTATCAGAAAGTGTCCATTTGGAACTGCGCATGCGTCATGTGCCCTTATCACCGCCGGCACTGTATGACTATCAGAAAGTGTCCGTATGTAACTGCGCATGCGTCATGTGCCCTTATCACCGCCCACACTGTATGGCTATCAGAAAGTGTCCGTATGTAACTGCGCATGCGTCATGTGCCCTTATCACCGCCCACACTGTATGACTATCAGAAAGTGTCCGTATGTAACTGCGCATGCGTCATGTGCCCTTATCACCGCCCACACTGTATGACTATCAGAAAGTGTCCGTATGTAACTGCGCATGCGTCATGTGCCCTTATCACCGCCCACACTGTATGACTATCAGAAAGTGTCCATTTGGAACTGCGCATGCGTCATGTGCCCTTATCACCGCCGGCACTGTATGACTATCAGAAAGTGTCCGTATGTAACTGCGCATGCGTCATGTGCCCTTATCACCGCCCACACTGTATGGCTATCAGAAAGTGTCCGTATGTAACTGCGCATGCGTCATGTGCCCTTATCACCGCCCACACTGTATGACTATCAGAAAGTGTCCGTATGTAACTGCGCATGCGTCATGTGCCCTTATCACCGCCCACACTGTATGGCTATCAGAAAGTGTCCGTATGTAACTTCGCATGCGTCATGTGCCCTTATCACCGCCCACACTGTATGACTATCAGAAAGTGTCAGTTTGGAACTGCGCATGCGTCATGTGCCCTTATCACCGCCCACACTGTATGGCTATCAGAAAGTGTCCGTATGTAACTGCGCATGCATCATGTGCCCTTATCACCGCCCACACTGTGTGACTATCAGAAAGTGTCCATTTGGAACTGCGCATGCGTCATGTGCCCTTATCACCGCCCACACTGTATGGCTATCAGAAAGTGTCCTTATGTAAGTGCGCATGCGTCATGTGCCCTTATCACCGCCCACACTGTATGGCTATCAGAAAGTGTCCTTATGTAAGTGCGCATGCGTCATGTGCCCTTATCACCGCCCACACTGTATGGCTATCAGAAAGTGTCCATTTGGAACTGCGCATGCGTCATGTGCCCTTATCACCGCCCACACTGTATGGCTATCAGAAAGTGTCCTTATGTAAGTGCGCATGCGTCATGTGCCCTTATCACCGCCCACACTCTATGGCTATCAGAAAGTGTCCATTTGGAACTGCGCATGCGTCATGTGCCCTTATCACCGCCCACACTGTATGGCTATCAGAAAGTGTCCTTATGTAAGTGCGCATGCGTCATGTGCCCTTATCACCGCCCACACTGTATGGCTATCAGAAAGTGTCCGTTTGGAACTGCGCATGCGTCATGTGCCCTTATCACCGCCCACACTGTATGACTATCAGAAAGTGTCCGTTTGGAACTGCGCGTGCGTCATGTGCCTTTATCACCGCCGGCACTGTATGGCTATCAGAAAGTGTCCGTTTGGAACTGCGCATGCGTCATGTGCCCTTATCACCGCCCACACTGTATGGCTATCAGAAAGTGTCCGTATGTAACTGTGCATGCGTCATGTGCCCTTATCACCGCCCACACTGTATGACTATCAGAAAGTGTCCGTTTGGAACTGCACATGCGTCATGTGCCCTTATCACCGCCGGCACTGTATGGCTATCAGAAAGTGTCCGTGTGTAACTGTGCATGCGTCATGTGCCCTTATCACCGCCCACACTGTATGACTATCAGAAAGTGTCCGTATGTAACTGTGCATGCGTCATGTGCCCTTATCACCGCCCACACTGTATGACTATCAGAAAGTGTCCGTATGTAACTGCGCATGCGTCATGTGCCCTTATCACCGCCCACACTGTATGACTATCAGAAAGTGTCCGTTTGGAACTGCGCATGCGTCATGTGCCCTTATCACCGTCCACACTGTATGACTATCAGAAAGTGTCCGTTTGGAACTGCGCATGCGTCATGTGCCCTTATCACCGCCCACACTGTATGGGTATCAGAAAGTGTCCGTTTGGAACTGCGCATGCGTCATGTGCCCTTATCACCGCCCACACTGTATGGCTATCAGAAAGTGTCCGTATGTAACTGTGCATGCGTCATGTGCCCTTATCACCGCCCACACTGTATGACTATCAGAAAGTGTCCGTTTGGAACTGCACATGCGTCATGTGCCCTTATCACCGCCGGCACTGTATGGCTATCAGAAAGTGTCCGTGTGTAACTGTGCATGCGTCATGTGCCCTTATCACCGCCCACACTGTATGACTATCAGAAAGTGTCCGTATGTAACTGTGCATGCGTCATGTGCCCTTATCACCGCCCACACTGTATGACTATCAGAAAGTGTCCGTATGTAACTGCGCATGCGTCATGTGCCCTTATCACCGCCCACACTGTATGACTATCAGAAAGTGTCCGTTTGGAACTGCGCATGCGTCATGTGCCCTTATCACCGTCCACACTGTATGACTATCAGAAAGTGTCCGTTTGGAACTGCGCATGCGTCATGTGCCCTTATCACCGCCCACACTGTATGGGTATCAGAAAGTGTCCGTTTGGAACTGCGCATGCGTCATGTGCCCTTATCACCGCCCACAATGTATGGCTATCAGAAAGTGTCCGTATGTAACTGTGCATGCGTCATGTGCCCTTATCACCGCCCACAATGTATGACTATCAGAAAGTGTCCGTATGTAACTGCGCATGCGTCATGTGCCCTTATCACCACCCACACTGTATGGCTATCAGAAAGTGTCCGTATGTAACTGCGCATGCATCATGTGCCCTTATCACCGCCCACACTGTATGGCTATCAGAAAGTGTCCGTATGTAACTGCGCATGCGTCATGTGCCCTTATCACCGCCCACACTGTATGACTATCAGAAAGTGTCCGTTTGGAACTGTGCATGCGTCATGTGCCCTTATCACCGCCCACACTGTATGGCTATCAGAAAGTGTCCGTATGTAACTGCGCATGCATCATGTGCCCTTATCACCGCCCACACTGTATGACTATCAGAAAGTGTCCGTATGTAACTGCGCATGCGTCATGTGCCCTTATCACCGCCCACACTGTATGACTATCAGAAAGTGTCCGTATGTAACTGCGCATGCATCATGTGCCCTTATCACCGCCCACACTGTATGGCTATCAGAAAGTGTCCGTATGTAACTGCGCATGCGTCATGTGCCCTTATCACCGCCGGCACTGTATGACTATCAGAAAGTGTCCGTATGTAACTGCGCATGCGTCATGTGCCCTTATCACCGCCCACACTGTATGACTATCAGAAAGTGTCAGTTTGGAACTGCGCATGCGTCATGTGCCCTTATGACTGACCACACTGTATGACTATCAGAAAGTGTCCGTTTGGAACTGCGCATGCGTCATGTGCCCTTATCACCGCCCACACTGTATGACTATCAGAAAGTGTCCATTTGGAACTGCGCATGCGTCATGTGCCCTTATCACCGCCCACACTGTATGGCTATCAGAAAGTGTCCGTATGTAACTGCGCATGCGTCATGTGCCCTTATCACCGCCCACACTGTATGACTATCAGAAAGTGTCCGTATGTAACTGCGCATGCGTCATGTGCCCTTATCACCGCCCACACTGTATGGCTATCAGAAAGTGTCCATTTGGAACTGCGCATGCGTCATGTGCCCTTATCACCGCCCACACTGTATGGCTATCAGAAAGTGTCCGTATGTAACTGCGCATGCGTCATGTGCCCTTATCACCGCCCACACTGTATGACTATCAGAAAGTGTCCGTATGTAACTGCGCATGCGTCATGTGCCCTTATCACCGCCCACACTGTATGACTATCAGAAAGTGTCCATTTGGAACTGCGCATGCGTCATGTGCCCTTATCACCACCCACACTGTATGGCTATCAGAAAGTGTCCGTATGTAACTGCGCATGCGTCATGTGCCCTTATCACCGCCCACACTGTGTGACTATCAGAAAGTGTCCATTTGGAACTGCGCATGCGTCATGTGCCCTTATCACCGCCCACACTGTATGGCTATCAGAAAGTGTCCTTATGTAAGTGCGCATGCGTCATGTGCCCTTATCACCGCCCACACTGTATGGCTATCAGAAAGTGTCCATTTGGAACTGCGCATGCGTCATGTGCCCTTATCACCGCCCACACTGTATGGCTATCAGAAAGTGTCCTTATGTAAGTGCGCATGCGTCATGTGCCCTTATCACCGCCCACACTGTATGGCTATCAGAAAGTGTCCATTTGGAACTGCGCATGCGTCATGTGCCCTTATCACCGCCCACACTGTATGGCTATCAGAAAGTGTCCTTATGTAAGTGCGCATGCGTCATGTGCCCTTATCACCGCCCACACTGTATGGCTATCAGAAAGTGTCCGTTTGGAACTGCGCATGCGTCATGTGCCCTTATCACCGCCCACACTGTATGACTATCAGAAAGTGTCCGTTTGGAACTGCGCGTGCGTCATGTGCCTTTATCACCGCCGGCACTGTATGGCTATCAGAAAGTGTCCGTTTGGAACTGCGCATGCGTCATGTGCCCTTATCACCGCCCACACTGTATGGCTATCAGAAAGTGTCCGTATGTAACTGCGCATGCGTCATGTACCCTTATCACCGCCCACACTGTATGACTATCAGAAAGTGTCCGTTTGGAACTGCGCATGCGTCATGTGCCCTTATCACCGCCCACACTGTATGACTATCAGAAAGTGTCCGTTTGGAACTGCACATGCGTCATGTGCCCTTATCACCGCCCACACTGTATGACTATCAGAAAGTGTCCGTATGTAACTGTGCATGCGTCATGTGCCCTTATCACCGCCCACACTGTATGACTATCAGAAAGTGTCCGTATGTAACTGCGCATGCGTCATGTGCCCTTATCACCGCCCACACTGTATGGCTATCAGAAAGTGTCCGTATGTAACTTCGCATGCGTCATGTGCCCTTATCACCGCCCACACTGTATGACTATCAGAAAGTGTCAGTTTGGAACTGCGCATGCGTCATGTGCCCTTATCACCGCCCACACTGTATGACTATCAGAAAGTGTCAGTTTGGAACTGCGCATGCGTCATGTGCCCTTATCACCGCCCACACTGTATGACTATCAGAAAGTGTCCGTTTGGAACTGCACATGCGTCATGTGCCCTTATCACCGCCCACACTGTATGACTATCAGAAAGTGTCCGTATGTAACTGTGCATGCGTCATGTGCCCTTATCACCGCCCACACTGTATGACTATCAGAAAGTGTCCGTATGTAACTGCGCATGCGTCATGTGCCCTTATCACCGCCCACACTGTATGGCTATCAGAAAGTGTCCGTATGTAACTTCGCATGCGTCATGTGCCCTTATCACCGCCCACACTGTATGACTATCAGAAAGTGTCAGTTTGGAACTGCGCATGCGTCATGTGCCCTTATCACCGCCCACACTGTGTGACTATCAGAAAGTGTCCATTTGGAACTGCGCATGCGTCATGTGCCCTTATCACCGCCCACACTGTATGGCTATCAGAAAGTGTCCTTATGTAAGTGCGCATGCGTCATGTGCCCTTATCACCGCCCACACTGTATGGCTATCAGAAAGTGTCCATTTGGAACTGCGCATGCGTCATGTGCCCTTATCACCGCCCACACTGTATGGCTATCAGAAAGTGTCCTAATGTAAGTGCGCATGCGTCATGTGCCCTTATCACCGCCCACACTGTATGGCTATCAGAAAGTGTCCTTATGTAAGTGCGCATGCGTCATGTGCCCTTATCACCGCCCACACTGTATGGCTATCAGAAAGTGTCCATTTGGAACTGCGCATGCGTCATGTGCCCTTATCACCGCCCACACTGTATGGCTATCAGAAAGTGTCCTTATGTAAGTGCGCATGCGTCATGTGCCCTTATCACCGCCCACACTGTATGGCTATCAGAAAGTGTCCGTATGTAACTGCGCATGCATCATGTGCCCTTATCACCGCCCACACTGTGTGACTATCAGAAAGTGTCCATTTGGAACTGCGCATGCGTCATGTGCCCTTATCACCGCCCACACTGTATGGCTATCAGAAAGTGTCCTTATGTAAGTGCGCATGCGTCATGTGCCCTTATCACCGCCCACACTGTATGGCTATCAGAAAGTGTCCATTTGGAACTGCGCATGCGTCATGTGCCCTTATCACCGCCCACACTGTATGGCTATCAGAAAGTGTCCGTATGTAACTGTGCATGCGTCATGTGCCCTTATCACCGCCCACACTGTATGACTATCAGAAAGTGTCCGTATGTAACTGTGCATGCGTCATGTGCCCTTATCACCGCCCACACTGTATGACTATCAGAAAGTGTCCGTATGTAACTGCGCATGCGTCATGTGCCCTTATCACCGCCCACACTGTATGACTATCAGAAAGTGTCCGTTTGGAACTGCGCATGCGTCATGTGCCCTTATCACCGCCCACACTGTATGACTATCAGAAAGTGTCCGTTTGGAACTGCACATGCGTCATGTGCCCTTATCACCGCCCACACTGTATGACTATCAGAAAGTGTCCGTATGTAACTGCGCATGCGTCATGTGCCCTTATCACCGCCCACACTGTATGACTATCAGAAAGTGTCCATTTGGAACTGCGCATGCGTCATGTGCCCTTATCACCGCCGGCACTGTATGACTATCAGAAAGTGTCCGTATGTAACTGCGCATGCGTCATGTGCCCTTATCACCGCCCACACTGTATGGCTATCAGAAAGTGTCCGTATGTAACTGCGCATGCGTCATGTGCCCTTATCACCGCCCACACTGTATGACTATCAGAAAGTGTCCGTATGTAACTGCGCATGCGTCATGTGCCCTTATCACCGCCCACACTGTATGACTATCAGAAAGTGTCCGTATGTAACTGCGCATGCGTCATGTGCCCTTATCACCGCCCACACTGTATGACTATCAGAAAGTGTCCATTTGGAACTGCGCATGCGTCATGTGCCCTTATCACCGCCGGCACTGTATGACTATCAGAAAGTGTCCGTATGTAACTGCGCATGCGTCATGTGCCCTTATCACCGCCCACACTGTATGGCTATCAGAAAGTGTCCGTATGTAACTGCGCATGCGTCATGTGCCCTTATCACCGCCCACACTGTATGACTATCAGAAAGTGTCCGTATGTAACTGCGCATGCGTCATGTGCCCTTATCACCGCCCACACTGTATGGCTATCAGAAAGTGTCCGTATGTAACTTCGCATGCGTCATGTGCCCTTATCACCGCCCACACTGTATGACTATCAGAAAGTGTCCGTATGTAACTGTGCATGCGTCATGTGCCCTTATCACCGCCCACACTGTATGACTATCAGAAAGTGTCCGTATGTAACTGCGCATGCATCATGTGCCCTTATCACCGCCCACACTGTGTGACTATCAGAAAGTGTCCATTTGGAACTGCGCATGCGTCATGTGCCCTTATCACCGCCCACACTGTATGGCTATCAGAAAGTGTCCTTATGTAAGTGCGCATGCGTCATGTGCCCTTATCACCGCCCACACTGTATGGCTATCAGAAAGTGTCCTTATGTAAGTGCGCATGCGTCATGTGCCCTTATCACCGCCCACACTGTATGGCTATCAGAAAGTGTCCGTTTGGAACTGCGCATGCGTCATGTGCCCTTATCACCGCCCACACTGTATGACTATCAGAAAGTGTCCGTTTGGAACTGCGCGTGCGTCATGTGCCTTTATCACCGCCGGCACTGTATGGCTATCAGAAAGTGTCCGTTTGGAACTGCGCATGCGTCATGTGCCCTTATCACCGCCCACACTGTATGGCTATCAGAAAGTGTCCGTATGTAACTGTGCATGCGTCATGTGCCCTTATCACCGCCCACACTGTATGACTATCAGAAAGTGTCCGTTTGGAACTGCACATGCGTCATGTGCCCTTATCACCGCCGGCACTGTATGGCTATCAGAAAGTGTCCGTGTGTAACTGTGCATGCGTCATGTGCCCTTATCACCGCCCACACTGTATGGCTATCAGAAAGTGTCCGTATGTAACTGTGCATGCGTCATGTGCCCTTATCACCGCCCACACTGTATGACTATCAGAAAGTGTCCGTATGTAACTGCGCATGCGTCATGTGCCCTTATCACCGCCCACACTGTATGACTATCAGAAAGTGTCCGTTTGGAACTGCGCATGCGTCATGTGCCCTTATCACCGTCCACACTGTATGACTATCAGAAAGTGTCCGTTTGGAACTGCGCATGCGTCATGTGCCCTTATCACCGCCCACACTGTATGGGTATCAGAAAGTGTCCGTTTGGAACTGCGCATGCGTCATGTGCCCTTATCACCGCCCACACTGTATGGCTATCAGAAAGTGTCCGTATGTAACTGTGCATGCGTCATGTGCCCTTATCACCGCCCACACTGTATGACTATCAGAAAGTGTCCGTTTGGAACTGCACATGCGTCATGTGCCCTTATCACCGCCGGCACTGTATGGCTATCAGAAAGTGTCCGTGTGTAACTGTGCATGCGTCATGTGCCCTTATCACCGCCCACACTGTATGACTATCAGAAAGTGTCCGTATGTAACTGTGCATGCGTCATGTGCCCTTATCACCGCCCACACTGTATGACTATCAGAAAGTGTCCGTATGTAACTGCGCATGCGTCATGTGCCCTTATCACCGCCCACACTGTATGACTATCAGAAAGTGTCCGTTTGGAACTGCGCATGCGTCATGTGCCCTTATCACCGCCCACACTGTATGGGTATCAGAAAGTGTCCGTTTGGAACTGCGCATGCGTCATGTGCCCTTATCACCGCCCACAATGTATGGCTATCAGAAAGTGTCCGTATGTAACTGTGCATGCGTCATGTGCCCTTATCACCGCCCACACTGTATGGGTATCAGAAAGTGTCCGTTTGGAACTGCGCATGCGTCATGTGCCCTTATCACCGCCCACAATGTATGACTATCAGAAAGTGTCCGTATGTAACTGCGCATGCGTCATGTGCCCTTATCACCACCCACACTGTATGGCTATCAGAAAGTGTCCGTATGTAACTGCGCATGCATCATGTGCCCTTATCACCGCCCACACTGTATGGCTATCAGAAAGTGTCCGTATGTAACTGCGCATGCGTCATGTGCCCTTATCACCGCCCACACTGTATGGCTATCAGAAAGTGTCCGTATGTAACTGCGCATGCGTCATGTGCCCTTATCACCGCCGGCACTGTATGACTATCAGAAAGTGTCCGTATGTAACTGCGCATGCGTCATGTGCCCTTATCACCGCCCACACTGTATGACTATCAGAAAGTGTCAGTTTGGAACTGCGCATGCGTCATGTGCCCTTATGACTGACCACACTGTATGACTATCAGAAAGTGTCCGTTTGGAACTGCGCATGCGTCATGTGCCCTTATCACCGCCCACACTGTATGACTATCAGAAAGTGTCCATTTGGAACTGCGCATGCGTCATGTGCCCTTATCACCGCCCACACTGTATGACTATCAGAAAGTGTCCATTTGGAACTGCGCATGCGTCATGTGCCCTTATCACCGCCCACACTGTATGGCTATCAGAAAGTGTCCGTATGTAACTGCGCATGCGTCATGTGCCCTTATCACCGCCCACACTGTATGACTATCAGAAAGTGTCCGTATGTAACTGCGCATGCGTCATGTGCCCTTATCACCGCCCACACTGTATGACTATCAGAAAGTGTCCGTATGTAACTGTGCATGCGTCATGTGCCCTTATCACCGCCCACACTGTATGGCTATCAGAAAGTGTCCATTTGGAACTGCGCATGCGTCATGTGCCCTTATCACCGCCCACACTGTATGGCTATCAGAAAGTGTCCGTATGTAACTGCGCATGCGTCATGTGCCCTTATCACCGCCCACACTGTATGACTATCAGAAAGTGTCCGTATGTAACTGCGCATGCGTCATGTGCCCTTATCACCGCCCACACTGTATGACTATCAGAAAGTGTCCATTTGGAACTGCGCATGCGTCATGTGCCCTTATCACCACCCACACTGTATGGCTATCAGAAAGTGTCCGTATGTAACTGCGCATGCGTCATGTGCCCTTATCACCGCCCACACTGTGTGACTATCAGAAAGTGTCCATTTGGAACTGCGCATGCGTCATGTGCCCTTATCACCGCCCACACTGTATGGCTATCAGAAAGTGTCCTTATGTAAGTGCGCATGCGTCATGTGCCCTTATCACCGCCCACACTGTATGGCTATCAGAAAGTGTCCATTTGGAACTGCGCATGCGTCATGTGCCCTTATCACCGCCCACACTGTATGGCTATCAGAAAGTGTCCTTATGTAAGTGCGCATGCGTCATGTGCCCTTATCACCGCCCACACTGTATGACTATCAGAAAGTGTCCGTTTGGAACTGCGCGTGCGTCATGTGCCTTTATCACCGCCGGCACTGTATGGCTATCAGAAAGTGTCCGTTTGGAACTGCGCATGCGTCATGTGCCCTTATCACCGCCCACACTGTATGGCTATCAGAAAGTGTCCGTATGTAACTGCGCATGCGTCATGTACCCTTATCACCGCCCACACTGTATGACTATCAGAAAGTGTCCGTATGTAACTGTGCATGCGTCATGTGCCCTTATCACCGCCCACACTGTATGACTATCAGAAAGTGTCCGTATGTAACTGCGCATGCGTCATGTGCCCTTATCACCGCCCACACTGTATGGCTATCAGAAAGTGTCCGTATGTAACTTCGCATGCGTCATGTGCCCTTATCACCGCCCACACTGTATGACTATCAGAAAGTGTCAGTTTGGAACTGCGCATGCGTCATGTGCCCTTATCACCGCCCACACTGTGTGACTATCAGAAAGTGTCCATTTGGAACTGCGCATGCGTCATGTGCCCTTATCACCGCCCACACTGTATGGCTATCAGAAAGTGTCCTAATGTAAGTGCGCATGCGTCATGTGCCCTTATCACCGCCCACACTGTATGGCTATCAGAAAGTGTCCTTATGTAAGTGCGCATGCGTCATGTGCCCTTATCACCGCCCACACTGTATGGCTATCAGAAAGTGTCCATTTGGAACTGCGCATGCGTCATGTGCCCTTATCACCGCCCACACTGTATGGCTATCAGAAAGTGTCCTTATGTAAGTGCGCATGCGTCATGTGCCCTTATCACCGCCCACACTGTATGGCTATCAGAAAGTGTCCGTATGTAACTGCGCATGCATCATGTGCCCTTATCACCGCCCACACTGTGTGACTATCAGAAAGTGTCCATTTGGAACTGCGCATGCGTCATGTGCCCTTATCACCGCCCACACTGTATGGCTATCAGAAAGTGTCCTTATGTAAGTGCGCATGCGTCATGTGCCCTTATCACCGCCCACACTGTATGGCTATCAGAAAGTGTCCATTTGGAACTGCGCATGCGTCATGTGCCCTTATCACCGCCCACACTGTATGGCTATCAGAAAGTGTCCTTATGTAAGTGCGCATGCGTCATGTGCCCTTATCACCGCCCACACTCTATGGCTATCAGAAAGTGTCCATTTGGAACTGCGCATGCGTCATGTGCCCTTATCACCGCCCACACTGTATGGCTATCAGAAAGTGTCCTTATGTAAGTGCGCATGCGTCATGTGCCCTTATCACCGCCCACACTGTATGGCTATCAGAAAGTGTCCGTTTGGAACTGCGCATGCGTCATGTGCCCTTATCACCGCCCACACTGTATGACTATCAGAAAGTGTCCGTTTGGAACTGCGCGTGCGTCATGTGCCTTTATCACCGCCGGCACTGTATGGCTATCAGAAAGTGTCCGTTTGGAACTGCGCATGCGTCATGTGCCCTTATCACCGCCCACACTGTATGGCTATCAGAAAGTGTCCGTATGTAACTGTGCATGCGTCATGTGCCCTTATCACCGCCCACACTGTATGACTATCAGAAAGTGTCCGTTTGGAACTGCACATGCGTCATGTGCCCTTATCACCGCCGGCACTGTATGGCTATCAGAAAGTGTCCGTGTGTAACTGTGCATGCGTCATGTGCCCTTATCACCGCCCACACTGTATGACTATCAGAAAGTGTCCGTGTGTAACTGTGCATGCGTCATGTGCCCTTATCACCGCCCACACTGTATGACTATCAGAAAGTGTCCGTATGTAACTGTGCATGCGTCATGTGCCCTTATCACCGCCCACACTGTATGACTATCAGAAAGTGTCCGTATGTAACTGCGCATGCGTCATGTGCCCTTATCACCGCCCACACTGTATGACTATCAGAAAGTGTCCGTTTGGAACTGCGCATGCGTCATGTGCCCTTATCACCGTCCACACTGTATGACTATCAGAAAGTGTCCGTTTGGAACTGCGCATGCGTCATGTGCCCTTATCACCGCCCACACTGTATGGGTATCAGAAAGTGTCCGTTTGGAACTGCGCATGCGTCATGTGCCCTTATCACCGCCCACAATGTATGGCTATCAGAAAGTGTCCGTATGTAACTGTGCATGCGTCATGTGCCCTTATCACCGCCCACAATGTATGACTATCAGAAAGTGTCCGTATGTAACTGCGCATGCGTCATGTGCCCTTATCACCACCCACACTGTATGGCTATCAGAAAGTGTCCGTATGTAACTGCGCATGCATCATGTGCCCTTATCACCGCCCACACTGTATGGCTATCAGAAAGTGTCCGTATGTAACTGCGCATGCGTCATGTGCCCTTATCACCGCCCACACTGTATGACTATCAGAAAGTGTCCGTTTGGAACTGTGCATGCGTCATGTGCCCTTATCACCGCCCACACTGTATGGCTATCAGAAAGTGTCCGTATGTAACTGCGCATGCATCATGTGCCCTTATCACCGCCCACACTGTATGACTATCAGAAAGTGTCCGTATGTAACTGCGCATGCGTCATGTGCCCTTATCACCGCCCACACTGTATGACTATCAGAAAGTGTCCGTATGTAACTGCGCATGCATCATGTGCCCTTATCACCGCCCACACTGTATGGCTATCAGAAAGTGTCCGTATGTAACTGCGCATGCGTCATGTGCCCTTATCACCGCCGGCACTGTATGACTATCAGAAAGTGTCCGTATGTAACTGCGCATGCGTCATGTGCCCTTATCACCGCCCACACTGTATGACTATCAGAAAGTGTCAGTTTGGAACTGCGCATGCGTCATGTGCCCTTATGACTGACCACACTGTATGACTATCAGAAAGTGTCCGTTTGGAACTGCGCATGCGTCATGTGCCCTTATCACCGCCCACACTGTATGACTATCAGAAAGTGTCCATTTGGAACTGCGCATGCGTCATGTGCCCTTATCACCGCCCACACTGTATGGCTATCAGAAAGTGTCCGTATGTAACTGCGCATGCGTCATGTGCCCTTATCACCGCCCACACTGTATGACTATCAGAAAGTGTCCGTATGTAACTGCGCATGCGTCATGTGCCCTTATCACCGCCCACACTGTATGGCTATCAGAAAGTGTCCATTTGGAACTGCGCATGCGTCATGTGCCCTTATCACCGCCCACACTGTATGGCTATCAGAAAGTGTCCGTATGTAACTGCGCATGCGTCATGTGCCCTTATCACCGCCCACACTGTATGACTATCAGAAAGTGTCCGTATGTAACTGCGCATGCGTCATGTGCCCTTATCACCGCCCACACTGTATGACTATCAGAAAGTGTCCATTTGGAACTGCGCATGCGTCATGTGCCCTTATCACCACCCACACTGTATGGCTATCAGAAAGTGTCCGTATGTAACTGCGCATGCGTCATGTGCCCTTATCACCGCCCACACTGTGTGACTATCAGAAAGTGTCCATTTGGAACTGCGCATGCGTCATGTGCCCTTATCACCGCCCACACTGTATGGCTATCAGAAAGTGTCCTTATGTAAGTGCGCATGCGTCATGTGCCCTTATCACCGCCCACACTGTATGGCTATCAGAAAGTGTCCATTTGGAACTGCGCATGCGTCATGTGCCCTTATCACCGCCCACACTGTATGGCTATCAGAAAGTGTCCTTATGTAAGTGCGCATGCGTCATGTGCCCTTATCACCGCCCACACTGTATGACTATCAGAAAGTGTCCGTTTGGAACTGCGCATGCGTCATGTGCCCTTATCACCGCCCACACTGTATGGCTATCAGAAAGTGTCCGTATGTAACTGCGCATGCGTCATGTACCCTTATCACCGCCCACACTGTATGACTATCAGAAAGTGTCCGTTTGGAACTGCGCATGCGTCATGTGCCCTTATCACCGCCCACACTGTATGACTATCAGAAAGTGTCAGTTTGGAACTGCGCATGCGTCATGTGCCCTTATCACCGCCCACACTGTATGACTATCAGAAAGTGTCCGTTTGGAACTGCACATGCGTCATGTGCCCTTATCACCGCCCACACTGTATGACTATCAGAAAGTGTCCGTATGTAACTGTGCATGCGTCATGTGCCCTTATCACCGCCCACACTGTATGACTATCAGAAAGTGTCCGTATGTAACTGCGCATGCGTCATGTGCCCTTATCACCGCCCACACTGTATGGCTATCAGAAAGTGTCCGTATGTAACTTCGCATGCGTCATGTGCCCTTATCACCGCCCACACTGTATGACTATCAGAAAGTGTCAGTTTGGAACTGCGCATGCGTCATGTGCCCTTATCACCGCCCACACTGTGTGACTATCAGAAAGTGTCCATTTGGAACTGCGCATGCGTCATGTGCCCTTATCACCGCCCACACTGTATGGCTATCAGAAAGTGTCCTTATGTAAGTGCGCATGCGTCATGTGCCCTTATCACCGCCCACACTGTATGGCTATCAGAAAGTGTCCATTTGGAACTGCGCATGCGTCATGTGCCCTTATCACCGCCCACACTGTATGGCTATCAGAAAGTGTCCTAATGTAAGTGCGCATGCGTCATGTGCCCTTATCACCGCCCACACTGTATGGCTATCAGAAAGTGTCCTTATGTAAGTGCGCATGCGTCATGTGCCCTTATCACCGCCCACACTGTATGGCTATCAGAAAGTGTCCATTTGGAACTGCGCATGCGTCATGTGCCCTTATCACCGCCCACACTGTATGGCTATCAGAAAGTGTCCTTATGTAAGTGCGCATGCGTCATGTGCCCTTATCACCGCCCACACTGTATGGCTATCAGAAAGTGTCCGTTTGGAACTGCGCATGCGTCATGTGCCCTTATCACCGCCCACACTGTATGACTATCAGAAAGTGTCCGTTTGGAACTGCGCATGCGTCATGTGCCCTTATCACCGCCCACACTGTATGACTATCAGAAAGTGTCCGTATGTAACTGCGCATGCGTCATGTGCCTTTATCACCGCCGGCACTGTATGGCTATCAGAAAGTGTCCGTTTGGAACTGCGCATGCGTCATGTGCCCTTATCACCGCCCACACTGTATGACTATCAGAAAGTGTCCGTATGTAACTGCGCATGCGTCATGTGCCCTTATCACCGCCCACACTGTATGACTATCAGAAAGTGTCCGTATGTAACTGCGCATGCGTCATGTGCCCTTATCACCGCCCACACTGTATGACTATCAGAAAGTGTCAGTTTGGAACTGCGCATGCGTCATGTGCCCTTATCACCGTCCACACTGTATGACTATCAGAAAGTGTCCGCTTGGAACTGCGCATGCGTCATGTGCCCTTATCACCGCCCACACTGTATGGGTATCAGAAAGTGTCCGTTTGGAACTGCGCGTGCGTCATGTGCCTTTATCACCGCCCACACTGTATGACTATCAGAAAGTGTCCGTATGTAACTGCGCATGCGTCATGTGCCCTTATCACCGCCCACACTGTATGACTATCAGAAAGTGTCCGTTTGGAACTGCGCATGCGTCATGTGCCCTTATCACCGCCCACACTGTATGGCTATCAGAAAGTGTCCGTATGTAACTGCGCATGCGTCATGTGCCCTTATCACCGCCCACACTGTATGACTATCAGAAAGTGTCCGTATGTAACTGCGCATGCGTCATGTGCCCTTATCACCGCCCACACTGTATGACTATCAGAAAGTGTCAGTTTGGAACTGCGCATGCGTCATGTGCCCTTATCACCGTCCACACTGTATGACTATCAGAAAGTGTCCGCTTGGAACTGCGCATGCGTCATGTGCCCTTATCACCGCCCACACTGTATGACTATCAGAAAGTGTCCGTATGTAACTGCGCATGCGTCATGTGCCCTTATCACCGCCGGCACTGTATGACTATCAGAAAGTGTCCGTATGTAACTGCGCATGCGTCATGTGCCCTTATCACCGCCCACACTGTATGACTATCAGAAAGTGTCAGTTTGGAACTGCGCATGCGTCATGTGCCCTTATCACCGCCCACACTGTATGGCTATCAGAAAGTGTCCGTATGTAACTGCGCATGCGTCATGTGCCCTTATCACCGCCCACACTGTATGACTATCAGAAAGTGTCCGTATGTAACTGCGCATGCGTCATGTGCCCTTATCACCGCCCACACTGTATGGCTATCAGAAAGTGTCCGTATGTAACTTCGCATGCGTCATGTGCCCTTATCACCGCCCACACTGTATGACTATCAGAAAGTGTCAGTTTGGAACTGCGCATGCGTCATGTGCCCTTATCACCGCCCACACTGTGTGACTATCAGAAAGTGTCCATTTGGAACTGCGCATGCGTCATGTGCCCTTATCACCGCCCACACTGTATGGCTATCAGAAAGTGTCCTTATGTAAGTGCGCATGCGTCATGTGCCCTTATCACCGCCCACACTGTATGGCTATCAGAAAGTGTCCATTTGGATCTGCGCATGCGTCATGTGCCCTTATCACCGCCCACACTGTATGGCTATCAGAAAGTGTCCTTATGTAAGTGCGCATGCGTCATGTGCCCTTATCACCGCCCACACTGTATGGCTATCAGAAAGTGTCCGTTTGGAACTGCGCATGCGTCATGTGCCCTTATCACCGCCCACACTGTATGACTATCAGAAAGTGTCCGTTTGGAACTGCGCGTGCGTCATGTGCCTTTATCACCGCCGGCACTGTATGGCTATCAGAAAGTGTCCGTTTGGAACTGCGCATGCGTCATGTGCCCTTATCACCGCCCACACTGTATGACTATCAGAAAGTGTCCGTTTGGAACTGCGCGTGCGTCATGTGCCTTTATCACCGCCGGCACTGTATGACTATCAGAAAGTGTCCGTATGTAACTGTGCATGCGTCATGTGCCCTTATCACCGCCCACACTGTATGACTATCAGAAAGTGTCCGTATGTAACTGCGCATGCGTCATGTGCCCTTATCACCGCCCACACTGTATGACTATCAGAAAGTGTCCGTTTGGAACTGCGCATGCGTCATGTGCCCTTATCACCGTCCACACTGTATGACTATCAGAAAGTGTCCGTATGTAAGTGCGCATGCGTCATGTGCCCTTATCACCGCCCACACTGTATGGCTATCAGAAAGTGTCCGTTTGGAACTGTGCATGCGTCATGTGCCCTTATCACCGCCCACACTGTATGGCTATCAGAAAGTGTCCGTATGTAACTGCGCATGCATCATGTGCCCTTATCACCGCCCACACTGTATGACTATCAGAAAGTGTCCGTATGTAACTGCGCATGCGTCATGTGCCCTTATCACCGCCCACACTGTATGGCTATCAGAAAGTGTCCGTATGTAACTGCGCATGCATCATGTGCCCTTATCACCGCCCACACTGTATGGCTATCAGAAAGTGTCCGTATGTAACTGCGCATGCGTCATGTGCCCTTATCACCGCCCACACTGTATGACTATCAGAAAGTGTCCGTATGTAACTGCGCATGCGTCATGTGCCCTTATCACCGCCCACACTGTATGGCTATCAGAAAGTGTCCGTATGTAAGTGCGCATGCGTCATGTGCCCTTATCACCGCCCACACTGTATGGCTATCAGAAAGTGTCCTTATGTAAGTGCGCATGCGTCATGTGCCCTTATGACCGCCCACACTGTATGGCTATGTTAAGTGCAATTCTCAAACCAATTGCTTTTCCTCTTTGTAATGCTGAGTTCGAATCTTATGCTTCTGATAGAAAAGAGAAGCACGGATTATGAATGCAATGATATAAGGAGTGCTGGACATGACAGTGTGGATGAGGGACACAGAGGGTTAAGCTTTATGGGTGGAGCTGAGGAAAAAGGTTTGCAGGAAGCAAGTTCAGTGTAGGGGAGGGGTCATATAAAAGGGAGGGGGGTGGCTTTAGGGGATCATTCGGATCCCAGCGTGACACAGAGGAGGCAGTTTTTCTCTGCTCCTCTGTAATGGCCGACCTGGATGTGATTTTCAAGAGGCTGAGACGGGCGGCGGAGGCGTGCGGAGCGGAGTGGCTGCGGGACTGAGCGGGGACCTGGAGGACACCGCGGAGGATGTCGGGGAGGCAGGTGAGGCGCCGCTGCGTGCGCGGAGGTCTCGGCCTCCGGCGCGTTTTTTCCCCGGGCCTACACCTCGTCCACCTCGTGACTGGCAGAGCCCGGGGGCCGACCGCTCGGTCCCCCCGGCGAAGAGGAAGGTGCCTGGCTCTCCCTGGTCCGGGTGGTCATTGCGCCGCCGACCGGAGGGGGGCGGGGCCTCGCGGCAAAATGGCGCCGGCTACGGGTCGGGCCGGCACCCGGGAACGGGCGGGGGGCTCTGGGTCCAGCCGCCTTGGGGGTGCAGCGGAAGGGGGGGATCCTCGGACTGGGGGTTCCAGCATGGGGACACGCGCGGTGGGGGGGCAGGGTTGGCACGGGGGGGGGGGGTCGCAGCTCCCGGGCTGGGGCGGGTGGGATGAAGGGAGCCACCGAGGTGCCTGGCAGGGCTGGTCTTGGACACCAGCATGCCGGGGGTGGTCGGGGGCCACAGGCACTGCGGGATGCGCCTGAACGCGCGGACCAGGAGGTCTGCGATTCGCCCAGGGGGATGGCGGCGCCCCCAGCGCGCACCGCGGAGGACAAGTCCGAGGGTGAGCTGTCGCAGGAGGAGGAATTTTCACATGCAGCGCACGAAACCATGACTGTCGGCAAGGCCCCGGTGCGGCCAGGTAAGTCACGTGATCTTTTGGTTCTGATGGAAGCCTTGGGGGATTTGCTGGGGGACCCGGTATCCCAGAACGGCAAGGGGATGGCATATCGCCCTGGGGGGGCCCACGGACAGCTGCAGGACCTTCTTGGAGGGGCTGCGGGCCCTGGTGGGTAAGTTTGCCGGGGGTTCGGGGGCGCCGCAAGTGGGTCCCTGGATGGCTGCGGGCCCAGGGTCGGGGGGAGGGGGGTCCGGGGCCACGCCGGTGGTGGACCCCCCGACCGCTGCGGCTTCTGGGGGGGTGGTAGACATGGGGCCTGGGGGCACGGGGGTCCCCCCAGTGGTCACGGAACCTGGGGCGTGGACCGATGTGGTCAGGATTGCGGATGCTGCCCGGTGCGAAGTATATGTTGATTCGAGGGCCCGGTGGGGGCGTGCCTGGAGCAGGAGGTGCGGGAGAATATTGGCATGGGTGAGTATGAGGAGATTTTCTCTTTGCTCCCCCTTGAGAGGTTCAACTTGGATAGGGTCAAGCCGGACAGTTCAAAAAGGACGACGAGGAGCGGCGTAGGTATCGGTGATTCTGCGCACTTTCTCCAATTGGCTTCAGGCGTTCGCTGGCTTAGCTAGGGTGATTGGGGAGAAGAACCCCGAGCATTGCTCGGCGTTGTTCTGCTGTATGGACGCGACTGGAGAGGCTTATCGGGTGTGTGGGGGGTGGCATGGCTGCGTTATGACGAACAGTCCAGGCAGCGGTGCGGCCGGAACTACGCTGGGACCACAAGGACATCAGCCTCTGGATGAGGCTTATGTCTGCGGCTCGGACTCCTGCTCCGTTTCTTCAGGGGGGGGCGGGAGTGTGTTGTCCTCAGGGCTGCCGGCCGGGAAAAAGTGGGGTGTGTGCTGGCCCTTTAATGGGGGGCTTGTGAATTCGGGAGAGCGTGCCGATTTCAGCACGAGTGCTCCGGCTGCGGCGGCGCCCTCGCACTGTCCCGCTGTTTCAGGAAAGAAAAGCGTTCCGGCGATGTTGCTCACGAAAGGGATGACGCCGGTAACCCTGGAAAGGATACTTCCTTTCCTAAGTAAGTATCCGGATGGTGAGGCGGCGCGGGGGTTGATTTCGGAGTTTTCGGGACGGTTTCAGGATTCCTTGTTCATTGGCGGAGGTGCCCCCAGTGGCCCGGAACTTGCGATCGGCTTTGGTACACCCGGGGGGTGGTAGGCGAAAACTTGGGCAAGGAAGTGGCGTTGGGCCGGATGGGTGGGCCTTTCGAAGTGCAACCGTGGGGCGACCTGGTGGTGTCCCCGCTGGGTGTAGTTCCTGAGAAAGAGCCTGGGAAATTTCGCTTGCTTCATCACTTGTCCTTTCCTAAAGGGGGGTCGGTCAATTACTTCATCGGCCCTGATGCGTGTACGGTCTCATACACGTCTTTTGATGCGGCGGTGAGGTGGGTCAGGCTTTCTGGATGCGGGGCTCTTAGGGCCAAGGCAGATGTGGGGTGCCATTGGCGGGGCCAGTTCTATATGAGTAAGTGCCTGCCCATGGGTTGTTCCATTTCCTGCGCCTACTTTGAGGCGTTTAGCTCATTTTGGAGTGGGTGGTGAGTGACGTTTCGGGCCTGGAGTCGGTCATCCACTATTTGGACGACTTTCTGTGCGTGGGCCCCGCCTGCCTCCAGTGTGGGTGCGATTTTCTGTCCACGTTGCAGCACATTGCAGGTAAGTTCGGGGTACCGTTGGCGGGGGATAAAAAAGAGGGACCAGTTACGGACTTGAGTTTTTTGGGGATAGTGATCGATTCGAGGGCAATGGAGTGTCGATTGCCCGAGAATGAATTACTTGATCTGAGAATGGAATTGGTGGAGATGCAAGGATAGTAGAAGGTCCGGTTGAGGGCCCTGCAGTCTCTGTTGGGCTAGCCTAATTTTGCTTGCCGGATCATCCCTATGGGGGCGGGTGTTCTGCAGACAGCTGTCGGCAGCCTCGGCCGGGGTGAGTGTGCCTAACCATTTTGTGCGTCTGCGGGAAGGAACACAGGGAAGACTTGCGGGCGTGGCGTGAATTCCTAGCCTCTTGTAGCGGGCGGGACATGTGGATGTCGGGGCCAGCGAGCAATTTCGATGTGGAATTGGTCGCTGCCGCGGCTGGGTCGGCGGGTTATGGGGCGTATTTTCGGGGACGGTGGAGTGCTGACCCTTGGCCGCAATCTTGAGAGGTGGCGGGGTTGTTGGGCAACCTGGTTCTGCTTGAACTATTCCCGGTGGTGTTGGCATTGGAGCTGTGGGGGGAGGAGTTCCGTAATATGAAGTTGCGCATTAGTTGAGACGGCATGGGGGTGGTTCAGGTCCTCAACCATTTGGCTGCTACGGCGGCTGGTGTTTCGGTGCTTACGGCTCAATGTTTACGTTTCGGCAGTGCACATACCTGGGGTGGAGAATTCTTTGGCTAACTCGCTCTCTCGTTTTCAGTGGGACGAGTTCCGGGATCTGGCGCCGAGAACGGAGGAGTCTAGGGCGTCTTGCCCTGGGTGGATGTGGGGGATGCCCTTGTAGTCGCCGCAGGTTGGATTCAGGGGTCTTTGAGTGAGTCCACGTGGGCGGCCTATTCTAGGGTGTGGTCAGAATGGTTTAGTTGGAGCGGTTGGTCGGGGCTCCGACCAGCGCTGGTTGGGGCTGTATTGGGTGGCACGGAACATTTAGATGGGATTGGCACCTGCGTCGATTGATCGGAAATTGGCGGGGTTGGCATTTTGTTTAAGCTGTGGGGAGAGCCGGACGGGAATGTGGCTTTTTGGGTGCGGCAAACCTTGAAGGGGTATAGGAGGGAACGGAAAGGTCGGGAGGCGCACAGGCTGGTGAAGTGTGATAACTTGGTGGCGATTTGTTCCCGGCTTGTGGAAGTTTGTTCTTCCGCTTACAAGGCCATCCTGTTCACAGCGGCTTTTTCATTGGCGTTTTATGGGGCGTTTGGGACTGGGGAGTTGGTGTGTCGGTCTAAACGGGGTGCTGTGGGGCTGTTGGATCAGGATGTACAGGTGGCTGCTGATCGGGTGAGTATACGGTGGCGGAGGTCCAAGCCTGACCAGCTGGGCAGGGGAGTGGTGATTATACTGTTTGCCTGGCCAGGCTCGGCAGTGGGCCCTGTGGTGGCGGTAAGGGCCTTTCGGGCGGTGCGGCTGGAGGGGGGGGGGGCCTTTCTTGCTGCATGCGGGGGGCTCTTTTCTCTCTAGGTTGCAATTCGTGTCAGTTTTCAACGGTGCCTGCGGACTGTGGGTTTGGACGACCGGGAGTACTCGTCGCACTCCTTCCGTATTGGGGCGGCCACTGAGGCGGCCCGATGTGGGCTGGCTGAGGCGATTGATCGCCGGATCGGTCGTTGGGAATCTAAGAGGTTCCGTTCGTATGTCCGGCCGCAGTTGATCCTGGGGTGAGTGGGGGCGCGGCTGGGAGTGTTTTGCAGTATGGGGTTGGGAGTTACAGGTGTTATGGTATATTACGTTTGTTGGTTGTTATGTGTTCTGTGTTATGTTTTTTATTCCAGATGGAGGTTCCTCACGCCTCGTTTGGATCCTAGGGCACTCGGACGTGTGCTGGGGGGCCGGGAGAGGTGATGCTCAGCCGGCAGGCGGGCCGTTGGGAATTCCTGGGGGGAGGCTAGGTTGATGTGGTTGGGATTCCCGGGCATGCGGTGGGAGCGTGTGATGAAGGAAGTTGAGCGCTTTGCAATGAGGGACAGGCCCCCGGATGTGTTGGTCATTTACGCAGGGGGCAACGACCTGGGCATACGGAAGGAACGGGACATCTTAGCTGATGTTAGGGCGGATGTTTTGCACTTACGAGTCCGCTTCCCGGGTACCATCTTGGTTTGGTAGGTCGTTGCGGGCAGATCGGTGTGGAGGTGGGCTAGGTCCATGGTAAGCATCAACAAAACCAGGATGGGGGTCGGACGTGGGTATTGACCTTTGGTCATTGGGTCTGCAGGAGGGTATACAAAATAGCTCTTAGGGTGTGGGGTGGCCCTCAAGGTTGAGGGGGTCACCCTTTCGGGCTGTGGCGGTGTGTTTTCTGGTGGTTTCTGACGGTAGACAGGTACTCAGAAGGGATCTGAGGGTGTGGGGGGCTCATCTAACGATCGGCCCCTCTGGGTATTCCTGAACGTTGGAGGGAATACGGTTATGTTCACTGGCGGAAGTTGTCTCCGACCGGTCACAGGTGGAGGCCTTTGGGAAGTTGGTGAGGTGTACCGCAGTGATTTGGTATTGGCTTAAGTGGGGTCACCGTCAGAGATCACCAGAATGGGCAGTTAATGTTATTTAATGTGGTTTAATGGTAATAAAGTTATTTATATTTATATATCTATATATATTTAGATATTTTCATATTAACAAGTTATTGGAGTGAATTTTGAGTTATGTTTAATAAAGGCTGTTGTGGCCAGTTTACTCCAACCTATGGTGTGGTCTCGTTTCTAATAGGGGAAGGTATGGGTAAGGAATAATATAAGGGGAACATTCAGACTACACTAGTCAAGAGAAGCACGGATTATGAATGCAATGATATAAGGAGTGCTGGACATGACAGTGTGGATGAGGGACACAGAGGGTTAAGCTTTATGGGTGGAGCTGAGGAAAAAGGTTTGCAGGAAGCAAGTTCAGTGTAGGGGAGGGGTCATATAAAAGGGAGGGGGGTGGCTTTAGGGGATCATTCGGATCCCAGCGTGACACAGAGGAGGCAGTTTTTCCCGCCCTCCCGCCCTAATGTTATGTGTTTGTTTTGTTGTGTCGTTTGTTGCTGGTCTTTTCTTCTTTTGCAGGTTTCGTCGGTTGTCACGGCAGCTGAAGGTTTTCCTGTGTTGGCGGTGTGTTTTCTGGTGGTTTCTGACGGTAGACAGGTACTCAGAAGGGATCTGAGGGTGTGGGGGGCTCATCTAACGATCGGCCCCTCTGGGTATTCCTGAACGTTGGAGGGAATACGGTTATGTTCACTGGCGGAAGTTGTCTCCGACCGGTCACAGGTGGAGGCCTTTGGGAAGTTGGTGAGGTGTACCGCAGTGATTTGGTATTGGCTTAAGTGGGGTCACCGTCAGAGATCACCAGAATGGGCAGTTAATGTTATTTAATGTGGTTTAATGGTAATAAAGTTATTTATATTTATATATCTATATATATTTAGATATTTTCATATTAACAAGTTATTGGAGTGAATTTTGAGTTATGTTTAATAAAGGCTGTTGTGGCCAGTTTACTCCAACCTATGGTGTGGTCTCGTTTCTAATAGGGGAAGGTATGGGTAAGGAATAATATAAGGGGAACATTCAGACTACACTAGTCATGAAGTACAGGAGACCTTTCTGTAACTCAAATCCAAGCTGAATGGCCCGAAAACGTTTATTGTTGCACAGTTCTTATACACTCAAAAATTACGAGTCATACACAAAAATACCAGATAAGAAGAAAACAGCCTTTCCCCATCCTGTGGTTAGCAGGAGGTCGTAGTCTGAGTGACTTTACACTTTTCACAATACCTATTTCTTTTGTTTACAAAGAGTTTTTATTCAATGAATGTAAAAATGAGTACAACAGTAGCGTCAGAACGGATTTGGCATACAGAGTGAGATAAAGTTTACATATACAGGATGTGATATAAAAGGTTAGTAGGTACAGAAATTGGTCTGAAAGGGTAAAAAGCAAGACAAAAACTGAGGGGTGGAAGTTTGGAAAACGTACAAGGCATTTATAGTAGTGATGTGTTCCAAAGTTTCCATTTATCATCAAATAACTGCATAGTGTCAAATAAAATATGGTGGATGCGTTCAGATAACTTAATAGTTTCCATTCTTGTCAAGACTTGTGCCCAAGGAAGAGATGGAGAACACCAGTTAAAAGCAATAACCCAATGGATCGCTATAAAGAGTGTGTAAATAAGCTTGACATTTGTATTGTCTGACACTTCCACCCCTCCTTTCCTCCAAACCCTTGCCCCCCATTAAACCAGACCAGACTGTGTTTGGAGTAAATGGCCAAAGGCCTTGATTTATTAACCAAAATATATAAATAAAAAATATAAACTTTTATAAATAACTTTTAATAATAATAACTTGTAAAATTTCCCTTTAACACTGGAACATGGGTCATTAGCATATCAAAGAACCTACTGGTCACTGCACCATCTATTTTCCCTCTTGACCTCCAGACGGCATCCCCTGTCTCGGAGGCTAAACCCAAACCAATGCAGTGACCTACCCCTTTTCTCCTCCGGTTACCCCCTTGTAACCAGGAAGTACATCAACAACCATCCCCCATCCCCATGGATGGGTACAACCTAATTACCACCGGCACCACTTACCCTTCTAAACTGACCCCCCAAACAACCAGCACACCCATACACTAAAATCCTACCAACCCCAGGGGAGGGTGGGTGGGAATCTCTTCCTCCTCCGCTCTACGAGTGACCTGGCTTCCGCTCGGCTTCCCGCTGAACGTGTTGGCTCCGCCCCCCTTTGGCCCCGCCTCCTGGCTTCTTAAAGCGGCCCGTGCAATACACATTAAAGCGGCGACAGTGCATGCAAACAATTGTCATGCTGTCCCTCCGCTTAGCAGCCTTCGGCTGCTGCTCCGTGGCCTCTCTTGACATTTGTATTGTCTGACACTTCCACCCCTCCTTTCCTCCAAACCCTTGCCCCCCATTAAACCAGACCAGACTGTGTTTGGAGTAAATGGCCAAAGGCCTTGATTTATTAACCAAAATATATAAATAAAAAATATAAACTTTTATAAATAACTTTTAATAATAATAACTTGTAAACTTTCCCTTTAACACTGGAACATGGGTCATTAGCATATCAAAGACCCTACTGGTCACTGCACCATCTATTTTCCCTCTTGACCTCCAGACGGCATCCCCTGTCTCGGAGGCTAAACCCAAACCAATGCAGTGACCTACCCCTTTTCTCCTCCGGTTACCCCCTTGTAACCAGGAAGTACATCAACAACCATCCCCATCCCCATGGATGGGTACAACCTAATTACCACCGGCACCACTTACCCTTCTAAACTGACCCCCCAAACAACCAGCCACAGCTCGAAAGGTGGTAAAGCCTTACCCTTTCGAGCACCGCCACACGCACAGTCCCCTCTGGATCCCCTCCTGCAGGCCTAACGCCCACAAGTCCGTCCCCACCTCATTTAAATGAACCCCGTCACTTCTCAAGTATCGCCAGGTCTCAAACTCCAATTCCCGATGCCTAATTGCCAATCCCCCATTCCTACCAAAAAACCTGCTCACCTCCTTGTTGACCTTGACCCGGGCCCTGTCCACCTTCTTGTCTGACTGCGCCCACCTCCATGACATCCTGCCCACCATATCCGACCATATCAAGACCATGCCCGGGTAGGCAGCCTTCAACCGAAGGCTGTCGCACTTAATATCACGTATGAGGTCCCTCATGGACCTGACCCCCATGTCATTGCCCCCCACATGTAGGATCAATACATCAGGCGGCCGGTCCAGGCGAGCAAACCTATGGACCTCACCCAGCACCCTATTCCATCGCATGCCAGGGACCCCTATCCATCGAACCTGGGCTTCATGTCTGGGAATCCCAAGCTGTCTCCCGTTAGGACGAACATCAGCTCTCTTCGAACCCCAGAACACATATGAATGGCCCAAAATCCAGACCAAAGCCACTTCCGAACCTGTAAATAAAAACCAGTAAATACATAAAAACCAACAACAGATGTCCTATACCAATGCATGTCCCCCCTCCCCCCCCCCCCCCCACTCAGGCCTAACCCAACAAATGAGGCCGAACGTACAGTTTAAACCTCCCCGATTCCCACCGTCCGATTCTCTTCACCGCCTCCGCACTTAGCCCGGCCCTGGACGCTTCAGTAGCCGCCCCTATTCGAAAAGAGTGCGACGAAAAACGGCCCCGGTCAAACCCCACTGCCGTGACGCACTTCTGCAAAATGGCATTGAACTGAAACTTAGACAAAAAGGAACCATCCTCATGTATAAAAAAGGGGCCCGCCACCCGTGGCCGTACGCCCAGGAAAGCCGCCACCGCCCACACCGGACATATGTCCCTCTCCGCAATGGGGGCCACTTCCACCAATACCCCACTCCCCCCCTGATCCGTCTTAGACTTGCGCAACCAAATTCTAACCCCATCCTGACCCCATTCCACATCGCACGCCTCCAACCCCCCGACCCGATACTTGGCCGGGCAGAACAGCTCCCCAATCCGGAAAGCTCCAAAAAACATCAAAGAAAAAGCCACCCTAAAGAGGCACTGTTCGTAAGAGGACCCGCACACCGCCTCCACCGCCGTGCACAGACCCCGGAGCATCTGAAAGGAAACCGGACGCCGCCCATCCCTCTGTCTATGTGCCCTCCGATACCCTTTCACCGCTTGTCGGAGCCAAAACTCCTTGGTAAAATCCGGACTCCCTTCCCATTTAAACAAGAAGGCCAACCCAGCCAGCTTCCTGTCTATGGAGGCCGCCGAAACCCCCCTGTCCATATCCCTGCAAAGAAAGTAAAATACGGCCTGAACCATGCCCGCCTCACCCGGGGCCATGCCGATCGCCGCAAGACATTCCGACCACTCCTGCCAGACCTTTGAATATGCCCTCCATGTTGCCTTACAAACCGACATCTCAATCAACCGCGCTGCAACTCCACCGCTATGTTCCACATCCAAGCCGGACATGCGACCCCGTGACGCTCTGCCTCCGGTGCCAGCCCCCGAAACCTGTCCCACTGAAAACGAGACAGAGCGTCAGCCAAATTGTTCTCCACCCCCGGCAGATGCACAGCATAGATGAACGCATTAACCTGCAAACAACGCAACACCAAGTGGCGTACTAGCCTGACCACAGGCCCAGAGGCCGCCGTCAGCCGATTAACCACGTGCACCACCCCCAAGTTGTCGCAATTAAAGCGTACCTTCAAATTCCTAAAAGACTCCCCCCAAATCTCCAAGGCCACCACAATGGGAAACAGTTCAAGCAACACCAGATTCTTCAAGAGCCCGGCATCGGCCCACTCCGCAGGCCACGGTGCTGCGCACCACTGGCCCTTAAAGTAAGCGCCGAAACCCGACGACCCAGCCGCGTCAGTGAACAACTCCAGATCCCAATTGCTAATGGGACCCGACATCCACAGTGCGCGCCCGTTGAAGGAGGCCAAAAAGGCCTGCCACACCACAAGATCGTCCTTGTGCTCCTGTTTTAGAGTCACGAAATGAGTCGGTGACCGGACCCCCGCCGTGGCCGAGGCCAACCGGCGGCTAAAAACACGCCCCATCGGAATAATCCGACACGCGAAGTTGAGCTTGCCCAATAAAGATTGCAACTGCCGCAATTGCAGCTTGCGAACCCCAATTGTCGCCCGCACTTCCTCCTGCAAAGACTCCAATTTGTCCTGGGGCAACCTGCATTCCATCTTTTCGGAGTCGATCACGATCCCTAAAAACGTAATGCAGACTGTGGGCCCTTCCGTCTTCCCCGGCGCTAGCGGGACCCCAAAGCGGCCTGCCAAGTGCTGTAACGTCCCCAAGAGGACGGCGCAAACATTTGAGCCGGCCGGGCCTACGCACAAGAAATCATCTAAATAGTGAATGACCGAGTTGATGCCCGACACGTCCCGCACGGCCCACTCTAAGAAAGAACTGAACTGTTCGAACAAGGCGCATGAAATGGAGCAACCCATGGGCAGGCAACGGTCGACGTAGAACCCCCCCTTCCAACAGCACCCGAGAAGCCAAAAGCTATCAGGATGCACTGGCAAGAGCCGAAAAGCCGATTCGACATCCGACTTAGCCATTAAGGCCCCCCGTCCATACCTCCTCACCCAGGACACCGCCGCGTCGAAGGATGTGTACGTCACCGCACAATCCTCCGGCGAGATGGCGTCGTTAACAGAGCCCCCTTTCGGAAAGGACAGGTGATGAATCAAACGAAACTTGGGCTCCTTCTTGGGGACTACCCCCAGCGGCAATACCACTAAATGGGGGAGGGGCGAATCCGTAAATGGGCCGGCCATGCGGCCCAATGCCACTTCTTTGCTCAACTTGTCCGTCACCACCTCCGGGTGTTGCATCGCGGACTTCAAATTGTTGGCCACGGGAGGAGGGGCAGCCAACGAACTGGGGATCCTAAAACCAACCGTAAAACCCTCCTCCAGCACCCGCGCCCCCTCCCGGTCCGGATATCTATTGAGGAAAGGCCGCATCCTTTCCACTCGTACCAGGGTCGTCCCTTTTCGGGACAGCATCTCCCGCGTGCCCCTTTCCTTTTTTAAAACATCTGGTGAGGGGGTGGGACCCGCCGCAACCCGAGCACAAATGCTTGAAGCGGCAGGTGGGTCCGAATTTACAGGTGCCCTCGTTGAACTGCCAGCAATAACCCCAGCGCTTCTCGGTCGGCTGTCCGGGGGTAGCTGAACCTCCGACCCCATGCTGAAAAAACGGGTTGGGAGCCCTCGCAGCCGTCATCAACTTCATCCACAGGCTGATGTCCTTATGGTCCCAGCGAAGCGAGGGTCTAACCGCCATCCGTTGTCGAAACTGTTCGTCATACCTGAGCCACGCTACCCCACCGTACGTCCTATGCGCCTCACTGATGGCCTCCAGGTACACGAACAACGCGGAGCAATGTTCCGGTGCCTTCTCCCCTACAACGCTCGCCAGAATGGCAAACGCCTGGAGCCAATTTGAAAAAGTACGCGGAATCAACCTATACCTCCGCTTCTCCTCGTCCTCCTTCTTCCGCTCCTCCGGCTTCAACCGGTCCAGGTTGAACTTTTCCAGCGGAAGCAGGGTAAAGATCTCGATGTACTCACCCTTCCAGATCTTCTCCTTCACCTCCTGCTTCAAGTGCGCCCCCAAGGGTCCCTCGAAGCAAACGTACACCTCACTCTTAGCCGCGTCCGCCAGCCTGACCAGGTCTGTGCTCTGTTCCCCCGACTTCGTCGAAACCCCGTCAGCTGCGGAGGCCGCCAAACCCGCCGGCGCTGCCCCCCCAGCTGCTGGGACCCCCAGGGCCACCGCCGGAGCGGATTCCACGCCTGGGCCGGCCCGCCCGCCAAGCCCCCTTCAAATTTCTGAACCAGCTCCTTCAGGCCCGCCAACAACCCCCCTAGGCCCTCCTGCCTCCCACCCGCTGCCGGCTCCGCAGGTTTGGACGCGCCCGCCAATCCCGCAGACCCACCGCCGGCCGCCGGCGCACCCCGTCCGCTACCCTGCCCCAACAAGTCAAGCAACAGTGTAGATATGGAAAAAGAAGTGTCACACTCACCGGGCTGCCCAGGACTGGGCCTTGCAGCCGCCGCACAGGGACCCATCGCCGACTCCGCGTCACGGACATCACCGCCATCAGACTCCGACAGCTCACCTTCCGATCGGTCGCTGGCCACGGCCGTCACCGGTCCGGAAGAAGGACGCCCAGACGGGCCCGCTCCGCCATCCGGGGTTCTGCGATGAACATCTCTGGGGGCCCGGCCCACCCGACCGCCCGCTCCTCCCACATTGCTAGGTGAAGGGCTCCTGCACCTCACAGCTCGCCGGCTCCTCGTCCCCCGCCCCACGGCCAGGCTGCGTCCATTGTCCAGGCTGCCACCGGAAACCCCGCCATCTCCCCTGGGACTGGGGGCCGCCGGGCCGTGCCCCCACCCGCTGTCCAGCCGACCGCTGCGGACCGACCTCTCCATCCCCCCCGGCCTGGCCCATGCATCTACGCCGAGCAGGGGGCGCTGAATCCAGGGGCGATCCCCCTTGCCTCCCAGCCACGCTCCCCAGTCCCCTCCTCCTGGCCCTGCTCCTGGCCGAGTACCTGCTACTCCCTTCCCCCGATGGGGTGGAGGTCGGTGGCCCAGTCCTCCGCTGTGGATCCCGCTCGATGTCGCCCTCGCTCGCTGCAGGCGTGGGCGCCCCCCGCGGGGGCCCCACGCGGCCCGCTCCAGGACTGTACCGCTCGGGCGGCCTGGAACGCCGCGCCTGAGGTGTCACCGGCGTCCCCCCGTCCGTCGCCGCCTCCCGTTCTGCCGCCAAGGCCGCCACTTGCCCCTGTAGCCATGCGGCGCCCTCCTGTGCGATCACGGCCCTGAGCTGAGCCATCAAGTCCGCGGACGCCATCTTGGATAGTCGGAGGAGCGGCGAGGGTACGTCCAATCTCTTCCTCCTCCGCTCTACGAGTGACCTGGCTTCCACTCGGCTTCCCGCTGAACGTGTTGGCTCCGCCCCCCCCTCCCGGCTTCTTAAAGCGGCCCGTGCAATACACATTAAAGCGGCGACAGTGCATGCAAACAATTGTCATGCTGTCCCTCCGCTTAGCAGCCTTCGGCTGCTGCTCCGTGGCCTCTCTTTCTACAGTGTTTTGGTATATTAGGGATGGAAGAAAAACATAGGCAGGTTTGCATCGTAAAGGTAATAGGACGGCCTACTATGGAGGAGACCACGGCCGAGGCTTTCTGCCATATTGGGGAAAGGCGGCTACAGCTCCAAAAGATATGTGATAGTGTGCCTGTTTCGTTGCATCCACGGAAGCAAAGTGGGGAAACTGCAGGGTAAATCGAATGGATTTTTGCAGGGGTCATGTACCATCTCATATGTAATTTGACAGCGGTCTCACGTATCGAGTAAGATCTTGTACTTTTGAACATATTGGACAGCATTTTCTGCCAATCAGATGGACTAAATGATAAGCCCATATCTGTTTCCCATTTGAGCATTGGTTTGGTTTTATCATCTATTGTGGTCTCCATTAGTGAGCGATATAAGATAGAAATTATACCTCTATCTCTAGGGGAATGAGAGCAAATACATTCAAAGCAGGTACTTTGTAGGCGTGAGTCTAAGGGGCCTCTAGACTGAAAAAATTGTTTAATTAAAGTGTAATTATGTAGTTGTGAGGAAGGAAGTTTGTATTGCATTTGTATTTGAGGAAAAGACTTAAAGTGAGATCCTGTTATAAAGCACTGGAGTGTGTTTAGGTTAGCCTTTCGCCAAAAAAAAAACTGTGAGGAGTCATGCAACGCTTGGGGAAACTCAGGGTCTCCTAGATATGACAGTAAGGGCGAGATAGAGGAGGCTAGATGGAATTTCTTTCTATAGAGTGACCATAAATATATGGATTGATAGATGATTGTATTGCGAGAGGTGAAACAACTGGGTTTGATTGAATTAGACCATAGTAATCCTGCGGGTAGGAAAGGGAAAATGGAGTTGCTTTCAAATTTAAGCCAAGGGATATCGGCTGGAGGGCTATGCCATTGAGCCGATTGGGCTAGTCTGGCGGATAAATAGTAAAGCCATAAATTTGGAAGTCCTAGGCCTCCCACATGAAGAGGTCTGTATAGTAAGGATTTGTGGAATCTGGGCTTTTTATGGTGCCAAATAAATTTGTTGATGTCTCTTTGAATAGAGTCTATGTAGATTTTTGTGATATAAATAGGTAGGGATCTAAAAAAAAAGAGTAATTTTGGCAATATAGCCATCTTAATGCCTGTGACCCTGCCAAGAAATGAGATATGATACTTATCCCAAGTAAGTAGAAGTGATCTAATATTTGCAACTACCGGGTGATAATTTGCTTGGAACAAAGTTTTAAAATCAGGGGTAAGTTGTATGCCCAGGTAGCGAAACGTTTGGGTGCACCAAGCAAAGGGGAAGAGGCGTTGTAATGATAAGGCTAAGTCGTTAGGGATGTTAATGGGCATAGCTGAGCATTTGGCTAAATTAACTCCTAACCCTGAGATAGTGAAGAAAGAATCTAACAGAGTAATCAAGTTGGGGAGCGCAATTAAGGGGTTAGTTATAAAAAGAAGTACATCGTCAGCATATAGGCTTATTTTGAATTCGTCTGGGCCTTTGTGATAACCTTGAATGTTAGTGTTTTCTTTAATGGCACGGGCTAGGGGCTCTATTGCTAGGGAAAAGAGGAGGGGGGATAAAGGGCATCCCTGCCTTGTGCCTCTCTGCAGTGGGAAAAATTGGGAGTTATTACCTGGTAATTTGATTCTAGTTTGGGGTTCCCTATATAAGGCGTGGAAGCCGTGTAAGAATTCGCCAGAGATACCGAATTTGGGTAATAGGTGGTCTAAGTAGGACCAGCTGATGCTGTCAAATGCCTTGTGAACGTCAAGACTAAGCAGGAGTGTTTGGTTCGAGTTAAGATTGGCATCCTGGATTATGTTGGTGACCAAGCGAATATTGTCGGTAATTTGTCTGCCTGGAATAAATCCGGTTTGGTCAGGTGAGATGAGAGAAGATATAACAGCAGCCAACCTGTTGGCTAACAACTTACCGAAAATCTTCAAATCGTTGTTTATCACTGATATTGGGCGAAAATTTTGGGGGAGAGTATGGTCTTTGTGGGGTTTGGGGATAAGGGACATGTTGGCTAATAACATTTCTGTAGGGAAGTCATTACCCTTTAATACATGGTTATATAGAGAGGTCAGTTTGGGTGATAGGATGTGTGCAAATTTTTTGTAGTAAGAGGCTGAGTATCCGTCGGGGCCTGGCGCAGTAGAAGTTTTAAGTGATTTGATAAGCGTCAAGATCTCTAGCTCTGTGCATGGGGCATTCAATGACTCTATTTGTTGAGGTGACAAAGATGGCAGTGAGAGGTTGGAGAACCAAGATTGGGAAGAAGGATCCTTAGTAGGAGAGGGAGCAGCATAAAGTTTTTCATAATAATCTACAAAGATTCTAAGTATATCTTCAGGGTGTGTAACCAAGGAGCCTGTGGAGCTACAGAGTTTGTAATTGTGAGTCGGTTTAACCGTTTGATTGAGTTTGCGAGCGAACATTGTAGAAGCAGTGTTACTGTAAAGGAGGAACTTAGCTTTAGCCCAACGTAGGGATTTTTCTGTTTTGTCAGATAATAAAAGGTCTAAGGTTTGTTTTTTGCTATTTATTTGCTGTAATAAGTCAGGGGTGGGTGATTGGTTGTAACAATTGTAAAGTTTATCAAGTGTTTTAGTAAGTGATTTGAGTTCCAACAACCTAGCTTTATTCTTCTTGGAGGCTATGTTGATAAGATGACCACGCATCACTGCTTTGTGGGCAGTCCAAAGAGAACCAGGTTGGGTGTCTGGTAGCTGATTCTCATTAAAGTAGTTATGGAGATGTGTTGTAAGATTCTCCATGGTTGAGGGGTCAGTTAGCAGGGAGTCATTCAGTCTCCAGGTGTAAGTGGTGGGCTTAAGACCTAATCTAGAAAGCCACAATTTGATGGTCTGACCATGGGCAGACATGTATGTCAGCATTGGTGGAATTCGCAAGTACTAAAGGAGTACAGAAGATGTAGTCTATGCGGGCTGAGCTATCATATGGGTGAGAATAGAAAGTGTATGATTTACAGCCGATATTGTGTGCTCGCCATGCGTCTAAAAGTTGATGTGTGTTTAAACTGTGTGAGAGTGATTTAGGGAAGGCCTTGGAGGAAGGGGTAACACTGCTTCTGTCAAGGGTGGGGTGTGCTGTTAGATTAAAATTCGCCACCTACTATCATATGGGGAGATATGTACCTATCCAGAATGGTAAAAAATTGTTGAAAAAAATTTGCTTGTGCGACATTTGGGGCGTAGACAGAGGCAATTGTTGTGGTACGGCCTTGCAGTTTGCCTTGTAGAATTATAAATCTGCTACCAGGGTCTCTATAAATGTGTTCGGGGTCAAAAAATAGAGAGTTTCTAATGAATATGGCCACTCCACGAGACTTGGAAGAATAAGAGGATACAAAAAATTGTTTAAATGATTTATCAAAGTATTGTGGGTGGTTATCGGTTGAAAAATGGGTCTCTTGGAGCAGGAGGATATCAGCTCCCAGGCTTTTATATTGATAAAAGGCTTTTTTGCGTTTTTGTGGTAGGTTAAAGCCTTGAACATTATGTGATAAAAATTTTAAAGCCATTGGTAAAATATCAACACTTTGATTAGGATAGCATAGACAGGATAGAGGGGGATTACGTATCGTGGAGAGACCATAAGCAGAATGCATACATAGTAACAGAAATAATGACCAAATCCATGTGTTAGTATTTTACGAGTAACCGTCTGATCGACTATAACACACTGAATATTTAAACGAGTGTAAAAAGAACAAAATTATGTAACTAAATTTTGAAACCCAATGTTCAGCCATAGACCTAGAGACTGGTCATAGAGGACGGATTGAAATGTTAAGTGGTGAACAAATAGTCCAAGTGGCCAACGGCTAGTGGGTAAAAAATAGCTGTTGGATTAAAGTTTGAGATCGTGATGACCAAAAACGTAAGGGAAATGATGAATCAGGCTGGCTTGTCACGGAGGGATTGGCGCCAACTACCTTGACCACGGCGTGAAGAAGGTGTGTTCCAAATAGGACTAGGTGCCGGTGTAGAAGGGCGGCGGTTTTGAGTATTCGGTTCCATGAGGCCCAGCTTAATCAGTATCTCCTTTCCTTCTGTTGCGTTGTATGCTGTATATGTTGAACCATTATGAGGTATCGTAAGTTTAAACGGGAATCCCCATCTGTAGCGGATCCTAGCAGCTTGTAGCACAGAGGTGACTTCTTTCATCTTACGTCTACGGTCTAATGTAGCTTGGGAGATATCTGGATAGATTTGAATTTTGTTTCCCTCCAATTCAATATTGGTGGAATTTCTTGCCGAGCGCAGGATTTCTTCCTTAGTTAAATAGTCTTTGAGACACAGAACGATGTCTCGAGGCAGTTTGTCTGCGGGAGGCTTGGGGCGGAGAGCCCTGTATATCCTGTCGCATGTGAACGCTGAAGAAGGGGTAGTGGGGAGAAGAGATAGAAATATTTTAATGGCCGCCGCAGTGAGGTCGGTGACAGTTTCGGGAATGCCACGCAAACGAAGGTTATTTCTGCGGTTACGATTGTCGAGGTCCTCGACCTGTGATTGAACCATGTGAAAGTTGTCGGCAAGGGATTCGTATTCTTTACGAAGATCCGCATGCGCTAGTGCCAACTCATCGTGTTTGGTCTCTAGGATATCCGTTCGGTTGCCTAGGTTCGTAATTTCCAATGATAAAGTGTTCGTAGCTTTGTGCAGCTCTGATTGGAAAGTCCCAGCTAACTTTTCATACATGGATGTCAGGCTATCTTCCAAATCTGCTTTAGTGAGATGTGCGGGGCACTCACCATCATCCTGGGCAGGAGAGGAGATTCCAGGGCAGACCTCCGGAGATAAAGCGGATCGCCGCGCCTGGGCGCCATCTTTAGCCATGCTTGTTCTGGGAGTTGTACGGAGGAGGTAAGTTGAAAGCGACCCTTGCGGCTTGTTGTTTTTCAGTTTTTTGCGGGACGGCATACGCCCGGAGTTCCCGCAGGGGTGTCTGGCAATTTCGGTTAGGTTTGGTGGGATATTAGCCCTGCGGGAAGGCGAGAAGTCTCCGTGCCTCTGGAGCTCTCTCTATGGACGTCCGCTCTCCATTGCGCCGCGCATACGCCCTGGGACAATACCTATTTCTTAACACAGTTGTTTTGTTCAAATGATAATGTCAAGTTACAACTTAAGCTAGAACTCTGATCCTATCATTTTCCCCCTTTGACATCATCCTTCTCCAAACTCTGGGTCCTTACTCATAAGTTACAGCCAATACTTTCCTGAGTACTATCCCTGACCGCGGGTTGTCAGAGGAGAACAATGTCCTCATCCCCCAGTTCCATATCAGCATCTCAAAAGCAAAGAGAGTCTAAGAGAAGGGTGACGTCAACTCATAATCTCAAACTCAGAGTTCTATAGTGCACCCCAATTCATTCTTTTAACTTTCTTTTGAATTCTCTTGTATATACAACAATTAATAATTGTCATTATAGCAAAAGCAAACATAAGTATTAGTATAGGACTCAACATCCAATTAAAGCGGAGGTCCACCCTAAAGTGGACCTCCGCTCATCGGAACCCTCCCCCCCTCCGGCGCCACAATTGGCACCTTTCAGGGGGGAGGGGGGTGCAGATACCTGTACAGTACAGGTATTCTGCACCCACTTCCGGGATAGCTCTCTGCGGAAAGGGGCGTAGATTACGCCCCTTTCCGCAAGTGCCCGCCCCTTTCCGCAAGTGCCCCGCTGCCTGCTGGGAAACACACAGATCCCAGAGGCAGCGGGGACCATCCTTATTGCGCAGCGCGATTCGCGCATGCACAGTAGGGAACCGGGAAATGAAGCCGAAAGGCTCCATTTCCTGATTCCCATACCCAAGATGGCGGCGGCAGCACCCGACAAGACGATCTAGAGATCGGCTTCGGGTGCCGACATTGCAGGCGCGCTGGACAGGTAAGTGTCACTATTTTAAAAGTCAGCAGCTGCAGTATTTGTAGCTGCTGGCTTTAAAAAAAAAAAAAAAAAACGCGGAGTCCCGGCGGACTCCCGCTTTAAGTATAGTAGTGGCTGTAGGGGACCATCCACTGAAAACATTGTACCAGTGGTGTGTGGTTTCATCTCTTATCTGTGAGGATAAATGTATTAATTTTCCTTTATCTATAACCGCAGCTATTAGATTATTTTGAAGGGTATGTTCCTGTGTCTCTATGTGTTTTCTAAGTATTTCAGACTCTCTTAAGATTTGTTGTAAGGGCTCTAATGATATCATAAAAGGTGTAGTATCAGTAAGATTATCTACCGTCCATTCTTGATTAAATATTCTATGTGCATCTGGTTCAAAAAGGAAAGTTTTATTCTGCCATTTAAGCATTTTAACATTCTTTACGCATCCTGAATAAGGAGCTGTTTTATTTAAACTTTCCATAGTTTCCTGATCATTTGTAACTAAACAAATATGTTGTGGTCCTATCTCCATAAATCTGTTTCCTACACTTACTGGTAGTCTCTGAAACTTACATATATTAGATTGATGTTTCAATAAGCAAGGTTCATAGACTGGAGAACTTCTTCCATAGACTATTCCCTTATTAGTTTTAGTACATAGACTTAGATCATGAGTCATGTTTTGTGTATCTACATAATGTCCATAGATCTCAGGGTACCAAAATTCAGGTAGATCATTTCCTATCAGGAGTGGCATTACTATTAACTTACACATTACCTCAATCCTTTCTACTTTATATACATCAAATCTTCCAGCACACCATCTTTCCTCACATTCCACTTCCTTTCCTGGTACTTCAAACCATGTACAATATAAATTTAAACCCTTGAAATAATTCATCCAAGTGTGATAATTCCCCAATCGTAGCTCATCTCGAGCTCTATTAATTTGAATGTGATAAGATAGTGTAGAGAAAGCACATTGAGTAATGTTTATGAACTTCTGATTTGCTTTCCACAACTCCAAACTGGCTAGTGCTGTGTGATTAACCATAATATCGAGATATTTAGTTAACTGCACCTGACTAATTTGTGTTTCAAATGTTGTAGGTAACCATTTGCTTGTGATTATTAAACTATCAGCTATGTGACTTCCTGCACGTTTCCACTTATTTTGTATCATTTCCATCTGTATCCCATTCATTACTCCCATTCCGGTTCCTGCAGCTCCCAGAACTGTATCATACCATCCTCGTCGATACCTACACTCTGGTAGCTGGGGAAAAGTTACATTAAATTTGATTTTTGTTTTCTGTTGTGATACCGAAACATTTATGCAGGATTTAGGAATAGGAGTTAATACAGAGGATTCAAAGATGGTAGGTAGAGCGTCCTCTATCTTTATATCGAAACCATAATGTTGCCATTGTATATATCCTCCTGTTGTTTTACCTGATTTCCTTATTGGTACAAAATACCATGCTGCACAAATATAAGTTGCAGATTGATTTGTACTAATAGAACCTGTTAGATTGAATTGTTCACTTCCACTTACTGGTCTGGGACACTTTCCCCTCTGTTGGTCCTCGAAGTTACGGGAATTTGGGGTAAAAAGTAACATTCGTGTTTTGTCAAATACTTCCCTCCATGTTTCAGATGGACCTAGCTTATGACATTTATGTGGTGTGTTATTAAAGGGCCATGTTAAATTGTCCCTCCAATGGAAAGTTATGTTTACTTGTGCTTGTGACTTAGCTTTTATCCACACTACTGGTGAATCCACATTCTGCATCATGTAAAAAGGACCCTCCTGTCCTGACACAGTGAAATTTCCCATAGTATACCATTCATAGTAAGGATATTGCGTTATACTCTTATCCTGATTTATCCATCTAAGATCAGTACTGTTTTCATGAACTGTTACATTGATACCGGGAGTCCATGTGTAAACAAACATTTGAAAACATTCAAGCACTATTATCATAGTTAGAAAGATCGTCATTCTGTTTCTCTCGGTTCAGGACTCTTTTTGCAGTGTGATGCGTGGATCCAGGCTGCTTTTCCCTCCAACTTGACCGATGTGGGAGTGGTCAGCAGTACTTGATATGGTCCTTCAAACCGTGGCTCTAAAGCTTTTCTGGTATGTTTCTTTACATAGACCCAATCTCCGGGGCTCAGCGAATGAGTACCTGCTATAGAGTTGGGATCTGGAAGGGAAGAATACACATTCTTGTGGACCTTGGTTAGATGCTGTTGTAATTGTATCACATATGCAGTCAAACTATCACATTGCAATTGCATACTCTGTGGAAAGTATAAACCTAATCTAGGTGCATTCCCAAAAAGTATCTCATATGGAGACAACCCTGTGTTTCCTGTTGGGGTATATCTTATGGAGAACAAAGCCAAAGGCAGGCATTCTGGCCATGGCTTGTTTAACTCTTGCATGGCTTTCTGTATTTTTAGCTTTATTGTCCCATTTACTCTTTCTACTGACCCTGAACTCTGTGGGTGATAAGGGGTGTGGAAACTCTGTTGAACCCCTAACATGGTCATCACATTCTGCATTACTTCACCTGTAAAGTGTGTCCCCCTATCTGATTCTATTGTTTCAGGTAATTCGAACCTCGGTATTAATTCAGTGATCAGTTTCTTAGCCGTGGCTTTTGCCGTGGCTGATTTTAATGGATAGCTCTCTGGCCAGCCTGAAAATAAATCGATGCACACAAGTACAAATTCAAAGGGGCCACTTTTTGGCAACTGTATGTAGTCAATTTGCAGCCTTTGAAAGGGGTACTGGGTCCGAGCTTGGTGTTTTCGTGGCGTTTTTACCTTTTGTCCTGGATTATTCAGGAGACAGATTTGGCATGCTGCACAGTAGTTTTTGGCCATACTACTGAATCCTGGTGCAAGCCATCCTTGGTTCACAATTCTATACATGGAATTGGAACTGACATGGGTAGGTAGGTGGATTGCCGTAGCCATGGCTGGGTACAGAGAGGCCGGTAGGCATACTTTACTTCCTGCCCTCCATACATTGTCAGGGTCAATTTGGGCTCCCATCCTTACCCACTTGTCTCTTTCACTGTCTGCCGCTTGCTCCTGTAGCTTGCTCAACTGTTGCCATGAAGGCTTTACTGTACTTACCTCTGCCACTGCCACTGTCTCAGGGTCCATCTCTTTCTGGGCTGCCTGTTTCGCAGTTAAATCTGCAAAGGCATTTCCTTTTGCTTCCCTTGTCTTTGCACTTGTGTGTGCCGCTATCTTCAAGATGGCTACCCTTTTAACTTTTTGAAGATGTGTCAAAACCCGTTTTATTCCTTCCGCATGCTTTACTGGTGTGCCTGCTGCTGTCAGATACCCTCGAGCTCTCCATATATGGCCGAAATCGTGCGCTACGCCGTAAGCGTAGGCAGAGTCAGTGTAAATATTTCCTTCTTGCCCTTGCAAATATTCTAAGGCTTGTTCTAAAGCTTTTAATTCTGCTTCCTGTGCTGACATGTGGGCTGGTAAGGGCTGTGCTTCAATCACCTGTGTATCAGTTACTACTGCATATCCTGTGTGATATCTTCCTTTATCATCAGCAAATCTGCTGCCATCTATATACAAAGTGTGCTCAGCGTCTAAAATTGGTGTATCTATAACATGAGGGAACCCCATTGTCTCTTGTTCCATGAGCTGAAAACAGTCGTGTTCAACTATCTCTTTAAACAGAAGAGTGTCAGTTTCCTCATCTCCTTCCTCCTTATTCCCCCTTGTCAAATCTGGTGACTGACGAGGCAAAAAGGCGGCCAGATTTAAAGTTGTACAGCGCTGAAAAGTGACATTTGGAGGTAAAAGTAAAGTACACTGTAACCTTAGTTGCCTAGCCATTGAAATGTGTTTGGGCTGTACTTAAGACAAGATTGCATGTATGTCATGTGTGGTGAGCACTACAACTTGTCTAGAACAATTTCTGATGACTTATCTATAATTATTGACACTGCTGCTACCGCCCGTACACAGGACGGTGAACCTCTGGACACTGGATCTAGAGCTGCTGAGAAGTAAGCAACGGGCCTTTGTTTTATATGTGACTGCGTCAAAATTCCTGTTGCATGTCCGGTGATCTCAGCAATGTATAGATGGAATGTCTTTGTATAATCAGGGATACCTAGAGCCGGTGCAGAAATCAACAACTGTTTCAAAGTGACAAACGACTCATAAGCTACTTCTGTAAGCATATACGGTACGATTTTCAAACAATCGTATAATGGCTGCATCAAAGAGCTAGCGTGGGGTATCCATTGTCTACAATATGACACGATACCCAGAAACATGCGCAATTGTTTGAAATTTCGTGGGGGTAAAATTCCCTTTATCGCCTGTACTCTCTCTTCTGTGAGATGTCTTGTTCCCTGTGATATGCAATGTCCTAAGAAGACAACTTTTTCCTGACACACTTGTAACCTTTTTCCTGTTAACCTTGCAACCCTTTTTTGCCAAGAATTGCAAAAGTGCCAAAGTGGCATGGAGACATGTTTCCCTATCTGGACAGCATAGCAATAGGTCATCCACATATTGTAGCAATACACAAGAGTCTGGAGGCAACCATTCCTCTAGCACTGTTTGTAGAGCCTGAGAATAGAAGGTGGGCGAATGTGCCATTCCTTGCGGTAGGCGTGTCCAGGTTAGTTGTTTATTTTTGAAGGAAAATGCGAACCATAGTTGGCATTCTTCCACCAATGGCACAGAAAAGAAAGCGTTAGCCAAGTCTATTACCGAAAAATGCGTACTGGTGGATGGCACCTGTGACAACAGTGTGTGGGGGTTTGGTACTAAAGGTGTCATGGGTGCCAAGATTTTATTCACTGCCCGCAAGTCCTGTACCATTCTATATTTAATTTGACTGTCAGTGCCGGGCTTCTTTTTTACTGGATACAAGGGAGTATTAGCGGGTGATTTTACTTCCTTCAATGCCCCCGCTTTAAGCAGAGATTGTATTTGTGTTGCTATAGCTGCTTCCTGTGGCGCACTAAGGGGATATTTTTTCAGCTGGGGTAGGACGGCACCTGGAATCAACTGCAATTTAACTGGGGAAACAGGTAGTAAACCAACATCTGCTTGATGACTTTCCCACAAATCTTCTGGGAGTGTCTGCAGAGCCTGATATATATCTGGAGGAGGGTGACACGGAATTTCGGGTTCCTCCTCAAAATATTGGATCACATTACACGTGTCGAGGTGTTGTTCCTCATCTATCGTTAATGTTACTGTACCATCTGTATGATATGCAATATTGGCTCCCAATTTTTGTAAAATATCTGCTCCCAACAGATTTGTTGGTGCTCCCCGTGATATTAAAAACCGAGAAAGAAAAATCCTATTTCCAACTTTAACCTTTAGGGGCTTTGTCAGGGGAGCGTCAGATAAAATTCCATCATACCCTGTAATTAATACTGGTTCAGTGGACTCCTGGCCGGGCCGTATCACCGAGTCTGAAAGCAGGCTGCGCGAAGCTCCGCTGTCCACTAAACATGAGATGTTTTTATTGTCTATTTGTATTGGGATGTGTAACATTTTTGTATGTGATTTTCCTAAGACAGGAGCGAGTCATGCCCTCTGATCCTCCGATTGATTAGGAGGTCCGGAGGCCTGTGTTAGGTGTGACTACTGCAAGTCACCTATTCACAAGTTATGTTACCGTAATTATTATTAGAGTCTTATCTAAGCAAGGAGACACGGAAAACTTCTCAGTATATCTGCTCAGACGGTCGCACTTGCTTACTCTTCTGAGTTTCTTTATTATCACACAGCTCTTATATACACAAAGGAAAGACAGACGTTAAAAATGTTAAAACAAAACAATTTCTATAAAAGGCATTGTCTTCTGCTCCTAGAGCTGACGCAGTAGTTGACCCTTATGACCTGGCTTCCTCTTTGTGTGTACGTGACTGGATGTGACTGCACCCATCCGGCCTTTAAGAATGATGTCTTTAAAACTACTGAAAACAGACGAGATAAGCATTAATAAGAAATATACTGTCAACCATTTTTATTCTTATAACTTGATCCTCACAACTTCCCCCTTTGACATCACCCCTCCCTCTTACCCTGGGTCCACCTGAACAAGTTCTAGTCGGCCTATGTCCAAAGTACTCTCCCTGACCGCGAGTTGTCAGAGGGGTATACACCCATCCCCCTGGATAGTACCAACATCTAAAATTCAGGAAGAGTGGCTTTTCTGACAGATGGGTGATGTCAAGAAACGAAATCCACCTATCTTATCCAACTTATCAACTTACAAAAGTTCCATCTTTTCTACAGCATTTACCTTGGCTTTCTTGCAAAAGCACATAAACAACTTAAAACACAAATAAATGAGAAATATGAATATAAGCACTACTATAATCGTCATTGCTGCCTTCTTGAACCAAGAAAATAACCCTGAGAAACTAAAAGTTCCACCAAAAGGATCCCAGTCACGGCCAATATTACGGGCCTTCTCCTGTAGATCCTTTACTTCCGTACGGTGTCGTGCAATGATGTCATAATAGTCGGGTACTTCGATGCTGGTGTTATGTATCCAAGTACAACATTCATAGTCTTCTGTGGTCTCACAGAGTCCTGTTAATGCTGCACTCATACTTTCAATCGCTAACTCATGTAATTCTATTTGTTTTGTGATGGCTCTGGTCTCTAGATTTAACTTAGTAATGTCATCAGAGTTTTTCTCCAAAATATCATTAATTATTCCAGTATAGTTATTTAGTCGCTTCATTAAGTCTATACCCCATCCTGTCCAGGACGGGAACCAAGCCCATGCCATGTCCTGCTCTAAGAATATTTCTCTCTTACTACGATATCTGAGGGGATATCTGGGGTGCATACTAGCTTCTAGTAGGTGATCACCTCGTTCATCACCCACTACTCCCATTACTGGTACCAAACTTGCGAGGTAGCACCATCCCTGAGCCCTTCTAGGTATCCAGGTATAACACTTATCCCCACAACAGATGTATATATTGTTTCCTAGAGCTACTGATCTTGAACTGATATCATTTCTATAACAAGAGGTGTATCCATAGAGGGATAAGTTGGATACTAACCACCTAACATTATTATCCACAATGTTAGTGAGGAAGTCAGATAATGTCTGGTGTGTGCTGGAATTACTGGGGTAGAAGCTTCCATTTAATACGACAATGGACAAATTAAACTTGCTGTCTTGGCATTCTCTATTTCCTCCCGTTGTGTTCCCTAAGTTGAAACACCAGGCAGGGGGAAAGGCGAGACCATTTGATTTAAACATTACTGTCTTGCTGGTATTTGTTCCAGTTATGTTAATGCTACTGTTAGCAAGGTCAGTATAATTTATAGGAACTGCCATCAGTGGTATGTTTGCTGTACTGGGGTGTAATTTACTGCAAATCCAACATTTCTCATATCCTGACTTCCGAGCATAAGCATATTTAAACTTCAGTAATAACATTTTTTTAGAAAATCCTTCATCCTTGTGAATTTCATTCTGTGAGGTAACCAAACTATTGGTCAGGATTACTGAAACAAAAAGAATAAAAAGATACATGTTGTCATTTGCCAACTGGCTCCTTTTTACAGTGTGAAGCGTGGATCCAGGCTGCTTTACCCTCCAACTTGACCGATGTGGGAGTGGTCAGCAGTACTTGATATGGTCCTTCAAACCGTGGCTCTAAAGCTTTTCTGGTATGTTTCTTTACATAGACCCAATCTCCGGGGCTCAGTGAATGAGTACCTGCTATTGAGTTAGGGTCTGGAAGAGAAGAATACACACTTTTGTGGATCTTAGTTAGATGCTGTTGTAATTGTATCACATATGCAGTCAAACTATCACATTGCAATTGCATACTCTGTGGAAAGTATAAACCTAATCTGGGTGCATTCCCAAAAAGTATTTCATATGGGGATAACCCTGTTTTTCCCGTTGGAGTATACCTTATGGAGAACAAAGCTAAAGGCAGACATTCTGGCCAAGGTTTATTTAACTCTTGCATAGCTTTTTGTATTTTTAACTTTATTGTCCCATTTACTCTTTCTACTGATCCTGAACTCTGTGGGTGGTAAGGGGTGTGGAAACTTTGTTGAACCCCTAACATAGCCATTACATTCTGCATGATTTCTCCTGTAAAGTGTGTTCCCCTATCTGATTCTATGGTTTCAGGAAGACCAAACCTAGGTATTAACTCTGTGATCAGTTTCTTCGCTGTGGCTTTCGCTGTAGCTGATTTCACTGGATAACTTTCTGGCCAGCCTGAAAATAAGCAGATGCACACGAGACAAAATTCAAATGGGCCGCTCTTAGGCATTTGGATATAGTCAATTTGCAGTCTCTGAAAGGGATACTGGGCCCGAACCTGATGTTTACGTGGGGTTTTCACTCTCTGTCCTGGGTTATTTAACAGACAGATTTGGCATGCAGCACAGTAGTTCCTTGCAGTACTACTGAATCCAGGGGCTAGCCATCCTTGGCTTACAATCCTATACATAGAATTGGAGCTGACATGAGTGGGCAAGTGGACAGCCGCTGCCATTGCTGGGTATAGAGAGGCAGGTAGGCATATTCTGCCTCCTTCCCTCCATATATTGTCAAGGCCTGGTGCTGCTCCCATTTTTACCCATCTATCTTTCTCGCTCTCTCCTGCTTGCTCCTGTAGTTTACTCATCTGCTGCCATGTCGGTTCTGGGATGCTCACCTTTACCGTAGCTAAGGTCTCAGGGCTTACTTCCCCTAGAGCTGCTTGTTTTGCAGTTAAATCTGCAAATGCATTTCCTTTTGCCTCAATTGTTTTTGCGCTCGTGTGTGCCGCTATCTTCATAATGGCTACTCTTCTAACTTTTTGAAGATTGTTCAGGACTCTTTTGATTCCTTCACCATGTTTAACAGGTGTGCCTGCTGCTGTAAGGTAACCTCTAGCTTTCCATATGTGGCCATAATCATGTGCAACACCATAAGCATAGGCAGAGTCAGTGTAAATGTTCCCTTCTTGTCCCTCTAAGTGTTCTAAGGCTTTTTCTAAGGCCGTTAGTTCCGCTTCTTGTGCCGACATGTGTGCTGGTAATGACTTTGCCTCAATTACCTGTGTGTCCGTTACCACAGCATAACCTGTGTGATATTTACCTTTGTCATCGGCAAATCTACTACCATCTATGTACAGTGTGTGTTCTGCATTTGCAATGGGTGTGTCTGTGACATGTGGGAACCCCGTGATCTCTTGTTCCATAAGTTGAAAACAATCGTGTTCATCAGATGTTATGTCATGAAATGAAAGTGTGTCAGAATCCTGAGTTTCTTGTGCTGTGCCTTCACCATTACTCCCCCCTGTCAAATCTGTCTGTAAGGGTAGAAGTTGTGCTAAGTTAAAGGAAGTGCATCGCTGGAAGGTAACATTGGGAGGTAGGAGCAAGGTGCATTGCAGACGCAGCTGCCTCGCCATTGATATGTGCTTTGGCTGAACTTGTGACAAGATGGCGTGTATGTCATGTGTGGTATGTACCACTACAGGATTGTCTAAGACAATTTCTGAGGATTTGTCAATGATAATTGACACTGCTGCGACTGCTCGTACACAGGACGGTGATCCTCTAGAGACAGGATCGAGAGCCGAGGAGAAATATGCTACCGGCCTTTGTTTGATGTGTTGTTGTGTCAACACCCCTGTTGCGTGTCCCGTGATTTCAGCAATGTACAAATGAAATGTTTTGGTATAGTCAGGGATCCCGATCGCAGGTGCCAAAATTAGTAACTTTCTTAAGGTGCTAAAAGACTTATGACCTGCTTCTGTGAGTACATAGGGTACTATTTTCAAGCAATCATATAATGGCTGCATCAGAGAACTGGCATGTGGTATCCATTGTCTACAATATGATACCATTCCCAGAAACATACGAAGTTGCTTAAAGTTGCGTGGGACATTCATTTGTCTTATGGCCTGGACTCGTTCTTCAGTGAGGTGTCGAGTACCCTGGGATATACAGTGGCCCAAAAAGACAACCTTTTTCTGGCATACCTGTAACTTAGTTCTATTCACTTTGCACCCTTTTTCAGCCAGGAATTGTAACAATGATAGAGTGGCTTTTAAACAAGTATCGTTATCCGGACAACATAACAATAGGTCATCTACATATTGCAACAATACACAAGTGTCAGGTGGTTGCCATTCCCTATTTTTACTTTTAAAGGTTTAGTCAGTGGGGCATCGGACAAAAGACCGTCATAACCACTTATGGGTATGGTGTCACGGGATGTCATGTGTGGAGGGACTACTGAATCAGATAATAAGCTGCGTGATGCTCCTGTGTCAACTAAACAAGGAATATGTTTACCTTCCACCTTCATCAATATGTGGAGCATTTTATTCTCTGATTCAGCTAGGACTGGGGCAAGTCATGCGGTCGGATCGTCCCTATCATTGGTACGCCTCTGTCTGTAGTCCCTCGTGTCTCTGTCCGTGTTTCCTTCCTGTTCGTTTTTTATTCTTTTCCTACAGTCTCTTTTTATATGTCCCACCTTGTTGCAGTAATAACAGGTAAGAGGTTTACGGGAGGAATTCCCTCCTTCATTGACCCGGGCAACAGTGTTAACTCCCGGTGTCCTTCTGGGTTTAGTTTCTGCTAAATCAGCCTCTATGCCTTGTGCTTTCTGCAACAATGTTCCTCTGTCCCGTATGGCTCTCCATTCGGGAGTACATGCCTTCAGTTTGTCACCTATTTGGGGTACTAGTCCTTCCATAAACTGTCGATTGAAAGCCCTAATGGTGACGGGTAAGGCTAAATCTAGACCTTCGTCAGCCATCATGCTTTCCATGTTGAGGTAAAATTCTGTAACAGTCTGACCTGGGGCCTGTTTTATGGGCGCTGTCGAACCCCTTTCCTGCTGTTTCCCTTGGCAAAATTCTCGTAACTGATTAAATTGATTAAACATCGTTAGTGTCATTTTATGTCTACACAAATCTTCCCCATCTTGCCAAGTTGCTTCATGTGTGTCTAGTAATTGTGTCACGAATCTACAGAATGCGGCAGGTTTTGCTACGGGATCAGGAGCATTCTGTATTAATGCCATAAGAGTGTCAGCCGACCAAGGTGTCCATGTCCTCAGAACGACTTGTCGAGTCACTGTAGGTGGCTGTCCTGCTTGACCCGCATTTGGATTATTTACTTGTATTACCCTAGTCCGACTGTGGACTGGAGCTACGGACTCTGGTCTTTGAGCTCCGCAATGTACACATTCCTGTGCCCAGTCTGTATTCTGGGTACCGCATACTCGGCATACCCATCCTCTTCCTCTTAAGGAAGGATAAAGTTTTGGTCTTTCGCTACCTGGTGTGGTAGTGGTATAAGGAGGTGGAGTACCTTCCGTTTTTACTCCATCCTCGGGAGCAGAAGGGAGACTCTTACGTCGGACCTTCATATCCCATCCACCCTGTTCATGACAATACTTCCATCCCTCCTCTTTAGCCCTGTTGGAAACCTTAATTAAACATTGTATTTGTGATACCCATCTGTTCTGCAGGACCTCCCCCTGTCTGTCTCTCTTTATATTCTCCCAACCTTCTACACTTAGCCCATTTTCTCCATCCATTCCAAATTTCTTGAGAACTCTATTCGTGCCCTGTGCCTTGTCCTTCCCATACAACATTGTAATTATGTCTTTAACAGCATAACATTTCTGAGATTCCTCCTGGGGTTTACCATGTGTCTGGCCCATTTTGACAGTCCTGCCTAGGTGGCGTTTGGATCACTTACTAAGTGTCTCGTTGCCTTCTCCTCCTAGGGTGCCAAAATACTAAAAACCTCTCCTGGATGAGATTTCTGAAATCGAATTACTTTATATGCTAGCCAACTGACAAATATTATGACCAGACTGACAGCTACAACATATACAAGCATTCCTTTTGGTGGCCAAACACATATAACTAGATCTCCGGGCTTTGTGGAGACCTTATTCCCTTCCCATTACCATGGAATCTCTCAGCATTCGTTTCTTATTCCTGCTTTATCGAGGCAGTCAGGACTTATACTTTCAACCCGTTTTTAGGCTCATGAATCAAAAAGCGTATATCAAACTTAAGTGTCGGACCCCCAAGTACTCTTACGAGTTAAGGGCGCATTCCGTTACCCATTGGGATGATATATGTTTCAATTCACACCATACAAACAGGGCTTATCTCAGTCACAACAGACAGATCAGACAGATGACAAGGAGACAGACAAGAAACAACGGTAACATAAGTCAAATATTAAATTCAAGACTCGCGTACTACAGAGGTTGGTTTTACCTGAAGAACAATACAGACAGATCGGGTGGGCACAAATCTAAGAAGCACAGAGTTTATAAGAAAATAAAGCTTTTCTTACCTGCGCAGGATTTGTCTGTGGTTCTTGATGTGCCCGACCTCTTTGTTCCGTCCTTATGTTCGTTCGCCTCTTGTAGTTTCTTTAGCGAAGTCCCTTGTTCGTGCGCCAAAAATGTTAGGTGTGACTACTGCAAGTCACCTATTCACAAGTTATGTTACCGTTTCCCAATTATTATTAGAGTCTTATCTAAGCAAGGAGACACGGAAAACTTCTCAGTATATCTGCTCAGACGGTCGCACTTGCTTACTCTTCTGAGTTTCTTTATTATCACACAG